>NC_133394.1:145067842-146317842 GCF_047511655.1 Castor canadensis
CTTTGGCTATAGCTGACTCTTATTCTTGTGATTCTTATACCTTCACATAGCTTTTCCTTTGGACAGCTCTGTCTAAATATCTATTTATTGTAAGGACAACAGTGGTACTGACACAGTTTAACCCCTGATCCTAATGCTACCTTATCAGTTATGTGGATGTGCCATCTTGAGAGTGGATTCTTTAGCTCCCATCTTGCTACATGAACTCTACACACATCACTAACTTATGAAAAATATAAGTAACTGTTGCTGTTTCAAGCAACAGTTTGTTGTGCAGCAGTAGATTACCCAAACCATGGTATTCTTCAGAGTGGACTTCTGTCAAATTTTCATGACATAATCTAAAGACCTTGTCTCCAACTGACTCATCGTTTCTGTTTATACCTGGCTGCCTTGGATAGGATTTATCATTTAGTTTTGACTTCCAAGAATGGAACTCAAACTCTGTATGTCATACAAATAGAAAAACCCTCAGAAGATGCTCTGCATGCATTTTTGCTCCAAAAATTACAATTTTGGACACCTGGCCAAAAACAAATAACCCCTAAGGCTATTTTAAGGTACAACTTTGCTTATAACAGAGTGTGACAAGAGAAGTTCTGAAAAGACAAGCAAGAATATCAAAGAAAAATTGAGATTAGTATAAATGTTGCAAGATGAATTGCTACTTCTTCTGACTCTGGCTATTCTGAGGTCTACTAACACCTTTTTAAGTAAATACTCTGGCCAGTCTACTCTCATGGAGGCGAATTTATGTGCCATTAGCAGGAAGCTACCTCAGCTCCATTCTTGGTAATTTTCAATCATCTTTCTTGTTTGTTCCCTATCAATTCTCTTTCCATTTAAGTGGAAATAGTTTTGTCCTCAAACAACAGTAAAGATAACCTACCAAAATGTGAGGCATTGAACAGTGGAAGATCCAATGGGAAGTCTGGGCAGTGTTCAGAGAATGCCAGTGTAGATGCTGAGAACAAGATCATATGTTAAGTTTAAAGGACAGGACCAGAGTCAAACTTGAAGAAGTAAGTTGGGTGACATATACTTCTTCATTCTATTTCATTTTCATTGCCATCCTATCAATTTTCCTTCCTGGCACAGATGCTGAGGGAAGATGGGAAAATCCAATCAGCTTGGTTCCATGCTGAGGAAATCCTGATGCCTCCAGATGCAGAGATTTTACTTGTTGATCTCCTGTGGCCTCTGTGGTCTGGCTCAGCTTCAGGAAATATCACAGAGAGTTTGTGAGATTGACAATTGTGGACAGATTCAACACACTTTGTAGAGAAATCAAACCACAGTCACTGATTAGAAGATACACTTTTGAAGCTAAAGACAAAAGTTTCTGCAAAAATATGTATTCTGAAGTTGAAGTCATTTCAAGAGAAAAACAACCAAATACTCACAGGAGCTGGGCATGCATGAGTTCAATACCACTGAAACTAAGGGAGACAATGTGATTTTATTTTTGTGGTACTGGGGTTTGAACTCAGGGCCTCAAGCTTTCTAGGCAGGTGCTGTACCACTTGAGCCATTCAGCTAACCCTTTTTTGTGTTAGTCTTTTTTTAAGGCAGGGTTTTGAGAATTATTTGCCAGAGCTGGCTTGGAAATGCGATCCTCCAGATCTTTGCCTCCCAAGTAGCTAGGATTACAGGTGTGAGCCATAGGCACCCAGCGTGATTTTCTGGTTATGTCAGTCACTTTAGTACAAACAACCATATCATCCAAGTCTAAAACTTTCCCTTCACATTGAGCGGGTTGATTATAGAAAGCAAAAATATCTACTTTGATTTTTGTCAAAAGATGTAAGTCCAGACCACCTAATGGTGGAATTAGCTATAGAGTGTATTTGCATAGCCTTTATTTCCCTTTTATTTAGGTGATCTGTCCCCAATTTAATGTATAGCAATTACTCCTGCATCTGAAGAGCTAAGAACTGCTCCATTTTAATTTGCTCGTTTGGGGCTTCAAAGTTCATTATGAGACCCAAACTCAAGGGATCTGTTTGTCAATAGGAGGTATGATTTTACTGGCTATATACACACCTAAAGACTTAGAGTCATGCCAACTTGTGTGTGTGTGTAATAGAATTCCAAAGGATAAAGAAAGGAAGGACACAGAGGTTGCATTGTCTTTCTGTAAGAACTCAAGAGAATAAGATGTATATTTCTGATATTAGGGTGCACAATGCCCACTTCCATTCACCAAAGGGCAGGTGCCATACAGACATGCTGAGAGATAAAAGGAATGGTTTGAAGATGACCTTGATGCATGGCTTCAGAGGGAAATAAAACAAGAGCTGAAATGTCAATTGTTTACTGAGTAGTTAGCCTTTACTCTATTAAATATTTACTTGTGATATTTGTAGACCTATGGTCAGGGCCAGAAGATTAAATTATCTCATCAGAGTTAGAAGCAGGCCTGCAATTATGTGTAGGCTATATGTGATCATGCTGCTTGAATTCTTAGACTTACAATCAAATGATACAAAATAAAAGCAATGCACCACTCTCAATAGCCTCGTTCTTCTCCTACAATGTGAGTGGGTGTGATGGGGGGGGTGTTTATTTAATGGCAAGACAAGACAAATTAGATGTGTGCTATAAAAGAAGTACTAAAAATCTATGGCACAATGATATGATTTGGATCTGGGTAGGCCTTCTAAGTTATAGATTTTTGCCACAATCTAAAAGAATGAGACTGCTTCTAATAATTAGCATTTATACTATAAATCTTTCAAAAATGGCAGTCTCCAAGAGGGCAGGGCCTATGATGACTTCACTTTGGTTTCTAACCCACAGCTTTGTATCTGGCTCATGGCATTTTTTTATAACAGTTAAAATAATTTTGGATGTGAACAACAGAAGACAATTTGATTGGTTCTAATAATATGTGGCAGGTTCTCATAACTTGCATGCATAATGGATTTTTAGGGTTGGGCATCTAGTGTCTCAATAAGTTCATCAAATTTTACTGTCTCCATTCATTTGCCTTTGTCTTTGGTGAGATCCCTATATGGGCAACTTCATTGCAAGAAGTAATGTTTCTATGTTTCTTCCTACTGTTCACATAGATTATGGAACTCTTATTAAAAAAAAAAAAGCCTTCAGCCACTCCCCACAATTCATTGATGAACACTGGACTATAGGCCTCCCTCAAGGCAATCATGGTTAATAAGAAAAGGATTAATGAGTGTGTGTGAAATAAATCAAAATTGGCCTCAGAGTCATGTGGAGAAGCTGTGACACAAGATCATTGTACATGCTAGGTAAGCACTTAACTCTTGAGTCATACCACAGTCATTTTGTATGCATTATGTTTCTGAGATAGAGTCTCTCTAACTTTGCTTGGGCTGGTCTTGACCTCACAGTCTTCTGGCCCCTAACTTTCAATTATCTAGAATTATAGGTATAGGACACCTCACCCTATACAGATTATTGAATAAGTCAAAGTTGAAAGATGTTCATTTTTCAAAGCTCATTGTTATGAAGAAACTATTTATTCACTTGAAGTTACAAAGGTAATATATTGAATACCTGTGTATCCCTCCCTCAGTTTTCCCAATGGTTCCATCACATTTAACTACAGAAGAATTTGACCTTGATACCACATGTGTGTATAGTTCTGTGTTATATTATTACATGTGTATATTTGCATAATAGATACAGAACTATTCCATCAACACGAAAATCTGCGTTTTTCCTGAACTCTGTTTGTTCTTATTCACTGTTCTTTCTCCTGAAAGTTCTCTAACCCTTGATAACCACTAATATGGATTCAATTTGTATATTTATGATTCCCAGAATGTCATATAGTGGTAATTATCCAGTATGTGATCTATTGCAACTGGCTTTTGTTTCATTCGGCACAATGCCCTGCCCTCAATATCCATGCAAGTTGTTGTATCTATCAATAATTCTTTCCTTTTAAATGATGAATGGTATTCCATGATGTAGATATATCACACTTTAACTATTAACTGACTGAGGAAAATGGTGGTTGTTTCCAATTTTGTACTACTACAAATGAAGTTCCATGAATAATAGTGAATACCTTTTCTTGAGGTATATTTTCATTTCTATAAAATAATTTCCTAGGAATACAATGATCAGCTTATATCTTATGAGTTACAACAATCTTGTTGATATTTTGTTAAGAATTACATTAAACCTGCTAATCAATTTGGGGAGAACTGGCATTCTTACCATGTTGCCTCTTAATCTCTGAAGACAGTATACCTCTTCATTTATTTAGAATGTCTTTAATTTCTTTCATCATCATTTTTTACTTTTCAGTATGCAAGTTCTGCAGGCATCTTGCTTAGATTTACAGACAAGTATTTTATTTTTGACCTGTACTTATTATGAGGAATAGAAAAAATTGTACTTAACCCCATTTTCCCAAAATCACAAATGCCCAAATATTGTCATTTGTGAGACATATAGGCATCATGCAATAAGTGGGCTTCCAGCACAGATGACACCAAACAGTGGGGAGAGCAGCAGCACGAGACATTTCATAGGTAAGTTAAGCACCTGAAGCATACACAAGGTTGTAAGTGTGTGGGAGTGTAACAGATTGCTTGGCAAGATGTCTAGATTTCTCTAATTCTATCTGCAACGTAACTTTTCAATTTCTCCATTTAAGCAGGGGGAACTATTTCTCTTCTTTTTGAATTTGGCTAGATTTGTGATATGAATTGACAGATAAAATGAGGCAATAGTGAGCTTCTGCTAGTCCTAAACCTAAGCCTCAAGAAAACTGGATTATTTCTGATTTCTCTGTTGGATTTCTGTGATCCTTGTGAAGAGGCTACAGGTCATTTAAGTCCATTCAGCCCCCAGTAAAACTAGATAATTGCTTTTATGGTGTAGTACTGGCAAATTAGTCCAGCCCAATACAGACCAGAGTGGTCAGGTGATACACAAATTGATGAGGAAAAATAAATACTTATGTTTTAAGCCTCTGATCTTTAGAGTGGTATGTTTTGCAGCAATACCTAAGTAGTATATTAAGTATGGAGGAATTAGAGGTACTTGAGCTCACTGTATTTATTTTATAGTTATATATAGAGATAATTTGTCTCACTATAAAATACCCATTCTTCCAGATGTGTCATAAATAAGTCCATAAAAGAGACATATGTTTCAAAAGTTTATTCAAGACAGAAAATAAAAGTATATCCTACTAAAAATGACAAGTGAGAAATAAGACATGCAAGAAAGAATAAGATAGATAGGAAGTTTATATTTACAATTTTATGCTGACAAATTTCAATAACTTAATACAGTGGATAATTTGTTATGGAAATGTGTATGACAAAATTAAATCAAAATGAAAATTTAGAGAGTGTAATAAGCATGAAAGATGTCAATAAATTGAACCTATTGGCATATTAAAAAGATAACATACTGTGTCTAAGCAGGGCTTATCTCAAGGACTCAAGGATGGTTCAGCATTAACAAACCATTAATGATAATTAATAATTAAATAATTAACAATAGATGTGAACTTCCTGAAAGGCTTTTAGATGTATTAATGCAAAATAAATATCTACTATGGATTTTGAAATATTCTCATAATAATAGGAAGAAATAAAAAGATACTTTACAGTTTGCCCATCTTATTTGAATCTAATAGCGAATATTATGCTTAATAGTAATAATTAGCATGGGCCATTTTCTACATACAGTGACTCATTTACTATTCAAACCACCTGTAAGAAAGAAGGACCTTTGGCTGCAATTTTAGCAAAGGTTGAAATTGTAATGCTATGTAGCAGTGGATAAAACAGGAAAAATAGGCACTCCCAGATATCATTGAGAGGACTATACACATAGAAACTTTACCTGCATGTGACTCGACAATTTGTGTCAAAATTAAAATATACATACATTCTGACATCATAATCACACTTCAAAAATTTTTACTTAACCATCAAAAATATTTGGAAATTTTGTCATGTGCCAGGTGTGACAGTTAGATGCAGGTGATACAAGATGAACACATTTATAAGAGTATAAATTAGCAACCTATTACAGAAACAGTATGGAGGTTCTTATAAAAAGTTACAAGCAGAACTCCATATCATCCAGCAATCCCTCTATTGTGTACATATCCAGAGGATATTACTAAGGAGACATATCTACATTCCCTTGTTTCTTTGCAGCATTATTTCCAGTAGCCAAGGTGTCCACAACATCAACAGATGCATGAAAAAATGTGGTTCATATGCACAATGAAATACTGTTCAACCCTGAAAAAGAATGAAATCTCGCCATTTGCAGCAATGTGGATGAACTTGAAAGAAATTATGCTAAGTGAAATAAACCAGGCACAAAAAGGCAAATACTATATGATCTGGTTCATATATAAAATAAAAAATAAGTTAATTTCACAGAAGTAAAGAGTAATACAGTGGTTATCAGGGGCTAGTGAGGGCAGATGGCTGTCTGAGATAGGGAGAGATTTGTCAGTGGGTATAAAATCACAGTGAGATAGGATGAATGAGTTTCTGTGGTCTGTTGCACAGTAGTGTGGTTTTGGTCAGTAGTATTACACTGTTTACTTCAAAATAGTTAGAAGAGAGGATTTAAAATGGTTTTACCAAAAAAATGAAAAATGTTTGAGGTAATAGATATACTAAAATACCCTGATTTGATCATCATCTAATGTATATGTATACTGAAACAGTACACTGTACGCCACAAATATGCCCAATTATTGTCTGTCAAAGAAATACAATAAAAGGTAAAACAAAGATTTTTAGGGCTCCTTCCTTTCATGGTGGAGTTTCCATTTTCCTGGGAATTCATCCTAAGTAAATGGCTGGATGAATACACACATACATATATATATTATAGTATATTATTAGACTAGTACTGTACCCTTGAGCCACACCCCCAGCTTTATTGTTTAATCATTTTATTATTAGTTATGTTGTTAATCTCTTATTGTGACTAATTTGTAAATTAAACTTTCCTACAGGCATGCATGTATAAGAGAAAATATAGTGTGCATATAGGATTTAGCACCATCCCTAATTTCAGGCATTAGCTCAGCATCCTCAGAGGATAAAAGGAATTGCTAAACTATACTTCAGGTTCCACTGAAAATGGCCATATTTTATTTTACAGGAAAGAAAATTTAGAGTGTGTAGGAGAGTTGTTGGAGGCCACAAAGATAATGAGGACAAAAGCAGTATTTGGTACTCTAGCCCATGACTATTGGACTGTAATTTAACCTGTAATCTAATCTATAATCTTAACTCTCCCCTCATCAAAACCAGAAGGGACAGAACTAGTTGATGGCAGTTCTGACTCCAAACCAGGGCTCTTACCTGGGGAGCTCTGGACCTATGCATGGTCTCTGCTTTCTCTCAGATATTCCTATTCATTAAAAATACTCCTAATTTCCAGGTCCCAGGAGCTCTCTTTCTCAGGACTGAGTTAAGGGATCCCATTTCCTGACAAAGTTGATACCTTAAGGGGACAAATCCCCAGAAGATGCTAAGGCCAGGCTGCTGGGGAAGGAGCTGTTTTCAGCATCATTCCTGCCCTTTTTGGAAAGACCAATGTGGCTAGGGTTGGCCCAATCAGTCAGAGCTCTGACACAGTCCAGCTGTGATGGGGCCTTATCAGTTTAAGGCAACATTTCTGAAACTTGCCTTCATCTACTTTTTGGGATGAGTAATTGCTGTGAGAGGGTGCATGGTAGGTGCTTGGTAACACCTCTGGCCTCTACCCTCTATATGACAATGGTTCTTTCCTTAAGTCACAACCAGCAAAATGGTTTGCAGATATTTTCCCTGAGGACAAATTCTGCTTGCTGAAAACCACTGGTTTAGATGAATGCTCCCTAAACACTCTTATGAAAATATAGGAAATTTAGTTTTAGTGCTAAACTCATTGCTAGATGCTTTTCAGATATGAATCTGCCTCTGTGCAAGTGGAGATACAGAAAGACAAAGGAGTCTCCTAGTTCAGTGAGAGGATTCCTTTCTGCGTTTTAGGTTGGTTTTACTCACTCTGCCCATTCATCTGCCTATTGAATTTTGATTTTTCTGAGCTTTTATAAGTAGAATCTTTCACCAATTCTTTCAATTATTTGCTTCCTAGATTCTTTTGCATACTTTGTTTAGCCCTTCCTGTTTCTTTTCACTCTCTTATCCTACGTAATTTGTTCTCACTCCTCTTCATAAAGCAGAGTGCTGTTTTTAAGAGTTGAGTGTTCTGCACTGTATTCGTGCCTCTTTTTTATAACCTTGTGGTATTTATATGATCTTGAACAATTTAAACCTTTCTTTGAGACTCTGTTTCTCATCTATAAATTGGAGAGGTCTTGCCTGCCTTTCTTACCTGTCAGGTTGTACTGAGAGTTAAATGATATGATTAATGTGAAAGTGCTTTGCAAAGACTAAAGTGGCATATTTTATTACTATAATCATTATTATGATTGATAAATCATGTCATTTAAATTACAGGTGAATTTTTGTCATGTGGTCTTTAGCCTTATATGGCATGGGGAGGTCACATGGGCTGGGAATTTGGAAGACTGAATTTAGGATTTTCCCTGTGTAGGCTGCTTCCCTTCTTTGAGCAGGAGGTTTGGGGACTAGCTCAACCAGATTGTGCTGATTGCCCTGATGGCCTCACATTTTGCCCTGCAGACTGCTTTGTAGGACTGAATGTGATCTCCAGGGCACTCAGGACCTTTTCAGTAGGACCTGCAGATCAGAGAATTTAGAGAATCTGCCTTTTCCAGAATACTTTGATTTTTACCTACTCTTTCCAAAGGCTCTTGTGCCTGTTGCACACTGAGAAGCTTTCCAGGTATCCCTCAAAGGGGAGGATGATCACATAAGAATCCTTCTTGGGTGCTTTGCAAACCATCTAATTCCAGGCTTACTTCTTATTGGTTGGATATGATATACTTTAGTTCTCATTAAATGAAGAACATGCTTTATGATATATAAGAGTAACAGTAAAGGACAATCCACTTGAAACTTTTAGGAATTTTTATAAGCTGGTGTAAAAATTTGGTGAACAGGTAGAAGCCGACCTGGAGACAACTGGAAGGTAAGTATAGTGTAAGTCCACTCAAACCCTTAGGGTGTTAGAACAGGAGCTCGAGTGCTCACTGACTGAAGTCTAGTTACTGTAAGAAGCTCAAAACTTTATCCTGTAGCCCAGAGGCACTGACAAGAACTTTCTGAGATGGTAGGAAGGTTCTAAGCTGCTCTTTACAGTAAGATAGCCTTGAATACCAAGCAGTATTGAGCATTTGAAATGTGGCTGGTGTGACCAAGGAACAGAACTTTTAATTGTCTTCTATTTTAATGGATTCAAATTTGGAGACCCATGTGTGATGTTCTGTTTATCAACACTTACTTTGCCATTCTGGGAATCTTGGACACCAGAGAACAAAAGCGGTGGTACACAGTGCTTAGTCAGGTGGTATTGCCAGTGCTGGTTGGAGTCCATGCCAGATATAGATATTGGGTGATGCTAACTGATGCATGACTCCTAAGTACTTATTATCAAGAAAGTATCTACCACAAAGCATATGAGCATATTTTCTCACATGTAACATTTATTCAAATTTTCTTATATTTACTCCCTAAATTATTTCAGGCCTATAAGTAAACAATAAAAGCAAAGCAAACATATCCATCTCACAGATCAGCCCAGAAGAAAGGAAGAAGGACAATCAGGGAATCTAGTAAAATCCTCTGATTGAGCTAGAAGAGGAAGCTGGGGCTCAAAGAAGGGAAGTGACCCATAGAGCATCAGTTTAAGTTGTCAGTTCAGCCTCTGACCTCTCCACCAACACATTTTGTCTTGTCGTCTTTAACTTCAAAGATGGGACCAAATGTTGTGAATAGATTACCATAAAAGAAGCATTGCCTGCCAATATAAAATGAGTTGATCTTCTGATATCTAAGATTATGAAAAGAGAAGATAAAATAACTCAAAAAAGATAAGAGAAAATTGTATTTAAAAATCCAGGAGATACATTTGGGATATATTCATTTATATTCTCCACAAGATCTGAAAAGATAGCAAATCAATAAGAGGCCAAAGGTGATAATAAAATGGAATGACTTAAATAATTTTTTTTGAAAATTGCAAGATGGAATTTCAGAATGTAGGAAAATAGGAATAATGGCAGGAAATAGCGAGTAGAATTAGATTCTAAAGGAAAAGAAAATACATCAGTATTTGAGAAGTTGGTTCAAAAGTACTACCAATAGTACAAGGAAAATGACAGAAAAAATGACAGGAGAGAAAATAAGTGATATGTAGGATATGATGAAAAATTAAAAAATAATAAAAGAAGACTGAATAATTAATGCTTATCTCAGAAGGTTTTACCCATTAAATTAATGCCTAGAGGCTTACAGCTTGAATACTTAGATGTGGTCCAAGCGCATTCCAAGGCAAATCAAAAGGGGCCCTACCTATAATGACAAAGAGCATCAACTGCCACTTGACGTTTTTATCAAGGTCCTACATGGCAAAGACTATTTATGACCTTAGGGTGATTCAAGTAGGATACCATATTTATATACTGCTGCTTTCAACATAGTTATAACATATTATAAACTTGCTGAATGTTTTCAAGTTACATTCAAGTTGAGAATTCTCAGTCATTTTCATAGTTGATTTTCAACTTTAAAAGAATAGGCAAGTCAAATTCACAAAAGTAGAGCACTTCGTTAGGCTATTACCTAACTTGTGAGGTACAGAGGAGAAAACAAAACTCTTTTCTACTCTTAATTCAAGCATGGAGGTAAAAAATTTAAGTCAAAAAGAAAATTTATCATAGTATTTTCAGGAATGGTGTCCATAATTTATTTGAGGAATAACTCAGTATTAAGAAAGAAAATGACAATTTTTCACAATCTTTGTAAATAATAATAATAAGAAGAAGCAATTACTATGTACCAGGTAGTATTCTAAGTCTTATTAACCCTCAGAACACCATTTTGAGGTAGGTATTATTGTACCTAGCATATTTTATAGAAAATGAAGACACAGAACATTGAAGAAATTTATTGAAGGGTTCTCAGATAGGGTTGGAGTTGAGATTTTCATATAAGCAACCTGGCCCTGAAATCAGAGTTCTTTAAACCTATGCTGCAGGGCAGACATACAGTAAACATTTACTGTCTCACATTTTTATTATTTCTGTGTAGGTTATCTATTTTACTTCCTGCCAACCCATTCTTAAAGCTCATTACTGTGACTCACAGGCTTCTGTTGGTTGACTGGGCTGGCCTTGCTTGTGGTTTCCTCTGGTATAATTGCAGTGTGGTTGTTCTGAGGCTAACATCAGCTTTAGGTATGCCTGGGCTGGAGGTGGAGGCCTGGTGTCTTTTTTTACTTAATGCTCCTTGACCTCTGCACAAGGTGTGAATGCTCAGTGGAGGATGGTCCACAGTAGTCACATATTTTGCATAGCAGAGATCTTCCTGGAGACACAGAGTGGCAGCATCTAGGCCAATACATGGCTCACAGAACTCAACACCATCACTTCCCTCACATCTTATTGGGCCGTCTACACACTGGAGGCCCAGAAACATACTGGCTTCTGGGACTGAGTGGCAAGGAGGAGCTCCCTTGCCTCCCTAATCATTTGTTTTCTGTCACAGGAACTGCATTCACTTGATGTAAAATTAAAACTGCAAAATGAAACTGAGCAGTAAGCAAGAAATCCTTCTCCCACTTTGTTCTCATCCTGCTAGTTTTCCCCAGCTCTCCCAAACTACAAACTCTAATATCTTATTATGTGTCATTCTAGACCCTTAATGGAAACAAACAAAATCAAATGCACATTCTCATCCTCTTTGGTTCTTACACAAAAATGTGACTTATTGTAAGGATATGTAATGCCTTGCATCTTGAAGAACTATTATATTAATATATACAGAGAGAAGAGGTGATGGAATGGAAGAAAAGAGGAAATGTAGGAGGAAGGGAAGGCAAAGGAAGAGAAGGAGGAAGAGGGAAGAAAGAGTGCATGTATTTTAAATACTGTATATAAGCAAAAACATGGAAGAATATGCAAATTATAAAAAGTGGGTGTGATGGCTTAATGTAATTTTTTCTCTGCTGTCTCCTCTTTGCCCCATACTTTCTAAATTTTCTATAATGAGCATATGTCACATCAGTGATAAAAACATTATCAGTATCAAAACCACATGGTTCAATTTTTATGCTAGTCTGTATGCTTTTTCTTTTAATGTCATTGTTTGCTTAAGAAACAAGAAATTGGCCTCCAGCTTTGGTGAGGATGGGAATGAGGACCTGGGAGGCTTCCTATAGGGATTTTCTATCAAAACAGTATTTTTGTTAGCAAGTTTACCATATCAATTTCCTTTCCTTATTTTCCCTTTGCACTTTCATACTGTTCATGACACTGCTGTTCTGCAACTTAACCTATGAAATCCGCAGACTTACTTTATTACTCTGAGAATAATCACTGGGCTGTGCTCCCAAAATGTGAGAGACAGGGCACAGTGCTCTTAGGGGGCAGATGTTCACAGCTGATGAACACATGCACACGTATCTGGGATGCAATGTTATATGGGGATTTTAAAGAACTGGTTCAGGACCACAAAAGCAAGACTAGCAGCTTGGCCTGGAGAATTCAGGACACAGTTTGCACAATGGGTACAATTTAAGCTGGATCATAAAACAATCCACTTTGAGAGTATAGGATAAGAAACTCTGTGGAGGTCAGAGCATAAGGAGGTATGGGAGTTCTGGGAAGTATGGAGAAGCAGCAGAGTGAATGGAGAGGTGGTAAGTGATGCTGAAAATACAGACCAAGGACAAGGGACAAAAAGGCTCACAGCCAGACTGAGGAGTTAGAAGTTTTTCCTGTGAGCATTAGAGGAACTGCCCAGGGAGAGGCCTGACTGTGACAAACACAGCTCTGTCTGGCCCCACAGTTCTTAACTTCCTATTATTTGTCCTTTGAACAGGTCCATGTTGAGTTCAAGGTAATACATCCTTATTGGAAAGATTTTTTATTTAATTTGCACTCTCAAGATACATTACATATCTTCCTTTAGTTTTGCTGAGATTTAAATGGACGTGAAGACCTAGGTGCTAAGCCTGGGTTTACAGTCCTTAGTGCTATAGAAGAGAGCCATTGTACACTGTAGACTCTTGTATGGGCCACCGAGGGTTCAAACATTACATTAAAATTCTTGTTGTGCCATCTCTCAGATTGGTTCCTAAGTGTTATGCTGCTAGACCAAAACCATTTGTTTGTTTATTGAGAGGACCTCGTACAGTGTTTGGTCCACTCTGGATGCTCAAAGCAAATTAGTCACCAGAAGCTATAGAAGCAAGGCTAGTAGGAACATCTCAAAAAGATGAACCCAGGAAAAGTAATGCAACCTACCCTGAATCATTGCATTAGTGTCTCTGGCTTGGGGGACTTTAGCCCCTGGGACTGAAGGGCAGTGAATTGTAAAACCTGGTTTAGCATTTATATGAGAAAGTCAAAACATCCCTCTGTCAGGAGCTGATTTCTCCCAAGGCCAATGGGAGGGAGAGGAGACTTGCTGTGGGGTCAAGGATCTGAGCCAATGTGGTAGCACCAAGGAAGGCTTGACTATAGAAAGTGTATGTTTAGTTTCTGTCCTTCAGAATACACAGAGGAGCTGCTGAATGGCAGGACAGGATTAATGGGAACTGCTTGCACTCTTCAAAGTTGAACCTATGCTCTGCTTGCACAGGCTTATTCAATGCCTCTACTGCAAGTTTCTGCTCAGACAAGAAGCCTCCCTTAATTCTTCACCTGGATTTGTGCCCTCATTATTTTTTTTGAATAAGCAATGCACTTTGTATGTGTGACTCTTTGGGGCCACATGGCAGGGCACCCATATGTCCCTGGTTTGAGTTTCCTGCTGTCTCAGCCCTTGCTCTGTGACCTGGCGAATGTACTTGTTTTTGAGACCTAGTTGCTTTTATCCTTAAAAAGAAGGCACTGTTCACTATGGGAGTGCTGTGAAGATTAGAAGAAACTTTATTGTAAGTGGATGAATTATTACTATGAAAGTGTTATTGGAAGTCAGTCAAGCCTTAATTCAAAACCCATCTCCATCACTTAATCTCTAGGCAGGTCTTCTGACCAACACTGTTTTACTATAATATCCCGTTGCTGAAAAATGATACTTATTTTGTGTACTGTTTGTGAAAATAGGTGAATGTGCAGGTAACATACATAGCCCAGTTTCTGGATGTTTCCTATAGATAACCTACCTGGCCCTGGCTGCTTCTCTTTTTTTTCTCCATAAAGTGTTCAACTTGTCTTTCTCCTACTCCTTAGGTTAGAAGTCCCTTGAAAGCTGGAAGCATGACTCTTTCTTGGCACCATCAACACATTTATTTATTAAAGCTATGCTGAATGTTTTTCAAAGCAATATTGGAGAGTAAGAGGAATGAATCCCTTGGTGTATTCCTATGATATTTATAATACAGTGAAAGTGCCCTATTCCACTTTTTTCTCCTCCTACCTGACCCTTTTCTTCCTATCTCACCTTCATGAAGTCCTCCGTGACTTCATGAAGTCCATCAGATTCAGATACTTATGCTATTTCCGTGGGATGGTATATATTCCTATGGCTATTTCCTTCTTCCTGAAAGGTCACGTCCTCAGGAAGACTTTGTCAGGCAAGGCTCTCTAAGGCATTTGATTCAATTTTCTTTTCCTCTTAAATTAGTTTTTTCTTTCATGTCATTTGTCTTGCTGCCCACAACCCAATCCCACTTCTTAGAGCAAGAGAAATTGCCATTCAGTTTCTTAGAGCCCATGAGACATAGAGGAAACTGACGTCATTCCAGGGTTCCAGGGTAGGACATGGGACCCAGACTATGGCTTCATTGAATCTTCCCTTTGTTGAGGTGACTGGCTCCAGGATGAATTCCTCACTCAAGTCTAGCTTTCTCCTTCCTGTGGCCATAAATCAGGAAAGATTTAGGGACTGTAACTGAGGAAGTCATCTTGTGAGTAAAGAGAAAGGAGAATGTGTGGTGTGTATGCACGTGTGTGTGTGTGTGTTCACATGTCACTTCTTATGATCATTATTTGAGTATCCTGATCAATCTGTAACTAAATTGGAACTACTAACAGAACCAAGTTATAGATCCAATATATTTCTTCTGCTTACTTAACTTAAGCTGGGTTTTCTTCCATGTTACAAAAATCAAGATAGATACACTTTTTTAAAAGCTTTTAAAAACATTTTTATCAGCATATAGTAGTTGTTCAGGGCTTTCCACTGTGACTTTTACATATGTGCTTACACTGTATCTTAATTAGATTCACTCCTCCACCATCCCTTCAACAGGTTTCATTGTTCTATTTTTGTACTTCAACCATATCTGTCTTCCTTCACCTTCTCTGTTTCGCCTTCACTGATACTCATCCCTGGACAGGACCTGTTTTACCTTCCTGTCTTCCATTTTTATATGTATATTGATTGTTCAATGGGTTCTTCGTGGTATCTCACATACATATGTATTGTACTTTAGTCAGATTAATGGTCTCTATTACTTACTATTTCTCTATTGCCCCACTCTCCTATTATTCAACAGCCCTCAATATATTTTGTTATGCTATGAACATACATGGATATGCTTGTTTAGTGTCTGTCTTTCATATAAGACCACAAGTTTTATGAGAGCTTTAATTAGAACTTTTTATTAGAACTTTATAAATAGCTCTACTTATAGATTATTATTATATATCTATATTTTAATATAGCACTACTTATAGAAAAAGTTCTTAATACATATTTCTTGAGTGGGTAAATATGGACATTTTCAAACTCTGAGGGAATCTTGGGCTTCTCCAGATAGGGTCCCAGTTACTCAGATGGTTTGATGTGTTGGAAAATCCTGGACATTGCTTGGTTGCATTTCAGAATCGTGACAAATATGGAACATGGGAAATACTAGTATTAGCTTGGAAGTTTTTCTTTTGATTTCTCAAAATTCATTCTAATAGTTTTTCAGTTTTAAAATTTGATTTTGTTTTATTTTTCCATTTTTTAAAATAAATATTTGTGTGCCTGAGTAGATCTGAATAAAGGTTGGATAGCAAGGCAGCTCCTGGACTCCTGGGTGATGAGAGGACTGTCAGCCTTACTGAGATCCTGCCTTGTTTGGCTACCATGAACCACTCTAAGCCAGTGATGCCGAGTCATAGAATCAGTAGTTAAAAATTAAAAATGATTCCTTAGATATCACTTTAGAGATTCAGAAGCTATGCTTAGGCAGTGCAAAAATCACTTTGCACTCTTGGCTTTTTCATGAGAGAAGAAACAGAACTAGCATGGACATTCAGTTCATGCTTTACAATGTTATGCATTATTGCCTCCTATTCCTTCTCACCTCCCCTGTTTTTTATCCCCTTTCCTCCATCTCATCCACTATTTCTTTCATTTCTTAAAGACTTCACCAAAGGACTCTTAGATCTGATAAACACTTTCAACAAAGTAGCAGGATACAAAATCAACATACAGAAGTCAGTAGCTTTTCAAGATAATGAACTCAGTGAAAGAGAAATCAGGAATTCCACTCATAATAGCCTCAAAAAATAAAAAATAAACCTAGGCATAAACTTAATTAGAGGTTAATTACCTGTGCAATGAAAATTATAAAAAACTGAAGAAATTGAAGAAGATACTATAATATAGAAAGTCATCCCATGTTGGCGGATTGGCAGAGATAATATGCTTAAAATAGTCATTATTGAGCACTCTTCAGATTTCAGGCATTTCCCATCAAAATTCCAATGACATTCTTCACAGAAACATGTATCATTTAAAATACTAAAATTCATATGGACACACAAAAGATCCTCAAAATCAAAAGCAATCCTGAGCAAACAGCAATGCTAGAGGCATCACAACACCTGACTTCACATTATACTACAGAGTCATATTTAAAAAAAAATACTAGCACAAAAACAGATATATAGACCAAGGGAAATGAGGACCCCAAGATAAGCTTAGAACTACAGCCATCTGATTCTTGACAAACTTGTCAAAAATACACAATGGAGAAAAGACAGCAGCCTCTTTAGCAAGTAGTGCTGAGGAAAGTGGATATCCACATATAGACGACTGAATCAGTACCCTTAATCCCACCCTGTGCAAAAATCAACTCAAGATGGATAAAAGACCTTTAGGTAAGACCTGAAACTTTCGAACTACTAGAGGAAAGCATAGTAGAAATACACCAAGATTTAGTCATAGGCATTGACTTTCTGAATAGGACTTGAGTAGCTATTAACAGATAGCAAAAATTGACAAATGAGACCACATCAAATTAAAAGACAAATGAAACTATTACCAGAGTAAAGACGCCTACAGAATGGGAGAAGTTCTTTGCCAGCTATTCATCCAACATGGAATTAATATTCAGAATATATAAAGAATTCAAAAAATAAATGCCAAAGAAGCAAATTATCTAATCAATGAATGGACAGGAAGACTGAATAAGCAGTTTTCAAATGAAAGAAGTACAAATAGCCAATTAAACCATGAAGATATCCTACATCTTTAATCATCATGGAAATGTAAATTGAAACTACAGTGAAATTCCATTCCACTCTAGTTAGAATAGCTTTCATCAATGAATCAAAAGACAAAAAAATTCTGGCAATGATGAAAGGAGAATGACCCCTCATGCATTGTTGGTATGAATGTAAGTTAGTCTAGCCACTATGTAAATCAGTCTGGTGATTCCTCAAAACTTTGAAAATAAATCTACCATATGGTCCAGTATCCCATTTTTGAGTATATACCCCAAAGAATCAAAGCCAGCTAACTATAGAGCTACTTGCACAGCCAGGCATATCATATTCACAATAGCTAAGTTAGGGAATCAACTTAGGTGCCCAACAATGAATGAATGGATAAAGAAAACACAGTATAAAAATACACATAGTGGGATACTATTGAATTATAAGCAAGAATGAAGTTTTGTCATTTACAGGAAAATGGATGAAACTGGATATCATCAGTTAAAATAAGACTCACAAAGAAAATTATTGCATGTTTTCTTTTCTATGTAGGATTTTGTCGGGAGGGTGGGCATGAAAATCAATGAGAGGGGGATAAAAGAAGGGGAGAAGAGGACAAGAGAGGGTAATAGAGAGTAATAGAGGGAGTGAATAACCAAAATATATTATATGCATATGTGAAAGTATCATAATGAATCCATTATTTTATACAATTAATATATGGCAAAAACTTTATAAGTGATATTTCTTTCCTTAACAGTCACATCTTTACTGTTGTAACCACACTAATGATGGCAAATATAACATGATTTTTGCTCTTATTGTATATGTTTCTCATAATCTATTAGAAAAGGAAACAAAGACAATATCTTACTCCATCTGGACTACTTAACAAAATAACAAACTGGACATCTTATAAACAACAGTAACTTATTTCCTCATGGTTCTGAAGTTTGGTAAGTGTGCGTTAAGGGTGCCAACACACTTGAGTTCTGGTGAAGGCCCTCTTGTGAGTTGAAAATGGCTGACTTCTTGTCATGATCCCCCATAGAAGATGAGTCAAACAATCTCCCCAAACCTCTTAAAATGGGTACAAATCCCATTCATGAAAGCAATGTCCTCCTGAACTGATTACCATCCAAAGTACAACAATATGTGATAAATATTGAAGGTGATAGGACCCCCATTAGCAGGCACCATATCTACTCTTCTGGCTGAGGTTGATGAATGATGGCAATTGAAGGTTAGAAAGAAGGCTATGGAAGACTTAGAAGAAGTAAAATATGAACCAAGAGCTGAACTTTGCTTTAGGTAGAGATTACCAACCAATAAGACTGGATCAAGTTGACTTAATAATTAAACATGGCAGGAGTAGAGCTTATGAGGCAGATACTGGTGAGAGAATGTTGTGCAGGGTGAACTTGGGGACTGGGTGGGAAACACCTTGCTGGCCTTGCAGAAACCTCTCACATTGTCACCTGCATTGGAAATCTTTGAAAGTTTCTGAGCAGGGAAGAAACATGGTCAGATGGGCATAATAGAGTGATTGTTCATATAATCAGATTGATGGGTGGATATGACTGATGACAGGGAGGAATTGGAAGGTTAAAGCAGGAATCTGAGGGGGACAGGGACTGGCAAGGGCTGGGGAGAATGTGACAGGATAGGTGCTAGACAAGACAAGCTGACAATGATGTTTCACTCTCCCCCACCTCCTCTCATCTTTAATGGTTTCTGGATGTTCTGAAGTGGAACCTAGCAGATGGCACATTTTAGGAAAAAAAAATGACTTCACATCCCTAGGTTCCAATCTGATTTACACTCCTTTCTACAGAAGGAGATGAGGATGCAATACCTCCTTAGGTAATTAGTGATTCAACATGGTGCCTTTGCAAAATAAAATGTAAACTGCTGGAAGCCTCATTTGCAGCCATAAGAATTCAAGACACAGAATGCTGATTTGTGATTGTCACTTTTTCTCAATAAAAATTAAACTGATTACAAAGTGCTGAGAATAAGACAGTATCTCACAGAATTAATGTTTCTGACATTTTCTTAAGTGTTTACCACAAATATTCAAATTTATCATTATTGACATTTTTTGGGAAAATAGGAATAAAATATTATTTTGGTCCTGTGATACTTGCTTATATATTTATATGTATGTATAACTGATAGAAAATTTAAATGATTCTGAGTTTTCTGTAACACTTATTTTTAAAGTATGGGTTTTGATGGGGGAATCAAGAAATTAAAGTCACAGAGCTTTAATTTTAGATATAAAAACACTTAAAGAGTGATAGTACCTATTTTCTGGAGGAAGTGTGTACCCACAATGAAATCCTAGAACCCTTTGGTGAATTCAGTCTCTAGAGAATTATTGACATAATAATTTGGATATATTTCTATGATCCCTATAAGCTTGTAGATATGACCTTCTCTAAACATTTTAATAATCATGTTGGTATTATAACTATCTTATATAACAGATGGAGGCAGCATTGTACTCACTGTTTTATCTCAGACAGGTGATTGACATCTCCAACCTTATTTCCACACCTGGAACTGGAAATGACTGTCCCTGTGTTTTAAGGCATCATGAAGATTTTAGGATCTAAACGGAGCACTGAGCACAACCAACCGTTAGTAGTGCTTGTTGATGGTGCTATCCCTACCAACTTTTAATTCTGACTTTCTTGTTTCTGTATTAATAATCTTGAATTCACCTTTAATCTTCTCATTCCCTTGTTATATAAGTTATTCTTTCACAATATATTCTACCTGTTTTTGTTTCTCTTTCACATTCTCTGTACAATGTGCCTGGTACAGGTTTTTAGTGAAGTTTCTCTAATGCTATCCATCCAGTTTCTAATCCATCCTCCTTTCCATCCACTCTATTATCTACAATGAAACTGTGTGAATCTTCCAAAAGATTAGTTTTGATTAAATTACTTTTTTGATAACATCTCTGTTTCTATAGAATTAAGAAAATATCTCATTCCTAATACCGAAACACTCAAGGATTTCTAATTTATCTAGTACCTTCTAGTTTTTCTTAAATGTTCAGTTTTTGTGTCTCTGTGGGAGAATGCTAAAACAAGAACATAATTCACAGATGTAAAGTGTCTGTTATATCCACATGACAGAAAATACCATCTTGTTCTGCCACAGCCACTGAGGGTTTGTTTAACTGTACTATACTGGAAGTGTCGTGTCTGTGCCTGATGGGGAAATGCATTTTATCTCAGATTCTTGAAAAAAAGATTCAACTTTCTAGAATGGTTAAAATAATAAATTTACTGCTATTAAAGATGTAGAGTTACTTGATGTCTTAGACATTGATGAAGAGAATTCAAAATGGATAGACATGCATAAAGCAGTTTAATAGTGCTTTACAAAGGTAGAAATGCATTTATATGACTCAGCAATGATACTCCTGTGTACTAACCATAGACAAATTAAAAGTTGTATGCTTAAATCTTGCCCCAAATATTCAGTTTCCTTCATAAAAATCAAAACCAGCAACTTTATTTGCAAATTTTTACATTTTTATTAATATATGTTAGTTGCATATGGTGATTTCATTGTGACATTTACATATGTGCTTACAATCTATGTTAATTAGACTCATCCCTTTCATCATTCTTTCTCATCCTCCCTTCCCTCTTTGTTCGGACAATTTCAACAGGTTTCATTGCTCTATTTCTATACACGTATACAAAGTACATTGATCCTGTTCTTTCTTTACCTCTCTATTTGACCAACCTACTCCCACTGGTACCCAAACTTCTGCTTAATTTTGTTACATGTATAATGATTGTTCAATGGGGTTTTGCAATCGTATTTCACACATGTATATATTGCACTTTAATCAGATTAAACCCTCTATGACTTCTGCTTTATCACTCTGATCCCCTATTATTTTTGAACCAACCTAATTGTCCTTCAAAGAACCAATGGTTAAACAAACTCATACGCTCAAACAATGTAATACAGCTCAGAAGTAAAAAGGAACAAATTGTTGATACATAAAATAGCTTGGATGGTTCTCAAGGTCAATAAAAGCAGGTTTTTAAAAACAATCTCGAAAATTCCATATTATATGCCTTAATTTCCTCAACATGACAAAATTATTGAAATGGAGAACAGATAGGTGGTTGTCAGGAGATTAAGGCTGGCAGGATTACAAAGTGGTACTAAGAGGGATTCCATGTGTGGTTACAGGACAGCAGTGCATCTTCACTGCACTGGCAGTTATACAATACTGCACAAATGTCAGAGCTGTACAAACACAAAGAGAGAGAGAGAGAGAGAGAGAGTGTGTGTGTGTGTGTGTGTGTGTGTGTGTATGTGTGAAAACTGCTGAATTCTAGATATGGCCTGTAGTTTAGTTATTGGTACCATACCTTATTAACTCATTGGAGGACAGAATTTAAAGGGTATGCAGGAACTTTCTTTACTATTTTTGCAACATCTATATGTATCTAATATTATGCTAAAAAATTTTTAGAAAGCTCTTAAAATATAAAACGCTAATTAATGTATTTCTGTGGCCATAGCCAAGACTAAAGAACTGCTAATACAGGTAATAAGTTCAAAACTATCTGACCAGCATAGTGGAAAGTTGTAGCATCATTTCACTAACAGATAGAGCAAGAGCCAGAAAGATGGAAGGGAAAAAGGCTTTGTAAAAGCAATTAAGTGAAGGACTGGGGCTATAGCTCTGTGGTAAGGCACTTGCTTTGTATGTCTGAAGCCCTGGGTTTGAACCACAGAACTTCTAAAAGAGAAAAAGAACTGGAAGTGTGGCTCACATGGTAGAATGCCTGCTTTGCAAGCATGAAGCCCTGGGTTCAAACCCCAGCAGTCCCACTGTGAGAGGAGAAAGAGTGAGTGAGAGAGAAAGAGAGAGAGAGAGAGAGAGAGAGAGAGATTAGAGCCTATATTTATAAGAAAATGCACATGTCTAGCCTAAGAGCTTCCTACAATAAACATTAGTTCTTTTAATACAAATATTGTAGAGCAAATTCAATATGTAGTCCAAAATAGAAACCAATCTGAAGAAAGACAAAATGTGGCAAACCTATGTTCTTGTCCAGAGGGAAGTTTTTGAGTTGATTTAGAGTCCCTGTTCTAGAAACTGCTTCTAAACTCATGAAATGCTGTAGGAGGAACATAGCATATGTACAAACACACACAGAGGCTTTGACATAAAGCAGGTTGATTTAATAGACTGAATAATCCTTTGACTTTATTGGGTGACTGATGCCACAGCCCAGTTATTTATAAAGCTGTTTTACAGAAGAAAACCCAGAGGCTACAAGGACACACTGCATCTCATGTAATTTGTAGTCTATAGTTTGGTTCTGTAATCTGTGTAGAAGCAGAGTTTTCATTTCAAAGAGGAAGTCTGCTCTCACTTGCTCCTCTGGCATTCATTTGCCCTTCTGTCTTTTCACATGTGAAATAAATATCAATTGCTTCTTTATTATATGTCATGACCTATGCCACTGACTGGGATATAATAATGAGACCTCATAAAGCCATCAAAATGGAGGTATGCATTATCCTATAATTATCAGAACAGAGAAAATTGTGACAAGTCCAATGTAAGGAATGGGTATGATGGGGAAGAGTCAGGATAGAGTATTTCACTCAAAAGTACAGAGAGATGGGTTACTGGTCCCAATGTGGCCCTTTTAGGGGTGGCAAGTTGAATGCTTTTCCTGATTATGGGCAAGGCTTGATTCCCCGATGAAGAAGAAAACTGAGCAACCAATAGAGTTGGCACTTGGAAACACATCAGCAAACTGAGAGGACACATATTTATTCTCAATGTTTTGGCACCTGGGAAACTGGCTAGAAGAAATTTTCTACCTGAGGCTCAAAGTGCAGCATGTGTGCCAATATCAGCTGTTGCACATGTTTTTCCCCAATTCTGATGACTCCTTTAGCCTCCTTCACAATTTCTCCCACCTTTACTTCTAGCAGTCTATCTGCAGGTAGGTAGGAACAGATAACCTGTGTGACTTCTTTTGCTCAGCTTTCAAGGCTCTTTGTTTCCTTAAAAACTCCAAACGTAAACCTATTCTTACAGTGTGATATCCAATCTACTGTGGAATAACAGAATAAGTACCCCAAGGGACATTATATGTCCACATCTATGTGTCACTTTAAAGCACCCTTCTTAGACAGGCACAGGGACTCAAGCCCATAATCCTATCTATTTGAAAGGCTGAGATCCAGAGGATCACAGTGTTGTTCAAGGCCAGTTCAGGCAAAAAACAGCTCCTGAGATGCTTTTCAACCAATATCTGGGCACAGTGGAGAGTACCTGTCATCCCAACAATGCAGAAGGTTGAGATTTGGAGGATTAGATTGGGAGGATGGTGGTCCATGCTGGCCTGGGCAAAAAAGGCAGACACTGTTTCCAAAACAACCAATGCAAAAAGAGATGGCAGAGTGGTTCAAGTGGTAGAGTGCCTGCCTAGCAAGAGCAAGTGCCTGAGATCAATTTTGGGTGAGAGAAAGAGAGAGAGAGGGAGAGAGAGAGAGAGAGAGAGAGAGAGAGAGAGAGAGAGAGAGAGAGAGAGAAGCTAGAGAAGCATGGCTCAGGTAGTAGATCACCTACCTAACAAGTATGAAGGCTTGGGTTTAAACCCTAGTACTATCAAGCACAGTGCCCTTTCTGACCAGTCCTGAATACTGTGCCAAGATGACATAATTCGCCTTTGCTTAAGCAACTTGTAGTCAAGAACAAGATTCACTAAGGTGGCACCAAAAGCATTTCCATCATTCCTTTGTCAACATTCTCATCAAATGTTTTTCTGACCAGGACATGGCATCATCTCATCGAGATATTTGATATCTAAGAATGACCAATATGAGCCTATAGGTTAGAGCCCTCCCCCAGTCATGAGCAATTGTTATACACAGTTAAACTAAAATTCATAGTGGTATAAGAAAATGGAGAATACAAGCTAAAAGTATAATAAATTTTAGAGGAAAAAGATACTGCTAGGTGAAGTGAGTAGGGAGAGTTTCCATTAAGATCTGGCATTAAGAAATTGGTTCTGGGGCAGGGGGAAAGAGAGGGGACAGGGGGAAGGGGGAGAAATGACTCAAACATTGGATGCACATATGAATAAAAGAAATAAACAAAGAGAAACTTAATGAAAAAAATTGGCACTGTAGGGCCCCACAAGTGATGAATGGATAAAGAAAATGTAGTCTATATTCACAGGAAGTTTTATTCAGCCATACAGAAGAATGAAATCATGTTGTTTGCAGGTAAATGGATGAAACTGAAGAATTTCATGTTAAGTGTAGTAGGCCAGGCTCAAGAAGTCAAAGGTCTCATGTTTTCCCTCATATTTGGAAGTTAGACCTATAAGTTAAGTGTATAAGTAGATGTATATATAATAACATATAGATAGAGAGAGAATAAAATTGTGTTAATGAGTTTGTTTGAGGGGACTACAGGAAGTGGGAGAGGTAAAGAAAATGTTAGAGAATGAAAAATATTGAAACAATCTACCTACATATGAATATAATAAAATGTACTGTACAGTAAGTTGTTGATGACTAGGGAGGGGAGCATGGTGATAGAGAATGAGTAAGTGACAATGTGAGTGAATTTGATTAAAGCATGATCTATACAGGCTGGAATGTACCAAGGCAAGACCCCCATGGACTAGCAATACACACTTTCAAAGATGAAGGACAGGAGGGAAAAAATAAGTCTTTTCCATTGGTGAGTACCATTGAGAGTTGGGTAGGCCCAAGGAAAGGAAGGATGAGGATGAATATGGTGAATGTGTTTTTTATCCACATATGAAAATAGAAGAATGGAACCTGTTGAAATTGTTATGTGGGGTAGAAGGGAAGAGGGAGAATGATCGAAGGGATAAATCTAACTAAGATTTCATGCCAGATGATGGTGGCTCACACCTGTAATTCTAGCCATTCAGGAAGCAAAAATCAGGAGGACTGCAGTTAGAAGCCAACCTGGGCAAATAGTTTGTGAGACCCTACCTTGCTCAAGCTGTAAGAGGGCCTGCAATATGAGGCCCTGAGTTCAATCCCAGTGTGGCAAAAAAACCAACCAAGATATATTGAACTACTTTATGCTAATAAAATAATAATAATAAAGTTGGTAGTGTAGAGGCCATGGAGTTGCACCATTCAGAGCTCCCTTCAGTAGAACCTGACAGTGGATTGGCACACTACAGCTTCCATACCTTATTCATTATAGCACTCACTTGAGCCTGTGATTTCCCTAGGCTGTTTCCTGTCAATATTTGAGCATAGAGACTTTCAAGGCTTCACTAATGAGTAACATTTGTTCATGGGTTTCATATTGACTTGGGTGATACTTTCTAAGTTGTGCTGTGATTTGATTTCTTGATAACCCCTTCCTTTTTTTAGTTCTTTCTCTTCATTGTTGTAAGACCTACATCATGTTTGAAGACTCTTCTTATTTCTGTGCACTCTCCTCTTTATCTTTCCCATGTGTTCCTGTAAAGAGGTTTCTTTCCCCAACAAATATTTTTATAAGTAATCCTGTTTTGGCATATCCTTCATGAATGACTTGATAGTGACGGAATTTTTGAGTGACTGATGGATGGATAGATTAATCAACATGATCACAGCTCTACTTAATTTGATGGTAAGTCACACTGAGGTATCACTCATGTGTGGTATCTCTTTTGGGTCCTTTGAAGTGAAGTTGAAAAAAGGTCAAGAGAATCCAACACATCAAAACAGTAGCAGCAGTGAAATCATCCTAGAGTCTGTCTGAGCTGTGCTCCTGTAAGCTTCTGGCTTGCTTACACCCAAGATTTTCTACGGACTTTCCTATAAAGAGAAGATTCTGCTTCTATAGCCGGTGCACTACTTTTAGGAATTTTCACATGCCTCCACATTTGATTCTGTCTTAGCCCATTGTACCTCACAAGAAATTATTCTGGCCCATCAGCAAGTCATTTACTTATCTATCTATTCATTTAATAAATCTTATTGGTTAATTTATTTATTTATTCCTTTGGGGAGGGAACAGTTTTTTAAGTACAATTAAGAGAGTAGAATATGGAGCCCAGTTGCACAGTCTTGGCCCTGCCATCACTTATATCAGTAGGGCTTAACTACCCCAACTCAGTTTATTCAATTGTAGAAAGAAATAATAAAATACCTACCCTACAAAGTTACTGTGAGGATTTCAAATATGATACACCCAAACGGAGCAGAATCTGCTAAAATAAAATAGTCACAAAACTGTTATTATCAGTAATTCTATTTGTCTGTGATAAAATTTGGAGATAGGATGTTTAAAAAAAGAGATGTAGTATATGCCCTGAAGGAACTTATATTTCATAGATGAGACAAAAACAAATCAATAGAAATTAAATATTTTTATATAGTAATGAGCGTGATAAAGGGGAAATGAATGCTGGGTTAGAATGGTACTACTCAATTTGAGTGGTCAGGGAAAGCCTCTCTTGGAAAGAGACAACAGCATGCACAAGGCTCCATTGCAGGAAGAATCCTAAGGTGTTGGAGAAATGAGTAAAGACTTGTAGACAAACATATATTGTAGGGCTGTACACACACACACACACACACACACACACACACACACATTCTAAACATGATCCTCTGAGCTGCTGCCTGCAGTTTTGCTCAACTCAATGCTAGGGTTTCATGTTGTTAGATCCTGCCTGGCTTTTTACATGATACAGCCCCATCTTTACCCTACATTCCACACATGTAGCAATCACCTTGACCATTCTTTGATTATGAGCCAGTGCTACTCTGTGTGTCCCTGTTTATTCAATACATACTCTGGGAGGTATCCAACTTAGAAAATGGAAGAGCAAACTCTGGAGCCAGTTCCAAAGTTCCCACCATTACTTGATCTCTGGCTAGTTACCTCCTTGTGTTCCATATTACTCATCTGCAAATTGGGAATTAAAATTATTTTCTAATTTGTAAGATTACCGTAGGTATTTGAAAGGTCATCATAAATAAAACTAGAGCTGTTCTCAACAGCATACGAATGTTAGCTATAATTCTTATCATCAATGTCTCCTGATATTCTTTGGGAATCCTGTCTTTGGGGATACTGTTAGTGTTTCACTGTGTCATACTGAATCTATTCTTACTTTCCATCCACAGAAAATCCTCAATTGGGTTTCCCAGCCTAGGTTTAGGGCAATGGCTACCCCTCTCAATCAGGGGAGGACAATTCACAGTAGCCCTAAATGTTCACCTCCAAACACACATTCTCCACTTGTGAGACTTTAATAGCATCTAAGGCAGTGCCTGAGTGACTTGCAGAAGAGGCTCAACTCACTGTGCTGATATTCTTTGCTGTGTTCCATCATAAATGATAGTTTTAAGGAAAGCAACTGACATTTTAAATAATCATGGTCTTCAGTAAAATGTCATCTAATTTTAATGCTTTCAACTGCTGCGCCTTTTCAAGGCACAAAGCAGCCAGATTTCCTTTCCATTAAAGAGACTGCTGATGTTATGACACCCAAACCATCAGCTGCTTCCCACATGCACACTGACAGCTGGTGTGCTTTCAGCTTTCTCCTCAGTATTATCTCCTCTGCATTCGTCTTGCTAGTAAATAAGATTCAAATGGTAGCATTTCATTGCAGTTGAGTCTGGGGGTTCTGCAGATTGACAGAATAATTATCACATTTGCTTCCCAGCATGAGGTATCTAAGTAATAGTCACCATATTTATCCAGCATTAATCAGAAAAGAGATCAATCACTCAGAAAGGAATTTATCAAATACAGCTCTACTTAGAGAACTCATCTAAAAACAATGGTCCTCATTTCTTACCCTGGTTCCATCTGCAAGCAATAGTTATTGCCCAAGGACTCTGGGCCTTCCTAGAGCACTCAATGGGCAGAATGATGGTTGCAGAGAGACCTGGCTCCATGCATTCTGAGAAGATGGAACAATGAAGGAACTCTGTCATGAAGGGAGTAACCAGAAGATGATGGATTCAAGGAAACTGAACATGGTTAATCACAGTTTGGGAGTTAAGTTAGTAAAAAGAGTATAAGGGATATATTAGCATATTATCATCATTTGTTTGTAACAAGAAAATGAGAATCATTTTCTTGATTCTCATTCTCTTGTTGGATGCTTTGACAAACTTTAAATATAACTTAGTCTGACTTCTCTTTATCACTTTATGCCAGGTTTTTCCCCTCACTGTCCCAGGGTCATTTAATTCGGGGCAGTTCAGAATTTGAATAGAGGAAGAGGTCAGAACTTGAAGTCAATTTGTAAGTGGCAGATGCATTTGTCAATTTATGTTGTCTTTGGGTTACAGAGATGGAGGAGGCAGTCCAGCATGCTCCTACTGAGAAGAGTGGTCTCCATTTTCCAGTTCCTCCTAAGAAGAGTGGTCCATTCTCTCCTTGGATATCTTCTAGGAAGTATGGACATCCAAGTGTCAAGAAGAATCAGAGACTGAAAGCTCAATGACAGGGCTGGATCAGGGGACACCCCACATGGGCATTGCTCCTAATAATGAGAATGGTAACAGTAACAGTAACAATAATGATTCTGGAGACAGAGGGAAGCAATTTAACATTGAGCCATTGAATATTCCATATCAGGCATGTCTCAGGATTTAATATGAATCATATGAATCCTATTATTTAAACCTCTTCACAATGCAGTGAACTGGGGAACATGACCATTACTTTCTCCGGTTTAGCAATGAGATTTAACAAATTAGGCAACTTCTCTGGGTTACACCTTTGTAAAGTGATAAAGCTAGAATTATATAATGGCAACTTTTTTACTTATCTGTAATTCCATGCTTCTTGGCATGCCCTCCTTCATATGCTTAGAACACAAATTCAAAGAGAATTGAAAAGACAGAGAAGGAAAGAGAGAGAGGCTAGTTGGTCTTGTCATTTCTTCAGGGAGTGGTTCATCATAAACAGTGAAAGATAGCAGGAGCTCAAGCAGAGATGAAAGCTCTAACCTGATGGAAGTTAAAAGTGAATAAACACAGCCAGTTAATTTTGATCCTCCAATTGCTGTGAGTCTTCTGGGGAGGGCCACGAAATGGCCCACTGCTTCCCTTGTCTGTTTATTTTCTTTTGTTTGTAAGTTCACCGAGCAGAAACCCTTCTCTTTTCTGTAGCACTCCCATAAAAGTTAAATAACACTTCTATTAAAAGACACCAGGAAGGCTCATTCCCATTTTCTTTGGAGACCTATTTATCACTATCCTTTCTCTAGTGTGACCATCTTAAAAAAGGATAATTTTATTTCCCCAATGGGTATGGTAAGCCTGTTCCAATTATTTGAGATTTTTTTCTAGGTGAGAAAAATGGGCAATCTGAACCACACTGAATGTTTTAGGCATACCTGGAAAGGGACAAATGAATGTGGGGGTTCCTTAGAATAATAGCTTATTGTATACCAAGCACTGCATTAAATAATTTACCTGCTTTGTCTCACTGGATGATCACAGCACCTGATTGAGGTAGGCATCATGATAAGACACAAAAGAGGAAACTGATGTATCTGAGAGGTTCTGCAATTGACAAAGGGCATGCAACCAAGTGTGGCACAGCCAGGAAAACCATGGACTTTGCTTCAAGGCCAGATATGGAAATATAAGAAGAATAAAATGTACATGTGAGGGTGGATAGGGAAGCCATCTCTGAAAAGGCAAACATGAACTGAAACCTGAAAGACAGAGGAGTCAGAAAAGGAATTTTAAGAAAAAAAAGCTAGTGCAAAAGTGCCAAATGGTAAGGAAAGACCAGTTTCAAGGAAGAGCAAAGGCACTTTGATTTCAAAGAGAGGATGTCTGAGTAACAGTACAGCTGAGATCCCCATCTAAACAAAGTGGCTACAAGGCTCCCACATTAACCATTCTGCTACACACTCTCTTGATCCTGTTGAGTGCTGCTTAGGATCCAAAGTAAGACTAAGACACAGAACTACCCATTGATTTTGCATTCTGGAGACTTTAACAATAGTAATGTCCATGTCATGTGGTTGGCAGAAACCAGATAGGAAAGATTGGAGGAATACAAGGGAGACTTGCAAGTGAAGACAGCAAGTGTCCACAACTTTTTCAGAAAGTCCCCCACCCCACCTGAGAAGTCTGGAGGAGAATGTGGGGTCAAAGGAAGATTAGTAAAATAAGAAAAAAATCCATGTGTGAATACTGATATGCTTGATCTGGGAAAAAGAGGAAGAATCATGATACACGAGAGAGGAAGTGATAACCCAGACACACTAGTGAAGTATTTGATTTTTAGCCTTGGACTGAAAGGCATTTATGTACATTTAAGAATTGTGGATGGGTATTTTATCCTATTTATCTTGTTTTCATATTGGGCTCATCCCTTAGTTGGATGACACCAAATACCATCACTATGTAATATATATGTTGCTTTTATTTGCAGTGGTTTTATTTTTTACCCAATCTCTCCTTGCTTCTCTCCTTTGTAATAATTAAATGAGATAACCAATTAACTTATTATCTCATACTCTCAAGAAATATTTTAGCCATGTTCAATATGCCTGATATTATACTAAATTAAGTGATAGACAGATTGATAATTGACACACATAACTCCTGCATCTTAGGGGATCAGATGCAATATTCAACAGCACACTTAATAGTCCTTTGCAAAGCAGTGCTGCTTAACACATGTAAATTCTCTTTTTATGCCTGTGGGATTGGAAAGAGACCAACAGAAACCAATGAGACAGTCATAAACATTTTTTTCTCTTTACTCATATATTTATATGTACATACATTGTTGGGGTTATTTCTCCCTCCCACCCTGCTTGCTTCCAGGCAGAACCTGTTCTGCCCTTTTCTCCAATTTTGTTGAAGAGAAGACATAAGCAATAATAAGAAAGACAAAGCGTTTGTGCTAGTTGAGATAAGGATAGTTATACACAGAGATTCCTAGCATTGCTTCCATGCACAAGTGTATTACAATCCAAATGGATTGATCTCTAGTTGACCTCTTCACTACTTCCCGGTCACCTTCCCATGTTGACCTATGTCACTTTAAGGTTACTGTATTAGCTCCTCTGTAGTGGGGACATCAAACACTTTCAAGTTTTGGGTTTCCTACCTATCCCCATTCCTCCAGTATGTGCTCTCCCCTTATCATATGACCCAAGTCCAACCACATTACTGCCTTTGCCCTAGATCTAAAGTCCGCATATGGGGGAGAACATACGATTTTTGGTCTTCTGAACCTGGCTAACCTCGCTCAGGATGATGTTCTCCAGTTCCATCCATTTACCTGCAAATAAGATTTCATTCTTCTTCATAGCTGAGTAGGATTCCATTGTGTATAAATACCACATTTTCTTAATCCATTCGTCAGTGGTGGGGCATCTTGGCTGTTTCCATAACTTGGCTATTGTGAATAGTGCTGCAATAAACATGGGTGTGCAGGTGCCTCTGGAGTAACTGGAATAACATTCCTTTGGGTATATCCCTAGGAGTGGGATTGCTGGATCATATGGCAGATCTATGTTTGGACTTTTAAGAAACCTCCATATTGTTTTCCAGAGTGGTTGCACTAGCTTAAATTGCCACCAGCAAAGTAAGAAGGTTCCTTTTCCCCCTACATCCTCATCAACACCTGTTGTTGGTGGTGGTTTTTTTGTTTTTTTTTTTAAATTTTTCTTTTATTATTCATATGTGCATACAAGGCTTGGTTCATTTCTCCCCCCTGCCCCCACCCCCTCCCTAACCACCCACTCCGCCCCCTCCCTCTCCCCCCCAATACCCAGCAGAAACTATTTTGCCCTTATTTCTAATTTTGTTGTAGAGAGAGTATAAGCTATAATAGGAAGGAACAAGGATTTTGCTGGTTGAGATAAGGATAGCTATACAGGGCATTGACTCACATTGATTTCCTGTGCGTGGGTGTTACCTTCTAGGTTAATTCTTTTTGATCTAACCTTTTCTCTAGTACCTGTTCCCCTTTTCCTATTGGCCTCAGTTGCTTTAAGGTATCTGCTTTAGTTTCTCTGCGTTAAGGGCAACAAATGCTAGCTAGTTTTTTAGGTGTCTTACCTATCCTCACCCCTCCCTTGTGTGCTCTCGCTTTTATCATGTGCTCATAGTCCAATCCCCTTGTTGTGTTGGCCCTTGATCTAATGTCCACATATGAGGGAGAACATACGATTTTTGGTTTTTTGAGCCAGGCTAACCTCACTCAGAATGATGTTCTCCAATTCCATCCATTTACCAGCGAATGATAACATTTCGTTCTTCTTCATGGCTGCATAAAATTCCATTGTGTATAGATACCACATTTTCTTAATCCATTCGTCAGTGGTGGGGCATCTTGGCTTTTTCCATAACTTGGCTATTGTGAATAGTGCCACAATAAACATGGATGTGCAGGTGCCTCTGGAGTAACAGTCTTTTGGGTATATCCCCAAGAGTGGTATTGCTGGATCAAATGGTAGATCGATGTCCAGCTTTTTAAGTAGCCTCCAAATTTTTTTCCAGAGTGGTTGTACTAGTCTACATTCCCACCAACAGTGTAAGAGGGTTCCTTTTTCCCCGCATCCTCGCCAACACCTGTTGTTGGTGGTGTTGCTGATGATGGTTATTCTAACAGGGGTGAGGTGGAATCTTAGTGTGGTTTTGATTTGTATTTCCTTTATGGCCAGAGATGGTGAGCATTTTTTCATGTGTTTTTTGGCCATTTGAATTTCTTCTTTGAAAAAGTTCTGTTCAGTTCAGTTGCCCATTTCTTTATTGGTTCATTGATTTGGGGAGAGTTTAGTTTTTTGAGCTCCCTGTAGATTCTGGTTATTAGTCCTTTGATGTATAGCTGGCAAATGTTTTCTCCCACTCTGTGGGTGGTTTCTTTGGTTTAGAGGCCATTTCTTTCATTTTGCAGAAGCTTTTTAATTTTATGTAGCCCCATTTATCCATCCTTTCTGTTAGTTGCTGAGCTGTGGGGGTTCTGGGGAAGTCGTTGCCTATACCTATTGCTTCCAGAATATTCCTTGCTCTTTCCTGTACTAACTTCAGAGTTTCCAGTCTGATATTAAGGTCCTTGATCCATTTTGAGTTGATACTAACACAGGGTGATAAACATGGATCTAATTTCAGTTTTTTGCAGATAATCACTTTTCCCAGCAACATTTGTTGAAGTGGCTGTCTTTTCTCCATCACATGTCATGGCAACTTGGTCAAAAATAAGGTGGGCATAGCTGTGTGGATTCATATCCGGGTCATCTATTCTGTTCCACTGGTCTTCATGTCTGTTTTTGTGCCAGTATCATGCTGTTTTTTTTGGTACTGATTTGTAATATAGTTTGAAGTCGGGTATTGTGATACCGACAGCGTTGCCCATTTTGCTAAGGATTGCCTTGGCTATTTGTGGTCTCTTGTGTTTCCAGATGAACTTTATGGTAGATTTTTCAATCTCTGTGATGAATGTCATTGGGATTTTGATGGAAAATGCATTAAACATGTAGATTGCTTTTGGTAGTATAGCCATTTTTGCTATGTTGATTCAACTAATCCACAAGCATGGGCGATCTCTCCATCTTCTGTAGTCTTCCTCTATCTCTTTCTTCAGTGGTTTGTAGTTCTCCTTGTAGAGGTCATTCACATCCTTTGTTAAATTTACTCCTAGGTATTTGATTTTTTTGAGGCTATTGTGAATGGAATTGTTTCCATATATTCCTTCTCAGTTTGTTTGTTGGTGGTGTATAGAAAAGCTAATGATTTTTGTAAGTTGATTTTGTATCCTGCCACCTTGCTATAGCTGTTCATGGTGTTTAAGAGTTTTTGGGTAGAGTTTTTTGCATCTTTAAGGTGTAGGATCATATTGTCTGCAAATAAGGATATTTTGCAGTTTCTTTACCTATTTGTATTTCTTTTATTTCTTCTTCTTGCCTAATTGCTCTGGCTAGAAATTCCAATACTATGTTAAATAGGAGTGGGGAGAGTGGACAACCTTGTCTTGTTCCTGACTTTAGAGGAAATGGTTTCAGTTTTTCACCATTAAGTATGAAGTTGGCTGTAAGTTTGTCATATATACCCTTTACAATGTTGAGGTACTTTCTTTCTATTCCTAGTTTTCTTAGAGCTTTTATCATGAAGTGGTGTTGGATCTTGTCAAACGCTTTTTCTGCATCTATTGAGATGATCAAGTGGTTTTTGTCTTTGCTTCTATTGATGTGCTTTATTAATTTTATAGATTTGCATATGTTGAACCACCCCTGCATCCCTGGGATGAAGCCGACTTGGTCATGGTGGATGATCTTTCTGATGTGTTGTTGAATTCAGTTTGCTGTTATTTTATTGAGGAATTTTGCATCGATGTTCATTAAGGAGATTAGCCTATAGTTCTTTTTTGGAGGTGTCTTTGTCTGGTTTTGGGATGCATGTAATACTGGCTTCCTAAAGTGAGTTAGGCAGTGTTTCTTCCCTTTCTATTTCATAGAAAAGAAATTTGTCCATTTCTTCAAGATTTTCAAATTTATTGTAATATAGGTTCTCAGAGTAGTCTCTGATGGTTCCCTGGATTGCCATGCTGTTTCTTGTTATCCCCCCTTTTGCGTTTAGGATTTTACTGATTTGGGTTTTTTTTCTCTCCTCATTTTCGTCAGGTTTGCCAGGGGTCTGTCAATCTTGTTTACTTTTTTCAAACAACCAGCTTTTTGTTTCATTGATTCTTTGTATAGTTATTTTTCTATTTCATTAATTTCAGCCCTTATTTTTATTGTTTCTCTCCTTCTGCTTGCTTTGCATTTTGCTCATTCTTGTTTTTCTAGGGCTTTGAGATGTAGCATTAGGTCAGTGATTTGGGAACTTTATGTTCTTTTAATATATGCACTCATGGCTATAATCTTTTCTCTTAGGACTGACTTTGCTGTGTCCCATAGGTTCTGGTAGGTTGTGTTTTCATTTTCATTAACCTCCAGAAATCTTTTAATTTCCTCTTTTATTTCATCAATGACACACTGATCATTGAGCAATGTGTTGTTCAGCTTCCAATTGTCTGCATGTTTTCTACTGTTGTTTTTGTTGTTGAGTTCTAGTTTTAATGCATTGTTATCAGATAGAAGGCAGGGGATTATTTCAATTTTCTTATATTTGCTTTTGTGCCCTAAGATATGATCAATTTTGGAGAAGGTTCCATGGGCTGCTGAAAAGAATGTATATTGTGCAGAAATTGGATGAAATATTCTGCAGACATCAGCTAGGTCCATTTGATCTATGGTGTGATTTAGTTCTAGAATTTCTTGGTTGATTTTTTGTTTGGATGACCTATCAGTTGGTGATAGGGGTGTATTAAAGTCTTCCACTACCACTGGGTTGGAGTCTATATATGCTTTTAGGTCCTTCAGAGTATTTTTGATGAAATTGGGTGCACTGACGTAGGTTAATAATTGAAATTGGGTGCACTGAAATAGGTTAATAATTGTTATTTCCTTTTGGTGTACTTCCCCTTTTATTAGTATGAAGTGTCCTTCTTTATCTCGTTCAATCAATGTAAGTTTGAAGTCTACTTTTTCTGAGATAAGTATTGCTATTCCTGCCTGTTTTCAGCAACCATTGGCTTGGTAAATCTTCTTCCAGCCTTTCACCCTAATTAGTGCTTGTTTCTGTCAATGAGGTGGGTCTTCTGTAAACAACAGATTGTTGGACTTTCCTTTTTAATCCAGTTTGCCAGATGATGTCTTTTGATGGGGGAGTTAAGCCCGCTAACAATCAGAGTTAATATTGATAAGTATGTGGTGATTCCTGTCATTTAGTTGTTTTTGTTGTTTGATTGTTTGATTGTGTGCAGCTGAATTAATGTTACTCTCTGATTCCTTGTCTCTTCTTCTCCTGTGGTTTTTGGTGTTGCCTGTCCTCTCATGGTTTTTTTTGCTTTCATTATCTGTGTGCAGAATTCCTTGAATAGTCTTCTGTTGTAGTGGCTTGGTGGTCATATATTGTTTTAGTTTCTGTTTACTGTGGAAGACTTTTATTGCTCCATCTATTTTGAATGATAGTTTTGCTGGGTAGAGTATTATAGGGTTGAAGTTATTTTCATTTAGTGCCTGGAATACCTCACTCCATGCTCTCTTGCTTTTAGGATTTCTGTTGAGAAGTCTGTTGTGATTTTGATGGGTTTATGTTTGCATATTATTTGTTTTTTCTCTCTTACAGTCTTCAATATTCTTTCTCTATTCTGTGTTTGTTGTTTTAATGATAATGTGTCATGAGGTAGTTCTATTTTTGGTCAAGTCTGTTTGGTGTCCTGGAGACTTCTTATACCTGAATTGGCATAGCTTTCTCTAGATTTGGGGATTTTTTTGTTATTATTTTGTTGAATATATTACAAATCCTTTTTGCTTACACCTCTTCTCCTTCCTTAATGCCCATGATTTTCAGGTTTGGTCTTTTGGTGGAGTCAGTGAGTTTTTTCATATTCCTTTCACAGGTCTTGAGTTGTTTGACTAATAGCTCTTCAGTTTTTCCTTTAATTTCCATTTTATCTTTAAGTTCTGAGATTCTGTCTTCTGCTTGTTCTAGTCTGCTAGAGTGGCCTTCCATTGTATTTTGTATTTGTTTCATTTTTTTCTGAGGTTTTCCATATCATGGGTCACTTCCCCTTTAATATTGTCTATTTTCATCTTAATTCATTTATTTCTCTATTTATAGTATTCTCTGTTTCACTTTGGTGTTTACTTAGGGCTCCTATAAGTTCATTTGTTTGTTTCTGTGTTTTCTTGTATTCTTTATTTTTAGTGTCTTGAAATTTCTTGTATGCCTTTTGTATGTTTTGGTTAACCATGTCTAGTAATATCTCCATAAAATTCTTGGTGATTACTTACAGAACTTCTTCTTTGAGGGTGTTCTTGGGGGTATCATTAGGTTCCTTGGCATTGTTTATTTTTGCTTTGTTGGAGTCTGGAACTGGGTGTCCATTTTCTTCATTACCTTCTGAATCCTGAATTAAATTATTTTTGAGGGGAGAATGGTTTCCATCCCTTTTTTGTCTTTCCATTGCTCTCTTTAATACTGTGCAACTATGTTCTTGATAGGCTAGTTGGTGGTTTCAGTCACTTGTTTTCTTTCCCTTAGTTTAATTTTGTTTTGTGGCTGTGTTGGGTTTGTAGCTGAGTGTGTGTGTATTATTTCTGCCCCTGGTCTTGGTGTAATTTAGTATTTGCTAATTCACAATAGTAAAACTGTTGGTCTGCCAAATGTCTCTCAAGCAGGTTTGGAGCCAGCATCTGGTGGCGTGGCAGCCCTCCTGTTTTTTCAGTGTAATGTGGCATAGGGAAGCTTTCCACAGACTAGATGTTCAGGATGTTGAAGTTTTGATTCTCCTTGCTGCTCTATTTTTGCCAAGTGTGGCTTCAGTGTCTCAGTGAGATTTTGGAGTCTTGCGGCTCATGCTATTTATTCTGCACCCTAGTTGCCATCTTGGATCCTCTTCAGTCATAAACATTTTAATAGCTTTTTTGTTTTACTAGTTTCTCTTTCTTTTTACCTCTTATTTTCTTAAATTCATTCATATAGCTCAATCATATGTAATATTCATTATGGATATATAATTTATACATTATATCTGATGAAGGACTTTATTTGGATTATGTAATGAACTTTTACAAATCAGTAGCAAGAACAATTTTTCAATTTAAAATTGGGAAATGATTTGTACAGACACATCACAACAGGAGATACATAAATGGCCAATGAACACATTTAAAGGTGTTTAGGATCATTAACCCTCAGAAAAATACAAATTATAGCCACAAAAAGATGCTAGTACAAATTTTCCAAAACAGCTCAAATTAGAAATACTGATGAAATGTTTGCATAGCAGCTGGATTTCTCATATGGTGCTTGGGGTTGGAGAAGATGTAAATAATACAACCAACTTGGAACACTGTTTGGCTGATGAACATATACCTGCCAAAGAACCCAAAAATCTTCAGTTATTTCTAATTATTTACACTAAAGGAATGAAAAGTTATCCCACAAATGGAATTTTTGATTGTTTATAGTGATTTTATTCATAATAGCCACAATTAAAATGTTGACCAACACTTTAATCAATAACCAAATTGAATAGTCACTTAAAGGAAACTATTCCTAAACAAAATGTGAAAAACTACTGATGCATAAAATGCCATGAATGAATTTCAAAACTTTCAAAAATTATGCCAAGAGAAAAGATCCAGACGTTAAATGTACTATTCCATTACATGAAGGCAAGCTTCACCTGTGGTAATGGAAATTAGACCATTATTTGACCCTGGCAAGTGGAAACTGATTAGAAGGAGCACTAGGGTAGTTTCTGATGGAAATGGCCTGATTCTTTATTAAAGAGTTGTAACATTGGCATTGAAATTTGTCAAAACTTACCAAATGGTAAGTGAAATTTCCAGATGGTCTCTGTGACCTTTGTCCCTGGAGTCTTCCCAGTGGTTACAGCAGGTTAAGTACTATAGGTTCAAAGCATGAAAAGGACTCAATGTACCTTTGATGGCTTGAAGACAGTGTCACATGAATGGAGGCTTTGGAAGTCTTATATGTGCAATATTATCACATTACCACATGTATACATTGCTATGTTATGTGCGTGTGTGCTTGTGCATGAATGACTGTGCATGTGACTACCTCAAGGAGATTAGGAAGAGATAGAAGCACATGATATCAAAGTAGAAAACACAAGTAAGCCACTGAGTTTGTCTCCTGCATGTACAGTCAGCAGCCTCTCCTCTTACTGCTGGTGGGGTATAAGAAACTGACATACAAACATGGGTCTTTTCAAATAAAGTTTCTTGCATTACTGAAAAAACCTTCCTTTTGTCTCTTTAAAGTGCTCTTCTTCAATTTTTCCTCTGTTATCATTTATTGGCTAGCCAGATGTTGTTTTAAGCACTTTTCATGTATTAACCCACATAGTTAACCTTACGAGGTAGGTATTTCATGTCATTTACAAATAACTCACTCTGGTTACATAGCAAGGCAGGCTGCCTCTGGAGGTCTGACTTCTAAACAAAATGCTACACACATCTTATTTTGTTAAGAAGGGAGCAATTCTCATGTCTTTCCCTTACTTTCTAAAGCCTATCCATCACAATGCCCTAATTCCTCTGAGCTTCTGAATATATCCCACTGTATGCCATGCCATTGTCCTGTCTCGTGGCAACCATTGGAATAAGTAGTTTACTGCTCTCCTTGCATCTGTTTCTCTGGATAAATATTGATTGTATAATTTCTTTTATGACCATATAGAAATACAAAGTCTTATTTTTGGTATGTATGAAAATGTGTTCATTCATGATGGAGACAGTCTGATAATAATTTAGTGTGTATTTTCTATTTCCCCTCATATATATGCAGTTGTGTTATTTATATTATATATGATATGTTATATATTAACATTAATTCACATATCTATTCCACAAAGATTTACAAGCTCTTCTTTTATGTTGGTCACTCTGGCTGGTGGCAATGAGAAAATAAAAATACAACAAAAGGAACTTTCTTTTTGAATTTGAAGTGCTCACAGTAGAATATAAATGCGATTTTTTTTCTAAGTTGCACTGTCATGGATATGCTTCAGTGAATATTAGTTACACACGCGTCTGGTTCTAACTAACATCTGTGTTTTAAGAAAAACTGTATGTGTGTTACTGTAAGCTAGCAAGCACTTTCTCTCATACATCAGAAGTCTGTCAATACTTTAAGACAGGTACTTGAGAACTGATGTATGGCATGTGTGTCTTTGTATGTATGTCCTGTGCTGGTCACAGAATCCTACGTGTTGTAGATATTCCATGATGTTTGTTGGATGAATGGTGCCTTTTAAAGGTCAAAGTAAATATCAGAAGAAGGAATGGCATTCCCATATTATTCAACTCAGGTGCTATAAGAAAATACCAGACTTGGGGATGGGCAGCGCTTAAGCAACAGAAATTTGTTTCTCACAGTTCTAGAGACTTTATCTCCAAATATTCACATTGGAGGTAATACCTCTTGTACATGAAGTTTGAAGGGGCACAATTCATGCTGCAGCAATTCCTACTTTATAGATGGAAAATTGGGTGTATAATAGGATATCAGTGGTGCCTTACCCCAAATGCTGACTCTCATTGCTGGTGATTGCCTGGAGTGGTGGGTGGAGGAATCTGAAGCCTCTGGGATTCAGAAAAAAGTCAGTCAACGTGTGTTCTTGGCCATGGGAAGCCAGGACCTTTGGCAGCTGTGCACATTTGCTCTCTCTGTGTGCTTCGATCTTCACAGCACTCTTGTTACCTTTAATCGGCATCACCTACAAAGCAAGCATTTTCACACCTCTTTCACAACAAATACCTTAAAATTTGAGAATTTAAATAGTTTACCAGTCTATTTGAACTGGCTCCTGCAGGAAATTGTCTAATATTGACGATTTTCTTAGCTCCTCATCTCACAATACATTGGAACAAATGTATACTTTGGTGATAAAATAACAGTGTTAAGGAAATAGAAACATGAATGGCCCTTACAGCTTATTAGAAATTACTGCTTTTAAACTATTATCAATGAAACTTTTTGTCAGTAAGACATTCTTAGCACTCCTGATATATAAAATAAATGAAAATCAAAGTTGTAAAAGACAAAGATTCCCCTTTGCCATCCCTGGAAGTACATCCTTGGTAACAGCTACAAAAACCCCCAGGATTGCATGATGCACAGTTCATAAAATCACTCTCACATTCAGTTGAAAAACGGAGGGACAGAAAGGCAAAAAAAAAAAAAAAATGAGACTTGAGGGTCACATAGCTAATTACCTATAGGCTTGGAGTGTCACACTGGCCTATTGATTCCTATTCCAACACTGCTCCTCATACACTGGTACTGAAATATTTTTAAAAAATTATTTGTGTGCCTGAGGAACCAGGCTCTTCTGGAATCACAACTGAATTACACAGGGCACATGAGGTTTTCTGAAAATCCCAAAGAAAACAAAAGTAAATTGGAAAAGCACTGTGGATTGACTACAAACAATTGAAATTCTTCTCAGTTAAATGCTGAGATGAAAAGGCCAAGGCAAGCCCAGTTCTGCCATGAGGAGAAATGAAAAGTCAAGTCTGCAAGCTCTGCAGATGCTGATATGATGTGGAGAGGATTTAGTTCCAGAAGAAAAGAAAAACCATGGCTACTGAGTACTTCCACACTTCAGTTGCAGGGTAAATACCTAGTCTCCCTCTGACTCAACCTCGTGTGTGTTTGATGAATACTTCAGAGGTTCCTACTTGGTTGAAGTACTGTGGAAACCATAAGGCCCATCTACCATGAGCTGCAGGAACCCTGTCCCCATCACTTAACATTGAATGAACCCCCCAACTTGCATACCTTGTTTGTCAACTATGATTACTCAAAAGATCATTTTTACTTGCCTGGCAAGTGTAAGGCCCTGAGTTCGGTCCCCAGCACCGAAAAAAAAAAAAAAAAAAAAAGATCATTTTTATCCAGTCAAAATAAGAAAAGAAAAAGGAAAATTATGAAATATATTGCATGAAACTAACTTCATCTCATTTAATTTTTCTGGTAAGTCATTGAAGAAGGTATGGTAGTCACATTTTACAGATGAGAAAATGAAACCCAGAAAAGGTAGGTAATTGGCCCCACAATACACAGCTAATGAGGGCACAACTGGAATTTGAGTCCATTTCTGCCTAAAGAATCTTCATTGCACTGTAGGGATCACTAGTGTGTACAAATATTGGTGTTGTCTTTTGCTTCTTGGGAAAACAGCTAGACTGTATTTTCCAAACTGTCTTACTCAGTTCAACTGAGTATACTGACTTATCATCAATGAAATGTGAGCAAAAGTAAGTTCAATCCTGGCCCTAAAAACTACCTGTTTCTCAACTCTGGTAAACAAAGGAGAGCTTTGAAATTCTGAAAGAAGATGGAGTCACAAATGGAAGGGATTTGGGTCCTTGGGTGACTTTATGGAGCTAAGTGTCTCCCCTATGTCACCACTACTCCCTCACTGAAAGGTGCATCATACTATTAATAGCCCATTGTCACAAATGGTGGCTGCAGAGTAACAAACCTCAAGGAGAGCATTGGTGGTAATAGTGGTTAGCATAGCTGCCTTCCAAACCTCAGGGAGCAGAAGGGGGTTGAGAGAAGCCTCCTTTTGCTCCTCCAATCAAACACCAGACAGAGGCAACAATCACTGCAGTTCCAGGGTCACTCTCTCCAGGGTGACATTGCTTTCCAGGGTAGAAACATCACCAGATCACTTGAAGCAAAATGATAAGCTGAATTCCACATTTAGACTTGAGTCTCACCTTGCCATCGTAGGCAATGAACTGTGAGCACAGGTGATGTATCTTCCACTCTAATCTCCAAATGAAACGCTCATGCACCCAAGTGGCAGGGAGTATTTATGGCAACAGCTAACATTTGATGACCCCTTCCAGAGATGGCACTTGACCATCTTGGCTAAAAACTGCACCATACATAAGATCATAACTCCTTCTTGGTAAATCACTTATCAAAGGGCTGGTTCATTGCCAGGTTCAAGGGCTCTACCTCATTATCAAAACTCAGAAAAATTTTACAGACTTACTGCCTCCCTTCCCTTTGTCATCACTTGCCTCCCTTCCCTGGAGCATTTGTTGTCACTGTGTCACATAACAATTTTTCTGCCTTTAATTTTGATGTAAATATCAGAAGCATCCAAACTTGTATTTAAAAAATCATTTAAAATGGTAATATGCATCTAAAACAATCCCTTTTTATAATTTAGGAAAAAGTATGACTTGTTTTACAAAGCAGGGTGATGATGGTTTGATCCATGGGCTGTGAATGGTGGGGTGGAGAAAAATTTCAGCTCAGTTATCAAGACATAGACTGCTATGAGTTGTTTAAACAATATTGATTTTCTTATGCAAACATTATTTACTACAGATAGTGTATATACATACTTTTATATGTTAGTGGAAGATACAAACATTCTAGGTGATCCAGCTTCCCACCATCCTACCTAGTCTACAAAGAAAGTCAACCTAAATACAATTGGTCATGGTTAGTTTTATTGTACAAACTTGACTAGTTTAGCAGGTACACAGATAATTGGTTACACATTATTCTTGGTATGTCCATCAGGAATGTTTCAAATAGTATAATGAATAAAGAAAATTATCTTTTGTAATTTGTATGAACCTCATCACATCAATCAAAAACCTAAATAGAACAAAAAGCTAACCCTGTCTTCAGTAAGAGAATTATTTGTGCCTGATAGCCTTTGAAAGGGAGCATTGGTTTTGTTTCTGCCTTTTGACTTGAACTGAAATATCAGCTCCTCTTGGGTCTCCAGCCTGTTGGTTTTCATCATGGAACCACAGGCAGTCTTGGTTATCAGGCTTCCAGATTCTATCTGGAACTACATCCCAAACTCTCCTGATTTGCAGCTCTTTGAACTTGGAGAGAAACCAAACTATCAGCTCTCCAGGATATCCATCTTGCCAATTCATTCCATAGATCTTGAAACTTACGAGACTTCATTATCACATGAACAATTTTTTATAATATATCTCTTTATATAAATAGACACATCCCATTAATTCTGTTTTTCTGGAGAATTCTAATGAAGATTTTGGTACTGAGAGTGGTGCTAGAGAAACAGAATTTTAAAGATGGGTTTTCTGAATTGGTTCTGGGATTCCTAGAATTGTTTGTCTAATAGAATTAGATTTAATTTCTCCTGAAAATAGAGCACTGATTGTTCTAGTGTGATCTGGGGGTAGAAGTATTCAAAATCAGTTGATAGAGCACAACCGATCAAGTACTTATAATGAACGAGGATTTTAATGGCCATGTATATACTATTTTGGAACTCTGTTTTTCATACTCACAAGTAAAATGAATCTAGCTGATTGCTCCTGATGTTGTTGGACAAACTGAGAAAGTATGAACTTAAAAATTCCTATTCCCAATCCTACCGCCACATAAATACATCCTGAATTAGAACTTATTCTCCTGTAGAACAGGGGCTGAGATTACTTAAAACCAACCCAGAAACTCTGTATTATTAACAGTTGAATTCCAGGTAAGATAAGCTCCCAAGCTCATAGTTGTCCACTCTTTACATGGGGGCATTCATTGGGAAACAATGGAATGCAGGAAGTTTGAATACAGATGTGTTGGGAAACCGCAATGATCTGTGAAAATCAAGCTCCCAAATTCTAATGAGTCTGCTTTGCCAGTTTAAGCAGATTCTTCACCTTAGTAAAAGGGGTCTCTCTTCCTGACTGAGGAGATCAATATTGCCTCACTTGAGGAAACTTTAATGACCACTTCTGAGTAGTTGTCTTGAAAGAAAATACTAATTTTCCTCAGGACCCATACCCATCACCCCTTTTTGCTTCTATACCTATAGGAAAACTCAAGTCCAAGCATGATTCTTACGAGAACCAACATACTGACAATGCACCAGGGTCAGAAGAATGCTTTTTCTTCCCATTTTTCTTTCCCTGTCAGTCCTTGCTACTAGAGACATATTTAATCAAGACAGTTCTGGAAACATGCCCAAAGCCATATGCCTCTGGAGTGCTTAAAGACTAATTTTTTGGTGATATTCAGCTCACCTACTCCCACTCTGTCTAGTAATGATATGATGGGTGTGAAAACCAAACCAAGCCCTAAAGGAAAAGTTACTTTAAATCCAAGTAAAATAAAACAGTACGCACTATAGCTGAGAGACAAAGCATATGAGTTTATCCTGAGGGCAGGGACACACTGAAGTATGAAATATGGTCTCTCAAAAAAGAGGTTCAATGATCAAAGTCACACAAACAGGCAACCCTATGAAAGTGGAAAATATTATGACTTGATGACTTAATGCTTGTGTTGTTAACTGATGAAGTCTAGTTGCTGAACTCCCAGGAACCTTACTAAAACATCATATAATTTTTGCTCTGGGCATGAATGTGATAATTCCTGAAAATTCTGTTGAGACAAACTGTAGAAAGTGAAAGTAAAAATAAAACATTTTGAAAAATAGGGGCTATATTTTAGTCCAAACCAATAATCCATAAGATCCACTTGCTAATGTACCCATCTAAGCCCCTGCCCCCACTAACCATCTAGTCTGAATTCTCCTGTACCTGCATGATTGGTCAGACAGACTAGAACTGGCCATTGGATTGGGACTGGCCACAAAGTCAAAAATGAGGAATGTGAATGGCCCAAGATTCTCTAGGCAAGGAAAACCAAGTTTAAAAGTCAAGGAATGAATACAACACCAATTTCAAAGTAGAAAATACAACATGGGGATGAAACAGCACAGGAAATGTATCCAAATATCCATTAGTGTGTGACCTCTCTTTAAGCTCCATCACATCATGCCATCTGAAATGAAGTAGTGACTATTACCTAAAAGGCCATGTGTTGAACCGATGAATTTATTTATAAATGTGAGTCATCCACTCACATTTTTATATATCCAACCAACCACTTAGTTGAGCAAGATTAGGAGAAATGGATCAGAAGCCAAGTAAAGTGTCTACTGACACAGCCCTACTCACCTATATCCATGAATGTGCCACCAAAACTTAGGGAAAGACCGACCTGTTTGTACTGTGGTATTAGCTCTATTTTGCCATCTGGTATGATAGACTATAGGGGGGAAAACTGTTTCATGACAGTTAGATAGGTTAGTTAGTGCAATTCAATAAAAGTACTTTGGTTTCTTCACTTGTCTAATCGAGCTAATATTAGAACCCACTTCATAGTGCTATTGTGAGGTTAAGTAAATTCAAAGTAAAGAATAATGTTTAGTACAATCCTTATTTTTATGAATACCTATAATAAATAGAAATTTATTTTGTAATTTATAAAAGATATCATTGACAATATTTATTTGATTCTTCCAAAATAATTAAAAATAAAGTGAATTTCATCTTTTTTTTCATAGACCAAAAACACCTGACCTTTTCCACATTCCTTAAAATAAATAATTGAACTCCTCAGTGGAAGGTCTGAGGATTATTCCTATCTAATCTACTTAGTACATAATAAATAACTTATGAAAGTCAGTTGAGAGTGAAGTCACAAAACCCTTCTGAATATATCTCTGTTTTGCCCATTCTCCACTTCTCTTCTGCTACTCTCCTGGTTAGGTCTCCATTTTTTTCTCAGCTGCATAACAGGACCCCTTGCTACCGTATTTGTTTTTTCCTTTTCCTTAGTGCATTCAAAGTCATCTCTTCAAAATTAATCTGGGCCATGCCATTTTAAAAACCTCAATAACTTTCTGTCTTAAGTAGGATGAAATTCTTTAAAACTTAGTGTCAATATCCATAAACCTGCTTGGCAGGGGCACTTCCCCTCATCAGCTGACTTTCCCAGGGCTAGATTTTTAGCCTACACTGAGAGATTTAAGCTTCTCAGATGCTGGGTTTGGTTTATTTTTATTTCGAATTTTTTTTTCATTTTTAAAACAGGATATGTAGGAGATATAATGCCAAACCTGATCTTAGTGAGTTCTAAGCCTACATGGTAGAAAGACTTGTGGCAAACAAATCTATTATGTTAGAAATGTTATAAGGGAAGTACATATAATTTACCACATTGTGGGTTAATTTTGGTTATTTTTCTATACCCAAACCAACTATTCTGCTTTCTGTAAAGCATCCTCAGAAGATTGAAGGTAATAGTTGAACCTCTATTGACCATTTCTGCTGAATTGTATATTTCAGTCCTTATAGCAATATCAGCGGGTGGAGATAACTGAAGAGTGGAAACACAGTCTGCCTGAGCTGCTCCTTGCCAGTGTGTCATACTACAGTCTGCAGGGTGCTGTGGAATTCAGTCACTTCCTCTCTGTATAGCCTCATTTCAGATTATTCCCACTGATATCTAGATGACTTCCACTTTCTATTAGATTAGATAAAATCCTTCTCTGAGTTATATTTCTTTCCATCCTGTTTTTATACATTCTCAGAGAACATTGTATTTTCTCACAGAACTTGCACCATTGTAAACTAAATACTTAGCATTTCCTTGCTGATTATCTTCTTCTTGCACTAGGCTGAACTCTCTCTGATGTCAGGAAATTATGTAGCTAGTTGCAGTATTTTTGTGCTTGTACAGTGCCAGTAACATAGCAGGTACTCATTACTGGTTGAATAAATGAGTTTCAGTAAGTTATAGGCCAAAAAGTGTGATGTCTATCACCACCATTGTGGTTAAAAGAAATAATTTCTACAATGCTGGGAATTTGATAATAGAGAGAAAAAAGGGATTGTTTACAACATGTACTTGTTACTGCATTAAAAAGTATGGATATTAGTTTTTGTTACTCAAAAATTAAACAACATTATGCTTGATAGATAAAGAACTAAAAGTCTTCTGTACAATAAAGGAAACAATCAACAGAATGAATAGATAACCTACATAATAGGAGAAAATAATTTCAATCTATACATCTGATAAAGGATTAATATACAAAAATGTAAAGAACATCTACAACATGATAGCAAAAGGAAAGTAACACATTTTTAAATGAGCAAAGGATTTGATTAGACCTGCTGGCTTAGCTTACTGGATATTGAGGTAGAAAATATAAGACAGTGATTATTTTGTATCTGAATAGACTATTTTTCCAAAGAAGACACTCAAGTGGCCAAAAGGTAAATAAAAAGATTCTCTATATCATTATTCATTAGAGAAATGAAAATCAAAAGCACAGTGAGATATCACCTCAAGCCTACTGGGATGGTTACTAACAAAAAATATAGTTTAACAAGTGTCAGTAAAATAGTATGGAAGGTCCTTAAAAAAATTAAAAAATAGAACTATCCTATGGTTCAGGGATTGAACTACTGGGTATGTAAATGTAAAGGCATTTAAATCAGAATCTCAAAGAGCTATTACCATTACCACGTTCTCTGCAGGTCACTGCAGCTGAGATGTGGAAACAAACTTTCCCATTGGCAGTTGAATATATAAAGAAAATGTGAGTCTTGCCATTTTCGGCAACATGGATAAACCCAGAGGACATTATGGTAAGTGAAATAAGCCAGTCACGGAAAGACAAATGCTGAAGTATTCCACTATACAAAGTGTCTAAAATAATCAGCTCACAGAAGTAGAGTGTGAAATGGTGGTTTTCAGGGGCTGGGCAAGAGGAAGCAATAGGGAGCTGTTATGAAACAATATACAATTTTAGTTATAGGAAATAAGTTCTAGAAATATGCTGAATGGATACAGTGCTTGTAGATAATAGCATGGTATTGTATACTTAAGACACTATACTTCATGGTAGGTATTTTTATCACAGAAGGGAGGGTGTAAGGAAACTTTAAGAAGTCATGGATATGTTTATTATTTAGATTGTGATGAAGATTTCAGGGATGTAGGCATATGTACAAATATATCAAATTTTATTCAATAAATGTGCATAATTTTTTGCATATAAAATATACCTCAATAAAGTTGTTAAAGAAAAGAACATTGGTGAGCTGACAATCTTAGGTACTCCTAGATATAGCTTGATAAAACACAAAGCCTCCATGAAGAGGTGCATAACCCTAATTCAAATGTTCTCCTGGTGAAGTGATGGACATAGAGGCAAGAGTTTCTTACCAAACAACAGTGGGGATTGTGCATCCTTCAACCATTCCACAGTCTACACAGCACCTTCCCAAGCAATCATCAGTTCACCTAGTGAGGATGCATTCCATTGACACTACTACAGGGCTGGAATCATGGCAAATGGAGCTGACCAGCCCACTTGGTCCATGCGTGCTCATAAAAAGTCTTCATTTTACATTTTTAAAAAATGGCATCTTTAAACAAAGGTCATGTATGTTAAAAATAAAACACTCTGTAAAAATGTATATTTTTCAGAATTTGATCTTGATATTTTTTCATCTTTATGTTTCAATATCCCGTAAGCCACAAAAATTGGATAAAGTCTAGATCACTAAGAAACATTTTGTCCACAGTCACATTACAAACTAAACGGAAAAAGCAAGTTCAACAGATGAGAACGGTGTACCCTAAACTTCTCTTTCTTCTGGGCCCCCAAGACCTTGAGGGACAATAAGCATTGCATTCATTTTCACATCTGGCTGTTTGGTTCCTTGGCTCTAATAACATGGGTGGGTTGTTTCACTTCTCAGTGTCTCAGTTTCTTCACATCAATAATCTCTTTCCCACTATTGTGAAATCTAAAAATTTCTCAAATCTAAATTTTTTGTATAAGCTTGGAGAGAAAGCTTCTTTGTCAACAAAACCTGTCCCTAATTGATATATGGCTATTGTTAGACTATATCATACTTATTCTCAATATTCATAATTATAAATGTAGAAATATTAATGAGATTATATGGGGGCTGCTGTTACAATAAAGTGCACTCACTGTGTTGTACTTTCCAGAGTCATAAACTCCTGAATCCTGAGAGGTCACGAGCCCCAGGGGCTTTACATGACCATCTGAGGCTCTGTTTCTCTGTTGTGGCTTCTGTGGCTTGAAGAAGGCTGTGTTCAGCATTGCTGACTCATAGAAAGAGTTCTTGAGGTGGAAATCCTTATTTACAAGGTATTGTAGAGAATAGAACCCTTGACCGTGCCTGGTTGGTAGACAGCTGGATTTGCATCTTTTCTCTTTCTCTTTTATCAAATGCTGCTTTAGTTGAAACCTGGGAATTTCCTTTCTCAGCTCCAAATGTGTTGGCTGGAAGTTTCTAAGACAAATGCCAAATGTCATCTAAGTCATTGTTAATTGAGACTTCACATCGTCCCCTTTCTATTTTGCTATGGATAGTTTAAGTGGAAGAGAACAGAGTAAGTTCTAAAGAAACTGTGTTTTCAGCAGTGAGTTATCAAAGCTATCATCTTTGGCCAATACATGTTACATAAGTAACTTATTGATTCATGTACTTATCATTCATTAATTTCTCTTTTATGGACTCATTCTATTATTCATTCATTCATTCATTTTTTATAAAAAAATTGAAAATATGTGATCAACTTTTACTTGTCTTTATTAATTCTGTTTAAAAGATGACATCAAGGATTAAGTAGAAAGTTAAATTCATCTGGTTTAAGTTTTCTTTCTTGTTTGTTTATTCATTTTTGGTAAAAAATACATGAGTGAAAGAACTAAATGTATAACTTTTGGAGATCTTTCTCTAAGCACTTCACATTGTGAAAGAAGTCATAATTTCCAGGTAGGAGACATTAGGGACTAGCCAGTTTACAGTTAGTGCTTTTATATGTTGCCTTTGAATTCTCCACATTATCTGAATAGTGAAGATTTTCATCCACAAGATTTATTGTTATTCCCTGGTTACTGCCAGTTTCAAACCTAGGTCAACTTGACTTCACCATTCCCATGAAATTCCAGTTGCACTTTACTTCCCCCAGGAAGAACTCAGAATAGAAAGGTCCATGACAAAAGAAATAAATTCTGCTCCCTTCATAACTTTCCTGAGGGTTGATTTGAATAACTAACATGATAGAAAGCTTATTTTAGAGTCTTGGGCAGGAAACATACTTCAAATTCATGACTATATTCTATTCACCTGGTTTATTTTAGGACCTGCTGGAGATAAACAGTCACTGATTAAATGAGATTTGTGATTGAACACAATATCAATAATTGTTGCTACAGAAAGAAAGCAGAAAAAGAGAGGAAGAAGCAAAAATGAAAGAAATGAAGGAACAAATGAACAAAAGAAATGAAAAAAACAAATGAAGGAACAAAAGAAGCATAGGTTTAGGAATGATGGAATTATGCTTGTTGCCCTAATAGTTGGATTTCCACTTGTAACTCTGGCAAAATTCCTCTCACTCAGTTCTAGTGGATAGGCATGTCACCAGACACAATGGCAAAATGCTCATGAAGAATTCCTAGACTCAAATTCTGTTTGCAGTACAATAACTGGGTGATGATACTGAGCTGACCTTTAGATTACCCCCAACGATTCCTGTCTTCTGTTACATGTGTTCTTGTGTAATATTCTCCTGTGTTTATAACCTGTGATTTCTGGTAACCAGTAAAATACGGCAAAGGTTATGAGTTGTCATTTGCATGATTGCATTCTATTATGTAAGACTGTGTCTTGCTTGCACACTCACTCGAGATTCATAGAGCAGGTTTGATGAGGAAGCCCACATGACTATGAAGTATGGATGGCCTCTAGCAAATGCAGGCAGCCTGCCAGTGAGCAATCACCAAGGAACAGAGTGAGTTTGAAGCAGCCTTCCTCATGCAAGCCTGCAGATGAGAACACATTCCACTCAAAACCTTATTTCAGCCTTGTGAAGCTCTAAGCAACGTACCCAGCTAAGCAGTGGCTGGACTCCTAACCTACAACAAGAAGGTAATGAATGTATGCTTTGTTTGAGCCTAAAAGTTTGTAGTAACATTGCTATGCTGAATAGAAAACTAACACAATGATTTTGGCTGTCAAGCAAAATGAGAATAACAATAGTACCCATTTTATGGTATTGTTCTCAGCAATATGATGATAATATACATAACACACAATAGTATTGGGGCAAAAGAGTCATATAAGCTCAACTATTATAAAGATTCATGACACTCTGCTTTGAAATGATTTTACATCTTTGAATTTTTTCTCTTGCTTTATGTAAAATATTTTCTCCTAGTCTCACTCCCAGTTCGGTGCATATTTTCCAGTCTCATTCACAAATTGCTCTTCTCCTTAGGCATCCCTTCTGAATCCCACCTGCTTGTTTTCTGATCTTCAGCATCTCTCTGAAAGGTCTAGGGATGAAGAATCCTTTTCCCTTGTTCTACACCCTTTTGAATGCTTCTGGAGGACGAGCTACCTACTCATTCTAATAGTCACTGAAAACAAACAGGAAGCTCAAAAAACAAAAAATGAAGGTGAGGAGAATGAACACAAGCAAAAACAGTATTTTGGGCTTGTAATTTACCTAAGGTGGGTGCCAAGTACATGCACATTTTGTAATTAACCTACCTTTATTTAATTTAACCCATCCCATGAGATTAGCATTGTTGGTCCCAAGAAAAGGAAAAGGGTGGGTAAAAGAAGTAAACGACAGCTCAAGCAAATAAAGCAGGAAGGGTCCTACATTTAAAGATCAACCTGAGTTCAAAATCACCCTCTGTCTCTTGACAACTGTGTGCGTGGGGAAAGTTGCTTAACTATTTTGGGCTTCTATTTCTTCATGGAAAAATGATGCTAATAATATCCATCTTAGAAAATTGTGAGAATCAACCAAGATATGTGTGTTGCAGGAGTTCATTTGTCTCAGGCTACACCACGGGGGTTAGAATTTGTTCTGGGGTTTTCCAATAGATGATAGATAGATCAAGGAAAATTGAACATTCAGTGAAAGAAAGATGAAGATGAAGTCTTCATGGAATAAATAAGGTGGCACTTGACATTTCTTGGTGGTTTTCTGGGAAAATGTCATGATAGACTTAAGGGGGCTTTTAAAGGCCTCCCTGGTTTATGGAGAAGGAAAAAAAATTAGGAAAAACAACTGTGTTCTAGAAATCCTTAAAAGAGTGTTATTGCTTACTCCATGAACAAAGAGCCTATAGTTTAAAGACTGAATTTTGAAGCCAAACACTTGATGTTTCAGCTTCGGTCTATGTTAACTATGGAGAACACAGTGCTTCTGTTACCACAGTTTTAGAGTAATGTTAGAACACCACAAATGTACCCCACACAGCACTCCATTTGTTCCAGAATTGAAGTTTCTCTTGACTTGTTGGAGGACCAGTAACTAGCCTTTCTAGGAGTCTAGATGAAGGAGGCATAGAAAGAATTTATCCTAGGGGAGAAGGGAGCTGTAGTGAAAACAAGTGTGTTCCAGCAATAGTTTGTGAATTGACGAAGAAGAATCAGACTCTGTGATTTATATGCACCTTATCCCCTCTCTACTACACACCAGGCTCACGTCCTGGAGGCTTTGTTCTGGGAAGAAAAGATTATAAAAAGCAATAAAGAGGGGAAAAATTTTATTCTATAGTGTGAGATAAGGTTTCCTAGGGGAATGGCTCTTAAGCTAATACTAAGCTCAGGCTGAGATACAGAAAGATGGTAACACCCTTTTGCAGGCATTCTGACGCGGTTATGAGGAATGTGAAGTTATCTGTATACTGGCAGTTCTCCAGGCCAGAGTGAAGTGGGGAAAATTGTGTTATTTTTTATAAGCATTTTTTTGTTTTGTTTTAAATCTCTGAGCTAGGTACATTTATAAAGCATAATGACATTGAATTTTTGGACCATTTGCAGATATGAGTGCAGTTACACTAGTCAGTGAAGTAGCAGCTATGCTGCACTCATTGCAAAATAGTTATTTAAGACAAGCTATTGGCAACTTGAGTTAAAACAAACAAACAAGCAAAAAACCCACCCATGGATAGAAGGAAAGTAGTGTGAACCTGAAAGCAAGCCCTTCAAAACATCTTGTATCAGTCAGCAGGCAACCCACTGGGATACCACTTGCTATATGCCCAGAATCTGGGTGCCTGGCCCTTTCAAGAACTCTTTGTCTGAATTTAGACCATTTCTCATCTTTCTTTCGTGCCTTTTCTGGCTAGTTAGCTTCTGCTGAACTTTTGTCTTTCCTTTTCTTTCTAAAAGCCTTTTGTTTTGGGGGGGCAGTGCTGGCTTTTAACTAGAGGTCTTGTGCTTGCTGGGAGCAGGCACTGAATAGCTTGGGCTTACAACTGCAATCTATTTCCTTTTCTTTCTTTACTTTGTCAGATTCAAACCTTGACTCTCATCCAAGACTCCAACTCTGATATCTTCTGAACCAGATTCTTTGTGGCTTATCTTCTTTCCTGTGACCTTGATTCCTGTGAGTTTTGATGTCTGCCTCAGTTGGAACAGACCCCTCCTTGCACCATCCTTTATCTTTCTACTATTCATTTGGAAACGCATTGGTATATACACACATTCAGTTCCAGGCCAATGTTGAAACAGAGGAAAGGGGTTCTCTCTCCCCCCATACAATTCTCTTTGAGAAGCCCTTCTGTGACTCCTTTACTTTTTAAGAATAACAAATAGTCTTATAACTAACAAATTGTCTTAAAAGGCAAAGAAGTTTTAACAATAGTTTTAAATTATAAGTTAGCACATAAGTCAGTCTAACCTGATGTTACAATACAGAACCAGAAAGAAATGGGTACAGTATTATTTTCTTTGAGGAAATAAATCCTGAAGGGCAATTCTTTCAAAAATGGGACAATCTGATCAGGTTTCAAATGCAGAGGATACCTATCCAGTATAGGAGAAAATGAGAGGAATGTGGCAAAACTTGTTGACATGGTCTGAAATAAACAACTCTAACTCTACTAGGGTATCAGCTTTAAGCCAGGCATTTTGCTTGAGGATGGTTCACCATAGATACACAGAAGTACATACAGATCAAAAAACATGAATGTCCTTTAGGATGAACAAGTGTCATTGCTCGCCAGTGACGGAACAATTTCAATCATATCTGAGACCTTCAGTTTTCCCATATGAACAAGAGTAACAGATGTTTTTATATATGTCTAAAAACCCCAAAGCCAAGCAAAGTAGTGTTTTTAAGTGATGGAAAGAAAGGGGGAGAGGTTTCCTGTGAACCATAGAACACTTTAAAGAAGACTAAAGACCAAAGAGAGATTTCAAGGAACTCATATTTCACCTCCAAGTCTCTCAGGAGCACCAATAATCCTCAGTCCATTTCAAGTTATTTCCTCCACTATTACTTCTCTACAGTCTATAAAAACACTCTTTCCTCTCACCTAATATACTTATTGGAATTGATTTATGTCTCAACAAGTTAGATGGGGTTGGCCTCTGCCTCACATGGCCTCACACTCTTCTTAGGAAAGCCAGAGTCGTGTGAAACATCTGGCAGCTACCTTTGCACAGGAGTCTTAAATACGTGATCATAGTGGCCATTAAGAGCCCTTAAATATTCCCCCTCTCCTAAGCATCACCTCACAGGTTGTAAACATTTTTCTATACTAAAATTAAGTGAAAGGCACTAAAGTAGCGTTTCTTAAATATCAGAGGGCTTTAGAAATTGGGCTAAAGTTTCAAAAATATGGGCTGTGCTTTCCAAAGAAAGAGGAGGTTCTATAGAGAATGCTAAAGCCAGATGAGCTAAAGGAAACGTTTAATCCAATGGATTTCTTTTACTGATGAGGAAACGACTGCTTGCAGGCACTATCGAATGCATTAATCGTTAATACTGGAAAGAACTGAAAAAGTGGTGTCTCATATGTTGTAATAGAGATAACAAAAGCAGTCTTATTTCTTAGATTGACATTTAGACTATTTTATGGTATTCCTTTTCCTCCCTAGTGGCTTATGCACATATACATACTCGTACTCACCAAGTCAAGCTTTTGTTTAGTTTTTATATATTTGATCAAAGTAAAGCCTTAAGACCTGAATGCATAATTCTAGAGAAGATTTTTTCTTGCCCCAAGTAATATATTGTCATGTCCAGTAGTTTATTAGAGGTTTGTTTTATTGGCAAGTCAAAATTTCTGTTATCTCCAAAACCACCTCTCTGTTTCAAAGGTCACCGTCCTCCATGCCTTTACTGTGAGAATCTTGTCTGGTGCCACTCAGGGTTCTCTGTGAGAGCAAACTGAGGGGGTCATTTCACGTGAAAACTTATTCTTGCATGCATTTGAAATCAAAAGGAGATCAGTATTTCTCTTCCTTAAATTATAAGGAAGAGTGCAATAGGACAATGTCATTTCCAGTACCCATACCGTACACAGCCATCTTCTCCACCTGACAGACCCTCAACACTGGTGTTTCAAGGCGTTTCCACTTCACACATTTATTCCTGTTACCAAGTAGGTTAGACTGACACATTGAATTCATTATCATTGCAAGTGTGGGCCAGGGTCAGGGAGGAAGGAAAGTAGCATTTATTAAGGTTTCTTAGGTATATTGGGTTTTTTTCTTCATATTGATGGACATTCAGTTGCTCAGATACCATGTATTGAAAAGGCTCATTCCCACTTAAAATATTAGCTAGCATTTGTTGCCCTTCACGCAGAGAAACTAAAGCAGATACCTTAAAAGCAACTGAGGCCAATAGGAAAAGGGGACCAGGAACTAGAGAAAAGGTGAGATCAAAAAGAATTAACTTAGAAGGTAACACACACACACAGGAAATTAATGTGAGTCAACTCCCTGTATAGCTATCCTTATCTCAACCAGCAAAAACACTTGTTCCTTCCTATTATTGCTTATACTCTCTCTACAACAAAATTAGAGATAAGGGCAAAATAGTTTCTGCTGGGTATTGAGGGGGTAGGGGGGAGAGGAAGGGGGCAGAGTGGGTGGTAAGGGAGGGGGTGGAGGCAGGGGGGAGAAATGACCCAAGCCTTGTATGCACATATGAATAATAAAATAATAAAAAATAAGTCACATTCCAAAAAAAAAAAAAAGAAAAGGCTCATTCCCATTTGGTTTCCTCTACGGTATTTTTGTCCAAAATGAATACATATTCAGTTACTTTACATATATATGAATATTTCTGTAACTTCCATTTTTGTCCCTTTCAAGATCTTCGATATTCTTGCTAGCCATATGTTGGTTTGTGTTTTTGTTTTTCAAATGTTCAGTACACAGAGTAGATGCAGAATTCTAAGTTTGGAGTTTCTTGTGGCAAAACAATTTGAAGATAGATTTTTATTTTTTAATTGTTTGCCTGATGTCTTATGATTGTTTATTTATATCTTTATTTAAATATAGATTATGTATCTGGCTTCTAGTGAGGTCTTATATATATGGGTAAGATTCTGCAATTTGATTATGATATCTTGATATGATTTTAGCCTTTTTAAAATCCCACTTGAGTTTTATTGAGTCTCTTAGAAGTATAGGTTTATAAATTTTATCAAATTAGGAAAGAATCTATATTTTAAATGATTTTTCCATTTCACAACACTTCTTTTTACTACTTCAATTACATTGTAGATTAGACTGCTTGAAATTATTCCATAGCTAACTGATGCCTTATTAAGATGTTTGTTAGCTTTAAAAAAGCTAACAAACTGTGGTCAATCTGTGGTCTTTTTTGCATAATTTCTATTATTTTTATTTCTTCAGTTTCAGTTAGGTTTTCTTCTTCCATCTCTGTTCTTATGTTAGTTCTTTCCCAATTTTAATCTCACTGTTTCATATTTTATGCATTTTCATTTATAGCAGCATGCTTTTTTCTTCTACTTCCTCCCCCTTTATATTTAAATTATACAGCATAGCTATAATATCTCATAGCTATTTTCACATAATTATTGACTGATTTCAGTTTTTCTTTCATTTCTTTATCTGGCTCTAGTGACTGTTTTTTTTTTCTGGTTGTAGTGTATTTCTGCTTTCCTACATGTCTAATAATTTTGAATTTTGAATATTGTGACTTTATTATGCATCATGTGGTAGTTATTGTTTTAATTTAATGAATATTGGGCATTATTTTGGTAGACTGGTAATTCTTCCAAATCAGTGTGATCTTTTTTAGGATTTCCTTTAACCATTATTGAGAAGAACTACACTAGGCTGTATTATATGGGTTGTTTACTTTCACTTATATGGTGTGGTCCTCCTGAGGTCTCTCTTGAATTCCCTGACTGATGGATGAGTAACTTTTCCTCAGATTCGTCAGTATGCAAATATTCTTAGACCTGAATTAACTATGGGAATAATGTTGCTAACATCCCCTCCATGTTCTTTGTACTTCTTTATGGAGTTTCACCCTATAGTTGCATGTCTTGATGTTTAGCAGCAAGCATCACTCTATAGATTTCTGTTTAGCTCTTTCCTTTTGGAAATTCTGCATCACCCAGCCAGTTCAGTACCCCAATCTCTGGTTTATGTAACCTAAATTCAGCAAGGGCCTCATGTTGTGCTTGCTTCATTCCTCCTTGCTCTGTGGTCCAACATATGGCCCGTGGCTGAAAGCCAGGTGATTATGGGGACCACCGTGATGCTTGCCTTCTCTCAGCAAGCATAGAACTTTGATGCCTATAGTTTCACATCTGAAATGATTGTTTCATACATTGTGTTCAATTTTCTAGCAGTATATGTGAAAAGAATAAACTTTAACTCTGTTACTCTATTAGGGCCAGGAAAAATGAGACTTAACGTTTTAAAATTTATTCTGCTTGAGCTTAAACATAGTTTCACGATAACATTTTTGGTGATAAATGAATTGCAGACATCCACCAATAAAATGACAAATTTTGGCTTAGTAGTATAAAGGGGCTTGTTAGTAATTGATGTCATCTTCAGTAAACCATTCAATTTATCAGTCTTCTGAAATTAATTCAGGAAATTCTAGAGGACTCTGTTTTCCCAAACATTCTGATAGACTCAAATTAGCAGTATTCATGAATGAATGAGAAAGAGCCTTTAGTGAGTCTAAAGAAATTAACCTGTTCAATAATATCAATCTGATTTTCAATCAGAACAGCCTCAGGAACAAACCTTTGGACACTGTTATTTGTTCCTAAAAAATACGTACTTCCTAAATATAGAATATAAATCCTTATTGAAAATTTGTCCCTAAGTTTAAAAATATTTTTCAAATTGTATAAGGTTTCTGTGTCTAATAAGAATACTTATATATTGTGTAGTAAGGAGGAAAAAAGAATTCCAGTGCTTACAAAATCCCATTAGTTATCTTTTGTTCCATTTTGCTATGTGTGTGTAGGGGGAGAGGTAGGCACTGAAATTCAAGAATTGAAATCTTACTTTCAGTATATCCTTGTTAATTAGATCTAAATTATGTCCCTTAGACACGTAGTACTGACATGGTAAAATTATATGTAGTGTGGTGTCATGGCAATGTCACAAATTACCAACTGAGAAATATCTCCCCATTCATCTTTTCACAACTCTTAGTGTTGAGGTTGAGTTCCACTTATGGAATTTATTATCTCTATTATTCTGGAAAATTTATTTTGTTGTTTTTCTGTACTTTAGTTTTCTACTCTGTCAAACAGTGTAATAATGGCACATGCCTCATAGACATGTTGGGAAGATTAAATCAGCAAGGAAGTACAACATATTTGCAACAGATGCTCATATGTAGACTGTATTTTATTATCATTATTATCAAAGTTAATCTCCTCACCTCTGCTCTTTACTCTTCTTATTTCTTTTCCCCAAAAGTATCATTTGCCTTCATATCTTCTACTGTGTCTTCATCTAGGCTGCAGAATGAAGACAGCCATACAAGTTTCCAATCCCTGGAAAGTAATCAATAAAATGGAGCAAAACTTGTCCCTTGACCCTCTATCTCTCTGGCTACCAACTCACTTTCTCTCTTTTTCAGTAGGATGTGACTATCATTTTAAGATTTTGTGTTTCTTCTGCATTCTTAACATAACTACAAATTATGCAGTAATCCAAAGAATTTGAGCTATCTTCTTAGAATCAGGAGTGTTTTTATATTTGTTGAAAAGTTTTCTCCTTTGTGAAATAGATAAATTATATGTCAAAGTTTTCTCATTTTATATGTGGAGATGAAATGAGATTTTAAAGAAACACACAAAGGCTATCACTTTTCACTTTATTCAAGCAGCAGTTCTAGTCAAAGCCTTATTTTCCAGATCCAATACTGTTTTCCCACTGCCATCTTTTTGTTGGTGTTTTTCCCTCTATGATGAATCTTTGTTCCACTTTGAAGGAACATTGTATCCTCCATGTTTTTCTGGGTTAGAAGGAAGCTATTTGGGAAGAGTAAGGGGAGAGTGAGGGGAGTAAGACAGGGTAATGGGCATTGAATATGATCAATGTACATTTTATATATATATATATATGTAGAAAAATGAAACTCATTCTTTTGTACACTTAACATATGCTAATACAAAATTTAAAAGAATAAGGAATAAATGCAGTTTGGTGAAGATAATCTGAAAGTTGTTTTAATCTTTAAACTGAATTCATGAAATAAATATAGCTGTCTGTGCTCTTGCCAGAATTAGTAAAGAGGGGGAAATTTTTGAAAAGAAAGAAAACTATGACCCACTTGCCTAGATTTATAAATTTAAGGAAATGCATGCCAAGAACATACGGCTACTACTTTAGCAAGCATTCATGGGTATGAACTGTGTGCATGGGAAAGTAAAATGTACTGGAAGATGAAAAATGATGATAAATTGCCAGTGACTCAAAGATTCATGTCAGGCACTGAAAAAAATCTTGGACATTACATAAACGTTCTACGTAATTTGGGGAAATTTTTACATTCTCTTGACTTTAACTTTTACATTCGTAAGAAAAAATTTAAAGATCCTTTCCAGGTCACCTTCACAAAAGTATAGCAGAATCCAAAGAAGCTGTATTTAAAGGAGCCATTCATCCATTTATATAATAAATATTAACCCTGGATACCTATGTTCTAGGTATTGGTGATATGAGGCTTCATGAAGCATATCTGACCCTGTCTTCCCTGAGTTTGTATGCTTTATGAGCTGGAAAGTACTTGACGAATCATGAATACTTTAACAAAGTTTCAAGGTCCTGGAGGAACTTAGCATAGCAGTGGTGGCAGCAAAAGTCATTCTTCTCATATTCATGAGGCTCTACTATGTAACAACATTGAATGAAATAGTACTTTTAATAAAATTGTTTTCCAAACTAAGTAGGATTAAATTCTTAAGTGTTTGTTCAAATTCCAATAAGCTGGTCTCATGTCTTTGATAATTAGAATGAGCCTTTCCAAACTAGACATATCATTCAGAATTATTCCAAATGAATGAAACTATTGGCTTTGACTTGATTTTAACAGAAAAAACCAAATTTTTGAAATTGACAAGGGTCATTAAAATACAGTTTTTAAGTTTAATGACTTTGTATAATTATTGTCTAATATGCTCCAAGTTTAGCTCTTAGAATTAATTCCACATTGTAATTACTTATCACTTGTACTCTATATAGATCCCTCAACTTAAATTTCAGTTAATTTTGCCTTGTAACAGGTAGTTCATGAACCACCTGTTCATGACAGCCATTAACCATGACTATCTGCATTTTCACACTGGCGTATTTTACAATTGACCGCTTCATAGACAAAATCTAGTCACTGCTGTAGGAAGTACAAGGCTTCTGAAAGTAGGCCTTTTGTTGAAATTATCATATTTCTTGCAATCTGTGCTCTCACAAAAGGTGTGTCTAACTTTATTGAAAATCTTATCTCACTGTATTTTAATAAGGTATTGTGAATGTATGTCATTCAAACCTTATCTACACTATTTACCATCTATTGCGCAATCCCCATTTCTTTAACATGGTGGTAATGATATGACTCTCACAGACTTGCGACCATGAAATGATACTTAAAGTGTCCAACAAAAGAACCAGACAGCCAGCTTTCTCTCTCTCTCTCTCTCTCTGTCTCTCAGAACTGAGCAAATGGAGCCACTTTGCCAGCTCTTTTCACATTGGTTATTTTTGGGATAAAGTCTCACTTTAGGCTGGACAAGCCTGGACTATGATCCTTATCTTCAGGCTTCCCGCGTAGCTGAAATGACAGGCAAGAACCACTGCACCACGTCATTGAGATGGAGTCTTGCCAACTTTTTGCTCAATCTGGTCTGAAACTGAAATACTCCTAGTCTCCACATCCTGAAAACTATGACTATAGGTTTGAGCCACTGTGCACCACCATCCATCTCTTTCCTGGTATTGCTATTGTTTCACATAAAACTGGGTCTTGCTAAATCTTGTCATGAATGTCTCCAAATGATAGAACTGCTCCCCTACCCTGATACATCATTTCCAGGTAGCCAGGGATATTATTATGCCCAGTTTTCAACTCAATGAGTCTTAAAATAAAGAGGAGGAGTAAACTGTTTGGACCAACACTTACCTAAATTGTAAAAGAGTTTTTGGTCCTGGACTATATCTGCTCACCTTCTAGGATAAGCCTGTCACATATTATTAATACTCAATAAATATTTGTTAAAAAGTTAAATAAATGATTCCACATTATTATAAGCTAAAACACATAAAATGTATCTCTAATTTCCATTTTGATCAATTTAAGGGTGATATATTTGAAAAACCAGACTATTCTAATAAACTATGCTTGTTATATAGTAATTTATAGTTTATCAAACTAGTTCATTTTTGCTACAGGTCTTACTGTGTAGGACACTTCAGTATTTTGATATGTTTTGTTTTGCATTTGTAAGTCAATACATGCCCATTACCACTAAAAATAATGATGGCTAATTTATTAAAATTAACTGAAAACTGGGCTTAGAAATAAATCTGTTTAAAATCCACTGATTTGCCAAGTTCTCCTTGACAAGTTATTTGAAAGGTAGAAATACTGAGGGAAGTATGTGCTTTGTATTTCGAAAGGACAATAACCAAATTTCCATATGTGTCAAGTTCATGTGTAAAAAGCATTTGTGATTACTGGATTACCAGGTTAATAGAAAGATTAAATAAAATAAAGCCTTATAGACTATAGTAGACAAATATTTATCTCTCTAAAAGGTATCATTTGCATTTATAAAGCAGAGTAATTATTTCAATTTTAGGGTCATTCGGGTTGAAGTAATATATCTGAAGTACCTTTTAAATTATAAGTTGATAATTAAAAAATGTCATTATTAAGATTGAAATTACTAATAATTCTGAAAATAGTTTATTCAAAATATTTTAAAGACCTTTTTAGGGTAAACTTAAAATTTGTTTTGATAGAAATTGATTTTGCTTTAAAAATTAAAAATAAAACTAGTCTAAAATTGGACTCTTTGCACTATTTTTAGAGCCCATAAAACATGCTGTGATTGACAAGGTCTGTGGCAATTTTTTACCACATTTAAATCAAGTATAAGCACAGATTTTTACCACAAAGCAAGTAACTCCTGATGTCGCTTGAAAGAATGAAAACACACTTGCTGGATAAGAAGTCTTTTTATTTCCATTTCCTACCACAAAGATACTATTTAACAAGTTAACCTTGTAGTCCTCCGCTTAGTAGAAAAGTGGAAGAATGACCACTTCCCCACTGGAGTAGCCAGTTGGGAACACGTGACCTCTTGCATATTACGGGTGGATCTCAATTATACATCACTGCAAAATGTGCTATTCAGTGAGAAAATTTTGCATATGACTACTGGCTATCCTTCTGATAAAGTAACTGACTTTGGTTAATTATATGAATGGAAACTTTATAGATGAATTTAATGTTTTTCTACTCTGTTAACTAAAATGATACAGTTGTTGTGAGCTCTTTAAATATTGGAGTCCTTCATGGCAGTGCACTGTGAAAGCTTATTTTTTCTGCACTGAATGATCTATCTCAAATCACTGATTAGGGTTGTTCTGTTTTGCTTTCCAACCTGCGTCTGGCATATCAGTTTTCAGCCTGTGCCGTCATTACATCTTCCTCCTCCATGTTCTATCTTCTGCCATCACTCTTGAAGATGGCTTGGAAATGGGCAGCTCCTGTTTGTCCTGGGCTTTCTTGGTTCTAGTTCTTTGTACTCAAATGCTGGGAAACTCTTCAACTGGGACATTGAAGGCAGTTAGTCACTCTACCAGCTGCAAAACAGAGCAGAGCAAGTGAGAAATCATTGCAGAAGAGGAAGAAGTAGAAATTGAATAGGAGGGCCTTCTTCACAAGCATTATTAGTGAACTTCATCACATATTTTAAAACCAAATTCTGTCTCTCTATGAGTACTCATCTAGGTTCTGGATTGCTGAGATTATCCTATATAGCATACATGTGTGGCTGTGATTTCCATAAGAGCTTCTCTTGTGCAAAGTGAGTGAACACATTGTGCAGGTCAGGAGGCACGGAGAGACCTCTGGGGTCCTGAACTGGTCTGGACATGAATATTATTAGCTCTAAGATTGTTTAGCAGAAAAGCCTCAAGAAAGTTGCCTAATGTTTCTGTCTTTAAAATGCCTCCTCATAGGTTCTAAGTAAAAATTGAGGTGGAGTAGGGGAGAAGCATTCAGGCTGTATGTATTTTCTCATTACTGCATCCTACCCTGTTCTTGTCCACCCTGTATGTCATTAACAGCTCTTCTTCAATGCCCAGGCCACACTGCTTTCCTTGGACATGTCAAGCATGCTTCTGCTAAAACTTGATGGTATTCAACTTGGAGTGTTCTCCGGAAATCCACACTATCCGCTCCCTCATGTATGTCATGTTTTGGTTCAAATTTCACCACCTTCAGCCACTTATCCCAAGAATCTTTGTCATCCAAATTTTTACCTGCTTTATTTTACACACACACACACACACACACACACACACACACACACACACACACACACACTTGAATATCTATATCTATATGTATAGATAGATAGATAGATATAGATATAGATATAGTTAGTTAGTTAGTCTATTGGGCTGCTGTAACAAAATATCATAAAACAAATGGATTTTTGGGGGGGATTTGAATTCAGGGACTCAAGCTTGCTAGGCAAGCACTAGAGTAGCTTGAGTCACTTGAGCCACTTTACCAGCCAGCCCTTTTTTTTGTTGTGTGTGAATGTTGGGTGTGTTTTCTTTCTTCTATTCATGTGTGCATACCAGGCAGAAACTATGTTGCCCTTATCTCTGATTTTGTTGAAGAGAGAGTATAAGCAATAATAGGAAGGACTAAGGGTTTTTGCTAGTTGGGATAAGGATAGCTATACAGGGAGTTGACTTGCACTGCTTTTCTGTACATATGTGTTACCTTCTAATTTAATTCTTCTTGAACTAACCTTTTCTTTAGTTCCTGGTCCCCTTCTCCTATTGGCCTCAGTTGCTTTTAAGGTATCTGCTTTGGTTTCTTTGCATTGAGGGCAACAAATGCTATCTAGTTTTTTGGGTGTCTTACCTATCCTCATATCTCCCTTGTGCTTGCGCTTTATCATGTGATCAAAGTTCAATCCCCTTGTTGTGTTTGCCCTTGATCTAATGTCCACATATGAGGGAGAACATGATTTTTGGTCTTTTGGGCAAGGCTAACCTCGTTCAGAATGATGTTCTCCAGTTCCACCCATTTCCTTGTGAATGATAAGATTTCATTTTTCTTCATGGCTGCATGAAATTCCATTGTGTATAAATACCACATTTTTTAAATCCATTCACCAGTAGTGGCGCATCTTGGCTGTTCACTTGGCTATTGTGAATAGTGCTGCAATAAACATGGGTGTGCAGGTGCCTTTGGAGTAACCTGTGTCACAGTCTTTTGGGTATATCCCCAAGAGTGGTATTGCTGGATCATATGGCAGATCTATGTTTAGATTTTTAAGAAGCCTCCAGATTTTTCCAGAGTGGTTGCACTACTTTGCATTCCCACCAGCAGTGTAAAAGGGTTCCTTTTTCCCTGCACCCTCGCCAATACCTGTTGTTAGTGGTGTTTCTAATCATGGCTATTCTAACAAGGGTAAGGTGGAATCTTAGTGTGGTTTTAATTTGCATTTCCTTTATAGCTAGAGATGGTGAGCATTTTTTCATGTGGTTTTTGGCCATTTGAATTTCTTCTTTTGAGAAAGTTCTGTTTAGTTCATTTGCCCATTTCTTTATTGGTTCATTAATTTGGGGAGAATTTAGTTTTTTGAGTTCCCTATATATTCTGGTTATCAGTCCTTTGTCTGATGTGTAGCTGGCATATATTTTCTCCCACTCTGTGGGTGATCTCTTCAGTTTAGAGACCATTTCTTTTGTTGAATAGAAGCTTTTTAGTTTTATGAAGTCCCATTTATCTATGCTATCTCTTAGCTGTTGAGCTGCTGGGGTTCCATTGACAAAGTCCTTGCCTATACCTGTTAGTTTCAAAGTATTTCCTACTCTTTCTTGTACCAACCTTAGAGTTTGGGGTCTGATATTAAGATCCTTGATCCATTTTGAGTTAATATTGGTATAGGGTGATAAACATGGATCTAGTTTCAGTTTTTTGCAGACTGCTAACCAGTTTTCCCAGCAGTTTTTGTTGAAGAGGCTGTCTTTTTTAGCACCTTTTGTTTCTGATATAGGGCCATTGCCCAGGTGGATCTCAAGTTCAGATCCACCTGATGTCTGACTCCTGAGTATCTATGATTATAGGTGTGAGACCAAAGGCTTTTAAACAAAATAAATTTATCTCTTACCATGCCAAAAGCTGGAAAGTCCAAGATTAAGATGTAGGCAGAGTAGATGTTGGGTGAGGACCTTCCTTTTTCTTCATAAATGGCTCATTCTTGCAGTATCCTCACATAGTGGAAAGACAGAACTCTAATCTTTGTAGATCCTTATAAAATCACAAATCCCATTCAAGCTGGCTTCACTCCCTGACCAAATCATCCCCCTAAGCCTCTACCTGTTAATATTCTCACCTTGGAGGTGAGAAATTTTGGAAGCCACAAATTTCCAGTCCATAGCATATGTTATATATGTATGTATATAGGTATGTATATGTGTATGTGTGTATATGTGCATTTTTGTCTATTGTCAGTCTCTCTCTACTAGGCAGAGACTTTGTTTTCATTTTTTATTTGTGTATTCACAAGGTCAAAGATTGTTCCTGACATGTAAGTTGATGCTCATTTAGTATTTATTAAAAGAAGAATGAATGGATGAATTCATGAAGAGAGGTTCTAAGGTGAATTTACTTACAAAGTACATTCTATACAGGAGCTTGGTTGAGAGAGATAATAATCATTGCATTTGCATTTGGAAAGTGGAGAAGGAGATGACAGACAATGATGGGCACAGAGGCCAGCAAGGCATTGGGCAATGGTTCTGCCTCCGCCCACTCACGCACCTTCCACAAGTCACATTGCCGGGCCTGATACTCCACAGCATTTGAGTATAGGAGGACTGCCTGCCTGGGTCATCTTACAGAGCCATTGTGAGGCTGAGGCTGATTGCAAATAAACAAAGAAATGGACAGTGTAAAGTGCTAAATAAAAACAGATTGTCCTTGTGTGAGCATCACGAACATCAGGTTTTAAATCAGTGTCTTCTTGATGAGTTAGACATGATGGACATGCTGGAGGAAGATAGTGGACTCTCTCCTTTTTTGTTTAATATGTTTGTAGTTACTCTTTTTAGGTTTTTTGTAATATATATTCTATATAAGTTGAGTTGTGTGCATATATAACTCTGATCAGAAAATGCAGAAGGACAATTATGGAACATTCTGGACAGTTTTTTCTGATGGATGTAGAAATATGAAACCTCAGAAGGCTATGGATTTAAAACATAATCAACATTAATAGTGTTTCTATTTGAACTGATTGAACAGATTTTATTAATTAACAGGTAAACACCTATAGAGAACTCAATATGTACCAGACACTGTTCTAAGCACTTTCCAAATATTGACTTGTGCAGTGTGAAAGGAAAAGGATAAATTTTAAATGTGGTTTCTCTTAAGCTATGGGTTCTCAGTGGTCAACGGACATTGCCCTCAAAGGGGTGAAAACTGGCTCCTGGCAGGACAGAGTTAGTTATTCTTTCTGTGTGTGTGTAAAGCATAGATACAAACAGAGTATGAACGTGTAGCGTGTATCTGTTGTAATGAAATGTCTTGGGGATTAGTTAGAAAAATAATGTATAACCAATCTCCTTAGGTGGTATAAATGGAAAAATAAATACTTACAAGGTTGACAAACACTGTCCTAGAAGCTAAAATGATATAGGTTATTTTTTAAAGGAATTGACACAAAAGAGAGTTAGGCAGAAACATTTAATATGGAACAAAATTAGGTGTAAATACTTCAAAATTGTGCAGTATTTACAGCACAGGAATTCTAGTATGAAATCTTCTTAGAAGAAGAAAAGGAGAAAAATAAGATTTTAAAAATGCTTATTTGCACATCAACCCATAAAACCACTCTAACCCAGCCAGAGTCAGTGGCATGAATTATCAGTCACTATGTGCACTTATTAGTGATTTTTAGGCTTTTGAAATCTGTGTCTATATATAATCCCATTGGGTATTTTTAACAACTCACCAAGGTAGGGATTATTTGGAATTATATTTTATAAATGAGGAAAACAATGCTGTGGATAATTTAGTAGGAGAATCCAAGCCCTATTTTTTTTCCAGTTTCAGAATGTTATTCTCTCTCTCAATATAAGCAAAGATTTTAAATATTTTCTTTCTTAAGTATATATTGCTACTTTTTTAGTATCTACTTTTTCTCTTTATTAGTGTTCATTTATTGCCCAAAGTAGTTTCATTGTGATATTTCTATACTCTCATGTTTTTTAATTTAAACATTTACTTCTTTCATTTGTGCTTTATAACATTTCAACATAATTTTCATGGCCTAGCAATAATATTTTTGCTAGTTTAAGTACTTTTCTTGAGATACATATTGAAATGATGCAAAATTTACATCAGAAAACACACCATTCCTAAACTGTGGCCTTTTTTTCATTTAAATCCATTCCACAGGAAATGCTCTCTCTGGAATCCAGTTAGAATCTGGCAAATTGACCCCTAACAGATGAGTCTAGCTGAACACCTTCTTCAGCACCAAGGTTTTGAACATGTGAATACTGCAGGCTTGTATTTTAACTGAGTTTCTTTAGTAAAGAATTAGGAGATTAATTGAGGAGAATCACAATGCTATTATGTGTTAAAATCATCACAAATTACTTCTGTGAATTCTTTCATTATCCACCTAAGCAAAGGTCATTACTACCTGACAATGCCAGCTTCATGGTTTCTAGTGTTTTCTCCATTAGTGTTTATAATTCCAAGGTTCAGCAAGTACTGAATTGCCTCCTTTCTTAGACTGGAAATTCCTTGCAGCAAGAGCCTTATATTTTACGGACTGTCCCAGTAAATATCTGCATTCATCTGCTGTGATTGCCATGACAAAGCACCACAGAATGAGCGGCTTGAGTAACAGAAACTTAATTTCCACAGTTCTGGCACCTGGAAGTCTGGGATCAAAGGGTTGGCAGCATGTGTTTCTCCTGAAGCCTCTCTCCTTGGCTTGTAGAAAAGAAGAAATAGCTATCTACCTCTCTGTGAGGTGTCCTGACATCTTATTCTTATTAGGATACCAGACATAGTGGCTTACAGCCCACCCCAATGACCTTATTCCATGTTAAATTCGTCCTCAATGACCCTATCTCCATATATATTCCCGTTCTGAAGAACTGGTGATTAGGTCTAAGACTTATGAATTTGGCTCAGAGCATCATGGAACAGGTCCACAGTACACTCTTTTTTTTTTTTTTTGTGGTGGTCCTGAGAATTGAACTCAGGGCCCCACATGTGCTAGGCAGGCACTCTACCACTTGAACTGTAGTCCAGTCCTTTTGTTTTCAGTTTGTTTTTCAGAAAGTGTCTTCTGCTTTTGCTCAGGTTGGCCTCAGATTCTGACCCGCCTATCTTTGCCTCTAGAGTATCTAGAATTACAGGCATGCCCCTCCATGCCCTGCCAAAATGTGTATTGAAAGACTGGCAATATTTCAGAAAATAAGAAAGAATAGCAGGGAATTTATATGTTTTCAATTTTCCTCCATAAGCCTTACAATAGGAACACAATATACATGCATTGAAATGTATGCTTGTAAATGTACAACCTGACCAGTTATTAAAACATGGTTGAATTCATGTAAGCACCATGGCCAGTCAGCACATACAGTGTTATGAGATACTCTTTCTTCACCCAATACCTGATTCCTTCCTCCTCACCAACATCTTGACTTCTAACATCATGAACTATATTTGCCGGCATTGACCCTTATATAAATGAGCTCATACAGCAGACAGTTCTGTGCCTTGACTTCTATCATCCACATTGGTTATGAGATTTAGGCCTATTGGTACATGCAGTATAAATTTGTTCACTTATATTATTTTATAGAGCTCCATAGTATGAATATACCATAATATGTGTCTTCAAGGACTCAGTGTGGCTATATCTTAATGCTTTCAGTTTGGGCATTGTGAATAATAACTGCTATGTACATTATTGTATATGTCTTTTTGAACACATAGTCATACATTCACGCTCAGCCTATACCTAAGAAGAAAAGTGCTGACTCATGGCATTTTAAAATTCAGTTTAATGAAAAGTTCTTTACATTTTCATTTACACCTGCATTGTGTAAGAATTCTAGGAGCTCCACATCAGTAAATAGTATTTGGTAGTGTCTGCACTTTCAATAGTGGGTGGACACTATCTCAGTATGGCTTTTATTTGAATTTTCTAATGACTTTTGAGGATTAGTGCTTTTTCATATGACTACTGAAATTTGGATGTCTATTGTAAAGTATCATTTGTCTATTTTTGGTTGATTGACCTCCCACTTTTATCGATTTGTAGAATCTTTCTGTATTTGAGATGCTAGTCTTTAATTATTGGTCTGTTGTGCAGCTATCTTTTCTTAAATTATGATTTTATATTGTAATAGTGTTCTTGATCATTTTTATTGATATAAGCTGCTCAATTCTAAACTGCACAGCTTGAGATACACACACACACACACACACACACACACATATTTGCCACAGTTAGGATTCCCTTGTCTCTTGGAAATCCCTTTGTCTTGTGATTTCCTGTCCTTTTCACCAACTTTTCATTAAGTAGGTTTGACCTACTATTAAAGGATTTCCAGATATGGCTCTATTGGCACTTGGGACTGGATAGTTCTTTGTTGGATGGTCAGGGTGGGGGTGGCCTGTGTTCTGTGCACTGCAGTGTGTTCACCAGCATCCTCAGACTCTACCCGCAGAATGCCAGGAGTGCCTCTTGTGTATGATCAAAAATGTCTCCAAGCATTGCCACTGTCCATTGGGAGCCAAATTATCCTTGGTTAAGAAATACAAAGCATAGCCATTAGGCTCAATATTTTAGTTATTGTATTTTTATACCCTAGAACTTTTTGTTCTCTTTTTTTATGGTTCCTAATTCTTTATTCATTCTGTTTTTATTTCTGTTTCATTAATGTGTAATAAGAGTTAGAAGGTATATGTCAGGTAACTTCAAAATCAGGATCTCTAGTGGCTCTTCTGTTTTCTACTTTATCTTGAAATGCAATGGAATCTTGATTTACCTACCCCAGTGTGCCCCTGTCACATCTTATGAGAGACAGATATTCGTAATCCAATCAAGTACTAAGGCAACTAAAGCAGTGCTTCCATCTTTGCGAAACAGGTTTATTTTATGTCCACCCTTATTTCTCAGATGCTACTCTCCAAGTTCATCATTAAAAAACACATAGTCTTTCCCAAAGACTCTCCTCTGTTTGGTCCTCAGCTTCAGCCTCTGCCTCCCAGGTGTGTGAGTCTAACCCATCCTTACAGCCTCTACTTTTGGGAGAGCCACCATCTCCCGGGAAAACACTCACCTAACATGAGCTCACCTCTCTTTGCTTGCTGTTTTTTTCAGGTTTTGGTCCTGCAATTCCCTCCACTGTTTTCTGAGCTCTGTGTGATTTCAAACAGATGTTTTTATCTATTTTACAGTTTTCCTAGTTATTCTCAGAGGGATGGTTGTTTCTAAACAAAGCAACAACCATTGCTGGAAACCTATCTCTTACTTTTTCTTTGTTTACAATCTATCTGAAGAATGCTGCAGTGCTTCAGGGCTTAGGGATGGACCTGCTTTTTTTCCCCTTCATTCTGTACTTCTCTACCAGATGAACAGTTCAAGCTCACAACCTGTTTTGTTTTATCGTTTCTCAAATATTATTAAATGATAATAGCAATAAAAAGAATACAAATATAACAGTAGAAAAACAGTAATTTTCTTCTCAATTTTTATCCTCCCGGGTTCTCTGAAATAAACATTGTTAATAGATTGGCTTCTGACATTCCAAATTCTCCTCATTTTTGTGCTTCTGGACAAATGCATGAGTCTCCATGCACAACATCCACAAATACAAAGAATTTTGTCATTGCTCATTTTTAACAACAGTTGATTTCCTGAAGTATGTCAGCATTTGAATTTTCTTCTCTTGATAAAAAATGTAACATTTATTGTGGACATTCCTCCCTCTGGGTCACTGCAAGAGGGTCTTGCTTATTGTTTTTAAGAATTGCATAATGGTACAAAGTATGAACATATTGCACTTTTTAAAAATTACTTTCCTGTTGAAAAACAACAAATTTCTGCCTAGGATTTTGTTATAATTATGCTGTTAGAAAGATAAAATAGATAAAGAGGTAGATTCCCCCTCTGTGGAGGGGAATATTAAATTACAGGGTCAGAGAATCTGCATATTTTAATTGTACTAAGATTGCACTATCATTTTCCAAAAAATCAACACCCAGTACTATTACCATTAACATTGCTGCTGAACCTAAGTCCCCAGATTCTCAGTTGTCCTGGACAGGTTTGAATTTTTTTTTAATTTCAGGCAATCTGATGGTAAAAATTATTTCTTTAGCTTAGTTTACATTTCCCTAATCCATAGAAGATGATTATACTGAATGTATAGACATATGTGTGTACATATGTGTATATACACATGCATATATGTATACTATATATGCATATATGCATATTTTGTATGAAATTAAGAGTTTATATATATAATTATACATATATAAATTACATATATATCAATACAAAGTCAAAAATACATACACTAAAGTGCCAAAAAATGGAAACATGATCTCAGTGTAAATCTGTGGAGAAGTCATTAGGATGTCAAAATGAAAATTTAAAGTCAATACACACTGAATGTAGTGTCATCTGAGGCTGACTCATACTGTCAAGTTGAGGGACAATAAAATACTGTCAGGAGAGTTTGCTCAGAACAGCTTGGGGAGTCAGCAAAGCAGGCACAAGGACCTCCCCATGAGAGGTACATTATGAAATCATCAGATTAAAATGAAATCAAATGTTCATGCTTTCTCTCCATGTGGGATTTATTCAGAACAATGTTTTAGTTCATCTGTCATTCAGCACCACAGTCTGAACACCATTGTCAGACTATTCATTCTGTTATTACAGAAGATTCTAAGGGGATTTCATTTGGTCTTATTCATGCTGAATATCTGAAGTTTTTCTTCTTCTTTGAGTAGTATCCATCCAAAGTATTTAGCTATTTAAAATAATGCCTCAAGTATTATTTAACTCAGGAATATTATTTGTATAAAGCACCAAGTGCATATTCTGTAATGAGAACCCTTCATTCCTTATCATAAACTCTAATACCTACACATATACTATTAAAAATATTGAGAAGTTTCATGGTTTCATCTTCATTAAGTAATTCTTGACACTGTTTGGAAGTATGGCTTAGGGTTGGCTGTATTCTGGACAGGTCTGCATTTTCTGTTTTATGTCTTACACTAGTTCTTTGTATGTCAGTTTGTCCTATTAGAATGGGTAGTCTTTGCTTCATGATCTTTTTTCAGTTTTGCTTAAGCAGTTCCTTAAATTTTAAGTTGTTGATTACCTTTCTTTTGTAAATATCTTAAAACTCTCAACTATAGACTTTTTGTCAGCATATCAAATGATTTACATTTCTCTACACATAAGAAAAATAAATAAATAACCTTCAAGACTACATCTGCCTTTGACTCCTGCTGTTTCCCCCTTGCCTTCAACCGTGAACTTCTGAGAAGGAGCCTCACTACTTCCCCTTCCATTCACTGCTCAGTCCATTCCAGTCTAGATTTACTGCCCCCATTTCCATAATGCAGTTTACACCATGATCACCAATGACAGCCAGCCTTACCCCATCTCTCAGTGGATTCTATTTATCAATCCTTTTCTTCATTCTTCTTTTGAAAAATAATCATTGCCTCCACTAATATGACACAATTGCCTCAAAGTTTCATCCAATCACTCTAGCCTTTCCTTTTTCCCATGTGAAAGTTCATTCTCCTTCAGCTCCCATTCTTTCATGGCAGGTGTCCTAAACAGACTCCTCACAGTGTCCTCCATCTTCCCTCCTGCTCATGCCCATCTTACTGTTTTCCATACACAGAATGATATTTTCAACAGGAAAACTTTGTCACTCACCTGTGAAAACTTCTCAATGGCTTCCGATTTTTCTTAGGATATGAGTCCAAGGCCTCCATTTGTTTGGAATACCCTATAAAGGATCTAGCTCCAGTCCCCCTCTCTAGCCCATCCATCTTGTTCCTCATTCTTCACATTGGCCACCCACATGCATGTCCCTCTACCACAAGGTCTTAGTACATAATTTCCCCTCTGCCTATGTGTTTCCCCTCTGTCTATGTCTTTGGTTCTCCACATCTCAATTTGATCAACATGTCTTCAGGAACTCACCCGAGACCTAGGTAAGATCACATCTCCTTTACTCATTGTCTTAACAACATGTATTTTCCTTCACGCCATTCATTACAACAAGAAATAGCACATTGATTTAAGTGTTTTTTTCCTATTTTCTGGATATTTATTGATAGCATCAAGAAGACAGGACCCATGTCAACTTTTACTCACTGTATCCAGTACCTAATACAGTTCATTGCATGTGGTAAGTATTTTACTGCCTTACTAAACTTTTCTCACCTCTTTTTTATGGATGGCTTGTTTCCTTGAATATGCTCTGGAGGTCTATTTATAGTGTACAGTGCTATAGCTGTTTAGGTTCTCTTTCCTTTCTGTTTCTCTCAGGAATTTACTCACATATGTATCAACAATACCTACCATGCTGGACTGTGGTAGTTGTATTAATGGCTCCAGTTATTCATGTCTAACTGTACCTACTCACTTTTTGGGTGACTTTATAGCTCCTCTCATCAAACAGAAAAATATTCCTACCCTTAATTTTGGTTTCACAAATGGGATTTTCTTTGCCCTTCATAAGCAGAGGTATAAGAAGCACTATTATGGTAGTGCTACAATAATTTTTTGTACCACTGTATGTCCTTGATAAGAACATGTCCTATGAGCAAAATGACAGAACAGTCATACAGAACTATGTCCAGCTGAACCAGAGAGATGATCAGCCTCTCCTTGAACTAGCCAATGCTTAGAGGTGGCAAAAGATCCGGTCAGGGGCATGCCTTTGATATACTAACTACCCATACATTGGAGTAGGCACTATTCCTTCCTCTGTCGTAATTATGCCATGCCAGAGATCCATGTACCAGGCAACTAGAGACCTCCCTATACCCAATAGCCAGTTAAAATTATTCTACAGTGTTCACTCTGCTTTTCATCACTTTCTATTCTGCATAAAGTAGGTGGAGGAAGGAGGGAACTTTGGTCTCTTCAGCCTCAACAAGGGCTCTAATCCCATTCTTGAGGGCTCCACTCTAATGACTTAAACATCTCCCAAGGGCCCAACCCAGAGCACAGCACATAAAATCTCAGTGAGGGATTTTCCTAGCTCCTAGGCCCTAAGTTCAAACCCCAGTATAACACACATATAAAACAACAACAACAGCAAAATCTACTTCCCACTTCCACTTCCTGAAAGCCACATCACCACTTTTATAGAATTCTGCACAGTAGGCCAGGAAGGGTCACATGAGGAAGACCAGCGTGATCAGGGCCTCACACTTGCTAGGCAGGTGCTCTATGACTGGAGCCATGCCCTGAGCCCAAGGGAAGTGGCCTTTTGACTTCTTGCATATTACTTCTATAATTGTTATATTAAGATTTTTCAAGTATTTTGAAAAAAATGTGTCAAATTTTATCTGTTCTTAGTATTATGCATTTTATCTATATTTCAAGCACCATTATATATAATTGAGGAAAATATATTGTTTTATTTCCTCTGTAATTTTGGCCTTTTCATACTTGTAATTTGTTAATATGCCAAATAAATTAACCATTTAAAATATTTTGACTTATCGATTACCTTTCATTCTTACAGCACTTCTATATATTATATCTGCCAATACTCTCTTTTCCATGGTTGCTCCTTCACAGGTATATGTCTGTTTGTGAGCACATCTTCAATGAACTTATTTCATGTTCTGTGAGAATACTCTGACTAAATCCACACAGCAGTTCTGTGTTGACTGTAAAGAATTCTTGTGAATTTCAAATGAACTTTGATGTTTATGTGTTAAAATTTTGGGTTTCTATTACCAAATATTATTAGTAAATTAAAATATCATAGTCTTTGGTGTAATACACCTAGGATGTAAATTTCTCAAAAGTGACTGAATTTTTTAAAAAAAAATTATCTACATAAGGTCCAGCACATAGGCAAGGATTTTCCCTCTATCCATAATTTTGTGGAATCATTTTGTCAATAACAAAATTAGGAGCAGGATTTAACATTTAGGACCTAGTTTTTAGTTCCTTATGTTCTATGGGCCAGACACATCTTACTTCCAATAACTCTTTAGAAACTCAGTCCCTTAGCCATTTTGGCTTTTTTGTTTTTTTCATTTATTCACATGTGCATACATTGTTTGGTCATTTCTCCCCCTGCCACCTGCCCCCACCCTCTTTCCCCAATCCCCTCTTGCTTCCAGGCAGAAACTGTTCTGCCCTTATCTCTAATTTTGGTGAAGAGAAGACATAAGCATAAAAAGAAAGACAAAGTGTTATTGCTAGTTGAGTTAAGGGTATCTATACAGAGCCATTCTGGCTTTTAATGGGAACTGTTTTCCTGGCTGGTCACCGTATTAGTCTTTATTATTTTGACTTCGAGTTTTCTCTGCATTTCTTTCACATTTATGTTTTGCTGGCTTTCTTTTGAACTTAGATAGGACCATCTATTTCTGAAGAAAATAGTTTTATATGCAAAAACATTTTAATGCAAATTGTCTTAATGCTTAATGTTTAATTTTTTTAAATATGTAAAATATTTCATTAGTATTTCTATAAATTTATTGCAGGGTTGAAGAAAGAAAGTCCCTGGCATATAGCCAGAAATTGTTTTTGAAAACAAGAAAATTGACTTCATGTTGAATTAAAACTTTCCTGAAGACACATAAATACCAAACAGCTACATAAGGACTCAAGCCCACATTGTCACAATTTCGAGAATTGCGCCTGACACATAACAAATTACTGATAAATGCTTAATGGTTAAGCACCTAAATTAAATAAATGAAATAACAAGTACTTTGTTTCTTTGGAATTGCCATCAATGGAGAGGTTCAGAAGCAATGGTCTTCTTTTCTGAACTTTATAGTTGAAGGTGCTCTTGAGAGGTACACACGTCTTGAACAGTTCTGAATTTGAAACTCTGCTATCCAGACCCCCAAAGGAGACATGATGAACTCTACATCTGCCTCAGTCAAGACAAGGAGATTGGGGATACGATGACGGCATTTTAGGACTGCTCAGTAATTTATCATTCAAATTCTTTGCCAATGCTACACATTTCTTTCCTGAATCATTCTCATCCTCCATCTATCCAGCAGTCATGTTTTGAACAAAAAGAATGTTAACAGAGGATAAAGCAGCCAGCATTTTAATCCCACTTTAAATGCTGGCTGCATTTCAGATGATTTACAAAGAGCTTTGAAGAAGAAAGATCTATTTTTTGTATTTTTTTCAGAAGAGGGGGGAATAAACTTTAAATTCAGTTACACAGAATATATTAAATTATTCAATGGGAAAATCAGATTTTGATTTTTCCAGGTTTAAATCTCTGGAAAAAAATTTTAACATTTATGGTACTGTTTGAAAATACTGCACCTTTTTCTTTCCTTGTCTCAGTGGTTCAGATCTCATCTCTTTATATCAGTACATAGAACAGCATCCAGACTGATGCTTAAAATGTAGGTTAGGCTGTGTTCCTCCACTGGTCATCAACGAGGAACAGCTCCTATATCCAACAGAGCAAGAGCCCAAATTCTAACAATGGCCACAAGTTCCCACAAAAAATGGACCCTTTAGTTTGCTAACCTCAAGGCTTTTGATCTTCTTCTGTCCCGTGGCTAAAGGTATTCCAGCTACAGTGTCCCCATAGTTGTTAGTTAGGTTTATCAGGTAAACTTCACTTTGGGGCCTTACTCCCAGTTCTCTCTACCTGCAATGCTCTCCCGCTTGAAAGACTATCACTTGCATACTCGCCCTTCCATTCAGCTTTGGACAAATGCTGTTCTCTCAATGAGATCTTCATGAACCATATATTTATAATTAAATCCTGTCTTCCCTGTCCCTGCTCTGGCATTCCAGATTCTCCATTCCTGTTTTTTTTTTTAATATATATTTCCTCCAGAGCATTTAGCACTTATTCCCATTTAACATGCTGTATACATACATACATCCACAGAAATACATATACATACACAAACACACAGAGACTTTTAAAAGTTAATTTATTTATTGTCTGAATGTCACCACTGTGCTATTTTCACAGGTTGGTATTTTTCCCTAATTTATCCTCAACTCCCAGGACATATGATAAATTCAACCTTACTCAGATAATCCCCCATCTAAGGTCAACTGACTTGGGAGCTTAATTACAACTGAAACAAATCCCTTTCACCTATAAGGAATCATAACCATGGGAATGATATTCTATCACAGTCACAGATTGAGGATTTTGTAAGGGCAGGCATACCAACAGAATATGAAAGAAAATCTTAAAATCCAATCTATTACTCTCTCCCGTTCCTGTTACCTACATTCTACATCAAATATCCTGCTAATTACATTGTCTCTTTTTTGTAAATATACCTCCAGACCCATGTGAATCCTGCCCATAAACAAAGATGGTTGTCCATTGACCTTGGACCCTCCTTCTCATTGTCTCATTCAGGGCCCTGAAGATAAGCAAAGAAGGCAAGCATCAAACCAAAAGTCTTTGGGTATCATGTGCATTAGTTTCCTTTACTGCTATAGCTAATTACCATAAATGTATTCACCTTATACATTATCTTAGAGGTCTTTTGATCAGAAGTTTAGCATGGCTTTCACTGGTTTAAAGGCAAGATGTCAACATTGCTGTATTTCTTTCCAGAGACTGAATGAGAAAGTGCCTTTCCCAGCTTCCAAATGCTTCCCAAACTCTGGTTTATGGCCCATTTGCATCTATCTGATCCTTCTTCTTCATCCCTTTTGTCATCATTAGTCTCTCTCTCTCTCTCACTCTCTCTCTCTTTCTCTCTCTCTCTTTTTCTCCCTCTCTCTCTGTCTCCCCCTCCCCTTCTCCCTCTCCCTCTCCTTCTCTTTCTCTCCCCAAACATCAAGAATGGTTCCCCCATTTTCTAATTTTGAAGATATGCTTCCTTAGATTGGATAATCCAGGATAATTTCAAGCTTCTTGTTGCTATATTCCAGTGTTATGGTGTGGATCTTTGGGTGTGTGTTAAGGGATAGAGGTTGTTGTGCATTGTTCTGTAAAATGTCATGTTAAAAAACTAGTTTTTTTTTTCTGAAAGTAAGTATATTCATTGAGAGAGTTTGACACAAAGTGGTTTTGGTAATTTTCTTTTAGGAAGACTGGAGCATATGATTGGGAAATGGCCATGTTAAGTAGTCATAACTCTGTATTTTACTAATTATATTCCTGGTGATGTTTGAAGTGTTTTGCAGCCCTTAACTCATTTAACCCTTATTAATTAGATGGTATTATACTAACAAAATTTCCCCATTCTATAGATGACAAAATATATGCACAAAGAATTTAAATAACTTTTTCCAAGATTTTAGAATTAAAAAGTACCAGAGCCAATATTCAGAAGTTTGGCTTTTAGAGCCAACAGTCAAACTACTATATGGAAAAGCTCTAAACGTACAGAGAATGCCTCCTCTCAGCTTTTGAAAGAGGAAGGAAGCACAATGGCCAGGAAATGACTTTTATACGTGTTTTCTTTAAGGAGAATGCCATAAAGAAGAGGGAGGATTTAAACTAGTAGAGAGGAATGAAGAAGGACTTCTAATAATTGCCTTCACTGCAATCAAAACTGTGCCCTCCCTGTCCTGTAAAGTAGGATCTCTGGCTCCTATAGTTGCTGACTCTTTAACTGTTTGAAAGAGTTAACCAGGGATATTATGGAACAATGTGTGCTGATTGGTGTGGCTTTCCCCTTCCTTTGCCACTTTGCAAGTTTCACAAATAACTGACCACCTGAGAACTTGCCTCCCTCCAACTGAATTCCATTTTGATTTTTTTCATCCTTGTCCCTTTGTGCCAAAATTGTATTTTTCCAAATATGTTTTCAAAAGTGATTTTGTTCTGATGTAATGGCTCAGTTTTCAGTGTTGGTGCTGAAATTGAGGAGGTATTTTATAAAAAGTGAATGCATTTGAATGGTGAAGCTTTCTGTGAACAGAAATGAGTATTGTTCCCCTCTGAAGCTGCTTCTGTTATTTTACTTCTAGGATTCCTTCCATCTTCTTCTTTAAAACTTTTCAAAATGACATCAAACAGCTCCTGTTATGAAACAGAGAAAGTCCTTTCATCTGTATGTGGACTGATGGTGTAGGGATTATAAAGCAGGGACATCCGAAGCTATTGTTCTTGTGAAATGTATTAACTTAAATAGAAAGGAAATTTTCCTTCCCAGTACTCCTTGTGAAATGCCTGCTTTATATCTATAATCCATAAACTCAGAGAAGGCCACAGAAATAGGCAGAACATTAATAACCACAGGAAGAGGAGAGAATTGACACAAACATCTTTCAATGCAAGAGGCCAAGGTAACTAAATAGGTAAAGAGGAAGCAGGATTTATTTATCAACTGTTTTGTGCTAATCAAAACATTGCTATGTACTTTATACAACTTCAGTCATCTGTCCTTATGAAAACCTTGTGAGAAAACTATTCTTATCTCTATTCCACAGGAGAGGAAACAGATACAGAGAAGGTAGGCAACTTTCTCAAATATTTTGGCCAGCATTTGAATTCAAGGGTTATTTGCAGTGTATAAGTAACATCATTTACCTTGTCAACTTAATATCACACTGAGTAATGATCATTTATGAAGGTTTCGGTTTCTCATAAAGATAATAGAGAAACCAGTAAGTGTTGTGAAGAGAGAAGAGGAACCATTTGTTGAGCATCAACATTGAATTCCTAATACACCTTTTAGACCTGTCCCTTAAAGCATGGTTTCCATCCACCAAAAAATGTTTATTATAGGTTGAAAAACTTTCATTTCATATCTGTAAGAGAACTAATAAATATCATTCAATTGGGCTCACTTTTATAGCATAGACAATAACATTCTCTAGTATTTCATCAGAACTTTTGAGTTTATAAACATTTCTCCTACATTAGCTCACTGAATTGCCCTTCCTTCCATGAGAAGAACATTGCGTGGCCTCTTATTCTCCTATTAAACTGCTTTCAAGAAGCAATTCAGCAGCATGATGCAGAGAACACAGTCAATAAATTCTAAAGCCAGATCTAGAACACTCTTCTTCAGCTATGAAGAAACAATTCTTCAGGCCATCTCTGCTAACTTCTTGTTTATGAACAGAAACCAGGAAGTTTTATAAATACACAGCTATAAGACATCTCTGTAGAATAATGAATAGAAGTTTGCCCTTCTCAGGAACTTTTTTCATCTGCTAGTCTTATGGAGAGATTGTCTACATTTGGTAGATTATCATCTTTTAGATTCCAGCTTTAAATTCATATTTGACCTCTTTATATCTCTGTGGAATGCTTTGACATTTTCAAAAGGTGTTTTAGCTATCTTTTGCATCCTTCCATTGACTGATTCCTCTCCTCCTCACCAAATATTCCCTCTGCTTTTGAAATTTTTTGCTATAGACTTGGACACTCATAATCCAATGCCACTCATCTAATTCAGCTTTAGCCTCTACCATAGCAAAACGAAGTAGGACATACAATGAAAAAGGGTAGAAATCAAATGGGGTGTTCCAAACACAGTAGAAATTTGAGCTTGGCTTTAAAGAATGGTAAAAATACAGTGAGATAAGATGAAGAACAGAGAGGTAAAAAGAGGAGACAGTGAAATTAAAGGAATAAAGGCCAAGTGGTAATGAAGAATAAGGAAAAAGTATGCGAGAAGAAAGATCTTGCTAGCTAAATTCTGAAGCTGCCATACTACAGATTTGTCTTTCAGCTCTTGAATTATTTTCACACGTACATTCATGTGCTTACACATATAGATTCAATTATATTTCTAAATGGTAACGTAAGTTTTACTTCCTAGTTAGGAATACATGAACACAGAGGGCTTTGGGGGATTTTGAAAGATGTAATTTTATCAGTTGGCTTTTATAATCAAAGCACTGCATGAGTTTCAAAGTAAATGTAACATAATTGTTAGAAAGATCTGGAGTCACTTTAAAAAAATAAAGAAGGGACAGTTTCAGTAGATAGTTGCAAAAATTAAGTAGTCTTAATGTTTTGATGTTTGACTTTCATTAGTAATGTCCTAGACAAGTTATAACAATGGATGCTATGCATTACAGTGTCTATTTGATTCCCAAATAGATACACAAAGACAATAGGGAAAAAGAAGAGATCTAGCAAGTTATTGACACCTACTCAGTGACAAGAACTGAACTTTTTCAGTATTTCCTTCCTACACAGCTTTACATTGTAAATGCTATACCCCTCTACAACATAACAAAAACTGGGGAGTAGATGTTAAATAATCTTGCCAAGGTCAGACACCTCTTACTTTTTGGAACCAGTCTTTTTGTTTAAATCAGGTGCCAAAGTCTGTATCTTTACTTATTTTCAACTGCATGGCCTTTCACCTGAAATATTCACATATAAGTCCAGAAAATTGATATGGCATGGCCTTCCTTGATTCATTCATTTGTTACATTGATATGTTCATGAACTGAGGTGGAAAAATACTAATTTCATTTTAATTTAAATTAGATTCAGGGATGAAATGCAGTGGCATATATGCATATTTGTCAGTTATGTATCATAAAATTAATTCCAGAAATTACCTTCACAAAAACAAACTAACAGTAAAAATTCCTTGCTTCCATAGTGTTAGTCAGAATATGCCAACCAATATAATGAAAACACTGTCAGTGGTCTAACACAATAAAGTGCATTTTTCTCTCACTTTATTATCCAAATGGTGAAGGAGAGGTGGGTCAGGAAAAGGCTTGTGTTCAATGGAGTTTCTCAGGGATATGAGCTCCTTCCTTCTTGGAGTTTCACCATTATTACTATGAATGATCAAATGGAAAGAGACCATGTGTAAGACATATAGGGTACCAAAAACCCCAACCCTGAAGTGGTGGACATGAAATTCCAGTAATACCACATAAGACAGAACTGGTCATATGTCCCTATCATCTAAAACCACAAAGAGAATATGTTCTTGGATGGAATCTCTCCCAAGTAATAATTCTAAATCATGAATAAAGCCAATTAATGATTGGAGATATGCCACCTATCTTTTTCACTCACTTACCTTTCTGGTCACCAAATACCCAAGCATAAATTATTCTTCTATTACTACATAACAAATTATATCTTTCACAGAGCTTTAAATCTGCTATGTACAATTTCTATAGGTCAAGGTGTTCAAGTGTGGCCCAGCTGAGGTTGTGGCAAGGGTCTCACAAGACTGAAATTGAAGTATGGGCCAGGATTACATTGGCATCTGGAAGTGCAACTGAAAGCTTTCAGTCCTCTCATGTCATCAGTGCAATTCATTTCCTGCTGCTCTAAGATTCATAGAAAGATACTTTTTCCAAGCCAGAAATGGAGAGGGAGAGAATCTAGAGTGTACCTACTAGCAAGGCAGTCTAAAATGTAACACAATCATGACAGAAAATATCCCATCACAATTGCCATGTAATGTAATCATGGGGATGCTATTTGATCACTTTTGCTATTGAGAATTAGTGATTGCTCTTGGTCTGTTGCTTAGAAGAATGATATTCTGTTGTTTTCAGGTGAGTGGATGGAACTGGAGACCATCATGTTAAGTGAAGTAAGCCAGGCTCAGAAGTCAAAGGTCGCATATTTTCCCTCATATGTGGAAACTAGACCTAAAAGGTAAATGTACACATATATACAAACATGATACATATGCCTGTATATATCTATATTTCTATCTATCTATCTATCTATCTATCTATCTATCTATCTATCTATATATACAGAGAGAGAGAGAGAGAGAAACTGTGTGTCTGTCTGCTGAGGGGACTGTGGGGAGGTAGGAGAGGGAAAGAGAATGTTAGGGAGAAAAAGATACTGAAACATTGCATCTATATGGAAGATAGTATAACTCAATGCTCAGCAAGTTGTTGAATAATAGGGCACCAGGTTGATGGATATATATATTTGAAATACCAAGATGGAACCCCCCCTAGAATCATCAATACATACACAAAGAAATGAAAGACAAGAAGATAAAACAGGTCCTATCCAGGGGTGAGTACCAGTGGGATTGGGGGGCATAGGGAAAGGGTTAAGAAGAGTGAATATATTCTATGTATATTGTATTCATGTATGAAAATAGAATAATGAAACTTGTTGAAATTGTTCTAAGAGCGGAGTGAAGGGAGATGAGTGAGAAAGATGGAGAGGTTGAATCTAATTAAGATATATTCTAAGCACATATGTAAATGTCACAAAGTATCCCCCCCCCCGTGAAACTCTTATATGCTAATTTATAATAGACATGCATATTTCTTTAATAAATGAGAGAATTTAAAAAATGCATCTTTCAAAGACTGAAAAATGACACATGCTGACAGCAGGTATGGAATCCTGCTAGGTGGACATTGTCAAGTTAATCTTCCCTGGTATGAAAGGAGATCAGGCACTGCTTCTGATCTCTAGGTGCAATTTATCATCTTGAACTCTCTCTGGCTTTGTCTGATCTTACTCCAGTACTCCCTGGACACATTGATGTTGGCATGGCTTATCTTGGGGGATACACCCTGGCACAAAGGTCTCTTCTGTTCATAATTAGTCAAGTAGTTTAGTTTGTCTTTGGACCCACTTTTCCTTCAACAACATACTGGGATTCTGATGTATTGGTTCCATGTAGTACCATGTGGTGTATATGGAACCACACCTAAAATTACCCTATGCATAATGATTGAACTTGCCTTTATCCTTCTTATTCTTTATCTCAGTCTATTCCCTCCCACCCCTTTCTCTCTTCCTTTTGGCTTACTGATAGTGTTAAACTATCAGGGTTGAATGAGAAGGCTAAACCCTTAATCTGATCTTGATTGCAATTCTGGATTCTAATTGGCCTTTGTTTCTCAATTTTATTCTGTGCAGTTTTAATTCTAAAGGAAGTTGGATTTCTTTTTGCTCAACATATCAAACTTCTAGAATATATTTTCATTTATGCTTACAAACCTCCTGATTTTTTCTTGAACTAATTCTCTACTATAAACCTCAGTATACTCAGTAAATAGTAGCATGCATAAATAATACTGTGTTTCATTACTTCCTGTCTTAGAGCTACAAGTAATTTTGTTACATTATAATGTGCTTATCTTTCTAGTTTATAACATACATTTCCTGGCTACCCCTCAGGACAAAGCATTTTCTAAGGAAACTCCCCATTTCTGACACCATATATATAATGAGTCAGAGTTTAATCAGGAAAATACAAACCAGTCTTGGAAGTTTGAACAAAATATTTCTTAATACAGGGTCATAGAAACCTGAAATTCCATTGAAGGGATAGGCCATGGCTCCGGGTGTAGAGTACTTGCTTAGCAAACACAAAGCCCTGGATTCAATCCCCAGAACCATACATACAGACAAAAAAAATCCATTGCAATATTTGGTAGTGTTGGGGATTAGGATTTTAACATGTTACTTAGTTGGACTTCATCTTCTTTCAGAAAACGTTATTGTTACTCAATTAAACAGACAGATTTGTATGGCATATAACAAGTATATATTGAATTAATTTTTCTCAATCCTAGCTCCATTCCAGAGACTGCAGATGAGTTTAAGGGGAAGAGTATCTGCCACTTGACCTGCAAAATTAACTCAATTCCCTCTAAGGAATGCCTGATGGAAGAAAAATGGTGAGGTAAAAACTCATCTCTCTTATGATTATTTTAGTCCTTGATATTTTTATGGGAGCATGTTTGCATTGATTTATTTTTGTCAAGAGGGATAAAAACACCCATGATCTCTTCTTAAACTTCATGCCTAATGATCCAGAGGAAAATTTCAAATCTTTGTGGCCTAGTAGTGAGTGTCAACTGCACACACACACAAAAGAACAGCCTGAAAGAAGTTCCAAGAGTCCACACTGGCAGAGATAACCATTTAGCTAATCCCATAAGGAAGGAACCCATTTTATATTTTCTCATATCTATAGAAATGTGAATTTGATTTGGGTTTGTGATCTTGAGTAACCTAAAATTTTTTTTGAGCAAGTTATCTCCATCATCAAAGGTAGGTATAATAGAAATTAAATAAATCAAAAAATGGATGTTCGCTAAAAGGTAGAAGACTTTACATTATTTAAGAATGAACAGACATAAGAAAACAGAGATAAATGAGAAGAAAAAGGAGGAAAAGGATAAAGAAACAAAGGAAATAATGAGAAAACAGAATGTCGGACAAATAGGAGACTTAAATGTCAGACAACAAGCAGATCAAAGATGAAATCAATGATTTTTGGTGGATGGATTCTTATATTTGTATATATATTTATTGCTTCTTTACATTGCACTGTTTCAATTCCTTTCAATGCAAGAAACATTTATTGAGTGCGTGTTACATGTGTGCTCTGAACTTTGAGGGTCATTGAGGTGTAGGCAGTGTTGAGGGGCTAAGATCGAACTCTGAGACAGATGCTGTTATGGATAAATATAGAAATCTCTATGACAGCAATCAGAAGATGATACCTATGTAAACATTGTCAGTCAACTGTAGATTCTGGAAAATAGTTCCAGTCGAAATGGAGTGCTGAAGGATTATTTTCTTATTACCAACCAAGTACACAACCTCACCAAGATTGACAACAAGTGGAAATGACCATCAAATGGGTCACTGTTTCTTCACAACACACTGGCAATAAAATAGTCTTAACTACAAATTTCTAAGGCATTTTAATTTCTGAGCTGAAATACTGTAGACTTTATCAATCACAAAATTAAATAAAGAAATAAAGATAATAGAATAGTATTTCATTCACTTCTAAAAGAGGACATATAAAATTCCTAAGGGTTTAAGAAAGTATTTCTCAATGGCTTCAAGATATCTTAAATGACAATCTAACCTCTTATTTTAATAAAACTTCCCATAGGTCCTCACAAAAATACTTAGGAAAAATTGGTGCAACAAAAATTATTTCTGAGTGTTTTGGAAAATGCTTAAGTAGTCCATAGATCCTTTACAAAGCATGTTTTCTTTACAGAAAAAGCAAGATGTAATGATCAATCATTGATTTTGAATAGATCTAATTTTAATTCTAATTTTTATACTTGCTAACTTTGAGTCCTTCAACGTTTACTTAAACTTCATCTGGTGTTGGTAGTATTCAATGTGATAATAAATGCATGAAAAGTACACATTACAGTGTACATACTTAATAAACAGTACTCAAGAGAGCTATTATCTGAGTTCTAGACTGGATGGCAAACTCTCTATTCCTACCACTATGTGACATCCAGTAACTCTTTTCCAAACAGATCAATAAAAGGACTGGGGGTGTGGTTCAAGTAGCAGAGCATCTGCCTATCAAAGAGATCAATAAAAATGGTTAATATACCACTTCAGCAAAACTTCTTCTATTTATGTATTATTTACCCTCTTACACTGTGTCAAACAAAGTTTATTTTCTTTGTTCACCCCTAAATAACAATGGAGCTAGAACTACCCCAGTCACAATGGCCCAGAACAATTTGGTTCAGAAGAAAGATCAGAAGAAATTATTCTCTGTGCTACATGAGACCAACCTTCTTTACTGAACCATAACAAAAATGTTGGAAGTTAAATAGAAAATGAATCATAAAAATAGGAAACAGTTTATCTCTGTAAGAAATGAGTTTTCTATGGATTTGTCGGACTCCTGGCATGTAATTGTGTTGATGAGTACCAAATCCATTGGAACACAGAATCTACAAATAGAGCATCAGTTTTTCATTATTGCGACTGGGTACAGAGCTTGACATTCATTGCACTCTTGAAACAATTTACTCAAATAACATATCAACAAATTTTTATCAGAAAATACAAATAGCTATTTGAATGGAAATCCAAGCTCCAACATATTTAGGTGGATTTCATTGTGTCAATTTACAAATTTGCTATTTATCCTCTTCTCCCATTTTTCTCCTTTAGAAAGCCACTTAGAAAAACAATTTAAACATATGGCATCAGCTTCCACACACATTTCTGAGGTCTTGATATGGGACATCTTTGCCAGCCATTGTATGACTTTACATAAGGTTATAAAGTTGAGACCATTAAAAAACCTGAGCGTTTCAGAGAAAGAAATACAGAGATTGTTCTTTCTCTATACAAGCAGAGAAGAAAGGCCAAATGAGGACACGATGGCAACTCACTGTCTACAGCGAGGAAGAGGGCTTCATAGAAGTCAAACTTGCTGGCAAGTTTGATCCTACACTTCTACCATCCAGACTGCAAGAAAAGAAATGCCTCTTGTTTAAGCAGCCCAGCCTCTGGTAATATTTTAGACAAACTAAGTAGACTAATCATGAAAAACAGCATTCGGTGAGCAGAGAGGCATACTGAACTTCTGGAAGCGCAAGCATTATTCTTAAACTCAACACTTACTCATTAACTGTCTATTGTGTGTTATTTTTTCTGATTTATAAGCACCATTTTCCATGTAGAAAATTTGGAAAAGTAAAGAATGAAAAAGAAAAATTGGGCCTAAGTTGCTATCAAAATCTCTATTAAGAAATACACAGTTTTGATAATTTACCAACCACACCTCAGAATATAAGAGAAAATTTCGTCAGTTATTTATCTTACTGAACAGAATTGAAACTTTAAATTGAGTGTCCATCTACTCTATGTCAATTGCAGAAAGAGGACATCCCCATGTCAGGGTAGGAACATTTACCTCCCTCTCATCTTGTTTCTGAGAGGGACCTCCTTTAGCATGTTAAATTGTTAGTGATAATTGCTCACTCTTCACTTTGGGAGCACATCCTCTCTTCTTCTACCTGCTTTAGGCTCGAAGGAGACAGCAGCAACAGTTGCAACCTGAGCTTTCTCTGCTCATCCTGGGAGAGTAGGTCTATCTAATACAGTATAAAATAATATTCATCTCACTTAGCTACAAATTTTAACCCATACTCTCCACCAATTTCTTTGCCAAAGAAGTGAGTGTTAGTCTTAATATGCCTGTATTCTATGTCTTTTCAATTGGCTCCAAAATTAAGTAGAGAAAATAAATATTGCTTTGAAATAGGCTACATAAAATAGCCAGGAAGGCCTTTTGTCACCCTTTTCTGACTTCCAGAGGCAGCTGGACAAAATGGATTATTGTCATTTTAATTTGGTTTCTTACCATGTTCTCCAATTGGGGTCTCCCTATTCAGAAAATACAAAACCAGAAACAACAAATCTAGGAATTGGGATAAGGATTTGTTATGTAGTAGGCAGTATGCATTCCATCATAAGAAGTCTTGAAGGGGGAGAAAAAATGGCATTTTATTCAAGAGTACCTCCTGTGTGCAAAACCTTTCAGTTCAGTTCTCTGAACTCTAAGATGAGAAAACAAAGCGTTCTTGATCTGGTAAGGGTACATGATTGGAACCTAAATGGCTAGTGGTTGGAACCCAGGTCAGGATAAATAGTGTGCCATTTGGTAAATGTTAGGGTGGTAACTGTCATACTTTCAAAAATGATTTTAAAAAATCCTCAGATAGATGGGAAATTGTAATAAAACAAAATGTGCAGTAATTGGAGCATTGACCTGAAGGTCATGAAATATACTACAGAATAAGGTGAAAGAAATCAAGACTTGGGGATAACTAGCCAAGCATGCTGAACTCACGCCTATAATCAGACAAGCATACTTTTATGAGAATGTGGAATTATAAGAGCTGCAAAGGCGGTATAATAAAATTAAACAAATCGTGGGTGAGACATGACAGTGTTTTATTTGCATGCAGTAAAAAATAATAAAAGAGAAGATTAACAGTATGGGAAACAGATAATGTGAAGCTGCCTAAAAATGTGTCATTCTTTTGGAAAAAAATAATAAAGAGAAGAAAAATCAATGATACATTTCCACCCAAGATCCTAAGGTTAAAATTGACATGACAATGTTTGAAAACCAAAAAATAAATAAGAAGCAAATAAAAATCCCACTTGGAATAAAAGCATACAGATTGGGGCAAGTGCTAGGATATATGAGGGGCAAAGGCAAACCAAAACCAAGACAGACAGACAAACAAACATTTCTACAACTATTATGGTAAGAATAAACAGCTACTGCTAGGAAGGATTGGTTTATTGTCAGACTTCATTACTTCTCTATTCCCTAAATATTAGAAGATAAAGAAGCTGGGCACTGGGGGCTTACACCTGTTATTCTAGTTTCTCAGAAGGCAAAGATCAGGGGGATTGTGGTTCAAAGCCAGCTCCAGGAAAGTAGTTAGGGACAGCCTATCTTGAAAAAAACCCCCGCACGTGCGCGCGCGCACACACACACACACACACCCCAAAAACATGCTGGCAGAGTGGCTCAAGCAGTAAGGGTGCTTGCCTAGCAAGTGTAGGGCCCAGATGCCAAAAAAATAAAAGAAAAAAAAAGAGAAGAGAAAGGAATAAGACTTAAAAATTTGTGGAGAAAAATAAAAGTATCCAAAGAATATTATACCAGCCAAGTTGTCATTCATTATTTGGAAACAATAGGAAAAGGTTTTAAATAAATATAAATATTATTATGCAAAGACTAGAAAATATATTGTAAAAATGACCTTAAAAAAATGATTTGAGGGTTGAGGATACAGTTCAGCGGTAAGGTACTTGCCTAGCACGCTCAAGAACACAGGTTTGATCCCCAGCACCACATACAAAAAAGATTTTTTCTAGTTGTTAGACAGAAAAATTAAAATTAGCAGTGATATGATGGAAAATTTGTGAGTTTAAAGGACTTGTAGGTCTTTTCACCTAATATGTATCCAAATTCTATAATAATCGAGATCGTGTGTGTTTTTTAGGTCATTGGGGAATGACTTGACCCTTTTTTTGCTTTTCTTTTCACAATATTAACATATTGTTAGTAAACAAGCTTTACATGATTTGTTTCCCATCAGTGAAACCAATTATTGATACTGTTTGTTTCCATTATTTAACTATGGCCAAATGTTTGAGACACTGTGCCAGAAAAGCTGTCAAAACAGCACATTTTGCTTCTTTTTTTCTCTCTCAATGAAGCAGGTAGCATGGATCTACATATGGCTATTTTTGTAATCAAGGAAATGTAAAAATAGTTTATATAATTACAAAATTAGAATTAATTGAGTCATTTTTAAAAAATCTGCAGGGAAACAAACCATTGAGGGATATGATCTCCTATATCCTTGACTCTTTCACACTATGTTTTTACATATCAGGTTTCATTCTAGACTTTCAGACTATATTTGAGAGCAAAATAGATATGAAAAGGTCGAGTTCTCTAAACTAGCGGGTGATACAGATTAACTGTATTGGGAATTGCAATAAGATACAAGAATGATGTTTTTAAAGAAACTGTCTCTGATGATTATTCCTGTGTCAACATTTTTTTCTGTTATTAAAATATCAGTATATGGGCCCTGATGTGAGCCATGGGAAAGAATGTATTTAAAGTTATAAGAAACTTATAGTTTCTTATATAACAATATGTCATCTCAGGCTAGTAATATTTGAGGAATTTTTTTCCTTCCTTTTTTGTATATGCTGCTCAAAATGGGAATCAGAAAACCAGAAAAATGCTTATATAAACCTTTGTCTGTATCATGTTATGAAGATTAAAGAAAGTCAAGTAGAAAGTTCAGCACCATTTACTACAACTTTTTAATTTTGAAGATTTTTTTCAAGTTCCTGAGATGACTGTGTAATACTTTAAAATGGTTGGGGGCATTTATTATTCCTTAAAACAGAAATTGTGAGATGAAAAGCATTAATATTGGATTTCTTGTTATATTTTTCAATTTAGGATATATTTGTACATCTAATTTTTATCCTTTAAATATTTTTACATAAGATTTTTCTAATTTTTATCATAGTCATTTTAATGTCATTGAGAGTCTTTTTCCAGGGGGATATGCCAATATTTGCCATTTCTCTGTTGTTAGACACATGCCACATAATAGTGTTTTCATTGTTACAGATAGCAATCCCATGGGCAATTTGTGCTTAAATCTTTGTCTATATCAGAATATTTCTTTATGTTGGAGTCCCAGAACTCAAAAAACTGGATTAAAGGGCATAAATTCTTAGCTCTTTTTAGATACAGTCAAGTACATGAATGCATTACATTTTTATAATCCTAGGACCTGTATGTAAGCTTTGCTGCAGATGGTGTGCATTACCTTGGGAAATAATACACTCTCTAGCCTCAGTTTCTTTACCAGAACACAGGGCTAACACCATCTCCTATTTAGAGTAAAGACCAAATGAAAGAACACATTCACAGGATTTAGCACAGATCTGGGCACACAGCAAATGAGCATCAACTTTTTCTTTCCCTTCCTGGAAGATAATGTCTTCTTTCTACTGCAGTCTCATTCTCTACTGCAGTTATCCCAAGTTTTTGCACCTTGCTTTCTACCCAGCAAGCAGGAATGTCCCTCTATCTCTGCTTTGTGTACCTCTGCCTTCTTTTTACATTTCTTATTCTCTGCTACATTGCCTATGTCCCTTCTATATTAGAAGGAGCTTATCTTATTCTCTACCTTATAAATAGCAGACTGCTGATAAGAATAATAATAAAAAGTCAGATTGCAGCAGAGTAGAATCAGAAGGAAATAAAGGTAAGATTGAGTGAACTTCAACCACAAAGAAAGGAGGCACAGTGGATAAATGATTCTATATGCAGTGGTGATGAATGCTATCAAGCAATAAATATGTGAGATTTTTTAAAAAGGTCAGTGTGAATAAGAAAGAGTGAAAAGAAATCAAGGAACTAGAATAGTGAGAAAGCCAAGCTGTACAAAATAACAGGAAAAAAATCACTAAGGACAGAGATTGCAGATGAAAGACAGAGAGCACGGGGGTTGGGGAAGAGTTAGTCCATTATGGAAGCATTTCAGGCTCAAAAAGAAGACAAGGTCAGTACAAAAGTCATAAATGCCAGCAGAGAGCTATGCTGATAAGGTATTGATGTCTGAGTTCTAGGAAAACCAGGTAGGATTTTAATCATCTGGAGATGGGTGCAAGAATAAAAGCAAGCATTGAAAGTCAATATTTAAAGACAACCATGACCTCATGCAAAGCCTATGGTTACACAGCACTGTGGCTGATGGACCACATCATAAAGTAAAAAACGTATGAAGAGTGAGTTCAGCTTTTAGATGTGTCTAGCCCTGGAGTGGCCAGTCATTGCTAGCTGCTCCTTTGAGGAATAACTCTAAATCTTATGGTTGACTTCTCCTTCTCTTTCTCACGGGTGGATTTCTAAACAAATTTCTGATGAGTGACACTGCCTTTAGTAGTAGCTGTCTAATGGAGTTTTCTGAAGCTGAACCTGGAGAAAGACAGCCCCTTTCTTCAGAAGTTTCTGTGGCTTGCTGGGGCCTGCACAGCAGCCCAAGTCCCTGGTGCTGACATTGACCTGTCCAAATGGATTCTCCATGTTGCCTGCAAAATGTCTCAAGCTCTGAAATCTGTCGTTTTTTATATATTTAGGCTAATGCCACTGCTCTCTGCCCTGCAAATATATTGAGAAGCAGAACCAAGAGGCCAAACATAGGGTGTCCCATGCCTTATGTTGTAGGGAAAAGAATAGTAATCAGGAGTCTTTGTGTGAGTGATCTTTGCAGTGCCATGGCAATGGTCCTCATCACCAGTATTGCTTCTGCTTCCTGACCAACTTCTCAAAATATCTGATGATCTACCAATTGTTGGTTCTTCCTTTGATCTTTTAATCTGGCATTTTACCATTTATTATGATTTTAGGTCTTACTAAGTCTGTAAGATTGACATTATCATTTTCCATTTTGAGATAGTTAATTCAACTTGGTAATAGTCTTTGCCTTGGTTTTGGAGTCAGATAGATCTTACTTTCAATTTCAAATGTGACACTTTCTTGGTGCAATTACCAATGACATAGGTAAGTTCTTAAAATTGTGCCTCAGTTTTCAGAGGAAATGGAGTAAAAGCGAATGGAGATTTTTCTCTCTTTCTACCTCCTAGGGTTGTTAGAAGAATTGGGTTAGATAATAAATAGGGAGATGATTTATAACAAAGGAAATGTTATATAAATGTCAAGAATGATTATGATATCATTTTGCCATCATCATTTTCGTGTCACTTCATCCAGGCCTGGGCCAAACCTGTCCCTAATACTTTATTGGCTCTTTGAGACACATATCTATCACAAAAATGCCATCAGGTCTTGTAATAATCTTCTTAAGTTTTTGAAAAATATTTCTGAAGTGCTTCAAGCCTGGGTTGAATTAAAGTTCAAGGATTTTCTCACCTGATCCAAAGGGCAAATCCTTATGCCAGGAGTCATATGTGACTGCATATTTTTCTCTACCCTTAAGAAATTCTACCTCCATAAATTTGTGAAAAAAAAAAGAATGCTAATAAAAAGACAAAACAATACCACACAAAGTGACTTATTTGTAGATCCAATAGAGTCATTCTGTAACACAGAAAGAACACATTTTTACTGATTTATTGCTTTGCCAATTAAAAAGTCAATTAAGGTAGGTTTCATTATAGTTTTCCCATTGTGAAGAAACCTGATTTTTAAAGGCTGACCTTGCTGTATCTCAGCTGCAAAAGTTAACTTTCTTTTTAAAAGTTTTAAAGAAATTGCAAGGCTTCGACTTATTTTCTTTTTCCCCAAAAGTCTCAAGGGGCTGGAGAAACTTTACTTTTTGGTGAGTCTTATATGAATTCAGAAAATGACTACAGTGAATAATAAATCAACAGCCAAATGTTGCTAACAACAGTGTTTTTAAAAATATTTTCACAATTACTGATTTGTTACAAAGGATATTCTAAAGGATAAAAGTATACAGCCAGATGAAGAGACAGATAGGATTAGGTCTAGAAGGGTCCTGATTATAGAAGACGGATAGATGTTGTTTATAATTAAAGCTCATGGAAGTCCTTCCCCTGTTTAAAATTTATATACCATAGTTAAAATTTATTTTAATATTAACAATATGAGGTTGATGGTATTAACCCTGTCTCTTTAGATGAGTAAACTAAAGCTCAAAGAATTGAAATGGGATACTGAAAAATCAAAAATTAAATACCCCACAAACTGAGAATGTTAGCAAAATTGTGTGATGTCACTGTCTTACAGTGTTTTCCTTCTGAAAACTTATTACTTTAAGGTTTCAAGAATCAGGCTTCTTGTTACCAACAAGTTAATTGGGGTCCTTTTTGCTCTACTTGGATATAAATCATGAGTAGGAAAGGGGTAGCTCTTCTAGCCTTGATAATCCTGGGTGCTTGTGTGTCACTGACTTAAGGGCTGGACAGACAGATTAAGATGCCTATACCTCTACACTCTGAGAACTATACGGTTATGGTTCCAGACCTTAGATAACAGGGACTCATGCCTCTTGGTGCTCAAGTTAGAGGCTCACTGTTCTTGGCTCTGATTGCCAGCAAGGCAGCATTTGGCAGCTAATGAAATGCTTGGATTTAAGAGGCAGTTAGTGATATCAGCAGCAGCACCAGCGAGTGTTACAGCTTCTAAGATGGGTCTTCACAGCCTTCCTCATCCTGTAGTCTTTGCTCTTCACCTTCTATGAACATCTCTGTGCTTCTGCCATCCATTTTTGTCTCTGGGGTCTTTGCTCGCTGCTTCTGCCCCTGGCCCCTCTCCATACTCTTCAACTGCCCGCCTGCCTTTAATGCTGCTGCTATTGACTCTGTTGCTACTTCTCTTCATATTACCTGCTATGTCTATGCTTATGATTAAAAAAAATCTCAAGTAGTCTAAAGATCCTGTACTACCAGGGGTCAGCATTACAGGTTGTCTCCTGGCTGACTAGAAAGCACAACAGCCTGGTTACATAGGCAGGAGGGGTATAAATGGTATGGATGTGACATGTAAATTAAGGATTATATTTGTACCAAATCACAGGTCCTGAATAGGTCCTGAATAGGAACCATTAGGACCAATGGCAAGTACTACATTGCACTGTTTCTTGATGAGTTATTGAGGAGGTACTTCCCCTTCCATCAGGAGTGAGAATATATGTAGTCTTATCTAAAGTTCATTAAGACTTATCTTGCCTGGAGTTCTGTCTATAGGCAGTACTGAATCAGTGCTGAAGCAATAGTGACTGGAGGTTATCTAAAGTAGTCATGACTGGAACAAGGCCTCCTGAGGTATAAGTTGAGGCTTATAGCTGAAATGAAGTGTTCCTCAGAATGGTAGTGGAGGATTTAAAACAGCTGCTCAGCTGTTTTGGGGGTAGTCCAGCTGATTGCCAAAGAAGGCATTATTTGTTTAGTAGATCCCCATTTGAGGCAGCTAAGCATGAGAAAGGGCATGACAATTGCTGCTCAAGTAGTTGAGTGGCTTGTTCCTAAAATTTCCAATGATTTTCTTTTTAAAGCAAAGGGTATCTACATCCAAGTCTTAGCATGAAATTGAAATTACTGAGTGTGCTTAACTGAGTTTGTTTTTTAAATGCTTAGCTGCACTTAACACCATGTCAAGTACCTCTAGTGAGGGCTGAGTCTCTCTCACCTGTCTCAAGAGGTTCAATGTAGGATTTTATACCTTTATAACCTTTCAGGGCCCATGAGACCATGTGCGTTTCCTCTTGGAAATCAGGAAAATGTCCAAATATTTCACAGCAGTGTTTGTCTTTCTAGATGAGAACAGTTACTATGGCTGCTGCAGGATATTGTATCAGCTCCTCAGAGACTGAAACCCCATAGAGGGAGTTGTGCATGATGACAGCTGGATCATCCCAGGCTGCTATTGCAAACTCCTTTGACTCAAATGCTATAGGTCCCAAGTCTACTCAAAAGATCTCATAAGATTCCCTAATACCTGGGAGCTCCAGTGTATATTTTCTCACTACACAGTTTCAGGGAAGATGAGCTGGAAAACATACTCATATAACAGAAGCCATAGCAAATGGCGCAATGGATCATCTTATTTATTGGATTGCCAAGACTCATTCAAGAAATGAACTCATTTCAGAAATGAGGAGGAGGTGCAGATATGAAGTCAAAAGCCTCATCTCTTGCTGCCAATCTGGGAGACACAGGGGCTTCAGGTATGTCCCATGCGGCAATCAATTTGCGAGAGACATGTCTATGTAGCCCAGATGAGCTCAGTGCTAATCCCACCCAAGACTTCCAAGCCACATTTTTCTGAGTCACTTATACTTTCTTTCTTCTTGCCATTGGGGCTCTAAAAAGGGTTATTTTGACATAAGCAGAAGCAATGTAAAAACATTACGCAAATGTGTCCTGAGCGCCACTCTCTCTCTTCTAACTACGATATTATACATACCATGTTCCTCATGCTTCAGAGCCTCTCTCCCTCCTCTGTCCTTGTGTTTGTTTCAGTCTCCTGTTTTTTTTCCTTATATTTCTAAGTGTAGTGAAAAGCTTGTACACCGGGCTCACATTGCCCTCAAGACAAAATTGTTTAATTTATATAAACAATACTTTTATTTTTCCTACAAAGATTGCAAATACTGTGTTAAGTTGATTTCTAGTTACTTCATAATACGTATTGCTTTGAAAATAGTGTTTTCTGTAATTGATTATCTTGGTATGTATAGACACAGTTTCTAGCAACAATGCTAAGCCCTTGAATTACATGTAGTAGCTTCTCTGTAAATACTTTTGATTTTCCGTGTTGATATTCAAATAATCCATTGAAACAGATAAATTCCTTGTTATCCTAGGCATTGATTTGGGGATCTTTGAAAATTATGTAACATTTTGGGGACCTGCATTGATTTTCAAAATGGAGCTGATATGCATCTCCTAAGAGAATCATTAAGATCTGTTGAGCTAATGCAGCTTGGATCCATGGCTCAGTGTGGATGCAGGGCTGGGCTGAAATCCAGTCATATAAACCCAGTCAGTTGTAAGCAAGATCAAGGAATTTGTCCTACCTGTGTGCCAGGAATAAATAAAGATGTCTCAGTTTTTGCCACAGTGCTTATATTCCTGCTCTCTAATTTGTACAGACTTGACATTTTTAAAGATTTAACTTAGCTCAGTGGTTCAATCTTTTATATGTTGCATTATTTTTCTTTTAATCAATGGCATTTCTATTGCAGGGGAATCAGCATGTAATAGAGAAGCTAAATCAAACTGAAAAAAGACTTTGGAAATGGGCCTTATATGTCCTTAGTAGACATGAGGGAGATGTTTCCTAAAAAATGGTTATACACAGTCAGGCACACATTGAAATTTATGATATTCAGACCATGCTAAAAAGAGCCAAAGAGAGAATTTTAGTGGGTTTCCTAGTTCACGTACAAACTTAAATTTTATGACTCTATCCTGAAACTTAGTGAGAAAACTAAGTTTTGAAGACAAATTGGTAAACAATATAGCATTGAAGATGTATCAATAGTAAGCCTCATCTCACTGAATGGGTGCAAAATGGAGCCCTCTATAGAATGCATAGTTGCCTATCAAATACATTGCTTCCAGGCAATTTGTGGCACTACACAAGCTCCTCTCCCACTCGGAACACTCAGGTCTCCTCAAATGCACTGCATATAGTATGTGACACTCTACTAAATACACAGCTAGCTGTATGTAATTGTAGTCATGGATTAACAATGCTCCATACATAATGAAGAAATGAAGAGCTGCTCAACAAAGAGAATGCATAACTTTTCCAAAGAACATATCTGTGTACAAAACATAGAACTGCCCATAGAATGCAGTTGTTTTTATAATAGTCATTCTCAAAGTACAAAATGATAAGAATTGCTCAGTGTTCTCTGTTATTCTTAGGTCTGAGAGTGGTGTGCACTAACTGGGAGACACCCACATTGATAGATGATTAAAGAGCACATGTTCTTTAAGACTTCCGGTATGCTTCCAAGTGATGGTCTTCTACTTACAGATGAGCAAATAATGAAGGCTTAAATAAGTTTGGAACACTTGCCAAAGATCACATATGCTAGCAGATAGAACTTTTATGAATTAAACCCAGTTTTCACTGCAGAGGTTGTTTTCTTTTCCTTTTTCCTACAATGAGTGTCTGAATGAATAAAGTCTAGGCATGGAAAAGTCCAAGTCTTAGTCCTAAGTCAGAAAAACAGGAGCTATATTTAAGAATCAGCTAGTTGTTCAACTTGGATGATATTTAAGACACATGAGAAGGAACTAGAAGGAATCCAATTGTAAAAGTAGGTTCAGATTCTTGGACAGCCAAATCAGGATTTGTCAAATATTGGGAGAATCACAAATTGATTTGCTCAGGCAACTAGGGGATAGTATCAGAGGAAACCAGATTTGAATTGTGATTACCACTCACTAACTCTGTATTTTCAGGTGAGTTGCTTATTTTTTCTGCACTGTAGTTTCCGCATCTACAACATGATATAATAATGATGTCTAGTGATGAATAGATAAGATAATGAAGCATTATTATTACAATTTATTATTAAAGAGAAAATTTCAGCACAGCAACTTGATACATGGATAGAGCATGGAATCTGGAGTCAAGAGAGGAGAGTAAAATTCTCTATCAAACAATTTTTGTCTTTGTGGTTATTCAGAGATGATTAATCTCTCAATTGACTCAAGGTAAAATGGTGATAAACATAAACCAGACTGTGTCTATTGCACAGGGTTGAGAAGATCAGATAAAGAAGCATTTTCTAAGATGTAAATGTTCACCATGTGACATTATTTCACATATAATGAGTGACTTGTCTATAGTTCTTCCCAGGGATGCCAACAGTCCTCATTTCCCAGAACTGAGTTTTTTCAACACAGGAGTTTCAATGCTAGAACTAGAATAGTCCCAAGTAAACTGGTACAGTTGGTCATTTTGTTCTACCCTAAGAACTAGCAGAAGATCTAAAGAGGTATTGACAATGGAATGTGTGTAGAATATGGGTGAAAAAATTTGGCCTTACCAACACAAATATTCATAACTATGACCAGCTAGAATTTTCTCATGGAATGACTCAGAGAACTCGGCCCACGTCTCATCACTCTTAGACCCTGAGGAACCAGGAATATTGAGAGCTGATATTCACAGGGGGGTTGACAATCTTGCCCCAAACAGTGAATTTCCTGAGACTGTCTTGTTCACTCTGGAGCTCTATTGGTGATATGGAAGTTATCTTTCTGTAACTCATAGAAGACAAACCTATGAGGGTGTTCTCCAAAAAGGGAGCTCCAAGATTGAAAACGTACATGTAAGTCACAAATTTTTCTTCTGTCTTTTGTTCTTGCTTCTTTCTGAATACTCGCACTTCTCACTTGCTCAACAGAAGTAGAATAAGTGCTGGATTCCCTCTTCCTTGATCTTCAGCCAGTAGCACTCAGCAGAGATAGACACTCACACCTGGTATTCCACCCCAGATTCTACTTTTGCCCAAGGTAGGGTGAATTATTTCAACTTGCCTTGTTTAATTTTTTATGTACTTTGTTTAAAATGGAGACAACAGGAGTCAAATTGGAATTATAATAAAATACAATAATTTCCCATTTTGCTTCTCACTACTTGTAGGGTCAGCCATCTGAAACATAAGGCAAGTTAGCATTTTTATATTGCTCTTCTTTGATTTAGAAATTTTAGTTACACTGTGCTGTGACTGATGCTAGTGTAGTTCCTTTAATCCCTCTCTACTTCTCCTACTCCCTTCTCTCAATTTTTAGTTTTTGCCTGTTAGATTTCTTTTGTCACTTTATGAATATATTTGCAAATTTATTTCTGATTCATCAAATAAATGTGTCCCTTGACGCTCCATCTGGATTAAAAGAATATTAATGTTTTTTTTCTTTGCCTTCTGCCCTCTTCCTAAATCCAATATCCAAATTTCATCATTTTTATTTCTTCAACATCAAAATCAGTCATTCACATATGAGTCCCCTGCTGACATGGCTGGAACATGTGGGATGGCCAGGAATCTCTATCTCCAAACAGACTCTCCACATGGCTACTCTGATTTTTTTCAAAGAATGATAGAGTAGATTCTCAAAATATTTAGATTTTTTTTACATGGAAGATTGGCCTACCCCAAAGGGAATGTGTCAAGAGTTCCAAACAAAAATACCAAGGATTCTTTGCAACTAGCCTTGGAAATACCAGAATGTCATTTCTGTAGTATTCTATTGGTCAAATCCATCATCAAGGCCAACCCCCATGAAATAAGTGACTCAGTCTTCATCTCTTGAATAAAGGATTAGCATGAGCCCATAGGAAAAAAAGTACTGGTTGAGATCATTTTTAGACTCTAGCTACCACAATGTCACATGTTTTACTGCCTTTGACCCCAGTGGCCATCTGTACTTAAGACTGAGCAGTAGATTTCTCATTTTGGGAAATCTAGATGCATGGAGGGATCCCAGTTTTCTCTTTTGACACTATAATTCTCCACAGAGTGCTTTCCCCATTTTTTGGCAGTACTGGGGTTTGAAATCAGGGCTTCATGCTTGCTAGGGAGGCACTGTGTTGGTTGAGCCATACATACCTACAACCCTTTTGGCTCTGGTTAGTTTGGACATAGGGTCTAGCTTTTTGCCTAGGCTGGTCTAGACCATGATAGTCCTATTTTACAGTTTCCATCATAGCAGGGATAACAGATGCAAACCATCATGTCTAGCTTTTTTCCATTGAGATAGCACCTCATGAAAATATTTTGCACAGGTTGGTCTGGAACTACAATCATCCTGATCTCAGCCACCCAAGAAACTAGGATTATAGGTATAAGCCACTAGTGCCCTGCTGTTTTCTCTGATTTTTAAGAGAAGAAATTGATTTTGCTTGTTTTCTTGTTTCTCTTGGCTTCTGCATGTTCTGTACCTGGGGACAGGATCAAAGATTCAGGCAATTGTCCCCACACAAATTTTAAGTTAGTATCTCTTTCAGACCCTTTTCTCACTTTTGTTCTATGCTATACTTCTCATTTTCAGGTCCCAAACCACCACAAGGTTCTTCAAGGTTCTCTAGTTTTGCCTTCTTTTCCCTATTTCATTAAACTCCTCCACTCCGTTGACGTCTACTTCCCAGAAATTCTTTGAAATTTCTTTTCCATTGATTCTCCTAAACCTCATTTTTATCCTTACACTAGAATTTTTGTGATGTATCTGGAAAAAGAGGGGGAGGTAACATGCAACAAGTATACATCCCATCTTTAAAGCTGCAAGTTCCAAGATGTTTTTAATTGTCTCTACTTCTTAGCTCCTGCTTTTCTCACTCATAATTGATAATCATTTTATCTCTTCCCCAAAACTCAGACCTTCGTTTTGCTATCTTACTCTGATTATGCTCACAATTCTCATGCAACAATCAACCCCCTCTCCAGCTTGTTCAACTTTGAATGTTCATAATGTCATCAAAGATCATTGATGCCCACCAGAAAAATCAACTATGACTCAACTTTCTTCATTTCCCAAGTGTTAAGGATTCTAACTTCCAAATAAGTCTTTATTTCTATAATTCTCTCCATCTTCACTTTTCCCATTCTTTTCAAATGACTATCATTTCTCCTCTGGTCTAATAAATGATTATCTTCCATTGACTTCTAACCTCCTCCACTGTTTCACATTGCCATAAGTAGAGTTTTAAAATTCAAAGTTTTGACTTATCTTTGTATAAAAGTTTGAAATTCATTCCATCATTTTTTCCTCATAAAATACCAATACGTGACTTGGTCTGCTTTACTGTAAAGAATCTCCCCCTTGCTTGCTCCTAGTTGATGTAGTCTCTCTTCCTTATTTGCTATTTTTCCATCTACTGTGGCCATTCTGTTTCTCAACTGCATCACAGAGACATATGTCTTCCTTTCTGATCTGCTTCTCTCTCTTGCCATACTTGAATTTTAACTGCCTTTCTAAATTAAATCCTGCATGTATGTATGATTTGTTTTTTTTACAGTGCTGGGGATTGATTCCTGGACCTTGAACATACTAAGTAAGCACTCAATCACTGATTTTTATCCCCAACCCTATATTTTCTTTTGTATTAATCACCATGTGCATTTTCTTACATCATTAGAATTTCTTTTAAAATATTATATTTAGTAACTGTTAATTCTACCCCTGTAAATTCCCTTAATATGATAGATATTTCTACTTCTAAACTATTATGAAAGAATGATTTTTGCTAGAAATATGTGTGAATATTTGATTTTTTTATTTTTATAATGAAAATGTGAACACCAATCATTTTAAATATTTCTTATAAGTTCCCCTTGCTTGCCTTAGTAATTTTGTTTTGGAGACTGACTCAACAATGCCCAAATCATCATGCTTACTCAACATCATCCTGGCACCCCACTCACAGGAAGAACCCAAAATGTTTATTGCAAGAATAAATGAATGAATTATATGAATAAATTAATTTTAGCGCATATTACATAGCAATATTCATTGCACATTCACATTCTATTCTCACATATTAACCCTCAAAACATCTCATTTCGCATTATGGCTGGTGAAGCTTGGTGGCATATTACATACTTATGGGGACTGATAAATAATTGTTCTTTTAGGGTTCATATCTATATTGAAGCAGAAAGCCTACTGGGTCAATTTCTCTGCACTTCTCATTAAGAAATTAATATTTTTTAAATGCCTATCAGATCTGAGGAACATTGCCAGACAATTTTATGTATGTCCTATCACTGAATTTGAGCATGGCCCTTCAAAATTGGTATTATAAGCTTGTAGATAAGGAAATTATGACTCAGAAATGTTAAGAGACTTCATCAAAATAATTGAGCTCTTTGCAGGAGCTATAAAATTATTCTCCATTAACTTTGATATTAAGCTCTTAGTAACAAAGGCTATAGAACAGCTCATGTTTTTTTTCTGGAAGATGTCATTTGTCAACTTACAATCATTTTTACCCCCATTGACATCAACCTTCACAGCCAAATAATAATGCCTTTCCCTAAAGTCTTATTGAGGTGGGTTGACATAGTTCTAATTCTGACAGAGGGCACCTCCTCTTTCCTTCAACTTTGTTGTTCTTCCAATATAAAATTGGAGAAACATGGATGCATGGGCACTGATGACAATGTGAATTAATGTTTTTTTGATGTTACCCAATCCATGGAAAAAGACAAAAATCTCAACTGGTATTATCCACTAAACAAGTTCTGAAAAATTGTGCCATCATCTCTAAAAATGACAGTAGAGAAAACCTAACAGCTGCTTTGGCAATGGAACATGACCATAACAGACTTTACTGTCATAACATATTCTATATCAGTACTTGAATGGAATCCCATTCATCAAGAATGGTGCTGGTGGCCATAAGCTATTTCTTTACATCATGACTTGGGAACAGTTCTCAAATCTTTAAGTAGGGTGTCTTGATAATTTATGTAGGAAGACGAAATTCTATTGCATATGCCTGTTGACCATACAGAACCAGAAACTTACCACATATGACCAAATTCCTTTAGCAAATGAATTTTCATTTGTGGGAAGAGGAATGAATTTAGGATCTAAGATCAGACTGAGCTTGTTTTTGTCTCTATGCTCTATCATGGACAATGTGTATGACATTGTCCAGTCACAATAAATCAAGAGATAGTGATTCCCAGTTTCTCAGGGGTTGGGGTGGGGGCAGCCATTTTGAATGTAAAGAGTCTAGCTTCCTCCAATCCCCTTCCTTAATGTGCAATTATCAGTCTGTGGTGTCTTAATTAATGCTAACAGGATTGACATATTGCTATTAAGACATAGCTAACAGTTGAGTAATAACTATATTCTGGGTTGTACTTTATCTTATGTAATCTTTCTCATTCACTTGACCTTGATAGCACTACAGTAGTCCACTCTTATCTGAGATTCACTTTTCTGTGATTTTAGTTACCTGCACTCAACCATTGTTGAAAATATTAATTGGAAAATTCTATAAGTAAAGTAATTCATAAGTTTTAAATAACTTTTGTCATAGTATATTATTGTAATTGTTCTATTGTCCTATTGGTCATTGTTAATCTCTAACTATATTTAATTTGTAAGCCAAACTTTCATTATAGATATGCACCTAAAGAAAAAATTGTGTATGTAGAATCTGGTGCTATCTGTGCCAAAAGCTGGAGGATAGCTTTCACCCTTTGATGGGAGCTATTAAGTTCCTTTGCAAAGGACATGGATTCAGGGAACAGAAGAGATCAAGTGGGTCATTTTGGAATAACTCACCCACATCTTCAGTTTCCACATTAGTTTAGTTGAACAATCCTTACTTAGTTTTGTGTGCAAACATTGTGAAAGGAGAAAAACCATGACATTGTTCTTGCTGAAGGACAACTCCTTGATTCAATAAAATCTCCTTGCATTCTTAGCATTCTGTTTGAAATGAGTGGAAGGTTAGATGATATGAACAAGGATGTTCTATACTTTTTTGTAACTTATATTGCTTTAAATTTGTCTCCAGTTTTGGGTTCCACAAATATGTACTAAGTTTCTGTTATGTGTCAGATTTGGTCTAGGAACTTGGATTATGTAAGTGAAGAAAATTGCCAACCCTCTATCCACATACAGACTATATACTGGTGGAGGAGAAAGTGAAAAATAAACAGGATAAATAAGTGTAATTTACTCAAAAGTGATGAGTTCTATGAACAAAAATAAGTAGAGCATTGAGTTAGAGTTTGGATTGTAAGAGGGAAGACTACTAGATTAGGCTTCACTAGGTGGGTAAGAAATTGTTCAAAAATGACAAAAGTGAGAGAGGTAGATATGGATATATCTATAGAGAATACCCTAGAGAGAAAGAAGGGTAAGAGGCAGGAGATTGCATGGCATGTTTAAGGGACAGCAGGGTTGGTGTGGTTGAAGTGTAGTGATCAAGGGAAAGAGTGGTAGAACACAAAGTCAGAAACAGGATTAAGGCATGACAAATACACAGCATATATATATGTATGGAATTATGGAAATGTCACAATGATTCCCATTAATTTGTATAGTTAATACATGTTAATAAAAAATTGAAAGTAAATAAATAAATAAATATATTATTATGGAAAAATAAAGAAACAGGAGTAAGGAAATAGGTGCTAGATTCTATTGGGTAAGAATCAGTTAACGCATCTATACCATTTGAGCTTGTCATTGGGACAAATACTGGGACCCAGAAGAAATGATCCCCAAACTCACTTGGGCCCTTTAGAGCAACAGAGCCTGAGTTAAATGATGTTTGGCTGAGGGGTCTACAGCCTTGCAGTCCTAGCATGCATTCCTGACCCATCTCTATTTCCATGTCTCTTTTAGTACCTGGTGTAAGGACTGACTGCCCTATCTGTATAGACTTTTGCTCTTTTTCCATCAAGCTCAATGTTCTGTCTTCCATTAACTTGGGGCCTTACTCTCCACCTATAGAACTTTACTTTGTGGAATAAAATGTGTGCTGCAAGTCCTGGTTCTGTGACCTTTGGCTGTGCTGTTTATACTCTTTGGTCCTTAATATGCTAACCAAGGAAAGAGGTGCTTAATTGTATCTCCTGCAGTCTGTTGTAATATTTAAATATGATCATTTCTATTCAGTAATGTCAAACTAATTAGTAACCAATACATAGTAGGATTTGAATAAATATAATTTTTTCCTAGATAATCTTTCTCATTATTTTACTTTTCCTGGGGAGGTGGTCTCTGATCTGTATAGAGAAGGTATTTTTCTATTCTTTACAACCACACTGGAGTCAGCCAATGTCCTCAGTTAACCCTAGCTGGAAGATTATTGCTTACTAATTCAAAACTTCTGAGACTTGCTGTGAGGAAGGATCAAGTAATATCACAGGCTGGGCTAGGAGACTACAGGGAGGACATCCTGATTCGGATTATTCATGAGGTGTGCATAATCAGGGTCTGGAGGCACAGATAGGAGCGCTGGAAGCCATTCAATTAAGGAGCTGTGCAATGAGACAGACTGTTCAGGACAGCCAGAGACGATCTGCTCCCAGAGTACAGGATCCTTGGGGTCATAGGCACCTCTTGAGGGGTTAGGAGAGGACATTGTTTGGGTTGGGGAGAACTGAGGGGAAATGGTAAGAGGGAGCACAAAGTTTTTAATGGGAAGGAAAGCAACTTGCTGAGCATTCTTAATTTAAAAATGAAATCTTTTCCAAGCTTTCTAACTGTTCAGTCAAGTAGTAAAGCCAAACGATGTTGTGAACAAAATTGCATGTCCCTGCTTTTCTTTTGTCTCTTTTAAGAAGCTCTGGAGGTGTGACTAGACCAGTAGAGTGTGACTTTAATTTTTATAACTTTTCTAACACATTTCTTTCTAATTTTCAAGACAGTGCATGCCCAAAGAAAATTCAAATCCATAAAAGTAAAAAGAAATATGCTCTTTATCACTCAACTATATATCACCACTGAGAACATTTTGGTGTTTTTGTTTCAGTTTATTCAACATTCATAATCAATAGAGCTCAAGTTGTGAATAAAGGTTCCTAGGGTTTTCTGCAATCACATTTCTTCCAAGACTCACATGTTTCACAGTGCTCTCTCCTCATAACAAATTTAGTCACCTACTTAAATTTCATTGAATTTTTATATCTCACTGGATAATGATTTTTTCAAAGAAGTAAAGTCATTATTACTCATAAAAGTTGCTTCCTTGCACAACAAATTGATAAGAGCAGAACCTTGAAAAGTGAATCAAATGTGTGTTCTGTTTGAGCTTTGCAAAATGCATGAATCTAAGTCATTTTTAACAACATTATTCACTAATACATGATGCAATCCTGAGGTTCACAGAACTGCAAATATCTACTGTCATTTTTACATATGTGTAAAAACATACAGAGAGACAGGTGTGCATAACTAGACTTAGTAGTGTATATATGCAATATGTGCCATTTTTCTCCTTTGCCATCACAAGTAAACAATTTTCTTAATAAAATTATTCCAAAGCTAAGATTTTAATAACTGCAAAATGGCCATTGTATCATTAAGCTATAAGTCACTTATGATATTCTCTATTGCTAGCTATTTTCTTCAGGTTTTGACTGCTATAACTACTGCTGTAATTTATATTGTTGTGAATAAGTTTTTGTCTCATCTTTAGTATTTCCTTAGGATAGAGTCCTGGTAATGAAATAAATGTTCAAAAGGTATAACTTTTTATACATAGACAAATTGGATAAATATAGCGATATTTAGAAATATGTATAGCCAAATTCTTTCCTGAGCATTTGCTTCCTGTCTCCTTCCAAGCTCATTGTACATGTGTTCTAGGTCCCTTGCTCACTAACTCCTTCTGGTATGGGGCAGAATTTTATTTTTATCTGGGATATATGTGTTAGTATACATTAATAGTACAAGAGGATTTCATTGTGATAGTTCCATAGATGTATACATTGTACTGAATAAGTTTAGTCCCTCCATTATATTCCCTTAATTCCGTCTTCCTCCTCCCTCTACCTTTTTGAACAGTATTTGGAGAGGCAGCAACCTTTAAAACACATACAAGAATTTGACAGAGAAAAATGGTTTCATCTTTCCTTTAGTTTTAATTTCTGATACACAGGAAGTTTGAATATTGTCTTACATTTATTATCTGTCCTTTTTCTTTTGTAATGTTGATATTGTTGGGGTTAAGCACTTTTACAATTGATTTGTATGAGCTACGTGAACACTGGTGATATTTTCTTTTGATGCTTTTATGGCAAATATTGTATGACTTTTCACTTTAATTTTGCACATAATATTCTTTTTTTTTCCCCCAGTACTGGGGCTTGAATGAAGGGCCTTCATCTTGAGCCACTATACCAGCCTTTTTTTTTTTGTGAAAGGTTTTTTTCAAGATAGGGTTTCATGAACTATTTGCCCAGGCTTACTTCAAACCACAATCCTTCTGAGCCCTGCCTCCTGAATAGCTAGGATTACTGGCGTGAGCCATTGGCTTCCAGCTGCACCATATTCTTGACATTTAAAATGTGCATGCATTCAAATACTTCACAAGATTCTTTTGCAATATCCCCAGGAATCTGAATCTCATCCCCAGACCACTTATCTCTATGTTCTAATACTTTTCAGCTGTATTTTTGACATGTGTTGATGAGTTGTGGAACTCATGAGAGAAACTGATTAGACAGGCAGTACCGTGTACAAGGCAGTACTAAACAATTATGAAAGGACAAGTAGCAAAGACTAGTTTACTTCTTGGACTCACTAGTAAGGGGATTTTCCTTTTGTTTTACTTAACATTACTGAAAACTGATTCCTTATAACCTCACTCCTGGATTATCATCATGCTATCATCTCCTAATTTCCTCTCTTCACTCCCAAAACTCAACTCCCTCTGCACATTAAAGCCAAACTACTTTTATTCAAGTACATATCTGAACTTCTCACTTTCCAAATGAAATCCGATCCATCAACTTTAATGTGTAACACCACAGAAGGGCGTCTTGGGTCCCTGCCTTCCAGTCTCTGTCTACAACTTCAGTTTCACTAACAGTGTCTCCTCATCTCTTCTTTTCCACGCACAGTATTGTCATGTTATTTAAGACTCCATGTTTCTGTTCATAATGTTCTATTTGGAGCCCTCTCCTCCTTTGTTCTCTTAGACCTCACCATGCAGGACATACACCAGCAAGCAATTCTTTGAAACCAGACTGTGTTAAGTGCCCTTTAAAGTTTGTGTTATATCAAAATTAAACAATTTGTGTGTAACCCCCACTAGCTTATAAATATTTCAACACCAGGGACTCTTTCTTCTGTTGTATGTCTAGTTCCTGATACAGCTGCAACACACTTTAGGAGCTCAATGGTATATAGCCACCCCAAAGATTGTTGTTCACTCACTTAATGGTTATCAGAAGCCAACTCACTACCCTCAATAGTCACCTTCTTATTTAACACCAACTAGTCGCTGCATCTTCTGTGAAACGAGACTGTACATTCCCACCGTACCTCCCTCCCAAGATAGAAGTGAAACAGAAAGCAGTAATGTATGTGAATCACTTTCTAACTGTGAAGAATTTCATAAGCATGTTTGCATGTGTGTGCATATATGTGCATGCAAAAGCACATGTGTGTAGTTATTGTTAACATAATAGTTATTATTATAGAAATATGACATTAAGTTACAGAATCACAGAACTTTAGAATGTCCAATGAATCTGTGATTTTGATATACTCTTGACTATTGGTTTGCAAAATATTCCCAGGTGTCATAGGCTCCTCAGAGATACTTCATGAGTTATTTCTAAAGAGGTTGGAAAGGGAAAAACAGATCAGGAAGGGTTTCCAGGCCCTTGTCAAGCATCAGCTAGAATAATACCACTTTTAACTATGGCATAGATTGGATTTCAGACGTAGCTTTTCTCTAATTGAATAGCTGAAAGTAGTCAATTGTTCTAATGTCCCCTTATGCCATAAGTAAAGAAATTAGAGCCTAAAGAACTCAGCAGACATTTTCAAGACCATACAGCCTGTCAGCATCATGCCCAGGCAAGTGTTCTTTCCACTACATAACAGTATCTTAGAAATCTTTCTCCAGTCCTGGGATATTTTCCATGTATACTTCATCCATGGAATAGTTTTGCAGCTGAAGATCACTCTGCTAGCATCTGAAAGTGGTGTGGGTTCTGCTCAGTGCTTATATATTTCAAAGCAACCCTAAGCACATTGCTAATACTTTTCATTGTATCATCCACACTCTCAAGGACTCCCAATCTCTTTAAGATATTCTAGGCACCTGTCTTCTTGGCCACTAGACTGTAAAATCTCTCCCTAAAGAGGGTTTTAGCAAAAGCAATCTCTTCCATTTTTGTAGCTCGTTAATCAGAACATTTTCATGAATTGCTCAATAATAACTTGAGTCTAAAAGATGGTGGGATTACTTTACAGTGTTGTAGAATTGCTGGAGATTGGTTTGCTGGATGAATGGGAAATCTGTCACTATTTGGAAGTCAGGGGAATGAATCAACACACTGGCCAAGAAACTCTGATTCCCGTAGTATGTTTTAGGTGTTAGGACCAAAAATCATATTGGATATTGTTACTGACCATCAGAACATATCTAGCAAGAGCAAGTCACACATAAAGAAAAAGAAATGTGCAATTAAAAAGGAATGCATCATTAGGCAAGAAGAGGAAATAAAAGGAATACAAATAGGTAAAGAAACTGTCAAAATGTTCCTATTTTCAGGTGACATGATCCTATATCTTAAAGACCCAAAAAACTCTACCCAAAAACTCCTAGACACCATAAACAGCTACAGTAAGGTGGCAGGATACAAAATCAATTTACAACAATAATTAGCTTTTCTATACACCAATAACAAACAAACTGAAAAAGAATATATGGAAACAATTCCATTTATAATAGCTTCAAAAATAATAAAATACCTAGAAGCAAACTTAGCAAAGGATGTGAATGACCTCTACAAGGAGAATAACGAGAATTACAAACTCTTGAAGAAAAAGATTGAGGAAGGCTACAGAATGTGCAAAGATCTCCCGTGCTCATGGATTGGTAGAATCAACATAGGGAAAATGGCTATACTACCAAAAGCAATCTACATATTTAATGTAATTCCCATCAAAAATCCCAATGACATTCATCAGAGATTGAAAAATCTACCCTAAAGTTCATAGCCAAGGCAATACTGAGCAAAAATAGCAACACTGGAGGTATCACAATACCTGACTTTAAACTATACTAGAGAGCCATAGCAATAAAAGCAGCATGGTACTGGTGCAATAAACAGACATGAAGACCAGTGGAACAGAGTAGAGGACCCAGATATGAATCCACACAGCTATGCCCACATTATTTTTTGACAAAGTCACCAAAGACATACGATGGAGAAAATACAGCCTCTTCAACAAATGTTGCTGGGAAAAGTGGTTATCTACCTGCAAAAAACTGGACCTAGATCCACACCTGTCACCCTGTACTAGTATCAACTCAAAATGGATCACGGACCTTAATATCAGACTGGAAACTCTGAAGTTAGTACAAGAAAGAGCAGGGAATATTCTGGAAGCAATTGGTATAGGCAAGGACTTCCTCAGAACCCCAGCAGCTCAGCAACTGGGGCTACATAAAATTAAAAAGCTTCTGCACAACAAAAGAAATGTTCTCTAAACCAAAGAAACCATCCACAGAGTGGGAGAAAAACATTTGCCAGCTATACATCAAAGGACTGATAACCAGAATATACAGGGAACTTAAAAATCTAAACTCTCCCCAAATCAATGAATTAATAAAGAAACAGGCAGCTGAACTAAACAGAACATTCTCAAAAGAAGAAATTCAAATGGCCAAAAAACACATGAAAAAATGCTCATCATCTCTAGCCATAAGGGAAATGCAAATCAAAACCACACTAAGATTCCATCTTACCACTGTTAGAATAGCTGTCATCAAGAATACCACCAACAACAGGTGTTGGCAAGGATGTGGGGATAAAGGAACTCTCATACACTGCTGGTGGGAATGCAAGCTAGTGCAACCACTCTGGAAAAAACTATGGAGGCTTCTTAAAAATCTAAACATAGATCTGCCATATGCTCCAGTAATCCCACTCCTGGGGATATACCCAAAAGAATGCAACTCAGGTTACTCCAGAGGCACCTGCACACCCATGTTTATTGCGGCACTATTCACAATAGCCAAGTTATGGAAACAGCCAAGATGCCCCACCACTGACAAATGGATTAAGAAAATGTGGTATTTATACACAATGAAGTTTTACTCAGCCATGAAGAGCTGAGTAAATGGATGGAATTGGAGAACATTACTCTAAGCGAGGTTAGCCAGGCTCAGAAGACCAAAAATCATATGTTCTCCTCATATGTGGACATTAGACCTAGGGAGAGTACAGCAATGTTGTTGGACCTGGGTTCCATGCTAAGGGGAGAGCACATACTGGAGGAATGGGGATAGGTAGGAAACCCAAAACATGAAAGAGTTTAATGTCCCCACTGCAGAGGAGCTAATACAGAAAACTTAAAGCTACAGAGGTCAATATGGGAAGGTTATCAGGAACTAGTGAAAAGGTCAGGTAGAGATGAATCAATTTAGGTTGTAATACATTTGTGCATGGAAGCAATGCTAGAAATCTCTGTGTATATTTATCCTTATCTCAACTAGCACAAGCACTTTGTCTTTTTTATTATTGCTTATGTCTTCTCTTCAAAATTGGAGAAAAAGGCAAAACAGGTTTTGCCTGGAAGTGAGTGGGAAGTGGGGGAGAGAGGGAGGGTACAGGGAGGAGAAATGGCCCAAACAATGTATGCACATTTGAATAAGTGTATAAAAGAAAAAGAAAAAAAAAAGGAACATATCAAGTTAGAACATGAGTCCTTCCCTCTGTGTATTGTCAGGTAACTTGACAATTGAAATGGAGACTGAGTTTTAATCATGAACATTTGTTTTACAGGAACACAAGGTACAATGACATTCATTGTATAGGAAATGGTATTACAAAGACCTGAAAATTCTTTATTCGGTCACCTTTTTTTCAGACACCTAACCATGTGTCAGAATCTGGATTTGCAACCAAGGACAAAATTCAGTCTTACTGTTGTGGTAAAGTGAGAGTAAGTGAGGAGTGGGTCAACAAACTAAAATTGTGTGTTTCATTTTCTTTATTCACCCATCAACGAAAACTGGAGAACATTATATTAAGTGAAATATATCAGACAAAGAAATTTGATATGTTCTCTCTCATATGTGCATTAGAAAAAGGCAATTAGAATATATAATAGTGAATGCTAGAGGATGAGAGTTACCTAGGGTTGGATATGTTATATCCAAACACTATTAGATAATTCTGTGGGCCTCCTGAAGGACTTCTGTTGGGGAATATGACCCTTTTTGTTGCTAAAAATACATCTGAAGTAACATGGATCATGGCAAAAAGAGATACTACTAGACGTTTCCAAGGAAAGACAGTAGAACTTCTGGCTCTCAACTGTGAGGCAAGGATGAAAGTAAAATATTTGATTTAAAATATCAAGGATAAAAACAAAATCAACAATAATATAAAAAACAAGACAAAGCATCTCAGCCCATTTTGTGCTGCTATAACAGAATTCCTGAAACTGAATAATTTATAATAAATCATAATTTATGTCTCATGTTTCTGGAGGCTGAGAAGTCCAAGATCAAATTGCTGACATCTGCTTCATGGTCATATGGTAGAAGGTGAAATGGTGAGAGAAGGCAAGAGTGGACAGACATCAATCACATCCATGAAGGTGGAACCTGCTATATCATGGCCTAGTCACTTCTTAAATGTCCTACATCTTAATGCTGTCACAATGGCAGTGAACTTTCAACATGAGTTTTGGAGAGGACAAACATTCAAACCATAGTATGAAACAAAACAAAACAATAATAACAAAAGCCATGAGAAGCTTAAAGGAAACAGGCAACAAATCACAACTATAAACTGCACATAGTGAAACTTTCCATTAATGAATTCTATAAACTTCTTACTCGGTGGGATTTCTCTCCCCTCTCCTCCTCCCACCTTATTAAACAGAAGATTGGAGTTTTACAGTTTTGCAATAAATGTGAGTTCTTGTAGCACTCATGGTACTTGCCAGAGTTTCAACTGTCATTATTTCACCACTAATGGATGAAGTTGGTGAGGAGAGAGAAAGAGGGAAAGAATTGATTAACAGTTGCCCTTGTTCCAAAGAGTCCTTGACAATCTGTTTTAGGATGCTCTTCAAATGACCACAGAAACGTCTGCCAAGCACTCGACTTCAGGGTAAAAGCTCAGTTGGCTTTATGTGCTGCTGGATCAATGGCCTATTCCTCTAGACTGTAAAGTGGGTTTAGACTTTGCTAAAAACTTAAGAAAGAAAAAATAAGAAGCTCATTTGAGGGCTCGTTGCATAAAATATAACACCTGCTACTTGGATTTTTCTTAATAATGCCTGGTTAAGGGAAAATGTCAAGAGCTTTTCAAATTTGCATCAATTTGAATAAAACCATTGTTATACAGCTTGCAAAAAGTCAAAACACTTTGGGGGAAGTTAGAACAGATTTATTTTTTCTTTGCAGAGATTGGCATAAAAGCCAAGCCTCAGAGATCTTAATCTGAGCTAATCTTGCAAGAATTGCCCAAACCTAAATTTGCCAATTAAACTCATGTTCCAGAAGATAAAGCATTTGCTGAATTAGAGTATATAATTTGATAGATAAGGATATCTTTTGCCTTCATAAATATTTTATCAGGGAGTGAAAACATGCAAGCTTATACTTATGATAAAGCCATAGATATAGAGGATAAAGAGTGATCTTTTAACATGTTTTTTAAAAGAAATCATTTTGGTTGAAAAATACGTATTCTATGATATGTTTTTTAGTAAAAGTTGTTATTTATCTGAATACAAAACCAATTTCTTAAAGACATGGAAGTGTAGTTAAAAATGGATTTAACATGAAAAATTAATTTGGAAAATAAATGTTACATGTATTTTTTTCCTTTAAAAGATAAATTGAGCCTGGAAAAAGTCTTTTCAACCATCTCTCGTTACCATTCATTTGATAATTAGGGTTCAAGCAGATCTATGGTGGGTTGAGTACTCAAAAATAAATGTCAAGGTGCCAGGGATAGTGTCCCAAGAGCAGAATTTGCACTCATGGCATTTATGAAATGTTGAATAAAGTGGACAGCATTAAAATAGATATTTATATTGTAAGGGTGATTTATATTATAAGAGTAATTAGATTTTTACAAGAGTAAGATTCTTTTACTTAGTGTGATGGGCATGAGTCCTTTGAGCTATATCCAGCTCAAAAACCTGAATGTGAACTTTCTCAGCTTGAGTCATTAAATTTGCCTACTAATTAGTTCTACTAATTAAAAATAAAACTTCTAATATGAATGCACTCTAACTCATAAAAATGAGTAAGAGATAGTCTAATGAGGTTTTCCCAATTTTTTTTCTTTGGTGGGTACTTGGTTATCCATCCCTAAGGAAATAATCATTTAGTGAAATCCTCCAGAATCACATCTCCACCACAGCATTAGGTCATGGAGCTCCCACTTGCAGGATTAACAAGGCTAAATACTTAGGTGTGAGTATTAGAGAGTCTTTTGTGAAGACAAATGGTGGGAATGAAAGAAACTGCTCTATCATTCTCATTTTGCTGTTTTTTACTCACTGCTATGACTCAGATGTGAGATTCTTCTTTTTACTTGGAATAGCACTATCCAGCAAGGTTCCAAATAAGAAAAGTCAACTCCCAGTGGTTCAGGATCACATTGTACTGGGCCATAGGAAAACCCTTTGCCTACCAGAATCTACCACCTCCTCTAGTGCCAAAAGGGCCATAAATTCATTGTTCTTTTTATGCTCTTTGTTTCTCCAGTACAATTGAGGAAACTGAGGCACAGAGCAGCTAAGTAATTTTCCTCATATATGGTAGAACAACAATTTTAGTATAGGCAGCATGACTTCTGGATCTTCACTTTAATTACCATACCCCTCTGATTTCTAATTTATATTATTCTTGTAATAACATGTCTGAAGGCTGAAGTCAAGAGTGGAGTATTACATTTTGTCCTATTTCTGTCTTTAGAAAATTAATTCTATTATCATTATATGCAGAACTTTCAATTGCTTGGAATATTAGAATAATCAGAATGTACATCTAATCTGTCTTTCATGACACAAAAAGTATTGAGCATCATAAAGAGTTATTTATTTTTAGTTTCAGTTTCCATGCTGATCCTGAAGCAGTTACTATTTATTTCAGATCAGGTTTTCCTGTTCATCTACAGTGTAGACGCATGTAGTTTGAACCCTCAGTATGCCTCTAGATCCTTATCACCCATGGTTCTACTTTCTACTTATTAGAGAATTATCTTCCACTCTGGTTTCTTTTCCTCTACCTCCAGCACTTATTATGGTGTCTGGCCCATACAACTAATTTTAATTGTAACTAAAGAATGCTAAAACCTCAGTTTCGACATATTTTTGTGGGGATAATAACACTGACATTGACTTTCTTAGAAGTATGTTATCAAGCTTGAATGAGATAATGTCTGGAAAAGTCTACAAAATTAAAATGTTGTACAAAGCAAGAGATTCTTTTAGGATTATCTGTAATCATTTTTATCCATAAGTGAACTTGACTTATCTGAGAAAAATCATACCCAAGGAAAACTGTGAAATTTTTCTAAGGACACTTAAAAACTTTGATTATTCTGTCCTTCACTCCAGTAAATCCTGGTCATGATTATAAAAGTAAGAAAAAAGGAGCTTTTGTTTTCAATGGTGCTGGATGAGGCAAAATTTATAGATCCAGAAGAAATACAGACTTTCAGGTGATGATTTTGGTAGAAGATGCTAATGCTGAAACCAGCATGGGGAATTTGGAGAACTTGCTATACATAAGGCTTCATATTAGCTATTTTAGTGGAGATTCTTACTGAATTCATATAACAATCATGTGAGACAATACATCCTAATTTTACAAGTAGAGGGAATGGATGCTTTAGAGAGATTATAGATTCACACAAGATTATACATCTAAGAAGTAGGAGATACGGATTTAATCTATATGTGTATTACTCTTGGCACTTTCTACTCTGTCACGTGACTTACTAACAACAGAATATTTCCCAGCCCATGTCAGTCCCACAAGATGTGGTCAGCTAGTTCAGGAAGTAAGCATCACTGTGCTGATGAATGGATGGAGGTTATTTTACTTACAAGTGAGAGAAACCTACTCAAATCAGCTTATGAGTAAAGGGGCAGTTATTTATGGATATGTGCATATTTCCTAGAATAATAAGCTACTGAAGGGATGAGAAAGCAGGTGGACTTAATAAAAATCCAGAACTACTGCTCTTAAATGCCATTAGAGCTGCTTTTCTTTTTCTATACCTGTTGATTATTCTCTCAATGCAAGCTTCCTTCCATTCCATTACAGGCAGGACCAAAGACAGCTCCAAAGCACTGAACACTTTGCTATCAAATGCAAGCCCATTGTGACAGATTCCTGGATTCAAAATCACTGGGTAGGACCTTATATGGCTGACTTTGGGCTCCATGTCTGCCTTGCAGCAATGAGCTACAACTATGGAAATTGAACAGAAGAGAACATTCTGCTGTGAAGAAGGAGGACTCACATAGGTCACTAGACATGTTTATATCCTGCACCTTTGCTTCCTTCAGAACCTCTGTGTATTGGGATTGAATAGGATCACAAGAAAGCAATGGGAGGCATAGTTGAAGAAAATGGTTCCCAAATGCAGAACATGCTGCCATTCTAAATGCCTGGAGTCAAGTCTTTTTCTCTATAAATTTCAACCTGGCTTCACTAGCATTTTCACTTAGTTGGTAGGTAAAAGGAGAAGAATTATTTCTACTTTACATTCATGAAATTGGCTTTTCATTAAAGACACCTGGTTTGGGCTTACCCAAGAAAAATTAACTGTGCATGTACAAGATAGAGTTGTCAGAATTATAAGTTTTCATTTATTGAAAACAAGGAATTTCTGAATTTATATCACTTTACTTATTTATAGAAAAACACTTTAAAAGCTCTCAAGTGGTACTTCAGAATAATATTTTCTACATGTATCATTTGCAATACTTGAATTAGTCACATGGGGTTATTTGTTCAAAATGCAAACTTTAGATCTAACAGATCAGGATGTTAGAGTCATCTGTGGAACCTAGAGTTTAGCAAAATGATAAAATGATCATTGTTCATTTTTATGAACAATGAAGCTTAGTATCCTTTGCCTAACATTATAACTACTCAAACATGTCCTTGTGTAATTGCATCCTTTGCTGTGATGGTATGCAGGGGTGAAAACTTCTCTGAAGTACCTTACTATATGTAAATGATTCTTAACATGTTCGCAACCCTTGATTTTATTACTTTCACTTCTGCAATCTCTTCTATGGAAACATTGTGAGATAAAGAAAAATAAAGTTTTAAGTACAAAGAATAAGAACTACTTTATATTAATGAGAAGCAGAAAAAGATATTTAGATGAAAAAAGTTTTGTAAATTTTGGTATCTGCCTCAATGTAGTATTATTTAGATACTGTAGACACTTGTGAAAAGAATATGACAATTGGAAAAAAGTTTAAATGAAGATATCAAATGAGAAAAATGGTATGCAAGCACAATTGTAATTGTATATACTAAATTTATAAAGTAGATTTATACCTGATAAAAGACCAGAAATATTTGAAATGATGTCTATTCATTAAATTATGAACAATTTTCTTTCTCTCTGATTTTTTAAATGTTATGTAATAAACAGATGATACTATTGAAATAGAGTTCAAATTAAAACTAATATTAAGTTAAACAATTTTTTTTTACTCAAAAGTAATTTTGAAGCTTTAGAAATGAAGCTGAAGGAAGAATCAAGAAAACATTCTTTGTCAGGATGCTGCTGAAGCAGCCACCTGGGAGTCGTTATGAAGAAGGGAGAGAAGCAGGTAACATACAGAACCTAAGATTTCCTAAACTTCACTGTGAGCCCTAAAAGCCCTTGGCTGACCAAACTGGGGAAAATCATAACCTCAGGCCAGAGTACATTGGCTACAGAATGATTTAGCTCACTAATCAAAATATAAACTGTTGACTTTGTCACGCCTTTGCTTTCTGCCAGCTTTCTCACTTGTTAGAAACAAATAACTGACTTAGAAGGAGCTGTCTTATCCAGACATCAAGCACATGTAATAGAAAACAAGTATCTTGGGACTTATGCAGATTCTAAAACTAAAATAATAATAATATTGATGAGTAGATGCAAAGCAAAAATAACAACTTTAGAATTAGAAAATCACACACACACAAAATCAGACTCCAGAATCATCTGAACATACAGTTTCCTTGAAAAAAGAAAAACTCAAAAGATAAATCTTAGACATTAAAGGAAAATGAAACTGGCAATGTGACAGAAGAAAGTTAAAAAAGTGAGTAAGAATAGATTGGAGAAAGAACAAAAAAATGGATGAGAAATATAAAAACACTACAAGAATGACAGCTGTGTTTAAAGCAACAATAAATAAAAATTAAATTACATGACTGAAAATATAGCCAGGAACAGGAAGTCAGGTTCAAGGAAATTATACATATAGAATAGAAAAAATAATGTAATTTTCTGTGAAATACTGTAATAGATAAGCTTGGAATACAAGATAAATGTATGTGCATGTTTTATATTGACAATTTGCATTGAGTAATTCAGAATGACCTAGTAAGTTTTGCTATGATGATATTTTTGGGTCCAAAGAATAAGACCCATGGGAATGAATGACAGATTTTATGAAGGAAATAAACATTCATCCTGGGAAGCTATATAAGCTGAGTCAAGAAATGAGCACTCGAGAAGATGCCCTGGAATAGATTTCTATTCTGTGGCCTAATGGACTTATATTAGAAATAGCCTACTGGAGGATGATGCACTAAAAGGCAATGGGCTGTAAAGATACTTTGGAGTCAGCCTGTAAGGACCTCCTCAAAGTGCCTGAAGATGTTACACCCAGTCACATGGAGCAGTAGTCTCAAGTTATTTTCTGTATTACTTGTGGACATAATCAAGATAAGACAGTTGAAACTTACCAATTACTTTAGAAAATAGCAAAGAATTAGACACTGGTGTCATCTGAACAGGTTTCTTTTACCTCTCTCTTATTTGCAATCTTAGTTTTCATTGAAATTTCATTTTAAAGTCATCCTTAGAGTTTCATAGTAGGAATTAAGAGCAAAGACATACACTGTAACTGTTTTAGGCTTAATCACGTTTTCCACAAAGTCATATGTTGAAGTCTTCACTTTTAGTAAGTCAGAATGGGACTGCATTTGGAAATAGGAGATTTAAGGAGGTGATTTAATTAAAATAAGGTCATTAGAGTGGGTCCTAATCCAATATGACTGGCATCCTTATAAGAAAGTGAAATTCGGGCACAGATAGAGGGAAGATCTTATGAAGAAGGTTGGAGAAGGTAACAATACACAAGAGGAGAGATTTCAGAAATAACCAACCCTGTCAATACCTCTATCATGAACTCCCAGCCTCCAAAGCTGTTATGAAATAATTGCATTCTGTGTCACTTTGTTATGACCTCCCTAAAATAATTAATAAAATAAAATAATCTATAGGTAATTAAATGTTACCTATGGATATTTTCTATACTGTATGTAATAAATAAAAAAGGAGTTATGGTAATTTATCATTGCCAATTTTGTGATACTGTAACAAGAGTAGCTGAGACTGGCTAAATGATAGAAAATAAATGTTTCTTATGTTCTAGAGGTTGGGAGTCTGAGATCAAGGCATGAATAGAGTAAATATCTGGTGGAAATCAGCCCTGGTTTCCAAGATGATGTGACCCCTGGGGGAGAGCGATCCTGTAGCTCATGTGACAGAAAAGCAGAAAGAGGTGGACCCACTCCCAAAAGTCCTCAAGATTTAAAATCTCACTGGGCCCAACCTTCTAACACTGTCATTGGTGATTAAGTTTCCAGTGAATGAATTTTGGAGACAAAATCATTCAAGCCATATCATTGTCACAGCAGAAAACATTTACAGATCATTTGCTGCATTCTGCACAATGCCCTAACTACTTATAGCTGTTGAGTTACTTAATTTTTACCACAACTCTAAGAGAAAGATTAAATGAGTTTACATGGGAAAAATGCTTAGAGAAGCATTTTCACCTGGGTATGGTGGTGTGTGTACCTTTAGTCCCTGATACTCTGAAGGCTGAGGCAGGAGGATTACTTGCACCTACCAGTTTCAGACCAGCCTGGGCAATATTGTAAGACCCTGCCTCAAACAAAAAAGAGTGTTCATTAAGTATTACCTATGGATATTTTCTATACTGTAGGTGTAGGAGGTGAAGTCACTTCCATATATGAGTAGAGAGGTTGGCATTCTTTATCCACTCCACAAGAGCCAGGTAGGGTTTAGCAGTGATCACAAGGACAGAACAGCTGTGTTCAGCAGGACAGAAGTTTAATGATGGACATGAGCAATGGACACTGCAGATTGGAAAAGTGATTCTGGGCTTGACACAAGGCTGTGGACGTTATCACTGCACACACATAAGATGGAACATTAGGAAAGATTTAGGAAGGCACTGAAGAGATGTGCATCAAACCCATCCATACAAACACACATTAACTTTCAACTGAGTAAGAAACATCTTTCTGAATGTCTCAATAAACAAATGGCTCATATCTTCCATATTAACCCAATAGAAGCATCAGCCCATAGTCCATAACCTAAAAGTATTTTGCAGAGGTTATCTCCACTGAGAAGTTAATCTTCCAGAGAGAGAAGGAGAAAAGGTTTCAATACTGCCATTGTGAATTATTTTTAAGACACAAGTCAAGAGTATGGCCATCTGCTGAAGTTCTGGGGACTCTGACCTCTGAAAGACCTTCCTGGGCTTGCCTGAGATTCTGAGGTTATTAGATTCAAGAAATACTATGTCTTCTATGCATTCTAAAGAAGAGGTCTATACATCTTTCCTCTCCCCTGCCAGGCTACTTACAATGCATAAAAATCAAGGACAGAGGAAAAAACTGAAATAATAGAGACAATAACTGGCTCATATCTCAAAGAAAGCACCACAAGCAGCTCATTTATTTTTGGATTATGTGCAACATCCTAATCTCATACCCTTGAAGAGAATATAGGACGTAGATACAAGTGAGGGCAAATAGGAAATAGAAGCTACAAAATAGCAAAATTATGCATGGATGTGTATGTTTTACCTAATTCCAGGAGCATCTTCATTGTTGCAGTGAGTCACCACCTGTACCTAGCAGATGTCACTATCATTAATTTGCCAATTTACTCTCCATACCCTCAGCACTCCTAGCAGAAAAACAACATGGTTTCTTGTGATTACTTTTCTTGCTCTCTGATGCAACTGCCATTTTGAGTTTTCCCAATAATCCCATTTTGTTTTTCTCCCTTCACTGCTTGGATGGTCAGTTATCAATATTCCAGTAGTGGGCTGTGCCTCTGAGCAAGCAGAACATGGTAGGGTGGGACAGTGTGGACATCTATGCAAGGGTCTGAACAGCTTTCTCAGTCCTTGGATCATCTCTTTTAACTTTCAAGAATGAACATGGAAAATGGATGGAACTGAAGATCACAATATTAAGTGAAATAAGCCAGAGCCACAAAGCCATGCATGTCACATGTTTTATCTCCTTTGTGGACCTTAAGTGAAACAAAACAAACAAACAAAAGCACAAGCTCATGAAAGTAAAAAGGAGGATACTGGAGAGGAATAAGGGAAAAGGAAAAGGGGTACAAGTAGAGTGATAGCGGTGGTAAATATGATCAAAGTACATTTTATGCATGTATGGCAATGTCATGATGACACCCCTCACTGTACAATTTAACACATGCCAATGTAAAAAGGATATGAGTGCATGTGTGTGTGTGTGTGTGTGTGTGTTAGATAATAGCTTAGAGAAGTACACAGAAATTCAAAATGGTGTCTGTTCCCTTACAGATACTGAACTGCAGACTCTGAAAGGCCAATTTAGGTCTTATGATCCTCAGAGAATAGCTGTATAACCTAGAGCCTAGATAACAAAGAGTAACACAAAATACAGAAGAGGCTTCTTTGTCACATGAAAGTCACTAAGGAAATCAACACCATTTGACACCTTAACAGCTTGCAACTTTCAAGCCAAGTGTCCTAAAAAGAGACTGTTTTTCAAGGAAAACCAAGTAGAAGTGGTCAGAGAGGAGCTGACCTAGAATGTAGAGAGAAGCAATGGAGGCATATTTGTTCTTGAGCATATATCTGAGAACCTGTGGCTACTGAGGAGTTAATTGGTTGAGTTCATGATACAAATGACAAGGATGAGGAAAAAAGCTGACTTCTTACAGTCAGTTTTAGTGGTAATGTAATAGCATTTATTTAATTTGGGTAGAAGGATATTGTTTGTGCTGCCCTTGTTGATAGTGGGTTTTGGTTTCTGTGTTTATTTTTGGTGTGTGCACAGAATAGAGCAATTATGGTCTCATGTTCAGCCATAAAACTCATAATACTTTATATGTTTAACCACTCCAACCGCCTCCTGTTCCAACCAGTGAAAAGATTAAGTTTGAGTATTTTATAGGTTTTGTTTATATGTTCTGAAAATATCTGTTCAGCACATAAGGCATGTGCTACTTAGATTAGAGGTTTTTCTGAAATGACAGCTCCTGTATTGCTTGTCTCTTAGTTAGAAGAAAAAAGGAGCAGGTAGGGAGGTTTTTTTTAAACAGTAGCTACTTAATGTTCATATGCACCAGGAACTTAAAGAAAATATGTGACATATAGTAACTCCATCAAAACCCACCATGACCACGTGAGAAGAGCATTGCTATTATAGTTTTCATTTTACAAATGAGCAAAAGTGAAGTACAGAGAAGCTGCACAGCCAATGAGACTGGACTTTGGACCAACTCAGCCTTGCTCTGACATCTTTGTTCTCTATTACTCTGTGCTCCCTGGTCTTTTTCTTGGCATGTACATAAAAGGATGGGTATGTGTAAGGCACATGGGAAAAATGGAGGAGTTTGTTTGTCGTCGGAGTCAATTGTTTGGGGATGTCAGCTGCCCCAGACCCTTTTTGGTGGTCTCAATCATGGAGGAATTCATTGTCTCAGTTTACCACTAATCCATTTTGGATACAACACTGGGAAAATTGCATTAATCCTTGCTACATTTTAAAGAAGACTATCATGTACTACTTCTCCAACATCCATATCTAGCTTTTTGATCATCTATTCATTGCCCTTTCTGGTACTTCTGAATGCAAACATTATTAGCAGAATACATTGGTATAAGTTTAAATAATAGAATACAGCATATCAAGCAGTTTAATCTGCAGATGATGACACAGTGATTACAAAGCTCACAGATACCATGTTGGACCACACAAGATTCATTCCTTTCTCTCCCAATTGTGTAGCCATAATACAAAGTTGTAAGAATTGACTCTGGATCTGCGAAAGGAGGGTTGGTCTTGGTTAGCTGTTATGGTTTAACAATGAAATGTCCCCAGGCTTATTGTTGAAGACTTGCTCCACAGTTGATGGTGTTATTTTGGAAGGCTCTGGAAACTATAAGATGTAGCTAGAGAAAGTATGCCATGTTTTTGAAGGCTGTACCGAGTCATGGTTCCTTTGGCTCCCTCTGCTTCCTATGTGCCGTGAGGAAAATAGCCTCTGCTACTTGCTCCCACTACCATGTTGTTCTGCCTCACTATTGGTGTAAGAACTGTGAACTGAAACCTCTGAAACCATAAGCCAAAATACATTTCTCCTCATTTAAGTTGTTTATGTCAGATATTCTGCCACAAAGATTAGAAAAAACAGCTAACTAACAAATTAGCCCTTGCTTCTCCACTAATCACATCATTCCTTTGATAACTGGTGAAGAGTATATACATCGACAAATCCTGGACAGCTAGTCTGCAGGAGAAATGGCTGGAAGTTTTAATATATTCCATCCCTTGTAAGAGAGAGCAACAGGAAAGCAGTTTCTCTGTCTCACACTAGAGACAAAGGCAGTGTGAGTCTTGGCTGTGAAGGAGCCATTTGGTCAGTAAACTATGAGAAAGTAGAGCAGATAAAAGAACCCAGGGCATCTTTCACTGGTGACTTACTAAATTACCCTACCCAAAGTCATCCCTACCTCTGGATTTCATGTTGAGATATAATGAACACTTGCTAGGTCTGATAGAGTCAAGTTTTCTCTTTCTTGTAGTCAAAAGCATCTAAACGATTCAATTCTGCCTCTGGAAGCCTATGTGGACATCCTTCTTGTGGTCACTCAAATAGTGGTTCCTCATATTATTATGCCATGTATATTAATCAGCTTTTCATTACCATAATGAAATACTTGAGGCAGGCTATTTATGAAGAAAAGAGATAGCTCACAATTTTGGAGGTTCAGTGTTCAAGATAGGGTCCCATTGGCTCTTCTTCTCGTAAGGGTGCCAGATAGTATCATATCATGGGGGGAGGGAAAAAATAGGTCACATCTTGATCCAGAAAGCAGAGAGACAGGCAATAGCCAGACTTGTTCCTTTGAGGGACCTGGAGGGAAGAAGGGAGAGGTATCACAAGAACTATTTTAATCCCTTTTGAAGGTAGTCTTTTTATTGACCCAAGAACTCCCAGTAGACCTAGCTTCTTAAAAGATCCACCACCTTGCTGAATAGCTGCTTTCAATCATATGGTTCCATGGGGAACACCCAAACACCCAAACCATAGCATCATGGATTCCTTTAATGCTATGGTTGAATTTTAGATCCTTTCCAAGATAATATTTTTATTTCATTTAAATACAATGCAAGGAGTAATACGTGATACCAATTATATCAAATGTTAGTTATGAAACAGTAAAATAATAAAGCTGTGACATATTAATAGATGTGTATTTATTAATATATTAAATAACATGAGTTTGTGGTGAATTCAGTAACTTCTGTAATACAAAAGTAGCAATATTTTACAATTCCTGAAACAGTAGTCATATAATAGTTAAGTGACTTACACTGATAACCAAGATATACCTCCTACTTGATGGTTGTTTATGGAGTACTTTGAACCCAAGATTAAGTCCTCTTAAATAAGAATAATTCATAAAACATTTAATTCCATGAAGTCCCAAGGCCCCCAGGACAACTTTTCCTCCAGATGTTCTTCACCTGGAATCCTTCTGTAACGTAGGTCCAGGTTTTTTCTCATATGGTCTGTTGTTTAACCCTTGAAATTGTAATGAGCATTCCCTTATCTGAGGTTCACATATTTTCTTATTCTGCTCTCTTAAGTCTCATAAGGAAATCACACAGACACACAGACACCCACACACAGACACACATACACACACACACAGACACACATACACACACACACACATACACACCACTCCTCGGCATTTCCAGACTTTTTCTGTCCCAGTCCCTTGAGCCACTGGGTTTTTAATTGGTAAAGTGGCCATTTATCCTCTTGCACTGCAAGCTTTGGAAGCCTGCTCCTATCTCTCAAAAATAAATTTAAAACATTTTGAGGAATGAGTACATACCATTCACTCTTCAATATACAGATTAAGATCATGGAGTCAAACACAAGTATCAGTCACAGGTTACCAAAACTCAGGGGCTCTCTCTTTACCCACCTCCATCCTCTGACTTCACTCTACCCTCCCATCTCCTATCTAAGTGGTTTCAGGACCATCTAGAACAGACAAACTTAGGGCAATGCAACTTGAAAAGCAAGCCAGATCATATCCAAACATTCAGAGATTATGGAAAGAAACACACAAACCTGTCAAGATGGTGATATTTGTAGAAGGGGAGAAAGGATGGTGTTTCCTTAATATTTTTCTTATGTTTCAAATATAATACTTGAAGACTACACTTTCAGGATCATTTCTATAGTTCGTTAAATGTAATACTTGAGGATGCATCACTTTTATAGTATGAAAAGTGTGACTACTTTAACACAAATATGTAAGATATACCCTAAATATACATAACTCAGACAGGATTGATCAGCTGCACCTACAACCCAGAAAAATTCTCAGCATTTCCACTTTCCTCTTGAGGATCTCTTCACAAGGGAATGAACAACCATTTGGAGAGATTCATAGCTTACAAAATACTCTTAACAATTGTTGCCTCAGTGGGCTTTCATCAAATTCCGTGAGACTGGTGGACCTAATAGGTTTATTTTATTTTCATTTTAGAGTGATTAAAATTACTTTACTCATTTCTGTTGGAGTGGTGAAGACAAAACACAATGTCAGAAATGTAATGAAGCACAGACGGGACACAGAGAAAGGAAGAGGACACTGTAGACTGGGAAAACAGAGGTAGCAATATGCCACCATGTTGAACACCATCATAGTCTCTCAGATTGTTCCATAACCATACTGTGTAGGTACACATTGTACCACTTTCAGGAGAGGAATTAAAATCTCAGAGAATTTAAAATACCTATCCACATTGAGAGCTGCATTCAAGCATGGGTATGCCTGATTTTAAAGCTCCTTTTCTAAGTCATTTTACCCACTGTGTTCCTAAGAAGCTGTTGCTAGAAGAAGACCATGATCCATTGCAGCTCTGGTCAATTCCAATGTCTCCAATAGACAATGGGAGATCCAGAATGATAGATTTGTTTTCATTACCTTCAGACCCTGAGTATCCATTAAAGTGTTTGCCTCAGAGCAGGAATTTAACAGCCATTCATGGAAGAGCCAAAAGAAAAAGGATTTGCCTCCTTAGAGAAACCAGGGACCCATAGCCAAATCTTTTGATTCAGGCCACAGCATGAAGGAAGACCTTGGCATATACAGGATCACATTTTTGCATTTGCTGTGATGTGAGTTATAGAATTTTCACTTTTAATTATGTATTTGTTGTCCAATAAATCTCCAAGTGCATCATTTGCAGAGATTGGCAGGGAGGGATGGGAAATCTGGTATAAGGGCTTCCTTATGATGATTTTCACCTCCATTTCTTCCCACATCACTGCCAACTCTGGGCCCAGTATAGGAACTGTAACCTGCCTTTAGCAAAGCTGGAAAGGTTAAAATCTGTGTTTCAGCAACTGGCTTTGTGCAAAGTGGCTGCTAGTCTGTGGATTATGCTGTTCCCTGACCTTTCTAGGATGGAGCATTATTCACAGTTGTCATTGCATCAGTGTATAAGCCCAGAAATATCATTAGGGTAGACATCTTGGCTGAGAGTCCATGCCAAGCCTAGGGGAGGGGGACTGTGCAGAGGAAACATGACCAGTAATTCAATAAGTAAAACTGTAGCCAGACATGGATGCTGCTAAGGAGACTGAGGGGTGAGGCCATAGTGGAGAGAGGTTTACTTCCTCCATGACTGTCTCTGCATGCTTTGCAGCCATCTATTTTCATATCTACCTTCCTCAACAGTCTGCAAAGGTGTCATGTGAAGGAGTCTCTCATATGTCACCATCCCCCACTGCCATCCCTGACTCATGGCAGAAGTTCTACAAACTTTTTCTGAAGTGAAACAAATCAAAGATGTTCAGATAGAAAAGACTTGAAGATTGACTCAAATGTATTAGTTAATGGCTTCATTTATGCAATTGTAGAGGCTGACAAGTCCAAGATCTGCAGTTAGTAAGCTACAAACCCAGGAGAGCAGATGGTATAGTTCCTGTCTAAGTCTGAAAGGCTGGGAACCACAGGAGTTGGTGGTGTGGTGCCAGTCTATATTAGAGTCTGAAGGCAGGAAAAGGAATATGTCCCAGCTCAAGGACAGTGAGGCAGAGAAAGAATTCTTTCCAACTCAGTCTTTTATTTTATTTAGACATTTGATAAATTGAATAAGTTCTCTTAGATCAGAGAGGACAATCTACTTTATTCAGTCGTAAATTCAAATATTAATCGCACCCATGAGTTTCTCTCTGTCTCTGTCTCTCTGGGAAGCGAAACTATCAATTGTTAGAGTAGCAGTAGCATATATTGAAAAATTATCAGTTGTTGAAGTAAGAAAGGCTTGGTGCAATCCTGTTTTACTGAGTGATGTTGGAATAGTGACTTAGCCTTTCTGAAATTTGATTCACTTGCATCTTAATTGATTTTAATATTGACCTTATAGCACTAGTGAGAGATTGGGAATAATACATGTACAGTTACTACAGCTTTGTTTCAAACATAGAAAACACAAACAGATAGTTGTTATGGCTTCTATTGCTATTTATATTAGTAGTATTATGTCCAATAAGCTAATTTTCTTACCTACTTCTTTCGTAAAGTTTACTTACTACCCAGTTAACCCACTTGACATCTCTTTATATCATAAGGGCTATATTTATCACTGCATTATCTCTATTGTAAAAATTAAGAATGTGAAAATATTCTGTATTTTTCTACAAATATGCCCTGAAGTCTATACTTGACATCCAATTACTAATAAAATAATGAATATCAACATTTTCTGTTTGGCACACCCTCAAAAATATATACATTAGACTGGGTGATTGATAATGATACTAATGTTTCTGTTTCATTTGATGTCACCGTTTCTTTCAAACATGTGGTTATAAAAACATTACAATAAACTTAAGAATATACTAGTTGTTTTAAATATACTACTACTTTATTTTATTTTTTATTGTTTTTGCATTTACTTATATGTGTATACATTATTTGGGCCATCTCCCTCTCACCCCATCCTCAGGGCAGAACCTGTTCTATCCTCTTGTTCTCCAATTTTGTAGAAGATAAAACATAAAAGATAATAAGAAAAACAAGGCATTTTTACTAGTTTGAGATAAAGATAGCTGTATATGGAGATTACTTGTATTGTTTCCATGCACATATGTATTACAACCCAAATTGGTACACATCTACCAGACATCTTCAGTTCTTCCTAGTCCCCTTCCCATAGTGGCCTTGGCCAATTTAATGTTACTATATTCTCTCCTCTACAGTGAGCACATCAACCACATTCAAGTTTTTGATTCCCTTCCTTTGCCCTATCCCTTCTGTGCAGTCTCCGCTCAGTGTGTGACCCATGTTCACAAATAATACTGCATTTGTTTTAAGTGTATAATCTGTATATGTAGGAGAACATGAGATTTTTGGTCTTCTAACCCTGACTAACTTCACTTAAGATGATGTTCTCCAGTTCCATCCATTTACCTGGGAATGACAAAATTTCATTCTTTCTTGTGGTGTATCACTTTAAAATACCATATAAAAGAAATATATCATCAAGACAAGAGGGCACTTAAGAGTTATATCAAGCTCTCATAAGATTACAAGAATGATATTTATTACCTGAATCTCCACCTAATGATATAAGAATTAGTGCTTAAAAGCTAGAGTTGCAACTTAACAGATGAAATAATGCATAATTAATGAATTGGACATAGTCTCTTTATTGAATGTTAATTTCTTATAAAATAAAATGGAAACAAATTCATGACGGTAAAAATGGCAATCTGTTGTAATGATCTTTGAGTTTTAAACAGGACCCTACCCCTCTAAAGAGGATCCTCAGGACACTTTTAGGATCACCATCTCACCTTGGGCTATTGTGCAAAGTAAATTCTTGTGTTCTTTAGAAGAACATAAACTTTCTTAAATTTATTTGTTTGTATAATTAAAATAATGTGCTTCCATCCATTTTCAATTTATATCGATAGATTGTGATTCAATCCCTAAATAGCATAATATGAGTAATTTTGAAGGCTTTTAGATCTGTCTCATATCTTTAACAGTCATAATTACTTCAGAGAACAAAGAGACAGGATACAAGCAATCAGAGATGAATAGGAATGATCATGTGTGAAAGAATATAACAAGACTCTGAGGTCATCAAGTTGGAGATCTTACCTTATGCATTTTTGTGCTATGGCTTAGCCCCTATGGCTGTAAGAACTACCAAGGCTTCGAAATGTGACCTTTTCTATCTATAATTGAACAAAGTAGAAACAGTACTGGCTTTTGAGTTGAATGTTTGTAAGCTTGACTGTCAGTTTTACAGACTGGTTGAAAGAGCTTGAACAAATCGATTCAGCTTTGTAGGTCTTGGTTTCTTCATCTATAAGTGATGGAAGATGAAGATTTAGCATCAATGGAAGAGAAGATCTACCATGACTAGAACAATGCTTGGTTATTGTTGGAGAAACAGGGCATGTCCTTAGAGTCTTTTTATTTTTTCTTCCATCTCTACTTTTTCTGATAGTTTCTTCCCCTATGTTCTTTTGATTTCCTCATGTTTTGTGACTCAGAGAAAAAAATCTGAGTTTTCTTGTGCTAATTAGTTGAGAAGGTGTAGCAGACGTGGGTTGAGGTCTTGCTACAGAAATCAAATCTATACCCTGCTGATCTGGCCATACATGTTATTACTTCTCTATGCAGTGGCCTGGTCATCTACAAAGAGGTATAATATTAATTCATAGTTTTATGGGAATTAAATGAGAAACTTCATCTGAAGCACTTAGCACAGGGCCTAGTATATAGTAAATGCTCAACATATGTGGGCCATAATTAGCATGCATAATTGTAGAGCACTTAAACTAAGAACTCTAGAAATCACACATTTATGTTTATGCAAAAGAAAAAATAAATATGTATAAGGATAAATTATCAATGACTTAGTTAACTGGTCAAAAGTAGATGAAAATAAATGATACTGAGTTTATCAAAGACTAAAGATAGAAAGGTGTTGTTTCCAAGTGATCCCTAAGGAAGCAGCATAATCTTCACATTAGGAAAAATTAAGATTTGGGGAACCCATTGCAATGCCCGATAACAGTTCTACCCACCTACAGAATTATACCCTCTAATCCAGATTCCACAAAGCCTCTTATAGCGTAGTCTTCCTAGACGTCAACTATGACCACATTACTTTCTTACTTAAATCTGTCATAGTATAACTTTGTCCCCGGAAGAAATCCAATACTTCCATGATTCATGAGATAGTTCCAATCTGTCTACCTTGGTATGGTTTCCTCTTGCCATTCCTTCCCTTCTACATTCTAGTTATATTTATCCCTTTTTAGAACTTGGAGCAGAAAACACTTTCTCTTGCTTATGGTCTTAGCACACGACGTTTCTTCTATCTGGAAGAGTACGATTAATTTTGAAGCTCCCTGACTTACTTAGCATCCTCCATTTCTTGTCTATGTAACTATCCTTACCCTTCAGGTTTTAGTTCAAATAGTTTGCTCTTACTTTTAGAAATATGCTTTCCCATCTACATAGTCAATAAGCATTTTTGTTATTAAAAACATTCCTCATTGAGCCTCATATGATGATGCACATCTATAATCCTAGCTCTTGGGAGTCTGAGCCAGGATGATCTTGAGTTCAAGGCAAGCCTGAGTTATGTCATAAATTCCAGTCTAGCTTGGACTACATCATGAGACCCTGTCTCAAGAATACAATTAAAAAAATCATTATCCAATTTAATCTGTTCCTAAAATTGTGTTGGATTGAAATTATAGGATAGTTTGAGCCTACATTTTGTTCTTTAAACTGGGAGAGGAAACATGCCTTCCTGGTTCACCGCAGATGCTGCTGGTTTCCAGCCCATGACCTCCTAGCACAAGTACAGTAAACATCAATACTGTACATATCAATACTGTACAAGCCACATGACCTTTCTCTTTTGTAAACAATGCACACTACAATGAAAACAAATAATAAACTATGTTAAAGGTACAAGATGAAAGGAAAAATACTTGCTAAAATATAAATAATAAAAAACACAACTAAAAATTCTGTTAATTGAAAATTCAATTTGCTGAAAAGTTTCCTGACTGATTTTGGTGGTGAGAGTACATAGATGGAGGTATCAGTCACTGTGGCTGCTACGTGATGGTAAAATGAAGGCAGAGGGATCTGGAGGAGGAAGAAGTAAAATAGTAAATACCTCAAGCTCTTCTATATACAAATCTGAGGAGGTGACTGTCTTTTTTTTCTTGAAGTTTTTGATTCAAGCAGTAGATGCCTGTAAATCAACATCCAACGGGAATAATGAGGAAATCTAAATTTATGCCTCTACTTTTGTGCTTTTGCGTAGTTACACAGCTAATGATAACATGATATTGAAATTATAATCGCATTTTTAAAAGAGTGCCTCTGCCTATTTCAGGATGATGTTCACTTTCAACAGCAGTCATTTTTGTCTGTATGATCTATAATTTATTTAAAGCATTGTCATTGTGTGTTTTTTTGTTTTTCCTCATTCAGATTTTTAGACAATCTATTCACTTAATAATATTGGGAAGATGATAGCAATAACTTCACGGCATGTTTAAAAAACATGAATGCTAAATGAAATCCTTTCATGAGAATGCTTGAGATATTGCTTCAGTGCAATCCACCTTCTATTGTCAGCATTTGCAGATAACTCCAATGTGTTCACACACACACACACACACACACACACACACACACACTTTTGCTTATTGTTTCACACCAAGTGTTGAAATTCACTTAAAAATCCTGCAAGTCTTCATGGCAAACATTTGGCTAATGAGAGCATAATAATTTAGTTAGGAAGAACTCAATTTGTTTAGTTGCCTGTCTAGCCTATTAGGATCTAAGTTGTTCTTCCATGAAATCTAAGATTTTGCTTTGATTGTGGTTCCAACGTGATATCATATTTTCTGCTAACAACTCAGAACTGCTTTTGACTTCCTTTTACACTCTGTCTTGTATTACCATGGCTACAAGCCTCAGGCTTTCTTGACCACATGGCTCTGGTTTTAGTACTCCTAATGGGAAGGCAAGGGTGTGTTATTAGAAGGTAGAAAAATGGCACAATTTGATCTTTCTGAAGACCATGCTGTCTTAGACATGCAAGTTTCTGCAGTGAGGTGAGCAGTTGTGTGGCAGTGGCATCAGAACACTGTCAGCCTCTGGAGCAACAATTTCAAATTAAAGTCAGCATCGTAATGCAAACAATAACAATCTTCTTTTAAAAAAGTAACAACCTGACAGCCCTTCCAACAAATTTTCTATCTAACCCTCTGTATTGAATTTATTTTCATGAAATACCTATAACCATTTCCATTGTTTTCTGGCTAAACCTGACTCATACAACCATTCAATGTTGGATTCCTGGAATAATGGATATAGACTGGTGTTCAAAGAATATTTTAAAAGTCATTATACAAAAGGAAATGTTCCACAGCTACTGAGTGTTCTAGCCAACACTTAACTCAGGTCCTACATATATCCTAGAATCGCTTACATATCGCACACTGATTTTCAAATAGGAAACATTAAGAAAACTGCCTGACTCACGGAGGGTCTGCTTTGGGGATCAAGATGAACCACAGAATTTAAAGTAGACCTACAAAGAAATGCCATTCTCAAAAATGGGATGAGATAGGCAAAAATTTCCATTTATATATTGTGTTGAATTACAAACCTAATCCACACAGATTAATATTGTTTGATTAATGTTGTATATGTTCTTTAATTCTTCTACACACCTGAATACAGAAAGAGGTAAACTATAAGTTTATTTCACTTAACTTAAACTTTGAAAATAGTAGTCCTCTCTCAGGTTGCTGTGTAGTATATTACTGGTGGCTAACCATGCAACCTCACCTCAACTCAGAAAGTAAAGCTTAAGGATGAAAATTGTGGAGAAAGAAAATGTAGCACTATTCACTATTTACAACAGCCAAGCTATGGAGTCAGCTAGGTGTCCAACAACTGATGATTGAATAAAGAAAATGTGGTGAATACATATAATATTCAGTATTATTCAGCAATAAAGAAAAATTTAAAGGTATGTGTTTTCAAGAAAATGGATGGAACTGGAAATCATTGTATTAAGCAAGATAATCCAAGCTCAGAAAGACAAATATCACGTTTTCACTCATATGTGGAATCTAGACATAAAATAATAATGAATCAGACATGATTATAAAAGAGGAACCAGTAGGAGGTATAGAGGAAAAGCAGAGAGTGACAGGTGGTGACTATGATACAGGTACATTATATATATATATATATATATATATATATATATATATATATATATATATATATAAAACATATGTATGCATGTGTGTAGAGATATATATATGAAAATAGTATAATTTAAAAACAATTTAAAAGGAGGAGAGAGAAGGAAAGGGATTGAAAAAGTAATAAAGATGGGCAAATTTGATCAAAGTGCACTATATGTGTAAGTGTAAATATCACAATGAACCCTTTTGTACAATTAATTTATGCTAATAACATTTTTAAAATAGAAAATGTATTTTAATTTAATGGATTTAAATTGTTCCAATAGGGGATGGGGTGTAATTCATGCATATATACATATATTCAAATGGATTTTATTAAATTCTATTTCATTTTATAGTGTGAAATTAAACACATATTTGCTGAAAAATCCATACAGATAATAATATGCCATGGCCAGCCTGGCAAGAATAACCCTGTTTATTTCCAGGTGGAAATGGGGGGCAAATAGGAGCAGCGACTACATAAGGGCAATGATAGACATTTTAAGGAAGCAAGAATAGCCTTGTTAAGCTGGAAGAGTGATAAGAGGGTTTCCTTTTTCTTTTTTCTTCTATGACAAACTTGACCCTCCAATTTCATTAAACCTAACAAATGCACACACCACAGGCATAGTGATAGATCAAGGCAAGACCTGGATGCCTCAAAGATGTTTCAGATAATCATGTCAACTCACTATTCAATGACTCTGCCTGCTTTTATTTCAGCCTCATATCTTATCTGTCAATTGTCTTACATTTGTATTCCTCTTTTTGGGCCTTTGGGATTTGTCTCTGATGTCTTCAGCTACTGTGTTTTGGGATCCATTCAGAACTGGCTTATATTGGCTTTGGTTTAAGGAACATGTTAGCAAGCACTGCAGTTTCCAACATGGTCCATTTTAGTCTGGTCATCTTCATGTCTCAGCTCTGGAGAGGGGCCAAAAGGGGATGGTAAACAGGTTAAGGAAAAAACAGGGTAAAATGTACTAAAAATTACATAAGACCTTATCAATAATAAGCTAAGTATATAACAGCACAAAATTTACAAAATTGTTCATTCTTTCTGGTTTAACTCTGAAAATTTATAAAAGACATCACAAGGAATATGAGAATGCTACATCCTTTGAAAGAAAAGTGCAATGGTGTCCTGACTTCTATGTGCTGACCACCTTTCAAGGCCTCTCACAAATCCAAGGCTGAACTCTGGCCCTCAGAGAAGAATAATAGCACCCTTTCTTGAGATTGACAACTTTAAGCATGCTCAATTATCCTCAATGGAAAAAAAAAAAAAGACCTGAAGGCTTGTGTGGAAGGGCTTAAATTCTTAGCTCTTCCATTTAAGTGGCCACAGTTCTACTTTGCAGTGCTTGTGAGCAGAGATAATGCAAGAGACTACCCTGAAAAATATTCAAAGTTTAATTACTTTGATAAAAAGAACATTCCTCTTTTCAATTCAGCCACAGAATTATTTCAGAAATGCTAAGTCTTACTAAATCACCTCTTAAATCATACTTAACAGTGCAGGCTCTTAACCCAAACTCAATAAAAATGGTGCCTAAAGGGTGGGGGTGGGAGTTATAAGAGAAAAGGAAGTTTATGAAATGGAAAAAAAGCCAGTAGGTGAAATAAAATTGTGTATATACTATTGGAGTCTGCCACAAACATTTATTAATGGGTGAGCCCATGCATGGGACAAATGGTGTGGCCCAGACTAATTGAGAGAAGGAAATGTGTTGAGTGGAACACACACCTATGCAATCTATCAATTGCTGTGCAATCAATTGCCTAATGCATATGGGTAATGATAATTACCCATAAAGTATCTAAGTGTGGAGAAAAGTCTTTTAAGAAATAAGTAAATATGAATACATTATCCTTTTCCCATGGGTTGCTACTGGAACAAAGTCTAAACCTTTAGCTGGTCTATAATATCTTTGAGAATAAATCTGCATGCTTTTTCAGTTTCATCTCCAGCCTCTTCTCATTCACTATGCTTTAACTTTCTGTCTTGGTTTCAACTCCTTAGAGAACAGAACTAGAAGCAATATCTTATATGGCAGAGTCCCAACATCTGGTGGTGTAAGTAACCAGGTGTACTGGTAAAGGTTCACAACCACAAGGCTTTGTTATTGAGGGCCCCTAGAGTCATGGTGCATGCTGGGGTGCAATGAAAGTGACTGATACCTGTGGACAAGTGGGTCTAGCCAGGACCCAACACACTGGCTTCTGCCCTTGAACATGTCTAGCTTAGGACCTCTATACTACATCTTACATCTGGGACACCAGATCTTTGGTTTTTTTTTGTTGTTGTTTTACTTTTTTAGACTGGGGTTTGAAGTCAGGGCTTCACACTTCCAAAGCAGGTGCTCTACCACTTGAGCCACCCCATCCAGTCCATTTTTCACTGGTTATTTTGAGGATGGGGGTCTCATGAACTATTTGCCTGCCCTGGCCTTGAACCACGACCCTCCAGATCTCAGCCTTCCAAGTAGCTAGAATCATAGACATGAGTCACTGGTCCCTGACACTTAGATCTTCTTAACTTGGGGTCTTTTCTCAACAGAAAGGCCCTCCCTGTCCTCCCTCATCCCACTTTATCCCATTTTCTCTCTTTTTATTTTTTACAAAATATTTATCACTACCTAAAATTATTTCATATTTGTTTAATGATATTCATAATTAGTGACTGCCTTCCTCCTTCATGAATTAGAATCTCCATGAGATTAGAAATTTGTCTTGTTCATTGCTGTATTCCCAGACTATACAACAAAACTAGAATAGAATATGAGCTTAGTATTTATTTAGTTTAAGGTGGAAGAATATAGGAAAATGTGAATAATACACATGTCTCTACCAAAGGGAATCTTGGAAATGGAGAAAATACCAAAAATTATGTAACAAATGTTCCATTTCAAGTAAATTCAGGATGACAATGTTGATAGCAGAGATGTTATAGACTAAGTAGAGACTCACTGAATGACTGATGCTTGGCTGAAGCTTGAGCAAAGTCTCAGAGATTTTGTTCAGTGAGTGTCAATGAGTTGTATAAAAGAGTCCTACATTCCTTCATGTAATCACAAGGTAAAGAATGAGAACCTAAACTCTGCTTGAGTGTGAACACTGCTCTTCCTTCACTAGCTGAATGACCACAGTATAAGTACATAAACACTCTTCACCTCAGTTCTTTATCTATAAATAGGTATAATAGTAACATCCTTTATAAGTTTGGAGTAAGGAATAAATGAAAAAAATCCATACATTATGCTCAGTTCAAGACTTAGCCCACGGAAGTGCTGATACGTATTCACTATGTTATTAGGACTGATGGTTATACATTTGTACATTATCTTATAGGTACTAGATCCTGACATAAGGTGGCAAAGAAAATGAATCAACACCCTTTCTCCAGGAGGTATCATAAGCAGGTAATAAGAAAATAAACAGATCATTAAAGCCTTTCTAAAATCTTAGTTGCTGTGAAACAAAGAAGCAGGGATTCGGAATGCCCATTGGGGAAGTCAACTAAGGCTCAATGAAGGGTTGACATTTAAGCTGAGATCTAAAGAATGAACAGGAGCCAGACACACAAAGTCAGAGCAAAACAGTCTAGGATTGGGAGTGGTGAGTACAACAGCTATGAGTTTTGAAGGGAGAAAGAGAGAATGTGCAAATGGCTCTGAAAGAGTGGCTGATGTCTGGAGGGCTGATGTCTGGTGGGACGTCTGAGACCAGGCTTGGCTTTGTGTTTACTCCACAGTATAATGGAAGATCATCAGATAGCTTTAAGCAAGTAAACAACAAGATCCGGTCACATTTTTAAAAAGCCACTATGGCTCCTGTTTGGAGAATGAACTGATTGGCTAAAAGTGGGAGCAAGAATGCTTATTAGTTGGAAATGAATAGTAGCCCCAAAAGCTGGAGACTAAAGACATTAGTCAACAGAATGTATCTTTGGGACCCTTGGAGTTTTGCATCTCCTTTCTAGTTGCTGCATCAACAGAGCATGGGAACAGGTGACTGATGACTGTAGTCTAGATCCCTTGGGAAGGTACATATTACTGGGGTAAGTGAGTATTCTTTGAAACATTCACCAACACTGATTTTTATGGCCTTCTTGACTTTTAATCATGAATTACTAAGTCTTAATGTACTGTAGTCATAGTGGTCAACTGCTTTGGTGGTCAGAGTGGTTAATCTGTTTAATTCTCAGGAGATACTTGTTAGATTTTATTTTAGTCCTCTGTGTCATCCCCAAAACTTCATCTGGGTCCAGGACAAGAGAGGACCTGGTTAAAAATCATAAGCTATACATCAAATTGCAAAACTTACTAAGAGAGAAACTAATGGCTTAATGTCAAGAGTGCCAAACATCATTGAAAGCTGTTATCAGGTGTGACCTTATTAATTACATTTATTGCAAATATATTATAAATGTGTATATGTACACACACATACAACCACTAACAAGTGCCAAAATGTTTTAATAATAAAAACATCATTATCCAAAGCTCAAGTTAAAATAAAAACATCATGATTATCTTCATAATCAGCATTATATCATAGCCACAAATGCAATAATTAACGTGCACTGGCCTTTCATCATATGGCCTGGATTTCACTGAGCACCTCACTTACTGAGTTCATTTAATCCTTACAATAACACTGAATCTATACATACTTTGAGGAAAACTGAACACCATTTTCATTACCAGATTAGCAGAAGCCAGAATGGTGGCCACAGTTCTTGAATAAAACACCAGAATACCAGCACAACTTCTATCATGAAATGGCTCTCAGTCACTCATTTGTCTTAGGGCACAGCTCTCAGGGTAGCCCACCAGAAATATGGAAAATAAGCATCAGTTGCTTTGCTACTACTCAATCTGAAATATAAAACTTCTAAATTGGTATGTTTGTTTGTTTGTTTTTAAATTCTTTAAAGTTCTTATGAGGAGCAATTAGAAAGCAGCAAGCTTGTGTCTTACAGCATCATTGTGAAGCGGGGGCTTCTGATGTGGTCTCTTACCTATTTAGCATTGCTGGTCTAAGACACTCACTGGTACTGTGAATTATTAGTGATGACTTTTACAGAGATGCCTGGAATTGAACTCTGGGACCTCAACTCCTGACACTGTCCACATCTATTTTCAAGTGATTTTTCAACTCTCCTAATCCCTTACGTCCTTCACTTGTGTAAGTCTTCTTTCTCCCTGAAAGACTCTTCTCACCTTCTCTTCATAGCTATGCCTTCTCTTCAACATGTCTCAATAGCCAGATTCCTCTTCATAAAATTTTGTCTTCAGTTGTCAATCTCTACTTGTTCTTTTAAATATCCTTTCCTCCTCTTTGTCCATTCATTCAATAGGTATGTATCAGGGTATTTTTCTGCTAGATGAAAGGGATTCATAGAAACTGTTACCTGTGAAATATCAGTATGCATTGCTGTACTGGTCAGTGCTTGATAACTGGTACACACACACACACACACACACACACACACACACACACACACAAGCCCTTATTGATAGCACTTGCAAAATTCCATGATAAAACACCCTACCCATTGCTAATTTCAATGTACCAATGTGACTTCACCTAATAGAAAGTTGGATAGAGATGTGCACACTTGTGTTTTGCTAGACAGAGTAAGTAGGCTGCAGCCTACTACTGCTAACATGCATATTGTAACATTCTACTTAAAGACATATATTTAAATCAATGAATAAGGTAGCTATGACGGTATGAAGATTATACTTCTTTAAACTCACATGTCCCAAATAATGTACCACACCTATGTGTAATGATTACACTACACAGTTGACTATGATATCAGGGCTCTGATTAAATGCCATTCCTTCCTAATATCAGGGGATATTAGTTCGGTGACTCACAGAGTAACCATCTTGTCTTAGGCTGTCTCATCTTTCCTAAGTTCCAAGTCAGTCTTTAATGACAGTTCTTGGTATCCTTGTCTACTACTTCACGAATTTCCCTCTTGGAAGCACATAGTCTTAGTATCTTATTGCTCAAGCATAACTGAATATCTATTGTTCTAGCTATGTTTGTCAATGTTGTTGTGCAAACCTGTGAAAAATAGAGAGATTTGGGATATAGAAGTTTACCAATCTAAATTTCTAAAATTTCCTTTTTTGTCATGTGCAGACTAAAGTAATTCCCTAGGCAGAATGTTGCTAGGAAGCCTCTACTTTATTACTCGGGAGGTAAAATACCTGTTTCCTAATTTCCCAGTGAAAATCCTCCACAGCCCCAGCATCTGCTGTTAAAGGGTGTTCACCTGTTAGTTTGATAGGAATAGTCATGTCAGCCATTGTTTCTATGACCCTTGAAGGACATGATTTCCCCTTCTCCTGCACCAATGCTCTTCTTTTACATGAAGTCATTATGCTTATTGAGCTGATGTTTAGGAACTTTAAGAATTCTCTAGAACTCACAGAGTAATAATTCTCTTCAACACATGGATAGAATATTTTCATCTTCAGAATAATATATAGCTTTGGTTGGATGTAAAAAAAAGAAAATTGTTCATAGGTAAAGTGAAAATCTGAGTTAACAGCCCATCTCTTCTCTTCCCAAATTTAGGTTTATGAAACACACTTGCCTGACTTCCAGTCTTGCTAGCCATTATCCCAGGCAGCTAACTACTCAAATCCCAGGAACATTTATACTTACAGAATTGCTCATACTTACAATTATACACTGTGTTTATAAACCTGCTTTGTCTCATTTTGTCATAACTGCAGAAGAAATATAATTATTTCTTCTTTTTTTTTGCTGTTGGAAATGATACTTTTTATTTATTTTTTTTTCATTTTTCTTTTATTATTCATATGTGCATACAAGGCTTGGTTCATTTCTCCCCCCTGCCCCCACCCCCTCCCTTACCACCCACTCCGCCCCCTCCCTCTCCCCCCCCTCAATACCCAGCAGAAACTATTTTGCCCTTATTTCTAATTTTGTTGAATTTGATCTTCTAACCCACTTCCCAAACCAGCTTCTCTTTTCTGTAGCTACTGTTCCTACTTGAGACAAGTCCCCATCACTCTTGTTTCAAGCATGGTCTCCTCAACTTCAATAACAGCCCTGATTCAGTTCGTGATCCTGCCAACTGCCAAAGTGGTTTCATAAAACTCAAATCGTATCAATTTCTTCCTCTTAGTTCCATTTATGGACCATCTTCCCCCCTTAAACCTCAGGATAAAGTCTAGACTCCATAGCTTCAAGTCTCAAAATGTCTTACTCCAGTCACTTACACTTGCAGCACAGAGCAGCATCCAGGTCTCTTACTCTGCAAAACAAGTCTCAGACACAAAAGCAGGCTCAGGTCAGAAAGAACTGATAGAAAAAGAAAAGAAGAAGAGATAAAGGGAAGGTTTTTAAAAAGATGCATAAAGTGATATGTATAAATTTCCTGTATACTTAATCAAGAAAAGGGGTGACATGTTTGAGAATCAGTGTACATTTCTGAGAATATATAGGACAACTGAACAAATATACTATAGCTCAATCAATTGTGCTTTTTTTCTCTAAGTAAACAAAAGTATGACTACCTTATCTTCCCTCCCCTGTCTTTTCATCCTTCATTCCCTTACTTTTTTGCTTATTTTTTGCCTCTTCTTGTTCTTCCTCTTCCTCTTCTTCTATTCCTATAGGGCAGGATAATATTTTAAAAATCGATTGTGATTTTTAGTCTCAGTGAGTCTCATTGTTCCCATACTTCATGCACTGAAACTTAGGCAGCTATTGCTTCAGGGAAAGTGAAAACCCAAGATGAGAAAAAGGGAAAACCCAAGATGATAGAATAGGGCTATTCTTTTAGAAATAGGCTCTTGAAATAAATTCAAGAGCCAACAGTATTAAGGCAAAGACTTTTGCTTGTAAGAATCACACACTGTTGAGAGAATGGTTTTCTAAAATTCAGAAGCTTTATTTTAAACATCCATGGCCATAGGCTGGCTAATTAACACCAAAGTGTCTCACTATGAGTGGCAGAATAGGAAGGAAAGGAGATTCGATGTAAGGCAAGTTTCCTTACCACAGGGAGGAGAAAATGCCACTTCTGACCTGGCTGGAAATGTTTGGAGGGTTAGAGGCACACAGCAAAGGTAAAAGAGCTGCCTGTCTCCCTGATATGGGCCCAGCATTACCTGACTCTGAGCTTGTCTGGGGTTGGAAAAGGGCTTTAGGAAATCTTGCTTTGAAATAGAGTCTGAAAGGAGAGAATTCTATCACTTTTCTTTGGGAAAACTCAGAAGAACACTTGTCCAGTACCCATATAGAATAAACTCAGGAAAGTTGAAAGTGTGCTGAGGTTTGTTTGGACAGGAAGAGGATTGAGGTAGTTCTCCTGGTTTCCTATACTTTGTCTAATATATTGTCAAAATCCAAGATTTTCTGTTTACCACAATGAGTGAATGTAGAAGTGACAATGCCCTTACTCATCAAATTCAAGGGATAGACATTGCATACTTTCTCAAAAGGCACATCTATTTTTTTGCCCTTTTCAGTTTGCCCATTGTCACTTGGTAAGTGGTGTCTTTCTTCCATCATCAAAGCCAGCAAGATGTCATTATCCTCACCATCTTTCATAATCACTAAGCCCTCAGATTACTTCTGCCTCATGCTTCTACTTTTTAGGGCCCTTGTGATTGTATTAGTCCCTTGAAGATGATCCATGCTAACACCCCATATCAAGGTCAACCAAATGAGCAGCCTTACATCCAGCTGCATCCTTAATTCCCATTTGCCATATTAGGTAGCATAATCATGGCTTCTTGGGTATAGGACAGGAACATTTGAGGGGCCATTGTTTAGTCTGCAACTAAGAACATCAGGATTGGAAGGCTACTACCAGAACAGGAGACAACAGACAACCAGCAGAACCAGAAAATGTCCAGAAATACAATTCAGGCTACATATGTGCATTGGTAATGTCATATAAGTATCCCAGATAACTCTGGAAGAGGGGAAAGAAGGGAGAAAATTGAAAAACTCATGAACCGCCTAAATTAACCAGATGGGAGTCTATGATTTAAACTGGAAAAGACAGATAACCTTAAAGTAACAAGATTAAATTTTTTTGCTGACATCAGGGGAACTGGAGGGAGGGCTTATTACCAAGTTACTTGAATTCCAGAAAAGACAGAAAACTACGTGCAGACATATGAGAATAGCGGTACATAAATTTCAGTGAGACGATATTTTCTTTGCACTATATGTTCTTTCTGTGAACACTTCTTTTACTTGGTTTTTATTTTTCTCCCTCTGCGTTTAAAATTACCTTGATTTCCCTTCTAATTTTTTGCTATGTCCACTTTCTTTTCATCTTCTTCCAAGTGTATTCTTTCTCTTCCTTTACATATTTTCTCCTGTTTTCTTACATCTTCTGGTTATAAAAAGAGAGAAGTGAAGTAAAACCATGCCTTATTATAATTTTGTCCCCAAATCTTATCCTGAGACATGGAAAGATCAGACACTAAGTAACTGTTTATTGAATAGCAATAAATAGATTTAATACTCTACCATGCAATAATGAAATGATGCCACAAAGCATCAGAGAACATTGTTCATGTTGTGAAAACACAGAAAAGAGCTACTTCATATTAAAAATAATGTTAATTATGTCTCCTTTTAATGATCCTAGTTTCTCCATCTGTCAAGTGAATTATCACCTTTTAAACATGCCCATTTAAATCATAACCAGAATATGCAAAAGAGTCAGAGTAATTGGAAATAAATTTATATGAAAGATTTTCTTTTTTACTGTTGTTTAAATGAGTTTGAATAAATTGAAGTAGCAGCCAACTTCCAAATGGAATGCAGAGAAGAAAATGAGATTACCTCATCCAAAGCCAAAAGCTGACCTGAACTGATCAGTAAAGAATAATTCTCAGAAAAAGCATACTGGAGTGCTCTTAAATCATGGGGTTATGCAGGTTTCTCCCTTTGAAAATAACCTACTCTGGAAATAGAAGACCATTCTTTGAAGGACAGCAATAGCTTCAAATTATAGGAGTATCCAAATTATGGGCTGAACACCTCCTGGTGACTGTGTTCCTGAAAATGTCACTTAAAAGCAAAACATTTCTAATCTCATGAAACATTTGCAAGAAAAATACCTCAAAATAAGGCTCTAGTCCTTGGAAATCAGCAAGATGGGGCTGATTATGAAAAGAAACAATAACAAAATGAGCCAGGCAAATAGAGAACAGCAAAGAAAAACCATGCCCTGCAGTTAAAAATCAGGACCTGGTGATAATGGGCCACAGGTGAGCAGGTAGTAGAGCAAGTTGGGCAGGAGGATGCAAATACGTTAATTTTTTTCAGCTGAGAGAAGGAATGGTATGATGCACACATTGTATTATTTAACATTTCCTAATACTTTTCAGCTTAATAATGCCATGCTATTATAATGAAATTAAAATTGATGAAAATTTCTGTAACTTGTCCACATTTATACAATTTAATGGTGGACCCAGGGTTTGACATGAATTCATGTGATTAAGCCAATGTACTTCAGCACTGCACAGAAGTAGCACCCTTCTTCTTTGAAGTCAACTTTTGGTTCATTTATTTACTTGTGTCTATATAGATTACATATTGGTCCATATAGAACTTGACTCTCGGGAGCTAAAATTAAGTCACAGCTACAAATTAGGGATCAGAAAGCTGACCGATACTGTAACTATCACTGCAATTGCCTCCTTACATCCAGAAATATCATGGTGCATCAGATTGTAGATTCTGCCCACTGTCTCTTTTTGCAAATTCTTCTGGATAGCTCCAAACCAAGAAGGAAGAATACAAATAAGAATGCTGCATAGTAAGGGAAAGTGAGTCTAGAAAACAGTCTAGAGCAGCAGGAAAATAGTTTTTAAGTTACTTCTGCATTCTAAATGTAAGTGAGTGTATGTAATTAGTAAAACTAATTTGCATTTGGAATCCTAGCTGTGAGAGAATCTTGGAAATTTGGTTTTTACTTTTTCAGCCTATAGAGTCATAAAAAGACACAGCAAAGGAAGTAAAATGAGATGCTGAGTGCCAGTTTTCTACAGCCAATATGTCCAGGAAATAGATAATTTGGTTTCCCAGCCTCTGCAAAAGAGGAAATGATGAGAATGTGAGCAACATGTCATGTGCAGTGCCTTCTTAGAACATGATGTGGGTTGTTCTTAAGGAAGTAATTTCAAGGTCTATACACAAGTGACCTGAGAAAAATTTGCCTTTTTTGGCTGGGAGCTGAATTTAAAAGTGCATAGCTCTAAGTGCTCTGAGAACTATCTTGCAGCCTCAGGAGAAGTCTGTCAACACAGAAGAAATGAAGCCAAGGAATGAAGAAGAAATGAATCCAGAACTGCATCATTAAAGTCCCTTCATACAGTGACACTTGAGGTCATATTTTCTCTTTAACTGTTTGACTACTTAGGTAGATAAATGTTTGTTTTCATAAAAGTGAACACTTACTGTTACTTTCAAGCAAAAGAATCTTCTTAACTACAATAACCTTTGTTGATGCCAAAAGGAAAAGAGGTCTCAGGTCTTCAGACTGCCAATTTTAATACAAAGGAAAAATATTTTAAGGACAAGAATAGTACAATTGTTCCAGAATTTTAACATAAAAAATGAAACATCTGTCTTAGTCTTCTTTCTATTGCTATAACAAAGTACCCAAGTGCTAATACTTTATATAGAAAAGAGTATTATTTAATTCTTAGATTAGAGCTCTAAGAACATGGCACCAATATTTGCTCTGCTGAGGGCCTTCTGACTACACCATAACATGGTAGATGGCATTATGATGGAAGAGTGTGCAAAGGGAGAAATCATGTGGTAAGACAGGAAGCAAGAGAGACAGGCCAAGACAGTGGACTTGCTTTATAATAACCCATTCCCTTGAGATTACTTTTGTGTGGCAAAAGGGTGGCAACTCTACCACCTAACCACTTTCCACTAGGTTCTACCACTTAATAGTTTCTACCATCTCAACACTGCCACACAAGGGACAAAGTGCCCAGAACATGAATTTCAGGGACACACTTAACCCACACCCAAAACCTATCTATATGGCAAACAAAAGCAGATCTAATTTGTAAGGAAGAAAGCTAGGTTAGACACAGAGCACATTGTTTTTCCAGCACATTATTTTCTGCTCAGGGAAGAGAGGAAGCTAGTAGGCAGCTTAATATCCACACATAGAGAACTCAGTCCTATTAAAGGACAGATTTAAATGAACTAATGAAGTAAAACTTTAACAGGATTGAGAAATGCTGCCTTAACCAAGGAAGAATGGGAAGACTCACCAAGGAGTGTATCTCTATCGTTAAAGAAAAGTAGCAATGGAATGTTATTTACGTTATATTTTTTGGTAGATAAGAATAAGTAATATTCACCAGTATTTGTTCCTTTTCCTATCCACATCACACAAAACATGCTATTTCTAGCTACTTTCCAATTGATTATAACCTGAGTCTAGTTTTAGTCAATAAAATATGATCACAAATGACATGTGTCACTTGAGCAGAGATCTAGAAAGAAAAGTGATTGCATATTGTTCTTTTTCTCTGACTGAAAAATGCCTGGGGCAGATGCAAAATGGTAGAGCTTTTTTAACTCAGTGAATGAGAAACCATCTTTGATACACATGGATCAAGTGAAGTGAGCAAGACACTGACATTTTGTGGTGTGTATTGAAGTTATTATAGCATTCCATAGCCTATTATGGTGAATATTGGGATATTAAAATGAAATGAGAAATCTCTCATCCTATTATCTTTGTGTAGGACCCAATGACTCAAAGGCTAAGGACCTTGGAACAAGTTCCAGGCTTGATTAGAACTTCCTAGTATACTAGGAAGTTCTGCAGCCAATAGCAAAGAAACCTGGTGCAGTGAACAATACACAGACATCAGAGCTAGAACAAATCTAGTTTCAAATGATAGCTTTGCGATTTATTAGCTGAATGCTGCTCTGTCAAATTTTAAGTATTTCTGAATCTCACTTTATTCTTTCATAAGGCAGAAATAAAATTTCTGTTCTTATAAGAAAACTGTGAAAATTATATTAGAACTTATAGAAAATATGGTAATCATTCAGTAAATGATCTTTTGCAGATAAAGAAATAAATGTTCTTAAAAAGTAAAATTAATTACTCAAAATCAAGCTGTGGTTTGCATAAGAGGCTAGTAATAGAAACATGGTTCCCCATTAATCTATGCTCCAGTCTGCCTGCACATATAAGTGTGGATTCCACATAGCTGAGAATGTGGTCCAAGCTTTTCCTTTTATATACCATCATGCCCACAGCTCATCACATATTAAATAGATGACCAAATATAAATATGTGTTCTTATCTCTCATAACCCTGTGCCAGGATTAATTTTTCCCATTTTCATCTTGGCTTTAGATTTTTCAATATACTGTGAAGTCAGAACACTCAGAATGTACCTTTTGCTTCTCCAAAAATGTAGATGTATTTAATGTAGTTTATGTGAGGTGACAAATAATCTGTAGATCAGAAGTCTTCAGTGAGAGGAAAGCAATATCCCTAGAATAATGGGATAAAGAACACTTTACCCAGAGTTCATGGGTTCAAATTCTCCTTGATGAGGTCAATAAAGAGTGATTATTATCAGATTGCTTCTCAGTGACCTATATAAAATGAGTTGAAGGCCTCATTTCCTTGCATAGAATACGATATCCAAGATTAAATGAACACAACATTCACACAATCATCAACAAAGCTTGGGGTCTTATGACAACTTGGAACAGAAAGTTAATTGCTGAAGGTCCATTTGGAGAAGAGCAACAAATAGACGAAATAGTATTCTCCATGCATCACAGTGGGTCATCTCAAGGAGTGAGGAAGCTGGCAGTGAAGTTATTTATCCTTTTAGCCTAGGAAGAAGTTCTGTTTCTAATTCTTTAAACTATTCATTGTGTGCACAGTAGTAAGTTTTCCTTTTTGAAAGATCCCATTACCCACAGTAATGGAGTGATACATTACTTTTCCCAATGAATCCCATTTGCTCATATTAAGAAACTTGTGCAACCCTGTCCCACACTGACTAAATGCTTGTCCACGTGACTCGCTTTCACCCATGAAGAAAGCAGTAGATATGACCCAAAAAAAAGTCCTAAAATTGCTTAAGTATTGAAGTTTGTCTCCTCTCATGACCCAATCACCTACTGAAAGAATCCACAGCACACGTAAACAGGTCCTGTTATGATGGAGAGGCCTCATGTAATTCCTTCATCTGATAGCTACAGACATGTTAGCATTAGAACCAGCTCTCAGGCAAGCTGCCATCTGATGTAAATTTATGTATATTATGATCCCATAACATACCACATGGAGTTGAAATAAACTGCTTCAACCACATAATGCTATCTCAGTCTATTTATGATGCTAAAACAAAATACTTGAGAAATTTGTTTCTTTACCATTCTCATGGCTGACAAGTTCAAGTTGAAAGCAACAGCAAATTCAGCATCTGGTGAGATTCCCTGGTCTATGCTTCCAAGATGGCTCCTTGAACACTGAATCCTGAAAGGGGGTAGAGGGGTCTGCAATTCTTCACATGGCAGGCAAACAGAAGAAGGTATATCTGCTCCTTCAAGCCATTTTATAAGGTCCCTTTTCCCATCCCTGAGGACTCCACTGTTATGACTTTATCACCTAGTGAAAGGTTTACCTATTAATGCTATCACAATAGTCATTATGTTTCAACTTAAGGATTGGGGGAATCATGTTCAGAACACAACGTGTAATTTGCTATTTCATAGAATTGTAAGCAAATGATTGATGATTACTTTAAGCCATCAACTTTTGGGATGATTTGTTTTTTGAGAAATACTAACTGATACAGAAATTAATATCCTGATTCCACTTAAGATCATACTTCAAAAAACTATTTAGAGTATGTCCAAAGTTCTCCTCACTGTGATAATCATGGTGATGCAGAAGTGAATAAAACAAATGAAACATTTTTCCACCAAGTTTGGAAATTGATGGTCATGGCCCAAGTTGGCTCTATAAACATGTCAATTTGACCCATGAGGTGCTTTCAAAGTATTGATTCAAAACAAGAAGCATTTACTTTATAACTTGGAGGCTGGATTTCTCTTTCACACTGAGAAGATATGGAATCTCTGGTCTGTACCTCTAACAGCTGCAGTTGGTTAAATTAAGTAGTGGCTTCCAATTCCCTGTTTTCTCCAGGGACTGTCATTCCCATCATTCCCTGAGTTCACTTCCCTGAATTTGAGGACTAGTGTCAATTGTCTATTTTATTCTGTTTCTTTTGCCTGTATTATAACTGTAAACATCTAAGACTTCCTACATACAACATCCATATAGAATCTACTATAATGGAAAGATATGATCATCCAGGGAGATGAAAAAGACAAAAGTTAAAATTAGAGGTGGAATGTAACAATGAATAAATGGACATCACTAATTCAACCTTTCCAAGTCCAGAAATCTATTCTCCAACTCTACATCAGGGAAGTTTAGAACAATCATAATTTCATGAATGGGGAGTATTGCTTTATTACCATCTTTTAGGAAATAGCACTGTTTTCCTTATGTGCTCAAGACATCCTTTGTCAAGTTCTTGGGATTTTACAAATGTCTTCAAAATCACTGGCCTATGTTGTGAATGGTGGCTCAAACTTATAATCGCAAGCTGATTGAGGAGAATCTAAAGTTGAAGAACTGCCTGGGCTACATAACAAGACTTTGACTCAAAGAACAAACAAAAAATTCTCTGGCATATGTTGGAGGTTGTTCAAACCTGAGCCTCCAGAGCTGGTCAGATCACATGAAAGTGTGGGAGAAACATCCTTCAGGTCATCAAACTCTAGAGGAAAAGATTTCACACTGACCTTGTGCTGTTGGTGCATCCAATCTGATTCTCCTGACCCAGAATCTAAACCTATTTCAAGATTAGAGCCTGAAGAAAACAAATGCATATTTCATTGATTTATAAGATGAAACACTTTCATTTGTAAAAAAAAAAAATAACCTTTATATCTACCCTCAAAATCTAGGGCTCCAGACTTCTCAGCAGGTGATATCAGCTTCTTCAGTAGTTGGCAGCACTCCTATGGCTATGTCGTTTTCAGATAACACTTTGGCTCTATCTTCACATCTTACAGAAGATGAATTAGAAACAAATACTGGAGGAATAATGGATATGAAATAAGGTCATCATTTCTCTATTATTTATAGTGCTACTCAGCAGAAAATGTCCATTATTAGCAATGCTTCAGTGTGTTTATGACTATTTAGATTTTATTCTGAAAGTCATATTTTAAAGGTATTTTGGCTTCAGTTGATACTGGAAAAGATCCTTTTCATGTTTTCTCCTTGTAGGGAATAGAATTGTTGTCATTCCAGATAGCAAAATATATTTCTTACAATTTGAGTGAAAGCTGCTACATGTTAGATTTTTTCGAGGTCAGCAAAGTACTAGATGTGGGTGAAACCCAATCCAACACCTATTTTCATATATGCAGCTTTATTACAATACAGTAATACCTATTATTTTACATATTGTCAATGGCTACTTTTTCACTACAAGTGTAGAATGTAGAAGTTGCAACCAAGACCCTGTAGTTTACAAAGCTGAATTTAGATATTGACTCTCTACCTTACCTTTTATTATAAGTTTGCAGATGGCTGGACAAGATGATTTCCTTGACTAAGGCAGAGAAAGAACAGATTATCTAAATAAGACCAAAGTCAAGATATAGATAAAAATGAAAAATTTACTCATCTCCTAAATGATTCAAACATAACAATTTGAAAGAAAAAATTGTATCATTTGGTGCAATGCTCTAAAATATAGAAAAGGAAACCAGGGAACCTTATCTTCAAAGAAGACACCCCAGTGATTCAAGTCCCTTAGGAGCTTCAATCTTGTGTGGCTTTCTTTCCTAGTGTCTGTCTGGCCTGTGATGTGTTTTACTTGGTGGTGATGGTGGTGGTGGGTTTTTTGTTTGTTTTTGTAATACTAGGTATTGAATTCAGGGCCTCAAACTTGCTAGGCAAGCACTCTACAATTTGAGCCATGGCCCCAGTCCTTTTGCTTTTAGTTTGTTTTTCAAGTAGAGTACTGTGCTAACTTTTCCTGGACTGGTGTGGAGTTGTGATCTTCCTACCTTTGTCTCCTAAGTATCTAGGATGACAAGTATGAGCCAATATAATGTTAAGCCACAGGTGAATGTGGACAGTTGTCATTCCCAAGATCAGGCCATTAGAAGTCCTCCAGCTTTTTTCAGTGAGACATGTGTGCCACTATCCCAGTCAACAATCATTCAGTTAGGCAACAGGCATATTAGTGAGCATCATTTTTACCCAGCACCATAACAGGCTTAGAAAGTAGGGTCAGGTCCCAGACACTCTGTGTGGTAAGGAAGATAGAATTGCAGGAATTATGATGCACAGTAGTATGTTTGGGAGGAAGCATGAAAATACAATGTTTTGAGACCATGGTGGAGTCTTCTGGGAAAGTCTAGAGAAGCTTCCCAGAAGAAGAGACCATTAAGGTGAGAGTTAAAGAAGAACACTAGTTCTCCAGAAAGACTGATGAGAGATGGCTAGTTTGAGAAAAGGATATGACCCTTAAGAGCCTTCTAGACAATCAGAAGAAAGTAATGAAGAGATGACAAAATCTTCTGTTCATGAAGTCAACACTTCATTTTATAGTCAACTCATTAGTCTTTAAAATACTAGTTGAGACCCAGATGGAATCTAACATATTCTTCATTATCTTTGGAGGACAGAGAAAAAAGTGTCTTTTGTTATGCATTCATGTATATATGAAACTGATGCATAATATATATCCACATTTATTCATATTTATGGTATATATGCATGTATGTGTGTATGTGTGTGCCAATCAGAGTTTGTTATATGGAAGGCCTTGTTAAAATATTTTCTTCTGAACAAATTTTGACCTAAATAATCTCTGTCTCAAAGGTCAGCAATTTTGGACACTTGAAGGTTATTATTATTTTCTCTCTCAATCATCACTTCCTAAAGACAATTTTCTCAAAAGATTTTATTATTTCTACATGAAAAGACTTCCATGGAAATATGTTACTTTAACTGATTTTTTTTATAGAATGGCCATCCACTGTGTATTAGACAATATGCCAACACCAGCTATACAACAATGAACTATGCAGAAAGGAATCCTGAACTCAAATCTCTGAAATCCAGTTAGTTTTCTCTTGAGTAGGCTCTTGTTTGCCTACACCCCATCTAAACTGAAGTTTCACAACCCAACACTGGAATTTTCCTGATAAGCTGGATAACACATTGTTTGTAAGATAAATTAAAATTCAATTTTAGAGAGTTGGGGATTTATGGCTGTCTCTTACCTCCATTTATCCTAAACTCATGCATGGGTCCATACAAATTTAGTATCAGAAACACTTCCATACTAATGAGTGTGCTTAATTTAATTACTATGCTTAATGAAAAAAATTATCCAAAAGAGATATTTTTTAATCATTAATGACACCTCATTAGTAAGAAGATTGGATCGTGAAAGGACAATAAGTTAGTTTTCTAAAAGATTTTAAACTATTTCTCTGCATTAGAGAGGATGCAGTTATTATGCAATTAGCATGAATTCCATTATATTCTTTATGGGCATCAGGAAAGTTGGTATTAGTTGGTTATTATTGACAAGAATTGTGTTGAAGTAACTTGAAAAATTGAGCCTAGATAAGGGAAAGTGGTAGAAGACATAATAAATTTTATTATAAAGCTGATGGATTATCTTATATAAAGGCATTTGCTCTGTGGGAGACCAAATATTAGAATCAGTCTCTCTCTCTCTCTCTTTATATATATATATATATAATATAATATATATATTATTATATTATCATAATATGTATATATTATAAGGCAAAATGTTTCAATAATTTTTAAGGAATAATGAGTGCTACAAAAACCAGAGCTACAAAATGGTTTATTATTGGGGGAAGAGTCTTATGCCCCACAGTCTAGAAATATTTCAAAGAGAAGTCAACTACTGTCCAAATAACATTGGACTGCCTGACTCTTGAGGCCTCTAATATTTTAAATCCCAATTTTATCCCATTTGTTATCCACGTATGTTTGCATACACATGTACATAAACATGTAGAGATGTATTTACTGTAATTGAAAGAAATAGATCAGGTACCACAAAATTAAAATAAACACAATTCTGAAAACTTAGAATACAAATACCACTTTATAAGAAATCATTTTTTACTTTTCTTATATTCTTCTATGGTCATAAAGAAGTATTCCATATGGCATACTTACTACCGTATAGAAATATTAGTAAAATAATAATCACTGTTCTTTCCACCTCCAGATATGATTGGTGGAAATTTGGAAAATGAATTTACCCTGGCTATTATTGGAATTTAGGAAGCTTATTTAACTTCTCTGAAATCTAATTTTGAGAATGCAGACTTTCTTACTTATTGGGCTAGTGGAGCATAAAATGAAATGTATATTATGAAAAATTTTTGTAACATTCCACAGGAAATGATAGACTTATGAAAATTAAGTTATTTCAAAGAGAAAGGATTTAAGCTTGGACTTCTGAGTATGTAGACTCTAGAAAGACAAAGAACTACCAGTTAAACATTGTGATAATTATTTGCTTATTTCAAAATATGTCTCTAATTTGGATTTCAAGAACTATCGGCATTAATGCTGAAGAGTACTGTCTTATTTCAGTATTGTTCAGAATGCTAACCTTATTGGAAGTCAGGATTTTTGAGAGAGCTGGGGCTTTCTCTGTGGATATTCATAAAAGCATAGTTGAAAATACAAGGCTGTGAGGTGAGTTCCCTCATGTGATTTCTGTTTTCATACTCAGAACGTTTTCCTAGTGAAAATGGGGAAGAAATGTGGAGAAAGCGCTGGTTTTTGAAAAAAATTAAATGAAGATTGCATATATTGTAGCTATAATAATATGAGATATATGTACACATAATGTACTGATTGCCACAACCAAATTAATTAGCACATCCATTATTAGCCATGGTGTGCATTAGAGACCAACACTTGTTCACTTTTTAAGTAAAAGTTTTTATTCCTTGACCATAACCTCATTTTCCTAACAACCCCCAACCAGCCCAACGTACTCTCTGCTTCTGAGTTTTACTCTTTTAGGTCCCACAGGGAGATCATTCATATTTGTTAGGACAGCTGTTTATTAAAAAGACAGAGGTAACAATCATTGGCCAGGGTAAGAAGCAAAGGGAACACTTGTGCACTGTAAATTGGAATATAAATTGGTACAGCCATTTTAGACAACAGTTTGGCTCAAAAAATTAAAGGTGTACCTACCTTGTGATCTAGCAACTTCATTTCTAGGTATAAATCTAATAAATGAAATCAGTATCTCAATGAGATATCTGCACTCCCATGTTCATTCCAGCATGATTCACAATAGTCAAAAATATTCATTGATAGATGAATAAAGAAATTGTGGGGTGTGTGTGTGTGTGCACATGTTATTTAGCCAAAAAAGAAATCTTAGTATTTGAAACAATATGGATGAGCCTGGAAGACATTATGTTAAGTGAAATAAAGCAGATACATCAAGCCAAATACTGAATAATTTTACTTACATAAAGAAGCATTGACTTTTGAATGAAGCAAACCAAGTACTGGAGCAGACCTGAAGCACTTATTAACCACAGATTAAAGTATTTAATCTCACTGATTTTACTTCCTTCTTTCTGAAATGGTGAGCTTGTACCCAGATGGTTTGTTTCAGGAGTACCTGATTTTTAACTGATACAGATTAGATGGACCACTTCTCTCTAGGCCATTGGGGCAGGAATTAAACATTGTTAGAATACTGTTAAATGCTATTAAAGTACTGTTAATGTTAATGATAAGCCTTTAGTAAGCATTCCTTTTGATATTTATTTTTCCTTCAAATAAGATAATATATTGGGGACTGGAGCGATTTGATTCTCTAATTGACAGCTGTTAGTCCCTTCCCTTGTGCTCCAGCTGTCTTTCAGGATGTCTTCATCCTGTGAACTGCCTTCAGTTCTCAGACACATTGAGGAAGCTTACACGGAGGCTACAGATGTGTCAAACAGCTTGCCCTGAGGACCTTTTGTCATCATAAACCTCAATGAATTCTAGATGATCCTGAAGCTATTTTCACTCAGACCAGAGGTGAAGCACTTCCCTTATTGGGTCCCTATCATCTTGTGATTGGTGCAATCTTTTATTTGCATGAAAGTCTTCCATGATTGGTGCAAACATCAATACCAGCCCCCTTTTCTGGCTACATAAGCACACTGTTCAGCTGACTTTTCAAACCAGTTGGGAGACACCCTCCTGGTGTAACATTAGGCTCAAAAAAAGCTTCTCCCAAATGGTGTTTTCTTTCCTACTTTTGATTTGTGGAGCAGGCTGAACTGGTACTGTGAATTGAGGGTGGCAAGAACAGCAGAAGAGTGATAGCAGCAGCAGAGGTCACAGTCAAGACCGCAGCAGTAATGGCAAGAGGGCAGCTAAAGAGTCCCAGAGAGTGGCTGGGGTAGAAATGATGGAGAGCAGGAATGGCAGAGACAATGAAGGGTGGCAGAAGGAGAGAAAAGGCAGAGAGTTGAACCTAAAGAAAGACATAGGCTGTGAGGATCCAGAAAAGAGTCACTGTGGGCCCCAGTTCATATACATCAGAGTTCCCATGAGCATCCAGCAATTGGATCCACAGTCTTAGACACCCTGGTCCCAAGGGCTGCAATATCTGTTACTGTAGGGCTGAGAGTCCCAGCACCTTAGGCCTGTTTGAGAGCTGAAACTCAAGCCGCATCACTCCGTATAAACACCAAAGTGAAACAGAGAACATGATGAATAAAGAGATAAATGAACTCAGGACAAAAATAGACAACATTAAAGAGGAAAACAGCCAGGATATGGAAAACCTCAGAAAAAAGAACGAAACAGAATTGCAAAACAAAACGGAAGACCAATCCAGCAGAATAGAACAAACAGAAGACAGAATCTCAGAACTTAAAGATGAAATGGTAATTAAAGGAAAAACTGAAGAACTATTAATTAAACAACTCAAGACCTGTGAAAAGAAAATGCAAGAACTCACTGACTCCATCAAAAGACCAAACTTGAGAATCATGGGCATCAAACAAGGAGAAGAGGTGCAAGCAAAGGGAATGCATAATATATTCAACAAAATAATAACAGAAAATTTCCCAAATCTAGGGGAAGATATTCCCATACAAATGCAAGAGGCCTCCAGGACACCAAACAGACCAGACCAAAATAGAACTACCCCATGGCATATCATCATTAAAAAACAAGTTCAGAAACTAGGGAAAGAATATTGAAGGTTGTAAGAGAGAAAAAACAAATAACATACAAAGGTAAACCCATCAAAATCACAGCAGACTTCTCAACAGAAACATTAAAAGCAAGAAGAGCTTGGGGTGAGATCTTCCAGGCACTGCATGAAAATAACTTCAACCCCAGGATACTCTACCCAGCAAAACTATCATTCACAATAGATGGAACAATAAAAGTCTTCCATGATAAGCAGAAACTAAAACAATATGTGACCACAAAGCCACCACTACAAAAGATTCTGCAAAGGATTCTGCACACAGAAAATGAAACCCAACTTAACCATGAAAAGACAGGCAGCACCAAACCACAGGAAAAGAAAAAGCAAGACAGTAGAGAGCAACCTCAACTTAGGTACACACAATCAAACCTTCAAACAACTAAGACAACTAAAGGACAGGAATCACCACATACCTATCAGTACTAACGCTTAATGTTAATGGACTTAATTTGCTCTGTTACCTACTAACAGAAGGTAAGGATACAATAGCTGCCAAGTCCTGAGCTGTTAGTTATTAAAACTTAGAGCAATAATCTTCCAACATAAATGCCTCAAACCCTAAGTCCCTGGCTTCTAAAGCCTGCAATAGTAGGCCCCTACCTCTCAGGATTTAGAGCTATAAGCCTCTGAGTCCTGCCAGTTCTGCCTCTAGGCCTTTAGCACACTCACAGGCCTAGGAAGAGTTTCTCTTTGCCTACTTACAATTCTATCTAGATAAAACAAAAGGATCCTGGCCAGCCAACTGGTAATATAACCACCATGCTGAGTATATGTGTGTCTTTACATTTGGAATTGATCCTTTCCTTCCTTCTGTCTGTCATTTATAGCACATCCCTTGGGCTAAGTCAAGGGCCCATTCCCTACTCTCATGACTGTATACTTTTCTCATAGCACCTTCTTTATTTTATAATTTTTATAAGTTTTGTTTTATAATTTTTCTCCTTCTTTTTTGGCTATTTTATCTGCCTTCCCTAATGGACTGTAAGCTTTGTGAAGGCAATTTGTGGGACTTTGTAAATATCACATTCTCAGTATTTAGCACAATCCATTAGAGAAAGAAAGCTCTCAAGAAACATGTGTTGAATAAATAAACACATGAAATGTAGATGCAGTGAGACTTGGAGGTCATTTCTTTTTGAAACTTTTACTTTCCCTTCAAGGGCTAGAACCAGGGCTCAAGTGGTAAAGTACTTGCCTAGCAAGCATGAGGCCCTAACAACAAACCACAGTAACCACCAAAAAAAAAATGAAGTTTCCTTCATTCTCTGTGTTTCTGCCTGGGTCCAGAAGAGATTAATTCTAATCTGTGCTTCTCAGTTGAAGTTCACCAGTGCCCCAGTTTTCAGGTTGCACTGTGTCCACTCCCAGAGATACCACAGAGGGAGAAACCATTAGCTTTGCCAGTGTGGGGCACTTCAGCCTTAAGTGGTGGCTAAGACTTATTTAATTTGAATGATAAGGAGGCCTGGAATCACTTCCTTGTTCAGGTTTGCTTCCCATTTTCTAGGTTCCCCACTCTGGGGCTGAAAGTAGAGCCTATAGTTCAGCCTCATCCCCCCCTCCCCTTTGACAAAACTCAAAGATTACAGACCTTAAATGAATCTCCTCATTGATCCAGGAGTTAATTTATAACTCAGTCAGAGCTTATGAGGCTGCATAATTCAGTTCACATCAGTAAATATGGAGATCAATCATAACTGTTATGTTTTTACTGCACTTCTCCAAATGCAAGAAGAACTGTAGTTTCTTCTTTTTCTTTGATGGAGAAAAGGCACCCTACTGTCTGAGCTGTCTGAGAGCTCAAGAAAGGAAGGGATCCATTGTCCTGCAAACTTATGTGGAGTGTACCAAAATAATAGCAAAAGAGTTCATTCTTTTCTTTTCTGTCTATTTTCTCTCCAACTGCAGGATTTGAGGGCTGACAGGTTTTTTTTTTTTTTATCCTATGAAACATGGTTTAAACTCAACATGATTACTTAGAGGCAAGTATCTACACAGCCTGGTAGAAAGAAAAAGAGAATTTAATGGAAGGGGCAGGGCTAGAGTCAGATGAGTAAGGCATTTGTCTTAGATGAAAATGTTAAGAATACACTAAAAACTCTGTCATCAAGATAAATAATACAGCAATGCAATATTTTAAAAGATAAAAATTACCTGCTGCATATATCTGAAAAAAATGAAGATAAATTGTGTGTATAGAAATGTGAAAAAAAGATAAAAATTGAAGCCAAGCGTCTATGATGAACTAAATATCATCATGTTAAATAAACACAGAGTTGGCATTACTCTTTTTCCTTTTTCTTTAGGCTATAGTACTGCTTAATAGGTTGTCTTCATTGATATTTTGTTCATCATGGGATATTTTGTGATCCTTTTGCTTTGAGAAATATTGTATATAATATTACTTATCTTGATTCTGAATCTTTTTTTGGCATTTGCCTTTTTTTTTTTTCCTGAACTGAGTGTCTCATTAGCCTCATGTTAACCTTTTTGTGGGCATGTTTAGTAAGAAGGGAAATTAGAAGACAGAAGTTTTCCCCTTCATTATTTTCCCATTTGACCATCCTGTGATTTGAAAATAGGGCTTCATGCTTACTAGGCAGGAACTCTACCACTTGAGCCACATCCGGACTTTTTCTGCTTTAGTTATTTTCCAAATAGGAGCTCCTGTTTTTGCCTGGTGGGGCTTGGACCCCAATCCTCCTACCTATGTTTCCTGCTTACTTGTGATCACAGGCACATACCAACACACCATCTTATTTGTTGAGATGGGGATCTTGCCAATTTTTTCCTGGGCTGACCTCAAACCATGAACCTCTCAATCTCTGCCCCCTAAATAGCTGGGATTATGGAAATGAGCCACCATGCCTGGTTCCAGATACCTTGAATTAATGGCAGGGCATCATAAAATATAAAGATGTCTTTGATATTCTCTGAGTATCATTAGTAGAGAGGTTTGCCACCTACAGATATAGTCCCAGAAAATGTGTGAATCAATCCACATCAAATTGAGGAGCCCTAGATTCATCAGTAGATGAGATCTTAAATCATATTTATAATAACTAGTATTTACTTACTACATTTATATGGAGATAACTTTATGTGAATAACAATAATAATATTTGAAAACTACCCAAACTAGTACGTGTTAATTTCCTTACTCTCTACAGGCCTAACATATCTTGTGTTCCTTGGACAGGGAATGGCTAAGATTTTACCTACTCAACAGGACAATAAACTTGGAAACCAGGTTGGGAAGACCAAAGACTTCCATATTAAGAATAGAGTCAGAGTTATAGTTAACACATTCCATGTATCAAGCACTGTCCTAAGCACTTTGCATATGTCATTCCTGTATCCCTTTAGCAATCTCATGAGAAAGAATCTAACATTTCTATTTTAAGATGAGAAACTGAGGTGTAGAAGTTAGTGACTTCTCTGAGGTCACATGGTTGTTTACGACTCCATCCATCTAATCCTTATACCACAGAGCCTCTTTGATACAGTTAGAAATGTTAACAGGGAAGAGGCAAGCCTATTCTATTCTGAGAAAAGTGAAAGAGATGATCTGTCTGCCACAGTAACAGCTACCAAATGTCTCCATTTAATTCTGAGATACAAAGAGTCTCCTAATGTTTGGTGGTTCCCTGGGCATCTGTCCTTTCTGCAGAAACTCAGTTAACCAGGAAGTTTCTCTCTAGTTTTTTAAACATTCCCATGAAGTGTCCAGGATAGCCCAAGAAGGAAGAGAGATAAATTGCAGAACCCTGCGGGGGTAATTCGTCGCAACTGCCCCAAAGCTATTGACATCATTTCTGCTCCTGTTTGATTTTCAAAAATAGTAACAAGCCCTTGCCAAATAAAAGGAAACTCAGAATAATAAATTTTCATATGCTTAGGAAGGAAAATTAGATTGGATACGGGCAGTAGTTAGAAGAAAAGTGGAAGACTGTTTCTCTACTTCCAGGTTCCAAAGCCTTGAGAGTGAACTAACTGCATTGTACTCTTTCTGGTGAACACTTTGTGAAGAAAATTGATCTTTCTTCTTTGCTTCCTTGAGCTGAGGAGGCTGACTAGCAGGCTGTACCTTCCACTTGCACATCACCACTTAGCAGTCACCCAGAGGTACACAGGTAGTAGGTGGCTTGGAAAGTGGGGGAATATCCAATGATCAAAGAAGTGTGCTATGAGTAGTAAACTCTAGAACCAGAAATGGCCTTCAGTGGACAGTCAGTAAGATCTTGGGGATGTCAGTTTTACAACTAAAAGACTCTGAATTCTATCAAGAACCTGAATGAGCAGGAAACAGATTTTCCTCCTGAGCCTCCAAAAATGACACAGCTATGCCAAATCCTTTACATCAGTCTAGTGAGGACTGCACTGGATACCTGACCCCCAGGCTGTAAGATGACAAATTTGTGTTATACAAGCCACTAAGTTAGTAACAATTTACTATGGTAGCAATAGAAAATTATCAAAAACCATTTAAATCAGAGTGAACTAAAAGTTCTGTTGTTTGTTTTACTACCAGGTGTACCATAAGAAAGACAAAATGAAAAAAGCAAAATTTAATAAGAACAATGTAAACCTACATATGCTTTTTAATATTTGATTTTCACAGTAACCTGCAGGCATTTGCTGTCCTGCTTCTTATTTTCAGATGTGAAATTGATATTTATTGAGGTTAAGTAAGCCATCCAATGTCATGCCCCTAACAGGAGGCCAAAGCAGGGTCCAAGCTGAGTCCATTTGATGTCCATCTGATGTTGCATAAAAACATGTTGCCTCAATTCTCCTGTCTCTATGCTGAGAAACTGTCTTCCTCACACACTTCCTCTCCAGCTACTATTTCTAAAGTGATTATTTTCCTTTGCTTCGTGAAAGCATAAGCTCATTCTGCGTATCTCTCCAGCCTCATATCCTAGCTTCCTTTCTGTCATTGTCCAGCTGTTCTGGTTATTTATAGTTACTACACTGAGCTAATCTGAGCCTCAAGGCTTGTGTTCAAGCTGCCCCTTTGGTGCTAGTCTTGCTTGTCCAAATAATGTTCCAAGGCACCTCAGTAGAATATATCCAGGTGTTTATACCCATAACCATTAAATTTGCATGATGAGTGCTTTATGGATATCTGTTAATTTTCATTAACAATAAAGCTGATTTCTACTAATGCTCATAAATTATGTAACAATAGTTATGCCACAGCTTAGATGCTAGACTACCTTGAATCTCCTATTCTAGATTAGTTAGTCCATTTCCTTTAAATTCAGCCTTTCACAAAGACTTAAGGCATAGATAACACAGATAAATTCTTTCCCAGAATGTAATGTGCATGGTCTTTGGCTTATTCCTAACAGAGTACTTATTCGCATCTGAATCATTGTGAGCCCAGCCTTCACTCTCCACATTTCAATTGGCATTCTGCTCTTCTGAGTTACTAGCAGAATCAGCCTTTAATCTTTTAAGCTGAGATTACAGTATTTAAGGTCTTATTTCTCTAGTCCACATTTCCAAGCTTTCCCAAATTCCTCCTACAAACCAGTTCCAAAGGCTTAAGAACCACCTGGGCAGGTTCAGGTATAGCAACAACCCCGCTCCTGGTACCAATTTTCTGTACTAGTTACTTTTCTTATCACTTTGACCAAATACTGAGAGACACAATGTAAGGGAGGAAAGATTTATTTTGGCTCATAGTTTCAGATGGTTTGCTGTATGGTTGCTTGGTCCCATGTATTTGGGAAGAACATCATGATGGTGGGAAGCATGTGGAGGAGGAGACTGTTGGCTTCATTGCAAATCACAGACAAGAAGCAGAAAGAAAAAAGAAAGGTCCAGGGAAAAGGTACTCCAAAGGACCCACTACTGGTGACCTACTCCTCCAATTAAGCCCCACCTATTTCCAAGGTTTCTAATATCTCCCAAAATTGTAGGGATCAAGCATTCATCAAACGTGGGGGACATTTATATTCAAACCATAGCATGAATGAAATCATAAAGGTGAGTCATAAACACTGTCATTCATAGAAATTACCAAGAAACCCTCTTCTTTTAGTTCAGTCTTCGTTCTTTCCAATTTCTTCCTTCATTAGTTAAAGTTTGTGCATGTCACTGCAAATATACTATTTTCCAAAGTATTTTTCATACACTATTTGATTGACAAATTACCCTGGGGAAAAATAGTCAAATAATTCTGGGCAATACTGCTTAACGCAGCCTATTCTCGAGATTCAAAATGTTCAATTAGCATGTTGAAGACTCTGAGAAGTAGTACAGTCAATAAAGTATTTAATTCTGTATAGTAATTCCCAAATTACTATTTATTACTAATAAAACCTATTTAAATTATCTGCTATTATTTCATTCTTTGGAAGACACTAGCTTAGTTCTAACCATCCTTGCAATTCCATGTACTTTCTTAGAAAGAAACTCTTCTCAGGCTTCTTCCTTTGAAGACCAACAGTAGCCCTGGCCATGTGAACTGCCTAACCTGCCCACTTCTGCCTTCCTTATAAAATTCTCAGAGTAGCTTTGGGAAGGACTTTTCCCTGTCACCTGCAATAACCAATTGTCTGTCTCAGACAAGCTAAATTCTTCAGTGAAAATGTTCTTTTCTTCAATGGAGACATCTTGATCCCTTCTTTTGGGGAGGGCTATACAATTTCTTATGTAACACCACTGTAAATCTCTAAATCCTTATACTCCCTATCTACAAGTACAACTCAGAAAGAAAACACTGCTTCTCCAGCACTTGAGGTTTATGAGTGAAGATCATAGCAGTGATGCTCAAACATTTTGTCCTCAGAATGCTCTGCAGGACTTGTTAAAATACCAATAGTATTTTTGGCTCTGCAAGTCTGGGTAAAGAGCAAGACTCTGCATTTCTAACAAATTCTCAAGTGATGCTAATGGCTGAGACCAGATTTTGGGAAACACTGATATACAGAATCATGAATGGAACAGCTTTGCCTTTAAGAAGGCTGAAGTTGCACTAGATTATAAAATCAGCATGTGTAAAAATTAAAAGAGAAGAAAATCATAGTTGATAAAGGCATCTATTTAGAAGTCTACTGGGATGCCAGCATCCCAATGAAGTGGTACACAGAAGAAAACAAAAACAAAAATATAATTCCTATTTTATTTTTAATTTAAAATGTATGAAAGAACTTAAGCTGTAAGTATTATTGATATTATTAAGGTAGTCTGTGGGGCTATTTGTGGGGTAGAAGGGCTGGGATTTACAAAATTCAGGGAACTAATAAGGCACCAAAATAAAATGTTCACTTTTAGCGTGTTACTTTGGTTAGGACAATGATTTCATTATTATAACAAAAAATCAATGATATTATTAAAGGTGTGTTTCTTACTGTCCTAACAGTTTTAATTAAAAGGTGTCTGTGGTGGAAATAGTCGTTCTCTGGGGTGTAACATTCATGAACTTACATTTTGTTGTTAATAATTCTGAAAAGAAGGCTTTTCTGCTCAGAAGGATTACAGCTTCAGCTTTTGCAAAAAGTGGTGAAAAGAGGTTGGGAAGGCATATTCCTCTTGATCATAAATTTGCTTGCATTTCATTATACAAAACCTTATAAAATGATTGAATTAGCTTTAACTGAGGCCAAGGTATGTAATTTTTCTACTCAGATGAAAACTCTATTTTTTTATTGGTGAGCACAGATATGTGAGGGTGAGTCAAGTAGTCAAGTGTCTCTGACACACACATTGTAGCGTGCTCTGGTTTCTGTGTCCCTGGTTAATTATATTTATGGGTTGTGTGAACGTACATCAGCTACATCATTGCTCGAGTAAACAAGTAGTTTAGCAGGGTTCTTCAAATAAATGACTGATGAAAGATAATGCCAATGATCCAAGCACTTGTGAATAAGAAAATGCAGAAATGACAGTGCTGCTCCAAGGTCTTCACAAGCTACCTTCATGGGTGAAAATAATGCCAATACAAATAGTCCTGATATGTAGTAGGACAAAAACAAACAAAAACTCTGAAATCATCTAGAACAGTAGTTGAACTTTAGATTCACATCCACTCTCACCAGCACCAACTAATATTTTGCAGAATAAGAAATGCTAATGTAAAATCCAAGGTTAATGATATAGATGTGCCATTATGTCAAACATATGTCATTCTTTGTGGTGTATTATTATACTTATAAAATTCTATATGTTTAACTAGGAATAGAAGAAACATACCCATTATTCCTATAAATGGGCTATATATAATATATCTATAGCCAACATTTTACTAAATGGGGAAAACCTGAAACTATTATCTCTAAGGTCGGGAATGAGACAAGGGTGTCCAATATGTCCACTCCTATTCAATATAGTACTTGAATTATTAGCCAGAACAACAAGGTCAGAGAACAAAATAAAAGGGTTATAAACATAAAAAGAAGAAGTCAAATTATCCTTATTTCCAGATGATATGATCTTATGCTAGAAAGAAACTAAAGATTTCATAAAAAACTCTTAGATTTAATAAACATTTTTGGCCAAGTAGCAGGATTCAAAATAAACATACAAAATAAGTGTCTTTTCTATATATTAGTAATTAATAGACTAAAAAAGAACTAAAGAAAAAAGCCTATTCACAATAGCCGCAAAAACTTAAACACCTAAGAACTGATGTAACAAAGGAGATGAAAGACTCATACAATGAAAACTGCAAAACTTAGAAGAAAGAAATTTAAGATGGAAAGACCTCCTATGTCAGGATTAATATTATTGTGAAAATAGCTATACTATCAAAACCAATCTACAGATTCAATGTAAACACCATACAAATCTCAGTGCCATTTTTCAGAGAAATAGAAAGATCAATCCTAAAATTCATATTGGGAGCACAAAAGACCCCAAATAGTCAAAGCAATCTTGAGCAATCATTCATGCAAAGGAAACAATTACCAGAATCAAGAGCTAACCTACAGAATGGGAAATAATCTTTGCTAGCTATTCATCAGATATATGATTAATAGCTAGAATAAATAAAGAGTTCCAAAAATCAAACACAAAAGAACAATCTATTTAATAAATGATCAAATGAGGTGAACAAACAGTTCTCAAAAGTAGCACAAATGGCTAATAAATTCATGAATAAATAGTCAACATCCTTAACCATAAAAGAAATACAAATCAAGAGTACACTGCAAATCCATTTCACCCCAGTCAGAATGGTAATCATAAAGAAAATAAACCCCAACAAATGTTGGTGAGGATGTGGGGAAAATGAAGCCTTATACATTCTTTGCAGGAATGCAAATTAGTGCAGCATCAATATGGAGGTTCTTCAAAACTAAAAATTGTACTACCATGTGATCCTGCTTTACAACTGCTAGACATATACCCAAAAGGATGTAAGTCTGCGTACACTAGAGATACCTGCACACCTATGCTTATAGCAGCACTATTCATAATAGCCAGATAATGGAATCAGCCTAAGTGTCTAACAACTGATGAAAGATAAAGAAAATCTGATATAGATACACAAAGGAGGATTATTCAGTCATAAAGAATGAAATTAGGTTGCTTGCAGGAAAATGGGTGGAACTGGAAATCACTATGTTAAGTAAAAAAAAAAACAGAATAACAAAAATAAATGTTGCAAGTTCTCTCTCGCATTTGGAATCTAGAACTAAAAGAAAAAAATGACAGGAGTACAAACCAGTGGACTTTTAGGGGTTGGGAAGCAGAAGGAGGTGGAGGGTGAAAGGAAATGGTGAAAGGAGAGGGTGAAGTGTGGGTTAATATGATAGACATATTTTATAGTCATGTATGAAAATGGTGAAACACATTTAAATTATCTCTAAAAGGGGGAGAGGGATACAAAGAGTAATAGAGTAAGGAAATTTGAACAAAGTACATTATATGCATGTATGGAAATATCACAATGAAACCCCTTTGTACAACTAATATACATACACTAATAAAAAAGAAAAAATCTGTATGTTTTTTGGCTATCAATACCCCATAAAATATATTGTTAACCTTATAAAATGATTTTATATAACTACTACACATTAAAATACCATTTTAGTAATAAGTGTCAGAAAAAATGTTAGAACTCCAAGCTTTATATAGTGGCTATAATGTTATAACAATTAACAAAGTACTTTAATACATTTGGTTATATCATGTTATCGTATCGTTTTAATGTCCACTTTCTTAAAACAAAAAATAGTAGTGTTTTAGCACAAATACACAGTTTAAAAAATTTAAAAGCATGCATATATTGAAGGTGAATGCTCAAAATGTTTAACAACTCAGGGTGTGTAATTGTCCCAATGCTTTCAGAATTGACCAATTTGGTTAGTATACCTGTCAAAGGCCAGACATCTTCACAAGGAAGAAAAGTGGGTGATTTTCTTTGACCAACCAAGGAAGCCCTTCAACATCCATGCATCTAACATCTTCACTCCCCTTTAACTAAGATCTTTACATTTTCCATCACATCACCATGAAAGACTACATTTTCTGACATTTTAAGGTTGACGTTAGGAATCTTTTGATGTCTCACATGAAAATCAAAGTCACTGAGAATTGCAGCCAATGCTACTGAATCAAGCTGTAATAAGAGAATGAACAGAATTGAGAAAACCTATCGCTATAGAAGTGGAGATATGGAAAGACAACAAAGAAGACAATCAAACTATTTTCCCTTGTTCCAAAAAGTTGAACCTTTAGAAATAAGGGGTTTTGATCCATAAACCTATGAAGTTGTATCCAGCTCTGAGCCTTAGGACTTTGTTATTGTAAAATCCCTTATCTGCTCTGTGCTCAACTTCTTTTTATTTTATTCATTTATTCACATTTCACATGTGCATACATTGTTTGGGTCATTTCTCCCCCCTGTTCCCTGCCCCCACCCTCTTCCCCCACCTCCCCCTTACTTCCAGGCAGAACCTGTTCTGCCCTTATCTCTAATTTTGTTGAAGAGAAGACATAAACATTAATAAGAAAGACAAAGGGATTTTTGCTAGTTTCCTAAAGAAAGAAGCAATGCTTTCTTCACCTACCTCACAGTGTGGGTGTGGATCAAATGGTAACATGTATAAAAACAAACCATTCTTCAAACTACACACACTTGTATGTCTTGACTTTTATTAAAGGTAAGTAAGAATTGAGTATTAAGAGATTATAAGAAAACATTTCTTAAGGGATTGAAGAGCTAATATGTGAGAAAAGTTTTTTTATGGGAAGAGAACTAGTAGATATCTTAAACCATGGTCTACCTGACACTTTCCATTTAGTATTTCATTTAAACCTCTCCACAACTCTGTAGGTTGCTGTGTTTATTCCTATCTTACAAATGCAGAAAATGAAGCTTCTGGAGATTTCCTAATCTAATCACGGTTTCATGCTTAGGAAATGGTAGAGCATATAGTCAGATCAGATCAAGCCTGGTTAGCTCTTCAACTCTGGTAGATGACCTAGTCTCCGTGAAGCTCCAAGTCAGTCTAGCTCATGCCATGACTATCACATCTTAGCAGTGTGGAAATGATAAAATGGAGAATTTTAAATACTAGGATAAAGGACTTCATAGGTTGCTTAGGAAATCACTTTGTACAGGGTTTCTCGAAGGATGCATCTGTCTGTCAGAAGAACACTCTGCTGGAGGTATATTGGACATCCTCAGAGGGGAGGCTTCACACCAGCAGAGAGCAGTTAAGAGCTCAGCATGTGACCAAGACAGTCAGTAAGAAGAAATCCCCTTGAATGTGGCATCTGATTCAGCCACCACTGGATTATTTGACTCAGGGAACAGGGAGCTGAGGCTCAGTTGCTTCTATCTAAAGTATGTACATGTAAGTTTCCCAAGAACAGAAGATGGTATGCATATAGGTGCACATTTAGCCTTAATGATTTCAGGTGTGAGATCAATACTGTATGGCAAGGACTGGGGCTGATATATTTATGGAGCATCACCTATGTAAAACTGATACTGGTTTTGAGTTCTTGCTCAGGGAGGGTCAACGAATGACAAGCTCAGACAATGGGTGAGTGGCAAGCAAGAAAGAAGTTTATTGAGGGAAATGAACATACAACTCTCAAAAGTAGCACAAATGGCTAATAAATTCATGAAGAAATGCTTGACATCCTTAGCCATAAAAGAAAAACAAATCAAAAGTACACTGAGAATCCATTTCACCCGACTCAGAATGGTATTCATAAAGAAACTCAGAAAGACTGAGCCATAGCAACTGTGTTATCCAGGAATTGTTATCCAGTTTTTGGTGTGGTTTTGGAGCAAACTTTACAAGACCATGGAGACAGCTTTCTGAGAGGTTGGCTTTTTGGTGGACCCTGGAGACAGTTTTCTTATTAGTGGGCCCTTGGGTGGGTCCTGGAGATAGCCTTGTGACAGGTGGGACCTTAGGTAGGCCCTTACCCCTCTTATCCTCAGCACACATTCACATTCTTAGGGCTGTCTGTGCAGCTCCGTTCTCTTGCTTAATATCTGTTTCTTTGTGGTCCCTGGAACTAACTGCGTAAATTAAACTAGCTCCTCACAGAAGTATGCTAGGTTCTGAAGATGAAAACAAGTAAGAGTCTACCATAGTCTTCAAGTAGCTAGTTGGAATAGATCAATGAGTAAAATGATCATTACACTGCAGTATGTCAGGCTATGGGAGAAGAAAATCCAGAACATAATTAGAACAAACACGAGCATATCTTGCCATTTTCCAAGACTAACAGCCAAGGGCAGAGTGGACCACTGCTTGAATTATTTCAAACCCTCAACCCACTACATGAAGATAAAGCACCATTATTGCCACACATATGTGAAAAGTGAAATGGCTCCCACATGATGGCTATTTACATGCACAGAGTAATTGTCATTTATAATTGAAAACATGAGCACTGACAGTTTTATGTACCTGACAGTCAACCAATGTCAACATAATTTTATGGTGAATCTATGGTAGCAGGCTCTGAGTCTTAGGTTAATCAGACTTCCGTCTGTATAATAAAAAATTCATAAATAAAAGATGATGGTCAACCCTCTTGTACAGCCTGGGTTTCAGCTCCAGCTCAGCTGGTATGAGCTCTGGGGTACTAAGTGGTTGCTTGACTCTGCAGTTCCATATAGTGCTTCCTTAAAGAGCAGCACTGATCTTACCAGCCTAAGACCTATAGCTTTGAATCATTATATCTGGGTCAGACCACTCTCTCTCTCATCACAGATCTTTGGGGAGGATTCTTCAGTGATGCCTGATGTTGGAGAGAGACAATAACTTCAGTATGGGAAGTTTGAAACTCAAGTCTATCAAATTTCCACCCACTATGAGGAACTTAATGAGCAAGAGATGGAAATTGACCTTATGGACAACAGTCATTCTGCCACAAACTGTTTGTAGGAGCAATATTTCTTGGCAGCCAAAGTAGCAACATGGGTATTTAATTATAGCCATGTCTATTACTGCAGGTAGTGAAAGCATCAGACACCATGCTAGGACTCATGTTTTTTCTATTTGACCCTTATGAGAGATATCTTGCTCTCCCTGTTTTACATATAGGGAGAAAAATTCAGAGATGCTAAATTCTTTTGCCCAAGGACATAGAGGAGCAGAGCAAGGCTTTAAACCCCAATTTGTCTGGACCTTTCACACACTACTACCCAGTGTGTGAGGACACAGCAAGATGAACTCTATCTACAAGCCAAAATACCCTTCCCAAAAACCCAGCCATGCATTCCTGATCCTGGATTTCCAACCTCTGTAATAGTGGGAAATAAATGCACTGGGGTTTAAGCCCCTCAGTGCATGGAATTGTTATGGCAGTCCAAGCTGTCTAAGACACAGATTGCTCTTTTCTGTTTTTATTTTTCAACTATAAAATGCAAATTATGTCAGCTACTTCTTAGAGTTACAATGAAGATAAAATGAGACATTTCACAAAGTGCTTAGAAACAATGTTTAACACATAAGAATCTCTCCATAAATATTAGCTATTAATTGGTGGCTATCCATTTCCCCTACCTGTGAATCAGAGTAATCCTGCCCATTTGAAAGACTTTTTGTAAGGACAGATACCAGAGAACAGTGCCTGGTAGACAGTAGGTTCGTAATTACAAAAAATATAAGCTAAAACTATGAAAAGAGAACATACTACATCTGTTCAAACTGAGACATTTATTTAAAAGAGCCTTTGAAGCTCTCTAAGTAACATGCAAGTTAAGTGTTGGCCCTGAGAGAGCAAACCAAACCATTAATTGTTTTGGCCCATGGCATTTTTCCAGTTCCCTATACAACTTATCCAAAGAGGTCTTTTGGACCCTGTGATGAAGAAAGTACATATAAAATTAACAATCACAACTACTGTCAACATAGAAACTAACAACAAACATCCAAGCAATATACAAATAGAAAAATAAGGATATCTTAGAGAAAAAAAGCCAGAAATGGTGAAATGGATATTGAATACATCTTAATTCTTTTCTTCTACTGCATTGAACATCATAACACATACAAGAAAACATTCAACAGAGAATAGTAACAACAAAGAAAATAATCCTTTGGTGCAGATATAAAAGCTTAGCAGACACAATGTGTTTTGTTAACAATGGTGGTAGCAGTTGAGGATACATAGGAGCACAGAGGTTTCTTCCCTCCTGCTGTTCTGCAAGCAGAGAGGCCATGGAGCCAATGGGGCAGTGTCTGGGTTCAGTAGGCTTAGATCAGGAAGGAGGTAGAGTCTTCATGAAATTGACACCACAGGTAAATTCAGGATGCAGTCTCCAGTGTTTGCAGCTTGGCCTAGAGTGACTACAACATTGGAGAGTTCAAGGTCTAGCACAGTCACAGTCATGACAGATGGCTGATGATTTCCATGGAAATCCAACATGGGACACAAAGCCAACAAATCAACCACTTGGGATCAAACACTCATGGGTAGAGTTGGTGTTTATTTGTCTTGGAAGAGTACCTGGGACTCATTTAACCAACCGCAGCATGGACAGTAACAGAACCTTGGTGGTAAGAAGAGGTGGCCACAAGTTACACAAGCAGATAGAGGATTCAGTTTCCTTTGGGTAACAGGAGCAGTACTTTCTCCTCAGAGCACTTTAAAGATAGAAGCCCCCCCGACACACTTTGTTCAAACTTCTATAATGTGATAAATGTTGGGATTGTATATGAAGACATACCAGATATAACTATACACTGTAGGTTTCCTGTGTTCTGCAAAATATCCAAAGTTGAGTGAAACAGTAGATCTATCAGTCAGGGGTGGAAGAGGTTAACTTACCTCACTTATCTGTTGGTGAAAAAAAATCTGTAGATAGTTGAAATTATTTAATGTATCTTCTGAAATGTAGAAGGATACCCATGAAGATAGAATTCTCAATCTAATCAAACTGCAGGGACATAGTACTGCAAACTTGCCTGAAGCTTCAGGCACTCTACTCTAGACTTGCCTGGATGACCATAACTCCCTACAGGTGCCCAATTCTTGAATGAAATGAAACAATCAAGAGAAATGCTCTAGAAATCCCAAAATTTGGGCATCCAAAGTAGTGTTTCCATAGTGCTGTCCCCGCCACTGGATAGGAAGTACTAGGAATATATATGACTTCATTGAATCCTTCCAACATTCTGTCATACATTAGTTATCCCTCTTCCATATTATATGAAAAGATAAACTTATAGCTTTAAGCAGTCCACTTAAAGTATCTTAGGTCTTATTACAAGTATAATGATGCAATGGTATTCACATTTTGAATCAAAGGATCAGGTGGATAGATGAATAGCTGAGTGGTGAGTGATTGGGTTGATGAACTCTCATTTACTTTAGTTTTGGTCATCATTTACTGTGTTTTGAGTGATACTTTCTTTGGCTCAAAGAAAAAAAAAGCTAAAGTTATGTTCAAAACAGATTTTGAAAGTCCATAAAATCTTTGCCATATATTGACTGTCAAATTTATAGCTCAACTGGCAAACTATATGTAGGGGGAGTATGACAATACAGAAAATGAAATGAAACTTTATTTCTGTGGGTTGAAGTCTCCGTATAATTCATAAGTATTGCTGAAGCCTATAAATTACAGAGGATTTATGTTGCATTGTATCATGGGAATGGGTCATAATTCATTTATGGTACTTCTGTGGTTACACCCAGCCAGAATATTTCAGAGTAAAATTTCTTTTCTTTTTGTACAAATGGAAATACAACTGTGATTTTCTGGCAACAGATTTATTTGTCTTGCAATGTTAAGATTTTTGAGTAGCATTTGGACACTAATTCTGTTTGACAAGTGTCAATGTTAACAGGAGAGCAGTACAGACACTGATGTAACTTGACCATGTCCACCATGTTCCCAGTCTCCCCTAGAGTTCATCTATGACCTAGTAATACATCAAAATGCCAAAACTACCTAAAAGTAGTATATGCTTATATTTTTAAATGCAGAATTACATAATTATAATGGAAAGATTAAATAACATAGAGAACCAAAAGAAAAAAACTTTTCCATATTGAGGGATTATTCTTAAAAATATGTGTGTATTATGTATGTATGTATGTATGTATGTATGCATGTGTGTATCTATCCATCTATCTATCTACATAAACTATCTACATAAACTATGTTCTGCTTAAGCATTTACATGCTTACTTAGTCCATGGCCCTCCCCACCTGTCTGTGAGAGCTTGGTCTTGCCAAGGTTACAGATGTTCTGGTTCAACGAGGCATGGGACAGTCAAAAGAGGACTGATCTGCTGACTTGGATGGTCAGTGCTCCAGGTAAGCTAAGGCTAAGGAAATGCTCTGGACTAAAGCTTGTCTACTCAAAATGGATAGCAGATAGCTATATTGATAGCTGAAACCCTAATCACCAACAAGATGGCATTTGGAGATGGGTCCTATGGGGAAATTATTAGGATTACATGGGTTTATGTGGGTGCATCCCATGATGGGATTATTGCCTTATAAAGAGGAAGAGACAAGGTATCCTCCCTTCTCTCTTTGTGTACAAACTAAAAATAAGCTATATGGGGACTTATATAACCAGGAAGATGATCCTTATCAAAACCTAACCATATTAACACCCTGATCTTGGACTTTCAGTTTCCAGAACTTTCAGAAATAAATCTGTATTGTGTAAGTCACTTAGTCTGTGGTATTCTTTTATAGGAACCTCAACTGATTAACACAAGCAGTTTGGGGAAACTCAAAATAATGCCCCTCTTGTATTTGCAGTGTCACTCTATTCCATAAACACACAACAGTTTCTTTTGTTAATACCCCATTTTATTCATTTGACCCAGTCATTTTTGATCACATATATTTTACATTTAAAAATCACCTATGAAATGAGTAAGGGTATTTCAAATATATATAATCCTAGTATCAGCTAGTGACCCAGGGACTTAGGATTTAGAGTAATGAGCCTCAAACACTCCATTTCATGGCATTTGGAAAATCCAGCACCCTCTCCACCAACAGGGTGCCCATGAATGTTTAGGGTCCTGAACTTCTGAAGCTCTTATGTACCTCTGAATACATATATTCCTCAAGAAGACTTTCACTCCTGTGTGTTCTCATTATCTTTTATTTATTACCATATTATTTTTGTACTGGGGGTACATTGTGACATTTACAAAAGATCTTACAATATAGAATAGTTGAATTCACCCCCTTAATCATTCTCCTTTATCTCCCTCTCCTTACTTCCTAGAATAGTTCAGCAGGTCTCATTTTTCCATTTTCATACATGAGTACATAAGATTTCTGCCATATTCACCCTCCTATACCCTTTCCTTACATCCTCCCCACTCCCACTGGTACCAACCTCCAGACAGGACCTGTTTTACCTTCCTGTCTTCCATTTTTCTTCTCATAATCTTGCAGTAGCTTTTTGTTGTTGCTCTATATTAAATTCTGCAAATAGGAGATGAAAATTTTCTGGATTTTAGCAGGAAGAAAACCTAAAGTGATTATTATATGTGCTTTGTATCTAGGCCTACTAAATTTTTTTCCAGAGGCAGAGATGCACAATTGCACATCACCATTACAGACATGGAACATTAGACTGCCTCTCTCCAGCATTCTTTCTGGGTCTCCAGAACCAGTGAATTGCTATGGGTGAGCTTGGTTTCCCAATGCCAAACCCTAGTCCTGCTTGCCCTTTCTGCTTCCTCTGGGAATCCAGCAGTATTTCAAATCCTTTTTGTTTTCTTTTGTATAACAATTTGGCTCTCCTTTGTTCTGAAGATTCCTTTCATATTCTATACTTGAGTATGAACATTCACATCTAAATAGTTAACCACCAACTCATTTTCTAAACGAATATATATCCTACCAACGTAGATGCACTTCTGCATTGTTGGTTGGGGTAGTGGTAAACAGAGTTGCCTTCCAAGAGTAATTCTCATGTCACTTATTAGGATACCATATTTCTCTAAATTTTGTTATTTATATTGACGCACAGAAAAGAAGGGGAAAGAGGGTAAATACATCAGGAAGCAATGTGTGTTCTTTCTTTAAGCCTCAGGGTACTACCTCAGGCTTGTATCATTGTTTCTCTTCTGATACAATTCCTAAGTCTTCCTCTGTTCTTCTTTGTCCTCTGAGGCTGTCACTGTCCATCTATCTTATCTGTATGGGTGCTTTCCTCTCTGACCCTTGTTGGATAATGGAATAAGATCCTTATGGCCCCAACATACCTCAATGCTCCTTAAAACAAGAGGATGGCCAACTTTCATTTTGTTATAAATTTATCTAATTGTACGAGTAAGCATATAGATTTTTATAGTTGCAGGAGAGTGAAGATAGTGCAGATAAATCACAAAATCTTCTCTGATCTGTGTGTCTTCTGGAATTTCTGACTTATTTTTGAGATCAGTTATAGTAGCATGTACTCCAGGTAGTCATTTTACCTGCCACCCTTTTGGTTTAGAAAGTTTTATTATCTCTTTTATTTATTAGTATTGTTAACAGCACTGGTTCAATCTGTGATCAGAAGACCTCCAAATTCTTGTCCAGCATGGAAGAATCTATGGCAGGACACATGGGTATAAATGGAGTTTATTAAAAGTTAGGGAAGGGAAATACAAAGGGAAGCATGGTGAGGCCCAGTGGAAGCCAGAAGCCAAGACAGTGTTTCTGCTCTTCAAGTACTTTTAAAACCTAAGATAACCTATGGGAAGGAGAAAATAAGGAGATTCCCATCCAATAATTAACAACTGGGGAGAAGCATCAGCAGTTCCCAGCCAGGTGAGGGTGGTTCCTGAGCCAAAGCATGGTTAGTCTAAGATGTAATTTTTTTTTTCTGTGAGTCCCTAATTTAGCCTGCTTCAGTATCACCTTTTATTACATATAAATTTATTATTATCTTTTACAAATCCATCATTTCTAGAATATGAACTCCGGACAATCATAATTGAGCAATCGGTGTCCCTTTTCCCATACCAATATGCAGTTTTATAATGAAAAGAAAATGGGTTGAAACTATAACTAAAAATATAGCTTTTAGCAAAGTACTTACCCCCTCTTAACCCATCTTTTTTTTTTTTTTTTTTGGCAGTACTGGTGTTTGAACTCTGCCTACACCTCTAGCCTCTCCACCAGGCCTTTTTTGTGAAGGTTTTTTCAAGATAGGGTCTCAGGAGCTATTGGCTTGGGCTGGCTTCAAGCCATGATCTTTCTGACCTCTGCCTCCTGAGTAGCTGGGATAACAGGTGTGAGCCACCAGTGCATGGCCCATCCCTTTTTTTCTCTGGAAAATGAAGTTAGCTGTATGGTATAATAATGATCATATAAATTAAAGAAACTACAAAATGTTTAATATTTAAATATTCTTAATAAATCTTAGCATAGTAAAAAAAGAAATAACTGGCTTCCTTATAGCTTGGCTTCTAATTATATGACCTTGAACAAATAACATAATTTCTCTTAAGTCTCTACTTCCTTACCTGTCAAATGGGAATTCAATTCCAGCACCTGCTGTGAAGATTCATAAATATGCATACATATCAGCTGTGGCTAATACTTAAGTATTCAAACAAACTTTTTTTGAAATCTCTGTCATTCACCATGACAGAGGCATCTATCTATGCACAGTTCAACCATTCTGGTACTTTCTTGGAATGTAGCGAGGATGGGGATGCAAATACTGTTGTGGTCATCATCTTCCCTGAATGCCCCTTGGAAGAGTTTTGGCAAGGGAAGATCTTATTGTCCCTTGATGTTGACATGTCTCAAAGTGTTTAATTTTCAATCCATTTCCTTTGACACTCCATTTCCTTGGAATTATTATTCAAAAAGATTTGTGGGTCAGGCACTTGTAGCTCATGCCTGTAATCATAGCTACTTAGGAGGCAAAAATCAGGAGGATCATGGTTGGATCATGGTTCAAGGCCAGCTCAGGCAAACGGTTGGTCAAATGCTATCTTGAAAACAACTAACACAGAAAAAGGATGGTGGAGTGGTTCAAGTTGTAGAGTGCATGCCTAGCAAGCATGAATCCCTGAGTTCAAACCCAAGTACCATCACCACCAACAACAGCAAAAAGATTTGTGAGACTCTTAGTTGGTTTTTTGTTGTTGTAACAAAATACCTGAGACTAGGTAACTTGTAAATAAGAGAAGTTTACTTGGTTCATGATTCTAGAGGCTGAGAAATCTAAGAGCATAATACCAGCATCTGTTTGACAACTGGTGAGAGAGAGAGAGAGAGAGAGAGAGAGAGAGAGAGAGAGAGATTTACCTTCCTTATAAAAAATTAACATAATTGTCCATTCCAGGTTTATTCACACAAACTCCTGAGTGTGCTTCAATATGTGATATGCCATTTTGCCTAGTGCTTTCCATTCAGAAGCAGTACACACTTAGAAAGTCCAAGTTTCCCTCTATTCTCTCTGCCCCCTAGGCTTCACCAAGGGAGAGGAGTTAAGGCTTGTGCCTCTTTTATGTCTCTTTCCTGCAGAGGAGAAGCAGCTACTTCCAGTCTGGGTTTGACATATGTCCTTTCTACTCCTCCCTTCCTACAGGTAAATCACTTAGGACACTTAGACTTAGAAGGTTATTACTGCTATTAGGAGAGGTGGGGAAAGACAGGCTGATGTGAATGGAGAGATGATGGTTCTTGAGAAGGAAAATGAGTAACATCAAAGTACAATGCTGACGTGACAAAATGTATGCTCCCAGGCCAGAAAGTCATTTTTCTGCACACAACATATATCATACTTATAGTCTCTAATAATATAAGTAGGATAAGTTAAGACAGGCATAAAGCCTCCATTCTCCATGTCTGGGTAACTGCCCCCTGACCTTCACCACCGATGGATAGTCCTCCTCGCTGCTCTGACACATCTCAGCACCTGTGAGTCAGGAGAACATCACTCTCTCCCAGATACAAGCACAGGTGTAGGCAGGCAATTATTTCAGAAGGTTTATTTTAGAAACAGAAAATGGTTTCCTAATGACAGACTGGTTGGAGGGGGCTGCATCTCATTGGTTATGCTGGCAGATCACCCTCTGCTGATCTGTTTTGTCATTTTGTTGTCTGTTGAGACAACAAAATGTTGGTGAGCAGCTGGTGGCAGAATTATGTTTTATGTACAAAATGTGGGTGAATATTCTGGCCTAGTGCTATAATTGCCTGATTGGATGGAGATAGGAGAAAGAGCTATGCATTTATCTCAGTGAAATGCACTTTCTCTCCTCCAGATTCAGCATCCCAAACGATGATTGGAGACAGTGAGCAACAGCTTTTCTGCATTTAGATAAGATCTAAAGGAAAAAAAATAAAAAAAACTGCTGTGAGTTTTCTGAAAAGTCAGTGTCAGGCTTGGACCTAGGAAGTATGTGATGATGTAATGCTTTGGTTTATCTCTAAAGAATTAGGTTCCCCAGAGAAGTAGATCTTGATAATAGGCATATTAAGAGAGTACAAGAACATGGGGAGAATGCCCATCAACAGCACTGCACAGGATGTACATTTAGGCTGGCAAAACCCACCGTTGCAGAAACTTCTAAACCAGGTTCTGATTTCTTCTGTAAAACACAATATTCAATACTCATGGCATAGTAATTGCTCAGAGCAATCAGACAGTTATCTAGGGCATCATATTCTTTTGGTTCATCCATATGAGTTATCTGCTTCTTAAGAGTTACATGTGTGTATTCCCCAAAATATTACGACAATTGTGCTTCTTATGTTAATTACATAATTTAATAAAATATTGTCTCATTCAGTGGCATAACAATATAAATTGAAAATAGTCTCTTTGAAAATTCACATGAAGAAATGCTAAAGATAATTAACCATTGAATATGGTATAAACAAGTTATCTTAAAGTTGGAGGAAAATTGTGAAAATCAAGGTGATCAGCCTCTAGAACAATTTGCAATCATATACAAGAAAATTATTCATATTGCCTGTGATTATTTTTCCTAAAACAGAAAGAACAGAGTACAAACTACTATACCCAGACTCAAAGTATAGACCTTAGTCTTAAAACCGACTGGTAAGCAAATGGATAGTTAAAATGCTAACATGCATTTGTGTGAATCATTTTTTATGACTTCCCTCCTTATCCATTGCTTTGAATTGTACATCAAGTTCAGATACGGATTAGAAAGGTTTGGATATCTTTACCTTTGCTAGTAATGTACAAAATCATTCTGGATGGATAAGTGGATAATACGGGAGGGGGGACCAGGTGGAAGGAGGTGAGAGTCTAACGGATAAATTGTGAGGGCTGTCACCAAATAGAAGGATCATATTCTCTGAAGCAGGTTTGTGGCCAGACCTCCAGCCCATGTGAGGAAAGAGACTGGCTAGGATAAGTCATGATGCAGCCTTTAGGGTATGGATAAGTGAGATGATTAATAATATTGAGGTTGAGAGGCAGAATGAGGATAATGATGTGTACACACAAAAATATTACAGACTTCATCATCCAGTAAAGTTTATCACTGTGCCTCAGGTATGTGAATTATTTGTTCTGATCCTCAAATTCCTCATCCTTAAAGTGTAGACAATCATACTTCTGTGGTAGGATAATTAGAAGGATTAAATTTATAATATTGTTATTCATCACGTAACAAAGGGAATATGCTCTGATAAATGCATGGTTAGGCATTTTCATCTTGTGGAAACACCAATCGAGATGTTCCATGTCAATCACTCAATGCTGTCTCTTCATTCTTCAATATTCTACATTGTACTGGAAAGCCAGAATTTTTTGAATTATTGTATTTTCAGTTCTTATCCTGCCTATAAAATGGCTATGGAATCCATAGAGTCATTTGGTTTTTCATTTTTATCATAGTGTTCAATAAATTCCATGAGTAATCTACAAGAGCAATCAGAATCACTTTAAATACAAGAAGCATGAAGTTGTTTCTGGTGCAATATGACTTGCTGTTTTACAATAAACTCTTAGGATAAAAGGAGTACATTCTAAAATAATAAATGAGAAATAAATAATGAAACATACTATATTATAAGCATAGCCATATAGTCATTTATTATCATTAGTACAATTATGTACCCACATAATTGTGTGTGCTCTGCTTTTTATACAACTGGAACCACGAATTTTATTTATATGAACATCACCACAAACACATGAGTATTATAATAACTTCACTAGACAATAGGAGTTTTGGACTCCATTATAATTTTATGAGCCCACCATCATATATTTAGTCTATCATTAACCAAAACACTTATATGCAGCCTATAATTATATTCAAACCATATACCATACATTTAATACTTACACAATAAGTTTCTTTCCCCCTCTCTTCCATTCAGTCTTTCAAAAATATTTATTGAGCTCCTACACTGGGCCAGGAATTGTAGTAATTATAGAGAATCCCTTAGTAAACCAAAACGGCAGAACTTTACTCATGTGGAGCTACTTTCCAGTAGGAAGACAGACACTAAATAAAACAGAATTAATATAAAGACAATGACATGTGCTATCAAACATGTAAAGGCAAAGGAAACCCTTCAGGATTTTATAACCAGAAGTGGGAGTGAGGTGTGGTGTTTACTACATGCTCTATTTTGTTTCTAACTGGAAAGAAAATGAAAACATGGCTGAGTAGTTTTTGCCGTGATTAGTAATGATTCCTCAGCTGTCTGCAGGATAAAACGGGAATAACTTGGGACCAATAAGCTTCAGGCAGCTCCTAATTTTTAATCTTTACTGAAACAGCTTTGTGTTCTTTTGTTCTTATTCTAAGTGTTATATATGCTTGTCGTAGAAAATTCAAGAAAATGCAGTAAATCATTAAAAAGTTAAAAATAGAAAGAAAAAATAATAATCATTACAAATCCCAATATGTGAACATAGCAATTCTTAGTGATTTTAAATTTTCTTTATCCTGTTTTGGTGAACTTTCTTTAAGAACCTCATCAACACACATTAACTCCCTTGGAAATAGGACTAATGTATATACTGATCAGAACTCATAAATATATATAAATGTATATGCAAATATGTGCATAAACATATATAAACATACATACAGAGAGTCCTTTACTTAAGATGGGTTTAACTTAAGATTTTTTTCTACTTTACAGTAGTGTGCGAGTGATATGCATGAAGTAGAAATCATATTTCAAATTTTGATCTTTTCACAGTTAAAGATACTCAGTATGCTACTCTCTTGCCATTTTGGGCAGCAGCAGTGAGCCACAACTCCCAGACAGCTATGTGTCACATGGGTAAATGACCAATTCTTTACTGTACTGTGTTGCCACCATTCTTGGATTTTTGTGTTTTGTGTTTTCACATCCTGTTATGTCAATAAAATGCCCATCTGTGTCTTTTGTACCCATACAACCATACTGTTTTTCACTTTTACTATAGTATTCAATTAATTACATGGGTTTTTCAACACTTTGTTATAAAATAGGTTTTGGATTAAGTGATTTTGCCAAACTGCAAGCTAATGTTAGTGATTTGAGCACATTTAAGTAGACTTGGCTAAGCCATGATGTTTAGATGGCTGGATGTATCAAATGAATTTTCATTTAACCTATTTTCAACTTTAAATGGTTTTGCTGGAACATAACCACATCATACATCCATGGAATCTATATTATATGTTCTCCTTAAATTCATGTATTGAAATTTAATGGTCAGTAAGATAACATGAAGTGGTTGGGTACTCAGGCAGTGATTAAATCATGAGGACTGAGTTCTTATGAGTAGAATTAGTGACCTACTAAAACAGCTGGAAGAAACTATGTAGGACTATTTTCTGTTCTTTCATCATTCCCACCAAGTGAGGACAGTGTTCATAGTGGAACTCAGCTCACACCTGCTGACACCTTGGACTTTCTGATCTCAAGAGAAGTCAGAAATAAAAACTTCTGTTGTCTATAAATTCTCTAGTATTGGGTATTATGTTAAAGTGGCATAAATGTCACTTCCTGACACTTCCTCGCTATATTCCTAGCTATGTGATTATTTCAATGATGAGGCTTTAGCAAGCAAATACAATTCCCCAGTGCCTGTGTTTCCCTTCTGTGAGGACAAAGATGGCAGATGACACTGTACCAAGACAAGGGTCCTTGCTGGCCTGTTACATATGTGTTACAGTGCCTTCCCCTCTCTGTAATTGCCAAGGAACATGAACACAAAATCAGTCTTTCTTGAATGAAATCATGGGGTAACCCAGGTACTACAGGATTTCTTGCCTACCTGGCCAGCACAGCATGAGAAGACAGATTTCAGTTAGTCATGAAGCAGAGTGATGTATGAATTTGTAGTAGAAGAATTTCAGTAAATACCAGTTCACTCTGAATGGCAGAGACTAGTGGAGAGAAATTCAGTTATACCTCAAATACTTGGGAATAATTTGGGTGGGTAACATAAAAATCACTGATCAGGGATATATGATTAACAACAAATTTCATGTTTTTTCTAGACTATTTGAAACTCCTCCATGCTTGTTTTCATTTCTCAAGGAAACCCACCAAGGTCATAATTGAGAACCCACTATCCATTAAATGTTATTCATCAACCATCTCCTGGCTACTATTCTCCTCCCATACTGTGACACAACCCTGACCATGTTGCTTAAAAACCACTAAGGTGACTTCTGTCCCCTGGGCTCCTCTCCTCTCTTTCAATCTACCTACTGTGCCCTTTGGTGGGTTTGTAAGTGCTGGTGTCTTCTCATCACTCAAGTTAGGTTTAAAATTTGCTCCCTGGGTGAGGAATTCCTTGACTTACTGATTTAGTGTTGTTTTTTACTACTCATAGATCAGTCACTCTTTCTTACAAAGCCCTCTTACATTTCTATATTCTAATCAGCCTGAACAATTAACTTATTCATATATTTACTTATATCCTGTCTGTATACCATCCTCCACCAGCTTATGCAAGTCCCATGAGAGCATAGATTTTTTTGCTTCTTGGAACAACGCCTGGTACATCATGTTCAGTAACATTTGTTGAATAAATGCATGGGCACTTATGAATGCTAGACACTGTGGTACAGCAGGTACAGATTTGAATAAAATAAAGCAGAAAGAAATGAGTGCTAATTAAAGGCAGTGGCAATTTTCTATAGACCTATCAGCGGAAGAAGCAATCAATTCTTACTCAATTGAAGGCAGCAGGGATCTCTTCCTAGAGGTGAGATTATTCAACCTCCACAAGGGAGAATGAGATTTTGAATGGCGGGCTGTAATGGCAGTAAGCAGAGGGAAGATAAAATAGATTGCACATCAATTGAAAGGAAGAATCAAGACTGAAACTGTGAAAATGCGGGGCCTATTTCAGCAACAGTGAACATTTCAGTCAACAGTTGGGGAGAAGGATAATGTGCGAGAGAGAAAGAGAGCGACAATCCTTAATGATGCTCACGAAAGACAATTATAGGCAGAAATGGTGCATTAGGGAGATGGATAAAATTTCACATTGGAGTGAAGCAAAGTTTTCCCATCCTTTCCTTTATGAAATTCCCCAAGCCACACGTTATTTCTACAAAAATTCATGCTAGGAAAAGGGAGACTGCTTTCTTGCCATTCCCTTTTGAAGCCTCAGTTTGTTTGTCTTTCTAAAAGGCAATGTGTAAATAAAGAAGAAAAGGTAGAGGAGGAGGAATGATCAGTCCAGGTTCTCTTGGAAAAAGAGCCTGATGCATGACAAGCATGCAGATGCTTCACTTAGACAACACAGACACCACAGGGTATCCAGAGTAAGGAAAATAGAATGTGAGGCAGAGAAAGATGACAAACAAAGACCAACCAGCCACACTCCAAGAAAAATCACAGCCAGTCCTCTCTCCTTGGACAGGAAGGCAGGAGACCTGTGCCTCAGACATGCACAGATGGCAAAGATCAAATAGAAACCAGCCAGTTTCCTTCTGTTCCTGGCCCACACTGGTAAAGACTGACTCTCAGAGAATTCAGTCCTGACCCTCATTTATATTTCTTCATGGCATCATCTGACACCTTTAAAAGTTTCTGGAAAACCAGATTCTCTACCATGCCCTAAGACCAGTGCCCCACTGAAGGTCAGACACAGTAGGAGGGACCTACCTCCGCCTCTAGTCAAGGAACTGTGGATGAGCCCTCCCAGATTGAGTCAAAACATGGCTGTTGGGATAGAGAAAGTATCTGAGGCTCTGGAAACAGATATGGTCCATATCATTTGAGGTAGCACTTAAGAAATGATCATTGCAAACTATATATATATATGCAAATGCTACATGTATATATGTAATATATATATTAAATATTAAATATATTAATATTTTAAAGTTAGCTAAATGTTTCATTGTTTCATATGAATTCATTTCTTTGATTCTTAAAAATTCCTATGGAGTGCCTCCAAAGAGGCACTTCCTGAGATTTTAAGCATTTCATTTAGAATACCATGTGCTTCCTTATCATGTCTTGCGAAGTCAATAGGAAAGGATGAATGCCTACCAAGACCCAGGAGGGAATCTTAGGCTTGTCTCCACATCATCACCAGAGATAAATTAGCTAGTGATACACAGCCACCTCAGGAGAGTCAAAAGGAAGAATGTGGGATTGTGAGAGGACTCCAGATATATTTGAGACAGATCATTTCTTTAAAAACATCTAGATTAAATATGGCCAAGCTAATATTACTCTGTCAAACACACAATCCACAGGAAAATGGACTTGGTTCCCAGTCCTGTCTTCAGTCGTCAGAGCAGAGAATGCTTTCTCTACAAGTGATACATGATGACTAAGTTAGCATGTTAAATCTATGTTGAGAACAAAGGAATCTGTTGTGCACTTTTTCAATTTTTTGAATTTTTTGATAATTTATTATAATTGTTTTAAGATGAAATCCTCATCAAAAAGGAGATTGGTCTACATGGAGGTTTAGCAAAGCAGAGATGAAATTTATCAAGCACTTTTCCTGGGAGATATTCTCCTCTTATTATTCCCCATTTACATCTAACCAACCTGATTGAACAATTTTAAGATGACTGCTAAGATCAGATAGTGAAAATTATAGGTCTGGGACACAAGGTAAGTATTGTATGTTATAAGAACTTGAACTTTGAAGACAAATGGACACAGAGTTGAATTCTGATCCCATGCTTTTATGTGCTATGCACACGAAAATGGAAAGTCTTGAAGGAGGCCAAATGATTTAGTAATATTCATTCAGTAAAAAAGCTGAGTGTCTATGCCAGATATTGTTATTTATCACTATGTGCCAGATGGTGTATTAAACATTATCCTTTTAATCCTTCCATAAGTTCTCTTGGATCCACAGATTTGGAAAATGGTTCCTTAGAGATGTTCCATAATTTGACAAACATCACAGTGCTTAAATGTCACCATTCAGGGTTCCAAGTGTGGTGGTCCGTGGCACTACAAAATTCATACTAATAACCAGTCTACAAGTCAAAAACGTACTTTGATAAAGAAGTCTCATCTTGGATAGAAACCCACGTGCTACACTCTGAATTTCCTCCCAAATTCTTGTGTTAAAACTTAATCTCCATTGTAGTGGTTTTAAGAATTTGGGCCTTTTGGGAAGTGATAAAGTCATGAAGGATCTGCCCTTCTGGATTTATTAGTGCTTCATAAAGTTCTGGAAGGAAGTAGTGTAGGCTTTTTTGCTCTTCTGCTGTCTGACAACATATAGAGCCATCTATGAAAATTCTGCCTTTTCCAGACACAGAACCTGCTGATGTTTTAATCTTGTACTTCCCAACCTTCAGAACTGTGAGAATTAAGTTTCTGCTCTTATAAATTGCCAAGAATCACTGGGCTGAGGACATAGCTCAGTGATAGAACACTGGCCTACCCTGCATGAGGCCCTGGGTTCACATTCCCAACACCACAAAAAAAAGAGCCAGCTAAATCAATCAATCGATCAATCAATCAATTAGATAAATCACTCACGCTCAGGTATTTTATTTTAGAAGTACAAATGGACTAATGCACCAAGTCTACTTCACTGCAAAGACATTTCTGTCTTTCTCTCACTGTCTGTCTCTTATTTTTCTAGGCCTCAAATGGATCTGAAGTCTTTATCTTGCTCTTACCTGAATCTGCAAAAACTTGGGCTAAAGCACACTTTCCATCTTAGAACTCACATGGTTAAAAATTGCTCAGTGTACTCATAGGCTCACTCTCTGTTATTATCTGCTAAAAACTATACCCACTCCTCTCTAACTGTTCAATAGATCAAAGGAAAAAAGTCCTAAGAATTCCAAATTCAGAATATAGCACACAAATAATCACATTTCAGACTTCAAATAACCCCTTCCAATTTTCTTTTTTTTTTGCTTGTCTTTTATTTAACTATCAAGCCTAGCCAGCTATATATATATGTGTCAGTGCTTAAAGACTTGTAGAAAAATTGGTTATAAGTATAAGGATAATATTGGATTTACAGAAGGGTGTTTTTATGCTGAGGAATCTTTACTTCCTAAAGCTGCTAGAAGAGTAGCCTGAGGAAAGAGCTGAAGCCATCCTTAAATATTTAATTTCCATCTTTGAACTACATGTCAGGAGAGGTGGAGGGTGGCCCCACACATGAGTTTAACAACCAAAGAAGTTCCAGTGCTCGTCCTCCTTCTCTGTCTTATATGTCATGGGACTTTCACTTACTATTTATCTCCCAAACCCAACTCTCTCTACAGGAACTAAAACCCTATTATTCTTAAACGGTTTGGTTTGATGTCACCCAGCAGTGAAGTCATTACAATTCTCCAGGGCAATTTTCTTCTTGGACTAATAACACTCCATTAGCATCTTTCAAAGCCAGAAGAAAATCTGTTCTAGGAAAAGGGAGAGAGGTAGCAAAAAGAGAAAAGCAGAATAAAATATGTCCCACTGGCTTTATGTAATCCTTCGCTGACACACGATTTCTCAATTAGACAGCTCTGGCTGCCCTCTTCAATGCTGGCGAGGAAAGAGGCTTCTGTTCAAGTGAGAGAAAGCCTTGTTTCTTTTTGTTGACTCTGTCTGTCAGCAAACATACAGAAGTGATCCTCAGAGCTATCCATATCATGACAACTTTGATGATAGAGCAAGTAGGCAAGATTGAATTCAGTTTCCACAAATTGGGAATTTGCTGTGGACATTTAATACTAAATATCAGAAGAATATTAAATATTTGTAACAAATAATATATTTTATACCCTCTCACAAGTGACACTAATTTCAGATTGTATATGTATATACATTTGCATAGAAATCACACACATACATAAAAGTGTGTATATATGCATCTGTTCTGTACAAATATACCCCCTACACACTCATTCTCCACACACTCATTCTGTCCAAACATACCTAGGCTAAATATTTCCTTGCATTTTCAAAACTTCGTATGATCCCTTGTTCTTGTTTTATTTCTACTGTTCTGATTCTTTAGCAACCAATGTTGTGTTGGTCTGATTGCTGGTGGAAAACACAAAGACAGTGGATCAATTTGTACATTTAGAGGCTGATGTGGCAGAATGTGTCTTGAAAAGTAAGAAGAAAAGGTCAGAAAGAGGAAAGCTTTGACTACATGAGTTCTTAGAAGAATTTTAAAGACTTGTAGAGATTGTGAATGCAAGTTCATGCCGATGGCAGTAATGGTTTAATATTTAATTTTAATTATTTCTATATACTGGATTGGGATGTCTTCTAATTGCTGCATCCTGCAGAGAGGAAATATTAAACAGCAGTTCATATTTATGAGAGTAAATACATATTTTAAATAGACACATAAGAGTACAAACCCAGGTTGCACAACTAGTGGCAGAGTGATATCTATGAAGGGTGACAAGTTAGTCATCTCTGTGCTAATGATAGCATCTTTCTTAATGAAATATATTTGAATAACTAGTATGCTCATTGGCTTTGGAAAAAATTCAATAAATAGAAATGATATTTAATCTCATGAAATATTCTTATAAATCAACAATTTCGAGTGAAGATACAAGCTATACACTCAAAGATTAAATGCTTATACCAAGTCATTACTTTGCCTTATAATATTATGGGCAAAATTGCAAGTTTCAGACCCAGACTATCTGCACGCAAATCTTATTTTATCACTTACTTATTACTTGATTTTAGACAAATGACTTACTCCCTGTGCCTCAGTTTCCTTATCTATAAAAGGAGGAGGCTGTCTGCATTAAACTGTCTTCAGGCAGTTGGGAATGTCAAATTAAGTAAAATGCCCAAAGCACTCAAAATAGAGACCATTATACTGTATATGCAGAATACATGTTAGGTGCCATGTGCCAATGACCCAGTTCTCCTGTCAATCCAAAAATAATGATCCTACATTCTATGCAGGATGGGTGTCATGATTACTACCATATAGTTTTAAAGTCCCTAGTATAGTGTCTATCATATAATGCATACTCAATGTGCAAGGCTGATTTTCTGTTACTTGTTGACATGCTTTATACAGACTAACAAAGTATTCATTATGTATTTACAGAGGAGGTAACACCAGTTATCCTTTTGGATTCTCTTAATGCCCTGTCACATGCTCATTATTGGTTCTGCTTTATAGTTGACACTCAATGTGTTCAGGTGACTTCCCTGAGGCTACACAGCCATGAATGAGAACTACAAGACAGGTAGGATTTTGAGCATCTATTTGTACAATAACTGCATTTAGCATTTAATCCTTATAATTTCATTAAGAAATGATTGCAAAATCATTGTAGGGATTATTATCCATTGGGATGCAGAAAGCTGTCCAACACCACAGCTTCAGAAGTGCCAGACTCAGGCTTTGTGCCCAGGTCTGTCCATGAATGCAAGGAGTTAATTCTTTCCATTCAACCACATGGTGCCTTACATTCAGATGAGCATTTTCAATGAATTTTCCATGCTAAAATAAAGGGAAAAATAGGCTTTGTTTGCTTCATGACATATGTATTTGAAAATGATAACTACTTCTGTGAGGCTTGAATCAACACATTCTCCTATCTCTCATTTGCTTCTCTGGCTCTAAAATCATCAGAGTTTAACTGAGGAAACACAAATTTAAGAAGAAGAAAGAAGAGGAAAGGCAGCAGTGATGAAGGCTGCCGGGTGTGTGCAGGCAGCAGGCCCGTCTCTGGGGTCCCAGATCAGCAATGCCAGGCCTTTTATCTTCTAGCGCCTTAAGCTACTGTGATCTGTTCAGCCTTCTGTGGTTACATATGTCTCCAAGCAGAGTGATCGTTCCTAACAGCATGAACTCTGCATTATCGGCCCCCCTGCCTTTTGAATCACTCTAAATTAAGCAGTGGCTGTGTGCACTGTCAGGAGGAAAGAGACTGCTTGGGCCAGTAGAAGCAGCTGAAGTTTATGATGTTTTAAGACCTCACTAACAAAAGACAAGAAAGGAAAACTACTTCAGTTCATTAAAAATAACGTATGTCATTTTGCTTTCTTCACACAGGTTTCAGTACCAGGAGATTAGAGCCCATATGAAATAAGTAAAATTATTTGTTCAAACAATACCCCATTGGATTCAGTGCCAATTGAAGGAGGGAGGTAAAATTCTCAATATGACTAGAAAGATTTTATCTTGGCTCTTGTTAAGATACAAAAATAAAGGATAACATATAAGAACCAGCAGAGAAAGAAAAATATCAAAGGAATAAAATGAACTTTCTGAAAATCCCAGTGAAAGGTAACCTCGCTGAGCACCAATTTGTTTGACACCTTGCTGGCCCCTAGCACTACCCAATAGAAACTATGTGATTTCCCAAGAGGTCTCCTCACTGTGTAAATAGTGGTCCTGGTGCTGGTTGTTTAGTAGGTAGGTGGCGGAATCCAGTTTGAAACCCCTGTGTTCTGACTTGTATACTCAAAATGTAGACAGCTTCCTGGGTACCGAATCAGTTCGTGTTGGTGCTGCTCCTAGCTCTGCTCTTGGTGAGCTCCTTGGTCTTGTGCCACTTTCTTTTTCTTTTATCTTTTTCTCCTTCCTTCCTCCCTCCCTTTCTCTCTCTAATGCAAAATGTAGTCTACACTTGTTCTTACCATGAAGGCATTAAATTAGACTCTGTGGGGATAGAGATGGAGAGGATGCAGTCTGGCATCATGTGTTTTAAACTCTCCTTAGGTGTTTCTGTTGTGCGGTCAGGTTTGAGAGCTGTTGTTAAAGACAGCCTTACAACCATTCCCAGTTTCGTAAAGAGTGCTCTGTCTTCTGCAGCAGGGGCTATAACTCTTTCTGTGAAGAGCTATGTAGGTCACACTCTGTCACAGCTATTCAATTCTATCATGATAGCCTGAAAACAACCATAAACAAAATGTAAACAAACAGGCATGGCTGTGTTCCAATGACATTTTATTTACAGAAACAGGTTGCAGGCCTGTGTTCCAGATTTAGTTTTCAGACAGAAGTTTGCCAAGTTCTGTTCTGTAAAGCCACCCTGACACTCATCTGTACTAGATTGCCATGGTCTATTTACGCAGCAGTCTATATACTAGATAATAACCTCTCTGAAAGCACTGGATTTCTCTTACCTTATAGTCTTACATGGTTAGCACAGTGCCTGCCACCAGCTGGCACTGAATGAATGCTTGTCGGGTGAATAATAAATAACCATGGGGAGTTAGCTTAAATCTTGGAACAAATCAAAAATTCTTCTGGGAACTGGATTGAAGATTTGGTAAAATGAGCAGAGGTCATTTAAAAACTGATCATAGAATTATAGTTGACTATAAAGCTTCATTTTATTTCCTGCTCTTTCGTGTGTGTGTGTGATTTAAACCAAGGACCTCATTTATGCCCAGCAAGCACTCTTTCCCAAGCTCTAGAGCTTCATTTTGTAAAGTCTGTCCCAGTTTTCACCTTCTGTGACATGTGAATCATATCCTATAGAAAAGTATTTGTTCACACAAATAATTCTTTCCAAGCTTTCTTTCCTCCATTCTCCAGAGACTCACCCAGATCTGTGCTTGAAGCAATCACACACAGGATTATAACTCTGTTTAAGGTTTTCAAAGCAACAAGTTATCTACAAATATCCAAATATCCTTCCATATAACTGAGTCTTAGATTCAAATAGCTGGTTGATTTTTCTTATTTTTATTATGGTCTTTGATATCTTTTCTTTATTTTTGAGATATGTGTATTATCCAGGATAGCCTTAAACTCACAATTCTCTTGCCTTAGTCTCCCAAGTGCTGAGATTATAGGTGTGCCCTATCAAACCAAGCTGATTGATCTTTCTTAAATTGTACCTTGAATAAGTTCCCACTCCTCCATATTCTTTCCAATTAGCCATATACTCAGGCTGAAGTCTAAAACACAATATGAGCCTGAGAGCTCTTCCACGCTCTTTTCGGACTCATTTTGAGAAGGTTTAGCCTCAACAACTTCTCACGATGATGCCTCTATTCAAATCAATTAGCATCCAGGATGAACTTGGGTTTACAGTTCTTAATGCAACTTTTCTTAGCAATGATAGATCTCTCTCTTCTTTCTTCTGTCTCTATCTCATATTACAATCTATAGAGTTAAAAATATTCCCATGTGATCTTGAACAAATTATTTAACTTTCTTGGCTTTAGTTTCCATCTCATCAAGATTGCTGGAGTCATAAAACTGTCACGAGGATTGAGAGATGAGATGTCGGACACTTAGTACCCAGTCTGGCATGTAGAAAGTTCGTTCCCCTGGTGTTGCCATTGATACAGTGTTAATTTTGAATCCTCTGACCTTGGAATAGCTAAGACAGGATAATTTACTTTTCTCATAGATAAGAAAACTAAGGCCCAGTGAAGTTAGAATGTTTGCCTAAGAGCACATAGCAGTGAAGCATGAAGCTATAATTAGATCTGAGCCTTCTGATTGCTGGGATTTTTATCATCACACTCTGCTTCTTTTGAATGTTCACTATGTTGGAAATCTTATCATAAATTAAATTATATCATTCTGTTACTAATATGGGATTAGATTTCTTTTTCATGTAACCCCAAGCATAGTAGTTGAGTATCTAGGAACTACAAGCTGTTTGCACTGGGTCTGAGTTCCTCATTTATACAGCACATGACTACTTTTTGGTTCCATCCATCTGCAGCATTTTATAAGTCCAGATTCTCAATTATTCATGCTAATGGGAGTGGAAATTCAAGGGTAATTGAAATTCGCAGCTAATCCTTCAAGTTGTCTGGGAATTCTTGCCCACCAGCTCTTCATCCTTGAGTTTCACTTACCGACAAGTAGATATAATTGACTGACTTGAGCTTGATCTTTTTTCTGATCTTGCTCATCCTCAGAAGAAGGGACAAATGAGCAGAAAAATTACCTAATGGGGGAGGGAAATGTGAAAGCAAAGGAACCAATGATCTGAAAGTTGGCTATTTGTTTCCTGACTTACTGAAAGTACCCCCACAGTGTTGCCCCATGCTCAGAAATGACATGGTCCTAAAGAACCCTTTGCAACCCAAATTTCTGTGAACCAAATCACAGGTTTCTGTGTAGAGGTAGGGAGACTTATACCAAACAAAACACACAAAGAACCTATGCTGATACTTTTCCAGCTTTCCTCAAGTCTTTTTGTTGTTTTATGGGATCACAGAATTATCATTTTCTTTTTCTGTCAAAGAGAAGCAACACCACTGGATGTTCTGCAAGAAAATTAGTGGCAGAGGAAGGTCAGTAGACACAGGCCGTACACAGAGAGTGGTGCAAGGTCTGATGTCTTCTATTTTGATGATACAGTTTACAATTTACATATTTTGGGGAAAGAAAGATTAAAAAGGTGTAATTTACCTAAAAGGGGAGTCCTATTCAGAGTTGTAAGTATATTACAGAAACAATAAAATATCAATTAGTAGACAGAAAATGGTAAAATTTTTTCCTCAAATAAAAAGAGCACAAAATAGTTACGTATAGTTCTGGCAAGTATAATGAATGTAAGGTTATGTCAATTAAAAAACACAGTTTGCTAGTTGTAATTAGTTAGAAAATGTTTGTTAAGCTGACTGTGGAGTTATTGTTGTAAGCCTGATACATGAGGCAATCTATCACACTGTTAAGAAACTGAATCTATGGTCAAATCCTAGCCCTTGGTAGGTCGGAGAACTTTGTAAATTTAATTAATGTCCCATACCTCATTTTCAGAACAGAGATAATAAAAATAACTCTCTCATAAGATTTTTTGTAAAAAAGTCAAGTTAATATATAGGCATGTACCACCACTCCCAACTTGATAGTTTAGATGGGGTATTGCAAACACTTTGCCTGGACTAGACTCATACCACAATCCTCCTCACCTTGATCCCCCAAGTAGCTAGAAATAAAGGTGTGAGCCACCATGTCTTACTATGAAGTTTTGATATAAAAGCTATGCTTTATTCATGATATGAGCTGGCAAACTACCTTAATACCATTTGTAACATTTGAATAAGCAGCGGAAGTGTGCTCTTAAGGTTGGAAGCAGGGCCCGTCAGCTTTCATCTGTAATTCTAGCTATTCAGGAAGCTGAGATCAGGAGGCTGGAGGTTCAAGGCCAGCCCCAACATGGAGGTCACACAACCTTATCTCAACCACTAGCTAGTTGCTCTGGCATCTTCATGTCCTCTTAAGCTAAGCAGAAGACCTATCAGGAGGATCAGGGCTCCAGGCTAGCCTGGTCATAAAGTAAGACCTACTCCAAAATAACTGGAAAAAGAAAGGTCTAGAGGTATGTCTCAAGAGCCAGAACACCAGACTCTGTAGTATGACACCCTGAGTTTAAACCCCAGTATTGCCATAAAAAGAAGAGGGGTAGATAGAAGGATAGCGAAGGATTAAGAGCATGTTTCCTTTATATTGGAATACTTTTACCTAAGATGGTTAAATATTTCCTGCCTCTTTTTGCATCAATATTCAAAATATTGAATTTTTTTCTAGAAAATAGCAAATTACTCTGCAAATTCAAATCTATTCCTATGCATACGTGTGTTTATTATACTATGTCATTTCTAATAATTAAATTATCAACCTCACTTATTCATGCTTGCTTTATCAACTTGGTTTTGCTCTGTTTCTTACCTTCATCTGGTATATTCAGTGGTTCTTTTCCAAATTTCTTTTTGAAAAGTGTTTACTTTTATCTTTCAATATTTTACTAAAATGTATATGTAAATGTTATATGTAAATTTTACTAAAATGTATATGTAAATGTTACTCTCTATTCTTAGAGTAACTATAGAATTGTATGAAACTTACACAAATAAACATCATAATGAATTTCATAGATGTACAGCTGTTTTGAGAAGACAAACATCACAGAGAGCATTAATACACAAAAAATCTTATGAGTGATATGGGCAAAGACTTGAAAAGGAAAAAGAGAAGGAGCAAGAGTTTCAAAATTCAGTCAGTTTATAGGAACTCTTAGAAAGAGTTCCCACTTAGTTCTTTGTGGGCTCACTGCATTAAAAGGAATTGAGCTCTTCCCTAAAGTAAAAAAAGGCATCTTGGGAACTAATTAAAATGGAATGGTTGTTTCTGAATCCAGACCCTGACCTTCATTAAACCTACACTTACTTACTAGATCCAAGAAACAGAATCCCAAACGATAAGAATAAAAAGAAATGGCTTTAGGTTTAAGGTCATAAATGCAGCTCACTATTTTGACAAAAACTCCAGCATTAAACCCACAAATATGGTGGCAATACAATGCAGTTCTGTCTAAGGATGAGAAAGACCACATGCTAACAAAAGCTTTCAGAGAAAATGCTGCCATTTCAGATGAAAGAGGAAAAGAGAGGAAGCAATTTCTTTAAAAAAAAAAAAAAGATAGTATATTAAAAGAATATAAAAGTAAAGCACTTGGTGTTTTTATGACATACACTTGATTTATACAAAGGACAACCAAGGACTTCACATGTTAAAAAATAACCAAACAACTACCTGTGACTTCAGTCGTTATTTGTAAGACATGTTGCCTCAAATTATTGTATAAATGGTTTTCATTCAGTAGAGAGAACCCAAAGGAAGCATTTTTGTCTTTCAAGGGTCTTTATGCTTTCATTCAGAGGCAAAAAGAAAATGCAAAATGAAAGGACCCTTCTATGCCTTGTCAGCAGATATGTGATATTTCCAATTTTCTTTTCATGACCTCTAGGAAAAACATAGTCTCAAAAGTGCTGTTCAGTTGGAAAAAGAAATTGCCCAACAATTATAGATTCATTCAATATAAGGTGTGTGGTTTTGGGAAAATGCGGTGGCAATAACAAAATATTCCATACTTTGCTACATTTTAGTAGGGCATAAAGAATTTCTTGAAGGCCTAGTACTTTGTAATAAAAAGTAATTTTTGCTAATATATTCCCTAGACATAGGCATTGTGTTGTATTGGATTGCATACATTAGACCAAAATGCTCTCTTGTTCAAACTTTTATAATCCAGAGACTTCCTGCAAATTTTATGTATGTGAAGGAATTTGCTCATGGGTCATTACAAGCAAGTTGCTCTTTTCTTCATGAAGAGAGTTGTAAAGAGCCTGCAATTGTAATGCAGGAGAAACGCAAGACAAAAGAACAGTTGAAATTTGTAAGTATTTTATTTGTAATATAATGGAATGGGAAAATCAAGAACACCACAATGTTTGCCATCGCAAATTTTATTTGTGCTCACAATTCATTGTGGCATAACTTACTAGTAATAAGATGCATTATCGTAATTGTGCAGTTTGATGTGTTTATTTTTCCCAAATTCTTACACCAATATAACTAACATCTGGTAAATATATGGAACACCATATCTGAGAAAAATTCCACCTTCCCTTTTCCACTTAATTTTGCTAAAAAGTAATCACTACAATGATTTCCATCATCATTGACTAACTTTGCTTGTTCTTGAAATTTAAATAAATGATATCATATAGCAGGTATCCTTTTGTAACTATCTTTTTTCTTTCAGCGTTTTTTGAGTTTCATCCATGTTGTTGCTTGTATTAGTAATTTGTTTTCTTTTATTAGTGTTCCACTGTGTGAATATTTCTTCATTGTGATTACCCATTCCCCTTTTATAGGGCATTTGGATTATTTCCAATTTCTAGCTATATGGATAATACTTCTTGAATAAATTTCAACAAATTTCTTTGTGGATATATTTGTAGTTGTCTTGGCTATATCATTAGTCACACGCTTGCTGGATTATGTGATACAGTAACCCATATTTAACATAGATTAAAATCCTGGATTCAGATTCTTTTCTATATACCTTTGCTTTTACATTTTTCTGGCTGCATAAAATATACATAGCTATTTATTTTATTTAAAAAGTAATAAAGAGGACATCAAAAGTCACAAATAAATGATGGTTAACATTATTCCATATATCTTTCTTTCTAGATGTTTTTCATATGTTGTGATAGTATTCACAGGCATGTATCTATATAATGAACAATGAATTAACTTTCAGGAAATATTACAATTACACTTGCAGTTTTCTCTTTGGGTTTTTTGTTTGTTTTGGCTTTGTGTTTAAAGATGGGATCTCACAGTGTTGCTCAGGCTGGCCTTGAAATCCTGGGCTCCAGCTGTCCTCTTGCTTCAGCCTCCCAAGTAGCTGGGACTACAGATATACACCACCAATCTGGTTTCAGCTTCACTTTTTGTTTATTTACAATCCAAATAAGATGTCTTTTCATTTCATTTTGCTGACTGACCCCATTCATTCACTCATCCCACAGATTTTGAGTTCCTTGTAAATGGAGGCATTATTCCAGGGGATACAGATTAAATAATGATCTACATACAATATGTTCCCCACAAGGAGCTCACAGTCTAATATAAGTATAAAGATAATAATTCAGCAATACACCAAAAGTCACAGAAAGATGAGTATAGTTAGCTTGGAAAAAAGAGCATGCCTTAGGAGTGAGAAAGTGACATCTAAACAGAAATTTGAAGGAGGTGCAGGAAAAAGAAGAGCAAAGGTTGAAGTATGACTGTGATAAGAAGTTAAATGTTTCATGGGGGCTGCAACAGAATGAGAGACAAGGAGAGGGCAGAAAAAAGAGACCCAGGAAGGTTCTGCATAGATGGGCTGTCATTTATCTCCACAGACCCTGCTATTAATGAGCCCTGGAGGGCATGTCCATGTTTGCTGTACAGTTAATGCTGCAATAGACTTCTTGCTAAATAATTATGTGCATGTGTAAACATTCCCATTGCATAAATCCTCAAAAATTTCTAAGAATTATTTTACTTTTTGAAATATATTGCCAAATTGACATGTTTATCTCACAAATGGCAAAATTCAAATACTTGGTTTAATAGGCAGAATAATGGTCCATCTTTGATACCTTAATCCCAAGAATCAGTACTCATGCTACCTTACATGACAAACCACACTTTCCAGGTGTGGTGAAGTTACAATGTTGCAATGGGGATATTATCCAGGATTACCAGATGGACCCAATAGTACCAAAAAGGAAAAGAGAATGGTAGGAGAGTTAAACTCAGAGTGAGGCAATCCAACAAAAGTGACTCCATTGGCTATTGCTGGTGTAACAAATGAAAACGTGCCACCACCTGAGGAATGCAGGCAGGCATTCAAATCTAGAAAAGATGAGAAAAATGATTCTTCCTAACTTATAGAGAGGAACTCAGTCCTGCTGACACTTTCTTTAATCCCTGAGGGAGTCATTTCAGATTTCTAACCTTCAGAGCTGTGAGATAATGAACTTGTTTTATCTGAAGCCATTAGGCTTATGATCATTTGATACAGCAGGCAGGGGAAACCTATACATTTAGAGGGCTTGCTTCCTGCAGTACGATGGAACAGATAAAAGATTGTGCTCTGGATCTGGATTTGCTTCATTCAAATCCCAGCTCTGTCACTTATTAAACAGACATGACAGCTTTTAAAAAGTCTCTGTCTTTATTTTCTCATTTTAAAATTGGGGATCAGTTTCATACTACCAACTTCAGTTTTGTCTTTGTGATTGCTTCTGTGTTTTGTTGAATAAAATGAGTTAATGTATGAAAAGTGCTTAGAACAAAACCTGTTACTTCATTATAACTACATAACTATTATTTTATTTTTCTGTAAAACAGAAAAAAACAGCAAACTGAAGGACATATTGTAATACTTTTCATTAAATTACTATATTGTGTAGTAAGTAAAAATACAATAGTCAACCTCCCCTTATTAATGTTTGTGTTTTCCATTGTTTCATTTGCCTGCATTAATCACAATCTAAAAAAATATTGAATAGAAAATTCCAGAAATAGGCAATTCAGAAGTTTTAAATAATTTTCACTACAGTATGTTGTTATTGTTTTTCTATTGCTAGTTAATCTCTTAATGTGCATAATTAATAAATTAAACTTTATCTTAGGTATGTATGTATGTATAGGAAAAAATAGTGTAATATACACCTTAGTACTATCCAAGGTTAAAGGAACTTGGAAATATATGCTCCATGGATAAGCAGGGAGTATTGTGTGTGTGTGTGTGTTTATAATTATTCTCATTCTTCTTTTCTTCCCATGTATGTGTGAGTATAGGTATTGTGGACACATACACACACTCTCACACTGCTTTGCGTTTGTATCCCAAGACATAATGTCAGGAGCATCATAGGACCTCAGTAACTTCTTTGATAATAATATGGGATGGTATTTTAAATAATGCAACCCTGGGCATTTATAATGGTACACACACATACACACATGCACACACGCAATATCTATGGATGCAGGTACATGGAAGCACTCACACTAAACATAGAATAATGAAAGGGTTCAATAAATTTTACTTTGAGCACCATCTGGGTTATGATAGGATTCATGCTGAGTTCAATTCACTGAGGTACAAGAATTTCTGCTTATTTTTCCCCTAAATTTCATCCAGAAAATAAATAACCAAAAGAAGAAAACACAGCTAGGAAAAGCAGTGAGCCTTAGTCATGCCCAAAGGCTAATTTATCTCACAAAACTAGCATCCTTTACCATTTGTCTTCCCTGTCTGTCTTTGGAGGCAGGGAATTTTCCCACATGAACCAGAATTGTCTTCTTTTCTATGACACAAAAGTCACTGGCAAGGCCCTCCCTCCCCTGATGCCCACCAGGATTGTTTCCATTGCCTTTGTGTCTTCCAAGGTGCTCATAGTTAAGGCACAGTGCAATCTTATCCCCTCATCTAATAAATTACTGGTTTCATTAAAGACAGAGAATTGTTGCTGTTCTTTGGTCTGGATTGCAATAACTTTAAAGCAGATAAATAAGCTATGGGATTATTAGTTATTCTTTCAAATTCTCTCAGTAGAAAATGCCAGCTGCTCTCTTCCTCATAAATCTAGGCCTAGCTATTGTGTTCTGGAACCTTCTGCTGAGAGAGGCAGAGCTTCCACTTGAAGGTGAGGCTGTTAAAGGTTACTTGGTAGAAAGAAAAGAGAACCAGAGGAAGGAGGAGGATTCAAATAACCACAACAAGATCTAATATTAGGCTACTTATGATAACATTGCCCAAGCACTGACATTGTGACAAATCTGTAAGCTAAGTCTGTGAAGAACTTCTACTTTGCCCTCGCAAAAAAAGGCTGGATGTAAGAATCAAATGAAATGGCCACATTTAGTGAATTGTGCTAAGATAGCTCTTCCTCTTCCACTGGGTTCTGAGGTTGGTGAAGTCAGTGACCTGTCCTTTGTGTTCTGGGTCTGAGCCCAATTCAGGAGCATCGTAAGAATTCAGTAACTTGTTAATAAGTGTAATGCGTCATATGGACTTGTGTTTTAAGTTACAAGACACTGGGAAAACATCATGGTATTTAAGTATCTGCCCCATATTCTCAGAAACACCAAAACCTAGAGATAAACTGAGTAACAGAAGTGTTATTGCTGTTGACACCTGGACAGAAGCATTTAGAACCTCCTCCACCCACTGATGTCAGTAACCTGCTTGAGTGTCACCAGACAGGATGTTCACTAAACCCCACTTTTGTCTCTCCGGTTCCTTCCCAGGGTAGCCTGGTGCCTGCATGTAAGGTGGGGCAGCAGACCATGCCAGAGGTCTGTATGTGCAGTTTCTGCATCTGTACATAGCATATGAAAACACTCAACAGGTGTTAGTGTGCACTGTGATTTTTTTCCACTCCACAGCTTTACTAAACAGTTTAATTAGAAACTAATAGGTATGATAATAAATTTGCCAGATCTTTGCACAATTGCTGATGATTGTCTTTTCAAAAGGGAATCTAGTTTTCTAAGTACTAGCAGGTAGATTTTCATGGGGATAATCATTCACAAGATTGTATGTAGCTCAGCCATTTTTAGCTGTTTTCCTTCATATGCAGCTATTCATTGGGGGCATACTGTGTATACATATTTTTTAATGTAGCTCTTCCTTAAAAAGACTGGACAATGAAAATTTTCTAAGGTTTTTACCTTTTTGATAATTTATCCAGTAGTCTGAAAATGATCGCTTGGGTATTTTACAAGCCTTTCTCCTTTTCTTCCTAACTCCATTGATTTTTATCCCCTCAAATCTGTGACCCATCTAATACAAGTGTGCTATGTATACAAGCAAATGTGCTCCTGTGGCATGTCTTAAAACCCCTTTTTAGAACTTCAATATACAAGAAAATTACTCCTTAACTTTTTCACCTCATAGTGCATAGCAAATGACAACATCAAAATGGAACTCAGGGACAAAGACATACATTTGCTGTGGCCAGAGGCAACTGTTAACATCTGGTGTACCAGGTGGGAAACCTGGCCTGAGAAATGCTTCAGTCTCTCAGCATGATGTTCAATATAACCAAGTTATCTTCTCATGGCCCACACTTCTGTTCCCATCTGTGAGGGAGCATCAGGGACTGAGTTTACCTTCCTGACTGAAAACAATACAAAGATAAAGTATTTGAAATGATAGACATCAGCAAGAAATCACAATGATCCCTGAAAGATGCAAAACCAATGTGGTAAGTGTAAGCTTCTCCATTGTGTTGTCTTTCCAGCCCACAGCATGGAGTTTGATACCAATGCTGAGAGTTCTGGACAAACAACATGACCAGAGTTTGCAAGACAGGTGAGGTACACAGAAAGAGCTCTCCAGAACTGCAGAGGGTTCCCACAGTGTTCATCTGAGCACTAAGAAGCAAATACATGGAGTAAACTACTTGAGGCCAGGGAAGGATTTTATGTAGCAGTGTACCCTTCTATACAGTGATAGTGCCTGTTTTCACTATTCATGTTGGAAAACCACATGATTCACTGGACACTGGGTAGAAAACGTCAAAGGGTCTTGGTCAATATTTTGGAAAAATTAGCAGTAGGTTCTGTGCTGCTACCCATTACTCCATGAATTATAAATTTTCCCAGTTTAGCTACTAGGAACTATTTCTGGCCTTGTGTATATGTTCTTCCTATACTCATGGACAATATTTCCCCTGATCTCAGATAGTTCAATTACATCCTGGAAGAAAGCCCACAAACATTTGTAGGAAGACAAAACTGTCCATTATAGAGTAAGATAACATTCACAACATCTGACATCACATTAAAAATTAAAAATTACCAGACACAATGAAGCAAGAAAATATGACTCATACTGAGGAAAAAAAGCAATTTCTATTGACCCAGAAATGACACAGATGAAAAGCTAAGTAGAGACATGAAAGATACAAAATGAATAAATAAATGAATAAATAAATAAATAAATAAATAAATAAAGCCAGATGTGATGGTATGTGAGTGTAATCCCAGCAGCATTCAGGAGATTGATACAGTAGTATGGTGAGTTCAAGGACAACCTGGACTACATGGCAGTTTGAGGCCAGTTTAAAGCCAACAACAAAAGGAAGAGGAGAAAAAACAAAAATTATCCAATTCTAATTTCTAGAAGTGAAAAAATCTAGGTGTGAAAAACTTTAAAAATCAACAAATGAGACCAGTGGCAGAAAACATTGCAGGAATTAAAAAAGAGTAGTGAACATGAAGACCTAGCAATACAAACCATACTAAATGAAACACAGAGAAAAAGAGCCAAATGAAAAAATATAAACAGAACACCATTAAGCAATATGGAAATGATCATTTGTGACTGTGTTCCAATATAAAACTTCACTTACTAAATAGGGTGGCCAGTCTAAGGACAATAGTTTATTAACCTCCCTCTTAGATGAAAACAGAGGCAACTCATGTGTTCATTCTGCCATGTAGAATGAAAGTCCACTGTGTCCTGGACACCAATAAAATAGACCCACTACTTAGTTTAGTCCCTAACACAGTCAGTGCTGAATAAATTATCTGTTTAGTACAGACTTTTTTTTGCATGAATGATTGAATTGATCCAGTTGGAGATTTCCTCAGAAAATATCAACAGTAGAATTTCTTCCTTTGATAAAATTGCTAGAGTCTACTATCTTCTTTTCCCTCAAAGGGTATAGTCTGGTATGAAATGTTTACATCCAGCTTAATGTTTTTATGGGACAGGAAAATAGTTTTCGAGCACATTCTGCAATCAATTTCTGAAAATAGAGAGAGAACTTGCTTTCCATTTAACTTGAATGAGGTAAATGCCCTTCATTTGAAATTCATCAATGTTGTGAAAGTCATTCCTGGTGAAAACACAGGTGCTGTTTTTCCATAAATTATTTGGGCCTCTGTGGAGCCCAAGCAAAACAGAAACGGCAGGGAGTTTACAAAATTGTTTTCTATATTTGAAAGTGCCACCTAAATGGGAAATGAAAAGGAGAAGCATCTGGCCAAGCACAGGCTTTTGTGGAGAAAGGAAGAGGAGGAGGAGGAAGAGCCCAGAAGGATTTCATCTCAATTCAGAACACTTCTCTCATAAGAAAATTCTGTATTACTTGATAAAATAGCTAACATTCCATAATGGGCTCATAAAATTACAAAATCTCATAAATAAATGGCTCTTTAAGGCTATCTATTTTGGTCCAAACTTCATTCTGTTTGACTCCCTTATATCACATTCCACTAAATGGTCATTTTCCTTGTGTTTGAGTAATTCAGGGGCAAAGTGCTAACCACATCAGACGTGATATCTCATATTTATAGACCTGGATTGTTCTTTTTAATATCTATTACAAGATTATCTTCTCTGCATTCAAATCATTTTTTTTTTCTGTCACACACCCAAGTAATAATGGGATCCTCTAAAGAAAGGTTTCAAGGCAATCACAACTAGAAGTGAGGCATAAAGTGACAGGAACCAACCTTATTTGAACCCAGTATATTTACTTTGTTAATTGAATGTTATTTGACTCTGAAAATTTTTGATTCAATTTTCTCACCTACAAAAAGATAGTACTAAGTTATATCAGTGCTCATCAAACTCTTGCATATATCAGAATCACCTAAAGAGATTATTTAACTGCATATTTTATACCCATGGTCAGAATTTCTGATTCAGTAGGTTAGATAGACCCTAGAATTTGCATTTCTAACTAGATCCAGGCTGATGCCGATGCTTGATCGTGAATTACACCTTGAGAATCATGGAGCTAAACAATCCTAAAGGTGACATTTCAACTGTGTCAAAGAACCATATGCTTGGTGGTATGTTGCCCAAAGAAAGAATGTGGTTAAAAGCTTTTGAGGAAATGAGGATACTCCATACATCTCTTAGAGGCTCATATTTTGCATTGTAATGGTAAAGGTTTTGAGAAAGTCTCATGGTCAAAAAGAAAAATAATAAGTCCATTTTACTGACATTCGTAAACATTTTGAACCATACCTGATGATATCTGATCTATGAATACCATTACTACTACGGAGTAAGGTAAACTAATGCATGTTTCTTCTAGGTTTCAGGTTTGTTGAGTACTGTGAACTAGCTGGAAAACATTTGGAATTTAAAGAGCAAATATTTGGAAAATAAACCCTTACCTGTGAGTTGTTCTTCAACCTCCATTCTGAATTCGCTACAATACAGTAAAAGTCCAATTGGGAGAAAGAAGCCAAATAATAATTTGAACAAGGTAAGTTTAATATAAAGAATCATTAATTATAAAAGAGGACTAGAGCAACGAAGGATAGGCCAGAAGTGGAGTGAAATCTAAAGAATATTAGGAGCAGTCAATACCTCTAGAGCTGAAATACAGAACCCAAAGAAGAGGCCCACAGGACTGGGGTCAAACTTTCTCAGAGAAGCCACATTGATGGCTCACAAGGAAACAGAAGCTTCTGTGCTTCTGGAAATCCACTTTCTAAAACTTGCTAGAAGTCTGTCTTATAGAGGCCTGGACAAAGGTAGTAATAGGTCTGTTGTTCAGAGGAGTCAGTAGAGTCATTCAACTGAAAACCTGTCCAAGAGAACAGCAATCTCTGGAAGAAGTTGCTAGCCACTGAGTCACACTGAGCACCAAGCATGCAGTAGGCAGGTGCTGGATAAACTGCACGTGCTATAGGAGTCAAACATTTAGAAAATGACTTTGTTTCAGGATCCTGGTGTTGGGTAAGCCAAGTACTATACAGGATCATGTTAGTTTTTTTTTCCTGCATTTTCTTTCTAGTGCCTGCACTAAAGAAAACTTCAGATATCTGAGATTTAACTATCTGTGCAAGAAAGTAAAAAAGAGAAACAGTTACATGACCACCTCTATTTTCACAACTCAGGTAATGAACAGTAGAGTAAGAGTTAAAAGGCAATTGATTGGTTGTTGGCATCTGAATCTTGCTTTAGTACATACCAGCTTTCAGGAATTCTATCCAACAACAAAGTGACCATGAGTTAAGCATTGTTCTAAGCCCTTTGGGTGGGTGATACAGTTTTTTTTAAGATGTCTATACAATTAAATACCTACATCATGTACACAGACCTTTACTCACACAAGTATTTGAGGATTGTTAATTATGGGTATGACAAATTATTACTGTACCCATACATAAGAAAGTACAGTAGAGATGTTAAAACAGATAACTAACAAACATAACACAAATTCTGCTAAAGATTTAGATAAGATTAAATCCCAGCACCTTTATTGGGGTTTATGGTCACCTATGACCCTGAGCTTATGATTTCAATGAGTTTGATACATTAATAAATTATCTTTCTATGTGGTCTGTATTTTATTTATTCAGATATGACCTGTTTCAAGAGAATTTATGCTACAAGGCTTCTGTATGTGAATTTATTGGATATTAAAGAACATGAAGGAACAACACATGTAAGATAAAGTCAATAATGTAAAATTTCACCTTGAATATTAAAGAATTGTCTTTTGGTGTCATTAACAAAGTTTTCCCAGTGCCTTGCTTCACCCCATACTTCATACCATTTTCTAATTCATCATCCATTCTTTGGTCACCTATCTTTCTTTCTCATCACTCCCTGTAGAATGAGCTTGAGGTGGTTTCAGATTTTTCTAGCTATTTCAGGCTGGATCAACAGAGCTATCTCCAGCCCCAACTCATCTGTCCATTTCTAGGATTTGAATGTTGAAACAAATTTGGGTCATCCATAGAATAAATGAGCTATTCACAAATAATACCTGCCTCTCTACCTGTCACAAGACTTCCTGAGGTAGACTCTGGCACAAAATTTATTGAACAGAATTTTTATTATGGAGCACTTGTGATCAAGATCTCTGGAGAGATGATGGATTAGGAAACAAGATCGGGGAGAGGGAGAAGTTTAGTTGACATGTAGGATTAGTAAGGCCCATTCAAATCACAGTGGCTTTGCAGATATAATGACTAGGGTATAAAGGAGAACAATGGAAGTGATTAACCAGTTCATGGTACAATGGAAATGTCATAAGAAAATCCCCTGTAGAATTATCATAAACTAACAAAAATGTCTTTTTTATAAAAATGAAGGACAAGAAAGTAAAGCAGGTCCTTTCTGGGTGTGGGCAACAATAGGAGGGGGGTTGGACATAAGGAAATGGTGAAGGAAGGAAAATATGATAGAAGTATCTTGCACTCATACATGAAAATAGAACAACAAAACCCACTGAAATTGTTCTAAAAAGGAGGGGAGGAGGCAAAAAGACAAAAAGGGAGGGGGTGAATTTAATTAAGATATATTATAAGCACTTATATGCTAATAATAAAAAAATCACAAACAAAAAATATACCAAAAATAACCTATTAGAACCGTCCCACCACATGGTAAATGAACTGAACTTTTATAATCTCAACCAACCATTAATACAGGTTGCACTGTGAAGAGTATGCTTTTAAAAAAGTGGTTCCTTTGAGGCAAGACTTGAAGCTTTGCCATCTAAAGGCTATCTGTGTAGCATATTGCCACAGCAATAAATCTTTTCTTGAAGAAATATTGGGATAGGGCATCACTGTGTTTTCCAAGGTCCATACCTTGTGACACTCAAGTCTACATTTCCACATTCGGTTTTGGCATAACAACTCCTGGGTTTCTGAGACGTCACTTAAAAGAAGAATGTGAGATAAGCTAAAATTTTTTCTACAATAATTAGTCTCTCAAGGCCACAACAGAGACCCCTATCTCCACCCTCCCTTGCCCAACCTTTGCCTTCATCTACCCCCTTTGCAATTTTAGTGGCTTACTTATGGCAAAGTCTAAGGCCTCTTTTGGAGAATGTAAGTCCCCAATGTTCTTCCTATGCTCTTTGCAGGCCAGATTTTCTGTCATTGTTCATTTAACTTCACCATTGACTGAGTGGATGGTAAACACATTCCAACTTGGTTCCATTGTGTAAAAGAAGCCCCAACTCTTGCTGGTGATCATGGTTAATACCTCTGTCACCACACTGACTGTTCTACTTACCTGTGGTCTCACAAGATATACCATGACCCTTGCTTTGTCCCTGTTATAGTTTGGTTCATAAATGTTCTCCAAATTTTCACATGTTAAAGACACAGTTGCCAGTGAATGAGGTTCTTTTGTAAGTGATTGGATCATAAGGGTTCTGACTTTACCAATGGATCTTCAATTTCCACCTTTTCAAATCCAAAGGCAAAAGCTTTGTGAAGAAGACAGAACTTGGATAGCTGTCATTTACATGGATGCAATATATAACCTTGGAAGAGTTTACCAACCTCACTATCAATCTCATTGTTAATAAAGGGCTTACTCTTCTGAATAAAACTACTACCCAGTGATAAGTCTTAAATTATACCACATACTGCTAAATAATAAAAGCCTAAAAAAGATGAAAATGTTTTATCTTAACTTAGAGAGTTCTACCATGCCTAGCAAAGTATTGGATATTTAATAACTTTATAAGCACAACACATCCAAAGGAAAATTCATTTTTTTTTTGCCAAACCAGTATTATATCTTCACTTTCTGCAAGTACTCTCATCTTCCTATCACTGGAAGCATTCATGATGTTTTCACTCTTCTCTCTCCTTCTTATTATGTCAGTAACTGAGCTCTGTTGGTTCCACTTATTAAATAGTTTTGAAATCCAACTGCTGGTGCTATCCATTTTATTTAGACTTTCAAAATTTATTTTGTGGATGATTACATCAGCCTCCTCTGGTCTGTCCAATTTCAATTTCTTTTCATTGTGTTTTTCCATTTATCACTAAGTTACCAGAATGAGTATTCCCAGATTGAAAGCTAAGGTGACTTTTTCCTGCTTTAAGTTGTGCTAGGCATGATTTTGGAACCAACGTGTCTAAGAGACACTGCAACTTACTATCTTTGTGAGTTCCTTGGCATTATCTCCCAGGTCCTTAGTGTTTCCATGTGATAGCCATGAGGCTACACATCTCAGATCTCTGACTCTACAGAGCATCACATAGACTAATGGCCCCAGAGGCTGCCCTATGAAACACATTACCACACGCATGGAGAGTTCCTACAGATGACTCTAGGAAATGATGGAAAACAGCAGGAAAACAAATCCAGGCTCCTTCCTAGGAATCACAGAACTTCTCTGAGAGCAGACTCTGGCGCAAAGAGTACAAATTGGCCATACAGAATTTCCATTGGTGGCATTGCAGTGTTAAACTCTTTCAATGTTTCCTCCTTCTTTTTCTCCTTTGCAAAGGCTAAGCCTGAAATGTAGCCTTGCAGGTCTTCTGGTGTGCCTTGGATTCTTTTCTATTTTTCCTCACAGATGTCTTCCATGATAAATTGCACATCTCACCTTGTCTTGACTTTCCTTTTTGAAAGATCTGGCCCAACCCACTTCATTTGTAAAATGTAGGTAATAATTATACCTATTTTATAGGACAATTAGAATAATCCAATAAAATACAGATATAAAGGAACAATTCATAGTGTCTTCTGACACTAAAAATTGTTTGCTGCTATTATCATTGTTAATTTCTTCTTCATTCAGCATAGTATTTTTAAGAATCATTTCTTTTTAATATAGGTGATGAAACCTGCCAAAAAAAATCCCTTTTCATTGCAACCATGAAAAGTCATGTTTATTCATCATGATTTAGCTCTGAAATTATGATCTATGCAATGACTTCTCTATTTCCTTTTTTTCTATAGTCAAGGTTCATCATCTCCCTGCCACTTTTATTAGCGCTCAGGTCATTGTGGAGCCACTGGTTATTTCTCTGTTGCTACCTCCAAAGGCTGAATCCTTCAAGGACTTGGATTCTGTCATACCTATTTGTGTGTGTGTGTGTGTGTGTGTATTACTTTGCACTATATGCAGCACATTTGAAGGTTAATAAAGTATTTTTATTTATTTAGTAACTGGATGATTGTTTGGATGCATCATCTTGATTTGGTAGCTATACAGGAATAAAAGAAGCTAACTTGTCACTTATCCTGGAGCATCTGAACTTTCAATGCTTAATTTAAACTTGTAAAATTTTTCACTATCAACTTCCAATGTAAAGACAAAGGTTTCTGAAATCGAAGTTAAATAGCTGTCCTTGGTTTTAGTGGGAAGGCACTACTAATGAAATATAGATGCTATTCTGCTATAAATCACTTTGTCCTTCTACAAGTTCCTTCAGCTTTAACAGCCAATAATTTTAAGCCAAAGTCAAGCAGAAACTATGGAAAAATGAACATTACTCTTAGTTTCACACTGTTATCTTGTTCATTCAGCAAGTAATTTAACAGAGAAAGTCTTCAGAAGATAAGACTGTCCAAACTGTGTGTACAACTGATCTTTTTGTTAGTCTATATGTTCATAGACTTATTTATCCCTTCTTATATTTGTAGTAGTAAATGAACAATAGTGACAATCATAACGCTTTCCATTTTTTGTTTATTCATTAAACAAATATTTACGGAGTGCCTGCCATGTACCAGTTATAATTTTAACCAAAGACAGAACATTAACTTAAAGTAGTTGAAGAAGTGTATCAGAATGACATTACAAAACAAAAAAAGAAAAATGCTAAGTTGATGAGGTAGGAGTATGCCTGGAATATTACAGGAAAATCAGGATACCAGTATAGTTGAAATAAGGCTATTTAAGACAGTGGTAGCAAATGAGTTTGGAGAAATACCAATGAGTCAAACTTAGGTCATGGTAAGTATTCTGAATCAGAGTATTAGTCAGTTGAAGAAACACAGGAGGTTTATGAATATTTTTGCAAAGTTTTTTGAGATCAAAAAACTTTTACATGATCCTATGCTTTCAGTAGGTGTAACACATGCTCCTGGGGACCAAAGGGTAGAAGCAGATATTACCCTCTTACTATTACCCCCAGTGATTGACCCAGAGATTAAGCTTCCTCTTCCTGCAATACAATGTTCCATAGTGTCCTAGGACCGGATCTTTAAAGGGGAAACATTTCCACAAGGAGTCTATGTTTGTCAGTTTGTTGCCGTTGTAAACAAATGTCCAACAAAAACAACTTACAGGGGGAAAGACTTATTTTGCCTCACTTTTTCAGAGACTTTAGTTCATGGCCACCGGTTTCTGTTGCTTCTGGGCAAGTGGTGAGGCTGAACATCATGGTGGAGAGCATGTGGTAGATGAAAGCCGTTCACTTCATGGAAGACAGGAAGCAGAGAGAGTCCAGGGAAAAGATGTGCCCTTCACAGGCATGCTCCCCGTGACCTATCTAACTCTTCCAATTAGGCCCCACTGCCAAAGTTTCCACTTCCTTCCAATAATGCCATTGAATTAGGACTCTATTGTAGTTATTCCTCTAGTGTAGGTGCAAGCCTAATCAGACTTAAACAACAGAGTAAGAGATTGAGTCCAACTGCACGAGGAGAATGACAGCTTTTACTGTATAATATGTTCGTGTTCACAAGCTCTTAGACATACTTCTCACATATATTATCATTATAAACCTGGAGAATGGTCAGGAGTTGTGTTCCTCTTACATGAACCTTGGTGATGAATTTGCCCAAGGTCACATAGACAGTGGGTGAAGGAGCCAAAATGTGATGCCAATGTCTGTATTCTTGGGTGAGTTATGCGAATTCCTGAATTCATAAGTGGGAAATCAAAGTTGTGCCTGAAGGTGCTTAGGTGGTAAAAAGGCCAAAGAGACAAGAGAGTAAATATTGACATGAGCTTACAAGATATGCACAACTTTACAAAAGTCAAAACATGACAAAGGTTAGCAATAAAACCAAAGAGGAAACTTGTCCCAACCTGGCATACTAAGCTTGACACGTGTTTCACATTGGCATGTTAGTGTTGTAGTTCACAAGGAAGTTGTATCATTTTCACAAGTCTATCTTTAAGCTGACTTGAGGAACAGTAAGTTTTAGCTTAAACCACAGATCTCAAAGCTCAGGTCTGTGGCTAGAACAGTACTGAAAAAAAAATGTAAGCATCTCTAAGTGATTATCAGAGGACACATTCTGTTTTCCCCAAGAAAGACATTTCTTTATGTATTTGTGAATAAAATGTACATTCATGTTTAAAATAAAAAGGGATGGTTGAGTGAGAAAGGAAGAAGGCAAAGACACTGAGAGAAAATATAATAGAGGACAAGCTCATGAAATTCAAAGCTAATTTCAAGATTCCTCTCAGGAGGGAAAAACCAATATCAAAAATAAAACAAGCAACCAAACAAAAGTATTCCTTTTATATAAAGACTTCCTAGGCATATTTGGAGATATAGTCAAAGTACGCCAGCGTGACACAGAGATCATTAAGCCACATAGCACCAAAGTAATGGGGAATACTGGAGTACAAAATATGCACAAGGTGGGGGATGGTGCAGCAGTGGAAAGAGAAATGAGGACGAATGCTTCAGACCAGATGTATTAGCTATACTTTTCACAGCTGGGGCAAAGCATCTAACAGAAGCAACTTAAGGGAGAAAAGATTCATTTTGCTCATGGTTTCAGTGCATCATGGTGGGGAGTGTGTGGCATAGCAGAGCAGCTCACATCATAGAGACCAGGAAACAGAGACAAGAAGGGACCAGGATAAGACATGCCCTTCAAAGACATGCCCACAACCAGGCCCATCTTTCATAGTTCCACTGCCTCCCAGGCCCATCTTTCATAGTTCCACTGCTTCCCAATATTATATTTTAATTTTTGAATCCGTCAATTGATTAAACCATTCATTAGTTGAGACCCCACATGATCTAATCATCTCCAGAAATGTCCTTACAGTTACAGCTAGAGATGTGCTTTGCTAGTCTCCTAGGCTTTTCTCAAACCAATAATGTTGGTAGTCAAGATTAACTATCACAAGTCCATTCCTTATCAGTCTGACAACCAAACATATTTCCTTAAACCATAACATTCTACCTTTGGCACCCTAACAGTTTATGCCCATCTTATAGTACAGAATTCATTTGGTCTATATCAAAGAGTTCCCATAGTGTTAAACTTTCATTATTATTCAAAAGTCCAAGTGTAGTCTTCTCTGACATTTAAGGCAAGTCTGAGCTGTGATCACCTGTAAAATCAAAAACAATTTACATACTTCCAACATGTAGAAGCACAGAATAAATTTTCCCATTCCAAAAAGGCAGAATGGGGAACAGCAAAGATGAATCAGAACAAAACAAAGCTGAAACCCAGAAGGGAAATCATTAAAGTCTGTAACTGTTTCTAAAAGCATGTGAGGCACACTGAGGTAGAATGTGTGCTCTCAAGGTCTTTGGAAGTCCTGTCCCTTTGGTCTTGCTGGTTGCAGCTCATATGGCCCCTCTGATGGGGTGGACTCTGCCAGATGACTGCAGCTCTGAGTGGCATATATTCCATATTCCTGGGATCTCTACTACATCTTTGGCTTCACTCTCACAGCTTAACACCTCACCCTCCCACAGGCTTCCTGTAGGATTCTGATGCTGTCACTCTTTTCCTGGTCATTTAGGCCTTCTTTTGTAATCTGAGTGGAAGCCTCCATGACCCTGTTACTCTTGCTTTCTTCATGCCCACACACCTTCTATCATCTGGACAATGCTCATGTTTGCTGCCAACACAAGCAGTAGTTGGATCTCCTTGGACTGTGGCTGTAGTAGCCTCCAAGTGGGTAGAAGGCAGAGCATGGTAAAATTAATTCCTAACTTCCTAGCTGGCCCTGTATGAATGGTGAACAGAGAAGGCACTCTCTTCTCAAGGAAGTCTTTCAAAAGAGTTTATTCTTTCCTTAATACTGCAATGAGTGGTATCTAGTCAATTCCTGAGTTGTCCTAAGCCATCTTTCCTATTGTCTGGATACAAAGTATTTGGCTTCACTTTAATGGTGCTAATCTCTTCAGAAATCATGCCTTACTTAGCTCTAACTTTACTGAGGCTTTTCTGACCAAACTCCACATTTTTCATGTACTTCTGTTCTTTTTGCTTTTGATTCTTGCTGCAAACTTGGCTATATGCAGCTAGAAATCACCCTTCCACAACTGGAATGCTGGACTTGAAACTGCCCCTGCCATCATCTTTACATTCAGCCTTCTACAGTCTCAGGACATGGACAAAATGTAAACCAGTTCTTTGCCATAATGAAACATTCAATGCCTCTAGTCCAGTAGAATCCTGATTCCCATCTGAAAGATCGCAAGTACAATATTTACTGTCCACATTCCTATCAGCATTCTGGTCTTTCAAGCTCCCACCAGAATCATTTATTAATTTATACTTATAGCATTCTAGGTCTTCTTTAGTCACCTTCTCCAAACTTTTTCAAATTCCTTTCACAAACTTGTTCCAATGATTTGAATCATATGATGAATTAGTCACATCAACTTCACTTCTAGAAACAATGTTCTGTGCTAGTTCATTTTCTCATCACTGTGACCAAAATATCTGACAGACCCAATGTTAAATTAGTAAAGATTAATTTTAATTTTTCTCACAATGTCAAAGTTTTTAGACCATTACACACACACACACACACAGAGAGAGAGAGAGAGAGAGAGAGAGAGAGAGAGAGAGAGAGAGAGAAAGAGAAAGAGGAGAGAGGGAGAGATAGAGGCCAAACCAAGATATGGTCTCAAAAAATTACATGCCTACAGTGATGAAATTTCTTCAGTTTTGAATCCATTAGTGGATCCAGTGATTCATTAGTCCATGCTCTGCATGACCTAATCATGTCCAAAAATGTCCTCACAGATATGACCAAAGGTATGCTTTACTAATTTCTTAGGTGTTCCTCTATTCAATCAAGTTGATAATCTTGATAAATCATCACATCATGGGATTTAAAAACTAACCGAGCATGGAAGACCACTATTACAGGTGTAATGGGGGATTTCTGAAGCGCAGGATTATTCAATATATGATTTTCAATTACTTCTTTGTACATCATTTCTGTCACTGTAGTCAATACATCTTTTAAAATACGAATGTCTTCTATAAGTGGCATTTTGGGGAAAAGAAGCAGTGTTCTATTACTGAGGCATATTGAGAAAAAAGATGGAAAATATTCACGAGAGGTGATAGGCTACTGACTCTCCATTTCTCTCCACCTTTCCTCAGCTGATGACTATTCCCACTGAATTTCTTTGATTCTGTGAACTTGACCATAGAGTCATAAGTCAAATCATGCAACATTTGTCTTTCTGTGATTGGTTAATTTTTTTTTTTTGGTATATTGTCCTGAAGGTTCATCAATGTGTCACAAATGTCATAATTTTCTTTTTTTAAAAAACCTAATAGCATGTACATAGCACATTTTATCTATCTATTTATCTATAGATGGGTACCTAGGTTGTTTCCACATTATGGCTATAAAAATGGGAATCTAAATATTTCTTTGAGATCCTGATTTCAATTCTTTTAGATTAATACCCTGAAGTGGAATTGGTGGGTTATATGCTACTTTCAATTTTAATTTTTTGAGGAATTTCTATACTGTTACCCACTGTGATTGCACCATTTTCATTCCCACTAATGATGTGTATGGGTTTCAAATTCCCTAAATTCTTTCAACATTTGTTGCCTTCTGTTTTATGGTAAGAATAATCCTAATAGGTATGAGGTGATAGTTCATTGTAGTTTAATTTACATTTGCCTGATGATTACTGATGTTGAACTTTTTTCCCATATACTTGCTGGACGTTTGAATATCCTCATGGAAGAAATGTCTATTCAAATTTTCAGCCTATTTCTAAGTTCCATAGAGAGATTTTGTTTTTCTATTTTGTTTTACACTTTTGAGTTGTAGGAGTTCCTTACATATTTTGGAGATGATTATATATCAAGCATTTTTTCACATTCCCATTTCCCATTTGCTGCTATGGTTTGGATATGGTTGGAGTGTGGACCCTGAGGGTTTGTGTGTTGGAGATTTGATACCCAGTATGATGATGTGGAGGTGGTGGGAACTCTTAAGTGGTGGGGCCATAAGGTAGATGCTTTAGGGATGGAATATGCCAGCTCTCCTGGGACCCCTGAGCTCTTTCAAGTGACTTTGTAAGAGTTAGACTGATCTCTAAATCATTCTCTCACTTCCCTCTTTGTGATATGATCTCTCACTTATTTTCCCATCATGGTACCTTCATCAAAGGCTGAGCCAGGAGGCTGCCCTGTCATGTGCTGTTAGCCTCTCAAACTGCCAACTAATTAAGCTTCTTTTTTTATTGTTTTATTATTCATATGTGCATACAAGGCTTGGGTCATTCTCCCCCCTGCCCCCACCCCCTCCCTCACCACCCACTCTGCCCCCTCCTTCTCCCCCCTACCCCCTCAATACCTGGCAGAAACTATTTTGCCCTTATCTCTAATTTTGTTTAATTATGCTTCTTTTAAAGTTATCCTGAGTCAGTCATTTTGTTATATAAAGGAAAACAGACAAATATAATTGCCTTTTTACTCTGTTGGGTTTTTTTGTCCTTTGCTCTTCAGAGAATTTTAGTTTGATGTAGTCTCATTTATTTTTGGTTTTGTTGCTTGTACTTTTGATGACATATCTATAAAACATTACCAAGCTCAATGTCAGGAAGGTTTTCTTCTGTGCTTTCTTCTGGGAGTTTTATGGTTCACATTTTTGTGTGTGCATGTGTGTGGTACTAGGGTTTGAATTCAGGGCCTACACCATTAGCCCCTCCACCAACTTTTTTTGTGTTAAGTATTTTTGAAGTAGGGTCTTGTGAACTATTTGCCCAGGCTGGCTTCAAACTGAATCCTCCTGATCTCTGCCTCCTGAGTAGCTAGGATTACAGGCATGAGCTCCTGGCTCCATTTTTAACTTTTAACTCTATTTTGAATTTATTTGTGTGTACACTGTAAGATAAGGGTCCCATTCCATTATTTTACAAGTGGTTATTGTGTTTTTCCAATATCATTTGTTGAATACACTATCCTTTCCCCATTGTGTGTTCTTGATACTCTTGTTGAAGTTTAGTGGGTTTTTCAGATATGAGATTATTTCTAGACTCTGTATTCTGTTTCAGTGTGTACTTGGGATTTTTCTCTACTCACTCTGTGTTGAGTATAAGAGAGGATCAAAAACATTTACCATCCCAATCACTGTTTGCATTCTCCTCTCTAAAACTAGACTGTGAAGGACTCATCAGAGACCCAAGACTGATGAGTCAGAAGACAATATTATGAAGAGAAAACTGAAGTAATAAATGTGTAAATCACCTGCTTCTTCCTTGGTGAAACTGGAAATGGAAGAGTTTTTCTTACTGCATGGCACTGTGCCCAGGGTAAGGTCTCCTGCAAGAAGATATTCCAAAGCTTCCTACCAGCTTCAGTGAGTCTGGTTTTGTATGCTTGGGAAACCAAAAGCATTTTACTTAACTTCTTCTTTCTCACAAACTAAATTTGTCCCTGAATTGTCGTTGGACTGTTGTGTCTGTGGGAGAAAGGAATATACTGGTTTTCCTATTGCACCAATGTTGCTATTTGTCACTCTTTCATAGAGTCATTCTTGAATATTCAACCTAAAAAGTCCCCTTTTCCCATCATACTATAACATACCACACTCTTTTATATTCTTTAGACCACTTATTTCCATTTGATATTAGTTTGTCTATGTATTTACTTACTAATATTTTTGTCTCTCTCCCTCCAGAAATGTAACATCCATGAGAGAAAGACCTTCAACTGATTCATTCAAATGAATGAATATTAGATTTTAATAGCTAATTAAACTTCTGAGTTTTAAGAATCACAGTCTTCTTTATAAATTTTCTGTAAGCAATAACTTTTACTACTGACAATTGCATACACTTGTGTAATTTTGCACAAAATTTTAGAGGATGCTTGGATGAAAATTTCATAAATGCCTTGAAGGCAGGGATCAGAGAATATAATAGTATAGTCATAGCCCAAGTCTTGGTATAGAGAAGTGTAATATGTTTATAACATGAATGTATGGAAATATTTATTTAGACACATATATAGTTATATGTTTAGATTTACAGAATGGTAGCATAGAAAAAAAGCACAATGAACTTCTAAAGCAACACCTCAATTTTGCATGTCAGAGTAGGGCAATCAAAGTCTTAAAGGGAACATAACTTATCAAATATCACAGAGAGTAAACTGCAAAGATAAAAGGTAAACCCAGCTTTCTTCATTCATGACCCAGTGCTTATTCTCAGAACTCAGTGTTAGCTGTATTATCTGTTTCCTTATCTGAAATCCATAAGAATGGAATTGAAGTCTGTGCTATGCCTTAGTATTTCAAAACCAAAGTTATTTTATGATTCAAAAGATAATTAAAAGTTGTATTTTTAATATAGATCATGTGTGCTATTCTATAAACTTGAAAACTATCTAAAATGAAGCAGGAAAATGAAGAATAGGATGATCAAGGGAGATAAAGCATTGATTCTTGTTGTATAACTCAATTTGAGACTTAAAGATGTCCAAGGCCTTGAAAATTTTCAAAGTTCTTTTATCAGATATGTATGAAGAAATGGAATTTGTCTCTGGGAGGCTTATGATTTCTCCTGAGAGAATCTGAGATGAAGATATAAGATTTCTTAGAATGTCACACACATAGACTAGTGAATGAGACTTGGGAATTTTGCTTGCTAAATTCCTCATTCTATCCCAAAGATGGTATCTTCAATTGCCAAGGGAGAAAACAGAAAAATGCAAAAGAAACCCATGCCCTGTGTGAATAACTCATTAAATCCAGTGAGTTAACTGAACTTCTCTGAGTCCAGGAGTGAAATGTAATTCTTCTCTTAGTTATTTATGTAAGCTTGTAATCATTTTATTGCAATTGTGATTTGCAATTTAAAACTTGCCTCCCTCTTCTCCAATCAGAAGAGGATGTTATGTGGATCATCCTGAGTTTCACGTTCAGTTACAAGTGGGAAAAGCAAGTTATTTTAAGAGCAACTTGTCTTTGTTAGAACAAGTTTCCTATCCCATTTTCTGTACCAAAACTCTCTACCCAGTCATGATCAGCCAGTGAAGTTAGGAGATTGCAGATGACTTGTGTCCACTTGTCTTCCATGGCTTTGTTCCAAGCACATCTTCTATTAAAAATGTGAAACTGGGTGGTTTTACCAAATTAATATGTTCATCTGTAATATGTGATGTCAAGTATCTTCAATGATTAAGGAGCAATGATGGAGACTTATGACTCCCTTTATCTATCCTATAGGAAAAAAATTCAAATTTCTTAGTTCATGAAATTTCCCCATGTTCAGTGGATTTTCCTACTATAGAATTTATATAAATAACTTTCTATTCCCCCTTCTGTTGTATACTCTTATGTGGCCTCAGTAAGACCATGGTTCATATCCTGTTAGTCTGTGGCATATCACTGAATAACACATAATAGGTTTAGAATAAACAACTGGTTTTCTGATTATTCATTCATTTAAATATAAAGTAAACCCATAAAAGAAAAGTTAGCATTGAGGCAGGAGTGGTGGTACATGTCTGGAATACAGTTTACTCATGAAGCAGAGGAGGATGTTCACAGTCTGAAGTTTCATCAGTTGAAAAACAAAATACAAGTGATAGTAATTTTGCCTAGTAAGGTGAGGGTCCTGAGTTCAATCTCCAGTGGTGCAAAAAAAATTAGGGTTGAAATGAGGTGATTCTAGGTGTTAGAATAGATAAGACTGTAAGGAGAGAAAGGCTAGCATTGTTAAGCACCAAAAGGGATATTTAGAGGAAAATCTAGATAGAAAAGAAGAATAATGCTTAGCAAAAAGTTAATGCAATGATGAGATGTGTGTTTAAGGAGACAACACAGAGAGGAAATGCCAGGGAGATGGCATGACCTGGAGAAGGTGGCAGCTGCAAAGTTTCTGATGGGCTCACCTTTGAAGGTTAAGTGTCCTGAACTCCAGCAGAGCTTTTTTTTTTTTAATTTCCTTTTGTAAAATTGGGCTGCAGCCAAAGTCCCTGACAATGCCTTTATAACTGAAAAGGACAGTTATAAAATTAGAAAAAATGGAGATGGAGGAATAAGGGGAGAGGGAAAAGCAGGTTGACAGAGCAAAAAAAGGAAAATGAGTGGGAAGAAAAGAAGGAAGGGAGAGAGAAAGAGATGGAGAGAAGAAAACCTAGTTAATATGTAAAGCTGACTTTGGAGAATTCTTTGAATGTTTGTTTTTAAATATTTTATATTCATATTGTTGTACTGGGAGTACATTGTAAAGTGTTCACAATATATCTTAGTTAAATTCACCCCCTTCATCATTCTCCTTTAACCTCCTCCCGCCATTCTTAGAATAGTTTCAACAAGTTTCATTTTTCCATTTTCATACATGAGTGCATAATATTTTCACTTTGAGTGGGTTTTATTTGTTGTTTAATTACTAATATTTATATATTTCAGTACTCAAAAGAAATGGCCACATGGAAGTAGTTAATGCTGAAAAATTTCTTACATATCTTCATGCTTCCTAAGATATTATATAAATATAAAATGTATCTACAGCTTCTCTCTTCACTATTTTCAGACACTATGCATACCATTCTGCATTGTGCTATTTTCACTTAAAATATATCTTCAAGCTTGTTTTCATTGTATAAACACCAAATTGTAATGCCCATCATGAATTCCACTGAATGGTTTAATACCAATTTATTTAATTAGTATCTCACTGATGAACACTGATTTTTTTCTAATTTCGTCTATAAGTGTGTGTGTGAATATAGTTTAAAATACCTGGTGGCATATTTGCCAAGTAATATGATTATTGCAGCAAAGTATGTGGGCTTTGTGATTTTGTTGAATGTACCAAATCATCTCCATAGATGAGGCACCATTTTACATTTCCTTCATCAAAAAAATATGCACCTTTTTACCAAACTTCCTGTTTCCTTTCCAACCTTGCAAGTTAAGTATGGCATATGTTAGCCAGATCCAGTGGCCTACACTCCTAACTACTTGTGTGGCAGAGATCAGAAGGATCATGGTTCAAGGCCAGCCCTTATAAAAAGTTTGTGAGACCCCATCTCAATCAATAAAAACTGGGCCCAGTGACCTGTGCCTGTCAGCCCAGCTATATAGGAAGCATAAATAGGAAAATCAAGGTCCAGAGTGACCTGGGCATAAATTGAGACACTATCTCAACAATAACCAAAACCAAAAGGGCTGTGGGCGTGGCTGAAATGATAGAGTGCCTGCTTAGCAAGGATGAGGCCCTAAGTTCAGCTCCCAAAACAGCTAAAAATAAAATGATATCTGATCTGCACAGTTGTTGACATTTTTAGAGCTCAAGTTCACAAATTTGAATTATCACAATTTTTGATTCATAAGATGTTATCATCACTGGATCATGTATGGCTCTTAACTATATTTTATTTATTTAATCAATTAATGTAATTCCACCCATGACCCTCAGTTCATAACTCAAAAACTAATTCATTCCCTGAATATAAACATAGACAAACATGTGTATTTTTGACTACACTGGGTTTTCTTTGCCATATTTCCAGGAACTAGCATTGTCTGGAAGAAAATAGGAATATAAGGTTAATCTTAGTTTTTACTCTGTAGAACTGCAACAGAATCCATAGTATCTCTGCTTTGCCCTTGCTGTCTCACCCTCATATTTGTTGCCATCAACTGTAGTCATACTAATTCAGCCTCTGGATAATTGCTCTGGAAGTTTCTACTACTGATGTAAGATGGTAGAACACCAGATACATCAGAGTTAACTGCTGCAGTGGTGATGAGAGCTACCACCATCCTCATAACCATGACCAAAGCTATTTCCCCCTTCCTGACACACATCCATCAAGATGGGGCCTCCTTCACTTTCTCATCAGTGCCATGATTATATGGTGAATTTACTAACACTGCATGGAGAGAGTACTGAAGGGGATAGTCTATCTACTCATTGAAAACTTTGCCAAACAGATTGCAATATACCTCTTCAACTCATGCTCAGTCATAAAATAAAGGCTATAGAAGAACATCTGCATGACTGACCCATATGTCTTTGACTCGCTTTCCTTTCTGTACACCTCAGATGTCATCCTCTAGTACCATCTGGCAATATCTGTCTCTGAACAGTATGCACACGCTATACTCTCTGTCCATATCACTGATCTTACCCTATGCTTGCTAATCTACATTTAATTCTTTTATTTCATCAGAATGTATAATTCCTTGAAACCAGTCAGACACTATTCATCTACTACACATTCTTTCTGTAGATTACTTTTAAAACCACATCTTTATATTCATGTCTGCACTGAACTTCATGTCTAGGTTTTTGTCCTTTTGCTTATTCAGCATACACACTTATGAAAAATTCTTAAGATGTATAAATCCAATTCTTCAGCTTTATGTGATCTATTGAATCTCATAACCAGATGAGTTGTATACTATAAATTCTTTAGATTCTTGTCTTGGTTGGAGTTCAAACCCTGCCTCTAAATATCTTAACATTTATTTTTAGTTATCCTGCTTTTCCAATTTTTATAAAAAACACAGACTTCCCTCCTTCACTTTTCACTATCACTGGATATTTTTTCCTAACTCCCTCCAAATTGAAAACTATCAAATCAAAAATACACAAAATTTTCATGATTGCTTCACAACACCCTTCCCTTGTTTTGGACCTATTTCTCCTAACTTTCTGTTTATATAAAAAAAAAGACACAATTATATTCCCTCTTATTTTCTTCATTCTATTTCTTTTATTAATTTGTTTATAAATCCTAAAATATTGTAAATGAAAATTCTGTTCTAGAAACATTCTTAAACAGATTCTAACTTTGGCTTTGTCCTGTCCACAATCCTACCATGATTTTTCCTTGCTATGCCACCAGAGCTATTTGCTGGATTATATCCAACATCATTTTAAAATTTTTTCATTCTACTTGACCTTTCAGCAGCATTAGACTGCAGTGACCTCTCCCATCTCCAAACACTTTGTTTGCTGACTTGTTCTTCAGCTCTTAATTTTCTGCTCTCTCTACTTAGTCATTAAATTTTGGAGATCCTCACGTTCTCTCTCAGACTCTACTCTATTGTCAGAGTAGTCAATAGACAATTGTATTTATTTTCTATGATTGAGTAATGGTCTATTTGCCAATTACTTTCAAGTTTATATGTCTTACATTATCTTTTCTTCAGATGTCTGTACCTACTTTTGGACTGAATATCATTACTTGGAGATAACAGAGATAAATCCTGCCAAATCTTCTCACTGGCATTAGGATATATCTTGTGTTCTAATTTTCATTAATATGAATTCTTCCCTGCCTTCTGGCCCATTTAGTGCCATTCACCTCCCACTGTTCAGTCTGTGTCACTACTTTATTTTAGCAGATGCACCATGAGGTGACTTGGGCATCTTCTGCTACCTGGGACAGAATTCTTACCTGATCAGTTAGCTCTTTTGTCTTGTTTCTTCTCATCTCTCCACCTCATAGCACTTCCTTGAAGCTTTCTTTGACTTCTAGATGAGGTAATGGTCTATGTTTTATACTTCCATGATGCACTCTACTTCTTCCTTACACACTTATCCCATTTCTAATTGCTATTCAAGTTCTGTCTTCTTCACTAGACTATAGCTCCTGAGAGAGTTACTTGCTGCTATTTTATTCACTGCCATGTTGCCCGTCCCTTGTATTAGTTGGCACCAGTATCCTATTACTCAAGTGTTGATCTGGAAAGAATCTATCAGTAACACTCCGGTTTCTTTTTCTCCTACCTACCCTCCTCTCTGTTCTCAAACTTACTCTGTCCCAGGGGCAAGGAAGAAACTTCCCTTCCTGCCCTTGAGTGATGAATTTGGGACAAGGATTTGGAAAAATGTCATTCTCCTCTTTTGGGCATTTGGCTAACATACTAAAAGCATCTTTTGCCAGCTTTATCAGTGTATTTCCCTTGTCACCTCTTGATTTCTTTGTCATATTTCTAAACTGCCTCTAACTCAGGAAGAGAATAAGAATTTTCTTTATTGAACACTTTAAAAGCCTATTGTGTTCGTATTCTTAGTCTATGTAGCTACATATTTGTTGAATTAATTTATGGAAGAATATATTAATGTATTAAAGTTAAAATTGTGAAATCATGGGTGGATCAAAGAGGACTGTGGAGTAGACAGGATAGAAACAAGTGAGAGATGAAGATCAGTAGGCAGAGTAAAAAAAGAGTGAATAAAGAAATATTTTATAGGATACTTAATGCAGATTATTTCACTAAGCTTCAAAATAATTCTGGGTGGAAAATTTAAGAGAAAGAGGACATAATTAAAGCATTAGTTAAAATGGAAAAGGGAAGTTCAACAATGGTCCCATTTCTAAAACATAGAGGGTCAGGCCAGAGTGTGGTACATTCTGTAATCCCAGCTACCAAGAGGCAGTGATCAGGAGGATCAGGGTTTGAGTCCAGTGGGGCAAAAAAGTTAGCAAGATCTCATTTCAACCAACAACCCAGGTTTGATGGGGCATGTCTGTGGTCTTAGCTATGCAGAGATATAAGTAGGCAGATCTTTGAGACCCTACTCAAAAAAAAAAAAATAGATGAAGCAAAAGGGGCTGGGGATATGGTTTAAGTGGTAGAGCACCTGTCCAGACAGGTCTAGCAAGCACAGACCCTGAGTTAAAGCCCCAGGACTGCCAAAATAAAAATAATAAAAATAGAGAGTAAAAGGGGCAAAACTTGATGAAAATCAGAAATCAGAGACAGTTGCAAAGAGTTTTCAGATTGAATGGTACATTTTATTGATAGATGGATGAGAAAACAGCTTCCCAAAGTCACAAAGCAAATTGAAAGTAAATTTGAGACCAGACTTAATTTTTGACTATGTACTCAAAGCCCTTTCTGCTCCCCAGCCTGCCTCCTTTAAAATGTAAGGAATTTAAAGAAAGGTCAAGGAGAAGGACATGCAAGAGATCAGGAAAATGAGATGAGTGATGGAAAAATGTAGCATGGGATGAGATAAGTGAATAAAAAAATTGACAAGACTCATTTCTAATTCATAGATGTTTTACTTTATTCAGTGTTTAGTATCTGTGATTTAGTGGTGGTTTGGCACATAGAATAGGAGAGCAAAAATATAATGAAAATGTGATGCTAGCAATATCATCCATCAATCTGAAATACAGAGTCCTGGCAGGTCTGTATTCAAAATCAAAAGTCTTAGTTTGGAACAGCCTAGTATGCGCAACCAAATACCAACATTTCATAGTCCTTTCATCTAAATTAGAAAAAGAAATGTCATCTGTCTATAGCATGCGCTCCATTGTGGTCTGCTTTCCTAAAAGTTAAAGCAGCAAAAAGTTAAAGGGACAAGCATGTTATTTGTGAGGAATGCTGCTCATTTTCATTTCCCAAAAGAAGTAGTGGAGTGAATGGGAAGTAAAAGAAAATAGCCTTTACTTGAAAGTCAAAATTGCTTTGTCATTCATTCTTTAGTCTTTTTCTTTGTTGAGGTAACAACTGTGGGGCCATTCACCATAGGACGGTGTTTATCTTTCTCTGGGTTTAACTTGATTGTGTTATGTTATAGAATGCATTAAAAACTTTTAATGCACCATGCATATATAATCTTTGGCCTGGTGAGAATATGCTTCTTCTTAGCAAGTAGTGTACAGTGTTTGAATAATGCAAGGAGCAGACACAGATGTATACAATCTATTTCATAAGGATCTAACACATAAATAGAGAAGGGGGAAGAGAATATTTGTTAATGATAATAATTAACTTTTTTGAGCTGTTGATATTTGCCATATATCAGATACGTAAATAAATTTCTTGATTTTATCTTTTTGATAACCATCTCAAGAATGCCTTATTTTTAAATCTGTGATGCAGGTAAGAATTCTAGGGCACAGAGAGGGAAAGTAACTTATCCTAATTTCTACAGCTGGTGAGGGGCAGTGATTAGATTCCAAGAACTTCATAAACATGACTGTGTTTACTCAGAAGTCATACAAAATAAAATCATAAGCTTCATCTTATTGAAAATAAGTTACAATATTGCGCCTTAGTTAATAAGGAATCCAAGGGCTTATGTGAAATATCAAAAGAAGCATTTCTGGGGACTAATTTGTGTACTTTCCTTCAAATCATGTTAAGGCAAAAAAGGAAGTTCCAAAGACTGAGGAGAGTGGGAAGGGAGGGGTAGTGAGAAGCCCCTTAACTGATACAAAGTTACAATTAATTAGAAGAATTAAGTTCTGGTATTCTAGTGCAAAATGTGACTAAACAACAATAATGCATTGTCTATTTCAAAATACTTAGTAGAGAGAATTTTGAACCTTTTGTCACAAAGAAATGATACTTATTTCAGGTGAAGTGTGTGCTCATTATCTTGATTTGACCATCACACAGTATATACATATATTGAAGCAACACTGTACCCCTAAATAGTTCATACAGATATGACATCTATTAAAAGGAGAAGAGATACACAAATTAAAAGACTTGCTAACTGAAATAAGAAGCTCATAATGTGGTGATATCAGCCTTAACCAACTGGTTTTGAAAGAGTCGAGGGAGAATCTTCCAAGCCAAGGGAAAATCAGGTGACGATAAGGGAAGTGAGGAACAGGCAGGGCAGTGTATCTTCTTCTCAGGAGAGAGATGAGCTTGACAAAGTCTGTGGCAGGGAGCCCATCACCAAAGGCTTTGAATGCGGGGGAACGGAGCTGAGAACAAGTACAGATTTTCAAAGGCTCCATTTTTTCCTGAATTAATGACTGGCTAGTTCTAAATTGAACTTGAGTTTCTCATTCAGAATAGACCTACTTTGGGCAAAGCTTCAAACTAAGAACCTTTCAGAAGCTCATTAAAAACCACCTGAAAGCTTATTCCAAAAGGACCCAGCACTCCATTTTAATATAAATATACTTGAGAATTTAAATTCTAAGGTTTAAGAATGAATAAGGAAAAGCATTAGAAATAAATGTTGTATGAAACATAGTGAACAGAGGAAACAGGAAAGACTCAAATACACTCAATGCTGTGGGTTTTCATAAATGATTTCAGCTGTCATTACAGATCTGTAATGTCAATAATGTCTGGGAACTCACAAGTTGACATCAGGAAGAAGAGACGTTAGACATTGACATACAAGAGAATAAAAACCTCAGAATGAGATTGGGTCTCAGCTGTGTCTGGGCAGAGTTATGCTTCCAGGTTTGTGTTGAATCAGGATTCATAATGAAAAGATGACTGAGCAGACTTTGTATACAGCAAAGTCCTGGTACCAGTCAGATGGCTGGCATCCACCTGTACTTGGTGATGATCCTATTCTTTCTTTAGCTTCTCAGTAACTATATTAGTAAAGTAACTAACCATGTTAGTAAAGTACTTCTAGGGCTTCATCAGGACTTAATGTGATAGATATTGTCTTGGAGACAATGCAAACAATGGGTGCTGAATGCTTTTCATGTTACCATTTTGAAAAGATAATTCAGAGAAACTAACAAGGTAGTACAAAAGGTAAACTTGCTATTTTTTGTAACAAAGAAGCATGCATAACAGATATTTCTTTTTAAAAATTTTTCTTAGCATAAATTAATTATACCAAGGGGTTTCACTATGATATCTGTAATTTGGATAGAATACATGACAGATATTTCTAACCTTTACTCTTTCCTTCATTCCCAAATCAGTTTTGTAGATATTTGATTTTAATTTCATTAAATTCTATATTGTTATACAATATGTAAGCAATACAGAAATTTTTCTGATTTTTTATAAAAATCACAATTTTGTTAAAATTCTATATTGCTTACATGTTTCTATAATACAATATAGTTTTAACATAGGACATAAGATTACTTAAGTAGTTTTAGAAAAAAATTATGCAGTAAAATTTTATATACAAAACTGAGAATATCATTCCTATGATAGTTCTTAATTTCCAGTTTTGTATCATAAACATACACATAATTTTTAACAAATTTGGAATCATATCATATGCACATTATGTTTAAAAACCTATATTGCTTATATATTTCCATAAAACAATACAAGGATTTTTAGCATAATATTTTAGGAACAAAATAGAAAAATACACTGTTAAAAGCTGAATTAGTATCTAAGATATGTGAAACTATCTTGACCCTTAAACTGTTAAGAATTTCAGAATATTAAATCTGATGTTTGCTTTCCTGCAAATATTAAAATGATTGTTAGAACATATTGAGAATTGCCTGTGTATTTTGAAATTGAGATTAAAGGTTTATGCTTTGATTTCATCTGACCATTTGAGTTTGAACTAATTAGTAAGTTTTCAAAATGTAGAGGCAACCATTTGGGGTATTTTCAAATAGAAAACAGATGTTTTTATCATTAAACAGCCCAAATACATTAGCTAAATACAAATAAGAATGACATCATAACCTTACATAAAAAACCCAAGTCAACATAAAGTAGGCTTGAAGAGTTAAGTTTAAGAATAACACACTGCATTTTGAGAGACTGATAATTCTATTTGTGATAGGAGTGAACCTTGTTAGTCTGAGATCTGCTTGCCAGATAATGCTCAACTTAATCCTAGACATTTTATTCTCCCCAACCCTTAACTGTAAGGGTACACACATCATCAGAGTATTCTCAGTGGTGGGAATGAGGAATGAGTTAGACTCTGGAATTAGAAGAGCTTCTGAGATGGGAGGGAGTGTGGAACCACCGTGTGACACCCCCATATGGCAGAATAGACCTGATGTTTATCACTTCCTAAAAAAAAGGGTTCTGGAAGCAGTTGAAGATACTTTCCATTTTCATAAAATCTGGAAGTTTCATTATTGGGTATTTTTTATTGGGTCAAAATGTCCTGGTAAACAGCCAGTCTTCCTGTAGGCAACCTACCTACCCGCAGCATTGTATAGTATAGCAAGATGTGGAGAAAGCCCAGGCTTCAGAGCACAAAGATGTGGACTGTACTTGCTGGTCACCAAACACTTGTGACGTTAATTTTGCAACTTTATTTTACAAATTTTAGAAATCAAAAAAAAATAACGAACATTGTAAAAGAGTAATAATGATTCCAGTAGTTGCATCATCCAGGAATAAGCACTTTCAGAGGTTTGATGTGTTTCTGTTCAACTAAATACATAAAATGGAAATACATAAATGCTGGCTTATTTCATTCTATGGTCATTTCTTCTTTATTCTCATTAAAAATACACACACTATGTATGATATCTCAATGTGGGAAGTATGGGTTGTTTAGCATCATTTATTCTTATAAAAATTACTCTGGTGGACTTTAATTAGGTACCTGAGTATGAATTCCAAATTAATCCTCAGAATGGACTCCCAGAAAGATCTTTATGGTCTGAAATGTAGGCCTAAGCATATACATTATCCAACTGGCTTTGAAAATATTGCAAACTTTATTACCATGCAAAAATAGGCCTATTCAATACACACCTTTAGTGTGGCTTAATTTTCTTCAAAATGCTATTTTGATAGAAAGTATTTTATTTTATGTTAATTAACATTTACTTGATTGCTAATGAAATTGAAGAATTTTTATGCATAAAAAATTCATCTGCTTCAGTTTTTGTTCAAATACTTTTCCCATTTACCAATCAATAAGTGAGCAAATAACTGTAAAATAAATTGTATATATAATAAGGTACTTCCTTTTTAAAAATTTACTTTATTTATCTTATTGTTGTGCTAGGTGGGATACATTGTAGCATTTACAAAAGTTCTTACAATATATCAAATATATCATAGCTGAATTCACCCCCTTCACCATTCTCCTTTATCCCAGAATGTCTGCCTAACAAGTTTTTTTTAAATGTATATAAAGAGCACATTGAATTTTATCTCTCCTTCACACCTTTGGTATGAATTGCCTAGTCCAATCCCACACATTGTCTGCTACAATTTTTGTTATCCAAATATGTTTGCACACTACATGCATTTTAATAAGAACTGAAGGTCTCCATTCATTACTTTGGACACGAGTTCCTAGGTCCTTCCCTGACTTCTCAGGTTCTCCTACCCTTTGGTTAAAATCATCATGCTTTCCAATATCTATAGGCATCTCTTAGATGGGCATTTCCTTTCATGGACTCTCTTGAGCTTGGCTTAGTGCTCAACCATACTATCAGTCACACCTCTCTTACTTTTGGGCACTCTCACCAAGACTTTCTTCCTAGCCCATTTCACTCATTTTTCCTGGTGCAGACACCTTGATATATTTTGCTACATCTTCTATCTACCTCAGATTCCAACATCATCAAACTAAGTTAGAAATACCAAAAGTAGTCAAATACTTACTAAATGATGGAAACGTAGATCAGTAAATGAATGAATGAATGAATATACAGATTTTCATCAAAGACAAATCCATTTACTAAAGAAATTCTTCATTACTTTTTTTTCTTTTTTAAAATTTGGCTTTTTAAAAAATTCCTTTATTCACATGTGCATACATTGTTTGGGTTATTTCTCCCCCTACCCCCCGCTCCCATCCTCTCCCCTCCACCTACCTCACTTTCAGGCAGAATCTGTTCTGCCCTTATCTCTAATTTTGTTGAAGAGAAAGCATAAGCATAATAAGAAAGACAAAGCATTTTTGCTAGTAGAGTTAAGGATACCTATACAGAGAGATTCCTAGAATTGATTCTATGCACAAGTGTATTACAACCAAAGTTGATTCATCTCTAACTGATCTTTACACTGATTCCTAATACCCTTCTTGTGTTCACCTCTGTTGCTTAAAGGTTTATGTATTAGTTCCTCTACAGTGAGCACATAAAACACTTTCATGTTTTGGGTTTTCTACCTATGCACATACCTCCTGCATGTGCTCTCCCCTTGTCATGTGACCCAAGTCCAACTACATTGCTGTATTTGCCCTAGATCTAAGTCCGCATATGAGGGAGAACATACAATTTTTGTTCTTCTGAGCCTGGCTAACCTTGCTCAGGATGATGTTCTCCAGTTCCATCCATTTACCTGTGAATGATGGGATTTCATTCTTCTTCATGGCTGAGTAAAATTCCATTGTGTATAAGTACCACATTTTCTTCATCCATTCTTGTTTCCTTAACTTGGCTTTTGTGAATAGTGCTGCAATAAGCATGGGTGTGCAGGTGTCTTTGGAATAACCTGAGTCACATACCTTAAGATAATATGGCAGATCTATGTTTAGATTTTTAGGAAGCCTCCATAGTTTTTTCCAGAGGGATTGCACTAGCTTGCATTCCCACCAGCAGTGTACAAGGGTTCCTTTTTCCCCACATCCTCGCCAATACCTGTGGGTGCTGGTGTTTTTGATGATGGCTATTCTAACAGGGGTGAGGTAAAATATTAGTGTGGTTTTGATTTGCATTTCCTTTGTAGCCAGAGATGATGAGCATTTTTTCAGGTGTTTTTTGGCCATTTGAATTTCTTCTTTTGAGAAAGTTCTGTTTAGTTCAGTTGCCCAGTTCTTTATTGGTTCACAGATCTTGAGAGAGTTTAGATTCTTAAGTTCCCTGTATATTTTGGTTATCAGTCCTTTGTCTGATATATAGCTGGCAAATTTTTTCTCCTACTCTGTGGGTGGTCTCTTCAGTTTAGAGACCATTTATTTTGTTGTGCAGGAACTTTTGAATTTTATGAAGTCCTGTTTGTCCATCCTTTCTCTTAGTTGTTGAGCTGCTGGGGTTCTATTGAGGAAGTTCTTGCTTATACCTATTACTCTCAGAGTGTTTCCTGTTCCTTCCTGTACTAACTTCAGAGTTTCAGGTCTGATATTAAGGTCCTTGATCTATTTTGAGTAGATACTAGCACAGGGTGATAAACATGGATCTAGTTTCAGTTTTTTGCAAATGGATAACCAGCAACATTTGTTGAGGAGGCTGTCTTTTCCCCATCGCATGTCTTTGGCACCTTTGTCAAAAATAAGGTGTGGATTCATATCCAGGTCCTTGATTCTGTTCCACTGGTCTTTATATCTGTTTTTGTGCTAGTACCATGCTATTTTTATTGCTATTGCTTCATAATATAGATTGCAGTTGGGTATTGTGATACCTCCAGCATTGCTCTTTTTGCTGAGTATTGCATTGGCTATTTGGGGTCTCTTGTGTTTCCAAATGAACTTCAGGGTAGATTTTTCAATCTCTGTGATGAAAGTCATTGGGATTTTGATGAGAATTGCATTAAACATGTAGATTGCTTTTGATAGTATGGCTATTTTTACATGCTGATTCTCCCAATCCATGAACATGAGATTGTTCTATCTTCTGTAGTCTTCCTCAATCTCTTTCTTCAGGGGTTTGTAGTTCTCCTTGTAGAGGTCATTAACATCCTTTGTTAAGTTTACTCCTAGGTATTTGATTTTTTTTTTGAGACTATTGTGAATGGAATTGTTTCCATATATTCCTTCTCAGTTTGTTCATTGCTGGTGTATAAAAAAGCTAATGATTTTCTTAAGTTGACTTTGAATCCTGACACCTTGCTATAGCTGTTTATGGTGTCTATGAGTTTTTGGGTAGAGGTTTTTGGGTCTTTAAGGTATAGAATCATATCGTCTGCAAATAGGGATATTTTGACAGTTTCTTTATCTATTTGTATTCCTTAACTTCTCCTTCTTTCCTAATTGCTTCTGGCTAGGAATTCCAGTACTATGTTGAATAGGAGTGGGGATAGTGTGCACCCTTGTCTCGTTCCTGATTTTAGGGGAAATGGTTCCAGTTTTTCCCTGTTAAGCATGATTTTCACTGCAGGTTTGTCATATATAGCCTTTACAATGTTGAGGTGCATTACTTCTATTCCTAGTTTTCTTAGAGCTTTTATCATAAAGTGGTGTTGGATCATGTTGAAGGCTTTTTCTGCATCTATTGAGATGATCATGTGGTTTTTGTCTTTGTTTCTATTGATGTGCGGTATTACATTTATAGATTGCATATGTTGGACCACCCCTGCATCCCTGGGATTAAGCTGACTTGGCCATAGTGTATGATCTTTCTGATGTGTTGTTGGATTCAGTCTGCTGCTATTTATTGAGGATTTTTGCATCAATGTTCATTAAGGAGATTGGCCTATAGTTCTCCTTTTTGGAGGTGTCTTTTTCTGGTTTTGGAATGAGAGTACTATTGGCTTCATAAAATGAATTAGGTAGTGTTCCTTCCCTTTCTATTCCATGGAACAGTTTAAGGAGGGTTGATATTAGTTCTTTAAATGGTTGATAGAATTCAGCAGAGAATCCATCAGGTCCTGGACTTTTCTGTTTTGGGGGACTCTTTACTGCTGTTTCAATTTCATTTTGTGCTATAGATCTATTCTGGTGATTAATGTCCTCTTGGTTCAGTTTTGGATGGTCATAAGTGTCTAGAAATCTGTCCATTTCTTCAAGATTTTCAAATTTATTACAATATAGGTTCTCAGCGTAGTCCCTGATGATTTCCTGGATTTTCATGGAGTTTGTCATTATCTTCCTTTTTGCATTTCTGATTTTATTGATTTAGGTTTTTTGTATCCTCATTTTAGTCATATTTGCCAGGATTCTGTCAATCGTATTTATTGTTTCAAAGAATCAGCTTTTTGTTTTATTGATTCTTTGTATGGTTTTGTTTGTTTCTATTTCATTGATTTTGGCCCTTATTTTTATTATTTCTCTCTTCTGCTGGTTTTGAGATTTGCTTGTTCTTGTTTTTCTAGGAGTTTGAGATGTAGCTTGGCTTATTTAGTTGAGATCTTTCTGACCTGTTAATATATGCACTTGTGGCTATAAGCTGTCCTGTTAGGACTGCCTTTGCTGTGTCCCATAGGTTCTGGTAGGTCATGTTTTCATTTTCATTAACTTCCAAGAACGTTTTAATTTCCTCTTTTATTTCATCAATGACCAATTGATCATTAAGCAATGTGTTGTTCAGCTTCCAATTGTTTGCATGTTTTTTATTGTTGTTTTTCTTGTTAAGTTCTAGTTTTAATGATTTGTGATCAGATAGAATACATGGGATTATTTCCATTTTCTTATGTTTGCTGAGGCTTGCTTTGTGCCCTAAGATATGATCAAATTTGGAGAAGGTTCCGTGAGTTGCCAAGAAGAATGTATATTGTGCGGAAGTTGGATGAAATATTCTGTAGTCATCAGCTAGGTCGATTTGATCTATGGTGTGATTTAGTTCTAGAATTTCTTTATTGATTTTCTGTTTAACTGACCTTTGTATTGGTGATAAGGGGATATTAAGGTCTCCCCTATCCCTGTGTTGGAGTCTATATATGTTTTTAGGTCCTGCAGAGTATGTTTGATGAAATTGGGTGCATTGACATTAGGTGCTGATAGGTTGATAATTGTTATTTCCTTTTGGTTATTTCCTTTTATTAGTATGGAGTGTCCTTCTTTATCTCATTTGATTAATGTAGGTTTGAAGTCTACTTTGTCTGAGATAAGTATTGCTACCCCTGCCTGTTTTCTGGGGATATTGGCTTAGGAAATCTTCTTCCAGCCTTTAACCTTCAGCCAGTGCTTGTTTCTGTTGATGAGATGGGTCTCCTGTAGGCAGAAGATTGTTGGATCTTCCTTTTTAATCCAGTTTGCCAAATGGTGTCTTTTGATGGGGGAATTAATTCCATTAACATTCAGTGTTAGTACTGATAGGTACGTGGTGATCCCTGTCATATAGCTGTCTTTGTTGATTAAGAGTTTGATTGTGTGCAGCTGAATCAATGTTACTCTCTACTTTCTTACCTTTTCTTCTCCTGTGGTTTGGTACTGCCTTCTCTTTCATGGTTTTGTTTGCTTTCATTTTCTGTGTGCAGAATTCCTTGAAGAATCTTTTGTAGTGGTGGCTTTGTGGTCACATATTGTTTTAGTTTCTGCTTATCATGGAAGACTTTTATTGCTCCATCTATTTTGAATGATAGTTTTGCTGGGTAGAATATCCTGGGGTTGAAGTTATTTTCATTCAGTGCCCAGAAGATCTCGCCCCAAGCTCTTCTTGCTTTTAATGTTTCTGTTGAGAAGTCTGCTGTGATTTTGATGGGTTTACCTTTGTATGCTATTTGTTTTTTCTCTCTTACAGCCTTCAGTATTCTTTCTCTAGTCTCTGTACTTGTTGTTTTAATGATAATATGTCATGGGGTAGTTCTATTTTGGTCAAATCTGGTGTCCTGGAGGCTTCTTATACCTCAATGGGCATAGTTTTCTCTAGATTTAGGAAATTTTCTGTTATTATTTTGTTGAATATATTATGAATTCCTTTTGCTTGCACCTCTTCTCCTTCTTCAATGCCCACAATTCTCAGGTTTGGTCTTTTGATGGAGTCAGTGAGTTCTTGCATATTCCTTTCACAGGTCTTGAGTTGTCTGATTAATAATTCTTCAGTTTTTTCATTAATTTCTATTTCATCTTCAAGTTCTGAGATTCTGTATTCTGTTTATTCTAGTCTGCTGGAGTGGCCTCACATTTTGTTTTATATTTTTGTTTCATTTTTTTCCTGAAGTTTTCCATATCATGGGTCACTTCCTCTTTAGTATTGTCAATTTTTATCCTTAATTCATTTATCTCTCTATTTATGGTGTTCTGTGTTCCACTTTGGTGTTTATTTAGGGCTGTGATGAGTTAATTTATTTGTTTTTGTGTTTTTTCATATTCTTTATTTTTGTTTTCTTGGAATTTCTTGAATGCCTCCTGTATGTTTTGGTTGACCATGTCTAGTAACATCTGTATGAAATTCTCGTTTACTTGCAGGATTTCTTCTTTCAGGTTTTCTTGTGGGCTTCATTGGGTTCCTTGGTATAGTTTGTCTTTGCTTTGTTGGAGTCTGGATCTGGGTATCAATTTTCTTCATTTCCCTCTGAATTCTGTGCTAATTTACTTTGGGGGGGGAGAATGGTTTCCATTATATTTTCATCTTCCCATAATTCCACTTGGTACTGTTTCTGTTCATGGTTTATGTGTAATTAAGTATTAGCTAACTTACAATAGTAAAACTAACAAAACCAAGAAAGAAAGAGAAAAAAGAAAGAAAAAAAATGGAGAACCAAAGAAATGAACAGGGAGAGATGGTAGACAATCAAACAGTGAACAAGAAAAACAAACACTTAAAGAAGAGAAAAATAATTCCCAGTTCAGGAGCAGTAGAATTTCAGTCTTAATAGTTCTGGTACTGCTACTTTAGCATCCAGTCCTGTTTATTTGTGTCTCCTAAGCAGGTTTGGAGCTGGTGTCTGGTGGTGCTGGAGCCCTCCTGTTTTCTCAGTGTAATGTGGTGTGGAGAAGCTTTTTATGGGCTGGGGATGCAGGGTTTTGAGTTTTGTTTCTTCTTTTTTTTTTTTTTTTTTGCCAAGTGTGGCTCTAGCATGAAAGTATTCTGTTTGGTCTGCTGAAGGTCTCCCAAGCATGTTTGGATCTGGCAGCCAGTGGGTCAGCTGGCAGGTGGGCAGTGGCCCAGTGGGCCAATGGGTGGTGGCCCAGTGGGATGGTGGTTCTGCGGGCTTGTAGGTCAGAGGCCTGGTGGGCCAGTGAATGGGCAGCAGCAGTGTGGGGGTGGTGGCCCATCTGTTCTTTCAGTACATCATGGTTTAGAGAATTCTTCCATGGGCTAGCAGTTCAGGGTGCCAAAGTTTCAGCTCTCCCTGGTGCTTTACCTCAGCCAAGCATGTCTCCAGTATCTCAGCAACATCCTTGATTCACAGAGTTCACGCTGTCGGCATCTGTGTCCCAGATGCCATTTTGGATCCTCTCTCATTACTTTTACTAATAGTACAGTTTGAATGTGTCCCCCAAAATAATCATGTCCAGAAATTTAATCCCCAATTCAACAGTGTAGGGAGGTGAGGCCTCATAAATGGATTAAGGGATTGAGGCCACAAATTCAATCTCTTGTTCTGTTGTACTTTCTTGCCTTTCCATGGGGTGATTTAGTAAAAGCCATACTCCACATATAAGTCCTTTATCCTTGTACTATCCAGTCTCCAAAACTATAACAAATAAATCTCTGCTCATAATTAATTATCCAATCTCAAGTTTCTGTTAAAGCAGCACAAAACAGATTAATGTAATTAATTTTGGCTTAATTTCTAGAACTGCTAATTATTTTTTGTGTCAAGTTCTGAGATTGAGTGATATGATGTCATGTGGATTTTTGTAAAAAGATTATGGTAAAAGGGAGTCTACTATATTTTATAACCTAGATTCTGGTCCAAATTAAATTATCAATACTTTTCTCTAAATTCTTGGAAATGCACACAAAGTAATTTAAGGAACTGTAAATTTCTGATAATTGATCAATCATGGGCTATGTGACAGGTATTGTATTAACTCATACATTTGTCACAGAGGTCAAGATAAATCATACTATACAAAGGTAATAAACTGACTCAAAATCGCAGTCTGAACACAACAAAATTTTATTACTCATTCATGTTTTATGTTTTATGAAGGTTGCTAAGGACTCCATGTCACATAGTCACTTAAAGACTCAAATTCTTAGTGGTCTGCCATATTCTACCTACTCCATTTGGAAAATGTACCTCCATTGGTTCATGTTTACCCTAGCAAGATAAAAAGGAATGTGAATTTTTCTCAAAGCCATACAGCTTTATAAATTCGGGAAGGATTCATAGAAGTGAATGGATGCATATTTAATTAAAGGACCAATTTCAAGCCTGTATGCTTTGTATTTGCATTGATGTTGGCAAATACAACATCAGTACATATTTTTCTCTGAAGAATTTAGTTTAGAATACATCTAATGATAAGTAGTTATCTCACCAAAATGTTGTGAATTATTTATATAATGCTTTGGAAATTGCTATACCTCTTCAATCCATAACACCTTGGGTTTGGAGTCAGCAATGTTGCAATCTGCTTATTATATCTTTGGGGGTTTGTAAACTTGAATTCTACTGTAGTTACTCACAAATTGTAGCATTTCTACATGATTTTCTAATAAGTCTCTGTTTTTACATGTGTAAAACAAAAAATAGTAGCATCTACATATTTCTGTGACGAGAATTATATGTAAAAAGAATGTACTATATTAATGTAGAATATATATATGAAAATATGTAATACCTAGCATGCATTTAGCACAAAATTAATGCTCAATACTTTTACCTATTATCTTATAGCCAAATATTAACTGTTTCCTATTATCACGTAGCCAAATATTAATAGATTAATAATAAAATATAAATGTTGTTACTATATAAATTTCAAAGGATAGCCTCTTTAAAAAGAAAAAAGAAACTTATTCTTTATGAGGGAATAAAACTACATCACAGAAGGAAAATGGATGGAACTGAATATCCAGTTCAGTGAATAAACCAGTCCTATAAGACAAGTATCACATGTTTCTCTCATATAAGGAACCTAAGAGAGTTTTAAAAAGACATGAAAGTAAAATGGGGACTACTGAAGGTGTGAGAAGGGGAAGGGAAAAGGACAGAGGGGGGAGAAATAAAGAGCAATAGATATGAAAATGTAATAATGAAATCTGTAACAACCACTACAACCATTGTAACCTTAAAAAGTCCTCATAAACGCAAACTAAAATTGTGTGTCTAAGGCAAACATTGAACAGATTAATGCTAACAAACACCTTCGGATTCAGCCTCAGGATTCTCAACTTTTAGCAATGGGCTACAGATTTTAGTATTTGTTACCGTAATTGTTTCTGTTTAAGAAGCTGCTAAAGATGAAAAAAAGAATTCAAACAGTTTATGGTTTAAGAAAAACTACTCTGAGATTTTCAAATATGTTTTTGAGCTATTCAGAAATAATAAGAAACTGAGTGTTGGATCAGGGCAACAAAAGAGTGGTCATCTTGAATCCAGCATGCTGAGTTTTACCATTCTCCAGGTCACTCATCACCTCTTGAAAAAATGAAATACACTGGAAAGTCTGTTTAAAAACAATACCTCTTTAAATTGCAGGGTTTTTCTCTCTCTCTAATTCTCTCTCTCTCTCTCCCTCTAGTTCTCTCTTTCTCTCCCATTCCTTCCTGTGTTGGGTATTTTCAAAATAGAGTCTCATGAACTATTTGCCTAAGGCTGGCTTCAAACTATGATTCTCCTGATCTCTGCCTCCTGAGTAGCTAGTATTACATGTGTGAGCCACCGGCACCTAGAGGTTTTCTCATTTTTTGCTGTTTGATTACACTTAGAGGATTATAAATTTTTACCATCATGCACTTTTGAGATGATATTACAAGGTAATTTTTAAAGCATTATATATTAGAATGAAATAATGAATGTTATTTAAATGTCTGTAAATATGGTTATTAGCTGTGTCCATAAACAGAGAACTGTGGCACTCTTGTTTAATTTGGTTTTAGAAAATAATTAATAGTGTTCAACTCTTCCCTCACATACTAGAAAAACTAGTGTCTGGTTCTCCACTAAACATTTAAATATTCAAGAGGGGCTGAATATAGCCAAAGTATATTATAGGCATTCACGAGAATATCATAATAAAATCGCTCACAGTTTGCAATTAATGCGCACTGATAAAACATGGAAAAATACAATCAAATTTAAGGTACACCTCTTTGAGATTCATGTATCTGTGCCTGGGATTCTTTTATTCCCAGATCTTTCAGTATCTGACTATCCTTATTTGAGTTTAACCTAGGGTATTACCTCCTCAAAGTCAGCTACTTCTTTTCTTATTTGGTGTTGGTCAGGGCATAAAATGGTGCAACCATTTTTGTAAAATCCTGGTAAATTCTAAGAGAGTTAAACATATACCAATACCATAATCTTATAATATCAATTTATCTTAATCCAGGAGAAAGGAAAACATGTTCACCAAAGTAGATGTATAAGACTGTTTATAATAGCTTTATTTTTGATATACAAAAAATAATGAAGGAAAGAAAAAGTAGCCACACTCTTTGTTAGAAAGATTGTAATTAAGATATCAATTCTGTTTAAATTTGTGTATGATCCCCACAGAAGATCAATAATCATGCTTATAGGAGTGTTCAGAGGCTCAAGCCTGTAATCTTAGCTGTGCAGGAGGTAGAGGTAGAGATCAATAGGATTACAGTTCAGACCAATCCAGGCAAAGAGTCTGCAAGAACCCATCTCAAGTAATGGCTAAGTGCTGTAGCATGTGCCTATCATCACCAAGTACACAGAGCAATACAAATAAGGGCATTGTGGTCCAGGCTATCCCACATACAGCAAGACCCTATCTCAAAAATAACCAAAGCAAAAAGAACTGGCATCACTGATCAAGTGGTAGAACACTTGCCTAGCACGTGTGAGGTCCTCAGTTCAACTCCTAGTACTGCCAAAAAATTTATACTTAAATAAATCAGATCTAGCCAATGTTAGTAAGGACAAATAAATAGGAATGTAAAAAAGAATGTGATCTGAAAAATTAATTGTAATGAGGAGCAAGTAGTTTCACCAGATATCATAATATCTAATGAAGGCTTAATATTTAATATGTTACTCTAACATAAAATAAACAAATGGAAAATACCTGAAAGTCCAAAAGAAAACCCAGAGGTCTACAGAAATTGCAAACAGAAATTTGAATGTTGGGGTTACTCCCGAGGCACCTGCACACCCATGTTTATTGCAGCACTATTCACAATAGCCAAGTTATGGAAACAGCCAAGATGCCCCACTACTGACAAATGGATCAAGAAAATGTGGTATCTATACACAATGGAATTTTATGCAGCCATGAAGAAGAATGAAATGTTATCATTCACTGGTAAATGGATGGAATTGGAGAACATCATTCTGAGTGAGGTTAGCCTGGCCCAAAAGACCAAAAATCATGTTTTCCCTCATATGTGGACATTAGATCAAGGCCAAACACAACAATGGGATTGGACTTTGATTATATGATAAAAGCGAGTGCACACAAGGGAGGGGTGAGGATAGGTAAGACACCTAAAAAAGTAGCTAGCATTTGTTGCCCTCAACGCAGAGAAACTAAAGCAGATACCTTAAAAGCAACTGAGGCCAATAGGAAAAGGGGATCAGGAACTAGAGAAAAGGTTAGATCAAAAAGAATTAACCTAGAAGGTAACACACATGCATAGGAAGGAAATTAATGTGAGTCAACTCCCTGTATAGCTATCCTTATCTCAACCAGCAAAAACCCTTGTTCCTTCCTATTATTACTTATACTCTCTTTTCAACAAAATTAGAGATAAGGGCAAAACAGTTTCTGCCGGGTATCGAGAGGGTGGGGGGAGAGGGAGGGGGCAGAGTGGGTGGTAAAGGAGGGGGTGGGGGCAGGGGGGAGAAATGACCCAAGCATTGTATGCACATATGAATAATAAAAAAAAAAGAAATTTGAATGTTGGAATTTCAAATAAATGAGGAAAGCACAAGTCACTCAATACATTAGGGATAACAGTTGAACTAGCAGGGAAAAAAAGTCCTGACACAATATTTTACATCAGAAAATAAGTCAAAATAGCTTAAAAAATGCTTGTTTCAAAACCAGAGCAATATTAGTGACCTTTGATTTGGAAAAGACTTTGGAATTAGAACATGAAATCTAGCAGGTATAGATAAACTACTAAAATTCAACTTCATGGAAATCAAATGATGTCTTTTGACAGGAAAGTTGTTTTTACAAGGACCACAGGCAAGCTGAGGAAACAGTTCACAACTTACATGATGCAGTGATATTACGGACCAGTTTCCAATGTGATTGCACCATTGACCTCCCTCCAGAGATGGAAATGAGCATTCCAAGTGCTGTACGTATTAATAAACACTTCACAGAATCAGTGCTTTTATTGTCTGATTGGTCTGTAGTGATAACTTATGATCTTATTTGCTTTTCCTTGTTAAAAGGTGGCATTAGCACTAGTCCTTATGTTCCATGTCCATATATAAATGTGCGGCTGTTTTGTGAAGTCTCTGTTCACTTTACATGTGGGTCGTCTGGGGACCGTCTTTTTGCATATGTTCATCTGAAAAATGTCTCTGTTGTACCTTCATGTTTCAAGGATATTTTCTTTGGTTTTAAAATTTTAGTTCAGAAGTTTCTTTTTCCCATCACTTTTTAAGATGCCGTTCAATTGTCTGTTGGTTTTCATAGTTTCTCAAAAAATTCATCTTGAAGTCTTATTTTTGATCCTACGATAAACATGTGGCTCTTGTCTCTTTATAAAAAATTTTTCTCTCTATCTTCATTTTCTGAAGTTCACCTACCATGTTTCCAGAATTCATTTTCTTTCTTTCCTAGCGTTTGTGGAACTACTTGAATGTGGATTGATCTCATCATGTTTTTAAATATATTCTAGGCCATTATCTCTTTAAATATTGGCTCTGGTCCATTCTATTCTCTTCACATAAACATTGAAAAGCTTTGGGCTGCATCCCTTGTACATCTTGCACTTTGCCTTGTTTTCCTGTTTGTTTTTTGTGTGTGCAGTTCAGTACACAGTCTCTGTTGGTTTGTCTTTGAAGTTATCAATCCTGACATCTTCTTGTCCTGCCTGCTGCTAAGTCACAGAATGTGTTTTTAATTTCAGCTGCATACATGATTTTTTTTGCACTTATATTATTTATTTATGTTTGGTACAAATTTTATTTTACTTTAAAATTCTGTGTCATTTTATCCATTTTGTTTATCTTTGATTTTGTTTTCTTTAACATAATATTTATAGCTTTTTAAAAATCTTTTTGTATTAACTTCACTATCTCAAATGTGGGTATATTTGTTTCTGGTTTCTGTTTATTTATTCATTATATTCACATATTCCTTCATTTTTGTGCATTTGGTACTTTTGTCCTACTATCTGCTAGACATAATAGTTTCAGAGTATCATAAAGACTCCTGATTATAAAGGCATTCATCCCTTTCTTCCATTAGGTAGGTAGAGTGAGGAGTCATTGACCTCAATTCAGACAGGAATTATTCTTGGACATGGTTGGATTACTGTCTAAGTATGATTTAGACTACCTCAAGTTCATCTCTGTTCCTCAGGTATTTAGGAACTTTCTGGGATACTGGTAGTATGGCAAGCTTCTCTCTCTTCATCCTCAAAAAATGGTAGGAAATTTGTCTGTACTTTGGAGGAAGTACAGACCAACAGAACCACTTGCCTCACACATTTTCATAAGCTAAGAAGTCTAACAGAAAAACATCTCTATGTTGGTGGCAGGTTCCCTTCCTCCATCAGAACATTATTTCCCTGGCTCCATGGGTCTATAAAGGATGCAATTCTCCCTTTCAGAAGCTTTGGCTCAGACTTTCTGACATGGAAAAGAGCACATGTTCCAAAGGGATCAGTCGACGTGATTTTGGACATCTCCCATATGTTATGTTGGCTCTATACAGCTTCTAGAGGTTTCACATGACCCATTCTTCATCACGTGAGTCCCTTCATAGTTTCTTTTCCTGTCAGGAGACTCTATTTTGCCTGGAGAAGCATGATTCTTAACCTGCAGTTAGAATTAGCAAATGTTGCAGGGAAGAAGATAGCCACCAATCATTAGCTTACTTACAAAAGATTTTGATTCTACAGAAGTTTATTTTATGTTGATTTTATTGCTTCTACACTTCTCCATGCTTTAATCATGGGATTTTGTCAATTTATTGTTTTTCTAATAGTTGCAATGGTAACACTGGCCTATTGGGACTCCATTTTGTCCATTCTAGGGGAACAAGCCCGAGACATAATTTTCATTAACCAGGTTGTTAAGAGATCTGATAACTCATAACATTGATAATCTGTGAGGAAAGAAACAATCCAGGGCAATTTGTATAAACAGATCATATACTATAAGTGTTTACTCCTTGATACATCAATTATACCTCTAGTAATTTTACTCAAATACTTTCAAAAATGTAGACTATAATAGAATATTTATTGAAACATCATTTCTAATGGCAAAAGGTTAACATTAAGCCAAATGTCCATTAATTAAGATTGTAATATTAGATAGGCACAGTGGAACACAGCTGAAATTCAAGATTCCTTAGAGGCAGAGATCAGGAAGTTCACAGTTTGAGGCTAGCCTGGCTAAAAATTAGCAAGAGCCCATCTCAAAAAATAAGCTGGGTGTTGTGGTTCACAGATGTAAACCCAGTAGTGTGGGAGCCATAGGTAGAAGGACTTTGGCCTCAGGTCAGTCAAGAGAAAACACAAGCCCCATCTAAAAAAATATCATAAATCATGTAGGGCAGGAGGCATGACTCAAGTGTCAGAGCATTGGCTATCAAGTACATGGATCTCAGTTCAAGTTCTAGTGCCACAAAAAAATTTACTATGAAATAGAATACTAAACTAAATTAAATGATTATTGACTTCTATATTAAATGACATGAAAAGATAACCAAGATAGATTGTTTAGTGAAAAGATTACTGAACAAGTAATAGTGTGAGGCTGTCAATGATTATAATAATGGGGGATTCTTGAGAATATATACTTGTATTTATATGTAGAAAAAAATAGCTGAAGTACATAAGAACCTTGTAATATTGAGAACACATTTTGAAGGATTGGCAAATGTAAAATGGATAGAAAATGGGATGTAGCAGGAAAATGTTCACTATATAACCTAAAGATAGACTGAGATATATGTATACCATGCAAATTATAAGTCATTCATAAAATTTAATATATGCATCTAAAAAATAAGATAGCAAAACAATAATTTTTAAGACTAAGAATAGAAAAAAATGGTCATGACTGCAAAATTGTGCCAGTTTTTATTTTGTTTTATTTGATTTTTACCAAGGCAATGAAAATTTGAGGAAAATGGAGAGTGAAAGTCAAAGAAATAAAGATGGCAATAGTTTGCTTTCCTTAGGTACATCAACAAGCTTAGGTTCTAAAACTTCTTCTAGTAGCAACTACACTCGTTGAACATAAAGGAAAACCTTTTCTCACTCAAGGAAATACTTAATGCCCTGAGCCTCAGTGGACCTTACCCACACAACCAAATTATATTTTTGGCATTGATTTTATAAGTAAAACCTCCTGGAAGATAATAAACACATTTTAAGGAAAAACAGACAATATCCTTTATCACATTAACGGAGACTTACTGTGAACTTCATGGAAGTTCTAGGCATTGGGCCAATTCACCTGGGCAAAAGAGAAGATTACATGCCAGTGGAGTTTGTATTAGAAGCAAAACTTACAAAGACAGTTTTCAGCTTGATATTTCCCCGTGGAAAATAAAGATGTGTGTTCTGACCATTGTTAAATGAAGGATTTTGCTGCTACTCTTTCTCAACATTTGATCGTATCTCAGAATTGAATTCAATATGTCCTTCAGAGTTTCAGCATCCTCCAAGTACTCTGTTTGAGCACACAAAGAACTGGTTTGAAAGTCAGAAGACAGAATCTGCTGTCAGCTGCACCATTAATCGACCTTAAGACAACCATTTCTCCTCTGTGTATATCACTTCTTTGGAAAATAAGGTCTTAAATTGACATAGCCTCTATAATGCTTTTCAGCTTTACATACTATGATCCCACGTATAGAAAGAAATAACAGTGAGAGATTCAGATAACTCAATTCTTTCCATTGAAATGCACAGAACAGGTCACACTCTCAGAAGCAAGCTGGGTTGGGAGTTTAGCTAAGTTCCTTTACCCCTAGGTCTCAAGACCTTTATTTGTAGAGTAAGGGAAATGGACTGGATAACCTTGGTACATTTAAGTGAGATGTGTAGTTCAGGAGTTCCAGATTAATGATGTTGATTACTGCTGTGTTAGAGAGCTCTTTAGCCTTGATTATTTTATTATTTTATTCCTATATTAAATAAACACTCTTCTGACTCAAAGTACCCATCTCTGTTGTTTATCCCTTCCAGGTCACCCAGTCTTGATCATTCTAGTGCCTGCAAGGTGAAATATTGTAAAATCAAGAAAAGAATCAAAGTTGGAGTTCCATTATCTGTCAGCATAAACCTAACAATGAGCAGTAAATAGTAGCTATAATACCTCAGTTAACCAACAGCCTACCACAGATAACACAAATGTGTTCTCTGATGAGTCATGAGTGCCAAAAACTCATCTCTCCTAAGGTTTCCTTCCTTTCATTTATCTACTATTTATGGAACACTTAACTAGATGTCTATATGTTATACTAAGCCTTTATACCCATCTATGTAATTCTCATGACCATTCTGAGAGTCTGGTATTACAAACTCCATTTCAGAGAAGAGAAAACTAAGGTTTAGAGAGGTTTAACTGTTAGTTGAGATCAAAAAGGTAGTCTCAAGCTACTAGTGACAGAACCAAGCTTCAAGGTCAGATTTAAAAACTCCAAAGATCGTGTGTTAAACTATTGCATTGTCTTGTCTCTATTTAAAAATATTTTTCAAGCATGAAAGATTATTTGTTATTATGTTCATTGGTCTTAAATGTCTCTTTTAATATCTGAGCTTTCACTATCCAGATATGTTCTGTAGCAACTTGTGAAAAAGAAGCCTTAGTGCTTCTTCCTGTAACATCATGTTGAGAGCTCATACTGTTCCCATGTGTCATGTTTTAATGATATCCTCTTTTCCACATTATTAAGTAAAAGTGCAAATGCCAATGAATAAAATAAAAATAAATTGGTTAATAAGTACACAATGCTAGAAAAAAGTGTATGCTTTAGGAGAAAAGTTGGAAGTGGAACATAAATTGAGGCTGGAAAAAGCCTTTCTTTCTCTCATGAGCATATTCAATGATGTTCCACTCTAATCCACCAAGAAAACAATGGTGATCAATGTCACCAATGACTCCACGTTGCCAAAACAGTTAATGTTCTTTAGCATTTGATGTGGTTGTCTTGTTCCTCCTTCCAGAAATACTTTTTTTCATTTAGCTTCCAGGATAACACATTTCCTAAAATGCTTGTAGCATCTTCCCTCTTCTATATGCTGGAGGGATCCAGACGGTAGTCTCGGGATTTTCTTATTCTCTAAGCTCACACTCAACATAACTTCATTCCATCTAAACATGATCTACAAACACTGAGTATAAAACCTTAAGCTCCACTCTGCTATCCCTCATATACTTCATTTCAACTTTCCATCCCTATACATTATCTACTCTGTAGGAAAAAAAATTTAATCCACGGTACAAATGCTTCCACTATGGCCAATGTTGAGCCACCATTGTAACCTTGGCTGTCCTGGTCCTTCCATATCGAATAAGAGTCCAAGATGTAGTGTGTTCAAAACAAAATTTTTAAAGTGATCCCCTTCCTAAACCTGCTCCTCCACTGATATTTTATTCTTCATAAGAGATACCACTGCTTACTCAAGGTCTCATTAAAAATTAATGGAAAAAACCTGCCACATTCTCTTTTAATCTTTAGTGACTAAAGGAGTTTTCTTGTGGAAATACCAAAGGAGATACGTATAGGTAGAATTATTATGGGACATCAGTACTCTCACAGCTGTCTCTCCTGATTAAGAATGCAAACCTGTAAGTTTGCAGAAGTGGAGCTAGGTTCTAGAAAAATGAAGTCTCAACAGTAGAGAAAATCTCTTAGAAAGAAATACATGCAGGATCAATGGAAATATTTCTAGACTGTATATATAGAGAGATAGATAGATACAAAGATGATAGATAAATAAACAGATTCAAGCAGGATCAAAACTGGAACTAGATCTGAGTTCTCCATATTATTATCAGAAACCAAACATACAAAGAATAGCACAATATATTACAACAATGTGCCTACCAAGAAATCTAATGCTTGATAGCAATGATGTGATGCTTATTTGGCATATTTCATTGTCATGATTACATATCATTGGCAGCTGTTTTGGGGCCCCACCTTAACTCCTCTATTTCTCCACAAATATATCCATTAACTATTAAGATAATATGTATCTCCATAGAGCTTAGCTGAGGATGTCTATTAGTAATGTCAAGGCAAGATGCTACTAAATGATGCTGGAAATGTGTGTGTTTCTGTGTCTCTAAACCTTTAAAAGATTACCAATATGTTCTTACAATATGTTCTCTAGCCTGCTTCTAGACTGATTTCTTAAGAATGTACTCCTCAGTAAGAGGAGTGTGTGTGTGTGTGTGTGTGTGTGTGTGTGTGTGTGTGCAGCACTGGGGCTTGAACTCAGGGCGTTCACCTTGAGCCACTCCACCAGCACTATTTTTCTGTGAAAGGCTTTTCAAGATAGGGTCTTGTAAACTATTTGCCTGTGCTAGCTTTGAACTGCGATCCTCCTGATCTCTGCCTCCTGAGTAACTAGGAGTACAGGCATAAGTCACCGGCACCCAGCTAAAATGAAACATTCTTAAGAAAGAAAGAGTTTGGGTGCAGTGTCTCAAGCTTGTAACCCTATATATTTGGGAGGTGGAGATTGAAAGATCCACAGTTCAAGGCAAGCCTTGGCAAAAAGTTCACAAGACTCCATCTCAACCAATGACAGGGAAGGTTGGTACATGGCTGTCAACCCAGCTATATGGGGAAACAACAAGGAAGATGAATATCCAGTTCCACCTGGGCAAAAAGTAAGACCCTCTCTTAAAAAATAACCAAAACAAAACAAAAAGGCTCATGACCCTAATTTCAACCCCCAGTACCACCCACACACAAAAGAAGAAATTTACCAAACTCATTGATATCTGTATTTCCATAAGAGTGGGGAGTGAAGGGGTTTTAAGTGACTTCCAGGTGCATACAAGGCATTTTGAGAGTGGTAGAAAGCATGCAAGTGGAAAGTAAAGTGTCCAAAAGTGTTTTATGTCCACTTAACAATTTTCAGTGGTCTATGAGTTTCTTATGTGGCTTACTTACAGCTATTATTGATTCAGGAACCAGAAAAATGACTCAGTTCTTCTAATCTAGAACCTCCTGAACAATCTTGGAGCCCCTCATTCTTTTCTTTCAATAGTAGGCTCATTTATCAAGAACCTGCACTTTCCAGATCAAAAGCGACAGATGTAGGATTGAGAGTGTAATCAAAGGATATTTCTTTCTCTTATTTCTAGATCCTAACAACTAGACGAGACAATGCCCAATTTTTTTCAGTCAGATTCGTTTTGCCTCCTTGGTTTCAAGCTATGCTTTTCAGAAAAGGAACCTGGAATGAATTAGGTCTTTGTTAATTTGCACAATAACCCTGAAATCCCAATGACACCTCTCCCCATTCTATGTGTCCCTAAATTCATTTTATTCTCCAAGGCAACCTCTTGTGCTAGAAAAATAAATAATCTTTCAAATCGCTGGGAGATAAGTAGATTAAATCAAAAGCTAACTCTTCACAGAAAGGATGCAAGTAAAGGAAAAGGCTTCTATACACAGGAATATGGTCACTGCTTATGTTTACTGGCTCTCACTGAGATGTGCACTCCAGCTTTTTCATGTAAGTTTTTATTATCGCGTGAATTGACATCTATCTGTTCCTCAAACACAGCCATATCTACCTACACTTCATGGTTGGAGCCAAGATCCTCTCCAGTGATCTTTTCAATCTGTGATGTTGATGGTCCTTCTTGGTATAACCTAAATGGTGCCTGATAGAGCACACTGACCTCTCTATGTCCAGCTGCCTAAAGCTGGGTCTTGCTGAAGTTTCATAACTGGCTCCTTACAGCACTCTAGGTATTCAGCCTATACTATCCATTGTGATTGTTTAGTGGTTTCCAGAGCTGTAACTCTGACTTTATTGGTGGCAAGAGGGACATCTGCAGAGAGGGGAGGCCCAACCCTTCTTATGCGCCACATATAACTTCCTTTAGTTCCTCCTTCTCTCTCACATTGTCGTACAATGTTTGTCTTTCATACATTCAAAGTTTGTTTACAAGCATCAACTTCTTGAAGTTGCATCGTAGCCTTACAGAGCAGATACTCCTCACTGTGACTGTCATCAGAAACTCAGTGAGACAGAACACTTTGCTGAAAAGTGCTGAAACTGACTCAGTACCAGACTTATACATGCCACTCCTATGCTTCTTACTAGAGCAAGACTGTCCTCTCTCCTGATTATAGCTAGAAATGAAAAAGCTCAGGCTTTTTCTGGAGCCAGAACAGGATGTCACATCTCACAGGAAAAATAGAAAGAGAGAAGAACTAATGATATAGTTCAAACCTCTGAGATGTCTCTGACAGATTAGGTCCATGTGGTGACTCATGCCTTGTCCCTTAGATGTTTCAAGTTTTGTAGGAAAGGAAGAATATTCAAGGAAAAAGTGATGATGAGTATCTGCTTTTGACTTTTAAAGGAATAGGATTCAGAGTCTTTCTAGTGTTGTACTGGGAAATTACTCAAGGTCATACATTCCAAAACATCTTCAGTTTGATCCCTCATTTTTTATCTTGTTCCTCTTTACCCTACCTTATTTATAAGTTAAATATCTTGAACAACTTAACTCTCCAAGACTTGTGACCTTTGTGAGTTTCCTCAACTGTGAAATGAATATGGTTTGAACAAACATCACAGAGGATTATTATGAAAATTACATGTCCCAAGGATGTGAATCATCACATACTTTTCATATATTATACAAATGTGAGGAGTTATTAAAACTCTAAAATGGTGTACAACACTTTTCACTAGTATAATTAATTAATTATTCAGATGAACCACTGCTTTTGTAAAACATATGGGCAGATATTACCATCAATCACGATACCATCAAAATCCTCAATATATTTGTTGTTAATAAACCACACTCCAGTGTTCTCAAATACTTTTGTTTATCCATATCAAATTGTCTAGTTATCAAGATTCAATTGTGTTTTTTTCATAAGCCTATTTATATTGGTCCTACTTGCTTCTGTAACTTCATAATTAACTAAGTGTTGCATAACTTTCACATCACAGGTATAAGCAGAAAGTTACTGACTATTGTTTCTGTAAACCAATGAATAATGGTAATTCACTAAAAGCATATCAGATTAAGTGGTAGCAAGACTACAACAAAAACATAGAAGAGAGGTAATGTTCACTTAGAAAGAGTCAGAACTGATATTACCTCATAACTGTCATTAAGGCTTAGTCCACGTTAAGAAAAATGAAACTAGAAGTCATAAAGAATTCATTAGGATTGAGTGATACATATACAATACAATGGGGAAATCTAATCAGAGGGCTTGTATTTAAATAAAGGTCTTGCTCTTACATCAAAACATTGCCTAATTAGTGCACACTACTCTGTTATAAATTATACTGAAATATTTGCTAGGTATGTATTATTTCTTATGATTTTCTAATTTAAATGACTTTTCTGTTTAGCTAACCAATGGCTGATTTCAATGGCATTAAATAAAAGGAATTCTACTGAAATGAAAAATAATAGCAAATAGGTTCTAAAATTAGTACCAAAAAGAGAGGGGGGAGTCAAATTCTCAATGAAATAACCACATTGTGAAGTCTGAGATGTGTCTATACACATCTATAAACGCTGGGTCCTTTCATTTAGTAGACTCTTTCTGGTTACTATCTTGTGTCAGAGATTTCAGCAAGCTCCCAAAGTCAGCCAAAGAGTCATGCCAGGTATATGCAGGGCGACCTTGTCCCTCCTATTGCTGCTTCAGAGAGAATAGAGAGTTGTCATTCTTTGCTTCTGAGATAAATCATAATTTAAATGTTTCATAAAGTTATTGGGAACAGCTCTGCTCAGAGTTGCTGCAAGAGTGGATGGAGGCCCACAGTGAGTCTGGCACCTGCACTCAAGCCTGGGCTCAGATTTCCAAAGCAAATCCTCATCCATCATCCCGGGTCAATGAAGCTTGAAAGTGAGAACCAAACCCACAGACACCATCTGGGGAAGTGGACAAAGCTGTGAAGCGAAAGTCAGAAAAACTGGCTTTGAGGCTTGACTATGCCTCTTCCCAATTCGAAGATTCTAAGTAAGTGATAAAACTGCTCTGGGTCTAAATGTCCTCCACCTATATAACGTGCACTATAATCTCTACCCTTTCTGCCTCCAAAGTTTCTTGTGAATGCAGGAAACAGAGGCCTTTTTCCTGAATTTCTTTAAGAAGGAGCTTCTGCCATTTTCCCTATGTGTTTGCCTGGGAAAACACCAGCTTCATCAAAACTAATTTGTTTTTGTAGAACGTTTACAGAAGCATGTTTGCTGCTGGTCCTGAAACATCAGAATCTGCATATTGTCTTCATCTTTGCTTGCAATAAATTAACTTAGGCAGAACATTTCTTCTAGTGAAGTCAGACTTTCCTTATCACCTTATTAATGCCAAATAGACATTTTTATTTGGTGCCTTATAGGCATCAAGAAATGAGATCTACCTCCCATTCTTCTACTTCATTATATATGGGGACTTCAATCGTGAAATGAAAGTATTTCTTTATTAGTATTGAGCACTTTATTTCTCAACTGACTGTTCATGGTTTGATAGAAACCCAGAGAAAGATAGGAATAAATTGGACAACAAAAATCCAGTCAAAACTCTTCTGAAGATGAGAAGATGCATGCTTTACAAAATAACTTACTCCACACAAAATGGAACGAAAGTGTTCTGATGAGAAATAAAATCACTTCTCTCTCCTGAATTGTTGCAAAGGTACAACATACCTATTTAAACTGTGGCATGTTTTCTTGATTTCTGCATGGTTATACCTATGAATTAGTACTGCTTGCTTCCACCAAAAATGCAACATGTCCTAGATGAGTGATCACAAAACTCTATTGGGCACATAATGATTTTTGCGTTGCATTGTTTTTGTAGTTCAACTAGTCTCAGATTATACAATTGATCAATGCCATCCCGGTCCTGGTATGTCAGGTCTATAATCCTGGCTATTTGGGAGGCTATGATTGGTCAGGGGGAATGGATTGAGGTTTCTGGTCAGTCTGGGCAGAAAAGTTCATGAGATCACATCTTAACAGAAAAAAGCTGCACATGATGGCATGGGCATGCGCCTGTCATCCAGCACAGCAGGAAGCTTAAAATAGGAAGATTGTGGTCTAGGCCAGCCTACGCAAAATGTGAGCCCCTATCTCCAAAATAATCAGAGCAAAATGGAATGGAGGTGTGGCTCAAGCAATAGAGTGCCCACCTCACAAGCAAGCACACTGTAAAACCCTGAGTTCAACCCCCCTCAAAATTACATAATGTCCGAGTTTCTCTATATGTGAAATACACTGAATGTAGCTCTTAATTTAGCAAGGGGTTAGGGAATCAAATAAGATAATGACTAGGAATTTATTGTAAAGTTTAAGGCTGATGTAGCTCAGTGTTTCCTAGCATGCTTAAGGTCCTGGGTTCCATCCCCAGGTCTGAAAAAAAGAAAAAATTATAGTCTGTGAGTATATATGAATGCATACAATATTATGTGTGCATATACTCACATATACAAATATACATATTATATATACAGTGATATACATATTCATATGTATGTATACATACTGAATGTAATTTTTGAGACAAGATGTGATTCTCTTCCTTTCTTTTTTGTATGAATTTTGAGCCCTAATATAAGCCAACAATGGTGCCAACTTCTGTGACATGTTTTCTTTCATTGGAACCTCACACTAACTCATTTGAGACAGACATTCTTGCCCATTTGTATGGATAAACAAACTAAGGGATAAAGGGATGCTCTTCTCTGGCTATCAACCAAATATGACTTTCTGTCTGTATTTCAGTCAGCAAAGTTGGGTGAGTTTTAATCCCTTAAGCCTACCACCTGCTTTAACTACATTACTTTTAGTAATGTAGGCCAAACATAGACTAGGAGAAAAATCTGAAAGAAATTTACAGGTTTGTTAACACACAGCTATCTCCCTGGAGAGAACACAGCATACTATCCATGGCCACATGGGAAAACACTGGCATCAGTCACAAGATGGATGGACAGAGATAAGCTGTGAGAACAATGTTATTGTGGTTTCTGTAGGAAGGGAAGGGTGAGGTAGGGCAAGCAGGTTGGGGATTAGCATGTGTGAACAAGTTTAGCAGATCTGGAACTGCTAAAGTTTCTTCCTTGGTTGTCTGTTTATTGCTATGAGGCAATTGGATAGGTGTGTCATGACTTGAAGCATGAAAGTCTAATGAAGGAAGGAGACAGGACAACCTCCTAAAATACTACAGTTCCTAATATTTTGGATATGTTTTTAATGACATATTGTAATTTTTCTTCTTGGAAAAAATAATTGAAAAGATAGCACACGGGGTGACATTATGAAAAGATAGCAAGAGATCCAGCCTAGGGTAAAATTTCAGCTGTCCTAACTAGTTATTTGAACTTGGACAAAAATATGTAACTTCACAGTGGCTCAAGTTTGCAATCCCACCTACTCAAGAGGCAGAGATCAGGAAGATTATGTTTCTAAGCTAGCCAGAGCAGAGCTTTTGAGAACCCATCTCAACCAATGGCTGGGAACAGTGGTACATGCCCATCATCTCCAGTTACACAGAGAAGAACAAATAGGATGATCTCAGGCCAGGCAGGCCTGGGCATAAAGTGAGACCCAATTTCAAAAATAACCAGCACAAACAGGGAGTTTGAAGTAGCTTGCAAATATATACATATGTGTATGTATATGTATGTATATGTTTGCACATATATATTATGCCCATTTCCATATTATACAAATCTAGAGCTTAGTGACAAATAGTGTTAAATATAAACTAGCCTAAAAAACATCTAGCATTTAAAAGTTGTATTAAACTGTATTTTGTCCCTCAGAATAATATATGCTATTTTATTTCTCTCATTTATTTAGATAGTAGTATTTAAATAAGCAATTGTTACTATCAGTTAAGTAATCTAAGGGAAATGGGTATGTGGATGGAGTTGCAACATTTAAAAAATTTTGGAATTTCTTAAAATAATAAAATTTTGAAAATATTAATAAATGTTTGTTTTATCATCTACATCTTACTGATAGAACTACCGAAAATTAGTGGAGGTTTATCATACATTCTGAATGTCGTTAATATATTTTGTTGATTCATTATCTCATTACTAATAAAGAAATAAATTGCAAAGAAAACATGTTACACTAGAGTGGAAACTTGGAAATCATCTGGTTTAGACCCATCATCTTAGAAATGGACTTGGGGTGACAAAGGAGTTCCATCATAAAATATCCTTAAAGACACTGGTACTTGGAACAAATCTAAGTCTACTGCCTTTAGTTAAGCTCTGAGTATTCCAGAAAGACAAGTACCAGGCATCCATTCAGAATGAAGTAAGAAATAGCCCTGTTAAAGGAGAATTCTGTGACTCTGGCTTCACTCCACATATCCTGCAGTTCTCCATTGTTCTTGCCTCAGTGTACAGAATTGGAACAGGGTGCTTGATGAGGGTCTTGGGAGTTGTATAGGTTTGCAGAGGTAACTTCCCACTTTGATCTTCTTGACTAAAATGGGCTGAATAGTGATATGCACCTCCCAAGAATGTTAAGAGTTAACTCATGTGGCTGACACAGTGATTGGGATACTGTAGGGACACTATAGGTATTTATTTTGTCTTGATAGATTTTCATTAAATGTTCAGTATAATTTGTGTTCTGTTATTGTCTCCAGTACCATAATCCTCTTCAAACTCTTAATAGTTAGTTCTATTACTGGCTCAGAGTCCTTTACCTTTTCTCAGAATAATAGAGTTAATAAATATGAAAGTATCCTTTCCTTAACATTCATCAAACATGTACTGAGAGAGTTTACTATGCTCTGTGTGTCATAGGATCTGCCCTTAGATCACTGTCCTCAATAATTCATCACTTTATAATTTTGTTTCCATTTGTTAAAATCCAAAAACTTTCTATGAATCATTTTTGTGGGGAAACAGATGTTTCAAAAATGGAAAGAAATACAATGTATCAGTAAAATCATATTTAAGGACAAAGTCCCTTGAATGACAGGAATGATATATCTCCTCTTCTGTCAAACTCCAATGACAAGGATAGGAAAAGTTCTACTTATCCCAGCCAAGCTGTGCAGAGACCAATGTTTACATTGTGTGGAAGCACATATAAAATAACTGATGTGAGAAGGAGGTTCATCATCTATTTTAAAATGCTACCTTCTATTTTAGACTGAACATGTACAATTTCTGTTTAGCAATTTCAGCTAATTGTTGGATTAACATTTTGGGGAACAGATTGCAAACTTCAAAATGGAAAAGATCATTTTAGGGAGGGAAGCTAGGCAGCTGTCAGGGAGTAGGAATTAACATACATTTGCATAACAGATGTACAGTAAGGTGTCTATGACAGACAATCACTGAATATTAATGCTATAGACCACGACATCATTTGCGTAAATGCTGTCTGCTGGGTATTGAGGTTGGTGTGCTCTTTGCGGAAGACAAAGGGCCAGAGAATGGAACAGATGCACCAGATACGCCAATGCATCTTAATTCATGACATCCTCATGAAAGACCTTGTGGTGTGATTTCAGATTTTATTACAAATAATTTGGAGATAAAGGAACTAAGTAATTATCTTTTCCCCTGTAGTTAGTCTCTCTCAAAGGAAGAGGGTTCATTTGTGGACTGCCATTGTGATGCCTCAGGAGAGTAGAATTCTTTACATGGAGTGGGGGTGGTGCAAGGAAGAAAAGGGAAGCTTTCCTGAAAGTCAACATTGTGCCTTGAATAGATTTGGCTATTAGCATGTTGTTGGACACCTGTCACAGAGCATCTCGTCCCCCTATATGCACACTTAAATGAAGTGGCAGGTGATTATATGGGAGGTTTCAAATGGTGCTCTTTAAAAGGTGAATTACTGTTGAAGAATAAAACTCATTTTGTCAAGTCAATGCTATGAACATATGTTGAGCTTGTACTATGTGCAAAGCACAGACTTTTTTTTCTTCAGTATCTTAATTGATTTTTTTTTCTGTCTTCCATGCAGTCTCCACTGGACATCTTCCCCAGTAATTACTCTCCATGAAATTGCTTGCTTTCGTGACTTTTCATTGTATAACAGGTTCCGAGTTGGCTAATTCAGTAACATGCATTTCATGAATGCATATTTGAGCACATAACATGTACCAGACCTTGTACTACATGTGCATATAGAGGGTACAGCTTTTGTCATAAAGAAGCTCATTGTCTTATGGGGGGAGGGTGACAGTCATTCAGTCAACAAATGTTTCCTGAACAGCTACAATGCATTGGGTATTGTCAAGGTGTGGAGGTACAGCAGTTTAAAAAACCTGATAATCATCGTGTTCAAAGGCATTTCTTTTTCTTGAGGACAAATCAGTAACAAAATAAATAGAATGATCTTGTGTGCACAGATGAGACACGGTAATGACAGAATGTGGTAAGAAGTGAATAGGAGTGATTTGAGGTGGGCAGGTTGCCTTTACGTTTAATCATAAAGGACCCCGTTAATAGCAACAATTGGCTTCATACCTGAATACTGAGAAGCAAGCAGCCATATAGAAAATGGAAGCTATATCATTCAAGTACAAAACATTGCTTAAAAAATTTCCAGAGACTGGCGCATATGCACACACATAATTTGATCAGGAGAAGATAAATCTTAACTCTTGCATGGTCTATAGATACGGTGGATGAAAACAAAGGAGAGAGACTTTGACTCAACTACTGCATTGTCGTGAGGGCGGGCCAGGGAGTTTGGAGAAAGAAGAAAATTCTATTAAAGTTTCCTTGGCTCTCCCCAGTAGAAAAATCACAATGTGGGGAGGAACTCTGTATTTAAAACACAGAAAACATCATATGCAGAGTTCTTATAGAGAAATGGAAGAAAGCAAGACACTCACCAAGAACTGCGTTTTGTATATATGTGACCAGATCATAAATTGAGTGAGGGAACTATCAGAACACAAATACAAAAGGAAAGGTTAAGGTGAGATTGAGAAGAGCTTGCGTGCTAAATTAAGGAGATTAGGATACAAAGAAGTGGTAATACTTTTCTTTAGAAATCTCAGTTCTGAGTCTACTGATGATCTTGTGGAGAGAAATTATAACACAGTAAGAAATGCACCCCATGTGTTGGCAGAAACTTTTCACTTGTGATGATAAAAAGAATCTCCTCACCTGTAACTTGGTTTTCTTTGACTCTTGCCAACACAGCTTACTTACCCATGATTTTTAGCCACACTGAAATTCCTCAGGGAGTCATTAGGGGATGCCTACAATAATCTATGACCTTCTTTCTTTTCCCTTATCAATGTTGTCCACAAATAGTTTGGAGAATTCATTCCTGCCGATGTGTACTGTGCTTCTGGAAAGATTGTCAAAACCCCCCAGGGCAAGGGCTTTCCTGATACTTTTAACCATGTTACCCCTTCAAAGGAAGAGTTGAGGTCTTGTCCAGGAGCAGCTCTTAGAGATTGTCATCCTGCATGATCTTACTGCTTTTCCAGAGACTTCAGGTAAGACCATGAGGTTCAAATGAGAACAAGGCACCTCTCAATATTGTCATGTTCTCTCTCTCTCTCTCTCTCTCTCTCTCTCTCTCTCTCTCTCTCTCACATCAAGGAATGCAATATGTGGCAAGGTCCTGATTCCTGCAGGCAGTCACAGAGAGGACAATGATTGAAACTGTGAGAGTGAAGCCAAATGGGCAATGGAGACCCTAGGGAGTTAGGGTAGGGAGTTAGGGATGCCAGGAATGTGGAACATCTGTGAAGGAAAGCCACAGACAGAGAGCAGAGCTACCCTGGAGAGAGGGACTACAGCTGGTGAGGACATAAGAACAGTATTGCCCAACCCATCAGAGCTCACATTATGATACCACATGCCATGGTTGCTGGACATGGAGCTACAGATTTAATGTTTCCCCTGCTGAGTTTTGCCATTGTTTGGTTCCCATCTCTCCTTTCTATGCCCAAATTTCTCCCTTTTGAAATGGGTATGTTTATTTTGTGCCATTGCATATTGGAAGTATATAATTTTGATTATGAACTTACAGGGGTTCACAGTAAACAGTATGCCTTGAGTTCAGATGAAATTTTGAATGTATACCTTTGAGCAACATTGGAACTATTGAGACTTTGGGGACTGTTGCAGATGGACTGGATGCACTTTGCACTACATGATGTTCCTGACTTTTGTGGGGTCATGGAGTAGAATGTTTTGGTTTAAGAAGAATGTGTTTGTGTCTCATGTTGACAAAAGTGGACTTGTAATGGTTAATCTTGATAGTCAATTTGATTGGACTGAGATTAGTGAAGCACACTTCTAAGTGTGTCTGTGAGGGTATTTCCAAAGAAATAACTAGAGTTAAAGAGCAACCCTAAATGTAGATGGTACCACCCTGTAGTCTGGGGGCTCAGATGGAATAAAAGGGAAGAAGGAAGAAATTTGTTACCACAGGTATTATTTCCTCTCTGCTTTTTGCTCTGCTTTCACCATGTCCTCCTCACAATGTGTTCTGAAACTTCTAAAACCACAAGCCAAATCAAATATTTCCTACCTTAAACTCAGGTATTTGTCACAACAGCAAAATACTAACTAATGCACTTAGCTACCTAAAATCACTTCACATTTATTGTTCTTGTCTGTTTCATGTTTCAGAAAAGCCCAGATGGACTATGGGAAATACTCAAATGCAGATGAAACAACTCATTAAGACCATTGTCTACTGGGATAATATGATGTGGTAGAAAAAACTGAACTCTGCTCCATATTCACACCACCTTCTTTATCATGGAAATGATGCAATTGCTGGGGAAATAGTTCAGTAGGAGTTAAGAATCAGAAGTATATTGTTCTTTTAGCTTATTCCCTCCTTTAGTCATTTAAATTTCTTATTCCCTATGCCAACCAATATCAATGGTAGTGTCAGCAGTCAGAGTCAGATTTTAATTCTTTTCTGAAACCCAGACAGTAGGTACCATCATCACTTTCTCTTTTCTAAATAACACTTGAAGCCTCCATGTTTAGACTGTCCAATCAGTAAGTGGTCAGCTGTTGTTTTAAGTGAGAGCCTTCTCATTTAGCCAATGTAACAAAATTTTCTCTGAGAAACTGGTAGGTGTTGCCAAGGTCAAGAATATTCCCATGTCACCTCACTTCCAGAGCATCAGATACTGAGTTCCATTTTGTGTTTGACTTAAGGGAATGAATATATGACTTCATAAGATATGAATCAATGGAATAAAGAAAAAGACACAAATTGAGGTGCTGTCTCCACACATAGGGTCCCATCATTACTGTGACCTACAATTGTCTATAACAACTATCTTTGTGTTAGGAGTGGTTTTCTCATAGAAGTGACTAGAGATTAGGAAATTAGACTTAACTTGTGACAGAGGGACTTAAAGACAATTGGATGCCTAGAACTTAAAGCACACATAAGAGAAAGGGAGAAGACCAAAGCGTCATGGAATAGAGATAATAGATTTTAGAGTGACATTTAAGAATGCTCATTGTGACTGAATTATACAATAAGAGGAAGGGAATATCACTAAGGGTTTTAAGGAGAAAAAGACATTCAGTTTTTCTCTAAAAACAATTTGGTGAATGGATTGAAAGATAGCAATTGAGAATAAAGGAAACAAATACCAGTTGATAGATAGTTATGGCAATCTAGATGATGAATAATGATAGAACAAGGTTATAACATTGGGCATAGAAATGAAACATACGGCATATTTAAATCACTAAATCAGAAAAATGTCATTATTGAATAAATATAGATGAAGGAAAGATAGTAAAGACTGTATGAGTGGATGGAAAGTGAGATTGTGTCCTGATGAAATGCTGAAAGGATAATTTAATTTTAGCTATCTGAACTGTAAGATATGTCCACAAATCACTTAATTTACAGACCTAGAATTCAGTAGAGATAAAGTTGGATATAGATGTGTAAAAAATATTAAGAGAAAACTAAAAATAGTAAGCAAAGCCTTAAGAATTAGTGGTATGGAAAAATGGAGGGAAAGCATATAGGATTGCGTTCCATGGAGCAGCCTCACTTTTGTGGCAGACTTAATCAGGATCTCTCCCTATCTTAACATCTGGCACATCGAAATAAGTGAGAAAAGCAGAAGGAACAGACAGGAAGAGAGAAGTAAGAGGAAATTGTGGAAGTGACAGAACTAAAAGGGAGTGTTTCCTGTAGGAGAAGGTGGCAAATAATGTATACTCCTCAGAATTCATTCAGAAAAAGGACTCAAAGTGATCTATTGATTAATACTGCAGTACTATTGGGTGATGTTAGTAACAACAGTTCCAATGAAGTGGTAGTAGTAAAATCATTGGATTAAAGAATGGATATGAAATGAAGACACGGTGGTGAACCTTTTGGGCAATACATTTGTAACCATTTACGTTAAAGAAGATAATTGAGCTTCTTTTCCTGTTTGTATCCCTTTTCTGTCTTCTATTGCTCTAGCAAAGAATTATAGCATTATATTAAATAAGAGTAAAGGGAATGAACACCCTTGTCTCATTCCTGACTTCAGAGGGAATGTTTACAGTTTTCTCCCATTTAATATAATGTTAGCTATAGGCTGGTCATATATACCCTTTACTATTTTGAGGTATGTTCCCTCTATTCCTGGCTTCTTCAAGGCTTTTTCATGAAGGATATTGAATTTTGTCAAAGGCTTTTGCTGCATCTATTTAGATGATGGTGTGGTGTTTGTCCTGAATTCTGTTTATGTATTCTATTATGTAAATTGATTTGTATGTGTTGAGCCATTCCCTGTATCCCTGGAATGAAACCTATTTGATCACAGTGTATGATCTTTTTTAACATATTGTTGAATTCAGTTTGTGAGAATTTTGTTGAGAATTTTTGTGTCTATGTTCATTGGGGAAATTGGTTTATAATTTTCTTTTTTTTACTATGTCTTTAATTGGTTTTGGTATCAGGGTAATACTGGATTCATAGAGTGAGTTTGATAATGTTCCTTTTCTTTCTAGTTTATGGAATAGTTTTAGGTACACTGGTATCAGTTCTATAAAGGTTCTGTTCATTCAGCAGTGAGTCCATCCAGTCTTGGGTTTTTCTTATTTGGGAAACTATTACTACTTCAATTTTATTTTTATTACAATTCTGTTTAAGTGGTTTACGCCCTTCTGGCTCAAATTTGATAGGCTGTATGCATCAAGAAATGTATTCATTTCTTCTAGATTTTCAGTCATTTTAATGTAGTTTTTCAAAGTATCCCCTAATGATCCTCTGGATTACTTTTATATTTGTCATGAGATCCACTTTCACATCTCTAATTCTACTAATTGGGGTCCTCTCCCTTTTGGGGGCTGTAGTTTGCCTAAAGGTTTGTCAGTCTTGTACACAACAAAGGAAACAATAACCAGAACCAGAAGAAAATTTACAGAATGTGAGAAAATCTTTATCAGTTATTCATCAAATTTTTCCTATCCAGAATAATCAGTTTTCAAAAGAAGTACAAATGGTTTATAAATACATGAAGAAAGATTCAACATCTTTAAGCCATAAAGGAAATACAAATCAAAAAATCATTGAGATTCCATTTCACCTCAGACAGATTGGCTATTATCAAGAAAACAAAGAACAAAGTGCTGATAAGGAAAGAGAAAAAGGTACTCTTTATACATTGCTGGTGGAAATGCAAATTAGTGCAGCCACTATGGAAATCCATATAGGTTACTTAAAGAAAGCTAAAGATAGAACTATCATATAATCCTGGCATTCCACTCTTGTACATACGCTAGAAGAAATACAAGTCAACATGCATTTGGTACACCTGCACATCAGTGTTTATGCCATTATCATTTACAATAGCCAATATGTAGAATCAGACTAAGTATCCATCAACCAATGAATGGACAAAGAAAATGTGATGTGTGTACAAAATGAAGTATTATTCATCTATAAAGAATAGAATTATATTATTTGAGGGAAAAATAGATGTAGCCAGAGATCATTGTGTTAAGCAAAATAAGCCAGACTGATAAAGACAAATATTATATGCTATTTCTCATATGCAGAAACTAGTCCTTAAAATTAATTAATTAATTAATGAGAGGAATGTAAAACAGGCTCTGTTTGGGAGTGGATACCGGAAGAGGTCGGGGAAGTTGAAGAGAGAAGGTGTAGGTTGGGTGAACATGGCCATTTTACTCTGTATACATGTACGAAAATATAACAATGAAATCCATTGGAGTTGTTTTTTAAAGGGGGGGAATGAGGTAGAATTTCAGAGGGGATGAATTTCACCAGGGTACATTGCAGCATATGGTGAAAATATCACAAAGAAACTCCGTTGTACAACAAATATATGTTAATGAAAATGGAAAATATAAAGTGGAGAGTGAAGGAATGGGCAATATAGAACCACTGAATTAATAAACAAAGGCAGGAATAAACTCAGACATCTGATATATCACCAGTGTCATAGATGCACCTTGATATCTCACTCCAAAAGAATTTATCTATTGATCAATAATCAGATATAAAGAAATGCATAGGCCACACAAAGATATGCTGCCTTTCCTTCTGATCTCACTGTCTAAGAAGAAAAATTTGAGTTGATACTAGACTCAATTTAGAGCTTCCTTTAGATTAACACAGGTATTACAATTGAATAAAAACAAAAATGTTTTTAAAAAAGAGGGGAGGAAGGTGCTGGCTGGAGGGAGTGAGTGGTTGGGAGGGAGTTTGGGCATTGTGTATGTGTATATCTGTTTCAAAAGGAGAGGGACTTGGACACATTCAAATTCTGGAGTGATGTGTGTATAAAATGGGAAATATTAAGGATACAGGAGAAATAATGTCAAATTGACACAGTGAGGTTCTGGAGAATGCAAGCATATTTATTACTTTTATGAAGAAGGAGATGAAACTTGTACTTTAACAAGAGGAAAGTAGGAAAGGCTGGGAGAGTGGACTGTAAGTGTAATGACAGGTATGCAAAAAGAATTTCTATTACCTTCAGGGGCTTGTAATTTCTTTTTTTAATACAGAGGAAAAAACAACTTCTAAGAGTGATAGAGTAAGTTTTAAAATCTGGGAAGACGAGAAAAGTTTGAAATTGTTGTTCTGAATAAAGAATTGACCTCAGAAGCCTAGACGTATCAGGAAGAGTTATTACTGACTCCATTCCCTCAACTCTTTCCTCTAAACAATTTTGCCTCTTACAGAGCCATCATGTAAGCCATACTCTCCAAATTAAGAGAGAACACTGCTTTTATCTGTAAAGCAGAATATACTTGTTCTTATACTGATCAGCTACAGTGATTCTTCCAACCCTTACTTTATTCCCTTCACTCTTTTCCTCTTTAGTCAAGTGTGTCTATACCTGTTTTCTATCAATTGTGATATTCCCAGCAGGAACAGTCATATAAGTGAGTGGATTATGCTCTGAAAAAAAATGTCTTTCTTCAGCACTGGATTAGTCATCCAGTGGATCTGACCCCTCCTGCACTTATCACCTTGTCCCCTTTTTATCACCCCTGTTACTCCCACAATATAAGTCAGGGTTATGCATGATTGCTTTACAGTGACTTAGACAAGCTAAAGAGGCTCTGTTTTAGAACCTTGATCAGATCTCAACCATTTGCCTCCTGACACAAGATATTGGATTGCAGATTAACACAAGATAAGTGAATGCTTTATGATATCAACGCAAGTGACACTGTGCGATCTCAAGCTACCAGACACTACTTGTATTTGGCAGGAAGTTGAAGATCACTTATGGGAAAATACAGAAGACATTCCTAAGATAGAAAGAAGAAAGTAGAGTCAAGCTACTTCATGAGTTTTTTTCAGTTTGATGGCTATAGTCTTAAGGGAAACTATTTGAAACAAAATTTAAAAATGGTACAAATGAAGGAAATGGAGTATCCATAAATTTTATGGTTATTGAAGGGTGAACAGTGTACACAAAAAGGAATGGCAAAACTAGGTTCATATTCCAGCTCACTTATTTACTACCTAAATGACCCTAAACAAGTTGCCTAACATTTCTGACATTGCTTTTAATTTTACATAAGGAAGATGACATCTACTTTGATTATTGTTCTAAGGTTGTATTGACCAAGATAGTTGCCACTACCCACAGTTTAATATTATAATTTAAGCCAGTTAAGATTATATAATATTAAAAAATCAGTTAGGGTAGTTAGGTATGAAGTGTCTAATGTGGCTGATGGCTACTATATCAGACTGAATAGATAGAAAACTCTTATGGCGGTGATCTTAAATGTTTCTCAAAACATGTGTTGAATGCTTGGTCCTCAGCTGATGCCACTATTGGGAGGGTCATGGATGCTTTAGGAGATGGGATCTAATTGGAAAAAGTATGTCATTGGGGACATGTTCCAGAAAGGTATATTGGGACCCCAATCCATCGTTTTCTTTCTCTCTTTGCTTTCTGGCTGCCATGAAATAAATAGCTTTACTCTATCATGAGCTTAGACTATGTGCTAAATCTGTACTATATTAAATATATAGAAAGAACTATATAGATATATGTAATGTAATTTTTACTGCCGTTGGATTGGGAATGAGATTACTCCTACTCTATGGATGAGGAAATGATGTTTACATAGAGTGTAAATTTTATTTCTAGGAATGTCTTCAAAATCATAAGGAAAAATTGTCAGAAATTTGTTTCAAATACTTATGAACCTAACTACAAACCTGTGCTATTATATTTCTGGTAGTGGGTTTTATATATCCTGCATCTAACAGAAAAACTCCAGCTATGATACAAGGAAGATACACAATTTTGAAGGTTTCCTATAGAAAAGAGAAGAAAAGGGTAGAAAAAACACTTGCATGTAAGAAAAAAATAAGGGCTAAAGTAGATGTCCTCTAAACTCTGTAGTCTTGGACCATAAGATTCTGAAAGGTCTCATGTTACAAGTTCTATTCTGTCACAGATAATTAGAAGGCAGAGTTATTTCTTATAAGAAAAAGAGGTATTTTTCTCTTTTTGTCTTTGCCAATCAATACCTGCCTCTTTGAGGAGACCAATATTCTGAGGTGCATGTGGAGAGGAGCAATTTGATCCTGAAAGCAAAGAAATAGTTTGGGAAATGGATTTAAGAAGTGGAATGTAGGGTCTTGTCAGTAGAACAAATTGTGCTCTTGAGAAGTGCAGTCTTTGTCCAAGTACTTTGCTTAAGTCCTTTATCCAGAACATTCAAATAATAAGCACCAACCACATCTTGTTAAGCACATTCCTGATTTAAAAACAGCAGAAACAGCTATGAAAAACCAAAAGTGGAACATAAACATTTGACTGAATGCATGGTAAAGTTAAGACAGTATTCCAATAGCAGTTATGTTTGTCAGGAAGAATAGGATAGATTGTGTAACAATTGTAAATACACCAAGAAGTATCAGTGTTTTAAATTACAATAAAACTGATTTCTTACTCATATCACAACTAAACTGAGTAATTATAGCTTTTATTGGTGTTTCTCTAGAAGATGGTGATTAAAGAACTCAACATCTGGAATTTCTGTTTTCCAAGAGCCAGAAAATTAGTTATTGATAACTTTTGAAGCAAAACCTGAAGTATTTCACATTGTTTTTGCTTTGACTTCCATTCATTAAAACTCAGTCACATGATCCACAGTTTAATTATATTAAGCACTGATTCAAGTATTCTACACACACAGTCCTGTCTCTGAAGAGACCACAAAGTATGTTTAGTCTATAAGCTCCAGTAAACTATTCACTTATCTAACAACAATAACAAAAAACCTAAATCGTCCCTTTGCTTTAAAATTGCTGCACATTTTTTCCCAAACTTTTCCACTTAAATGCCACCTTCCTCATCTTTGTCAAGTAATCTGAATTCCTACTTCAAGAATATCAACTACACCAGGCATTAGTAAATCACACTGTAATTGAGAGGGTGAGATCAGGAGGATTGTGGTTCCAGGGAAGCTTGGGCAAAATAGTGCACAAGATCTCATCTCAAAAGAAAAAAGGCTGGGTGTGGTGGTATGCATATGTCACCCAGCAATGATAGAAAACTTAAAATAAGAGGATAGCAAGATCATGGCCCAGGCAAGCCTGGGCAAAGAGCAAGACCCTATCTCCAAAATGACCAGAGAAAATGGGCTGGAGTTAGGGCTCAAATGGTGGAGTGACTGCCTCATGTGATACCCTGACTTCAAACCCCAATGCCATCCCCCTCAAAAAAGTATCACCCACACCAAATTTCCCACTGTCCTTTTCAACCTGCTATTCTTCCTTACTATGAAGCAGATCTCTTTTCTGATACAAAGCCAAGTCCTTGATAGGAGGCATTGAGCTCCTATGCTTCTTACAGACTTTACTATATCAATTATTTCCTCATTTTCTTATGTCTTTATTTCTGGGTATCTTTGCCTCTTTAGTCTATAAAATTGTTCAGCGCTGTCATTCTAAAAACCTTTCCTTGACCTTGATTATACTCTGCTTATAAGTGCAGTTCAATTTCTGCAGTAGCCCTCATTATACAGCATGGAAGAATAGTATATAATCAATTCCAATTTATTTCCAAATATTTGTCTTCTTAACACATCAAAAGTTTAAATATACATGCATATATGTTGTATATACTACATATATGTATAGTATATATACACATACTGTATATATGTGTGTGTATAATGGCTCCAGTCCAGCCTATATATATATATATAATAAATATATATTATATATACAATTTATATAAATATATAATGTATATATCATTGCTTTGTGTCCATATCTCCCAGTAGATTCTAAGTTCTAAAAATGCCTAACTATACCAATTTTACTCATTCTTATCCCCAATGCACAGCACAGGGCACAGTGTATGATAGTAATTTAATAAATATTTAATGAATATTCAACAGGTAAATCCACCACAGCTGATGCAAACTGAGATAATAAATGACATTTTCATTAGCAAATCTTCACGAGTATATTCCTGTCTTGACTTTTCTGGATTGCTTTCCTGTGTTTTATACCATCAGACCACCCATTTTTTCTAAATTTTTCAATTCCTTGATTCCCTGTGTTATCAAAACTTTTATTGTTCTTCTTATGGTTTTGATGTTTACTGCTCAATCTACCGTGTTATCTGCTTCATCTCCCATGATGCATTCCCCAAGCAGAAGTGCACCTTAGAGATTTCTCCTTAGGGTGCTAATCTCAGCTAAGAATGCTGTTGTATACCTTAAAGATTACTTCTGCCATCTATATGCTGATATTTATCCAAATATTTATTAGTCCTAGACTTCTTCCTTGAGTTACATTTTTGCCAAGCTGCTGTGCAATACCATTATCTTATTAGTGGCTCAAACTCAACTGGATCAAATGTGAATTAATGGTTACCCAAGTTGATCATCTTCCCTTTGTAGCTCAAAACCATTATCTATATAGTTGTCACCCTGAAAAACCAAAGGTTCATGGTTTCTTTTCCTTACCTGGTACTTCGGAATGTTTCTTAGACATTTTTCCTCTTCTCCATCCTCACCAATTTTCTTACTCACTTTCTCTACCCTGGACTCTGGAAAGTTTCCTATCAGTCTCCTCACCCACAGCTCTCATCCAGTCAAATACATTTTCCACATCATAGCTAAAATGACTTTTCATGAAACAACAATCCGACCATTTCACACCTTGACTCAAACCCCTTCAAGTACATTTGAAATCTCTTTTGTGTTTAACATAAGGTCCAATTTCCAGATGACTTGGGCTTTTCTAAATCATTCTCTTCCAGGTCTTATTTCTTGACTTTTTGGTATTTTTAACATAATTACTAGCAATATTAGCCTTCTGCACACTCTTGTTCTTTTTCATATTGATAATTTTATCTAAGGAAATTTTAGAAAATCCTAAAAACTACTGCAAATTACTAAAACTACTGCATATTACTGAAGTTATATCTCAGACTTCGTATCTTCAAGAAACTCTCTGTCCCTGTCCAATCTGCATTAGGTGTCATTATTCCATGCTCATATAACACCCTGTAGATAACTATAGCAGAATCCCCTTAAAAGCATGGTGGACTTGTTATGTGAATGAAAAATAATTTTTTGTAGTTTTCAATCACTGAATTTGGGGGTGTGTTTGTTACCCCGGCTATCTCAGCACATTCCAAATAATTGGTGGTTAGTGTATCACAAATAAAAACTGAGGTTTATTAAAGTTAGGTTTCCACTCTCCTCATGCAGACAGATAAAGACACAGTTCTTTTAAACTCCCCAGTTCTACTGTTCACTACAGCTATTCTACTATGAAATATTCAGAGACCCAATTTGACTCTTGAAGGGAATGAAGAAAATTATGGGAAACTGCTTTTCCTAAGTATAGCAAACATTTGTAGAATTAATGAGTCTGCGGTTTATAATCTGTTTTCCACTGTAGCAAAGCCAGTGCTGTTCCATTTGAGCTAAGAAACTGCTGAAGCTTGAATTATCCATGAAGGCCTTGCCTGTTTGTCATGCAGACTAACCCACAGAGAACAGGGTTTACACATTGAAATGCAATAAGGGCAAATTGGAGAGCCAGCAAATGCTACCTTACTTTGGCTGTTGGAACATCTTGTGCCAGTCCATGTTTAGAAGTCATTTCAGTGCACTGCTGGAAACAGTGTCAAGGAAATGGGCCTTACAATGCATATTCTGGGTTTACCGGATAGTCACAGAATAGAAGGGTTCTGTACCCTCGCTGTATCTATCCTTGACATGGACAAGAGAGGGAGAGGCACTGGGATGCTGAAGCTCTTTGTAGAACGATACTTCCAAATGAAAAGACTGCCAAACATCTCTTGAGAATAAGGAATAAATACTCCATGTCACATTGAATGTTTGGTCCATCAAGTGAAAGGGATCTGCAGCTGGTTTCATTTTCTGTTTCCTATTTATTACTTGTGAACCCTTGGAACAGTTCATTAATGCTCTGAAGTTCTGCTTCCCCATTTATAATAGAAATATTATAATACTCAAAATGATTCTAACATATATTAAGCCCTAATGTTTATATATGTAGTTAATAAAATTGCTGAAATGTATGTATTAACATCTTGATTCAAAAAGTAAAGTAAGTTTTTGGAATAACATAACCAAGATTATGAAACTGGAAAATGACAAACTTATAATATTCTAAATCTTTGGAAGTTTTCCCCATGTACATTCTATGAAGTCATAGTCCAGAGTTATTTTATATTTTTTCTGAAAAATTAATAAACACTGAATTTCAGAGAGATTAACATGGCAAAGACATTTTATGACAAAGCTGGGAAACACAGCCTCAACCTCATTCTTCTTTCTGAACTGTCTTCACAAAAAACCATGTTGCCTCAATACAGCAATCCATTTTAATTTGATTTAATTTAATTTTTAAAAACTTTATTTGCTTCGTAAGCGATTGGACATTAGCTGAACTTCATGTGATTTTGCACAATCACACACACATATATTCTCCATATTGTTCATATGGAGTATATGAACAGGCCTAGAATTCTACAGTACCCACTTTGGCTCTCTCTGTGCTGTACTATGAACACGGTGCTGAATCATCCTTTCCTTCTTGGTCCCTTTTCCCCTCACATCTAGTCAACTGCCTGGCTTGCTGTATTGAAACTACTTCCCTACTAACTCTGAGGAGTGTCCCCTTCTTTCCTCCATTGCTGCCCTGGTATTGGCCAAGCATTCATTGCCTCTCTCCCACCATATCTCCTAATTGACTTTTCTGTCTTCTGTCACTCCCTTTCTACCCCATTCTGTACATTGCCACTAGGGTGGTGTTTCCAGAAGTCTGTATATGATCGTGCCATTCTCCCACATAAACCATTTAGTGGTTTCTAGTTTCTCCTAGTCCAGATGGACGCATGTTCAGCAATCATCTGCATGATCTGATCTTGTTTGCTTCTCCATCCTCAATTTCTCACCACTCCATCGCTTTCTACCCTACCCTTTCTCATTGCCTTCCCTTTATACAGACTCAGAAACATAACAAAGTTCTACTATCAGTAGGAAAGAATATATACAAGGATGAGAACTTTTGTTACTTTCACAAACTTGTTTCAATATAGAAAAATCAACTATTCTTTAAGAATATGTTCATTCCTGCCTGAGTGTAGTGGTTTATTCCTATAATTTCAGCTGTAATGGAGGCAGAGATTGGGAGGATTGTATTTTAAGGCCAGTGTCAGGCAAAAAGCTAGAAAGACACTCCCCATACCAACAAGCAAGTGTGTGGTGGCACAATCCTGTTATCCCAGCTTCATAGGAGGCCATAAATAAGAGAATCATTGTACACAACCAGCCCCAGACAAAACACTGAGACTCTATCCAAAAAATAACTAAACCAAAAAGTAGTGAGGGTACATTTAAGTGGCAGAGTGCCTGCCTAGTATGCAAGAAGCCCTGAGTTCAAACCCCAGTGCTAACAAAAAACAGCATTCATTTCTGTTCTCTTTCTAGGAATTAACACTAAATAGATGATTCCTGGCTCCTTAGTCATTGTTCATATCCCCACCCTTCTCTCCTTAATAATTCTATGTTACTCAAGACTTCTTGATTTTTAAGTCACAGAAACTCAACTCAAACCATGTTATAATAATAACAATAATAACCTTATATTGGGGCTACTACCTACCCCTTTTCTCCAAGTATTGCCTGACCTCTTTCTCTATGATAGGGGAGTTCTCATTGAGCACCTATATATGACCTATGTATGTCTGACTATGTTTGTACAATCTATCTATGACCTATTTATGGATGTATAACCACCACCCCCACTTCTCAGCTTCACCAGCCCTGGACCATAGTAAGTTCATCCAAGATGAGAATCTAGTCCAAAGAACCAATCACTCTCTCTTCCCTCAAGAACTTGGAATTAGAATCAATTAGAAATATTGGGCCTATTTCAATAAGTCTTAATGTAAAAATCTGATGTGGTGGGCTGGCTACATCTTCAGCCATATTTACCATGGGCAGAGAAAGATGATCAAGAGAAAGAGAGAAAAGAAGTAATTAGGCGCACAAGAAAAATGAAGAGCAGACAAACTTTAAAATAGCAACAAGAAGAAGTAGAAGGGATTCCCATATCTTTCTAGTCTCTCTCATTCTTTTAGTGCCTTCAAATATTTTTGACCAAACTCCACAAGACATCCACATTTCCTCCTTTTTATCTATTTAAGTTGAATCAAATTTTTTTCTATGATAATAAAACAAGAGTCCTTAATAAAGTATCCACCTGTCTGCTTATTAAGTGACCTATAATTATATATATATATGTGAATATGTAAGTGTATATGTATATATGCATATATATCTAAGTAAGCACAAGCACAATCTCATGTAATTATCACCATAATTTGGGGAGTTTATATTTTGATTCTCATTTTATAGATGAAAAACATAAGTGAATATGAGTGCTTTATATATATATGTATGTATGTATGTATGAATATAGAAAACAGAAGCTCATTAATAATTACATAAAAGAGGGTGTAAGGAAGGAAAAGAAAGAGTAATAGAGGGGGTGAATTTGATCAGTACCTTATACAAGGTATGCAAATATCACAGTGAAGGCCCATTGTACAATAAATATATTCTAGTAACAAATCAACAACCTTTAAAATAAAATTATGTTCCATATCCAAGAGCCCACAGCTAATGACTGTGGTAGCAAATATGAAATAAGTTATTTTTTATTCTAAAATGCATATTTTTCTTCTTTTTCTATGTTTCTATATCTACTCATTTGCATCTCCATATGGGTCAATTGTTCAATCATTCATTCACTCACTCATAAAATGTACATTAGTTTTCTTCTCTATGGTAGGTACTACACAGTAAATTTTCTCATAAAATATTTGAAAATTTTGATAATACTGTTGAGAGATAATTTCCCATTATCACTCATATTTCTGTGTGTCTGGTATTACCCATTGTTCTGATTAGCTATTAGAGAATGTTTCTTTTACAGCCTTAGAAGCCAGAGACAGTGTTTCCCTCCAGAGCAGAGGAAAGATTTCCTTGCTGGCTGGTATAATAACCATAATGTCTCCCTCTGGGGCAAATGTTGGGCAACCTTCTCTGAAAGATGGAGGATCCTAGGATTTCTCAGTTGTTTTGCAGCCCTTTGAGTATGTACCATCTTTCTGGGTCCTTCTAATCTCCTCATGGAACTTGAGGATAAGGAAAACCCATGTGAGAATACATGCTGTGCTATGAGTAATAAAACCTCTGCCTTTGATCAAGGAGTCTCATCTTCTGCCAACATCTGTATGTGGCAAGTTAGCATGTTAGCTTGCAAAAAGAAAAAAAATTTTGAGCCTTCATTGCTCTTAACAAACATTGCTGGCACAATAGCTACAGGCTAATAATTATGAAAACTAAAGACTTGATTCATCAGTCTTGACATAAACTTGCATGTGCTGAGCCAATATTTGAACCCTGATCTAGCTGACTTTGAGCTATCAAAGGAAACGTACAGGAGTTAAAGGAAAGGATTAGACTTAATCAAACAGAGAGCCTTAGTCGATCAGCTGTGGGCTGCTATAGCGTAGGTGCATGCTAAGAACCATTGGAATGACTGACATTGTAAAGTAACTCAGAGGCTCACTAGGGAATAGTGAATAGAAGGTAGAGTAGACAGATGATCTCAGAGGTTAAGAGATTTTGCACTGAAACAGCCGTAGGTTCAAATCTGACACACTGCATGACACTGGACAATTCATTTAATGTGTTCAGCAGTGATTTCCTTATCTCTAAGGCAAAAATCTGATCTCAAGAGAGAGTCATAAGCATTAAACAAGGTGATTTATAGAACATTTAGCATGAAGCTGCACACACAGAAAATACTCATCAAACTACAACTATTAGTATTCCTAATAAATCCCCAATAAAGATTGGATGAATAGTCGACTGATTTTGCTACATCAATTTTCTTGTGCTTTAACTATCAGATCATTTACCATCAGCATGCTCTTCGTAGTCAGCAGTGTAATAAGATTAATAAAAACAGATCACTACCTTAACCATTGCAGCTTTAGGAGCTAAAGGAACCCCTGATTTTAAGTGTGGTGGATACTAATGGTCCCTTCCTTGTAACAAAAATGTCTTCAGGCTGCAATTGTGAGATAGCATTGAAGCTAAGCACTCACTTTGTGGCTTTGTACAAATGGTATAAGAAATTACAAGGCTGGAGGTTTTCCTGGTTATCCATTTGTCTCTTTCCCATCTTGCAAGTGGAAAAGTACTGCTGTTGCCAAGCAACAGTGCAGTGGCAGGAGTGATGGTGCATGTGTAATGTGGCACTTTGGGAGTTGAGGGGCTTAGTTCTAGAGTTGGCCCAAAGGCACTGAAAGGGAACACTGAAGAGTGTACTTTTCTTCAACAGCTGGACAGTCATGTCATTAATGCAAATCCTCCAATAATTAAAAGGGCTGCTTCGACCGAGCAATCTCATCACCAGCTTTCTGTGAACTGTGGAAAATCCTAAGAACTACAAGGCATAGAAGGTCTTAAGGAACATTTGCCCTCCTGGTACTTCATCCTGAGCACACTATATGCCACAAATACAGCAATGCCTTTTGGCAAATAATGAGAGCACAAGTTAGGCTCTGAAAGGAGTTAGAAATCCCAACAACAAACATGCATCCATTGTATGGAAAAACTGGAGAATGGTTCTTTTATTCATGTAAAATCATCTTGAAAAAAGAGGTAAGGAAAAGTAAGGAGAGAGAGAGGTGGAGTACAAAATTTGGTAATGGCAGTTATTTATTTCATGTTATTGAAGAAAAAACATGAAGGTGGAAATATCTCTGTTACATTAGTAACCCAGGCCTCTCTAATTAATTGTAGTCAAATTTCATTAGTATAAAATTTTATTATTGTGAAGAAATCTTTCAGCTTGCACAGGGTGCTAAGCAGTGTTGCTTAACAGTTAAAAGCAAAGGCTCAAGAACCAGACTACCTGAGTGTGGATCCCAGCTCTCCAAGGGTTGATGTGAGTGAATTTTGAAAGGCCGGTTAATCTCTCTGTGCCATACATTTTACATATAAAATATAGTCAATTATAGTTTCTATCTCATAGGAGTACTGTAAAAATTAAATAAGTGTAGAGAAGTAATTTATGCTGAATCAGGCATAGAGAGTTAAATACATGTTAGTCATTATAAATAATGGTTTAACAAATTTTATTAAGAAATTGGCCTCATTCTCTTTCTATTTTTCTGATCACAAGCTATATCCAGGCTTTACTTGGTAAATAATGAATTTTTGTGGAATAAGAAAACTAGACAGCCTTGTAAAAATTCAACTGTCTCACTTTGGCTAATGATTTTTCAATGGGATAAAGACAAATACTATCCCAAATCTAAGTAGGAATAACATTACAAGTTTACAAAGCTGTTCACAGGCCTTTTCCCTTAGTTTGTATCTTTGGAATGTAATACCCTTGACAAATATTGAGTTTTAAAAGAGAAATGTTTACACCTCAATGGGAAGTGAGAAATACCTTTGGTAAAGCTCGGCAACTCTGGGCCCCAGAATTGATCCAGTGCCCCCTTTGAGTTCCACATTTGAATCCTTCACTTGAGTAAATTGCTTTAGTTCTTAGTGTATTACTTTCTCCATTTTTAAAATGTATATCGAAATTTCAGCTCTTACTTCATACTTCATCAAATGAGACCATGAAATTTGAAATGGAATATTACATGGGAGTGTCTCAATTTTTTATTCACAGAAAGTGCCTTATTTGGAAATCAACCTTTTAAATGAAGAAAGATATAGGTTCAGAGATCAGTTATTGTCACAAATGCCTTTTTCTCTTTCTTCTGCACTAAGATTATTTTTCATTTATAAAATAAGAAATGTGGTTCTTTCAACAATAAGTAAAATAGAAATAGCTGTTGTTTTGGAAAACATATAATATAGACAAGAAGCAGAAACACAGAAACAGAGGTATAATCAACTCTTAGTTATTCAAGACTTTAACCATTACATTAAAAGTAAAATTTAGAGCACTCTCAAAACACATGTGATTATATCAATGGAGTCCAAATGATTCAAAAAATTTTATCTTTTAGCCAAGCAGTATGGTAGATGCTGGGATAAGACAAATGTATGCACATTTCTTAGAACTGTGCCTTAAAACTATAGTAGTTTGTAAAAATTTCTTGACTCTTATACTCATTGTCATATCCCTTCACCATATAAACTTGCTTTACCCTCTTGCTTTAAGTCTGCCTCATTCTGGGGATAACAGTTTAAAGACAATCAAGAATTGGTTTCTTATATCTAGTGCAGTTGACCTTCCTGTCCTCTACTTCTGAAACAACAAATTCAACTAACAGCAGCGTGAATCCTTTCATGAAAAATTCTGAAAAACTAGGAATAGGTACATACCTCAACACAATAAAGACTATATAGAGCAAACCTACAGTGAACATACTAGTAAATGAGGAAAAATTGAAAACATTTCCCCTAAAGTCTGAAGTAAGACAAGGGTCTCCATACTCCTCAAACTTACTCGATAGAGGCATTCTGGAACTTCTAGCCAGAGCAACAAAGCAAAAGAAAGAAATACAAGGGTATCAAATAGAAAAGGAAATAGTGTAATTATCCCCATTTGCAGATGATATGATCCTATAATAAAGATAATACCAATAAATTCTAGCTCTGATAAACATCCCAGCTAAGTAGAAAAATATAAAATTAATGTACAAAAGTCAGTAGCTTTTCTAAAAGCAAAGAATGAATAGTCTGAGAAAAAATAAGAAAAACAATTCCATTTATAATAGCCTTAAAAGCAAAATGAAATACCTAGGAAAAAATCTTAATAAAAGAGGTAAAAGTGTCTACAATGAACACTACAAAACCTTGAAAGAACAAATTGAATAAGACTCTAGAAAATGGAAATACCTCTCATCCTCATGGATTGGTAGAATTAATATTGTAAAAATGTTTATACTATCAAAAGAAATCTACAGATTCAATACAATCCCCAACAAAATCACAATGTTGTTTTTTGCAGAAATAAAAAAATCAATCATAAAATTCATATGGAAGCACATAAACCTCCAAATACACAAAGCAATCCTGAGCAAAAAGAGCAATGCTGGTATTGAGATACCAGACTTCAAATTATTCAACAGAGTTGTAGTCACAAAAACAGCATCATAATGGCCCAAAAAGAAAAAGACACAAAGACCAGTGGAACAGAATAGAAGGCCCATAAATAAATCCACATGGTGACAGCCATTTGATTTTTAACAAAGAAACTCAAAACTTACATTGGAAAAAAGACAGCCTCTTCAACAAATGGTGTTGAAAAAGTTGGGTATCCACATGTAGAAGTCTGAAACTTAGATTCCTTTCTCTAACTTCACAATAGTAAATTCAAAATATATTAAAGAAAGACCTTAATATAAGACCTGAAACTTTGAAATCACTACAGAAAAACTTAGGAAAAGTTCTTGAATACACAGAGATAAGCAAGTATTTTCTGAATAGGACTACAATCACCCAGAAAATAAGAGTAATAATTGACAAATTGATTGCATCAAATTAAAAGGCTTCTGCCCATCAAAATAAACAATTACCAGAATAAAAAGACAATCTACAGAATTAGAGAAGATCCTTGCCAGCTATTCATTTGGGTAAAAAATTGACATTCAGAATATACAAAGATCTTAAAAATTAAACATCAAAAGAATAATGAGATTAATAAATGGACAGATAAACTAAACAGACAATTCTCAGGATTACAAATGGCTAATAAACACATGAGGAAATGTTCAATATCCTTAGTGATAAAGGAAATACAAATCAAAGTGACGGTGAGATTCTATCTCACTCTAGTCTGAAAGACTATGACTAAGAGCACAATCAGCCACAAACACTGCCGTGAATGAGGGCAAAACAAACCTTCATACACTGTTGGGGGAAAAGTAAATTAATATAACCACTACAGAAATTGGTATGGACGTTCCTCAAAAAAAGTAAAAATACTTACCTTATGGACCTGCTATGTCACTTTTGGGTATAAATCAACATAAATGGAGTCACCTGCACACCCATATTTACAGCATCAGTTTTCAAAGTACCCAAGCTATGGAAGCAACTGAGTTTCCCAACAACTGATGGATGGATAAAGAAAATGTTGAATATATACTTAATGGAGTATTATTCAGCCGTTGTACAGAATATGGTTACATTGTTTGCAGTAATATAGATGGAACTGGAAGTCATCATATTGAGCAAAATAAACCAAGCTCAAAATGTCAAATATCACATTTTCATTCATATTTGGTATCTAGGTCTACAATGATAAAAATAACCATGACAATGAAACTTAAGTGTAAAAGGATTACTGTGGGGGAAATCAGTAGGAAAAAGGAAAGAGCACTGGGAATGAAGAGCATCAAAGTATGTTGCATATATATGGATGAAGCCTGATGAAGTCCAACAAACATTTTTAAAAGGGGAGAGGAAGAAGGTTGAGGGAATGTAATAGAGAAGGTACCTGCTCAAAATACACCGTGTGCATCTATGGGATTTTCACATGAAACTCACTTGTACCATCAATGAATTCTTAATTTTAAAAAGATAATGGTGTAGGCAATGAGAACAGAGAAGTGAGCAAGAAAAATAAAATTTCTTCTTTTATGATGTTTAAGAGTATTTTCAATGCTCAGATCAGGTACTTACTAGTTTGCAAAAAAGGAGGTGGCTTTATAATAGGATAGGGGAAACATTTGTAGTACTTTTAGTGAAATATGAAATAAGTAAAGCTTATTTGTTGAGGAATCATAACTGCTTGAACTGTAGAACTCTGCACAATATGACATTCATAATGGTATCTCCAGGGCTGCTGATAGTTCCTATTATAGGGAGCTATGATTTAGTGGCTTGATAAAATTCAGGTTCTTTTGCTTGCCAATATTATTTCAAAGATAGTGACATATCATTCTCTCATGAGGTGTAAAACATTGTTTTGTCTCTGTGGGACAGTAGTAACAATTGAGGCTCATTGTCTACATTTAGAAATCTATTTGCAGTTAGAAAATTGTCATATTCTAATTATATCACTCCTAATTCCTTTATTAGCTTAAATATACTATAAGGAGATGCTATTTAATGAGCCTTATTTAATGAGATACAGACTGTGAAGAAAGGCAAAGTAAATGTTTTTTCTTTCCTCTTATTTAGCAACTTCACAATGGAATGATTCCCTAGTATACTCCAAAATACATAGTAATAGAAAAATATAAAAATGAATAAGTATTTTTCTATTTTTTGCTTTTTGTATCTATTATGAATTAATGCATTTAAATGAATTCAGTGAATATTAACTTACTGTAATTACACTGCTTAATGAGACTCAAATTGTCCTAAATTTGGCCAAGAAAGCTTTTTTTGGCTCATAATTCCTTTGTTATAACCCTGGACATTTTGCTATACTTTGATTTCAAGAATGACAAGATATTCTGATTAAGAATAGCCTACTTACAATTAAAAAAAGATCCTCAGTTTTTTGGTGGAATATGGTATTTAGAGACCATAATCTGGAAGAGAGGGGAGTTCATTACTATTTATTATTCATGATTTCTATGTACTTTCAGTAGAAAGTAAAGAAATGTGTTTCTATTTATGACAACATCAATTCTTAGTTCAAATATAGGATTATAGTGACTTTTGTCTTATTTGTATCTCTATGAAATATGCCAAGACTCTCGATTAGAGATGACACTGAAATAATTATTCTCTTGACTTATCACACAATATCATAGTATTTTTAACTTTTCCAGGTAACATCCTGAGGGTGCCCTCTACTATTGTCAATATACTTTAAAATCATTAGCATGGTATTCTTCTGTATGGTTTTCCACCACTGTATATACAGTTGCATTTATGTGATATGACTTATTTTAATTGTGAGGAATTGATTTTCACATATATATAACCATAAAAACATCTTTATGTAATTCCAAGATCGGGTTTATAACTAACATATGTATTCTAAAAGTCTGCATTGTAATAAATTTCCTTATGCCCTGCTCCTTCTCCCTCCTTTTGATAAACATTTAAAATAAATAATCTGTCCTACAAGTGCTGCATTATTTAAGTAAATTATTATACATTGACTTTCAAATATTACTTTCTCAAATGAAAGCTACTATTTTTAGAGCATTTTTCTTTAACAATATTCCTAGATACTGTGTGAGAATATGTGAGTAATCCTCATTATTTTTATAATTATTTAATACACTACTGTGTGATTATTCAACCAATCCTTTATTGATGAATATTTGAATTGTATTAAATCCATATACTCAATATATGGAAAAATTCATAAATTTGGTAGTTTGAGTTTTCTTTGACTTTTGCTAAATGCAAAAATGTGAGTCTTCCTTTAAGTTAAATTAATTTATGCTTCTTTTAATATTTTATACTATCCCAAGTCCTTTGCTAGTATAAGCACTGCTATAATGAATAAATTTTATCAAGTGTTTTTGTAAGACTTTTGAAAAAAATATACATTCTCAAAAAAAGTGTTACTAGGTAAAAACCTTCATGTATGTATAATTCCAATGTTTCCTTCATGGAAGTTGTAATATTTGGGTTCATTTTTTTCAGTAAACTTATGATACCACATTTGTATGAAAGTCCTGTTTCTTCTTACTGTAACAGAATATGTTGTCAAACATTGGGATTCTTGTCAATCAGACAGGCAAGAAACACTATATCAGTGTTATAATTTGCATTTTATAAACACTAAGAAAAGTTCTATCTATATTAAAATTGCTACATAACATTTGCATTTTCCACTGCTTCTTTATCACTTCAGCCTATTTTCGTAGAATTGCTGGAGTTTTTTTTTTCTTTATTTCTAGAAACTCTTAATACATTTAGGATATAAATTCCTTTTTCTATAGCATAAATTATAAAAATTATTACCCACCAGTTCAATATTTTCTTTTTACTTTTAGTGTTTTTCTCATGCAAAAACTATGAGGTTTTCTTTTGTTTAAACTTACCCACATTTTCTCTTATAATTTTATTTTTTATTTAAAGACAAAAATGTTATCTCTGTTGCAAACTTACAAAGAAATTCATGCATATGTATATCTAGTACCAGAGACAGCTGATTTTTCTTTCTCTATTCACTTTTATAAACCTGTTTCATTGGAATTTAATCCAAAATTGATTGCAAAAGTGGTCCAATTATCTATTTCCCATGTAGCATATTAACTATTCCATATTAACAAATCTCTCTCTACTAACTTAAGATAACACATTGATACTAAATTTCACACATTTATACTAAATTTCACACATTTATACTAAATTTCACACATTTATAATAAATTTTCATAAGAAATCAGTTCTATTTTGGATTTTCTATTATTTCCCCTAAGCTTGTCTACACATCCCATCCATGGACACATCAGTTACACAGTACACCCTAGTATCCATGAATAAATGTTTCCAAGGAGACCACTCTTGAGTAAAAATTGCTCTCATGATGCATGTAGTTTAAACACTACTAAGGAGGATATAGGACTGACTGATCCCCTCTGCATTAACCGAGCTGCAATTAATTGAGCTATGTGTGGGAACTGTTTTCTTTGACATCACTTGGTCAAAACCACATGTAATAAATGTTAGAATAAAGTAGGCTTACTATAGAAGAATTGTAATATGTTGTATAACTAGTAGGGTTGGTCTGAGCTGATTTTATGGGGATTTTTCACATTTTCATAGCTATTTTTAATATTTAACTGAAGGTTTTGATCAACTTGTTTTGTTCAAAATAAACTTTTTTGCTTGCTTTATTATGCACATTATGAAATGTTTCCTTCTTTTACAAAGCTTTGTGATATCAATTTTGGAGCTTACACCTGATATTTAACTTTCATTTGTATAGTTATAGTGTTGTTTTCTTTGCCATAATACCTTCTAATATGTATGTGTGTATATATGTTTTATATATAAAGAATATTCATTTTAGTATAATAATTATTGCTTTATTATTGTTTTGATTGAGCATTGTTTGGTTTCAGTTGGAATTTTTATACATATGTAATCTGATCAACTGTGGATAAAGATACTTTTACTTCTGCCTCTTCAATTCTCTTATCTTTAATTTTCCTTGCTACTTGTATTAGTTCATACTTTTATTACAATGTTAAATAGTTTTGTCAATAATTGATACCCTTTCTTATCCCTGAGATTAGTGGGAAAACCTGTTTCCACATAAAGTAAAATGCTTACTGTGATAGATTTAATCATTTTCCCAATTTCTTCAGTCCATCCCTGTAACAGAACTGTTTATCCTCACTCTTTGTCATGTGATTCATAAATGCCTCCCAGTAGACTTTGTAAAACACACGTTACTTCCATTAACCTTGAGTTTTCAGTTATGACCTGCTTTGTCAAAAGTATTATTTGTGCAGTTCTCAAATATGCTTTTATAATTTGACTTGATCTTTTATACAGCTGCTCTTTTTCATGGAAAAAAATGTCCGTGGTAAGCAACCTGTTCTAGAATGAGGAAAAACATGGCATAGACCTTCACCATATCCTACATCTGGAACTAAGTCCAGATGACAACTGCTGAGCCCAGTAAACCACAGTTAACCTGAGATTTGCTGGTCAGTGGCTGAAAGGCACTTTGCTTGTGATTCATTTGTTATGCAGCATTATTAAAGCAACAGATATTGAATATAGTGGCTTTGGGAATGAATTTTATTAGTACAATTAGATGTGTATATGTATATACAAATACACACATAAGCGGTAAAGGAAATTTTAATTAATTGTTATTTTATTAAAGTGTTTTGATAGCTACATAGGGAGTTTCCTTGTGACACTTCCATGTCTGGAATTATATATATTATATATATATATATGTGTGTGTGTGTATATATATATACATATATATATATAATAGCCCAATTTGTGTCATGTCTTCTAATTTTCCTCTTTCTACTTTAAAAAATGTCATTTTTTCTTTCTTTTGAAAAATCAGAGAACAGAAGGGTGGAACAGGTCCTGCCTGGGAGGGTTGATACCAATGGGAGGGGGAGGATGTAGGGAGAGGGTGTAGGAGGGTGAATATGGTGCAACTACTATGTACACATGCGTGTAAATGGAAAAACAGATACCTGTTGAAACTATTGCAGGAGAGGAGGTAGGAAGGATAAATGAGGATGGTGAAGGGGTGAATTCAAATTTTATATATTTGATACATTGTAAGAACTTTTGTAAATGCCTCGGTGTACCCCTACCCAGCACAATAAAAGAAAAAAGAAAAAAGAAAGTGTTTTAATACAGAATAGTGTTGAATTTTATTAAATGTTTGCTCTACTTCTAGGAGATTAGTCATAAGATGTATGTATGGAAACAAGGAATTTCAGGACAATAATTTGCCTAAAATATGAGATAATAGAAGCAGATGAGTGCAAATTGTCACTAATACTCCATCTACCCTAGTTCTTGCCAAAGAGCTTTAAAAGAATCATTTCACTGTAGTTTTCAGAGCAGAACATATAGCATCACAATAATAATAATAGTAAACAATAGCCACATTAGAAAATAATTTTCTCCAGGAAAACTGGATTGTTTTAAATCTTATTTTGGAATACCAATGCACTTCCAAAACAACAATTTTGATCACATCAAGTTCAATCCTTTGACACTAGAAAATGTATCTAAAGAATAGATGATCAAATTATTTACTTTAAAACCTCCACTCTAGCTAAAAATCTAAGAAATGTGTCATTTTACTCCCATTGCTTTCATTTTCCTTTCAAGTTCTTATTTTTTCTTGTTTGAAAGAGAATAAGACAGAAATAATGGAAATTCTTTCCCTGCACATTTCTTTTTCAGTACTAGATCATCAGAACCAGAATTTTGAGGTTAAACCATATGCCTCTTCCATTCTTAAAAAATGTAATAATCATACCACTTATTTTCCTGATTCGAAAATTAGTATGCATTCATATAAAAATTTGGAAAATATGTAGAAGCATAACTGAGAAGGTGACAACCCATGCTCTAGGGATTTAATCACAGTTCATTTGTTAGCATTATTTATAATTTTTCCTGTATTCATTGCTTATAACAAAGTGTATATCTTGATTATTTTCACCAAACATACAGTCATTTATCTTGTTATTATTGCACATACACACATATATATACATGAATTTTTTCCAACAGAACTATATTTCTACTGCATAAGAGTATTAACTTATACTTAATTCAGTCTTCTGCTATTGAATGTAAGGTTTTTTTTTCAGTTTCTGCTTTTCTAAACTACAACTTGATGCAAAATTTAGAACATAAATATTGATTCACATTACAAGTTTACTTTACAAATTATATGATTAATTATATATTATTTTATATCAGGTAATCACAAGTGAGCTATGTACAGACATGATATAATGATTTTTTCCAAAAATGACATCAACTTTCCCCTTTGAGTTTTAAATTTTTAAAAATTTTTATTAGCATATAATAGTTGTACAGGAGGCTACACTGTGATATTTACATATGTGCTTAGAATATATCTTAGTTAGAATTAAACCCTCCTTTATTCTCCCTCATCCACCTCCACACTTCTTGGAACAATTTCAACAGCTTTCATTCTTCTCTTTTCATAAATGAATACAAAATGAATCCACCATATTCATCCTCATTCACCTTTCCCTTATGCTCACCCCAGAAAAGACCTATTTTATCTGTCTGTCCTTCATTTTTCTTTTTTGTGTATATTGATAGTCCAAGGGAGTTTTGCCTTAGTATGTCAGGCCTATATATGTACTGTACTTTAGTCAAATTAATCCCCATTACCTATTCCTCTAATATTCAACTGCTTAGGATATAGTACATTATATTATGTTCATATACAGATGGGATTTTTATTCTCTAACATTTTCTTTCCTTCTCCTGCCTCCTGTAGTCCTCCGAGACAGACTCACTAATATAATTTTGTTCTCTCTTTTACTATATATTGATAGATGATAAAGTTAGATAGATAGATAGATGATCATATATGTATTTACATATACATTTAGCTTATAAGTCAAGCTTCCACATATGAAGGAGAACATGTGACCTTTGAATTTTTGAGCCTGGCTTACTTTGCTTAACATGATGTTCTCTAGTTCCATACATTTACCTGCAAACAACATAATTTAATTCTTCTTTAAGACTTCATAAAACTCTACTATGTACATATACCACAATTTCTTAATCCATTCATTAGTCATGGGGCATCTGGATTGTTTCCAGTGCTTGGCTATTGTGAATAGTACTGTGATAAACATGGGTGTGCAAATGGCTCTATCTTATCCTGGAGCACATTCTTTGGGATATATGCCCAAGAATCACTGGATCATATGGTAGTTCTACTTTTGGTTTCTTGAGAGATCTCCATATTACTTTCCATAGCAGTTGCATTAATTTGCATTCCTACCAACAGTGTAGGGGTGTTACTTTTCCCCCACATCCTCGCCAGCATTTGTTGTTGTTTATTATATTGATGATAGACATTTTGACCTGGGTGAGGTGGAATCTCAATGTCATTTTGATTTTCGTTTCCTTTATGGACAAATTTTTGAGCAATTATTCATATATTTGCTTGCCATTTGTAGTTCTTCAACTGAGAATTTTCTGATTAGTTCATTTGCCCATTTATTCAGTGGACTACTGATTCTTTGAGAAGTTAGATTTTTGAGCTCCCTGTATGTTCTCTTTATGAATCCCTTGTCAGATATATAGCTGGCAAAGATATTCTCCCATTCTGTAGGCTGTCTCTTCAGACGGGTGACTATTTTCTTTTCTGTGAAGAGATTGTTTAGTTACATGCAGTTCCATTTATCAATACTTAATCTTAATTGCTGAGCTATGAGAGTTCTATTAATAAAGTTATTAATAGTGGTTTCCCTATTTTTTTCCTGGATAATATCACCATTTCAGATCTTACATTAAGATCTTTAATTCACTTTGAATTAATGCTAGTGCAACTGATGTTACTGAGAGATTGGAAGCTAGCTTTAATCTTCTGCAAGTGGAAATACAGTTTCCTCAGTACCATTTCTTGAAGAGGTTACCTTTTCTCCAATGCATATTTTGGGCTCCTTTATGAAAAACCAAATAGCTATAGTTGCGTGAATTTGTGTCAGGGTCTTCTATTCTATCCCATTGGTCATCACATCTGTTTTTGTTCCAGTACCATGCTGTGATTTTATTATTATGACTCCAGAGTATAGTTTGAAGTCGGGAATTGTGATATGAAAAAGGGAATATTACAACAGACACCAATGGAATTCAGAAGATCATACAAGAATACTTTAAAACCTATATTCCAGTAAACTTAAAAATGAAGTGAAAATAGATAAATTTCTTGACATATATCACCACAATTGAAACAAGAGGTTATTAAAAACATAAGCAGATCCATATCAAACAATGAGATTGAGACAGTTATAAAGAACCTTCCCCCCAAAAAAGCCCAGATCCTATGGATTCACTGATGAATTATACCAGACATTTGAAGAAGAACTAACATCAATGCTCCTCAAATTATTCCACAAAGTACCAAAGGAGGTAATAATACCAAACATATTCTATGAAGCCAGTATTACCCTAATACCAAGGTCAGGGAAAGATGCATCAAATAAAAAGCTATAGGCCAGTATCCCTGCTGGACATACATACAAAGTCCTCAATAAAATACTTGCTAACAGAATCCAAAAACACTTTTTAAAGATCACACACCATGATCAAGTATATTTCCTTCTAGAGATGTAATGATGGTACAGCATACACAAATCAATAAATGTAATACAACACAGAAACAGAATCAAGGACAAAAACAATATCATCACATCAATAAATGCAGAAAAAGCCTTCAGTGAAATCCAACATCTTTTCATGATAAAAGCTTTGAAGAAACTTAGAATAGAAGGCACATTATAAAGGCTATATATGACAAACCTATAGCCAACATCATACTAAATGGGGAAAATTTGAAATAATTTCCTCTAAAATCTCCATGAGGCAAGGGTGCCCACTCTACCCACTCTTATACAGCATTTCTATAAATTCCTAGACAGGACAATAATATAGGAAAAAGAAATACAAGGGATTCAAAAAGTAAAATTGCTCCTCTTTACAGATAATAGGATTCTATACGTGAAAGACCCTAAAAACTCAATAAAAAAATTCTTAGATCTCATAAGTATGTTCAGAAAAATAACAGGATACAAAATCAATACACAAAAACCAGTAGCATTTCTATACACAAACAATGAATGGCTTAAGAAAGAAATCAGAAAAACTGTACTATTCACAATAGCTTCAGAAAATTAAAATACCTAAGAATAAATGTAACAAAGGAGGTGACTAACCTAAGCAATGAAAATTATAAGTCACTAAAGAAAGAAATCAATGAATACATAAGAAGATGGAAGGACATTCCATGCTCATGGATTGGCAGAATCAATATTGTGAAAATAACTATATTATGAAAGCAACCTGTATACTTAATGCAATCGATATCAAAATTCTAATGACATTCTTTTTTTCCATTTTTATTAAGATATATTTGTTGTACAGGGGTGATTTGTTTTGGCAATTCTGAATAGCTTTACACTGTACATTGGTTAGATCACCCCCACCATCCCCACCAATCCCTCCATGCCCCAATTAAAGCAATTGCAAGAGGTTTCATAATTCTACTTTGTATATGCATATGAAGCCCATCCACCATATTCACTCACCTTAATCTCTTCCACTCACCTCTTGCCTCTCATAAGTATCCTCCCACACACACTGCACCTATTTTACATTTCTGTCTTCCATTATTTATTTCAAAGTCAATGTTCAAAGGGGTTTCTTGCTGTATCCCCACTATGAGTATACTTTACTTTGGTCAATTCAATCCTTTCCATTACTTTCCCTTACCCTTTCCCTCCCATCCCCCATTACTCAACAGCTTTCAATACATATAGTTATATCTTCTACCTGCACAGTTGTCATGTGTTTTGATGTTGCTGACTCTCCATCATTCTTTTTTCCTTTCCCTCTTCCCAGGAGTTCCATAGAGTAGTTAAACTGATGCAAACATGTTCTGCATATAAATTTGTGTATTATCATGCTTGATTTTGTGTACATGTGTATATTTGGGATCTATCTTCAACATATGAGAGAAAATAGCTGCCTTTGTCTTTCAGATCTTGATTTACTTCACTTAACATTATGTCCTCCAATTGCACCCATTTACCTTCAAACCACATGGTTTCATTTTTCCTTATAGCTGAATAAAACTCCAGTATCTATATCTATATAGATACAGATACTATATATACTATATATATATACTATATACTATATACTATATATACTATATATATACTATATACTATATATATACTATATATCTATATATACTATATATATACTATATATCTATATAGATATAGATATATAGAAATAGGTATATTTCTATGTATCTATATATATATATCTATAGATATAGATACATAGAAATATAGATAGATAGATATCTATATCTATATAGATATAGATATATAGAAAATGGGATATATAGATATCCCATTTTCTTAATCCATTCATCAGTTGTAGGTCATCTGAGTTGTTTCCATAGTTATTGTGAACAGTGCTGCAATAAACATTGAAATGCAAGTGTCTCTATCATTTCATTACTTCCATCCCTTCAGGTATATGCCCAAGAGTGGTATCACTGGATCAAATGGAAGTTCTAATTTTAGCTTTTTATGGAATATTCATACTGCTTTCCATAGTGGTTGTACTAATTTACATTCCCACCAACAGTGTATAAGAGTTTCTGTTTCACCACATCCTTGCCAACATCTATTGTTGTTTGTGTTCTTGATGATAGCCATTCTAACCAGGGTGAGATAAAATCTAAATGACACCTTGATTCATCTGATAAGGGAATAATATCCAGAATCTACAGGAAGCTAAAAAAATTGAACCCCAAAAGAATCAACAACACATTAAAGAAATAGGCACATGAATTGAATAGGGAATTATCAAAGGAAGAGGTATAAATGACTTATAAATATGTGAAGTAGTGTTCAACTTTCCTGACCATAAAAGAAGTCTGATGACATTCTTCACCAAGATCAAAAAGTCAATCTTAAAGTTCATAAGGAAGCACAAAAGATCTTGAATAGCCAAAGAAATCCTGAGCCAAAAGAGCAATGCTCTTTGAGTTTTAATGCAAAAATGGTTATAAGACTACAAAAGAAGGGCAACTATTAAGTATCTCAATATTTTCTAATAAATATTGGCCACATTTCCAAATCATTTTACTGAAGCTTGAGTGGCATGACCATAGTAAACTGCCAGCATAGAAGGTGAGAAAGTGTGGTCTGAATGGTTAGCTTGGTCTTTCCACTTGTTACTACTCCTCTTCCTTTTCTTCTCTATTACCTTCTGTTAGACTTCTGTATTAGTCAACTTTTCATATGTAACAAAATGCTATCTTAAGAAGGCTACTTGAAAGAAAAAATGAGGTTTATTTAGCTCACACTTTAGGAGGCCAGGAGACCAAGCAACAACATGGATACCTGGCAATAGTCCCCCTTGACAGCATGTTTACCATGACAGGAGTCCATATGTATCTTTCTGTGCCTGTGGTATCTGTTTTTTTCCTTGTGAAGCCACCAGAATTCAATCATGGGGACTCCATCCTAATGTCATAATCTAATCTAATCACACCCCAAAGTCCCCACCTTAAGTACAATAGTCAGATTAATTTCTCACCCCTTACTACCATCAACATAATACTTTGGGGGATTCAATTCCTGCTTGAGTTTGGGGAGACAAGCCACATATAAGCCATAACATGTGCCCTCTCTCTACTCCATTCCCCCTTTCTGTAGATGTTAATCAAGTAGGTAAAGGTATGAGGAACAAATTGTGCTTATTATGGACAACAAGACCATAGTGACAACTTCACATTCTCCCCTCTTTTGTTATTTGTTTCTTCATCTCCACCTGACACTGACAGGCATTGGGGCCTTTTGGTGCAGCCGGAACCTACATAGTGTTCTCTCATTGTTTATTTGGGAGTCTTTGTAGTAACCACTTGCTTAGAATCTTCCTATAATAGATTATTCTTCTCCTTTTCCTCTCCATCCCATAATCCATTTATAGCAGGTATCGTGGCTCTCCTCAATGACGTGGGTAGCCTTCTTAAGGAACTGAAGAGATGGTGTAGGTTCCTCTTGACCCAGTGGAAACCATCTTCTATTTTCCAACTGTTAAAATGCTAACCATTACCTGCATTCGTGTCTCAGTTTTGCTTTGGCAGTAACAGACCTCAACTCTGAGTGATATAGTGACCATTTTTCAGAGAAAAATCAAAATCTTCAAAGTTTCAAAAATATTCTCAACTACAAAAGCATAAAAAAGTACACCACATTATTTCTTTCATTTGTCTTATTTGGTTCACCAATAAGATTAAATGTCTTAAAGTATTTATTAATGCACTTAATGTGTATATTGGTCATTATATTTTTCAGTTGTAAACAATCTGCTAACATTTACTGCTTTTTTCCTCCTTCTCTTTCTATAATAACAGAGAGAGATGCCAGCTCCTACTGGCTTGAGAGAAGCAGACCACCAGTTGAGCTAAGTGGCATGCAGTACTCCCACAAACAACCCTGGGCCAGATCAGCATAGACCGCTGGACAGACTGATCCCCCCCCCCCAGGGAAAAAAGAGAAAAAAACCAAACTGAATAATAAACAACAACAATAAAAAAGACAAGTAGCAAAGAGGGTTAGGGCACCCTGAGCACCAAAGAGGGTAAGTGGCAATCCATCACGGAACTTTAAATAAACAAGCTGGCCAGAGAAGAAAGGAATGGCAGTACCCGCCCAGCAACCTTGGAGTGGAAAGCTTGTAACAGCAGCTGTCATAAGGAAAGCTCCACTGGAGAGTGGGGAAGGGGCACTTCCCACTTGAACTGTAAATAAACAAGCTGGTCGGAGAAGGTGGGTGTAGCGACACCTCCCCCAGCGTGCTTGGAGAGGGGAAAGCTTGTAACAGTGGCTGTCTTGCCCAGGAGAACTCTAAATAAACAAAGCCTGTGGGGCTAAGTGAGTGTTAAGCTCACTCCTGAGATCTGCATAAATAAAGCCTCCAGCAACAGCAGGCTGATAGCAGCAGGCAGGCAAGCCACAGCCTCAGATAGACATTCACAAAGCTGTCCCATAGCCTTTTTTTTTTCTCTTCCTTTGATGAGACAACAACTGAACTAGAACTGCACACTGAAGGACTAACTGAAACTGTATTACATTTTAAGTTGGGATTTTTTTTTTGTTTTGTTTCTGTTTTTTTGTTTGTTTTGTTTTTTGGTTTTTTGCCTATGATGAGAAAATGACAGAACTACTTCTGAGACACCATCTCCAGGATTAGAGGTTTAAGGACTATCACCAAAATTATTAAGACTGAAACTTTATTGCATTTGAACTTAGGATTTTTTTTAATCCTCTCTCTGTCTCTCGAATGCCTGTTAAGCTTACTGTTGATTAGTGCACTATCTCTCCCTGTTTATCTCTTTGGCACTGGTTTTTTTTTATGAATTGTTTTGGTTTTTTTAGTTATTTGTTTGTTTGTTTTTTCCTTTTTTTACCTTCTTTGCTTTCCCTCTCCTTTCACCCTTCCATTCTAGATATCACCATTGTTATTATTACAAGCTAGAAAATACTTAATTGCATCACAGTACAGGGACAGTAATGCTAGCAAGGGCAATGGTGGGAAGATGGAAAAAAGAGGAAAACCAGTTTACCCCCAGTAATAAATTAGTACAGGAACAGAGGGAAATGAAGAAAACAGTTACTCAGATCCAGACTCCAACAAAATGAAGATAAACTATGCCAAAGAACCCAATGAAGCCCACAAGAAAAAACTGACAGAAGAAATCCTGCAAGTAATCAATGAGAATTTTATAGGGATGATATTGGATATGGTCAACCAAAATGTACAGGAGACACTCAAGAAATTCCTAGACAACAAAAATAGAAAATTAGAGAAAGTACAAGAACAAATAAAAGAAAATATAAAAGGACTGTATAAACACCAAAGTGAAACACAGAGCATGATAAATAAAGAAACAAATGAACTCAGGACAACAATAGACAATATTAAAAAGGAAGTGACTCAGGATATGGAAAGCTTCAGAAAAAAGAACAAAACAGAAAAGCAAACAAAATGGAAGTCCAATCCAGCAGAATAGAACAAACAGAAGACAGAATCTCAGAACTCGAAGATGAAATGGTAATTAAAGGAAAAACTGAAGAACTATTAGTTAAACAACTCAAGACCTGTGGAAAAAAATGCAAGAACTTACTGACTCCATCAAAAGACCAAACCTGAGAATCATGGGTATTGAAGAAGGAGAAGAGGTGCAAGCAAAGGGAATGCATAATATATTCAACAAAATAATTTAAGAAAATTTCCCAAATCTGGAGAAATCTATGCCCATACAGGTGCAAGAGGCCTCCAGAACACCAAATAGACCTGACCAAAATAGAACCACCCCACAGCGTATTATCATTAAAACAACAAGTACATAGACTAGAGGAAGAATATAGAAGGCTGTAAAAGAGAAAAAACAAATAACATACAAAGGTAAACAAATCAAAATCACAGCAGACTTCTCAACAGAAACATTAAGAACAAGAAGAGCTTGGGGTGAGGTCTTCTGGGCACTGAATGAAAATAACTTCAACCCTAGGATACTCTACCCAGCAAAACTATCATTCAAAATAAATGGAGCAATAAAAGTCTTCCATGATAAGCAGAAACTGAAACAATATGTGACCACAAAGCCACCACTGCAAAAGATTCTTCAAGGGATTCTGCACAAGAAAGTGAAACCCAACATAACCATGAAAGGGCAGGCAGTACCAAACTACAGGAAAAGAAAAAGCAAGAATATCAATATCAATTTAGGTATACACAATCAAACCTTCAAACAACTAAGACAACTAAATGACAGGAATCACCACATACCTATCAGTACTAACACTTAAAGTTAATGAACTTAATTCCCCAACAAAAGGCACCATTTGAAGAAATGGGTTAAAAAGGAAGACCCAACAATTTGTTGCTTACAGGAGACCCATGTCACTGACAGAAATAAGCATAGGCTTAGGATGAAAGGCTGGAAGAAGATTTACCAAGCCAATGGCCCCTGAAAACAGGAAAGAGTAGCAATACTTATCTCTGACAAAGTAGACTTCAAACCTACATTGACCAAACAAGATAAAGAAGGACATTCCATACTAATAAAAGGGGAAATAGACCAAAAGGAAATAACAATTATCAACCTATATGCACCCAATGTCAATGTACCCAATTTTATCAAACATACCCTGAAGGACCTAAAAGAATATATTAACTCCAACACAGTGGTCATGGGAGAATTTAACACCCCATTATCATCAATAGATAGGTCATCCAAACAAAAAATCAATTAAGAAATCTTAGATCTAAAATATACCATAGATCAAATGGACCTAGTTGATGCTTACAGAACATTTCATCCACCTTCTACACAATGTACATTCTTCTCAGCAGCTCATGGAACCTTCTCCAAAATAGATCATATCCCAGGGCACAAAGCAAGCCTCAGCAAATATAAGAAAATAGAAATTATACCATGTATTCTATCTGATCACAATGCAATAAAACTAGAACTCAACAACAAAAATAAAGACAAAAAACTTGCAAACAGCTGGAAACTGAATAACTCATTGCTTAATAAATAATTGGTCATTGATGAAATAAAAGAGGAAATTAAGAAGTTCCTGGAAGTCAAGGAAAATGAAAACACAACCTACCAGAACCTATGGGACACAGCAAAGGCAGTCCTGAGAGGAAAGTTTATAGCCATGAGTGCATATATTAAAAAGACTGAAAGATCTCAAATCAATGACCTAATGATACATCTCAAACTCCTAGAAAAACAAGAACAAGCAAATCCCAAAACAAATAGGGGAGAAATAATAAAAATAAGAGCTGAAATCAATGAAATAAAAAAAATATACAAAGAATTAATGAAACAAAAAGTTGGTTCTTTGCAAAAACAAACAAGATCGATAGACCCCTGGCAAACCTGACTAAGAGGAGGAGAGAAAAAACCCAAATTAGTAAAATCAGTAATGAAAAAGAGGAGATAACAATAAACACCATGGAAGTCCAGGAAGTCATCAGAGACTACTTTGAGAACCTATATTCAAATAAATTCAAAAATCTTAAAGAAATTGACAGATTTCTCGATACTTATGATCATCCAAAACTGAACCAAAAGGACATTAATCACCTGAATAGATCTATAACACACAATGAAATTAAAGAAGCAATCAAGAGTCTCCCAAAAAAGAAAAGTCCAGGACCTGATGGATTCTCTGCTGAATTCTATCAGACCCTTAGAGAAGAATTAATACCAACCCTCCTTAAACTGTTCCATGAAATAGAAAGGGAAAGAAAACTGCCTAATACATTTTATGAAGCCAGTATCACACTTATCCCAAAACCAAGCAAAGTCACCTCCAAAAAGGAGAACAATAGGCCAATCTCCTTAATGAACATTGATGCAAAAATGCTCAATAAAATAATGGCAAACCGAATTCAACAACACATCAAAAAGATCATTCACCTTGACCAAGTAGGCTTCATCCCAGGGATGCAGAGGTGGTTCAACATACGAAAATCAATAAATGTAATAAACCACATTAACAGAAGCAAAGACAAAAACCACTTGATCATCTCAATAGATGGAGAAAAAGTCTTTGATAAGGTCCAACACCATGTCATGATAAAAGCTCTAAGAAAACTAGAAATAGAAAGAAAGTACCTCAACATTATAAAAGTTATATATGACAAACCTACAGCCAGCATTATACTTAACGGAGAAAAACTGAAACCATTCCCTCTAAAATCAGGAACAGACAAGGATGCCCACTATCTCCACTCCTATTCAACATAGTACTGGAATTCCTAGCCAGAGCAATTAGGCAAGAAGAAGGAATAAAAGGAATACAAATAGGTAAAGAAACTATCAAACTTTCCATATTTGCAGACAATATGATCCTATAACTAAAGACCCAAAAAAACTCCACTCAAAAGCTCCTAGACACCATCAACAGCTATAGCAAGGTAGCAGGATACAAAATCAGCATAGAAAAATCATTAGCATTTCTATGCACTAATAATGAACAAACTAAAAAAGAATATATGAAAACAATTCTATTTACAATAGCCTCAAAAAAAATCAAATACCTAGGTGTAAACCTAACAAAGGATGTGAATGACCTCTAGAAGGAAAACTATAAACTTCTGAAGAAAGGGACTGAGGAAGACTATAGAAAGTGGAGAGATCTCCCATGCTCATGGATTGGTAGAATCAACATAGTAAAAATGTCTATATTTCCAAAAGTAATCTACATGTTTAAAGCAATTCCCGTCAAAATTCCAATGACATTCATTAAAGAGATTGAAAAATCTACTGTTAAATTTATATGGAAACACAAGAGGCCACGAATAGCCAAGGCAATACTCAGTCAAAAGAACAAAGCTGGAGGTATCATGATACCTGATTTCAAACTATATTACAAAGCAATAACAATAAAAACAGCATGGTACTGGCACAAAAACAGACATGAAGACCAGTGGAACAAAATAGAGGACAATATATGAAGCCACACAACTATAACCAACTTATCTTTGACAGAGGTGCTAAAAATATACAATGGAGAAAAGACAGCTGCTTTAACAAAAACTGCTGGGAAAACTGGTTAGCCATCTGCAAAAAACTGAAACTAGATCCATGTTTATCACCTTATACCAATATTAACTCAAAATGGATCAAAGATCTTAATATCAGACTTCAAACTCTAAAGTTGGTACAGGAAGGAGTAGGAAATACTTTGGAACTAATAGGTATAGGCAAGAACTTTCTCGATGGAACCCCAGCAGCTCAGCAACTAAGAGATAGCATAGATAAATGGAACTTCATAAAACTAAAAAGCTTCTGCTCAACAAAAGAAATGGTCTGTAAACTGAAGAGACCACCCACAGAGTGGGAGAAAATATTTGCCAGCTACACATCAGACAAAGGACTGATAACCAGAATATATAGGGAACTTAAAAAACTAAATTCTCCCAAAACTAATGAACCAATAAAGAAATGGGCAAGTGAACTAAACAGAACTTTCTCAAAAGAAGAAATTCAAATGACCAAAAAACACATGAAAAAATACTCACCATCCCTATCAATAAAGGAAATACAAATTAAAATCACCTCACTCCTGTTAGAATAACCATCATTAGCAACACCACTAACAACAGGTGTTGGCGAGAATGTGGGGTAAAAAGGAACCCTCTTACACTGTTGGTGGGAATGTAAACTAGTACAATCACTCTGGAAAAAAATTTGGAGGCTTCTTAAAAATCTAAACATAGATCTACCATATGATCCAGCAATACTACTCTTGGGGATATACCCAAAAGACTGTGACTCAGGTTACTCCAGAGGCACTTGTACACCCATGTTTCTTCAGCACTATTCACAATAGTCAAGTTATGGAAACAGCCAAGATGCCCCACTACCTACGAAAGGATTAAGAAATGTGGTATTTATACACAATGGAATTTTACTCAGCCACAAAGAAGAATGAAATGTCATTATTTGCAGGTAAATAGATGGAACTGGAGAACATCATTCTGAGTGAGGTTAGCCTGGCCCAAAAGACCAAAAATTGTATGTTCTGCCTCATATGCAGACATTAGATTAAGGAAAAACACAACAAGGGAGTTGGACTTTGATCACATGATAAAGCGAGAATATACAAGGGAGGTATAGGTAAGACCCCCAAAAAGACTGGACAGCATTTGTTGCCCTCAATGCAGAGAAACTATTGCATATACTTTGAAGTGACTGAGGCCAATAGGAGAAGAGGACCAGGAACTAGAGAAAAGGTTAGTTTGAGAAGAATTAACTTAGAAGGTAACACACATGCACAGAAAAGCAATGCTAATCAACTGCCTGTATAGCTGTCCTTATCTCAGCTAGCAAAAACCCTTGTTCCTTCCTATTATTGCTTATACTCTCTCTTCAACAAAATTAGAGATAAGGGCAAAATAGTTTCTGCCTGGTATTGAAGGGTTGGAGAGGTAAGGGAGGGGACCGGGGGGAAGAGGGGAGAAATGATCCAAACATTGTATGCACATATGAATAAAATAAATAAATAAATAGAAAATTAAAAATGAATAAATAAATAAATAAATAATAAAATAATAGAGATATGTACATTCCATACCATTATAGGATAAAAACAATTGTTTTCAAAGTTCCTATCACATGAAATTCTGCTACCACAGTGTTTGCAAAACTCTTGTGTAGTTTATCAACCAATTTGTTTTAAACTTATTACTAAGGCTGTTAAGTACATATGCTCACTGAAAATATTATCAATAACTCTTTCAGACTTGGGCCTACTTAGGTAGGCACTGTCAAAGGAAGGTTTCTTTTATGAGTAATTGTGTCTGTTTGTAGGTGTTGCACAAGCATATGAAGTAGCTAAGTTTGATTCTTTGGGGTATATGTCCAGAAGTGGTATAGCTGGGTCATACGGTAGTTCCTTTTTCCCTGTATCCTCACTGGCATTTGTTGTTTTCTTGATGATAGTCATTCTGACTAGAGTGAGGTGGCATCTCACTATAGTGATTTGCATTTCCCTGAAGCTAAGGATGTTGAATGTTTTTATATAATCATTGGCTATTTGAATTTCTTCTTTTGAAATATGTCTGTTCAATTCATTTTGCCATTTTTGAGTGGATTATTTGCTCTTTTGATGTTTAATTTTTGAGTTATTTGTATATTTTATACAGAAAGAGATGAATATCTGGCAATAATTCCAGGCTGTCTTTTGACACTTGATCATTCCTTTTGCTGTACAGATGATATAATTTTCCTATACCATCTTTTCTGTTTTTTTCTCTAGTGCACAAGAGCAGATATCTTTCACTTCCCAGCAAAGGAAAGAAACTTGGTGTTCTTGTGAATTATTCACAATGCTTGTGAATAAGCATTGCAAAGTATTTTCATATACAGTTAAGGCTGAGTTATTGCCAATCCTGTAGTGAATAGTGAAGTTGTGCTATCTAGTATTAATTTAACTATCTTCCTAGTATCTGTCAATCAATGTTTTCAACACAGAAGGGGCTTCGAGTGACCATGGAATAGCTAGAGTTGACTTAGAATTTAGCAGATCAGAATACTAGTGATTGATGGTTGGACTGATTTACCAAACAACTTAATCAAGGTTACTGGTCACCGGGGATACTGAGAGATTTCTGTAACTTAGCACTTCAGTCATTAATTTAAAAAGTACATAGTTTTTCAGTAAAAATAAAATATCTCTAAGTATAGCTGCTAGAGTGATTGGCTCTTAGCAACTCTGATGAAAATACTAACATTTACTAGTTATTTTTTGTGTTCCAGAATATGTGGTAAATATTTTACAAACATTGTCTTCACAGACTTTTGCTACATCCCTTACAGGTAGCTATCATTTTTGCCTTTTTCAAAGTAACAGTCAAGTTTTCATGTAGTGAATGGTAGAGCAACAAACTGGTAAAGGACCTTTACTTTTGCCTCCCTTATGTTTGGAGAAATTCCTTACTATGAGACTATCTGAAGACAGAGTTCATTTCTCAAAAGAAAACTGAAAAGACCAAACTAATATTTTCACACTCCTATTGTTGATAAGAACATGGAAGGTGTCCCACCCAATCACATACCAGTCTCTGAATCTATACTTAGTTTTCCAAAGATCAGTTAACAGTGGAGAATTCATTTTAGCACCAGAGACAACGACCACAGGAACAAAAATGTAGGATGCAGTGGTTACTTTGACCCTAGCCAAGGAAGTACCCAATGTCTAATGATAGTAGTGTTGTTAGTAGCACTGCCAAGCTGTAACCCCTTTATTTCAGTGGTGCAGCAGGTTAAGATTTATACCAGGCTCTTATCCTAGTCTGACATGAGTCATAGGTTGGGTTTCTCCACATAGTCATTCCAGGACCCAAGTTTCTTCTCTTGTGATTCAGCCACTTCCTATGTATAACTTTTCTAGGGCTACAATAACAAAGTACAACAGAGAGTGTGTTTAAACAATATGAATTTATTTACTCACAGATTGACAGAGTGAAAAGTTAAGATCATAGTTTTGGCTTGGTTGATTTCTTCTGGTGCTTGTCGCCTCAACTTGATGTCCATTTTCTCCTTCTGACTTTACACAGTCCTCGTTCATTACATGTCTGTGTTCTAGTCTATTCTTGTAAGGACACCATATTGACTGAGGGTTTTCCCTACAGGCCTCTTTTCAACTTAATTAACACGTGAAGACCCTACCTCCAAATACAGCTATATCTTAAGGTATTGGGGTTTAGGACCTTAACATACGCCTTTTAAGGAACATAACTCAGCCCATAATACCATGGAACCTCAAAGTATTCCACCGTGTCTCCTCTCTAGTGGGTGAGGGAAAGAAGAGAGAGTACTGAATGATAATGCAGGTTATTGAGAGTCTCAAGAAAGAAACAGCTCACTTCTCACATTCCATTGACTACATAGTTTAACACATCTGCTAGGAAAGTTGAGCCCAATAGGCAAACATAACAGGATTTTGATGATTACCACCTTTTCCACACAAAGATACAGAAACAGTATTCTATGAAACAATGTTGTATTTTTGGCTTCCTTAAACCCAGAGGCTAGAAAGAGAGGATGGAGAAGAAAGCTTTAATTAGATACAACATTAGAGTTTTAACTTAGATGGGGTTGACTTTTAATGTCATCTCTGAAAACAAGACCATGAAACTGCATAAAATGAAGATGAATCTAGAGATAGGAAGGAGAGTTTATGATCTAGTTATATAGTGCAAATATATAACACAATTTCATGCTTGTAAATAAGTAAGCATATAACCCTCAGTAAACTCCTTACTCTTAGAGCAAGAACTTTGAAATGTAGTTCCAATTGATTTCTAACACTAGGATTTCCTTCTATTATGTCTCTTTCCTGCTCAAAACTGTTCTATAAATGCCATGAACCCATTAATTAATGTTTTTTCTCTGCTGTTCCAAATATGACCCCAACCTGTCTGTTCAGCTTTATTCCAAATTTTATACATGTCTCAGATTCCATTTGCCTCGTCCCAATCTACATTTTATGGCTTCTATATTTATCACTTTGCTTGGGAAGTCAAAATAAAATACCACAAACTTGATGACTTAAATAATGGAAATGTATTGTCTTGAAGCTCTATAGTCTAGAGGTCTGAATGACGGTGTGGACAGGGCTCCAAAGGAATTATGAGAGGAAGAATATGTTATAAGTCTCTCTCCATGACTTGTAGATAGCCATATTCTTCCTATATTTTTTCAGGTTGCCTGTTTATATGTCCAATTTCCACCCTTTTATGAAGTCATTTTATATTAGGTCCCAATGATCCTAATTACATCATTCTGACTTAATTGCATAGGTTAAAAGCCCTATATCTGTCAGGTGCCTGTGGCTCACACCTGTAGTCCTAGGTACTGAGGAGGTAGAGATCAAGAAGATCACAGTTTGAAGCCAGCCCTGGCAAATAGTTCTTGGGACTCTACCTCTAAAATATCCAACACAGTAAAAGGCTAGTGGAGGCCTCAAGTGGTAGAGTGCCTGCTAAACAAGCAGTAGGTCCTGAGTTCAAATCCCCAGTACTGTTAAGCAAGAGCAAAAAAGAAAAAAAAACCCTATAACCAAATAAGGTCACCTTATGGGACATTGAGGGTTACTACTTCAACATACAAATTTTAAGACACAGTTTAATCCATTGCAATATATTTTACATTGCATTTTTTTGCTTATATACTCCCCAAATTTTTAAATTTTATCATATTATTGTTGTATTGGGGATATATTATGACTTTTATAAAAGTGCTTATAATATATCTTAGTTAAATTCATCCCTCTATCATTCTCTTTTATTTCCCTTCCCCTCATTCTTAGAATAGTTTCAACAGGTCTTGTGATTTTTTAAATCATCATGTTTTTGAAATCTTAATATTATCTGTGTTCCAACTAAATATTTTCTCTTTGTTCAAATACCCATTATATTTAACTTTGTTTCTCATGGCGCTGATTTTCAGCTTCATACTATAAAACAGACATACTTTTTCCCTTTATGGACATTGGATGACTTCTGTATCATCTAATGTCATTCCACCCTGTGCCAAATGCAGGTCTTAGAAACTTAACAGGGAAACATTTATGTACATGACTATTCATTTATCTAATAATTGGGATAACTGGTTTCAATAGCAATAATTATAATTAATTTGCATTTTGACTTTAATTCTGAGCAGAGTACCTAACACAAAAGCAAGACATTATATGAATGAATGGCTTTTCTAAAAAGGTGTGTACTAGAGAGCAAGAAGGGAAAAAGAGAGAATCAACAAAGCTAGCTACATGAGTCCTACTAGCATTTCATTGCCATGTATGCCTGAACTATTCAGCTGAACTCACAGACTCAGATTAAAGAGTTACTTTCTAAAGAGGCATCTGTGGGTATCCCTTTGGCTGTCAGAACACCACAGGAAGTGAGGAGTATGCCTGCACAGCAGGTCCTTTTAAGGTCTGTGTCATCATATATGGCAGAATAAAATGATTAGGAAAAAAATAGATTCCAGATTCTGCCAGATCAGGAGAGGAACAGCATGAAAGGGCAGAACCTCCATTTGCTGGGCCAAATGTGGCTTCATGTATGGTTCTGTGACCATGGGCAAAGATACAGATGGTTTGAGGAGTGTTTTGATATAAATTTTATTACTGTTACTTACATGTAAGAAGGCCAAGAGATCAGGAGATGATGGCAATTAGAGAGTTGTTATACTCACAGGTCCCAAGAATGGAGATACACCATAACTTGTGTATGGTGTGTGGAGGAGACATAGAGAAGCCTCAGGGTCAGTCAGTAGGCAGAGGGAAGGGAATACCTGTAGTTGAGAGACAGTTTGTGGTTTCCACAAGAAGCAACAGACAAGACAGGGTGAGCGGGCTTAGGATCGGCTGGTCTGGATAGTGTCAGCAGATTCTAAGGCATAGGGGCGATGCTTAGTTGTCTGGTAACTAGCCATGGGATGATTAGGAAATGTGGGTAGAGTCCGGATTGTGAGAGTTCTTGGAAAAGGTGGATAGAAATGTGAGCTATACCAGCTCTGATAAGATTGCTAATATCATGTTAGGAAAAGATTAGATGGTCTCATTTTTATTCACACTACTTAATTTTCCACACTCAGAATTGGTGTTGGCCATTATTACAATTTATTCATCCCTGGTCTCTACTGCTTTTTCTTCATATACAATTTTTTAATTAATTTTATTTTTTAAAAATTATACAAGCGATACAGTGTGATAGTTCTATACATGCAAACAATGTATAATGATTAAATCAGGGTAATGAACATTTTCATCTCTTTAACAATTTATTATTCTTTGTGTTGGAAAATTTCAAACAACTATACTTTAGCTCTTTATAAAATATGTAATAAAATGTAAAATATGATCACTCTTCTATGCAGAACACTAGTAGAACTCTAGTACTTAGTCCTCCTATGTAACTTGATTTTGCTATACTTTATCCAATGCCTCTCTACCACTATATCACCTGTCATCTTTGCTAATCTTTAGTGACCACTACCCTACTGTCCATGTCTATGAAATCATTTTATTAGCTTCTTAATATGAGGAATTAAATGTGGAATAATAAAAAAAGAAAAGAAAATGTAAGCTATAGACTGGTTGGTTTGAAAGGTAAGGGCTTTTTTTTTCCTTTTTTGTTTTTAACTACCTTTGGGAACTGCTGAGCTAGGCAGTCTCTCCAGTGTCACTGAAGCACAGGTATCAAAGCATCAAAAAACCAGAAAATCAAAAACAAGTTAAACACAAGGAGTCAAGGTCTAAGATATCTCCATGCTTTGCATTAGAGCCTCTAAATTATAAACTTTATTAACCTGCAATGTTTCCTTTCATCTTCACAATGAACATTCAAGGAGAGATCCTTAGCCCCATTTTATACACCAGAAATGCAAGGCTTACATAGGTCAAATATTTTCTCAAGTTTATATAGCCAAAGTGGTGGGCAACTTACTCATCACTGGATAATTTGTCCACCTTACAATTTTATGTTCACTCTGTATTAGTTACTTTTGCATCACTGTAACCAAATACCTGACAAAACAACTTAAAAGAGGAAAGATTTATCACTGTCTCATGATTTCAGAGGATTTCGTATGTTTGTGTGGTCCTGTGTACCTAGGCAGAATATCATGGCATTGGGAACCTGTGGCAGAGGGGTGTCTCTACTTCATTGTGGACAGAAAGTAGACAGACTGTAGGAAAGGGCCAATGACAAGATATCCCAAGGTCCTTTCTCAGTGACCTATTCCCTCATCTATGTCTCACTTCCTAACATTTTCAGAATCTCCCAAAACAGTGTCACGAGCTAATGACCAACCCCCAATGCATCAGCCTTTAGAGAGATACTTGATACCCAAACCATAACAACCTTTTTGCTTATAATTTCTAGATGCTTTTATTTTCAAACCCACGTAAAAATGTAACCATTAAGCCTTGTGAACCATGACTTAGCTGAGAGCTGAGAGAGAAGAAATACCTTTATGACTACTCTAAAATTCCTTGTGCTATTCTAACAATGCAGAAAAGACTAAGACCTTAGAGCCAGGGTCAGTGTTTTCTCATCTGTTTGTTTTATTACTTTATAAATTGTAGGCTCAGAGACTTTAAATGGAATGAAACCTTTAGATGCTATTGGACATAGACAGTGTTCCTCTCTTTTCTGCCATATCCTGGTAGAAAAGAGCAACTATCTGCAGACACACAGGTTTTATTGTTTCCTAGGCATTTGATTTGTTTTCATTCTTAGTTATTACAATGGTTTGGTCCGGCAATCTTACAAATGAGGATTGCTTTCTACCCACCTCACCTCCTACAAGGGTCAAATATCGACAAGGTGAGGCAAAATAAGTAATCAAATGTCTCTGAGTGGGGTTGGACATGCCCATAGTAGAGTAAAACAAATTTCAGTGTATACATAGTTTTTTCCTTATCTACCCTTTTCAGGGAGGACACAGAATCTTTCAAGGAACCTGAAAAGAAATGTTGGGATGAATTTCTGTGTTTATTATTTTTTAGGATGTTTAGTATCTTTATTTTATTATCATTGTTGTCCTGAGGGTACATTGTGACATTGACAAAAGTTCTTACAATATATCATAGTTGAATTCACCCCCTCCATCATTCTCTTTTATCCCCCCATCCCCATTCCTGGAATAGTTTCAACAAGTCTCATTTTTCCCATTTACATACATATGTACTTAATATTTCTACAATATTCACCCTCCTACATCCTTTCCTTTTATCCTCCTCCCTTCCATTGGTACCAAAATCCCAGACAGGACCTGTTTTTCCTGCTTATTCTCCACTTTTGTAAAAAAAAAAAAACCAGACATTTTTGTTTATTTAAGGTAGCCATACAGTATACAGGATGTCAGGATGTTTCATTGTGATATTTCCATATATATATATATATATATATATATATATATGTGTGTGTGTGTGTATATGTATATATTATAACCTGAATTGGTTCATCCCCTCTATCCTTTCTACCTTGGTCATCTTCTTATTGTGATTTTAACAGGTTTCAAAATTCTATATTCATTCTAGTATAGTGAGTACATCAAGAATATTCACCTTCTTAAGTTCCTTCTTTTACCCTCCCTCTCTTGTATGTGACATCCCCTTAGCATGAACTGTTTGTCATAATATTTCTTGTATTTGTATTTTGTCAGTATTACACATATGAAAAAAACATGCAGCCTTTGGCTTGCATTTTTGTGTTCAGAATCCTTTGTAAAATTAACCAGTGCTGCTGTTTACAAGTACTTACTAAGAAGTGTTGCAAGCATAGAAATGAGCTGAGGGAAGATGACAAATGGAAGGACTTTCAGGTCCTCCAGATACAATGTCCATACAGCTATGATTTTAATTTCTGTAAGGAAGGGACAGTATCCCAACTTTAGATAGGTATTATTCAGCCACAGACACTCTGTTTTAGGGAAAATAAAAGACAGAGAGGGAAATAATACAGATAATATTGGAATAAAGCAAAAACTTTTGTGTCAGAGTCAGGTTCCCATCCAAAATCTTAACACTTTCTAGCCATGTATATTAGTCAGCTTTGTGCTGTTGTAACAAAATACTTGAAGCAGGATATTAATGAACTAAAGAAAGGTTTATTTTGACTACGATTCTGGAGGTAAGTCCAAGATCAAGCAACTCTGCTGGTTGGGGCCTTTGGTGAGAGTTGTACATCATAGCATAAGCTCAGGTTGGCAACACCTACATCTTAAGGCAGTGGAAATAGTTCTCTCTTGGCTCTGTTATTGACAAGACACCTTGCAGGGTGGAACTTTTATTTTTGCTCAAGCAAACTTCCTTACAAATTCTTGAATTTTGAAACATGTGCTATGCATGCTATCTGTTATGACTAATGCCCAGGTCAGCCTCTTCTTATTTCCTCTTGTCAAACTAAATAATTGGGTGTAGCAAATAAAACTCCAGATTTTCTATAGCCTAAGAATATATTGAATGGTGTTACACAGGAAAGACAATGAAATCTGTGTTTCAGCATAGATTATAATCAGGATATGATTCTTTGCCAAGAGGGGTTAAAACTTCTATTTTTCATAATGTCCAGAGACAAAAAGAAACGCAAATACAGTGGGAAGTATGAGTAAACACATGAGTAATTACACAAGAGTGAGCCCCTACAGTTGAAAGGCACACTGGCTGTTCTCTAGAGTGAAAGACCAATGACTCAGAGCCGCTGGTTGCCATGTTAGTCCTGAGTGGCAGTTATTGTGCAATCACTGTAGCTATCTTCTATCTGTCCTGATTATATGTGTGGCTTTATTAAAATAAAATATAAAAGCCACCTGTCAATATGGAAGATTTAGCTCCTGTGAAATCTCCAGTCTCAGCTCCTCCAGTGCCATCTCCATCCACACCCACTCTGGCCACACACTTAGCACATTCCTCCCCTATAACTCATTCCTATTCCTATTCATCCACCATATTACAATTCACATTTTTCAGAAACCCTTTCTGAACCACTGAACTACATTGCATTTTCATAGGCAGGCTTCAATTGGAGCAATCGAATCAGATATATTTGATGTGTATACACATACACACTCTTACATACATATATGTGCATATATATCTATGCTCCTACACACATATGTGCATGTGTGTATAGTATGCATACACTTCTGTGTGTATGGATTTATTACAAGGGATTTGTTTACACAATTCTGGGGGTTGTCTATGCCAGCCTGACATTACAAAGCAGACAGTTAGGAAGGGAGGATCCAGAGGAAAGGAAAGCAGCTGCAGGCACAAATGATGTTTGCAATATCTACTATTAACATACATTTTAATGTCTCATTTTACAGCTAAACTTATCCAGAACTTGCTCTCTTTTAACTCAGTAAAACTTTCAACTAATTTGGAATTTAATATTACATTGGTAAAACCCAGAAGTACTTAGATTAGCATTTGATTAACTGGGAAAATGTGTGTGTTGCTACAAAATGGCTGCAGGCTCCCTTCCTGCTCTCCAATCATTTGAGAGACTAACTATTATAGTATAACCTAATTAGAAACATACAGAACAGAAATGCAATTCTGGGGAATGTAGTACAGTATAGACACATTGATGTATCACAAAGCCATCACATTGAAACTCAGTTCTTTGATTTCGTTGCATTGTCACAGAAATCAAATCACTGTGCACTTCTATCAGCTTTCTCCAGGAACCTGTATGCTGTTGAAGGTGAGTTCATTGGTGTTTCACGAAGCATGAGGATTTCTCATCACCGGCATAGTGCCTGCACAGGACAGGAGTCAACAAATATCTGATGGATGCTTAAATGAATGAATGTGGTTATGCAAGTACAGACTATAAAGTTTTCCGTAAGTCCATGCAGCCCTAACAGCCACCAACCATTTAATGAAGGAAATAATCTCCATTTAATGAGTGGATATATAAATATAAAGCTTCATCCTTTCTTTTGTGGTTCTGGGGTTAAATTCAAGACCTTACAGTTGTTAGGCAAGCATTCTGACACATGAACCATGCCTCCAGCTCTTTTATTTTTTAGGCTATTTTTAGATAGGGTCACATGCTTTTGCTCAGGACCATCAAGGACTGTCATCCTCCTACGTATAACCTCCCATGTACCTGGAAACACAGGTGATCCTTACCATACCTGGATTACTGATTGAGATAGAGTCTTGCTAACTTTATAAGTTAGCTGACCTTGAACCACAATCCTCCTGTCTCTCCCTCCTGAGTTGCTGGGATTATAGGTCTAAGCTTCTATGTGTAGTCGTACATCCATTTCAGTTGATTCTTTTTTCAATCTCATCTTCCAGACAAACATGATTCTTTCAAGCTAGTCATAAGTCAAGATTTTAAAAGCATAAATGGATCCAATAGCTAAGTCATTCAATGGGTATTGACAGAGCCTCCAGTTCATGGCAGGAACTATGTTATACACTTGAGAAACAAAGATGGCATGGAACAAGGGCCCTGCATGGAAAAGAGCAAGCAGGCAGGTCAGCTTGATTACTAAAGTCTCCAGGAGCACATAGGATGTCCATTCAGGCTGCAGTGGAGGAAAGATGAAGGTGTGAGTTTACTTCACTGAGGAGTTAGTGAGAATGATACAGAAGTGATATCTTAAGAAATGCCTCACTCTGATTTGATTGACAAGTTAACAGAAGATACCAATAGTGGAAGCAGCACAAGCAAAGAACACATAGGACTGAAGGAATTGGAAAGACATTTACCTCGGTAATAATTTATTATAAGGATTATATTGGGGAAGGCTGATTAAAAAGTTCTTATGGCCTACTTACTCACAGACTGGGGGATTTCATTGCCAGTTTATGGGGTTTGGTGAAGTGATTGGATCGTGAGAGTTCTGACCTAATCAATGGATTCATGTGTTGATGGATTAGTAGAATGGTGGCATTATTGGGATGTGATAAAAGGTAGGAGGTGGAAACTTGTTAGAAGTAAGTTACTGGAGACAACTTAGTATAATGCTTAGGATGATATAGGTTGTCCTCTGCCCCTTCTCCTCTCTGTTTCCCAGCTGCCATGAGATAGAGAAATAGCTCTATTCTACCACACTGTTCTGCCAAGATGTTCTGCCTCTCCACAGGCCCAGAAACAATGCAGCCAACCAGCTACGAAACAAAACTTCTAAAGACCTGAATCAAAATAAATCCTTCTTCCCTTAAGTTGATTACATCAGGTATTTTATCACAGTGATGGAAAGTCTAACACAAGTACATAGGAGAAATAAGTCGGGGGTGGTAAAACTAGAGGTGTGGTGGTTCATAGCAGTTTCTCATAAGTTCCCTCCTTCCCATATGATGATGGGAATCTCTGACCCTAACTGTCCCCTGTCATCATCACTCACAACTTTTCCCCCTCTTTAATGGATCCCCTTTGAATCCCAAAGTCATGCATGATTTTCCTTGAAACTATTAAAAGTGTCATATTCAATCTCCTTCCTCATCTCTGGCACACAGGAAATTACTCTTTCATTCACACTGCAAAATCTGTTTCTCAGTACCAATGGCAGACTCATGAGGATTTGCTCATTTTTATAAAAGAAATGAATTAAAAAGTTTTAAATCAATGAATATGTTTATTAACTGTGCTTTGAGACAATTAAAGTTAAGTTTAACTGCTAAAATGTTTGTCATTCTAAATAGATGCCTTTAGGTAATCCAGGAGTTCTCAACCCCACCTGTATTGACATTTTTGGATTGAGATTTCTTTCTTGTGGTGGTTTCTTTGTGTATTATAGGATTTTATCAGCATCCCTGGCTTTGCCTCTCCACAACACATCACTAGCGTTCTCCTCTTCTCTACTGATCAAAAATATTTGCTGATATTGTTAAATGTCCCCTATGGAGCAAAATCACCTATGGTTGAAAAAATATTTAACTACCCATATTTTTATTAGTATATTTTTTATATACCAATCACCTCTTTCTTCTGGCAACTGCAATGAGTTTTCATAGAGTTTCTAATATATACCTAAAGATGTAGCTGTTACTAATTAAATGGTATTTGCCAGATACCCTATGAGGACATTACTATTATAAATGCCATTCTAAGATAGAAAATTTAGAGTCATAGAATTAAAATTTTTTTTCAGATGTGATAGAGCAAATGAGGAATACAGCCAGAATTTAAATACAAGCTATCTAACTTTGACATCTCTTAGCCATTCTTGTACACTATTTCCCAAGCAACTAAAGCCTAGACTCCCAAAAGAGCTTTGACGGGATGCCAGAGAAGCTATTAAAATCTAGTCTAACTCAGTTTGAAAAAAATAGAATAATTAAGGAATTTAATGAATTGCCTATTTGAATACTGAGTGTTGAAACAATAGGAGTAGAAAATAAGTTAGAGATAAATCTGCCAGAATGTCTTCTTGGACCTTCCTCGCAGAAGTTATGTCACCGTATGTCCTGACGCATGCCTCTGACTAGACTGGCAGTATCTTCAGTACGAAAACATTTTTACTCATCTTTCTTGCAAAAAACCAAGCACCCTTCCACATACACATAGTAGAGACTCAATCAAAGCTGACTGAGTAAATGAATGCATGAAGAAATGAATGCCAGATAGATAGAAAACTATAAATATGCAGGATGGGAGGTATGAGTGGCTCCTGGCAGCTGGGGCACAAATGAAAGCCTGTCAAGTTGGGCACTTATAGAAAGTGTTTTCTATCATCCAAACAAGAAATGGCTGGGAGCATAGTACTTATATTTAAAGCAGCAAATAAAGTAAGAAAAACTTGGCCCCAAATCAATAAACATTGTCCGTCTTCCCTTTTCAGTTTCATAATTCAGGTCGTGGCTGACCCAAACCGCCCAACTCAATTCCATCCTAATTTAGGACTATTACTTGCCTTGTTAAATATTCAGGGCAGTGCCACTCCAGAAAGGGCATGAGCACTTTAGCACCACAAATTGATCTGCAGTGCTTGTGTGTTTGCAGCCTGTTGAAAGAGATTATAAAACACAGCTCCTGCCTTGACAAGTTTCCCAGACTTGGAGCTCAGCAGCTGGAGGCAATCAGGCAGTTTTCTCTGCCCTCATACTCACAGTTCCAGACTTGGAGACTATTCTCAGGATGAATTGCTGAACTGGAAAATTTCCTGATGCTTCTTCTTTTTAATTTTCATTTTGTCTTAGATGATCTTTGGAAGCCTCTTTTGTCAGAGCAAAGTTACACCTTTCTTGATGAGGCACCTGAAGTACCTGGAGGGGAATTATCTCCTGAGGTAGCACGGGAGATTTTGACAAACTGAATGAATTGGTTGGACTGAGCAGCTAATGGGTTAAATCTTCTACTGGATCTAAGGAGAGGCTGATCAAGCAGGCCATAGCCAGATTAAGGAATACTTTAACTGACAGTCATAGCTATTCAGGGTGACTGGAATTATTCACTCATTCATGTATCCATCCACCAAATACTATTGTATTCCTACTATGTTCTAGGTAATATGTGTCTGGAGATAAATGATGAATCAAGACACACTAGCAAGAAAACAACTGGCAGAAAATAGAGATAATATATAACAAAATCAGTGGAATAGGATACCATGTAAATATATTATTTATAGTATGGTATATATATTCACATGTGATATTGTATGATACATATTATTTTAAGTCTGCCTAGGCTGCCATAACAACATGCAATAGTCTAGGTGGCTTAAATAACAGACGTTTATTTTCTGTGCAGGAGGCTAGGAGCCTAAGATCAGTATACTAGCGCAGGTGGGTTGTGGTGAGAGCTTCTGCTGGCATATAACTAACTTCCTGGTGTGTCCTCACATGACAGAGGGAGAGAGACAGAGAGAGAGAGGGAGGGAGGAAAGGTGAGAGAGAAAGAGAAAATAAGAGGACAAAGGAGGAGAAAGAGGAGAGTGGGAGGTGAAGAAGGGAGGAAGAAAGAAGAGGAAGAAAAGAGGAGGAGGAGGAAGAAGAAGAGGAGGAGGTGGAGGAGCAGAGAGGAGGAGGAAGGTAGAGGAAGAAGAGCACATATAAGCTCTCTGATCTCCAATATCTTTTCTTTTCTCACATTTTATTAGCACATATTAGTTGTGTAAGATTGTGAGGGATTTCATTGTACAATAAATCTTCATATAAGAAACCTAATCTTATTATGAGGTCTGTTTATAAGCTTAATTTTCTCTGAAAGCCCCCATCTCCAGATACCTCTATATCGAGTAACACTTTGGGGATTAGAGATTCAGCATGAATTTGAGAGGAACACATTTCAATCCATATCCATTCAGTCCACAACTGAATATGACTTCGTATGAAGTAAAATGGTATAGAAAAGTAAGACTAAGGACTGAAAGAGGAAAGGGACAAAGAGTGGCCCTTATGGGAAGTAACACTGAAAGCAACATGTGTTGTCTAGTTTAAGGATAAATATGGAGCCAGAAACTTGAGGATGATATGAAAAGATCTTGAGTAAATATAGAAATGGATAAGGAAGCAACAGAAAGCCAGGGAAGTCCAGTTGCTGGGCTCTTGTGTATAGAGTCAGGCAGAATTCAGGCATTTGCCAACTCTGCCCATGAACAAATCATACAAATTTTCTGAGTATTTATTTACCCAATTATAAAATGAGAAGAGTAAAAGTAACTAATTTACAGGGTAATTGTGAAAGTTGCATGAGGTAATTTATATATAGTGCTTAGCCATGAGCTGTCGTATTACAAGTACTCAATAAATGGTAACAACTAATATTGAAGATATTGGCCAGGTGTAGTGGTGCATACCTATAATTCTGTCACTTAGAGACACAGTGAGTTCTTATAAATTAAAACATATAAAGCACTCTAAAATTTGGACCCTAGCAAGTAGTGAGTACTGGCTAAGTAGTACCTGTTATTATCATCTCTTAACTGGATCTCTGAAGTAGTCTTATCCCTGCTTATCTGCTTCCACCCTTTCTCCCCAGTCTCTTTAAAGGGCATCTAGAGCAACTCTTTCTATAAATAAATCATATTACTTGCTTCCCTGCTGGAAACTCTCCATTGAATTACTGTCTCACTCATAGTGAGAATAAAGTCTCCTCATTGACCTAGACCCCCTTCCATCCCTGACTTCATTCCCTACCACCCTGACCTTGCTCACCTGCCTCTGAACCCTGACCTCCTTCCTATTCTTCCTTTGCAAGACACCTGCACTTCAAGTGCCACAGGTATGTTCATGACCTAAACAGCTTCATTCTGTTCACGTCTCTGTTTAAGTATCATGTTAGCAGGAAGATCTTTCATGCCCAATTAACCTAAATAGCAAATTCTACCCTAGCACATCCTATCACCTCAGTGCTTCTTTTATTCCTTATCACTTGATGTGTTATGGATTTGAACTGTCTTGCATCCCAACAGATATAAGATCCGTTAAGTCAAGGATTTGATGAATTCACTTCTGTGCCCTTGGTCACAAGAATTGTGTTGGACACATAGTAGGCAATCAGTTAATACATTTTTAATGATAGTTGAAACAAAGTTGTTCAGTATCCCTCTGACTGATCACTGACCACATGGGTGGAGTGGATTCTTGTGGTTATAATTCATGCTGACTATCATCCTGAGTTTAAGACTCATGGGCTCAGGGGCCCTGACTGCCAGGCTAGTGTTTTTTCTAAGAACAACCCGGAAAATCATTCACAGAGGCAAAGGGCAAGTAATCTGCATTGTCTAGGAATTTAAGCTTTACTTTAATGACCCAGTAAATCACCATGAAAATCTAAATGCCTCTAAAATATGATGATTATGAGAAACTGCTGACACCAGCAGTCTCCAGAGGGATGTTATTAAGGATCAGTTTAGGATGGGCCTGTGGTAGGTACTTTTATATTCCACTTAGGTTAGGGTACAAGGGAAGAAGGTATATTTCTCTTGCCTTTCATGCAGCAGAGTATAATCTACTGACAGACAAGGCATGGGTATAAATCCTGCAGGGTGTGTGTGTATGTGTGTGTGTGTGTGTGAGAAGATTGTTTTTGTTGCATTATTTTAACTGGAAATTTCAGTGAAAGGAAATCCTGAAGCTATGGGTTTTAGCATTCATATCAAATGTCAAAACAGGTTGGCTTCTCACAGTTCTTTTTCCCCTTACTTCTTACTCCAAGGGCTTATCCTCAATTTCTTCCTGCATTCGGCCACTAACTTCCCAACCTGTCCCTTTGTAGCCTTACCCTCAGTACTAGACTTTCTGGATCCTAGGGCTTTTAAAAATGTCCCTGTATATTACAATCACCTTAAAATGAAGTTATGAGAAGACTTTGCCATCACCTGTACTTCTTGATTCACCAGGACTGCTCATTCTGATTTTCCACACTTTTTTTTTCTGTATGCTGTTTTTTTTTTCTTGTATTATTCATATGTGCATACAAGTCTTGGGTCATTTCTCCCCCCTGCCCCCACCCCCTCCCTTACCACCCACTCCGCTCCCTCCATCTCCCCCCCCCAATACCCAGCAGAAACTATTTTGCCCTTATTTCTAATTTTGTTGTAGAGAGAGTATAAGCAATAATAGGAAGGAACAAGGGTTTTTGCTGGTTGAGATAAGGATAGCTATACAGGGAGTTGACTCATATTAATTTCCGGTGCATGTGAGTTACCTTCTAAGTTAATTCTTTTTGATCTCACCTTTTCTCTAGTTCCTGGTCTCCTTCTCCTATTGGCCTTAGTTGCTTTTAAGGTATCTGCTTTAGTTTCTCTGCGTTAAGGGCAACAAATGCTAGCTAATTTTTCAGGTGTCTTACCTATCCTCACCCCTCCCTTGTGTGCTCTCACTTTTATCATGTGCTCAAAGTCCAATCCCCTTGTTGTGTTTGCCCTTGATCTGATGTCCACATATGAGGGAGAACATACGATTTTTAGTCTTTTGGGCCAGGCTAACCTCACTCAGAATGATGTTCTCCAATTCCATCCATTTACCAGTGAATGATAACATTTCGTTCTTCTTCATGGCTGCATAAAATTCCATTGTGTATAGATATCACATTTTCTTAATCCATTCATCAGTGGTGGGGCATCTTGGCTGTTTCCATAACTTGACTATTGTGAATAGTGCCACAATAAACATGGGTGTGTAGGTGCCTCTGGAGTAACCTGTGTCACAGTCTTTTGGGTATATCCCCAAGAGTGGTATTGCTGGATCAAATGGTAGATCAATGTCTAGCCTTTTAAGTAGCCTCCAAATTTTTTTCCAGAGTGGTTGTACTAGTTTACATTCACACCAACAATGTAAGAGGGTTCCTTTTTCCCTGCATCCTCGCCAACACCTGTTGTTGGTGGTGTTGCTGATGATGGCTATTCTAACAGGGGTGAGGTGGAATCTTAGTGTGGTTTTAATTTGCATTTCCTTTATTGCTAGAGATGGTGAGCATTTTTTCATGTGTTTTTTGGCCATTTGAATTTCTTCTCTTGAGAAAGTTCTGTTTAGTCCACTTGCCTATTTCTTTATTGGTTCATTAGTTTGGGGAGAATTTAGTTTTTTTAAGTTCCCTATATAATCTAGTTATCAGTCCTTTGTCTGATGTGTAGCTGGCAAATATTTTCTCCCACTCTGTGGATGTTCTCTTCAGTTTAGAGATCATTTCTTTTGATGAACAGAAGCTTTTTAGCTTTATGAGGTCCCATTTATCTAAGCTATCTCTTACTTGCTGGGCTGCTGGGGTTTCGTTGAGAAACTTCTTAACTATACCTACTAACTCCAGAGTTTTTCCTACTCTTTCCTGTATCAACTTTAGAGTTTGTGGTCTGATATTAAGATCCTTGATCCATTTTGAGTTAATATTGGTATAGGGTGATATACATGGATCTAGTTTCAGTCTTTTGCAGACTGCTAACCAGTTTTCCCAGCAGTTTTTGTTGAAGAGGCTGCTATTTGTCCATCGTATATTTTTAGCTCCTTTGTCAAAGACAAGTTGGTTATAGTTGTGTAGCTTCATATCTGGGTACTCTATTCTGTTCTGCTGGTCTTCGTGTCTGTTTTTGTGCCAGTACCATGCTGCTTTTATCGTTATTGCTTTGTAATATAGTTTGAAGTCAGGTATTGTGATACCTCCTGCATTGTTCTTTTGACTGAGTATTGCCTTGGCTATTCATGGCCTCTTTGTGTTTCCATATAAATTTAATGGTAGATTTTTCAGTGTCTTTAATGAATGCCATTGGAATTTTGATGGGAATTGCATTAAATATGCAGATTACTTTTGGGAGTATCGACATTTTTACTATGTTGATTCTACCAATCCATGAGCATGGGAGATCTCTCCACTTTCTATAGTCTTCCTCAATCTCTTTCTTCAGAACTGTATAGTTTTCCTTGTAGAGGTCTTTCACGTCTTTTGTTAGGTTTACACCTAGTTATATGATTTTTTTTGAGGCTATTGTAAATGGAATTGTTTTCATACATTCTTTTTCAGTTTGCTCATTGTTAGTGTATAGAAATGCTAATGATTTTTCTATGTTGATTTTATATCCTGCTACCTTGCTATAGCTATTGATGACGTCTAGAAGCTTCTGAGTAGAGTTTTTTGGGTCTTTAAGGTATAGGATCATGTCATCTGGAAGCAGGGATATTTTGACAGTTTCTTTACCTATTTGTATTCCTTTTATTCCTTCTTCTTGCCTAATTGCTCTGGCTAGGAATTCCAGTACTATGTTGAAAAGGAGTGGAGATACTGGACATCCTTGTCTGGTTCCTGATTTTAGAGGGAATGGTTTCACTTTTTCTCCATTAAGTATAATGCTGGTTGTAGGTTTGTCATATATAGCTCTTATAATATTGAGGTACTTTCCTTCTATTCCGAGTTTTCTTAGATCTTTTATCATGAAATGATGTTGGATCTTATCAAAGGCTTTTTCTGAATCTATTGAGATGATCAAGTGGTTTTTGTCTTTGCTTCTGTTAATGTGGTTTATTACGTTTATTGATTTTCTTATGTTGAATCACACCTGCCATCCTTGGGATGAGGTGTCTTTGCCTGGTTTTGGGATAAGTGTAATACTGGCTTCATAAAATGTGTTAGGTAGTTTTCCTTCCCTTTCTATTTCGTGGAACAGTTTAAGGAGGGTTGGTATCAGTTCTTCTTTAAAGGTCTGATAGAATCAGCAGAGAATCCATCAGGTCCTGGACTTTTCTTTTTGGGGAGACTCTTGATTGCTGCTTCAATTTCATTTTGTGTTATAGATCTATTCAGGTGATTAATTTCCTCTTGGTTCAGTTTTGGATGATCATATGTATCTAGAAATCTGTCCATTTCTTTAAGATTTTCAAATTTATTTGAATATAGGTTCTCAAAGTAGTCTCTGATGATTTCCTGGACTTCCATGGAGTTTGTTGTTATCTCCCCTTTTGCATTCCTGAGTCTACTAATTTGAGTTTTTTCTCTCCTCATTTTAGTCAGGTTTGCCAGGGGTCTATCGATCTTGCTTATTCTTTCAAAGAACCAACTTTTTGTTTCATTAATTCTTTGCATGGTTTTTTTTGGTTTCTATTTCATTGATTTCAGCTCTTATTTTTATTGTTTCGCTCCTTCTATTTGTTTTGGGATTTGCTTGTTGTTGTTTTTCTAGGAGTTTGAGATGTGTCATTTGGTCATTTATTTGGGACCTTTTAGTCTTTTTAATATATGCACTCATGGCTATAAACTTTCCTCTCAGGACTGCCTTAGCTGTGTCCCATAGGTTCCAGAAGGTTGTGTTTTCATTTTCATTGATTCCAGGAACTTTTTAATTTCCTCTTTTATTTCATTGATGATCCATTCTTCATTAAGTAATGAGTTATTTAGCTTCCAACTGTTTCCATGTTTTTTCTCTTTACTTTTGTTATTGAGTTCTACTTTTACTGCATTGTGATCAGATAGTATGCATGGTATAATTTCTATTTTCTTATATTTGCTGAGACTTGCTTTGTGCCCTAGGATATGATCTATTTTGGAGAAGATTCCATGGGCTGCTGAGAATGTATATTGTGTAAAAGTTGGATGAAATGTTCTGTAGACATCAACTATGTCCATTTGCTCTATTGCATATTTTAGATCTTGGATTTCTTTATTGATTTTTTGTTTGGATGACCTATCTATTGATGATAATGGGGTGTTAAAGGCTCCCACAACCACTGTGCTGGCGTTTATATATGCTTTTAGGTCTTTCATGGTATGTTTGATGAAATTGGGTGCATTGACATTGGGTGCATACGGATTGATGATTATTATTTCCTTTGGTCTATTTCCCCTTTTATTAGTATTTAATGTCCTTCTTTATCTCATTTGATAAATATACGTTTGAAGTCTACTTTGTCATAGATAAATATTGCTACTCCTGCCTGTTTTCGGAGGCCATTGGCTTGGTAAATCTTCTTCCAGCCTTTCATCCTAAGCCTATGCTTATTTCTGTTGATGGGTGAATTAAATCTGTGAACATTAAGTATTAATACTGATAGGTATGTGGTGATTCCTGTCATTTAGTTGTCTTAATTGTTTGAAGGTTTGATTGCGTGTACCTAAGTTGAGGTTACTCTCTACTGTCTTGCTTTTTCTTTCCCTGTAGTTTGGTGCTGCCTGTCTTTTCATGGTTAAGTTGGGTTTCACTTTCTATGTGCAGAATCCCTTGCAGAATCTTTTGTAGTGGTGGCTTTGTGGGGACATATTGTTTTAGTTTCTGCTTATCATCGAAGACTTTTATTGCTCCATCTATTTTGAATGATAGTTTTGCTGGGTAGAGAATCCTGGGGTTGAAGTTATTGTCATTCAGTGCCCGGAAGATCTCACCCCATGCTCTTTTTGCTTTTAATGCTTATGTTGAGAAATCTGCTATAATTTTGATGGGCTTACCTTTGTATGTTATTTGTTTTTTGTCTCTTACAGCCTTCAATATTCTTTCCCTAGTTTCTGAACTTGTTGTTTTAATGATGGTATGTCGTGGGGTAGTTCTATTTAGATCTGGTCTTTTTGGTGTCCTGGAGGCCTCTTGCATCTGTATGGGAATATCTTTCTCTAGATTTGGGAAATTTTCCATTATTATTTTGTTGAATATATTATTCATTCCCTTCGCTTGCACCTCTTCTCCTTCTTCGATGCCCATGATTCTCAAGTTTGGTCTTTTGATGGACTCGGTGAGTTCTTGCATTTTTTTTTCACAGGTCTTGAGTTGTTTAATTAACAGTTCTTCGGTTTTTCCTTTAATTACCATTTCATCTTTGAGTTCTGTGATTCTTTCTTCTGTTTGTTCTATTCTGCTGGATTGGCCTTCTGTTTTGTTTTGCAATTCTGTTTCGTTCTTTTTTCTGAGGTTTTCTATATCCTGAGTTGTTTCCTCTTTAATGTTGTCTATATTTGTCCTGAGTCTCTTTATTTGTCTCTTTATTAATCATGTTCTCTGTTTCTCTTTGGTGTTTATACAGTGCTTCTATGGTTTCCTTTATTTCTTCTTTTGCTTTTTCAAATTCTCTATTTTTGTTGTCTTGGAATTTCTTGAGTGTCTCCTGTACATTTTGATTGACCCTATCCAGTATCATCTCTATAAAATTCTCATTGAGTACCTGTAGTATGTCTTCTGTTAAATTATTCTTGTGGGCTTTATTGGGTCCTTTGGCATAGTTTATCTTCATTTTTTTGGAGTTGGATCTGACTTTCTGTTTTCTTCATTCTCCTCTGGTTCCTGCACTAATTTTTTGCTGTGGGGAAACTGGTTTCCCTGTTTTTTCTGTCTTCCCGTCATTGTGTTTGGTGTTGTTACTGTCCCTGTACTGTGTGCAATTAAGTATTTTCTAGCTTGTAATAACAACAATGGTAATATTTAGAATTGAAGGGTGAGCTGAGATGGAAAGCAAGAAGTTAAAGAAAAGAGTAAAACAAATACACAAACAAGAGGGAGAAAACAGACCAAGGTTTCAGACAAGAAAGTTTCAAAGGTATAAACAGGGAGCGTTAGTGTACTAATTGACAGTAAGCTGAGGAGACATTAGAGAGAGAGAGGATTGAAAATCAAAAATAAAAAAATAAAGGTAAGCATAAAGATCAAAAATAAGTAAATGAAAGAAATATGTATATATAAAAATGAATTAAAATAAAATGAAAAATAGAAAATTAAAAAAAAAAAAACCAAAAAACCAAAAAACCTCCAAGTTCAAATGCGATGAACCAGTCTTAATAATTTGGGTGTCCGTCTCAGTCTCCAATCCTGGAGATGGTGCCTCAGATGTTGTTCTGTAGTTGTCTCATCAAAGGGGATGCATAAAGTAGAATAAAACTACACACACACACACACACACACAAATACCCACCAAGTGTCCCAAGTTCAAATGCAGCACAGTTTCAGTAAGTTTTTCAGCATGCAGGTGTAATTTGGTTGTTCTCTCATCAAGGGTAGGGAGAAAAAGAAAAAGAGAGTCTGGAGACAGTTCTAAGCATGGTATCTGCAGCTGTGGCTTGCCTGCCCGCTGCTGTCAGCCTGCTGTTGCTGGAGGGGTTATTTATGCAGATCTCTAGGGTGAGCTTAGCACTCACCTGGCCCCGCATGCATTGATTACTCAGAGCTCTCCTGTGCGGGAGCCTCTGCTACAAGCTTTCCCCTTTCCAAGCACTGGGAAAGGTGACACTGCCCCCGCGTTGTCAGGCCTGCATGTTTATTTACAGTTCATATGGGAGGTGGGTTTTCCCCCCTCTCCTCTGAAGTTTTCCTCCCACTGCCACTTTCACAAGCTTTCCTGCTCCTGATTACTGGGCGGTGTTGCTGCTCCTGCCAGCTGCCATGTTTGTTTACAGCTCACGTGGGAAGTGGGTCTTCCCCTCTCTCCTGTGGAGTTTTCCTCCCTCCTCCACTCTCACAAGCTTCCCTGCTCCTGGTTGCTGGGCGCGCAACCCCCCTCCTGCTGGAGCCTCTCTGGCCTGCCTGGCTTGTTTATTTACAGTCATGGGAAGGATTCCCTTCCCCCAATCTTTGGCGCTCAGTGTGCCCCACCCTCTTTCCCGTGTGTCTTTACTGTTCTTATTGCTTATTACTCAGTTTCTCTTTTTTCCCTGGGTGGAGGTCAGTCTGTCCAGGGGGCTATGCTGCTCTGGCCCAGGCTTGTCTGTGGGAGTACTGCGGTACCGCGAAGCTCACCTGGTCCACATCTTCCCAAGCCGTCTGTGCACGGGCGACTGAATTTCCCCTCTTGTACTTGTCGAAGCAGGGAAGTCTCTCATTCTATACTCTTGAAGCAAAAGGTCAGTGCAGCCAAATGCCATGAAGGCTTGCAATTGTGTCACTGCCAATGTTAGAGACAGATGCTGGAGGGATGGAGCAGGACAACCTTCAGTAAAATAAAATACAAATGTACTTTGAAAACTTTCCTCATGGACTATACAAATACAACAGACCACACATGGCACTGTGTACAAAGCATCCGTCATCTTGCTGGTCTTCATATGCCATCTCACAGTTCAAGAGGAAGATATGAGTTTGGTTGACTTTACCCATCAGTTTCCACAAGGTGGCTAAAGAACATTTTTTTGTATTAAACTATTCATGCTGCTTTTAGAGTTTTACATACTTGTAGTATACACAGAACATGCTTGAGGCGTGATACTGATGTCTTAAATTGGTACCTAGATGGACAATGCTGATAGATTAGTAAGCAATATTATCACTAAAAACAATGAGTAAGCTCTAATCAAATTTGTAATCTAATAAAATATTGAGCTTTATTTAAATATTTTAAATTTAATTATTATTTTGACATCATTAAATATATTGTAAAATTATATTTTAATTTCAAAATATTTGAGTATTTTAGAAAATTAAATTAGTTTTAGTTTTTTATTTTTCACAATTAATTCAATCTACATTTTTAATGAAAATATATTAAAACTTTGTAAAATAAATCAAATTACATTCTATGCTTCATTCTTTTAGCTCATTTAGAAAGAGTAATTTGGATTATGATAAAATCCAAAAAGAGGAAAATTTAGCTTGATGAAGAAAAAATGCTTAAAACCACAGAAACAAAACCTTCACAAAGGAAATTGCTTTAGAACCTATAAATAGTGAAAGTGAGTAGACCTCTTTTACATGAAGTTAGTGACTATTGTGTAGCAAATTCTTGATGTAAAGAAGTCTTAATTATTTATGAAGACTAGCAAAGAAATTGTTTTCATCAAATCTGCAATCTGAAGCCAGGCATAGTGATTCACACCTATAATCCTAGCTACTTAGGAGGCTGAGATCAAAAAGATTCAGTTTCCAGTGAGGATAATCCAGGTTGAGAAAAAAATGTTAGCACAAGACTCCTTCTCAACCAATAGCTGGGTGCAGTGGTGTGTGCCTGTCATTCCAAGTTACACAGGAGGCTAAAATCAGGAGGTTCGTAGTTCCAAGCAAGTCTAGATTCTGAGACCTCCAACTCAGTGGGAGAAAGCAAGCACTGGTGGTGCACACCTGTATTCCTGGCTACCGTGAGAAACATAAAATAGAAGGAATGTGGTTCAGCCTGCCCTGGGCAAAAAGCTTACCGCCAAAATAACCAGAACAAAAAGAGTTGGAGGTATGGTTCAAGAGGTAGAGTGCCTTACAGGAGTAAAGAACTGAAATCAAATCCTAGTACCAAAAATCTGCAATCTGAACAAGTCAGATGAACTTAATACAATGCCATGCTATGTACTGAGTTAAGATATAATTACTAATCACAAAAAGACTGTATTAACCTCCATTTTTACTCTTGGCCTGGTCCCTGAGGGTCTCCCTTCCCCAAGAAGGGAGCAGAACAGTGCTGCAACCTCAGATGTCACCTGCCTCACTGACCTTAAATACAAGTCCATCAAAACGTTACCTTGCACAGTGATTAATCCAAGGAAAAGGCAGAACATCACAAGAACAACAAATATGGGTGAGCTGCAAATATTCAAGTGTTTGCTAGGGATGGTCAATTTTCATAAGATAGTAAATAGATTTTGCTCTAAGCCTCTTCTCTTATTTATGAAATAGAACAATGAAATGTCTTGTAATTGCTTTAAGTGGGGCAGGGAGAGGTTTGAGGGGAAGTGGTGGAGGTGATATGAACAATGTATAATGTAAGGCTATTCAAAATTGTCACAAATATATCCTAGTAAAAATGGAAAAAAATAAGATGCAAATTACAACAAAAATTAATCCCACTTGTATTGAAACACGATATATACAAAGCTTTTGCCAAGTGGCTTATATACCTTATCTTACTTTCTTACTTGATGTACAAACAACACTCTGGAAGAGTCATTTGATTTATTCAAAGAAGAGGAAACAGGTTATGCCCTACATAGCTAAGGTGAGGCTTAAATGTGAGCTCAGATAGGCTGACTCAGGAGCCCGCAAAGCAACCTGTGCTGTTCCTCACTACATCAAAATATCTCATTGCAGTGAGGGTGGTATGCCTTTCCTCTGTCCTTTGTGGATTATACAGTTGCTTTGTTTGGTTTGTTCATTTGGGGCAGTACTAAGGTTTGAAGTCAGGGCCTCATGCTTTCTAGACAAGCACTTTTCTACATGGGCAATACCCCCAGATTTTTTAAAATTTATTTAGTTTTTCAGATAGGGCCTCACACATTTTCTCAGGAGTGGCCTCAAACTGCAATCCTCCTACCTCTGACTCCCAAGTAGTTGAGATTACAGGTATGTATCACACCCGGTTTATACTTTGAAGTAGGGTCTCACCAACATTTTTGTGCTTGGGCTGGCCTTGAACATGGATCCTCCTGTCTCTACCTCCCAAATAGCTGGGATTACAGGCATCAGCCACCATTCCCAACCCCCTTCTGGATTATTTGTGAGCAATGGACCACATTGACCACTCCTTGAAGATACTCTTTGATTGTAATAAATATATGTAACTCTACTGTCATAACGGAACTCTCTTAATGTTTGGAGAATTTATCCAAAATATTTCAAGAATCTAAACTGACATTTTACAATGTCACAAAATCATGAAGCTAGTGAGAGGCTAGTCCCAGACTGGGAAAGGGCTCCTCACAGAAGTTTGAGGACTCAGATGTTAGAGATGTCTACATCTCTGACTCCAGCTTGTGATGTAAACTTGAGAATGTGCGTTCTCTGCTTGTGGGATGCTGCGCTCCTACTTTGCATTCTAATGACATCTCTGGATTTTTATAAAATCAGATGATGTCTCTATTATATTTTCCTCAAGTACTTTCAAGTTTTTTGGTCTTATTTTGAGATCATTGAGTCATTTTGTGTTGATTTTTGTAAGACTGAAAGAGAGGGATTTAGTTTTAGCCTTCATATGGATATACAGTTTTCCTAACATCACTTGTTGAAGACCCTTTCTTTTTTCAAATGTCTATTTTTAGCACCTTTAATGAGAATCAGATGGCTGTAGCTGCTTGGATGTATTTCCAGGACTTCTATTCCATGGGTCTACTTGTCTGCTTTTGTTCTAGTACCATGCTGGTTTTGTTTTTATGACTCTGTAGTATAATTTGAAGTCATGCCTATTACTCGAGGCATAGGCAATGATTTTCTGAATAGGACTCCGATAGCTCAGGAAATAAAAGCAAGAATTGACAAATGGGAGTGCATCAAATTAAAAACCTGTACAGCAAAAGAAACAAATCAACAGAGTGAAGAGGCAGTCTACAGAATGGGAGAAAATCTCTGTCGTTTATTCATCAGACAGTAAATTAATATCTAAAGAATAAAGAACTAAAAAATTTAAAGAGCAAAAGAGCAATCTCATCAAAAACTTGCAGCAGCACTGAACAGAGATTTTTCAAATAAAGAAGTACAAATGACCAATAAATAAAGGTAAAAATGTTCAACATTCTTGGCCACCATGGAAATACAAATCAAAACAATATGGACATTCTATCTCACTCTTATCAAAAGCACTACTATCAAGAAAACAGACACCAGCAAATGCTGGCAAGGATGTAGGGGGGAAAGAACACCTTAGACACTGCTGGTAGGAATATAAATTAGTTCAACCACTATGGACATCAGTATGAAATTTCTCAAAGAAATTAAAAATAAAACTTCCATATTATCTCACTAGACCAATTCTAGGTGTATGCCCCCAAAATCAAAGCCAGCATGCAATAGAGATACCTGCACACCCATGTTTATTGTAGCACTATTCACAACAGACAAATTATGGAATCAGCTTGGGTGCCTATCTACAGATCTTTATCAAATCGATGAAGAAAATGTCACACACACACACACATGCACACACGCGTGCACACAAAAAAGAGGTTTACTCAGTCACTAAGAAAAATGAAATTATGTCATTTGTTAGAAAATAGGTGTACCTGGAGATTACTATTCGATGAAATAAGCTCGTCCCAAAAAGACAAGTGTTACATTTTCTCTCATATGTGGAATCCAGGAAAAAAATGATTGAAGAATATTATATGCATTATGAAAATAAAATAATGAGACCCATTAATAATTATAAAAGAGCATGGGAAAAGGGGGATAAGAAAGAATAATAGAGGAACTGAATATGATCAAACTACATTATATGCAAGTACAAAAATATCAGAATAAAACCCCTTTTTACAATTAATATATGCTAAAAAAGAAAAACAAAAAGGACATGAGAGTAAAGAGGGGACTGCTGGGAATGTGGAAAGAGGAAGAGGATGGAGAGGGAGGATTAGAAAGAGCAATGGAGGAGGTAAATATGATTAGGCTATATTATATGCATGTATAGCAATATTAAAATGAAATCCTGACTTTGTAAGCTAATGTACACTAATGAAACATCAGACGGGTCTTGATTAAGGAAAGAAAACACCTAGAAAAATTTTCCCTTCTCATTTCACTGAATGAGGAAGCATAAACCTGAAGAAATGAACTGAACTCTTCAACCATATAATGGCAGAACAAGGCCAGATGGTGGGAGTTCTTGTGTAGCAGGTTTGGGTATTTCTATATGTTTTCCAAGAAACTACCCTGACTCTGATGAAACACACATATGCCAAGATCCAGTGGGCACTGAATATTGAATCGGATTCTGGAAGTTGACTGTAATAAAGGAGAGCATTGGGCAATAAATAATTATAGATAAAATCGGAAAGACATTATGTGGTTTGCATGGGGCCCAGGATTATAGGATACAAAAGGAAGAATCCTCTAAATCCACCTAGTGACAAAGATAGTTCTTTATCTGTGATTCTATGTTTGAATCAGGATGGTGTATGAGTAGGGGAGTAGGGTTGGTAGCAAGGCTAGGGGTCACTGCTGTGTAGAAAGAAACCTTTTTACTCTTTCTGCTTTCTACCTTTTGTTAGTTCCCTAGGATCCCTACTCCCCCTGAAGCCTTTATCCTGCACACATGCTGACCCTGTACCCAGAAAGTTCCAACACTTTTCTTCATATGACTGCTTCCTCATTCCTTGCATTTGACTGTAAATGTAGTATTTACCAGAAGTCCAGGTCTCTCTGTACCTAGTCTAAAGTAGCTTCCCCCACTGTGATTTCTGTCATAAAACAGCACATTTTCATTCAATCTCTTAATATCTTTTCAATGAAATGTTTATTTATGGGCTAAAGTTTTGATGTCCATTTCTTCCATTGAACTGTAAAGCCTCCCAAAGCAGGGGCCATCTCTGGCTTTCTCTCTGTGTACACTTAGTACCTTATATTATAGTATTTGGCACCTAATGAGCACTTGGTAAAACCTTTTGCATGAATGAATATATTTGTGGATTAACTATGTTATCACCATCCTTCTTGATCATGTATTATGAGTGAATGACTTCATTTTCAGTTGACATTTGCTGAGCACCTACTGTCTGCCAGGAACTGTTCTAAGGGTTTTACAATTTGTCACCTATTAACATCCTTGTGAGACAGATGCTAATGCAACTCCAACTTTATAGGTGGAATTTTGCATAGTGGTAACCTTGCCAGAACCTTAAAGACCCTTCTCCTGACACAGTTAGGACTTCAGGTTCTGTAAAGTAGAGCCAGGTAATCTGTCAGTCTCATAAATTACTCAGGAATTTTTCCCATTTGTCAAACACAAGGCATTCCTACTTTCTGCCTCATTGCCTTTTAATCTTACATACTTGCTAGCTTTTGTGAGCCAATGATCCCTTTAGACACTCTACAGCCTACTGAAATTGATGTATTACACCCACCCTGAACACAGAGTCCAAGACACTTCATTCCATATGTAAACTAGAACCTTTGCTCTCATTCATCTCATCTGGGTGGGGAACTTAGGCAGATATGGTTCACCCGAATGTGCTTCATTGTACTTTGAAATTCAGGAAAGAAGACTTCATAGCTTCCAAATTGTCTTGCCAAGCTCCCTTGTAGGGAAAGAAATTTACTGGTTCATCCAGAGAATACACATGTATGGACTGCACACTTTGCAGATAATACAATAGTGAAGAGAACAGATTCTATTCCCACCTTGGAGGAATGTGCAATATGGTGGGAGACATGGGTAAGTGCCTGCAAATCTAGAAGCCATGATGAGTAATGAGGCAGTTCTTACCGCAGCCTAAAGAGAGGAAATGTACTGAGAGGGAATGTTTTCAAGGAGATAAAGGTTCAGAGTTTGGGGCAAAAGCACTCTTGAAGGATGGAACTGCCTGGTACAGAGCCTTGACATCAGAGGAGAAAGCAAACAATCAAATGAACGAAAACCCAAAAAGTCCAACCAACAAAAAAGCAGTTGCAAGTAGCTGGGTAGCAACAACGGAAGAGGAAACCCTCTAAGCCAAAAGTGAAAAAAAAGGGAAATGTGCGGACTTTACGAGCAGGAACCTAAGTCTATGGAATGTTTTATTTAAGAGAAAAGAAAACTCTCATGCCCTAGTGAAGAGGGGTATGCAAAAGGAGCCACAAAGTGGAAAGAGTCAGGAAATTTAGCACTGAGGCTAACAATTGGACTTTTAGACAATTTCTTGTATATGGAGCATTTGTCAGGAAATGAGAGGTTAAAGTAACCACATGGGCTACAATCCCAAAGGCAGGGAGAAACTGAACATTTATAATCTTTGCAACTACTTTGATTAAATGAAAGAGGCACTGTGCTCCAAACCCTAAGATCTGATTCCACCACAAACCACCTTTAGGATTTTGAGAATTTCCCTAATTTCTATAACTTCTTTGTAAAACGAAGAAATTAGGTGGAATAATTCTAATTCACTTTTAAGGACAAAAATACATAACCTTCTTTTTGCTTATGAATTTGTACCTCAGAAGTAATTTCTCTTCTAACACTTGGAAGAAATTGATTTTTTGATGACTACAAGAATCCCAATGCCTAATCAGAACCAGCCCATCAGTCATTAGAGTTGTAGGCTTGGGTTGGCTCAGGAATTCTTTATCCCCAAACTTTCCACCTATTAAAGACACAAATTGCTTTTTGTTGCCTTCATTGCATTGCTTATTTTCTTCCTAATTTAAAAGAAATCATAGAGTTTTGTAAGAACTCATCTTGATGCTGAAGGGGCTAACTGAACCTGGCATTTAGGTCTGTTGGTTGTTGAGAGTGAAGTCTGTTGACTAAGGAAACGTTGACTTCTGCTTCTCTGAGTGAAGATGTGTGTAAATGTGAATGTGCTCCTAGTTCAATAAGTAATAAAAAGATTAAATCTAAAATAGGTTCCATGCTCCAAGATAGGGCATTTCATATTGAGTTATATTTTACATTTTCAGGTAGAATTTGATTACTGTATACAATTAACTATCAATTCATGCTTCTCAGCACTCATTGAGCATGGAGAAAAGTCTCATAAAATTGTGAATTCTTGAAAGTGTTCTCAGGTAACATGGATTATAAGCAAAAGTACTGAGAATTTAGCAAATTCTTAACAGTTCTACCTTATGCCCCATAACTTACTCCTCCATGTTTGGCCTCTCTGGGTAAGGGTCGCTTCTACTTCAAATGGCACAACCATGTAAACTCTACTGAGTGACCCTGGCATTTTCAATAATAAGGCCCAAGTTGAAAAACCAATGTTCTATATTATCTTACATATGTAATTCAGACATTGGAATGTAAGCTTAGCCTTTCTTGTCCACAGTCTGATATTATGGTCATAAAAAAATTAGCATGCTAGGAAAATACAGAAGAAAATTCATTGAATTTTAATAGACCTGTGTTCAAATCCTAAACCAAAAGACCTTAGAAAAGTATCTTAACCTATTTGAATGCCATATGTGAAACTAAGCTAACCTCCCAGGTTTATTAAGAGGCTTAAACCAGATCACAAATGAAGAAAAGGAAAGTCATTATTGAGTACTTAACATACTCCTAAATGTTATACTGTGTGTGACATTTCATTAAAATCACTTAAAGCACTCTCTAATTCCCATGCTAGATAAGGTGCTCATTTTTTTTTACTTATCTCAATTTTATTTAGCTATTTTTAATAATACAATAAACTCATGGCAACACAAGGTGGAAAATCAAACTAACACCATGACGATTTTGCATTTTGCTACAAGATTTTTTAATTAAAAGTAACAGTAAGCTTATATAGACATTTCTCAGACAACAGAAAAAAGGAAAACCAGGATATGAAAATATGTTTAATATCATGAACTATCAGAAAAATGCAAATGAAAGCATCAACAAACATTCAGATATGAATAATATTATCAAAAAGATGTAAGGAACTGCTGGCATGGATGTGAACATAAGGAATCCCATGTACAATCTGGATTGTGAATGCAAATTAATATAGCCATTATGAAAAAACAGAAACTCCAAAGCAATATGGAGTCTCCTCAAAAAGCTAAAATATAGATCTCCATATGATTGAACAATATCACTACTTGATATATATCCAAATAAAATGAAGTCAGTATGTCAAAGTGATATCCACACTCCTATTCATTGCAACACTATTTATAATAGCCAAGAAATGGCAACAAAGTATCCATAATCTAAGGAACAAATAAAGAAAATATGGCATATATACATAATGAAATACTAATGATATTCTGTCATTTTCTGCAACATTGATGAGAATGAAGATGATTTTATTAAGTAAAATAAGCCAGGTATAGAAAAACATGTGTCACATTCATTCACTCATATGTGGGATATTAAAATTTTGATGACATAGAAGTTGAGTATAAAGTGATGGTTACCAAATGCTAGAGAGAATAGAGGGGACAAAGGGGTGGACAGAGACTGATCAATGGGTAAGTTTTATATATATATATATATATGTGTATATATAATATCACCCTTCTGTGTGGTTTCTCCTTCTGAATGGACCTAAACTGACTCATATGCATGTCAATGTCAAGGAAAACTTAATACCACTTAAAAGTAACTCAAATCCAAATTGATTCACAGATTCAAAAAATTCAAACAAAAAAGAGATCATATATTTGTATATCTTCAATTAATAGAGTACATTATATTTACACAGGTGGAGGACAGAAAAATAGCCAATAAGCTAGAACAGAAACATCCCAAACTATAGCTTTATTCATATATGGAAATTTAGTATATGACATAAGTGATATGGCACATTACTGGGAAATAAAAGCATTAGTCAATAGATGAAATTGTAAAAAAGATAGTATATACATGAAAATATTATCCTTGACTTAAACAATATGCTAAAATCAATTCCAACTAGATAAAAGTCTTCCACATAAATACTCAGTTTTTAAACTTCTTAAGAGATGGTATCAGTAACTATGGTTTAGAACTTGGGATAAGCAAACATATCTTTTTATTTTTCTGGTAGTGGGGCTTGAACTCAGGGTCTACATCTTGAGCTACTCTACCAGCTCTTTTTTTGTGTGTTAGGTTTTATTAAGATAGGGTCTCTCAAATTATTTGCTCAGGCTGCCTTGGAAACTTGGTCCTCCTGATCTCTGCCTCCTGAGTAGTTAGGATTACAGGAGTGAGCTACCAGCACCCAGCAGCAAATATAACTCAAAAGTACAAAAGCACTAATGATCACTTCCTCTTATTGTTAAGAACCTCTTCCATGATGATTTCTCTGTGATAAACATCAGCATTTGTTCGTTCACTTACCACCTCCATAAAAGTCTTGTTTCCAATCTTCCAGTCTGATACTACTGAGTTTTCTTTCACATCAGCTGAACCATGTATTTAAAATGAGGATTCAAGATGTATATTTACCATAATAGTGCTCACTTCACAAGACAAATAACCAATATGAGGAATTTGATACCTGCTAGATATGCCACTCTTACCTAAGTTACAATGAATGGAAATCCTCTTAGCAGGAAAAAAAATGAGCAAAACATCCTTTTATTCCCCATACACACCTTTGCACTATTTATGCAAGCTATGTAAATGCCCACAGAGGGCAGCTTCTGTGGAGAACTGTTCACTAAATCATGATAATCCATATTGTGATGTCAGCCCCTTTCCCAAGATGTATTGATGCTTGTTCCATAGGCCAATGTACAAAGTAGCTTTGGCTGAAAGCAAGAAGTCTATGCATGAAATTTAAAAAAGGACTTAGCATCACTAAGGCTCACCCAGATACTGAAATAGGTAAATGTCCATCTTGACAATAGCAGATACAAATACTTAAGACCAGAAACATTTTCTGAAGTAACTAGTCAGTCACCCAGTAGTTAGTGGATTACATTGGTTGTGTCCATCTTTGAAATGGTAGTAATTTGTGTTCTTGGGAAATAGGTACCTATTTTGGTTACACATTTACTGCCTACCGTGATCTGTCAGCACCATCATTTGTGGACTTCTAGTATGCCATTCTTATCACTTTGGTATCCATCTTTGAACTGCTGTAACAGACTCTCATAAACTGAGTCATTCATACAATAATGATTTGTGTCTTACGGTTTTAAAGTATAACAGTTCCAAGATCAAGGTGGCAGTAGACCTGCTTCCTGGTTTGCAGGTGTCTGTCTTCTTTTATTCCTGCATGGCAAAGAGGAAGCAAGCTGTCTTATATCTCTTATGAGAGAACTAATCTCAACATGAGGACCTCACCTTCAAGACCTTATGCTTAATTACTTCTCAAGGCCCCATAGCAATATCCATATAACATACCCTTTCACCTAGGGAACTCATTTTATGGCAAATTAAGTACAATGAGGCTTTTGTCCATGCAATTTGCTTATCAATCTTATTCTTCATTCATAAGTATGTGGTATAATTGGATTATAGAACTCATATATAGTTTCCTTCCCTGCAGCTAAGGTTACTATTTAAATATTATTGTATTAGTTGGAAGAAGATACCTCAAATATAAATGTTGAATTATACAATGTGATATATGATTTAAATTAATGACCACCATGAACTGTCATTTTTCCCAGAGCCAGAATACATGGTCTGGCAACAAAGTAATAGAAATGGAAGAGATCATTTTCACTATTACACCTCATAACTGACTCAGAATTTTTTAATGCAGGCACTGTATCTCTTAAGAAAGTAATGCTTTCATAGGAAGCATAGTCAAGTTTCTATTAACTTAAAAGTTAATGAAAATGCCCTGACCACTGGAGCCCACCATGTTACTGACTGGCAGAGAAAATTTTTAAGGTAATGGGACTGACTTATTTACTAAGAACAGTGGCTTCTACCTTTGGGAAAAAGAAAGAACAGGATTGAAACCAATTGAAGTCAAAAGAATAACTGAATATTCTCTTGCCAATTGTCTTGGTCAAAGGAAAATTATGAAAGCCCACTAAGGAGTGAGTACAGGAATATGAATATATCAGACCCCACAAAAATGGAATTCTATTCAAGAGGTTGGCAGAAAAGAGTGAGAAACTAGACTAAGTGACAGAAACAGTCACTTACTGTGACTTTTAAGTTTATCTGTGAATAAGATACGTTGTTGGATTATCTTCCTACCCTCCCCTTCATAACACCTTTTTAAAATTACTACTACTGATCCTAGCATTTATATTCCAGGTGCTGATACAGCAGAATTAGCATTGATGCTACCAGAGTTGAGACTGCTGAGACAAATGAGGTTCTTAGTTGTTCAAGGACAGGCAAGATGCCATCTGCTTTAAACTACTTGTGTCTTGCTTTGTAGTACTGGCTGATAGTATTACTTTTCTCCTCATATTAATGTGATCTCTTAAAGAGCTCTATCTTATTCAACTCAGTAATCTCATTGTTTGTCACAAGGCCTCGCACATTGTTGACCCTCATTAAGTGTTTACTCAATGAAAGTATGTGTAATCCTAAAAAATAAATGATTTTTTGTTGGCATAGATTTCACTACACAAATGTTTACTACCAAAGACCGGGGCACTTCTAATGATAAGCTAGTAAAAAAAGTTTAAAGCTAAAATATCATAAAGTAAAACTTTAATCAAAAGAAAGCATATAGTAGAAAATATTAATGGTAAACCTTAGATTTGGGGAATGAAAATGCGTATTAACTGAGTTTCAGTTTCTCTTACTTGTTAAAGTATTGTATATTATTTATAATATAGATCTTGGAGAGCTATTACAAAAGATTTAAAATAAGCTTTAAGTATATGCAGAGATACTCTACAAGTTTTAAAATGATATGCACTTATAAAAGTTTCATATTTAGCAATTTTTTACTGTTCTAAAATAGAACGATAGATGATTATGATAGATAATTTTGCACATGGTGATTTTTTTTTTCTTATAATAAAGATTCTTTCTATTAGTGGATTAGTGGAGAGTCTCTCTTCCTCTCTGTTCTCTTCCTCCTTCCCTTCTTCTTCCTCTACTTTCTCTTTTCCTCCTCCTCCTCTTCTTCCTCTCCCTCCTTTTTTTCTTCTTTTCTCTCCTCCTCTTCTCATCTCTTCTCTTCTTTTTTCTTCTCTCTCTCTCTCATCATCTATCCTGAAAATGATGTCCATTGGTTGAGTTAAAGAACTCTTATCAATGCCCCATTTGTTTAATGTTTTCTTGCTAAGAGTTGTATATGATGTTTTATTTAACAAACCATAATTCAAACCAACTAAGTTTTAAAATTATAGAATATAAATGATAAAGCCAAACAAGTACAGATAATTTAGTTTATATTAAATGAATTTTAGCTATATTTTGCAGTTTGTTTCAGTTTCAGTGAGGCAAGCTAGAGGGAGTACATTGCTTAGAATTTGTGTGAAAAGATGAAGAGGTCTGAACAAAGAGAAAGGAAGGCTGAGAAGAGTAGCTGAATTGACCTAATACAGTCAAATGCTACGCAATGATGCAACTTATGGTGCTGTCCATGGTCCTGACAACCTCTTAGCCTTGGGAAGCTGGAAAGCCCAGTTCAGCCTCTACTAGAATTTCCTAACCAGACAAATGGGGAAATGCCCTAAGATATTGAGAAACTTTACATTTGTTTAAAAGTAATTGTTTGAGAATGATTACTAAGAAATCCAAATTTGTCAGTAAAAGTACTGAATATTTGTGATTGCTGAAATTTTAAAATAGCTACACAATAATATATAAGTGAGCCAATGAAATAAAATCTGTGCTAATGTTGATATAATCCAAATTTAACATAGTAAAATGTCAATACTGACTGAAGTTATTTCATCAGTGTAAACAGGTTTTCTTTTAAATTTTCTTTCCTAGTCTTTAAAATGTTGCATTTCTCTATATTATTGAAGAATGAGTTAAATCGTGACTCATATTTTGAAATATTTCTCACAAGTTTATATTACATTGATGGTCTGGTCATATCATTAGCTACTATAATTCACCTTAAGTCTACAATTTATTGTGTTTAGAGGGTATGTATAGATCGTGCCTTTTCTTCTGCCACCCTCGGGATCATGCATATATGAAAGCTATTAGCAATAAATTGCCTCTTCTTCTTATGAGTTCCTAGTACTATTAGCAGGAAAGACAGACACACATCCTCAACTCCTTCTTCTGTTCCAAATGTGTCCTGCTGGACCTTTCATATATATAAAACACAAGTATCTTTCTTATTGGATATAGGCTGCATTATTTAGAACGACAAAGAAAAACCATCTCAATTTGACAAAAATCTGTACTTTTATTCTTATTACTCACTACTCTGATTAAATTACTCAAATATACTCACTGTTTCAAATATATACTACACTTTCCCTGATTCCCAGTTTTTGCTATTACTGTTTTCTCTGTTCAGAATTTTACTTTGCCTTATCTAGTCTAGTAAAAACTCTGGTGATTTTCAAAAATCCAGTAAAAATACCTCAAAATGTCCCAGTCAATAATACTTCATTCTTTGATAATGCTACTGCTATAATTTACAAAGGCTAGAGAAATATAGCATATGGTTATAGAATTCTGACGAATAAGAGAAAACATAAACTATGGAATTAAAAAGATTTGAGGTTGAAGTCAATACTCAATTGGAAAATATTTACAAAAATATTTTGGGAACGAGGCACTTTTCTAAGCATTTAGATATTGAACAGAATAGAAAATGTGTTTGACTTCACAGAGTCAAATTTTTAGTCATAAATAGTAGGCAATAATCATCTCAGTGAAAAAATACATAAAATACTTTCAGATAATGAAAATATGATAAGGAGGACAGAATAATAGGCTAGAGTTCTCAAGCATGAGGTACTTTTCTAAGGTGATATGGACAGCTTTTTGGAGATGTATTTTTACTATGTATTTCTGTATATGCTTGCACACCCAAAAACCTGAATAATATAAAGAAACCAATTGTACAAAGATGATGGAGAGGAGGACAAGAAAGAAATGATGAAGGTGTTTATAGAGGAGGATTTGTATAACAACTCTTATTGTAACAAATATTTACTGAAACTTTACTGTCTTCCAATCATTTGATTAAAATTAAATAGTTTTATGAGCTCAATACTACTACTGTTTACATTTTTTTCTTTTTTATTAATTTATTCACATGTGCATACATTGTTTGGATCATTTCTCCTTCCTGCCTCCCTACCTCACCCCTGCACCCCTTCCCCCCTCGCTTCCAGGCAGTACCTGTTCTGCCCTTATCTCTACTTTTGTTGAAGAGAAGACATAAGCATAATAAGAAAGACAAAGCATTTTTGCTAGTTGAGTTAAAGATAGCTATACAGAGAGATTCCTAGCATTGCTTTCATGTACAAATGTGTTACAACCCAAGTTGATTCATCTCTAACTGATCTTTACACTGGTTCCTGATTCCCTTCCCATATTGACCTTTGTTGCTTTAAGGTTACTGTATTAATTCCTCTGCAGTGTGGACATCAAACACTTTCATGTTTTGAGTTTCCTACCTATCCCCATACCTCTCATATGTGCTCTCCCCTTGTCATGTGACCCAAGTCCAACTACATTACTGCATTTGCCCTTGATCTAAAGTCCACATATGAGGGAGAACATACAATTTTTGGTCTGGCTAACCTTGCTCAGAATGATGTTCTCCAGTTCCATCCATTTACTTGTGAATGATAATATTTCATTCTTCTTCATTGAATGAGGGATAAAATGAATTTTCAAAGACTAGAAGCTCAACAAAGTCAGAAAGCACATCAGGGCAAGCTGCAAAGGCTACTGTGGTCCCAGGATTTCCATAATGGTGGAAAAGGGGGGTAATGTCTAAAATCTCCTAAATACCTCTCGTTTGCAGTAAACCACTTTATAGCAAATCACTTTTAGGTAATTTTAACAGAATATTTAAATATTAGGAAAGGAATGCCAGGATATAAAGAAGTATTCAAGGTATAAAAAGAAATTGTTATAAATTACGTAAGGCCAAATATACATGAGCTATCCTTTTAAAAGTAGGTGCATCTTACATGCAAAGGCATTAAAAAAAAGGTAACACTGAAGAGTTTTATGGTAACAGACACTTGAATAGTACACATGAATTTCAGAAATGGGGTCTGAAGGTGTGGCTCAAGTGGTAGAACAGCTAGCTACCAAAAGCAAGGCCCTAGGTTTCAAACCCCAGTACTTCCTAAAAAGAACAAAATTACAAATACATACTACTTACCAAATTAAAAATTCAAGTTCGGAAGGATAAGAATGTGTTTCCTCTGTGTCTAGACAATTATTTATACATATGGTTATGCATTCCAAGAAACTACCTTAAACTGTCAGCAAATGAGTAGTGCTGAACAGATAATGTTAATTGGTAACTTAAGCATTCTGCTTTAGCCAGATTTTCTTTAAGTTTTCCATCAATCTTTTTTTTTCTTTTATTATTCATATGTGCATACAAAGCTTGGGTCATTTCTCCCCCCTGCCCCCACCCCCTCCCTTACCACCCACTCCACCCCCTCCCTCTCCCCCCCACCCCCTCAACCCAGCAGAAACTATTTTGCCCTTATTTCTAATTTTGTTGTAGAGAGAGTATAAGCAATAATAGGAAGGAACAAGGGTTTTTGCTGGTTGAGATAAGGATAGCTATACAGGGCATTGACTCACATTGATTTCCTGTGCGTGGGTGTTACCTTCTAGGTTAATTCTTTTTGATCCATTCAGTCTTGAGTATTACTCTCTCAGATATAGGGTAAGTTGTTTTCAAATCCTGAAGTTTGCTGAGATTTCTTTGTGAAGAATTGCTTCTCATGTAAGTCTCAGAAGGGCTGTGGGATAGTTTTCAATCCTTGGCAGATATTACTTGTATTTGTTGTTAACAGCTAAGTGGTTGGTACACAGATGCAGATATATAGGATTTTCTTTTGTAGATTTAGAAGTTGATGAAAAATAGTTTTTCTCTCTCTTAGTTTTTGAAATGTGTGATAAGAAAGCAATGTGTGTGTTTCTCAATGATTTTCTTTAATTTGATCTACTTAGATATGCCTTTTATTTCATGTAACTTTGTTTCCTCATTTTCAAACTATTGGTTTTAAATCTTACAAAGCATCATATTATAGTCTATTTTTAGCATTAGAGGGTTAGCCTAAGACCAGTAAATCATGTTTTATTGTGCTACCAAAGGTGGCAAAAAGAAGAATAAACAAAGCAACTCATTAATATTTGTAAATGCAGATTATGTAGTAATTCTAGTGAGTTTAGGCTCAAAACCCACCTGAGTACAATAGAGGAAAATCCCTTAGACTGGTCATGTGTAAAGTGATACACCTGAGCATCATGGGTTCTACACACAGGAGTAATATAGAATTTGTCCCGTTAGCTCCATCTGGTATCCAAAACTGAGTATTCACAAATAACACCTTCATATTTATTAAATTGAAATTTTAGTCCTTTTGTAGATACATTGACTTAATTTATAAGAATGTCCATACAAAATAATTTTGTAATCTTCCACAATGCTTTTAGAAATGTTAGACATAAAAGAGCACCAACTGTTGCACAAAGTGAAATGACTGAGTCAAAATGCATTACATTAGCCCTTGGTTTCCTGCTCTTTTTGGAATGAATATATGAAAAATGATATGTATATTCCAAAGTGGTCAATAATACAGCCATAGGTAAAAATAAAGACACATTTTTTTTTGCAGTACTAGGGTTTTGAACTCAGGGCCTACACCTTGAGGCACTCCACCAGCCCTTTTTTGTGAAGGGTTTTTTCAAGATAGAATCTCAAGAACTACTTGCCTAGGCTGGCTTCAAACCACGATCCTCCTGATTTCTGCCTCTGAGTAGTTTGGATTACAGCACGAGCCGCTGGCACCCAGCAAGATACATTATATCAGCAGGATACTTGTCCATATGATAAATGTTACCAGGAACTACAGATACATAAGATAGAGGGTGAGAATATGTGGCTGTGCTTCTCATATTCAAAAACAAAGAATTATCATATGAAAGGTGATTTGATTTTTTTCTTTTGACCTACTGCACTCCACTCTTGTTTGTGAAAGAATTCTTCTCTACTCACTTCTGTACTTCCTGTGGCTATTGAAAGTTGTGCTCTATCTCTTCTGTGATAAGGGACACTGACACATATTAGGACAATTTAAGAAAAAATATACTGACAAAACAATTAGTAAATCAGTCAAAGGGAAAATACAAAAAGGGACATTTGGGTTTATTATGAAAAAGAAGTTATCACTCACCAGAGCCAACCAAAGACAAATAATATTGCAAATTAAGAAAATTAGATCTGAAAAGCCTGCAGGTGTCTACGCGTCTAACTTCCAGACTGGCAGTCTATAATGGGACATGTGGTCAGACTGGATAAGCAAAATGGCACGTTATGTTCTGGTTTTTCAGATTCTTTAATTTCTCATCATGACACATCCATTGTAAATAAGTAATATTCCTTAGACTTTCTGATTCAAATAGTAATAGATGGATTTAGCATAATGTAATCAATGTACACTGGAGCATGAGATATCTAATAGCAACCCTTAGACTACTACAGTCAAAGAGATAATAAAAACTTGAAAATAAGATGATGACTTCTATACATTATGAGGAAACTTTCAGATACATATTTATTTAATTTTCTTTGCAATAAAACCAATAAGGTTATTCAGCTCTTAATCAGAGGCAGAAATTATCAATGTAAATATACATTCTTTTAAGGTAGGCATTGTCTTAGAGAGTTGGCCGTTTTCTTGGTCCATTTAATCTGGATATCCTAATTTTTATTCACATCTCAGGATAGCCTATTTGAATTAGGTAACACTATCTGAACCCTGTTCAAGTCTTACACATATGTACATACAAAATACATCTTTGTAACATTAGTGTATGTCTTACTACTACACTGGTGAAGAAACCAGTATCAGTGAAGATACCACAGGCAGAAAGACAATTTAGGGGTCATTATAATAACTATTCTTAAATTAAAGAAGTATTTGATGTGATATACAAAATAGGATTTGTTTGTGATGTATGATATGAAATACATATGATATGAAATATGATTGCATTTGAAGTGAGAAAGAAGTCTTGGCTTGATGGTGCATGATTATAACCCCAGCGATACTTGGGAAGTAAAGGCAGGAAGACCACAAGTTAGAGGCAAAGTTAAGCAACTTGACGTGAGGCCATGGGTTCAATCCATGGTAGAGGAAGAAAAAAAAAAAGAATGAGAGGAAGTTCTAGAAATGGTTTTGAATTATCTGGCTTCACAGTCTTATGAATCAGATGTAGATAGTCTACACAGAGCTTGTGTTGGTGAGCTTTGCATCACTATAATAACAGAAAAGCCTTATTTTTGCTCACAGTTTTGGGACTTTCAGTCCATGATTTGTGGGGCTGCTGCTTTGGGACCTGCGCCATGGCAGCAGTGGTTGGGAAATAAAAAAGGCAGAGATAAAGGTCTGAGCACCCAGAGTCCCCTTCGAGGACACGCCCTCAATTACCTAACCTCCCCGCCAGGCCCCACTCTTAAAGGTTCCACTACTGTCCAGTATTACCAAGCTGAGGACCAAACCCTTACCAAATGGATCTTTAGAGGACACTTAATATTAAGATCCAAAATACAGCACTAAGACAAAGAAAAAAGTGGGTATTCTTTTACTACCAGGATTGCTATTTTAGGATTCAGGAAATATTCTTGAAACTACAAGAATGACTGATATTAGAGAAGATTGTAGAGATGAATGCCAACATTCAGAGTGTGTTCTGTGACCACTCCTATATCAGTCACAAGACTAGGATAGATTACAGGAACATGTCACTGCAAAATCTTGATGCTTAAAATAACAAACACATATTTCTTTTTTTTTAATTTTTATTTTATTCATATGTGCATACAATGTTTGGGTCATTTCTCCCCCCTTCCCCCTGCCCCCTCCATTACCCCCACCCCTGCTCCCTCCCTTATCCCCCTTACCTCTTGCTTCCAGGCAGAAACTATTTTCCCCTTATCTCTAATTTTGTTGAAGAGAGAGTATAAGCAATAATAGGAAGGAACAAGGGTTTTTGCTGGTTGAGATAAGGATAGCTATACAGGGAGTTGACTCGCATTGATTTCCTGTGCATGTGTGTTACCTTCTAAGTTAATTCTTTTTGATCTAACCTTTTCTCTAGTTCCTGGTCTCCTTCTCCTTTGGCCTCAGTTGCTTTAAAGATCTGCTTTAGAACAAACACATATTTCTTACTCATGGTATATATCCACTGCACATCACCAGGAGCAGTGCTATCTTTTTACCTTGAGCCACTAGAAGCCTGGGCTGATATAGTAGCCACAGGATCAAACATTGTCAGGTAACACACTAGATAAAATGAGAGGACTGAAAGGTGTCACATTGCTAACTGAATGTTGTCCCTGCTCACCTCTACTCACAGTCTCCTAACCAGAAATATTCACGTAGCGCCACCTACCTTCAGAGGCATCAGAAGTTCTAGTCTTCCCTATGCTCAAAGAGAAGAGGGTAAGAAAAATCCAGAAAGTAGAACTAGAAACTACCACAACTTCCATGCTTCACACTCCATTTTTACCTATAAGTAAAACTTTCCTTTGATTTGTATTGAAGCTTTTGTGAGGCAAGCACTGATTCCCCAATGAAAGGAAGTGGTTTTCCTTTGTTAACATTTATATATAGCAACAAAATGTAAGACATCTCTGCTTGGACAGTTGTTTTCATTTTCTCTTCTATTCGGAGCCTGATCCAATTATCAGTGATATTAGAAGAACCAGAAAAGAAAAAGACGAAAGCTTTCATAATTATATCAAGCTAATCCCTTGATTTTTACTGCTGTCTGTCATCAATCTGCACAATGACATACACTTAGGAAGAAAAAAGAAATTTTGTCTTTATCCTAAGAGCTGACGCTGCAGTACTCCCTGAGCCCCAGAAATAATCTCTTTTTCTGATGAATGCCACTCTCTTGGGCTGGCCATCTGATGTAGTAGGATAACCCAGGACTGGGAGTTAAAAGGGCCTGAATTTCATTCCTGGCTGTATCACTTACAAGCTATGGAATCTTGAACAAAAAGGCTACTTCTCTGTGTCTTCATTTCCCCTGTGCAGAACCAGAAATTTTTTAAAAAGAGTCTTCACACATAGAATATCTGTAATACAATTTTATATGGTTCCTTTGACCTTTCCTACCTTCCCTAACTTCCTTCCAACACCCGTATCACAGTAGCTTTAATTTTTCATTACATTTTAAACTTTATAATAGCAATTTTGGCAGCTATATGATATACTATCAAAACATAAGTTCTGCTACTTACTATAGTTCTGGGCAATCTTGTATTAGACACTGTATCAAATGGGAATCCATTTTACATATGAAAAAACTGGATCTCCTCAATAGGTTCACAATACCTTTGTTTACCTAATATGGTAGTCCAGTGTTCCACAGACAGCCTTTTCTGTTAGCACCTTTTAGGGATTGCTTCAGCTAAAGAGTAAGCACCTGCTTAAACTCATAACCCCTTCCCATAACTGTACTTGAGAATTGCCCAATGATGAGACTTCTACTCCCTACTTCCAGCTTTTCCCTGGGCAACTACTGCAGGTTAGGAATGCCTTATTTGAAGTACTCAAGACAGGAAGAATTTTGGGTTTGGGATTTTTTTGAGGGGTAGGGTGGGGAAGATTTATACATACATAATGAAATGTTATAGTGATGGGACAAAAGTTTAAACATAAATTTCATTAATGTTTCATATATGACTTATAGCCTAAAAATAACTTTATATAATATTTTTAGTGCATGTCTTTTGATTATGACCCAACTTTGACATTGGGTCAAATGTAGAATTTTCCACTTGTTGCATCATGACATTGCTGAAAATGTCTTAGATTTTGGATCATTTTGGATTTTTAGGTTTTTAGATTAGGCATATTCAACCTGTACATCACTATAATTCCAAAATATCTAACCTCTACATTAGCCCCTACAGGAATGAGCTCCAGAAAGTATTAGCTTCATGCAAGCCCACTGAAATAAGCCATCTCCCTGACTTTCTGCTTTTGGGTCAATTTCTTGTGCCTCTGAATCTTTAACATGCTCACTTCTCTTCCAATTCACAAGACTTAGTCATGACTCTTAACCAAAAACATCATGTTTTATTCTATTGTTCCTGTTCTTGTTGCATAGTTACACAATTTCTAGAAATATGAAAGTCTAATTAATGGAAGAATTAACAAAATAGCCATGCACAAAGTGAGTCACTGATCAGCTATAATTCCCTTGAAACATTAGTATCCATTCTGGCTATCTGGTTGGTGAGACTCAATGATGGCCAGGTGTTATCAATGTACCTCTTGTTTTAGGATGCCTAACTTGAGGAATACAACACAAAGTAATTGTAAAGGAACTGAAAATTCTACAAATATTTCATAAAATCAATGAAAGTGACTGAGAAGGGGTAATTCAAAAGTATAAAACCATTGATAAATGAGAACATGGCACAGTAAAAATAGTTAGCACTTGAGGCAAACAACAAAGATAGCCATAAAATATTTCAAGGGTAAATAATTTCAACATCCAAAGACTAAGAAAGAACCTTACAAAAATGAACAAAGTACTAAATACTTCGATAATGGTACTGTTTTAAGGTTGTGATATAAAAATCAGTTGGGAAATGAAGGGTATTTTATCTTGATTGCATATATTTTTAACAAAAGTTATTCACTCACCTCCAAAACAATGAATGAAATCTAGTTAGTCCAGTCTTCATTCATTCTAAATTGCATCTACTTTAGTAGATGATAAGAGGAATTTATTTTTGTAATTGTTGCTTTTACTTACCATATGCTTTCTCAAACTTGCTTTTATCCCCTCAAAACTAGGCCTCCATTTTTTTGTGGACTCACCTTAACTGGCCTTTATTCATTATGTATTATTCAGAGATAATAAAGGCTGCCTCCTCCTGCTCCTCTGGAGCTTCCCCAGACCTCCTCTGCATAGCCCTATTCCTACTGCACCTCTGGCCTCTGCATTACATTTGCTCATGGTCTCTAGCTCCAAGCACAGTCACCATTCCAGGCACACAATGTCCTAACAAACTCAGACTTTTACTATTGATGCTCCTCACAGCAACTGAAACTAGGCAGCTGAACTAGACCTCTCTCATATACGTATATTATGTAAATATATTGCATGAACATATATGTATGTAAGTACATGTATATATGAAAATATATAAAGCCATTTCTATTGTAGCCATCTAAAATACATGCTAAAATGCATTTTTATGGGTATATGAACATATTAGAATGCAAATTAACTGAATATAATCATAGTAGCTTTCATTTCCCCAAGTCTCAGAATAAGAAGACTGAGTGACTAAAGTATCTATGGGAATGTGGGAGGCTACCAAAGTGGCTAAAAAGTGTTGTGGCAGAGACAGCTTGCTTGCATGACAAAATACCACAACATCCATCAAGTTAAAATCATATTCAAGTGAAATCTTATTTGCAAGACAAACAACAGAGCCTCAGTCAGAATAAACACTAGTGTTAAGTACTTGGTGAAAATTCTGCAAGAAGAAAGAATAGCAGAGGGAAATAAATAACCAAATTTAGGGTTAAAGAGGGAAAGCAGAGGAATTAGGACTTTTGAATAAAATGAGCCTTACGTACAAGTTTTAGCAGAATGTCTTCAAAACAGTGTTTTTTGTTTTGTTAATCTTTGTAAAATCAGAAAGACATCCAACCTAATAAAAAAGAAGGAAAGGAATGAGAGAGAGAGAGAGAGAGAGAGAGAGAGAGAGAGAGAGAGAGAAAGAGAGAGAGAGGATTCTTTCCCAGACAGGGACTGCAGGCAGGCATGGGGTCTGAAAAGAGATAATCATCCAGCCAGCAGCTAGCAGCTAAAGGAGCTGGCAGGCTATAGGAAGCAGGTGTGCTTGGCTATAAAACAAGCATTGCCTGCCAGGCCCTGGCATCTTCCCAGATGCACGTGTACCCTGCAAGCATATGGGGATGTTGATAAAGAGAGACAGACCGATAGACAGGTGGGAGGCCACAACCAGGGTCCTAAACAGAAACCAGCCATTTCAGACATTATTATGGCCCCTCAGCCTCTCTCCTAATAGGATCTGTGGAGACCACACTTTTTTTGGCCCAGCTTTATGGAGTCAGTTTATCATCATGGAGAGAATATGAGGTATGAATTCAGGCAGTTGTGACCCCATCCCTTACCGGGATGTGTTACCATCCATAGCTTCAGCATTCTCATCAACAAAATGGAAGTTAGAGTAGATTTTTAATGTGAATTAAATGATAACACACATGTGAGCATACTTGGTATATATATAGCATGTGCTCAGTAAATGAGCTACCATTCCCCTTGCCATGCATATTGGCAGGGACTATGTTTGTCTCCTCAATCCAGATGGAGACATGGCTGCTAAATCTAGGTCTCATGTAAAAGACCTGTGATCTTCTTTAAAGTGGCATTTATTGTTGGTGACAACAGGAAGTGAAGAATTGTGAAGAAGGAGTCCTGGACTAAGAGCCAAGAGAGCAGGGAACTACCCTGTCTTCTCTCCTGATTACTAGAACAACTTTGTAATGACTTCTGTACTTCAATATCCTCGACTGTGTTAGTCAGGGCTTTCTAGAAAAACAGAATCAATCATGTGTGTATGTGTGAGTGTGTGTGTGTGTGTGTGTGTGTGTGTGTGTGTGTAAGATAAAGAATTGGGTCACCCAATTGTAAAGGCTTATAAGTCCCAAGATCTATACCTGGAAAACTGAAGATCTACAAGAGCCAATGGTATAACTTTCCAAACTGAAAGTCAGCAGGCAGCTTGAGAACCAAAAAGAGCCAATTATTCACTTCAAATCCAGTGGCAAGGAAAGATCTGTACCTCAGCTCAAGATAGTCAAGCAAGAGGAATTCTCTCTTACTCTCATTTCTCGAGAATCAAGCTTTATGATCCATTCAAACTTTCAACTGATTGGATGAGGTCCCACTCACATTGCAGGAGGGCCATCTGCATTACTTAGTCCACTAATTCAAATGTTCATTTCATCCAGCAGCATTCTCACAGACACAAGCAATAATGCTTAAACAAATATCTGGGCACTCTGTGGCCCAGTCAAGATCATGCATAGAAATGATCATCACATCCACCATACCATATGGAGAGAAAACAAAAAAGGGGGCATGAGTAAGTAGATCGTAGAAATGTAGAATTATTAACCTGGAAATTTGTTCCTCCAAGGAACAAAGTGAAGCATTTAGATCCCAGGACATACTTGGAGGAAGGCATAGAAGAAGTTGGTACCTTACCACATTATGGGGAAAGCAGAGCATGAGTTTTCTAAGGGGAGTTAAGTCCTTAATGATAAATAGAATTATCATTACTATTCAAATCTTCGCATACTATGAGCCAGGCTTTCTGCATGCATTACCTTATTTACTTCTCACAGTGACCCTCAGAATATAGTATGGCTGTATGAGGTGAAAGAGCAGAGACACAGAAGAATTAAGTAGCATGCCCCAGGTCACATAGATATTAGTGACAATGCTGGGATTGGCTGTCACCAGCACCTCTGTTCCTATTACACTATGGCTTACTTCCCTGCTGTGTGTGCTGTGCCCTGGTGCCAAGATGCCTAGCAAATGGGAAGCACTCAACAAACATTTATTAAAAGAATAATGTTTGACACCCAGAAAGATCACATTCTTTTGCCTTTGCTTGGTCACTACAATGCCTGGGCAGTCCTACTCATCTGGTTCTGTTTCTGGTTTAGTCAATCCTAACCAGAGGAAGAAGAAAAGTCTTTAACATCAGCCCATCAACTGATGAGGGCTGGATATTTCTTCTTCAAAGACAAACCTGTCTTTATGATAGAAAAGGACTCTGGAAACCCACAACAGCCCCCACCCTCAATTTTAGTTCTTACAAACAGCTCATGCTTCCCCTCTGGCTGTCTATTACAGAAAGGAATCTCATGCATTGAAGTAGTAGAATATGATACCATGACAACAACTGAAATTATGTTTGCATTCTGACCTTCCACTTTGTCTTTATGAATTTCAGCAAAACAATCATACTTTTAGAGTGCTTCCCAATCTTTAAATTTTGCATTATTGTATCTAGCACATAGGGCTGCTGTGAAAATTTAATATGTTAATTCATGCAAAGTACTTAGTGCAATGCCTGCCAAATGGGATGTAAAAATGAAGAATGATCTATTAGCTATTATTATTGCTCAATCTCAATTTACAGTTTCATTTTATAACAGATTTTTTTATTCTCTAGAAATTTCAGTGCTTGTACTATTCTGAATGCTGTCAGAGATGCACACTTTTTGTAATCTGCATTCAAGTGTCTACCCATGCCAGAATCTGTTTTGCTAGTTGAGTTGGTTCTCCCTGATTCATGTACCTCTTCTTGATATCTTACATATATTGACTCAAGAAAATACTCAGACCTTGTAGTTCTCCTCTCCCTACTTCCTACACTTTCTACTAGCCTTGGGAAATGCCTTCTCCATATTTACATAGCCATATATCACTCTCTCTTTAAAAAGTTCCCTTGTATTTGACTTAACAGCCTAATTGTCCCAGTTTACCACTTCCAAAGTGACTCCAATAAGCAGAAACCAGAACACTTGGAAATTGCCTCCAGGCCTCACTCTACAAGTCTCTCTTGGAAATTTCTGGCTGCTGCATGTTTTCTTAATGACCTTCAGTAGCTTAGAAAATGTATAATTCATTCCTCACCTATCTCCCCTAATCCTACTTTTCTAAAATAAATATTAACTCAACTTATCTGGTAAAACAAGCCCAAATCAAGTCTCTTATCAAATGAACTCAGAGGCAGAATTGAACGCTGAGAATCTCAACATGAGGAAACCATCTTTAGTGGGAAGACAGGTCCAAAACGCCCTTTGCCTTGTTGTTCCATTCAATAGTTTCAAAAAGTCTTTCGTGAATGTTCTAAATGTTAGTAGCAACAGGGTGGCAAAGCACAGAACACTGGATTTGGCAAAACAAATCAGCATTAGAAGACCTAATAGCAAAAAAGATTAGATTTAAATTCCACCTTTACTCTTGACCAATTACAAACATCAGGAAAATCATTCAGGCTCACTTGATCTGGGAAAATGACATAATTTCTATCAGCAGAACCCCTCCTACTCCTCCCTCACACACACACACACCTTGCACTAAAGGCTCCTCGATTTGCCAAGGATAAGATGGTGAGTGTTTGGTAGAATACTATAATATTGACATACTTATATACATGTGGATCAGGAACATAAATGTTAAATATCTCAATCTCAACTAAAAAGGAGCTGTTCTTTTATTGAAAGACCCCATTGACCATGAAGATTTCTTTCACAATCCAATCCTACTATGACCCTAACAGCACACTTATTGCTCCTAGCACAGAAGACTAAAGGAAAAAGCCAAGAAATGTGACTTTACCTCAAATGCACCTTTACTCTTGACCAATTACAAACATCAGGAAAATCATTCAGCTTTGTCCTGCTTAGGTACAACTATAAGATAAAAAATTCATTTCACACCATTGTATGAGAAATGGCCATGCAGAATCCCCTGTGCTGGGCTTCATCCCAGTAAATGACATTGTCTACATAGATGTAGATCCTCTTATATAAACAAAGTGGGAGAAGGTGGAAAATCACAGTATTAGGAAAGAGTTAAGAAAAGTATTGATCTAACTTCATCTTCAGTATGACTTCTCAATATTGTTTCAATATTTGGTTTTCCCCTACAAAACCCCGTCTTACTTCCTTCCCAGGAATGTGATCATATACAGAGCAAATATTTTGGAAGGAACCAGATAGATTCCTAAAAATACCAGAGATCATTGACATTATTAGCCACTTTGATAGGTGCCACAAGGGAAAACTATCATGACCCCAGAACTTCATAAGTGCAAGCCCAGTGAGAACTGGTAACAGGCTCTTCAGCTAGAAAAATTCACTGTGGATTATGTGAGAGGAGCGATGATAGACTAAAAATGTAAATGTTTAGGAAAATACCTGTGCTGTGAAGAGAAAGTCAAAACCAAATGGGGCAATTATGGAGAAGTTAGAAATGCCTTAGAAATGAGAATAATTTTTTACCCTCTGCAGGGACCTACCAATACACACTCAGTAAAGCATCATTAAACCTGCATGGGCCTAATGAGCTAACTCCACATCATCCAGTTATTAAACAAACAAAAAGGTCTGCTCTCATTTCCCAGAGAGCTCTCCAACCCACACACCTTCTCCTGAGCTCAAATTAAGGAATTAAGTGTTCTGACTTCTTCTACCAGACTACACTGAAGTCTTTAATTGACAATGTTGGGGACAGAGGAAATAAGAAGGGGATATACTACCAATTCATTTTTCTTATAGCTTCTATTCACAAATGCTCTTTTTCATAGAGGATATGAACTAGAAATACACCCAATTTTTCTGAACATTTTGAAGATACAATACATAGTTTATTCCCTTCATCATTCATTGTTAATTCTAAAATATATTTTGATAGCATGGAAATATATTATTTTATAAATACTTCATAAAAGTTTTCAATCAGACAGCATGTGTGCAGCCAATTGGATTTTTAAATAAATAACTCTGGTATATGAAAAAGGCTTGTTTCCTGGCATCTCTATAATGAACAGGAAACAAAAGGCAAGGGGACAGCATGAAGATTTTATCTAAAACTGATTTCCTTAGGTTGGGAAGCTCTGACAGTGCTTCAGTCTCATGCTGTAACTTCAGTGGAATTAAACATGAGAACTGCTAGATTATGAGATAATGTGAACTCAGCTGTATCTCCTGTCCTTCCCCTTCCCTTATTCCCTTTTCAAGTCAGAGAAACTATTTCTTCTTGTGTCCTTGCCAGCACTGTAGCTTGCTAACTGGGCTGGAAGTGTCTCTACCTAACAATGTCACTGCAAGTGCCTGATCACATAGAACATTACACTGCATCTCTATTTGTCCAAATGCATAAAACCTAAGCTGCCTCCAAATAAGCAAACAGCAAATGGTATAAATTTTCATTCTACCCACATGACTTAGGTATTTAGGTCACTTTTTCTCTATTAGTTTATTCTTTTGTCCTAAAATTCTGTGGTGGACTGCATTTGTCATACAAGTCTCAAGTTGACTTTCTGTTCCTGGGATGTATCATTCCTAAATATTGTAAGGAGAGTAATGGGTGGAAAATCACAAAGAGATAGGTAGATGCTTGAAAAGCTCCTAATTTGAATAATTTGGTTCTGCTGAAATGCTGGGGAGGAGGGATTCCAGAAAGAATAGGGTCAGAGAAGAGGAAGCCAGACTGGTGTACTGAAACCAGCTCACACCAGTAGGCAATTACATGCTAAATACTCCTTTTCCCAATCCATTGTTCAAGGGTGCCTTGAACTTGACCGTGGGAAAGAGTTTACACCATGAGACTTAACTGTCACGCCAGTATTTAACTTTGTCCCAGAAAGTCCCTTGTTAAACTTTTACCTGCATAACATGCCCACAGGCCTAAGAAAAACCAATATTTTAAAGAGCCATCTGGATGATAAAGACCTTAACAGAAAGACCTCTTATTTCTGGAATTTCTCAAGAAAGTGTCAGAAAGACCGGGATATATATCCCATGACCATTTTGGTTTTAGTTTTGTTTTCTGTTGCTTTGTTTCAGTGCTTTAAAGCAACTCAGAGTAGAGTTCTGGCCTATTACCTTCTGTCCTTGCTTTGTGTGATGCACAATCTTCAGAATATTCATAGCTTCTTACACCTTTGTTGTGTTATAATGCGGTCTCTCTAGTGCTGCAATCATTCTGTGATTATATCAATTTAAATTTTCCTTTTTGTCTGCTTTCCCCACAACCCTACTTTCCATCCCTTCTAAAAAAACTTCCCCAAAGTGATTTTCTCTCCTGCTTCCACTTATTCAGCTTCCCTCTTCCCTCACTCCAGAGTAATTCTTAGTTCTGAATTTCTGATGTTTTTTTTTTTTTCTTTTTGGTTGGATTATTTTTCTATCCCTAGATCCTAAATGCAGGATTTCACATTGAGATGCATACCAGACATTGAGTCTATACACAATATGAAAACTTTTTTACAGAGGTTAATACTTTTATTTCCAAATATGGTATTTCTTATAAATGTCTTAAGAGCAAGAAGCAGGCCTACTCAACTCTGGGTTCTTTCAGATTCTGTTCAAGGAAGAGATATTATGGGGAACAATGACTTCCACAGTGGACACTGCTAATATCTTGAGTTCCAATTAACATAGAGCAGTGGTTCTCAAATGGGGGTGATTTGTTTCTCAGGGGACATTGTAAAGTCTGAATACATGTCTTATTTTTCTAATTAGGGACATTATATTGCTGGTTTCTAGAAGCAGAGTTCATGGATACTGATAAATATCCCACAAACACCCATATAAAGAATAATATAGCCTAAATATCAGTAAACTAAAGTTGAGCAACCCTGGCCAAGAATGACTTTCTCATGTCAGTCTCCCATAGTTCACTTGCTAATGGGACTAGGAACTGGGTGTGTTGGTGCCACTAACAGAGGCACTGGATCAAAACATAAAACATAATTGCATTTTGTCAACCCCTTTAGCCACACTATAACCAACCAATAACTCAATGTCATAAGGTTTATTGTATGCGTCTACAGATGAGTTTCCTGTTGGCTTTTCTAGGATCTTGGTTTTGACCCTTGGTCCTAAGTCTACAGCAGACTCCCTCACTTGATGCTTGCATATATTTCTAATGTGCAATAAATAAGGCATAGCATAGGGAATGTCTGTGTGTGTGTGTGTGTGTGTGTGTGTGTGTGTGTGTGTCTCAGGAATCTTCATTTTTAACAATCACGATAAATATATCACAAGCTTACTGACATTTGACAATCACTGATCTAGGTACAGTATAGCATGTAGAGAAGATAAAAGTTTAAAAGACACTTATGCTCCTGGCTGCTTGAGTACCTCTGAGTATTTGCTAAGCCTCATTCAGTTTTCTAATCTGTAAAATGAAGATTCTAATAAAATATACCCCATGGAGGTCTGAAAACTAAGTAAGCTGGGTGAGTAAAATGCTTAGCAAAATGCCAGCAACTAGTAACCAATTGGCAGACCTAAGGTGTGGTTAGAAAGCAATATTAGGGTCTTATGGTTAGAAAATAGAGATAGAAGCCAGAAAATTCTCTTTATATTAGGGAATTATGAAATATCATCAAACTAATAACCTACTTTCTATAAATACTCCATCAATATTTTATATATTGAATTGAAATAGACTGATTTGAGTAGAGTATACATTTATCCTATCATTTGTAACCAAGGCAACAATCAAATACAATGACACAGTATTTGAAAGGAGCAATTCATGGGCTTTAAATCAGTGAAGAAAGGAAAAAAAGAGAACAAGGTTCATAGAACAGAAGAGGTATTGCTGTGAGGCAAATCTTGGATTTCAGTTCTTTCTACATTAGCTGAGTCTCAGGAGTACAAGGCATCTTGCTAATCTGATGACTCCCCACAGAATCCTTGTATTAGCATTTCAATTTTTTGAAACCTGAGCAAAGTGAGCCACAGAAAAATTGAGTGAATTGCTCAAGGTCACATGGAAGTCAACCCCAGAATAGAACTGATGTCTGCTGGTTTCCTGTTCATCTGTGACCCATCCCAATGCACCTTATTTGAAGCAGTCTGTTGGCAGTGGCTAATGGATTTGATATTCTTGAACCATTAATATTTTTGAGTAATACTCTTGGCAAACTTGCTTATTTTCCAGAGTGAGAGGTATTTCTGCAAATAGAGTCTTCGGATTATATTGATTGTCAATGTAAAAAGAATAATCAGCCTAAAAGCAATGAAAGGAATTTAGCCTAAAATGTGGATTTGCTCACTGCAAAGAGGAACACCCTATACCAATATTTTGAATCTTGAAATATAGAGAGATTGAATGAAAAATATTGAATATCAAGGTAAAATTTTTACAAAGCTTAGAAAACCTGATTTCATAATAAGAATAGACTGTTAGCAATGAGCTTGAATTCCGGCAGGAAATGTAGTATACCTGGGCACCCTGCCCTGACCTCACAGTCCTGGGCCTTGGTTTAGATCTCAAACTACAGCCAGCTCATTTCCTCCAGTCCAATTGATGGCTTTCTAATAGCTGAGCATCCTGCTCCAAATCACTTGCAAACCACTAAGATACACTTTCACTGTTTATTTTCTGACTTGATACACAAAAGAGCAAGGTCAGTTGATTCTTTCAATGATTGCTCTTAAAATAAAAACTTCCACTGCAGTCTCTTGAACTTTTGAAACCATTTTAGCAAAATTCAGTTGCTCATGATTTCATAGTTTTTCCATAATTTATTATGTACACTTACATCTCCAAACAGGTATAGCGGTCTATTACTTTATTTACTATTAATTACTTAGTGGGTATGTGAGTTTTGCATCTTTCAAATGTAGTGCTTTGTGCTATATATGTAATTAATGAACACTGAAAAAGAAAATGCAGATACAGATAAGAGAAGAGTTTCCTTAGAATTAGAAACTTACTTTTCAGGACAGCTAGAATACATGCCTTATAACCAGAATAAGTATATATGATCGTGTATTAGCAAAGAGAAAGTTTTCACTCATGAAAAGGATACTATCCAGGATCTGTGGAAGACAAGATTTTAAGTAAGACAGAGAATACCATTTTAGTATTACAAGATAATCCGAGTTTAAGAATGGAGAGAAGTTGAGTCACACTGTGAAGGTGATAGTGTGAAACTGATGTGGGCAATTAATTCTTTTGTTGGAAGTCAGTAATCTCCAAAATTTCTGCACTATCAATATGATCACCAACATCATTACCATCAAGTGACTGCAAATCAAAGTGAAATACCCACCAATAAGTCAGGAAATGGGATGTAAATATCATTACTCACCATGACTGTCAGGATCCAGATGAGATTACTTGCTTTCTGAGGACTCAAGGTATCATTAAGTATGTGGCAAAGAACCAGAATCAGAATACCCCCATCCAGCTTTACTTTGTCCTATACCTTGTTTGAATGTGATGAATTAGCAGACACAGACCAAAGGCTAGATAAAACTTTGTTGACCAGATAGCTGCAAGGAAGTGGAAAACTATGTGATGAGACCACTTTGGCTCTCTATTTAAAGCTGTGCCATCGTTCACTGAATGCTCTTTTTAAATGGCAAATTCTATTTTCAGATACTAGCCCCTTTGAAAAGGAGTAGAATAATCTGAGATTTTTTTTAAACTCTAATTCTGTTTCAGATGTTAGTTCCTTGTTGCTAAGGAACCATTATAGGCCAATTATCATTAAAACAGTCTGTGAAATTAGATAGTTGATGGAACAGAATTGTTCTCTCTTTTTTTAAAAGGCAGATGCTTGGACAAACCCTTTCTCTAGTAAGAAAAGCCTGTTATGCTTATACTACTTTTCTTTTTCTCTTCATTTCTTGGGAAAATAGCAAAAGAATTTTTTAAAAAAAACCATGAGCAAGAAAGACTGTGTGAATGATTAGCTCTTGAAGTCAGAATCTGTGTTCACAGATTCTTGAAGGCTTTGATAGAAGAAAGTTCTATTTAAACTTGAAAATTATCCAAAGCGTTTTATTCTTTTACTATTTTTAAAAAATAGGGGTATAATTTACATATATAATAAAATCTAGATTTTCTGTACATGTTAATGAGCTTTAACAAATGTATGAATTGTGCCACCACCACACCCTATAATGACACAGAACATTTTCAACATCCCAGAAAAACTCCCCAAAAATACCATTCTCCAGTCAATATTGACACCCTAGAGACAACTCTTGCTCTAATGCCTGTCACCATAATTATTATTCCTATGCTAGAACTTCATGTAAATGGAATTATACAACATATAACCTTTTCTTCTGGCTTTCTTTTGAACAAATGTAAGGTTTTTGACATACTGCCAAGTTATGTATCTCAGTAGTACTTGCTTTTTATTGCTAAGTAATATTCCACTGAATGACTATGCCACACTTTGTGTCCACAACCTCTTGGTGAACATTTAATTTGTTTATGATGCTGTGAATAAAGCTGTTGTGAATCTGCTTTATACATGTGTTTGTGAGCCTGTGTTTTCACTTTAGTTTTAAGATTATTCATCAGAGATTCACCCTCTTCATGACTCACTATCTTTAGAAAAGGCTTACATGGCTTATGTCCCAATGAACTCATTGTAATTTGAAAATATCATAAGTCAAAAATGTATTTAGTCCCCTCATCCTATCAAATGTCATAGCTCAGCCTGGCCTACTTAAATGTGGTCACACACTTAGAGAAGTTGGACACAGTCTTTTAACACAAAGTCTATTTTATAACAAAGTGTTGAATACTTCACATGATCGGTGGAATACTGTGGCCACACAGTACACACGACAGGGTATTGGTTGTTCACCTCGTGCTTTCCTAGCTCACTGGGAGCTACAGCTCACATACACTGCCCAGCAATATAAAAGAATATCATATCACATGTGGCTAGTCTAGGAAATGATCAAAATTCAAAATTCTGTGTAAGGTGTCTACAGAATGCATATTACTTTCACACAATCCTAAAGATGAAGAATCATAACTCTTACTGTTGTAAGCTAGAGACATATTTAGTAAGGTCAGAGCCCCTTCCTCCTTCCTGTTCCCTTTGAATAATTAGGGTCTCCTTTCAACATATCAATACCTTTGCAGCTTGTGAGAGTCACAGCAGTAATGTCACTGATTAGGTTGTTAAGCAACCCACCTGACTTCTCAGTTATTGTTTCAGAAACTCACCTGATAAACCAGGTGGAGCCCTGGGCAGCAGATATGAATTCCACAAATTTCTACTTTGCATGTATTTTTCAGTCAGAAAGGAAAAGAATTTAGATTTCAGGATTCTGCCTTCTAGGAGAATTTCCCTGTGTCTCCATGCATTTTCTGAGCTGCAGGAAAGGACATGTTAAGCAGGCCATATTTAAAATTATCCTCAGTGGTGCTTTGCGATACTTGTTATGAAATGTGTGCTGAGATGTTTGCTATAACCTACACTAAAGCCCTCTTAATGCTTTTAGGCTTTTCTACAGTGAAGAATGTTCTACTGGAGGATGGTGGTCTGGCTGTGTGATCACTAAAGGACTCGTTTTGGCCCACGGGGCAACGAATATTTTCTGCAGTCTGCCTCTGCATCCACAGGCTATGCCTGAAGCTCTCACGCATTTCTTATGCTGGGAAGGGAGCTGCCACTTCTCTGGTGAATTTAGTTCCAACTTTTTGTCCCTTTTTCTGAGATGAGCTGATATATAGAGGATGCCATTTAAACACTTTTAACAGTTTTCTCTCCTGGCCATTTTTTGTTACTATTTTTGGATCCAATTTTGTCTAACCTCTAGGCTTTCTCAGGCAAGTAAGCATGGATTGATGCTGTGATTTAAATGCCCCTTAAACCTCCAGTGTTAAGTATTATAAGGCAGGGCCAAGGGGAATAGATGAAATCATGAAGGATGTGTCATCATGAATGGATTAATCCACTAACTGACTAATAAAGTAATGAATTATCTTGAGAGTGAGTCTGCTCTAAAAGCCAGTTTGGTTCTGTCTCTTGCATGTGGCCTTTCTGCCATGGCATGCCTTATGCTACCTCAGAACTTTGCAGAGAAGCAAAAAAGCCCTCACCAGATGTAGACTTTTAGCCTTGCACCTCCCAACCTCCAGAACTTAAAGCTGAATAAACCTTTATTCTTTACCAGTAACCCACTCTCTGGTATTTGGTAATAACAGTAGAAGGACTAAGATAAGTGTTAGGACCATTTTATAGATGGTAAAAATGAAATAGATTAAGTACTTTGTCATGTTGTATTGTAAATTGTGCAGCTTTGAGCATTGCCAGCTTCTCCCCCAGTTTAGGTAGAGGCAGAAAATCATCTCTGCTCTGAGAGAAATTATTGGAGTAGTTCTAAATTTTTTAGGCAAAAGACAAATGGATGCTCATATGAGCAAATGGTGAATCCCTCCAAATTCCTCTCAATATGTGTAGCTGATTGTTTAAACAGGGGTTGGCGAATGTGTATAGTAGCAAAGAAAGGTGCCAGAAGGACAGAAATCTAAATTCTGTCCCTTTCCCTATTAGGAATCAACATTTGGGATCATCTAATGAATTAGGATAGTCAGAATAGAGACTCATGAACAATAAAGAACACCAAGTACCATCAGAGGGGAAACCATCATGGAGAAAGAAATAGTATGGACAAGCAATCCGGAAATGCCAAAGACTAAACTGTCCATATCCAAGCATGACATGATACAAATCACACATGTAATTTTGAGTTTTTAGTACTTGCATTTTAAAAAGTAAAAAAAAAGTGAAATTAATCTTGTTACTGTTTTTAAACTACCTTATCAAAAGTATTATCACCTCATCAAATAATGTGAAAACTACTGATGAGATATTTTATAGTCTCCTTTATGTATTAAATCTTTTAAATCCAGGGCATATTTTATTTTTACAGTATATCTTAATTTGCAGAAGAAACATCTCAAGATCTCCAGCCCTTGAGTGGTCTTCTATTGAACAGTACAGGCCCAAGAGTTCCTGGAAGAGACTGGATATGTCTTTTTACCAGCTACTCACAGGCTGCCATGAGTAAGCCTGATTTGTAACTGTGGAATATTGAAATATTATGGTTATACATCAGGGATGCAAAGGGCATTCAGAATGGCACCAGGGACCAGGAAAAAGGAAAATAGAAAATAGTCCAATAATAAAGAACATAAAAGTACTCATAATTTCCTCTTTCTCATTCCCCATTGTATGGAAATATAATTTATCACAGCATTCTTGACTATATGGAGTAGGCAGATGAAGGAGGACTCAGGAGAGAATTTGATCTTATGCCAAATTGAAACACATGAAACTTCATCCAAGAGTCTGAAAAACAGAAGAAAGAGAAGGGCCTTTTCTCTGGAAACCCATGAAATGGGTCCCATCAGTCACAATTATTGGATGTAGATCAATCTTGCCCTTTCAGTATACTATGAGTACCTGGATGAAAAAGTACTCATGGTACCTTAGGACTTATTTTAACAGTCCCTGAAATTCAATTATGGTGAGCAATTACACCTCTTCACAGTACCTGGAGATGATGTGGCACAGAGTCTGTTCACAAGGACTGACCAGAGACATATAACTTCCTCTGTCCAATTGCAGTTACTTTATCAAAAAAGGGACATAACCAGCTGATTTGCTCTGCTCACATTTCAAGTAGGTCACTTGCCAGATGTAAGTTTTATTATCTTTGGTGTAAGTAAAGCGATAGGAATGAAAAATGTTCTCTTTGCATGGGGGTTACAGATCATACAGAACATTCTCATATGCAAATTCCATTTGAATGGCCATATTTTACAGATCCAGAAAGGGTTAAACACTTGCTAGAATCAAATAATTAACAAGTCATTCAATTGGAAATTGAACCTGGAATGTCTGATTTCAAACCCAACTCATTTTCAGTCTGCCTTTCCCTGTATCTGGCTGCTGCCAAGTGCAGGACCACATTTTGCTGACAATAAAATGCTCTAGACAAATGCATAGTATTTTTATCATGTCATTATCAGGAGGGGCTCAGTAATCCTTAACTAAGAAAATGTCATCATTATTTGAAACTGCCTTTGATCTATCTTTACATATATTAAATAACAGTTATTGACCCATCAGAAAACTCAGAGTGGTTCTAAATAAAGATTTTCATTTTCCAAATTGGACCAAGACAGTTTGTCTTCCAGAGTAAAATGACTTCTTTGGAAACAGGGGAAAATGGATTTTTTAAAATCTGACCTAGACATTGGATTGGTGTGCTTTATTGTATGAGTCTAACTAAATGTTTTCTTAGCAGGATCTCCTGTTACCGGAGCAAGTAGATTTTGTACAATTTATTCATCAAAGCAATGGGGGAAAATGGGCTGGACCACATAGCTGGCTTAGAAAACAATGTAAATGCTTTTGTGTTCAGTAAACAATTGTAGAGGGATAATGATTTCCTCCCAAGACAACAGAAAGTGGGAAAGGACAAACATTTGTTCCTGCCAAATTCAGCCTGAATTATTTATTATCTACTACAAATTAGGGTATGCTAATAATAAAGTCAGGAAGAGCAAAGCTCTGACACCTTCTCAATATCAGTAAGTTATTGTTCACCAACTGTTAACAAGGATTATGTTATAGACACTTAATCCAATTTTCTTAGTGTTATAAGTTCTGCTGTTTGGGGAAAAAATTTTTTAACTCTCTTCAACTAGCACTTAAGAAAGATTAGTAGACTTGAAGCCCTAAAACCCAGTTTTACTTTGTAGCCGTGTTACGTGATGTAAATTACTGAAACATTGTCAAGCAAGCTAATAATATCTACTTCACAGGGTATAATAACAATTAAGTAACAGAAGTGAAACATCCTGGTGCAATCCCTGAACCATAGAAAAATACCCACAGATAAATGATGCAGAGTGAGAATATATATTCATAAATATGATTCTTTTAATTTAAATATGGTTGAGAAATAAGTGTTTAATATCTAGTATTCTGTTATCAAAGCTGCTCCAACATTGGACTTGAAGTGATTTAATATTATACCAATCATTCATTTATTCTTTCATTCTCCTACTTATTAATAAGGATTAATTACTGCCACTAATGTGCAAGTCACTGCAATAAATTCTGGAGATACAATAATTAACAAGATAGATAGATAGATCCTATTGGGGGCTGGGGACTGGTAAATATTGCTATACAGAAAAGGCCTTGGCCTATAAGTATGGAGTACTGGTTTTAACTTCTACTATGAATAGAAAAGACTTTCTGCAAATAATTGGTTAAGATACCCCTCACCACCATCCTGACTTGCAATCACAGAATTCCAGTTTGAGATGGACAGCTGAAGTAGCTCATAGCAGCTTCCTTTGACAAGTCAATGAGTAAGGTGCTATTTTGTGTGGCATATTAAGAAGGAAGAAATCACTTAATTCAAGTTATAAAAGCACCATATATAAACTGAATTCTTTGAGCAAAAAACAAAACTAACCTAAGATCCCACATTCATTAATAATAAACACTTTGCATCAGAAAGCAGATGCTCCAGAACCAAGCAATCGAGCAAAACTGAGGAAAAGATAGACTTTCAAACAAACGGTGCTAGGAGAATGAAGTAGTCATTTGGAAAAAACATAAAATTAAGTTCATATCTCATATCATACACAAGAATAAAATCCAAATGGATTAGGAATCTAAACATTAAAAGTGGAAGTAAAGAAATATTTATGTGCATTGAATTTCTCTTCAAATTTAGGTTAGGGAAAAATAGTCTACCTGTGACTCAAAATCTTGAGGCAATAAAGCAAAGATTGAAAAATTTGGCTATGGAAAAATTTTCAAAAATGCTTGACACAAAACACCATACCCCAAATCAAAAGATAACTGAAATGGGAAGAATGTATAACAATTTAATACTCCCAGTACATGAAGAATTGTTGACAAATAATGAAAAACAATTCAGAAAAAAATATATAAATGACTCTTAATTAAAGAAATGAAAGTTGTAACAACACTGGAATGTTCTCATCTCTGAAACTGACACAATTAGAAGGTAGAGCAACAAATGGTGCCAGGACAACTGGTTATCCACATGCAAGACAATGAATCTATGCACACACCTTACAACCTTCACAAAAAATTACTCACAATGGATCACCCACCTAAATGTAAAATGCAAAACTATGAAACTTCTGGAACACAACATAGAAGAAAATCTACATCACTTTTGATATAGCAATATCATTTTTAAATAATACAGAGAAGGCAAAATCCATGAAAGAAATAATCAATGCACTGAATTTCCTTAAAATCAAAAACCCCTGCTCCTTAAAATATTGTCAAGATAATGAATAACAAACCAGAGACTAGAAAAAGACATTTCAAAGGACACATCTGATGAAGGATTGTTATGTAAAACACCTTAAAACTCACTAACTAGAAAATGAACACTTAGATTAAAAAACAGGTCAATGACCTTAACACGTATCACACTAAAGCAGACATACAGATGACCAATAAACATATGAAAAGATGTCCAACAGCACAGGTCACTAGGAAAATTTCAAATTAGAGCAACTCATCTACTAGAATGTCAAAATCTGACACTGAAAGCATCAAATGCTGGTGTGAATGTGGAGCAACAGGAATGCTCATTCATTGTTACTGGGAATGCAAAAATGGGACCTCCACTTTGAAAGGTATATTAGCAGTTCCCTACAAAAATCAACATACTCTTACCATGCTATCCAACAATCTACCTCCTAGGTATTTAACTGAAAATGTTGAGAGTCTATATCCACACAAAAACCTTCAGGCAGATATCTGTAACAGTTTTATGCATAATTGCCCAAAGCTGGAAGCCATCAAGTTGTCCTTCAGAAGGTGAATGAATAAATATACTGTCGTACATCAAGATAATGCAGTATCTTTCAATACTAAAAGGAAATGAGCTATTAAGCCATGAAAGGCTTAGAAGAAGCTTAAGTGCATATTACTAAGTTAAAGAAGCTAATCTAAAAGTGTTAATACTGTATGAGTCTATGTTCTACAATATGACATTATAGGAAAGGCAAAATTATGGAGACATTTAAAAGGTCAGTGGTTGCCAGGAATTATGAGGAGGAAGAGATGAATAAGCAAAGAACAGAGGACTTGTAAAGCAGCAAAAATATTCTGTATACTGTTATAATGTTGGACATGTGTCATCAAATATTTGTAAAAAAATCAATACAATCTATAACAATACTAAGGATGGAATGTAATAGAAACTGTGAATTTAGGGTAATAATGACATGTCATGTAGCTTATTTCATTTATTTTTTTATTCAGTGCTGGGTATTGAGCCCAGAGCCATGCACATGCCAGGTAAATGCTCTACCACTGAGGTACATCCTCACCCCTCAATGTAGTCTCAGTTGTTGGCAGGTCAGGCCCCTTGAGTTTCAAGGGCTTAAGAGGTGAACTGACAAACTCAAAAAATTATAAACTCTGTATCTTGAGAAGTAGAGGCTATGGCTCCAGTCTCTACAGACCAGAGACTTACGGTACTAGGTGCTGAGGTTGGAAAATTATTGCTTTGGGCTTTGATTGCCAGTCATCCAGCACTCAGAAACTAGGGGTATTCTTGGCTTTCAGCAGCAGTTAACAGAAGCCAGCTAGTGTTAGAGTTCCCAAACCTTCTATGGAGGGCCCCATGACTCCTTGCATTGACTATTATCACAGCTCTTGAGCCTTAGGTGTCAGAACTCTTGGCCCTTATAGTGGCTGTTACAGCTCTTGGGCCTTGGGTACCTGACCTTGGTTGTTAGGGATTGGCAGCTTCCTGGGCTATTCCACCAAACAAGGTCTCTAGGCCCCTGTCTTCAGCTCTTTACAACTTTCTTCTATTTTGGTTCTCTGCCTTCTCTCACCTTCCCTACACTTCTACCATCCTTCATTGTCTCTGCTTTGGTGGCTCCCTGGATTTTTTCAGCCACCTACTCGCCCTTACTGCTGCTGTCACTGCTGCTGCAACTGCCTTCACTTGTTGCCACTGCTAACTCTAAAGGGGAAGTCATTGCTACCACCATTGCCAATCTGCTTCTGCTGGTTCTACAGTCTCCTCTTTGTGTTGCCAGCTAAGCCCTCTCTATCCATAAGAAATATCACAAGTAGGCAAGAAAACAAAAACATTCAGAAGAAGTCTCTTATTGGGCCCAATGTTGCAACACCAGGAGGCAGCACAAATCAGTCAAATAATTTGGTCATATGTCCAGGAACAGGGTAGGGCATACAAATGTAGGATTACGATTTTCGTCAATCATAGCACAGCCTCCAGTTTCACCAATTTCAGGTCTTGTGTAAGGACTTTTCATTGTACAGATCACAAGCTTTCAACTTAGCTACCTAGGATATGCTACTCCTGGCTTTAATAAAAATAGCTTCAGGGTGAAGCTGGGCGTACAGGTTTCACTTGAGAGATTTCTTCTGAGGGCGGGTTGTCTGGAGTCGTCATGAATGGATCAAGGCCTTCTGAAGCAGGAGTCATGGCTTCAAGTGAAGTGGTCTCTGCAGTAGTGGTAAAGTATCCCTTGAAATGGAAATGGAGGATTTCAGACAGACATACTGTCTTGGACAGTCTAGCTTTTTACAAAAGGGCTGCTTGACTGACCATTCCTTATTTGAGACAGTCAGGACAGGATCTAACAACTGCTGCTCAAGCAATTGAGTGCTTATCTTAACAGTTCAAGTTATTCAAAGGGAAAAAAAATCAACAAATATATACATCAAATAATTAGTGTGAAATTAACATCTTAGCAGTGCTTATCAGAGATTTGCTCTTACAATGCTTAACTGAGCTTAACACCATGCAAAAGGCCATCAGGGAGGGTAAGGTCCCTCTAACCTTCCCACAATGACTGTAACTAATGCACCACTCAAGTCTGGGGTATAGACAGTTGAAGTTGGAGAGGCTGTGCACACTAGGAGTAGTAGGAGATATAACAACTCTGTATGTTAAATTTTGTTCTAAGCATAAAACATCTCTTTAAAAAAAAGCAGGACAGCACAGTTTGTCAGCAAAGGAATGAGGCAACAGGTTGCCTTCAAAAATTGCTGCTGCCAACAACCCTTCTGGAGAACAAGACCCAACATAGCACTTACACACATATATGTTGACTTCATAGTCCCATTTCTAGGAATCCATGGTATAAAAATACACATAAACACATTGCAATATTGCTTATTACTATAAAACATTAGAAATGCCCAACTATCCAAACATAGGGAGCTATTTTTAAATTATAAACCAGCACAATGTAATAGTACATAGTGATAACTTAAGGAAGATCTCTATTAAATAGTATGGCATGATTTTTAGAATAATTTTTAAGTGGAAAAGGAAAGTGTACAGGTAAAGCTACCCTTTATTTATTTATTTTTTTCATTTTTCTTTTATTACTCATATGTGCATACAAGGCTTGGTTCATTTCTCCCCCCTGCCCCCACCCCCTCCCTTACCACCCACTCCGCCCCCTCCCTCTCTGCCCCCCAATACCCAGCAGAAACTATTTTGCCCTTATTTCTAATTTTGTTGTAGAGAGAGTATAAGCAATAATAGGAAGGAACAAGGGTTTTTGCTGGTTGAGATAAGGATAGCTATACAGGGCATTGACTCACATTGATTTCCTGTGCGTGGGTGTTACCTTCTAGGTTAATTCTTTTTGATCTCACCTTTTCTCTAGTTCCTGGTCCCCTTTTCCTATTGGCCTCAGTTGCTTTAAGGTATCTGCTTTAGTTTCTCTGCGTTAAGGGCAACAAATGCTAGCTAGTTTTTTAGGTGTCTTTTAAGTGGAAAAGGAAAGTGTACAGGTAAATCTACCCTTTATGCAAGAAGGAGATATGAGGAACTTATGCATTCACACACATATACACACAAAGTTACAACTTGTACAAAAGATATACAGGAAGAATAACAAAAAAACCCAAAGAGATTGGGAAAGGATTGAAAGAAGCAGAAATCTAGAACAGTTACTAGGCCTGAGGAAAAAAGGGACACTGTTCTGAGCAAATCTTTTTGCATAACTTCAACTCTTAAAATCCCAGGAGTATTTCACAAACTTCAAAATTAAGTCACTAAAACCAATCAGAATTCAGGAGAATCCAAAATGGCAAAGAAACAGTAGCAAATGAATTTATTTGCATGACAATGAATAACAAAGCCAAACCAAACAGAGTGGGGAAACATCTAACCAGAGTAACTTTGAAAACATATTTACTAGGCAAAATACTTCTTTTTAATGAAAAACAATCATAATTATACACAAATACTTGTAAAATAACTAGTAAATTTGTTTCTCATGGGGGTTTGGGTTAGCAACTCTGAAATCATGTGTTTAACAGGATTGTATAAAGATTATATATTACATGAGTAAATATATTGTATTTGATGAAAAACATTTCTCACAGTAAGAGAAATGGTTGATGAGTAGCTCTCTACACTATCAATTCAACTTCCTATGAAACTATAATTATTTCAAAAGAACTGTTTAAAAATAAAATGGTAAAGACAGCAAGTGACTCTAATGACTGGATGGTATTCATTATGATTAATAAAAGGTATCCTAAGTTCACAGAACAGCATTTGTTACAAACCACATTTGCTTATATGGAAAGAGATATGTGTGTGCATGTGCATGTATGCACACGTGTGTGTGTAAACAAGGGCATATATACAGAGAGGTAAAAGTTTCAAAAGGGCTTTTAACTGTTTGACATTCTGAAGTTTTTAAATTTTCTATTATAATATTTTAATAGGAAAAAAGGGGGCATTTTTAGAAGAATGTTAAAGGAAAAGTTAGAAATTACTTCAGGCTAAACAATGTATAAATGGGAAAAATCAAGGACCCAAAAACTGGAGCTCAAGTTTCTCAGCATCCAGGACCCCCATGGGAGGGTCAGGACCATGGCCATCTGACAAAGGATTTCAAGTACCAGGTGGGTCTGTGGCATTCTCTCTCAGGTGGGATTTTAATATTTTTTCCTTCCAGAACTCAGATTTCTAGAGGAAATTGAATTTTCTGTTGCAAAGGTGGGAACTGAAATTATCCAAATAATCTGTCTGCCCATCAAGCTCCAGCATAATTGTTCATTATTCCATTTTCCTATTGAAGGACTTTTTCTTTTTATGTAAGGCAAACAATTGTAATAACAGAGTAAAGTGTTCAAAGACTTCAAATTCCCAATGCACTCTTCTTTTCATAGGGTTGTTTTATTTTCTAAAATCTCAAGTTCAATAATTATCTTTAAAAACTATTTCTAAAATTAAAAAGAAAAACAGATGCTTTTCTTTGCTTGATGTTTTTCAAGTTAGGAGTCTTGGTTATTTCTTAATGCAAGAATAAAGAATTTTTAGAGTAAAATTTTTCTTACAGCTTGAATACCCTGGTTTTCTCTAGATTCTTCTGAAACTATTACTATTAAGGGTTAAAAATTTAAAAAGAGTCATCTTTAAAGTAGCTATTTTTAATATGTGAAGAAAAGCCACTCTATGACTAGAGAATTTTATAATTTTTTTTTTTGCTTTCAGGTTCCCTTTATTATGTTGCACAAAGACCCATTAAAGACCTCCAATGACTGGCTTCACTACCTTTCTAGGTTCATGGCAGACACCAATGAATGGGACCAACAGAGATTGAACCGTAAGAAATTCTTCCAGATCCAACTCTAGAAATTTAGAAAACAGATGCATGTTTCTCTGATATTGGAGGAGCGGTTGTGGTAAGTGTGATAAAATCCCAAGAGGAAGGAATCCTAATATTGCCTGAAGATCTAGGTAAATGCCAGGTACTCCCCAGAAAGGACATCTTGTCATCACAGCTACCCCCTCAGTCAGGAAATTTCTTTACCTTACAGGACTGTGTATAAGTCATCATAACCAGCCTCACAGGCAGAAAGCTTCCTTGCTTTACAGGACTGTGTAAGATTCAGAGACCTTGAGGAACTAAATAGAATTATGGAGAGGTAGGGCATAAATATTTAAGGAATGACAAGAAGTTTCTGGTTTGAGCTAGTATATTCTATACCTTTCTTTGTCATTATTATGTTGAAGAGGGAAGGAAAAAAGGAAGAAAGGAAGGAAGGAAGGAAGGAGGAAGGAATGAAGGAAGGAAAGACAGAAGGAAGGAAATAGATATTTTTATTATACAGATAATTCTTGCTCATGCATGTGCTCTTATTTAGAGAGTAAATGATTGTCCCAATAGTAAATGATTGTCCCTTAGGATCTGGCAAAAACCTTCTATGTGGATATAAAGCATGAGAATTAGAAAGAAAGGAAAATACAATGCTCCACTCTCATGCTATAATACAGAGGTAGAGAACCTGGGATACAGTCTCCATGTTATTTCTGATGGCTGCCTATGTGACTTTGGTTGATTTGTCAGTGTCTTGGACTTCAAACTTCATTTGCAAAATACACATGATAAAACATGTCTCAGAGTAAAGTTGTGAGGCGGTAAGATAGTCCAGCATATTGAATGCAAATTGTTGGGGGACAGTTGGTGCTGGGTTAACATTACCTTCCTTCATATATCTTCACTTGAAGTTAGAGCAGGACCATTAAAAATACTATCTTTGGGTTACTTGAACTTCTAAACCAGAACAAGAACAAGTGCAGTCTTGGAAGAGGAGAGGGAACAGATTCTGTGAGTAGAATCCATACGATCAATGTTTTTGATGTGTCATGACTGAATTTTAATGCCACCCTCTGAGACTCTCTAAAAGTCAAACTGAACCCAATCAAATGAGGTTTCCTGTAGAAGGAGCAGATGGTCTTGATGGCTTTTCAAGACTCTTTCTAGTCCTCAGGTTGAATGACTCCTGAGCCCTCACATTCAGAATCATCTTTACACCAGCCAGCCTTCCCCCCCCACCCCCCCACCCCTGCCCCCAGTGCTTTCTTTTGTAAAGCCGGAGGGTGTAACTCATTGCTTACCTTCCTTTGCTTCTCAGTGGGGTTTATTTATAGAATAACCACATGACAGCTAGAAATACCTCCAGACCAGGAGGGACCCAACCATCTGTTCCTCTGATAAAATGCTTCCAGTCATTTCTCTGGGATTCTGGTACTTAACAAAATGTTACTGCAGCATCATCCAATCTGTGTATTTATAGGAAGGAGAATGTGTGTATGTTACATATTTGGACTTGTTTCTCTCAGCAGGAGAAATATAGCCTCTACCATATGCTTTCTGCACACATAATTACCTTCCCACTCCATACATCCAATTTTGAATACTTCACCATTCAGATAGCAGCAGGTTAGAATCTTTCCCTAGAGCCCAGATATGCACAAACGCATCATCCTGGAGCAGAAGCTCTTGGTAGGGTGGTCATTAATCAGATAATTACTAACTTTCAAGCTGATTCTCTAAGTAAACATCTCCTGTCTTGTTCTATATGCTGTCGCCTGGAGAAAAGCCCGTGCTTCCTATGTCGGTCCCCAGGCCCTTCCTTTCCTCCTCCAATCTCTACTGTTCCTCGTGTGTAAAAAATGAGCTGCATTTATAGAGCTCACTAAAGTGCCATGTTGTGCTGCACATGCTGTCTGCATTACCTCTTTTCACTTCTCACAGCAGATATGAGTGTTGAGACTTAGTCATCTTACAAATGAGAAAGCTGAGGTATTAGTGAATAAATAGCTACTAAAGACCAGAGATGGCTCTTCAGCTCAGATCTGTCTCTCTAAAAAGGGGAACATTTTGCTCAATGCTTTCAACCTTCATCCATTCAACCAATACTATATAAACCCTCTAACCACCATGTACTGCTTTATACTCTGAAGATGCAGCATTTCAGAATCCTCTTTCAAGGGACCAGTAATTCTGGTAGAAGAAGATAGATCATAAACAAATAAGGTAAGAGCAGGTAATAATAAAGAGTACAATATAGACTAATACATAGAGCTGTCTTGCTGGTTCAGCTTCAAGATTGCAGAGATGAGCTGAGGCTGGGATGAAAAGCAAGTGAGGTCTTGGGAAAGAACATTCCAGACAGAGGTAGCACCCCATGGCTGGGTGGGACCAAGCTCATGACCTTCTAGGTCAGGTATAAGATGAGTGGGATTAGAACCAAAATGAGGGATGAGAACTCAGTATGGGAAGAAGTTCCAGGGGCAGGAGGGCTCATGCCATGCAATCAGTGGTAGATCAGGGCAAGGAGCATGAATTTTATCAAGGTGTTCAAGTGACCACTGGTGGGACAGAACGTATTTCAGTGGGGGATTTTATAATCTGATTTACAACTTTCAGAATTCAGTATGGATTACAGAAAGGGTAGAAATAAGGAGACAGAGGAAGAACCATGAGGATGCTAACCACAGCCAATAGTAGACTAAGGAGGGAGGGTGACTTCTGCCTGGAAAGAGAGTTTCAGGCAGAGAGAGAGCATGATTCTCATTTGATATCTATCTCAAAAGATGACAAGACTTAATAAGACAGAGAAAGGAGTAAGGGTATTCCAATTGGAAGGATTAATACTACCAAATGTATACATATTTCTGAGTATAGAATGTTTTTTTGGAAAAAATAAATGTTTATCTCCAGATTATTATGGGATCAAAATTTTGGGGAACAGCCTTTGAGGACCCTTGAGCAGGTGAATCCCTATCTCACAAGGTGCTCCCCAGCATCTAAATGAGCAAAGACACCAGAGTGTAGGGGAGGAGGTATAAAGAGTTTTGCTTTGTGCTGGACCTTCTTCCTGGTCTTGTTCTGAGCTGCATTGAGAACAGTGGAAATATCTGCTGTCACTCACTACCTCCCACGCCCATCCTTAGGGCTCATTCTGAGAACTTTCTTGGTCCACTGGGCTCAATGCATAGGTGTAACTAATTAAACCAATATGCGCCTCACATGTTATGATCTAGACCCAATCTTGGCCCCAGGACTGATGCCAAAAACTTCCTCTTGGATGGCTCCTCTGCAAATGTTTGTCTAGACCTTTCTTTTCAAAGTATGGCTTATGGAACATCAATTTACACTTCTTCCCCTGGAATTACTTTGGGAATACAGAATGATCTCCTCTACTTTAGAACAATAAAATAACACCTGCTTTGTAACAAGATTGCCAGGTGAGTTGCATACACATTTGGGTCTAAGAAACACTGGTCTAGGACTAGAGGTGTGGCTCAAGAAGTAGAGTACCTGCTCTCCAAGTGTTAAGCTCTGAGTTCAAATCCCAGTCCTGCCAGAAAAAAAAAATGAAGCAGCACTGGTCTAGAGAAACCTGCTCCTGCCAATTTTAAGTCATGTCTGAGAAAGCCAGAATGGACTGGAACTGTGAAGAAACCCACAGTATAATAGCACCCAGGGCCTGGGATAGGCAAGGCTGTGTTGCAGTCCAGATGGGTGCTCCATTTTTAGATCCTCACCTCCAACTTTTTCTGACATGAAGATGTGGTCCTACCTTCCCTGGTTTGCCTATGACCACTTGCAGAGATGCTAATTTAAATTGTGCCTTAGTACAATAGTATTAAGTGATAATGAATTTCCCTGAGTGAAAATATAAAATATTGTCCTGGTTTTCACAAGAATTATTTAAAGTGCACTGAAAACTAAGCATATATTTATAAATAAAGTGAGGAACTGTCTAAATCACTTCCTGTCTGCAAGTGATCTCTCCTGACTTGTCACTCTTGTGCACTGTTAGTTTTCATCACACATGCCATCTTTTAACACACTGTGTAACTGCCTAATTTTAATATTATATTAGGGTCTGCATGTTGTGAGTATGATCTCAGACTGAGGTGGGCCCCAGTCTGAGATTCTGAGTTAGAAAGAAAAGAATTAAAAAAAAAACCCTCAAACACTCAATTACGACTCATTACAAGTGAAATGTGTCTTTGAAGTTCATACAAGATTTTTTTTTTATTCCAATGCTGGATGGCATGTCACTGCTTTAAATCTCTGCAGAAAAAATTCAATTAGCATTGTAGGGATGGTAATTCTACCCTATATTCTATAACAAGCAGAATGACAGAGAAAGAGCAATTTAGGCTGATAGCTACATCAACCGCAGTACATTTGATTAAAAATTTAACAGTTTTTCTGATGAATGTCCTAGCTCAGATTTGGAAAACACTGATGGATTTAATTTTCCACTGACTAAATAATCATTTTATAAGCCATGTATAATTCATGTAACAGCAATGATATAGGCTTGTTAAAAATGACTGCTACTAAACAGTTAACACTCTAGCAAACAGAGGCTTGTAAAGGATCATTACTGGAATTAGTTGGCACCCGATAACTGAGAATGGACTTTTGCCTTCTGAATCTTTAAAATGAAATGAGTGCAGCCTTTCAGTATAAGTAACACCCCAGTCGCCAATCCCTGCCAGAAATCCCACAAAAATGTGTCATGGGGAAAGAATGGAGTTTGTTTCATTCTGAACTGTGCAAATCAGCTGAATAACATTGAGCAGGATTTTCAACTTTCTCAAGTTCAAAGTCCTTGTCTGGACAATGGACACAGTGTGCCAACTAAATAAGGTAATTGTGGAAACAAAAGAAGTGATGCTTCTAGGTTCACCTATCACAGATGCATTCGTCCATGAGGCCTGGTGAGGAAGGTAGCCCAACACCAGCTGCTCTGCAGGGAAATTTTTTTATTTTTCAAGGGGATTTGTTCAAATGACACTTTTTCTCTGTAAAACACATGTACACAAGGTCATTTAAAATTGCAAACATGTTGTCTACCAATTACTACATTTGATCCTCCTTCCCTGAACTTTCTGTGTCACAGTGATCATCTTTTCACATAATGAAGAACTTATTTTACTTATTCCTGTTATGTACAGTCCTGCACTGCATATCAAGTCTTCAATCAACCAGGAGCTGCATATAGGTGGTGGTCAGTAAGATTATAATGGACCTGAAAAATTTCTGTCACCAAGTGACAATGTAGGTGTCATAACATCATAGAGGAATGCATTAATTAGATGTTCCTGGGGATAGCAGTGTAAATAAACCTACCATACTTCCAGTTGTGCAAAATTATATCATATGCTGTTACAAACAGTACATAACACTTGATATTGAAAATAAATGATTATTTATTTATGATTATTTATTACTATTTTACATATTTACTATTTCTTACTTAACATTTTAGATCATACTTATGAAAGAGCAGTATTATGAAAAAAGTGTAATGTAAAACAGTAAGCTGTGTAACATTAACAGCAGTCTCATATTCATCCTGTTTACCGTGTGTCATTATTGAATCAAGAGGCCATGTCCAGTGATTTACCTACACCATGTATGTTTGTGCAATGTTCTCTTCTCCCCACTCTAACATTGGTCATTAGACTTAGGAAGTGGAGTTTAGAAAATGCAATTTCTTGGGAAACATTCTCTGATATTTAGCAGTCTGAATAGTACTCTAAAAATCAACATTTTTTATGTACATTGTACAAGGACCGCTGTGATGGTTAATCTTAACTATCAACTTGGTTCGATTGAAAGACATCTACAAGATAAATAAATCATACCTCAGAATGTACCTGTGAGAGCATTTCCAGAGAAGATTAGATCATGAAAGCTCTGACTTCATGATTTCAATCATGATTACATCATGATAATCAACAATTAAATTACTGATGGATTAAAAATTTGAATAGACTGTTAGAAGCTGGTGGAACTGTTAAAGATGGGATCTAGTAGAGCATGCCTTTAAGGGGAATATCTTGTCTCTGGCCCCTTGCCATTATACTACCTGCATTCTGGTGAGCAAATTTGCCTAACCACAGCCTTCCATGACCTGCATTATGACCTAGAAACAACTGAACCAGTCAACCATGGACTAAAACCTCTGATACCAAGAGCCAAAATAAATCCTTCTTTAAGTTGCTTATGTCAGGTATTTTGCCACAACAATGAAATGTTAATACAATCACAGTTTGGGAACATTGCAACTTTGGCTATTAGTCCTTATCTCTCTGTATCCACATTGACCACACAGGGTCTGGCACAGGTAGACTCGTAAGTTTTGAATGTTACCTTTTCAGTAATACCTGTACAATGAAGTATGTGTAAATTTGTGTTCTACCCCATATATGGTCAGACTTTAATTTCTCAATAAAGATTCCCCTATTACCACACAGATTCCTAAGCAGAAACAGAATTTCTCTTCTCTGTCTCTACCAGTGGAAAGGGAAACAGTTTAAAAAGGAAAAGAAAATTTGACTCAGACTCTTTTACCAACAGAACCTCCACTTTTTGAGTCCCTTATAATCCACTCTTTTCATCATCATTATGAATTTGAAGTCAGAATTTGGCTCTGTATATGCTTGGTCAAATTTCTCAGTTTCTCAAAGCCTTTCATTCATCTACAAACAGTACTTGATGATTCCAGGCTTCCATCCCTTATTCCCAGGATTGTCAAAAAGATCAAAATATTTTAGATAAATTATTCTACATAAAAGCAATATGAACTCTAATATTAATAGTGAGGTTCATACGTGGAGACCAGTAATACATTTTTTCCATGAATTTCGTTCATATGTTAGGAAGAACATCACAGAAGAGACATGGAGGTTTAGAAATCTCCTTGTTCAATGACTCCCAGACATGACTGCAGAGAGATCCACCTGGATAGAAATTCCAGGGCTTCAGCACAGACATTCTCAGTCAGTTGATCTAAAATGATGTTTGAGTCTCTGTTTTTCACCCATTTCCTGTCCTGACCAATTCTAAAGTCTATGTATTAGAACCTAAATTCTAGAGCAGAGTTTGGCAAACCTAAAGCTGGTCAAATTTCCTTTTCTTACAGAGAAGGAGCTGAACTTAAAAAGGCATCATACACAGCAAAGATGCAGCAGCACACTGGGAACAGAAATGAGAATACAGTGAGCATTTCATCTCTGGAGCTAGTTCACCTTTGAAGTCCACTTAAACTTAAAGCAAGCAAATCTACTTGTAGAAATAATGCCATAAAATGGAAAAATATTGCAAAATAGGACCCCAATCTAAGAAGAACACTTTTTCTTGATTCAAGCATACAAAAAAATGAAGTGTTTAAGGACTATTTTGACTGTGCAAACAGCATCAAATAATATAATAGGGTACAGCCATGGACACACTAACCTTCCTCCTCAATAGACCAAAGACAAAGAATTCATAAAAAGGAAACTGTATGAACATTTGGGTTTCTAAATCATACCTAGTAAATTACAGTATTGATTTTTTTGTTCACTTTGTTAAATTTGTCTATCAGTGTACCTATAAAAGAGTTTAAGAGTTCTCTTTTTATGTAGGAAATGATGTGGGTTCTAATTTGGCCAGATTCATAAAATTGATACAACCAAACAATTCAAGTTTTTGCTAATAACAAGCTATCTTAGAAAACCTCCATTTCTCTTCTACTCCTGGGGTTCAAATAAAAAGGCATTTAAGCAATTTATGGGACATCAGATAATAAAGTTGAATTACTCAATTGGAATTCTCCTCAATCACATTATCTTGGGAGACACACTGTATTATTTGTCTCTGTCTTTTTTTTTTTTCTTGTTTGCTTTCTTCCTGCTTGCTTGATTCATTCCTTTTAAGGTGTGCTAGGTACTATGACAAATCTTGGGATATGCAAGTATATAAAACCTGACTCAAAGAGTTCTCAGTCAAGTGGAGACATAGGCATTTGAAAATACAAAGCAATGAGGTAGGTGCTGAGACTGGAAGGAGGGGAAAATGACCTCTTCTATTTTCACCTCCAAGAGAGGCTTCCAAGAAGGACCTTTAATTGGTCATTAAAAGACAAATCAGGGTTCTTCTTGTGCAGACAAGCAATGTTCCAAGGGCAAGAAGCAGTTTCATGTCACTGGAGCAGAGTATGAATTATGAATTCTTGCAGAAACTTTTTTCATGCCACACATTCAAGGAACCCTAGGAAGTTCCAAGTACCTGGTACTGTTCCAGAGGAACACAAGGATGAACTTGGAACTGATCCGTGTCTTGGAATTTATATTTGAGACAGATACATACTCATATGTGTACATATAGTGAAGAATAAACAGTGAAATTCTAGAAGGGTGAATGAGTTGCCATGGGAACATGAACATACCAAGCTGCTAACACAACCTGAGAAGAAAAAGGTTTACATAGATTGACCCATGACCTCTGAAGAGTAGGAAGAGAAAACAGGAGATGACATATGCTAAAAGCATGTGGAGCCCTACATTGTATCAAGCTTGGAGTAGGGGAAGCCCTTGGCTTCATAATAGATTGTTTAAAAATTGGTAAGAATTTCAGGGAAGTGGAAGCAGAGCATGAAATTAAACAACGGCCCTTCTAAATGTGGGGACCTGTGTGACTGACAGGCTGCACACTCATGAGTCACCCTGCATCTGGATGGATGTGTACAAGTTCACCACTGGTGTTTTTCATCTCTCAGAGCCTTTTATCCAAACCCACCAAAGATCATCAGAAGCATAACTACTGGCTTATTATTTTATTGCATAATACAACTTGAATGTTGGAAAACCTTCAAACAAGCTACCTTTATTGTTACCTAAATCTATTTAGGTAAACTGTATTGAAACTTGTTGTGACAAACAATAGGGAACCAAAAAGTCCAGAGAGAATTCAAAAGAAACCAAGAGATTAAAAACTCAACCAGACTAATTCCTATCAAGCAAAGCAAGTATCTAAAATTAGAGAATCTAAATGACTCCCTGAGTCTTAGAATTTGATCACTGTAATTGAAAAATACTTTAGACTTTTCTAAAATCATCACATTAATTTTCCCAAACACTGCTTGGAAGTAGAGTGCAGGACAAATAGAAATACCATGAAAAATGGTCTGGGAATTAGAAACATAAAACCTTTTATGTTTCAGAAATGAAGGCTATAAAACAAAATATTTATATTTAACTGTTGCAGTGGATGGTAATGAGATATTTTTAGAAGGGAAAAAGCTTATATCACATATGCACACCGCCTTGTTTAGCTCAAGTCCAATTACAATGTAATGACTAACCAACTGCAGGTTTTATGATTAAACAAAACCTCATCTTATTTATGTACATGTTCTCTTTGTCTGAAGAATTTCTGCTTCTGAGCATTAAATATGGACTGAGCTCTTATCTACCTAACATTCAGGAAAATCAGGTCATTTTTTTATGGGAGTTGTGTATCAATTAAACTAAATTAGCAAAGCCAAAGTTCCCATGGGGGTCTCAGAGGAGGATTCAGCACTGCTGGGAAATGTGCTCAAAAATTAAGCCAGGACAGGACCTCTGCCCAGACTTTTCTTTCCTCCTTGGTCCTGTATGGTGACCTACAGCTATGCCCCACCTTGCTCTGACCATGTCTATGGGTGAATCTACCTGCAGGCCCAGTCTACCTCAACTCCTATGCCCAACTCCTATGCAAGTCCTTGGGAGTAAGGCAGCAACCTGAGCTTCCATTCAACAGTGCTTAGAATACAAAGTAGTTCTTGGCAGGGTAGTAGCTTGTTATTACAGGATTGATTAATGATCGGCATCATTTACTGAACAGTCACAGGTGCCTGTGACAGTGTTTAATATTTCACTTGGATTGCATATTTCATTTATTCATAACAACAATCCTATGAACTAGATACTATTATGAGTGGAATAAGCTCAAATTTTGCAGCTTGACTCGAGACAATTTCATGTCCACCAGACCTCATCTTATTGTGCACTTCCTTTTGTGCTCCTTCACCATGGTTTCTGACTTCTAACTTGAGGAACATGATACTCAGTTCGTACCTGGTACATCCTGAAGGTTGGCAGTCATCCTAATGGTCGTTTTTAGTTCTTTTGGTGTGTGAACCAAGAAAATGGATCTCTTTTCTGGTCTGATTTCTGCTCCTGGCACATGTATGGTGTAATAATTTGGTTTGAGGAGCTCTACAGGGGGATACATCAACCCTTCTAATTCCCTTGTAAGTCAACCAGCTTTCAAAGGTCATGACTTATGAGCTGAGATTATGCTTGATTCTTCTCTCTCAGATTCCATGAGTCTCTCTGGTGCAGGTCACTTATTGAAAGGTTACTGATTTTTCACTTCATTGTCTGGATAATCAGAAATAGCAATGATCCAATGAAAAGGTCATTGAGATTGAAATCAAAAGAGCTAACTTGAACACCTATTTTATTACCTCTCAAGTCCCCTAGATTCAGTCACCTCATCAGTGTAAATGATAATAAAACCTGACTCACTAATAATTTAAGGCTTCATTAATATAATGTGCATAGTAGTATGTGTTGTCATAAGCTACAAAAATGTCAACTATATTTTTAGCTAATAACATTTTCTAAACACCATCTGAATTAAAAGGAGAAGATGAATTCAAATTAATACACATTTCTTTGCTATCTACTTCTATGCTAAGCACCACATTTTACACTGAATACAAAAGTAAGTGGGAGTACATAAGGAGCTCAGTGTGTGCCACTGTATTGATGGTAAATAACCCCAGTTAAAACCTGGAACATACCAAACTGTGCCTGAAGATCAGTGAAGACTATTTATCAAGCCATGTACGACTCTCCCCACAAAAATCTTTAATCCCTTCACACCATCTAAAAAAAAGTGCTTCCCACATGTGTCCTGATATCTTCTCTTCCTGAGCTCGATCTGGTTTATAGGGAGCCCTCTAGAGGTATATTGAGGTTATTACCTGCATTTTCTCAGGAGCCTTTAGAGCTTATGGTAAGTATTAACTAATTTCTGTCTATGGATTGCTGCATCTCAAAGAATTTACCACTCAATGTAAAATTTTAAGAAGAAAGTTATTTTCATTAAAATTGTGAAAATTTTAATTAATTTGCTTGAATTACACTTATATTTTTCAGTGAAAATTCTGAAGCACCATGAGTGCTTATTTCTAAGGCAGGAGAAAGTTAGTATCACAGCTAAATGAAAGAATGAATTCTTTTTTCCTCTGCCTTTTTGTTCTATTTAGGTGCTCAAGGGATTGAATGATGCCCACCCATATTGGAGAAGGCCCTTCATATTTCTCACCTCACTAATTCAAATGGTGTTTCACCATATATCTGGGCATGGGTTAGTCCACTGTAACATATAAAATTAGCCATTACACCAGAACAAGATAAATGATTTATCTGAATGGTGAATATGCAAAAAGTAAAAGGAGAAGACGCAGACCAGCTCTCCTGAAAAAAAGTGTGTAGTTTTCCATTTGTGATAATTGCTAAGTGGACAAGAATGTATAATTCTGAGGAAAATATACACAAGTCCATTAGGTTGTAATAAAATCATGTTCTATTCCAAAATTTCTCCTTTATCTTATTCTTAGTAGCTTCTAACTAAAGATGGGAAGTGGACTATTATTTATAAAACCCTGAAATTCTAACAATTTACCTTTTTGCTCTTTTGATTTGTAGTGGATTACAAAATTAAATACAAAATAAAGGCTGAGTGTGGTGGCTCACACTTGTAATCCTAGTTACTCAATAAGAGGAGATTGGAGAGGCATACACCTGTCATCCAAGCTACATGGGAAGCATAAATAGGGATATTATGGTCCAGGTTGGCCTAGATAAAAATGCAAAACCCCATTTAATGAAATAATAAAAGCAAGAAAACAAAAAGGTCTGACTGTACTGCAAACATTAGTACCACCAAAAAAATAATATATACAAAATAAGGTAAAATACTAGAAAGTAGGGAAATAGAAAAAATCATAAAAAAATAAGATTTATTCATACTTATTCATTATTGAGACTCTATGTCAGGCTCTTTTCCAAGTGGGACTGTGTAATAATGAGCAAGATAGGGTTTTTTCTTATGGGCTTTACAAAGTACATGCATTTTGCCCAAGTGTTCCTACACTTTTTTCTAGGGGTAGGAGGCAAAGGATGCATTGATCTTAGTAACAGTCAAAGTAAAAGGGCAATCATGACCAATTACATGCTATACAGGAATTTTTGCCTACTCTACGTATTTCTCTCACACTAAGGTTTTGGGAGGGACTGTTGCTCCCTACAAGGGAAAGGGACATTCCTTTCATCCAAATGCCTAACATAGGGCTGTAGTGATTTGTCACACACTAAGTCAACCAGAGCTCCTTAGCTAGTTTTTTACCCAGGAAGTCCAGATACTTCCTGCAAATCGATGGAACTTAGGAGTTGGCAGCCAGCATGATTTGGACCAGCGGAAAAGAGAGAAGAGTCCGTGAGAGAACAGAATTCTTCCTCTGTTCCCATTGAGGCCAACACATGCCTATGGCTTGATAGTTGTACAGCTATGTGAAGTACAGCTATGTGAAGTACATCATTCTTTCAATAAGAAACAAAGTTTTAAAGATGGTTTAATTGCAATCACAAATAAGTACAATTATTATTTTTAAGCTCTATACTCTTGACTGTCACATGTCATTTGTGTGTGTGAGACTCATGTACCTCCCCCATATTAAGAAATATTAAATATGAACTTAAATTAGTGACATTTTTTGATGCAATGAGCACCAAAATCCCCAAAGTACATACTTCATCCATTTTAGGTTTATTCTCAATATTTAAGAGAACACATCTTTTGCTTCTCTGTTCTTTATGTTTTTGCCCTCACTTAAATTAATCTTGAGAACTGATTTTCATAATTTTTCCTCAATCATACATCCTGGACACTGTCAAAAAGGCACCCACTGATGCAAGATGGTTTGTTAACATTTCAAAATTCTTTGGGGCCTTAGAATTTCATCTTCCTGTGTCTAATTTCTAACATCACTAAAGCTGAGTCTGAATGATCACTCTTTACTACCAAAAATCTTTAGCTTTGTAAGTCACAAATATTTCTTTCTTGTGCTATATAAACTTCACTGAAGGAGAGATACAATGTAATCATTGACTTTCACACCTCAGAAGGAAAAAAAGTTGTTTAGATTAGATAAAATGTTATAATTCACTCTGTTGAGGCCACTGCAGATAAAAATACATTACTAATGCAAAAGAGTAACCCAACTGTTCTTCCCTCTGGGATGGTACACTTCTATGGTAACACTTGCCCATTTTTTCCAAGGACTATTTAAGCTTCTAGTGATGGCTTCTAAGTGGGTTTTTTTTAACCCCTAGGATTGTTAGGAAACCAAGCCAAGCTTCTTTTTTTGTGTTTATCATTAAGACAACAGAAATTACACTAGAGAACAGAGATGTTCCACAGATTAAAAACAAGTGACAGCTGGACACAGCAGTGCATTTCTATAATCCCAGATACTTGAGAAGCTGGGCCCAGAGATTAAAAATTTGAGGCCAGTCTAGGTAATTTACCAAGACTTTGTCTGAAAACAAACAAAAACTTAAAAGGCTTGGAGCATGGCTCAAGTGATAGAGCACTTGCCAATACTTGCAGGTACCAGATACCAAAAAAAAAAAAGCTTAAAAACACCAGATTCAGAGTCCAGAAAGGAGGGATGACACCAAGAACACAACTCTGCTGTAACATATTGATATCCCAGAGCCTCTCAATAGTTGTCAATGAGAAAGCTCTGTAGAGAGCAGTCCCAGTAGAAGTTCTTCGGAAGTAATGATCGCAAGTTTTGGGAGTTTAACAATATTATAGGGCTTTGCCACAAATCTGCATTCTGTGCTCAGAGGCAGATCTCTTTGTCTAAAATCTTCATGAAATACTTATCCTTAACGAGGGAAAGTTTCAGGCTGCTAGTTATTTAAGCAAATGTCTTCTGTATACAAAAACAGTCTAAATAAATCTAACAATTTTATTCTTAGTAGAGTATGCTGCTTCAAGCTAATATTAATCATTGACCAATTTTGATAGGGCTAATAAAGATATAATGCTTGAAAAGTGATATTTTCAGTGAAGAAGCTGCTCTGTGCTAACCTCAAGTCTACACCCTAGAAAGACTCTAAGTCTTCACTTCAGTCATTTTCATGGAAAGGAATACATTCTCACAGAGCCAAACCAAACCAACATTCTAGAATCTGTTCACATAGTCACAAACCATTGATTATCTTTTGAATTTTCACTCATTCCCTAAAGTATTGTTCTAGGTTATCTTCTTGGCAACTGTGTTTTGCTGTTTATCTAATTAGGTCTTCAGGATGCCCAGGCTCAAAGATGGGGCAGATGCTAAATGATTGACACATCCAGAGATTTGGAGTCTAAGGCAGACACAAAAACATAAGGTATGATTCATGTTTATCAAACCTGTGAATTGTTTCTGAAATTAGGTTCTAATTTCCACTGAATTGCTCTACAATTCTTTGACAGCTGTGATTTCATTGGCTTTGGGGTAGTTTAGTAATGGGAATTAGGTGTAGTCTCAACTTACCATCTGCTCCAACCACATGTCCAGTTTCCTCCTGAATGACTATACTTCCTCAAACAAATCAGTATAGTTGAAATATATTATCTTTTATGGCATCAAGTTTGGTGAATCCATATCTCTGCCATGTCAGTCTAAAAGTGTAATTAAGAGTTTAAAGATTTGCACTGTTAAGTAATCTGATTTATCAAGCTCCTTAAACTGAAAAAGTAGATCAATGAAAATCTCCTGTTTATTTGACTTAGTATTAAATTTTAAAAAATTGTTTTTCAGCTTTATTCCAAATAAATAGGCCCAAATGCCCAAAATATTCAGTCTTAATCACTTTCTCCATTAATATCTGCAATGAACTAGCTGTTACTGATGTCAGAACTCTAACTCTTGTGATGTTCACAATAATACAAACTGAGTGCACCAATGTATTCCTGTGACCCGTAAGTCTTTTACTTTTTCACTATAATTTTCCCTATTAGAAATGAGCTCAGCTTATAGCTCAGACCACACCAATGTGATTCCTTATGGAGAAATAAGTTCAAGTAGTTTAGATCAATTGGTAGCATCATCAAGGTAAGCACATCTGGTTTCATGGTGACTGTCTCACCAGGGTGGTCAAGTAAGAAGAACTAGTTTCTTAGTCAATTTGTGCAGCTATAATAGAATTCTGAGACAGAGTAATTTATAAAGGACATAAATTTATTTTTCACAGTTCTGGAGACTGGGAAATCTAAGGTCAAGATGCCACCACTCATTTGTGGAGCTTTCTTGGTAGAGGATATAAGGACAAACAGGGTGAATGTTGTGTGCTCACATGGCATAAAAGGAAAAGAACTAAAACAAACTCTTTTAAGTCCTTTTCAGAGTGATATTGATCAATTTATGAGGGATACATCTTCATGACTTAAACATCTCCCATCAGGCCCTACCTCCCAATTTTGCATTGGGTATTAAATTTCTAACATATTCAGACAGCAGCCAGTTATTGGAACTGGCTTTCCTGGAATGCTTTTGGCCGCTGAAATATAATATGAAACTTTTGAATTTTGCTGCTTCCTGAATTGTGGATGGAACCTCGAGAAACTCAAGCCAAAGGCCATTCACAAATGGCTACCTTCTGAGGCTTTCTGTGTTTCTGTGGCTTCTCTTCTTCATCATAAAAAGCAAATTACCTTGTATACTCTAAAGCAGAACAATATGTAAAAGAGGATGAGGTGGCAAAGAACAAACCTTTGGAGTCAGACAGACCTAAGTCAGTCCTGTCCCTATCACTTCCCATACTTCTTCAAAGTCATGAGGGCTTGACCTAGGTTCTAACACCTGCTGTGTCAGTTTTCTCATATGTAAAATAGGGATGAAAGGAGGGCCTGCTTCTCAAAGTGTTATGAACATTAAATGTGAAATCACATACAAAGTGTGAAGCCAAATACATGGCATAACTCTGATAATAACTGCAAACTACATTCTTTATGGCATTACTGTTTATTGGGTTCTGTTATCTAGCACTTTTCATGGGTTTGTTCATTTAATCCTCACAGGTGCTATCTTTCTCTTCACCTTATAGATGAAGAAACTAAGGCAGTAATATCACTGAGAAGAGGCATAACTTTGACCCCTCCACACCTCCAGCCAGTGCTTCTCCACTTCACGTTAAACAGAGAAACCAGGAGGGCCCCCAGGCTGCCAGTCGACCATGGCCAGACGGCTTGGGAAGACGCAGACAGGTGAACTTTGCGGTACCGTGGTACTCCCACAGACAAGCCTGGGCCAGAGCAGCATAGCCCCCTGGACAAACTGACCTCCACCAGGGAAAAAAGAAACTGACTAATAAGAAATAACAACAATAAAGACATGTGGGAAAGAGGGTGGGAGCACTGAGCACCAAAGATTGGGGGAAGGGAATCCTTCCCGGGACTGTAAATAAACAAGCTGGGAGGGCTGGGGAGGCTCTGGTGGGAGTGGGGGCTCGCGCCCAGCAACCAGGAGCGGGAAGCTTGTGAGAGGAGGGAAGACCCACTTCCCACGTGAGCTGTAAATAAACACGCAGGCCTGACAACACGGGGGCAGTGTCACCTTTCCCAGTGCTCAGAAAGGGGAAAGCCTGTAGCAGAGGTTCACGCACAGGAGAACTCTGAGCAAACAAAGCCTGTGGGACCAGGTGAGTGCTAAGCTCACCCTAGAGATCTGCATAAATAATGCCGCCAGCAACAGCAGGCTGTCAGCAGCGGGCAGGCAAGCCACAGCTGCAGATACCATTTTCAGAACTGTCTCCAGACTCTTTTTTTTTTTTCTTTGTCTCACTACCTTTGATGAGAGAACAACCGAATTAGACCTGCATGCTGAAAAACTTACTGAAACTGTATTGCATTTGAACTTGGGACACTTGGTGGGGTTTTGTGTGTGTGTGTGTGTAGTTTTGTTCTACTTTATGCATCCCCTTTGATGAGACAACTACAGAACAACATCTGAGACACCATCTCCAGGATTGGAGACTGAGACGGACATCCAAATTATTAAGATTGAAACTTCATTGCATTTGAAATTGGAGGTTTTTTGGTTTTTTGGATTTTTGATAATTTTTCCATTTTTCATTTTATTTTAATTCATTTTTATATAGAGATATTTCTTTCATTTACTTATTTTTTATTTTCATTCTTATATTTATTTATTTTTATTTTTGATTTTCAATCCTCTCTCTGTCTCTCTAATGTCTCCTCAGCTTACTGTCAATTAGTACACTAATGCTCCGTTTATACCTTTGAAACTTTCTTGCCTGATACCTTGTTCTGTTTTCTCCTTCTTGTCTGTATATTTGTTTTTCCCTTTTCTTTAACTTCTTGCTTTCCATCCCAGCTCACCCTTCCATTCTAAATATTACCATTGTTATTATTACAAGCTAGAAAATACTTAATTACACACAGTACAGGGACAGTAACAACACCAAAGGCAATGACAGGAAGACAGAAAAAACAGGGAAACCAGTTTCCCCACAGCAAAAAATTAGTACAGGAACCAAAGGGGAATGAAGAAAACAGAAACTCAGATCCAGACTCCAATAAAATGAAGATAAACTATGCCAAAGGACACAATGAAGCCCACAAGAATAATTTAAAAGAAGACATACTGCAGGTACTTAATGAGAATTTCATAGAGATGATCCTGGATAGGGTCAACCAAAATGCACAGGAGACACTCAAGAAATTCCAAGACAACAAAAATAGAGAATTTGAAAAAGCAAAAGAAGAAATAAAGGAAAAAAGAGAAGCACTGTATAAACACCAAAGTGAAAGAGAGAACATGATGAATAAACACATAAATGAACTCAGGACAAAAATAGACAACATTAAAGAGGAAACCACCCAGGATATGGAAAACCTCAGAAAAAAGAATGAAACAGAACTGCAAAACAAAACTGAAGGCCAATCCAGCAGAATAGAACAAACAGAAGACAGAATCTCAGAACTTGAAGATGAAATGGTAATTAAAGGAAAAACCAAAGAACTATTAATTAAACAACTCAAGACCTGTGAAAAGAAAACGCAAGAACTCACCGACTCCATCAAAAGACCAAACTTGAGAATCATGGGCATCGAAGAAGGAGAAGAGGTGCAAGTGAAGGGAATGCGTAATATATTCAACAAAATAATAACGGAAAATTTCCCAAATCTAGAGAAAGATATTCCCATACAGATGCAAGAGGCCTCCAGGACACCAAAAAGACCAGATCAAAATCGAACTACCCCACGACATATAATCATTAAAACAACAAGTTCATAAACTAAGGAAAGAATATTGAAGGCTGTAAGAGAGAAAAAAACAAGTAACATATAAAGGTAAACACATCAAAATCACAGCAGACTTCTCAACAAAAACATTAAAAGCAAGAAAAGTGTGGAGTGAGATCTTCTGGGCACTGAATGAAAATAATTTCAACCCCAGGATACTCTATCCAGCAAAACTATCATTCAAAACAGATGGAGCAATAAAAGTCTTCCATGATAAGCAGAAACTAAAACAATATGTGACCATAAAGCCACCACTACAAAAGATTCTTCAAGGGATTCTGCACACAGAAAGTGAAACCCAACTTAACCATGAAAAGACAGGCAGCACCAAACCACAGGAAAAGAAAAAGCAAGACAGTAGAGAGTAACCTCAACTTAGGTACACACAATCAAACCTTCAAACAACTAAGACAACTAAAGGACAGGAATCACCACATACCTATCAGTACTAACACTTAATGTTAACGGACTTAATTCACCCATCAAAAGGCACCACTTGACAAAATGGATTAAAAAGGAAGATCCAACAATTTGTTCCTTACAGGAGACCCATCTCACCCACAGAAATAAGCACAGGCTTAGGATGAAAGGCTGGAAGAAGATTTACCAAGCAATGACCCTCAAAAACAGGCAGGAGTAGCAATACTTATTTCTGACAAAGTAGACTTCAAACCTACATTGATCAAACAAGATAAAGAAGGACATTCCATACTAATAAAAGAGGAAATAGACCAAAAGGAAATGATAATTATCAACCTGTATGCACCCAATGTCAACACACCCAATTTCATCAAACAAACCTTGAAAGACCTAAAAGCATATATAAACTGCAACACAGTGGTTGTGGGAGACTTTAACACCCCATTATCATCAATAGATAGGTCATCCAAACAAAAAAATCAATAAAGAAATCCAAGATCTAAAATATGCAATAGATCAAATGGACATAGTTGATGTCTACAGAACATTTCATCCAACTTCTACACAATATACATTCTTCTCAGCAGCCCATGGAACCTTCTCCAAAATAGATCATATCCTAGGGCACAAAGCAAGTCTCAGCAAACATAAGAAAATAGAAATTATACTGTGCATGCTATCTGACCACAATGCAGTAAAAGTAGAACTCAACAACAAAAGTAAAGACAAAAAACATGCAAACTGCTGGAAACTAAATAACATTACTTAATAAAGAATGGATCATCGATGAAATAAAAGAGGAAATTAAAAAGTTCCTGGAAGTCAATGAAAAGGAAAACACAACCTACCGGAACCTATGGGACACAGCTAAGGCAGTCTTGAGAGGAAAGTTTATAGCCATGAGTGCATATATTAAAAAGACTGAAAGATCCCAAATCAATGACCTAATGCTACATCTCAAACTCCTAGAAAAACAAGAACAAGCAAATCCCAAAACAAATAGAAGAGAAATAATAAAAATAAAAGCTGAAATCAATGAAATAAAAACAAAAAAAAACATACAAAGAATTAATGAAACAAAAAGTTGATTTTTTGAAAAAATAAACAAGATCGATAGACCCCTGAAAAACCTGACTAAAATGAGGAGAGAAAAAACCCAAGTTAGTAGAATCAGGAATGCAAAAGGGGAGATAAGAACAAACTCCATGGAAGTCCAGGAAATCATGAGACTACTTTGAGAACCTATATTCAACTACATTTGAAAATCTTAAAGAAATGGACAGATTTCTAGATACATATGATCATCCAAACTGAACCAAGAGGAAATTAATCACCTGAATAGACCTATAACACAAAATGAAATTGAAGCAGCAATCAAGAGTCTCCCCAAAAAGAAAAGTCCAGGACCTGATGGATTCTCTGCTGAATTCTATCAGACCTTTAAAGAAGAACTGATACCAACCCTCCTTAAACTGTTCCATGAAATAGAAAGGGAAGGAAAACTGCCAAACACATTTTATGAAACCAGTATTACAATTATCTCAAAACCAGGCAAAGACACCTCCAAAAAGGAGAACTATAGGCCAATCTCCTTAAAGAACATTGATGCAAAAATCCTCAAGAAAATAATGGCAAACCAAATTCAACAACACATCAAAAAGATTATTCACCACAACCAAGTAGGCTTCATCCCAGGGATGCAGGGGTAGTTCAACATATGAAAATCAATAAACGTAATAAACCACATTAACAGAAGCAAAGACAAAAACCACTTGATTATCTCAATAGATGCAGAAAAAGCCTTTGATAAGATCCAACATCATTTCATGATAAAAGCTCTAAGAAAACTAGGAATAGAAGGAAAGTTCCTCAACATTATAAAAGCTATATATGACAAACCTACAGCCAGCATTATACTTAATGGAGAAAAACTGAAACCATTCCCTCTAAAATCAGGAACAGACAAGGATGCCCACTATCTCCACTCCTATTCAGCATAGTACTGGAATTCCTAGCCAGAGCAATTAGGCAAGAAGTAGGAATAAAAGGAATACAAATAGATAAAGAAACTGTCAAAATATCCCTATTTGCAGATGACATGATCCTATACCTTCAAGACCCAAAAAACTCTACTCAAAAGCTTCTAGACATCATCATTAGCTATAGCAAGGTAGCAGGATATAAAATCAACATAGAAAAATCATTAGCTTTTCTATACACTAACAATGAGCAAAATGAAAAAGAATGTATGAAAATGATACCATTTACGATAGCCTCAAAAAAAATCAAATACCTAGGTGTAAACCTAACAAAATATGTGAAAGACTTCTACAAGGAAAACTATACACTTCTGAAGAAAGAGACTGAGGAAGACTATAGAAAGTGGAGAGATCTCCCATGCTCATGGATTGGTAGAATCAACATAGTAAAAATGTCGATACTCCCAAAAGTAATCTACATGTTTAATGCAATTCCCATCAAAATTCCAATGACATTCATTAAAGAGATTGAAAAATCTACTGTTAAATTTATATGGAAACACAAGAGGCCATGAATAGCCAAGGCAATACTCAGTCAAAAGAACAATGCTGGTGGTATCACAATACCTGACTTCAAACTATATTACAAAGCAATAACAATAAAAACAGCATGGTACTGGCACAAAAACAGACATGAAGACCAGTGGAACAGAATAGAGGACCCAGATAAGAAGCCAAACAACTAGAACCAACTTGTCTTTGATAAAGGAGCTAAAAATATACAATGGAGAAAAAGCAGCCTCTTCAACAAAAACTGCTGGGAAAACTGGTTAGCAGTCTGCAAAAAACTGAAACTAGATCCATGTATATCACCCTATACCAAGATTAACTCAAAATGGATCAAGGATCTTAATATCAGACCACAAATTCCAAAGTTGATACAGGAAAGAGTAGGAAATACTCTGGAATTAATAGGTATAGGCAAGAAATTTCTCAACGAACCCCCAGCAGCACAGCAACTAAGAGATAGCATAGATAAATGGGACCTCATAAGGCTAAAAAGCTTCTGTTCATCAAAAGAAATAGTCTCTAAACTAAAGAGAATACCCACAGAGTGGGAGAAAATATTTGCCAGCTACACATCAGACAAAGGACTGACAACCAGAATATATAGGGAACTTAAAAAGCTAAATTCTCCCAAAACTAATGAACCAATAAAGAAATGGGCAAGTGAACTAAACAGAACTTTCTCAAAAGAAGAAATTCAAATGGCCAAAAAACACATGAAAAAATGCTCACCATCTCTAGCAATAAAGGAAATGCAAATTAAAACCACACTAAGATTCCACCTCATCCCTGTTAGAATAGCCATTATTAGCAACACCACCAACAACATGTGTTGGCGAGGATGCAGAGAAAAAGGAACCCTCTTACACTGTTGGTGGGAATGTAAACTAGTACAACCACTCTGGAAAAAAATCTGGAGGCTACTTAAAAAGCTAGACATTGATCTACCAGTTGATCCAGCAATACCACTCTTGGGGATATATCCAAAAAACTGTGACACAGGTTACTCCAGAGGCACCTGCACACCCATGTTTATTGCGGCACTATTCACAATAGCCAAGTTGTGAAAACAGTCAAGATGCCCCACCACCGACGAATGGATTAAGAAAATGTGGTATTTACACACAATGGAATTTTATGCAGCCATGAAGAAGAACAAAATGTTATCATTCGCTGGTAAATGGATGGAATTGGAGATCATTCTGAGTGAGGTTAGCCTGGCCCAAAAGACCAAAAATCGTATGTTCTCCCTCATATGTGGACATTAGATCAAGGGCAAACACAACAAGGGGATTGGACTATGAGCACATGATAAAAGCGAGAGCACACAAGGGAGGGGTGAGGATAGGTAAGACACCTAAAAAACTAGCTAGCATTTGTTGCCCTTAATGCAGAGAAACTAAAGCAGATACCTTAAAAGCAACTGAGGCCAATAGGAAAAGGGGACCAGGAACTAGAGAAAAGGTGAGATCAAAAAGAATTAACCTAGAAGGTAACACCCACGCACAGGAAATCAATGTGAGTCAATGCCCTGTATAGCTATCCTTATCTCAACGAGCAAAAACCCTTGTTCCTTCCTATTATTGCTTATACTCTCTCTACAACAAAATTAGAAATAAGGGCAAAATAGTTTCTGCTGGGTATCGAGGGGGTAGTGGGGAGAGGGAGGGAGCAGAGTGGTTGGTAAGGGAGGTGGTGGGGGCAGGGGGGAGAAATGACCCAAGCCTTGTATGCACATATGAATAATAAAATAAAGAAAAATAGAATTAATTTCTTAAGGAATCTAAGCTTTCAGAAGCAGAAGGAAAGATCCCACTCTTGAGAGGCTTGTTAAGCCAACAATCATCTGAGAGAAGGCAAGTCTCAGTATAGTGAAGTCTAGATTCTACTGGAGATTAGCTGATTCTGGATCAACAAAATTTTTTCTTAATCCCTGCCATCCCAGAGGAATGGAGCATTCACCCCCACTAGTCATCTGTTTCCAACCTCTCCATTACCAGACTCAGAAATCTACCCACCTTTGGTTTTTCAAGGTTTTTGTCCACCATTTTAATTATTTTTCAATCCATCTGCACCATCAACCCAAATTTCATCTACCTTCTACTGTCCTTCATCACTTTAATTTTATTTAAGCACAGATGTATTATTCTTGTTTCCAATAATTCATTTCATTCTTTCTATTTGTCCATCAAACTAACATGTCTAGCGTCTTAACAACTGTCACATTTCAGCCAATACTTGAAGTGACTGTCTTAATACTTTTCTAGATGCAAGGAAGTTTGTGGCTTAGTTTGATATCTATTGTGTATTTAACAGCCCCTGTATGCTTCTTTCCTTGCTTAAAGAAATGAAAGGAAAGAGAAATGATAGCATCTTTTCATATTAGGTAAATAGTGAATCTTGAAGAGCCCAATTCTTTAAGGAGAATAGTCACAAGGGAGGGAATAAAGACAAACTGATTTTAAACACAGAGATGCCCTCTCTACAAGTGACTAGCTAAGAACCCTTGTACAGGTTACATAATTTCCACAAACCCAATGTGCCAGACTCTATGATAACATTGCTTCTTATTCTAAGGAATGATTGCAAAGGTAAATAAATTAATAATGAACATGTGCCTTATGTCTCCTACTTTATGAACTCCCAGTAAACTTTTTTTTCTTATTTGCCTCCTAGATATTTCATAAATATTTCATTTTTACAATAATGCATTTATAGTTCTGTGTTTGTTCTTTTTTAAACTAAGATTTTTGCATAAAGACTTTTAAGCAATCATCTAATAAGAAATTGAAATGGTGAAAAATCTAATGAAAAAGAAAATAAAATAAGATCAATGCCAATAAATCTTGATAGAGACTTTTCAAAAAAAACATGGCTTGCTACAATTAATTTTACACCTGCGTTTTATGACGTCTATTTCATTTTCTAAGGCATTCAATTACATTGAATTCCAGGCTGTGTCATGCCTGGAATAACAGTAAATTCACATTTTTAAAAGCTTCCATGGCAGCTATCAAAGTTTTTGTCTTTTTTTTCGTAAATTGTTCATCTCAGGGATAAAAGCAAGGAAAACATTAAGAAGTTTAGTACCGGGGAATCTGTACTCATTGGCATGAAGTATAGGAGATAGGAATTAAGAAAAGTTGTCTAATATTTCAAAACAGTCATAGCTCTGGTCATTACACAAACATAATATATTCCATGGATATAAATTTCTTAAATGGGCAGCTTATTCTTACTAGTATGGTAAAAACAAAAATGGAGTCAAAATGCTTTCAGTGAGATAATTGATCAACTTAATTTGACTATATTAAACCCAGAGAGGTTTTGCTTTATTGGATAAAGTTTATTCTTTTTTTCTTTATCTTCTTTCTTTGGAGCTACTGTTCCATATACTTAGTATTTAAGTGATTTTCACTGACTGAAGACTGGATAGTGTTAAGGTTTGAATATGGGTAGTTTCTTGAATGTCCACATATAAAGGCTTGAACCCCAAAGCAGTGGCATTGGGAGATCCGGTGTACTTTCAACAGGTGGGGCCTTGAACTGGCCATGGTGGCTGGTGCTTCTAATCCCAGCTACTTCAGGAGGCAGAAACAGAAGTATTTCAGTTCAAGTCCAGCCCAAACAAAACGTTAGCAATAACTTGTCTCAAAAACAAGTTGGATATGGTGACACATGTCTATAACCCCAGTTATTCAGGAGATGGAGATAGGATCTCAGGCAAAAATTATGAGACCCTACCTGGAAAAACAAACTAAAAGCAAAAGAAGTGTGGGCATAGCTCAAGTTGTAGAGCACTTGCCTAGTAAACTCAAGGCCCTAACTCAATCCCCACTGCTGCCAAAAAACAAGATAGGGGCTAGTATGATTATTTGAGTCATTAAGGATATTTCCACAAAAAGGATTATGGCACTCTAGTTTCTCAGGCTTTCCCTGTTTCCTGGCTCAAAGTGTGAGCACTTCTTTGAAACAAGCTCCCACCAAGATGTGCAACCCACACCAAAGGTCCAAACCAATGAGGTCACCCAGTCTTGGATTTGAACTTCCAGAATCACAAACTAACATAAACCTCTTTTTTTTTTCATAAGTAGCCTGACTCAAGTATTTCATTATTATGACAAAAGCTAACTAACACAGATTGGAAAGTGTGTATTATACACATAAACTCTGTTTTCTCCAACTATTGTGAATGACAGTTACTAGATGTCTTGCACATAAGGTATTCAATAAAGTATCTTGATTGTTTGCCTCAATGGTAATATCTCTCTTTATCCTCCAAGATACATAGTAACTTTATCCCAAATAGCTCTCAAAGTTGGCTGCCTGTTGGCTGTCATCTGGTATATGTCTGACTGTCTCTGTAAAGACAGAGTGATATAAGATAGCATGAGAGTGGACATGTTCTATTTCCAATGAGAGGTGAGAATGCAGGAAGTATCAGTACCAAAGGATAGAAGAAATTCTTCTTTGCACCAAAGGGATTTTAGTAAAGTGAGACAGGCATGAAAATTAGAAGACATGCATTTGGTGTCCAGCTCAACTACCTGCTTGCTCTACAATGATACGCAGTTTCCTTACCTAGCCTGAAGTCTCATTTTTCTCACTTGGAAGCTGGGAAATACACTTTCTGTGTAGTTTGACATGAGACTCCAATCAAAACTGACCATGAACTTAAGCATTAAACTTTGAAGTACTCCACTGATAGGAGACAACATCCATTTTGGATACAAAAGAGAATAATTTTTCACACTGTGAAAGTATGAATGATAACAGACCTGACACAGACAACTGAGGCCCAGAGACTTGTGACTTTTCAGAATCATATGACTATGTTGAACAAATCATTCAATCTTTTGTTTCTAAGCATTTTATATAAAGTAAAATGAAATAGCAAAGCTTAGGAGCAAAAGGAAGAACAAAGGTATATTTCAATATATCTAAACTCTTCCCAAGTCATTCCTAGAATTCAAAATCATATTTTTACTAAGAAATCAAGGATGTACTTTCTTCCTATAAAGCCCCAACATCCACAATTTGGACTGTATCTGGAATCTGAGAAGCTGAATAAGACACAAATTCATCATAAAACATAAGCTCGCCTTCCCTCAGTGTGGCTTTATTGCATATTTATACCTGTGGCTCCTGGGTGCTTCTGAGGCAGGAGATATGCTTGTTTGCCACTTGGACTAGCTCCATTGACACTCACCTGTGCTGGGCTTAGTTTGGCAGCCCCCTCTGAGCCTTGCAAAACATTTCTTTGAGCCAGAAGGAGCCTGGGGATTCTGCAAAAGTCCAAAGACTCCACCCCAGGTATTGGCAGGAAGAACTTACTGAGCTCTGAGGCCTTTCCAGAGCTTGCCAGATCACAAACGTGAGGCCCATATCACAGGTGCACAGCATCTCAGAAGACAGCCACCAAATCACACATTCTAATCACAGAGCCTGAAGGTAGGTGGAATTTGAGCAGCAATTTCTCTTTCAACAATCTCTCCTCGACTTTTCTTGGGAACCAACAGGGAGATGTTGGATCAGACTATTAATGAATCAGGACACACTTTATTGGTCCTAAAGCGCATTTGTCATGGCAATTTACATGAGTTAGCACCATGTTTCGAAAGTTTGCTGCAGAATCTAGCAAGTATTTCTTTTAATAAGCTAACCTATCCAGAACGACTTGTACTTTCATGGTATTTATTATATATTGTCATAAACACTATTAAATTTAATTATTGAACCATTTTATTTCTAAGAAAACTGTTCATTATTGAAGAAAGAAAGAATTTTGAGCGACACACCCTATAGCAGTTCTTATTCAGTTGGATATAGAAGAGAATCCAGTGGTATTTTTGTCTCATTTTAGTTAAAAGGAAGTCCAAAGGTCTACACCATGTCCAGGATCCTAGAATTCTGGGATGGAAAAGGAAGACCCATGGACTATGAAGCAGGTTGACTTCAAGCACCTTCTAGTAACTAAACTCAAGAGAAAAACTAAAATCAACTTTAAATAAATAAGTAAGCAAGTTATCAATCTTTGGGTGTAAAGATGGCAGATTTATGGACAATGCACCAGATTGACAGACCCAGGAAAGCCTCAGAAAGACGCAATGCAGTACAAAGTGTATTTCATATGCTTATCTGTGTGGAGCTCAGTCAACTAGACTTACACTTTTAATAATTATTACTAATCCTCTAGTACTTAATACATGTGTCCTCCTACAACTGGAATCAACTGATTTAGAGTGGCCAACTTTGCTGTGATGTGCGATCCCTCTATGACTTTTTGAGGTACTTATGTGTGCCCTCCCCCCATGTTTTCACTAATCTCTCATAATCAAAGTCCTTTCAGATGATGCTACCTTTCTAAGAGTTAATGTGGCATGATAATTTCAGACCATCGGCCCTGGGTTCCTGACTAGCCATCTGTCTTTAGGAGAGTGACTTAATGTCTCTGTTATGTATAACTATAGTACAAAAGTGATTGTAACTGCCTTAGGGTTATTGTGAGGATGGAGTTAAAATATGCCAAGTCCTTAATATTGTGCCTAGTAATTAATGAATATATTTAGAGGACTCTACGATTTATTATTTTTATTATGAATGTCCTCTCCTCTGTTTTCCAGAACTAGCCATGATAGGAAAGCAAAAAATAACAGTTTGGAATTTTTTTTGTGGTATTGGGGCTTGAACTCAGGGTTTTCCCTTAAGCTACTCCACTGGCCCATTTTATGTGATGGGAATATTCGAGATGGGGTCTTACGAACTATTTGCCTGGGGTGGCTTTGAACCATGATCCTCCTGACCTCTGCCTCCTGAGTAGCTAGGATTACAGGTGTGAGCCACCAGTGCCCAGTTGGAATTTTTTTAAATGCTAACATTATTCAATTATCAGATGCATATTTTTAAAAGATATTTTGCATTTTAAAATAAGGAAGAAGGTGACACATTGGTATAAATATGTAGAATCCCTCTGAATGCAGACTGAGGCAGGTATGTTAAATTGTACACTTAAATTATATGAGCAATATTGCTATCAGTAACACAATTTTCTAAAGTGATGATCAACTCAGTAGAGTTCTGAAAAGCAAAACAAAGTACAACTGCTTATTGATTTGTACATTCATCGAATTTTTGGAAATGATGTATATTAAAAATGAGTAATATATCCTTTTGGAATTTTATGAAAACAGGTATATGTTCTGGACTCATGCAATTATAATCTGGCAAAATTTTTTGTTTCTTTCCAGGAAAAAAAAAAGAGGTAAATATTGCAGTGTCTGAGATCCTTCTGCAGAGAGCTTCACTGGGGCTCTTCACAATAACTGCATATCACTTCAGAAATATCAACAATTTCTGGGCTGTGGATAACTGGTTGCCAAACCACGTCTTCAGTCTTGCCGTTGGGTTGGTAAAGAGGAGCATCTTCAAGATTTTATGTTAAGAATAGAAGAAAGCTGAGTATGTTTACATGCTGAAGAGGGCAAGGTAAAGAAAGGGAAGGGCTGATGGAGGTGTGCTAAAGTGGTTAATTGATAAAATAAGAATGCCAAGGCTGGAAGGAAGGAATCCAAAACACCCATCTTAGATAACAGGACAGAACCTCACCCACTTAATAGGAAGAAAAAAGAAAAATGCAGCTATGACAATGGGGATCATGGAGGTTGGAGGATAAGATGGGAATTTTCACAAGCTTATAAAAGTGGCTTCTATCATTTAGGATGATTTATAATTACAGTGACAATTTCCCAAGTAAATTTTAATTAAATCACACAGGCACTTTTATCTGACTTAAGAAGTAAGACATATCCAGATTTAACAAATAAATAATGCAAAATAATAGATAATTATCTGAAAATGACACAAAATATTCATTTTAGTTGCTAGAAAGGCAAGGCAGGACAAGTGGAATGATGAAAAGGGAAGTGTTGCTACCTTATCAAAGCTGAGCATCCTCTGGCCTCTTTCCCTGACACTTCACAGACAATTCCTATAAACCAGTGTTTTTCAATAGATGCTCCATGGCCCACGGACCAGTATCATCAGCATCACCTAGGAACATGTGAGATCTGCACATCCTCAGACTATGTCAGGCTACTGAATTACAAACCTGGGAATAGGTAGGGCTCAGCAATCTGTATTCTAATGAGCACTATAGGTCCATGCTAGTGTTTGAGAACCACTGATATAAACAGCTGATTCCCCAAATCCAGATGCAGAAAGCAGACATCTGAGGATTTCAAAGGCAGTTATAAGGACTTTGTAAAGTCGAGGAGAATGGTTCTGTGTGATTCCCACACAATATTGTTAGTTTCTGTACTCCTAGAGGCATTTCAAATTAATTTTCAAGTTTAATTTTAAAAAGTGAAGGTTGCTGGTTTTTTTTAGTGAATGTAACACAAATTAGACAATACACAAGGGCATCCACAAATCTATTGCAGAGACAATGTGATAAATGTATGACAATTCAGTTTTATCTGATAATTTACCTCATTAATATAAAACTTAAGACATTTATTGTGGTAAGAGAACATGTGCTAGACTTAGAATAGCATTTTTTTCACCTTTGTCTCACTGTGTAACCAACCATGTGCATCTTAACTTGCCTGAAAATAACTTGACTCATATGTAGTGATTGCTTAATGTTATTGTACCTAGCACAGTGTTTGAGGTGTCATGAGAGTTCAATAAAAGATCTAAAAAAAAACTCATCCTTGTGTGTTTTGTTGTGACTCTTACCATTATTGGCATCTACTTTGGATAGGATGCTGAAGCTATAAAGAAGATCCATGATGTTTGGCGAAGGGAGAGTCTAGAGGAGCTGGGGAGGAGATGCAGCCCAGGAGATTACACCATAAAAAAGGCTTCCAGTGCTGGAGGTGCTGGAGACCAATCTCAGATAATGAGAGAAGAGGCATGAGAAAGGTATTCAGAGCTGAGGGCCCACAAGCATAGGGCATCAAGCTGAAGACAGATCTGTCATTTAGGGAATATTCAAGGAATACAGCAGGACTGACGAGAAGGACTCATGGCAGAGAAGTGAGATGAAACTGTAGACTGAGCCAAGGCCCCACCATGAAAGACCCTGCTTCTACTTTCCTAACTAAGGTATTGGACAATATTTGAAGAAAATAAGAAGACTTTCCTTTGTTGAGATGCATTTAAAAAATTCTACTCAGGTAAAGGGAGGAGAATTTTTAAAATGGAGAAGTCAGAGTCAAGGAATTGGTCTGGAGCTTATTACCTAAATCTGATATCCAAAGATGAGAGCCTAGGTAGAGCCATGGGGAAGATCAAGAGGTTATTTGAGAAGATTTTAAAGGAAAACAATGTTTTCTGATAGTTAACAGGAACCTCATGATCAATACTTACCATATTAAGGTATAATGAGCACACAGATTGACTCTTTGAGCACATTGCATTTGACTAGCAATGTACCAAGGGCAATGGGAATTGATCCCAAAACTTAAGACACTACAATATCACAGAGATCACAAACTACATGTGCTGGCACTGAGCACTCTGAAGGTAGCAGATGCTGCATGCTGGAGGGTAAGGTAGACACCCAAGTGAGGGAATGTCTTAAAAACTGCTCTGGAAACTGTCATTGCCTGAAAGAGCAGTGACCTTGCACAACTCAATGATCCTTTCTGACTGTAGTTTCCTCATCTATCTAAGTGATAGAATCTGAATTAAAGGTATTGGAACTGACCCAGGTTATGATTCTCTAGCTAGAGTTGGTACTTGCATCCCAGCATACCAAAAGTTTGAAAAAAAAAAAGAAAAAGACAAGATGCTTCATCTTGGAAAAGGTTTTTGTTTCCTGATAATTATAATTCACTATCCTATTAAAATGAACATAGATATAATTCAGCATACAATGCAAATATGCAAAAAAAATTTAAAGATAAACTATAATAGTTTAAAGACATATCTGACTTGCAAAATATGGTAGACAGGGTTCTTTAATAACCCTCTGTGGTCCACATCTCCTTCTGTTTAAATAGTTGTGTGATTCTTTTCCCTTAGATACATGCTAGTCCTGGCGAACTTAAGTCTTAATTGTTGTTATAATGGTTAGATGAGGTTCTGGTGTTATAACAAATAAAATGCTAGAATGTCAGAGTTACAAGAGCCCTTAGTGGCCTATTAGTTCATATGTTTACTGATTTTATTGTATAAATTAAGAAAGTCAACCTGTTTTCCCAAGATTTCCTGACTGGTTATTGATGAGCTGCAATGAAAACCCAGTATTCTGACAGTATTCCTATGAATGACTCTGAGCCTTCATGCAGGTGAATATGTGAATGAATATGACCATACTAATTATTAATGCCTTATACATACATATAATGACATTCATTGACTTACTGACTCTACAATATATTTTGTAGAAAGTTTGCTTATTTACTTGTTAGTTTAAAACATCTGGATGCAAAGGTTTTGTTTTGCTTCCTATTTATATTCCGTGACTCCTAAAGGACACTATCAAAAATCTTTGGACAATGATCACAGAATATTGAATTGAAAACATTTCCCAAAGCCCCAAGACATATTTCAACACTCACCTCCAGACACCATTGTTGCATGGCTGCCCAAGATAAGACCGGCCCTATTTTATAATTCAACTTCACTTCAGGGCAGAGAGAATGAGGCAGAGCATCATAAACCCAGCCAATGGAATGTGTTATAAAAGCCCTTGTTCTTTCACCCTAAGGACAAGCTGTAGCGAGATGATATGGGAAATGTGGATACACAGTCTCTGCTTTTAGATAGCAATGAATTTTTGGAAAGTCAATGCAGTCCTCTCAGTGATTATAATTGCCATGGATGCCCAGAGGGCCAGGGATGAAGGTACCATTGTGTTTGCTGCTGATGTTTTTGGTGTTATGCTGTGGAGTTTGTTGCTATTCTTTGAATGGTCCTCAGCACATAGCATGCTGTCATTAAACCAGTTTGGAATATGTCAACAATGAGGATTCTGTGTTCCTTCCTAGTGTGTATGTTCATCAGGATGACCTCGGTCATGCTGTAGTAACAAACAATTCCCAAATCCCAATAGGTTAAAATAAGAAAGATGCATTTCTTGTTCTCATTAAATGCTCATTATGCATCAGCAGGAAACTGCTGTGAGTTGATATCTCTGTGTCCCAGGCTGGCAGAGCTTCTCATACTAAAACACCTGGATGATGGCACAGAAAGTAGAATTTTAAACAGGAGGCTGATTAGGCCTTCTCTTTTCCTTTGTTTAGATATTGTGGTGTGGACAGAAAAGGCCTAAAGAGAGGCTAAATTCAAGGAGAAATTCATAGGTGATTTATTAGAAATGGTTTTGTTCCATTAAGCATATGCCTGACCTTGGGCAAGTTATTCTTCATGGTTGCAAGCCCTGCAGCCCTACCCTGGAAAAAGAACAGCTTGGCTCATAAGATCTTATTTCCCACAATGCCATTTGACACTAATGATCTGACAAAAGCATGCTAACAGCCAGACCCTCCTGTGCAGGAATGTGCTAATGGCTGATGCAGGCTCAGCTCATTGATTTGACCAGCCTTGTATCACCAGCAGAGGAAAATAGCACCTCCATGGGATAGGACTGAAAGCTATGGATAGAAATGACAATACTCTCTAAGACTATGTATCATATTACACCCTACAAACCACTTCCCTCTACATCATCAATCTGTACATCACAGACAATGCCGTGAGACAGGTAGGGTGGTAATTAGCATCTACATTTGTGAAAGAGAGCTAAGTGAGGCTTCTGCCAGCTGAGAGAACAAGGACTAAAATCTAAATGTGATGGTCAAGTTTGACCATTGGCTTGATTGGATTAAGAAATACCTATGAGATTAGTAGACACACCTCTGGTTGTATCTGTCAAGGCACTTTCAGAGACAATTAGCTCATAAGAGACCTGACCTAATCAATTGATTAATCCCTTGATGGAGTCATAATTTGATTTCATTATTGGGAAATAGTGAAAGGTAGGAGGCAAGCCCTCATTGGAGGCAGTAGCTCACTTGGAGTTCATCCTTAAGGGCTAGCTCTTGTCCCTTCCTGTATCCCTTTTCTTTACTTCATGGCCACCATGATGTGAATGAACTTCTCTGCTCTACCATGCCCTTCCCACCATGATGGACTGACACTTCTGAAATGGTGAGCCAAAATAAGTCTTTCCTCCCTTAAGTTTTTCTCTCAAATATTTTGTCACAGCAACAAGAAAAGCAACTCATGGAGTAAACAAGTTTAAAACATTTCAAATCCATACTCCTAGACTTTATTTATGTTTATTGTCTCTTGGTTATTTAGACTTGGAATATGACCATTACTATATTCTCTACTCTGAGATTTATATATTTCTGTAAAAGAAGAATGATGACAGTCACAATGATGGTGATAAAGATGATGCCAATGTCAGAAGGTAACCACCTTGATAAGACCAATGTCAGATCAGGTACATTGTTCTACTTCACATCTTACAAAATTGTGGAATTAGTTTTGGTGAGCTACACTGTCATCTGCATTCTACCTACTCTTCTAAGCATGTCCACATTCCTGAGGATGTGAACAAACGCCCCTTACATATCCCATTCTACCCGCCACACTTCTTGCTTAGCAAGCCCCTCTCATCCTTCTTCCCAAACCTATGTCCCATCTTACAAGGTGTCATAAACTTCATCCTCATTAAGGATTCTGATGACAATCATTCTCTCCTAATTTTGACATTTCCCCTTCCTCTGAAGTCAGCTGCCTCATCCCCAGTCCATGTGTCCATTTAGAATATATGGCGCCATCTATCTTGTACTTGGCTGGTCACAAGTGGTAGAAAGAACACAGATTTGGGAGGTCACACTGAAGTCTCAACTCTGCCACTGATCAGTTGACCGCTTTGCTGAAGTCAATGAATCCTCTGGAAACACAATTTCCTTGTCTACTATGTTGAGAAAGTATTTCCTGTCTAGGAACCCCACAGTTTCTGAACATCAATAAAGGAGAGATTATAAAGTACTTTATTATTGTATGGCTAAAGAGATAGTCCTTGTTTTTGATTTGTTATTTAAATATTATGATTTTTGCATGTTTTCCCTCACATGTGGATTATAGACCTAAAACAAATGCAATATTATTGGACATGGGTCACACACTAAGGGGAGAACATGAATGGGAAGAGTAAGCATAGGGAAAGAAACCTAAAACTTGAATGTGTTTGAAGTGCTCACTGTAGAAGAGTGAATATAGTAATCTTAAACTGGCAGAGGGGACTAGGAAGAAGTGAAGAGGTCTGGTAGAGATGAAACAATGTGTGTTGTAATACACATGTGCATGGAAGCAATGCTAGGAATCTCTCTGTATAGCTATCTTTATGTTAAACTAGCAAAACGCTATGTCTTTCTTATTTTCTCTTATGTTTTCTCTTCAACAAAATCGAAGAACAAGAGGGTAGAACAGGTTCTGCCAGGAAGTGGTGGGGGGAGGGCGGAGATGGCCAAACAATGTATACATATATGAGTAAATGTAAAAATGATAAATTAAAATAAATCTCATGATTTTTGGTCAACATTTTACTAATGTCTTCTGTGAAATCTCCCATCTGAACATAATCTCTGACTTGAACTTTCATGCTACTTTTTTTAAGTCAGTAAGAGAAAAAAGTTTTTCTGAATACTTGGGATATTAAATTTTCTTGTATTGTTATTTCATTCCCACATCAGCCGCTGAGGAAAATGTATTCTCCCTTCCCAAATGGGAAATAACTCTCATGTTTCTGTCCTGAGTGGTGCCACTGACAGAGAGAAAAGAAAGATCAGCTCTGGGAAGGTGCTGGTGGAGGGGCTTGCTGATGTGCACAAATGGAACCATGCTGGAAGCAGGCACACTCAGATCTGCACCCAGGAGAGGTCTCAGCTGTGCCTAGACACATGTGAATCATTAATAAGGATGAAATTGGGGCTGAATGTGTAAATGTGGTCACAGGGAGAATAAATACAGACTATGAAGAATGCTGGGAACTAGCATTTTTAAAAAGGGGTGAAGAAGAGTGGATGATAAAGAAGATTAAGGAGAACTAGGGGAGCAGGGAATAACATGATGATATGCTATCATAAAATTCAGAAGAGGAATTATAAGTGGGGAGAAAAGTCAGCAATACTTACAGTTGTTTAAGTTCTGTAATGGTCAGTGAATTTGACAGTTAGTTCTTTGTGAACAGCAGGGAGGCCATTTCCAGGGGACTGCACTGACTGGTATGAAAGGGATGCATCACTGTAGTTTAAGGAATGACTGGCAGGGAAGTATCACACAGGGAGAGTGATAGATGACAATATGTATAAGTAAAGAACTATGAATGATATCAGGAGAGAATGAAGGCTTTCAGGAGAAATCGGGCATGGGAAATGGCTAACAAACCAGCAGAAAGTTAGCAGTTGTTTGCAGAGGAACAGTGATCTGCTCATTAAGTCTTAGGTCTGACCATCTACTACACAAGTCCAAGATACATTAAGAAATGTGATCCCATTAAACCTCCAAAGTTGAAGAAAACTATGGATAAGCTATAGCACTTCCAGTAAGGGTGATGGACATAAGAAAGGAACTCAGTATTCTCCATGGCATGTGTAAATACACACACAATAACAATGTGCTAATGCATATAAACTACATATCACATAAATCATATAAGAGCATGAACACACATAAACATACACAACACAAGCCACATATACAACAAACAACACACATAAAACACCATACACAACACTCATACACCACATACAGAGCACAGAGTACACACCTGGCATATGCGTAGCATACAAATCACATATTTATGCACATACCTCATGCAACAGCTTCACACATGCACACATACCACATGCATAATATACCCACATAACACACACAAATACACACACAGGGTGGAGTTACCTAGCAACTCAACGCTATTTACACAATGGTCTCAAAGCAAGAGATGGGTGGAAGGAAAGAGAAGATGTGTGCTAATGCTTGTAGAGCTGCATGATCAAATATTTAACCAAGTCAAAGGGAAGGGAAGGCAACCAAGAGAAAAAGGGATGAGAATAAGAAGTGATCGCCTCCTCTTCCTATAGGTAAAAGGATCAGAGCTCCGGCAGGAGCACAAACTGTAGGCCTCTGAGTCCACCCTAGATATCCAAGGTGAGTCAGAGCAAGTGCAACTTCACTCCTTGAAAGGACAAAAATTTTGGTTTTGTTTTTTTTTGACTGGTAATGAATGAGTACCCTATTTGAAACTCTCTCACATCTATCTTGGTCACTGTTGGAAATACTAAAGACACAGAAAGACCATTCACATTACATGCAGTAACTACAGACTCTCTTTTTTGTTGACAGAAAAGAGAGACTGACAGAGAGGACATCAGGCCAAACCTGTTACAAAGGGTAAGGTCTACTGCCCTTGATGGACAATTGCATTTTACACAGAGTTCATGCTAAAAGCAGTTTCCAAACTGAATTCTTTTACATAAAAGAATCTAATTATTAATATCCATTTCTTGCTTTCTTGTCTCCATTGAAAAAGGATGGAGTGAGCAAGAAAATTGTCCTTGTGTAATTTTTTTCTGTTCTCGCTTTTCACTTCTAGAGTAGAAAATTCTGGAAAATATTTCCAGACTCTTAGCAGTGATATTCAGGCTCCATTTCTTCCTGCCTTCCTTTTATTTCCCAGGTCTCTTCTGATAGCACCAAGTTGCATGCTGGGCTGTCATAGAATGTTCTGAGTTGTGCAAAAGGAACTGGAACAGAGAAAAAAAAGTTTTTTTCCCATCGTTCTTAAGTTAGTCATTGTCTCCAGCAGGGATATCCATTTCCTCTCACTTTCCTTGTCTGGCTTCTTTTTTTTTTCTTTTTTCATTTTTTTCTCTACAGATATTCTGATGTGAACTCAGTATATATTACCCCAAAAGTCCCCAGGATGCCAAAAAAGATCTCTGCTAACAGACTCTCTTAACATGCCCTTCCAGAGATGGTTTTATTGTTCTCTAGATTACATGGGGATCTTAGTCTACTCTCACAAGTGCCTGTTCTTCCCTGGTTTTCTGCACAGTCACAATACAACAGTGTACAATAATAAGGTGTCCCAACTGGTACACAATGAAAAAGCTAAAATGTCCTCAGCTTTCAACTGCTAGCTAGTTTAGTGACTCTTTGAAGTTTTTCCTTGAGTTCAAAGAATTGGCACATAGTGATTGAATCTTTGGAAACATGTGCCTAAAACAATGCTTTCATTTTGCATGGGACAGTCCCAGTTTAAGCCTATTGTCCAGTTACAGTTCTTAATAGTACCTACCTCACTCTCAAGTGTGTTTGCACAGTAGGTTCTGTAGTCAGGGAGAATAAACTATATTTTACAGACACAAAGATACAAAAGGCAGAACCCTTAGATTACCCTTTTGAAAGACAAGCAAATCAACAATTACTATACTACATTAGATAAAGGTGTATATACAAGGTCATGCAGCTTTGCTCCATTGTGTCTATGTCCCACTCAGCACAAAGGCTTGTGACAGTTTCATTGGTTTTTTTTTTGTTTAAACAATCACAGTGTTCTATAGTTGGATCGCTCCCAATTACAGTCCCTCCCTCCTTCCTTCTATCTGTGTCATCATTTTCTTTCCTTTCTCCCCCAATCCTTTCTTCTACATCTCTTGAGTATCCTGGACCCACAAGAATGGTAAGACAGACAAACAGGTGGGTAAGAATCACAGGGTGTGCAAACATACATTCCAATTCTGAGTCCCTTCCCAACTCCTGCAGCAAAAACAAACTGGACCCACCACTGCCTGTCACCATGCAGTCTCTGCCTTTCTCTACTAAGTCATGCTGTATAAAGAAAAATTACTGGTTCCTGCTGCAGTCGTCAGTACCAATACTGTCCCCTCCTGGTAGCCCAGTTTTGCAGTTAGTTTCTGCTTTTTCTCTCTTGGTTATTGGTGATATAAATAGTCAGGACTAACAAATGCTCCAGATTGATACTGGTGTTTTATCTAAACATGGTCAAATCGGTGTGGATATTTGACCTAATGGCACCTATTAGCCCAAGAAGGTTTGACTGCTGCCTGTGTCACTGACTATGGCGTTGGCCTTCTGCAGCCAATCCTGAGAGGAAAGGAGGCCCTCCCCTTCCTCAGCTATCACTTTTCTTCTTCTCTGAAAAGGATGATTTCACTTATCATTTTCTCATAAGTTTCTCTTTCCAAGATTACAACTCCCATAAATGAACCATTCAAGCTGTATGGTTCCATGTGAGTAAAAATATAATCTCCATCTACCAATGTTGAATATTCCTGGGTTTATTATGCATGTATAATTTTATCAACTTTTTAATTAAAATATCATCACAATTTAAGAGAGAAAAGGAGAGGACAGAAGAAAGGCCCGAGTGGGAGAGACCTGTTAGAATGCATTGAGTTGGATAAATTGTTCATTTCCTTACCCTAAAGTGTTCTGAAGTTCTGACATCTTTGCATTTTTAGTGATTTCGTATCTTGAAGTTTATAGGTCAAAAAATATGAGACATGGTCCTGCCAAGTTACAAGGATATAAAAACAAATCGTAAGCACAAAAGTTAAATGAAGAGCTTCAATTCTGTGAGAAAAGGTGAAGGCTGAGATGGGAACAGGGATTTCAGAGGGCACAGAAGAAATGTGCCAGCATGGGGGTGGAAGAAAGGAAGATTCGTGGACATTTTTCTCTTAGATTATCCTTGAGTTGTGTCCTAAGAGATCTTGTTTCCTAAGGTTTCAATTTCTTCTAGTAGAAGGAGAATATTTTCTTTCTCAACTGCACTCATCCTTATTCCTTTGTGTCCTTAGCTCACAGAGGGCTCCCAGCACTTGTTGATTGAGTGATTGATTTGACTGATTGTTTAAAACAAGTGATAAAATGAGATAACCCAGAAATGTCTTAGAGCAGCAGAAAATTTCCACCAAATCTGCAGGCAAATCTCTGTATGACCTTGAATAACCGTTTACCTCACAGTTTCTTCAACTGTAAAATAAGTATGACCACATAATCACTAAGCTGCAAGGCTGAATTTTAACTTCCTGAGCCTATAACTGTGACTATTGGATCACAACTAGATAGAAGGCTACATGAGAAACTCTAGGACTTCTTGACTTGTATACCAAAGTCATTTTAAGGGGAGAACTTAAACCTCAGCTTCTCTATTTATAATTAAGCACATTAAAATGGATGATATTTTTTATTCTGTCCCCTCTAAACTGTAAGAACTATCTGAATCAAAACGTTGAGACTTCATCTTCCAAGATCAGACCCTAATGACACCATATCAATTCTCAATACAAGTAAGAGGAATAGATCTGATCCACATATAATTCACTGGCCCATTGATGAGAGACCAGTATTTTCAGTAGGTTCATTTTTATCTCAGCCATAAAATCACAATCCTATCTCAAGCATGATATTTTCCCTTTCAATATAAGAGGCAATTTATTTTATTGTTACTTGAAACTAAAGAAATCCAATAACCTGGCTTAGAGTCAAAGAAGATCATAATGACAAAATGATTGATCTTTTTATAATGCTTTGCCTTGCTATTCTTAAATTGGAGAAATGCAATATAGAAGATATTCATTTATACCACCAACTGGTATTCATCTCTGTAATAGAATGTAATTCTCCTTTGTATTTATTAAGTACCTGTCATCACTAGAAATACAAAGTAAAAGAGCTTCACTATTAATTCTCAGCCATGGTCAAATATTAGTTGTTATATTCCACTGACATAAAGGATCTTTTTGGGGACATGAGGCAGAAATATAAGATTTCTTGTACAGTGAGAAAATTAAAGGTGGTGTATCCAGGATCCAAAGGTGAAAATGGAGCTAAGCAAATACTATTCAGTAGAAAAGGGAAAAAATACTTTAAGAAATGGAGTTGCCTGGTAATGGAGGCTGGCAAAGAGTGACAACCCCTGCTCTGGGATAGATATATTACACGCCATCTTGCTAAATCTTTATAGTGCCCTTCTGAGATGTCTTAATTACCCCATCACATAAATGAAAAGATAGAGGCTCAAGAAAGTGAATTTCTTCTCTTTAAGTCATTGATCTGTTACATAATCAAGCCACAATTTAAAATAAATGGCATCTGATTCATTATTTCACAGTACATCATGATGATGTAGTTTTTTGCCATCGACTAATGTACTCAGACAAAAGCCAGCTGACAATAACAACAAAAGTAAATAGTTATGAGTCCTTAAGTCTGAAATCCTTGGTTAAGAATAGTCTTGGGTAAAGTACTTGAACTATGTAAGGTCTTCAGGAATACATAATTCTTAAGTATTCTGCACTAACCCACTGGGATGGAGTGATTTTGAGAATTGACCCAGGGTTTTTGTGAAATTTGAGTACATGAAAATTATCCTAGATGGCTGATTAGAGGAAAAGGAAGAGAAGTAGGTCCTAATGCATCTACCACAGATTGCTGCCCTTCCAAAGCACTCAGATTGACTAAAATTCCCTGATTCTTAAGTTCGTGGCAGTAACATACTAAGCCAATGCTGGGGAAACTTCTCTGAGTTGTGCTTCTCTCGAGTTCTTGCAGTAAAAGAGAACTCACTAACTACATCACCAAAACTCTGCTCCCTAAAGTTTGATGAATGCCATGTTGACTCACTCCATCTTTGTACAACTCTAACTCATAGAAAATTTTTTCCTAAATTAAGCTGTAGTTTTGTTGTAATTTCTATCCATTGTCCCTCTTTTTCATTGGGAGTCAAATAACAAATTCATATAGGCTTTTAAATTATTTTAGATAAATATCATCCTCACTTTATGTGTGATCTTGAAAACAGTAAAGATGTCGCACAGAAATCACATGTTGTCTCTAAGCTTTGCTTCTCACTCCAGTCTTCGGTAGGTTGTTTTCCCTTTCTGCCCCTCTACCCCAGGTTGTAGATACCTCCTCTGAAAAATTAGTGGGTTGATAAAATGAATTTTTGTAGCTTCTCTGATCTTGGATTTCAGTGAGTATCTGGTCCCTCAGGATAAACAGAATCAATGCGTCTACACCCTATGCTTGCTAGTTTCCTAGGAATTTTACTGGGGAAAGGAACTCAGTCCCAGCCATTTCTCTACATGTAATGGTAGGGTTTTTTTTCTTTATTTTTGTGCTGGGTGGGGATACACTGTGGCATCTACAAAAGTACTTGAATTCACCCCCTCCATAGCTCTCCTTTATTCCCCCCGATTCCTGGAACAGTTTCAACAGTTATCATTTTTACATTTGCATACATGTATATACCAGAGGATTTTTCTATAAGATTTTTTGCCATCCTGCTCTCAATGCATAATCTCATAAATCCAGGGCAATGAAAACTCTCTCCTCCTCTCCTCTTACAAACACAGTGTTTCAATTGTGCTAAACCCAAAGTACACATTGCCACCACCTACACCACCCGTCTGGCTTACAAGGTTCACTAATTTTTCCCTATCCAAGTCCTTTTTATTATTTGACAGCTTTATTTAGGTACAACTGATAGACACATATGAAAAGTCTATAGCTAACATCATATGCAATGGTAAAAAACTGAAAAATTTTCCTTGAAGATCAAGAACAACACAAAGATACCCCCTCTCACCTCTTCTCTTCAACATAAGAATCCCTATCCAGACCAATTACACAAGAAAAAGAAATAAAAGTCTTCCAAATCAAGAAGGAAGAAGTAAATCATCAATTTACTGATGAAAGGAACTTGTAAAGTCCTAAGGACTACACATACATACATATACACATATTTATACACACCCACATTAGTACTAATAAGTGAACTTGTAAACAGGTAAACTTTTATGATACAAAATCAACATATAATAATCAGTTGTTTCTATATGCAATAAATTATTCGAAAATAAAAATCCTATTTACAATAGTATCAAGAAGAATAAAATATTTATTAATAAGCTTAATCAAGGAGATGAAAGACCTAGAGAAAACTAAAAAACATTGATGAACTAATTTTAAATGACACAAATAAATTGAAAGTTATCCTGTGTTCATGGATTGGAAGAGTTAATGTTGTTAAAACACCCATATTACCCAAAACAAACTATATATTCAATACTATCACCATTAGAGTCCATTTTAAAAATTAATTCTTGCAATGAGCTACATATTTTTCAAGATGTTTCTTACCAAAATCCATTATGGAAAATAATACTTTAATAGTTACCATTTGTATTAATCAATGGGCCATGGTCTTTCACTTCAGAAATTCAAATCTTCAGAAAGTCTACACTTACTAAGAAATTATAACAGTTCTAAATAAACACTGAAACAACTATTTTGTGCACTGACCATTTTGGCTTTGATGCTGGCTAACATCTGATTTCTGTTTGATTTTCCATGCACATACTTGTTTATTAGCCCTTACCAATTCCTTTACTGATGCTCAGGAGAGTGAGAATCCCAGATGGAGAACTTTTGTTCAAAGGCCACTGTGTCCCATCTTTGAGCTCCAAACCTATGGCAACCTTGTGTTACAAAGGAATGAACTTAAACTACTTCAGTAAATCACAGGTGGGTTTGCAAGAGGGTGGAGGAGGGGTACCACAGAGGTAATGACTTATATTTGATGGAGACACAAAAGACAAAACAGTTATACTGCTTTGTAGTTTTTGCTCTGTAAGTGAAAAATATTGTCTACCAAATAAGGCAAAAATTGGATTTGTTGTGATTGCCCATAAATGCTGAAAGTTGATTCCAATCCCAGAAACATGAAAGTTGAAGTTGGAAATAAAACTGATCACTCCTGTCCTATATCAACCAACTTCTGAAGACAGTTGCAAAAGCCTGATTCTCTTCCTTCAAAGCACTTTATGACTCTGTGAGTGCCAGTGTAATTTCCCCAAAACCAGCCAAGGGCTACACTTCCCAAGAATGTTGTTCCTTATTACTGCACACTTCTTACCCTTCCCTTTTCCTTTTATGTTTATTTGAAACAGAATTCAGTCATCTATTCACAACTATGCTGATGTTTCTTAAAGTTTTACTTTGTGTAAGGAAAAAGATTAATTTTATTCTTTCATTAATTTTATGATTTCTGGAACATTCCTAAGATTTGCTCTGATAAAAATGCCCCAGATGACTCAATATGTCACCTCAGATTTTGATTGAGGGTGAGAAGCTGAGAATCACACTTTGGACTTGGCCAAATGTTCCTGTGGTTGACACCTAATGGTTGAGTCTAACCACTGTCCCCTTGCTGCTTCTGGTACATATCTGTCTCCACAGCCTTCATCCACCATCCCCAAAATGAGCACTTGAAACATGATGGGGCAATGATAATGTGTCACATGTTTCATAATTAGAATTAGTCTACAGAGTTGAAGAATGCCCAGGACACGCCAATCACTGTCCTCCCATAGTAAACAAAGCATTCTTCACTCTTAGGTGGTGAAAATGAATATAAGCAAGATACTTCTAAAAATTATGACTTCATTCTTAAGGAGAAAGGCAGTCTCAAGAAGAAAGATAAAGCCAGGTGCAGAGAAAGGCACCAATACATTGAGGAGAGTTAAGTTCTGATTAGGACCTTCTGTAGCTACACGTCTGCCCTCCCCACTGTAGAATTCACTCGACAATTCTGTTTGTTTCAACAAATTTAAGTGTGTGTTCTTCATTTTGCTACTAAGGGAGTCCTCAAGAAAGAGTTGCTCTTGATACAAAGCAAAGGCAGAAAAACAACCCTCAGTGGATTGGAAAGTTTCCAGTGGTTGGCATTCTACTGCTTTTCCTCTTTGTCTCTGTCTGAGACACATCAAGCCATTTAACTTATTGCAGCCACATTTTCTTCAAAAGAAAAGTATGAATAAGTACCTAGTTGTATTAAGCATGTATTTATGTTTCCATATTTTGATGCTTGACACCTGGACCTTGCAGACCCTGGATAGATTGCTTCACCCAGAGTGAGTTAATTTGTAGGGACAGAAAACAACTTGCTCAAGATTACTCCCTTCATATGGAAACCAACCAATCCAGATCTTACATCACCAGTCACCTCCTCTATCAAACTCTCATCAGAACAGGAGGCTGCTGTCCTATTCTAATCACCTCAGGGCCAGGCACCAGACAACTATGGAGAGCCCCTATGCCATTCCTAACCCACTTACCTGCTTTGCCTGTTCCTTATAAGTAAGCCACCTTTTATTTTTGCTTCTCTGCCTCTTGACTGACTGGTGCTTCCTTGTGTGGCTTCCTATGGCCTGGGATGCTACCTTTTCTTGGGAGCTATGAGTTAAAAAACTTTCTTTCCAATGGCAGTCATTTCCTGATCTATTGAACTCCTCTGAATTTTAAGAAGTTTAAATTTTAATACATTACTTCCCAAGGTTCAGTAAGATGAAAACACCTTGATTTGTGAGGAGGCCTCGTGGGCTTTGCACATGTTGCTGTTTAACAAATATTAGACAACAGATTTACCACTGACTGTTAAGATTTGAAAGGATTTTGAAGGAGTTACTCTTTTGATCAAAGTGATGGAGAGTCAGATTATTTCTTTACTAACTTGCTGAGAAGGGGATGCTATAATAAGTATACATACTCACTTTCCATGGTTTTCATTTCTATGGATACATATTAAGCATCTGCTCTGTGCTAGGAGCCATGAACAAATCACATGCAATTCCTGCTCTCACGAAACATGATTTTATGAATGCATGATGTCTAATGTTTGTAAGGATTCAAGTGACATACATTGTAAGCACTAAATAAATGTTATAAATAATTGGAAAGCTCTTTTCAGATTGCCTGTAGGGGAAGCAAAAATTCATTATTTAACATTATTTCCTATACTTTAGACAGCCTATTTTTCTATTTATCCCAATTTTCTGTTACTTAGATAGGGAGGGTTCTTCAAATAAACAGAACCAATAGGATGTGCATGGATGTATAAGGGAATATTCATTATATTCTGAGGTCCTAACCAAGCTTTGATTCTCACCCTTAAGGTTGATCCTGGCTACTTCAATCTTGAATCACAAGTATGCATGTACATCATTCTCTCCTCATTCACAGAGGTTATATTCCAGGATCCCCAGAGGATAGCTAAAACTAGACAGCACTAAATTCTATATATACTCTATATTTTCCTTTTACATACTGGATAAGTGTCCTTCAAGCACCCATGTGTGAAAGGCTTGGTCACCAGCCTGTGGCACTATGGGGAGGTGATAGAAGCTTTAAGCATGGTACTGGCACAAAAACAGACATGAAGACCAGTAGAACAAAAAAGAGGACCCAGATATGAATCCATGCAGCTACACTCACCTGATTTTCAACAAAGATGCCAAAACAAATGACGGAGAAAAGACAGCCTCTTCAACAAATATTGCTGGGAAAAGTGATTATCTACCTGCAGAAAACTGATACTAGATCCATGCCTGTCACCCTTTACTAATATCAACTCAAAGTGGATTAAGGACCTTACTATAATACCTGAAACCTTGAAGCAAGTACAGGAAAGAGCAGGGAATGGACTGGAAGAAATAGGCATAGGCAAGGACTTCCCCAGTAGAATTCAAGTGGCTCAGAAACTAAGAGAAAGGACTGACAAATGTGATTACATCAAATCAAAAAGCTTCTGCACAACAAAAGAAATGATCTCTGAATTGAAGAGGCCACCCACAGAATGGAAGAAAACCTTTTCTAGCTATACATCAGACACAGGACTAATAGCCAGAATATACAGAGAACTCAAAAAACTAAACTCCCCTGAAATCAATGACCCAATAAAGAAATGGGCAACTGAACTAAATGGAACTTTTTCAAAGGAAGAAGTCTGGCTAAAAAAAAAAAAAAACTACATGAAGAAAATGCTCACCATGCCTGGCCAAAAAGGAAATGCAAATCAAAACCACACTAATATTTCACCTCACTCCTGTTAGAATAGCTACCATCAAGAACACCATCATCGTATGTTCTCCCTCATATGCGGACATTAGATCAAGGGCAAACACAACAAGGGGATTGGACTTTGAGCACATGATAAAAGCGAGAGCACACAAGGGAGTGGTGAAGATAGGTAAGACACTTAAAAAAATTAGCTAGCATTTGTTGCCCTTAATGCAGAGAAACCTTAAAACCTTTTTTACCTTAAAAGCAACTGAGGCCAATAGGAAAAGGGGACCAGGAACTAGAGAAAAGGTGAGATCAAAAAGAATTAACCTAGAAGGTAACACACACGCACAGGAAATTAATGTGAGTCAACTCCCTGTATAGCTATCCTATCTCAACCAGCAAAAACCCTGGTTCCTTCCTATTATTGCTTATACTCTCTCTACAACAAAATTAGACATAAGGGCAAAATAGTTTCTGCTGGGTATTGAGGGGGCGGGGGGAGAGGGAGGGGGATGAGTGGGTGGTAAGGGAGGGGGTGGGGGCAGGGGGGAGAAATGACCCAAGCCTTGTATGCACATATGAATAAAAAAAGAAAAAAAAAAGGGCAATCCCAATCTTTAAAATAAATTTGGTACAATTTTTGACACCATGAAAAAAAAAAAAAAAAGAACACCATCACCAACAAGTGCTGGCAAGAATGCTGGGGGAGGAGGGACAGAACCCTCATACACTGCTGGTGGGAATGCAAGCTAGTACAACCACTCTGGAAAACAATATGGAGGCTTCTTAAATAAACTAAACATAGATCTGCCATATGATCCAGCAATACCACTCCTAGGGATATACCCAAAGGAATGCGCCTCAGGTTATTCCAAAGGCCTCAGTACACCCATGTTTATTGAAGTCCTATTCACAATAACCAAGCTATGAAAATAGCCAAGATGCCCCAATACCAACAAATGGATTAAGAACATGTGGCATTTATACACAAATGGAGTTTTGTTCAGCCACAAAGAAAAATGAAATCTTGTCATCTGCTGGTAAATGGATTGAACTGAAGAACATCATGTTAGGCAAAGTTAGTTAGGCTCAAAAGGCCAAAAATCCCATGTTCTCCCTCCTATGCAGATTATAGGCATATAACAAATTCAGTAATATTATTGGACATGGGTCGCACACTAAGGGGAGACCTCGCACGGTAAGGACAGGGCAAGGGAAGGAAACCAAAAACTTAAATGTGGTTTAAGTGGTGCTCACTGTAGAGGAGTGAGTATAGTAATCTTAAACTGGCCAAGGCCACAATGGGAAGGGGACTAGGGAGTAGTGAAGATGTCTGGTAGAGATGAACCAGTTTGGGTTGTAATACATACGTGCATGGAAACAAAACAAGGAATCTCCCTATATAGCTATCTTTATCTCAAACTAGCAAAATGCCATGTTTTTCTTATTATCTTTTATGTTTTTTTCTTCTACAAAATCAGAGAACAAGAGGGTGGAACAGGTTTTGCCCAGAGGTAGGGGGGCGGAGGGAGGTTGTCCGAATAATGAATACACATATAAGTAAATGCAAAAATGATACCTTTTGACCTGTTGAGACTGTTCCAGGAATTGGGGGAGGGGGATGAAAGAGAGCAGTGGAGAGGGTGAATTCAAGTATGATATATGTGATACATTGTAAGAATTTTTGAAATACTCCAATGTACCCCCACCCAGCACAACAATAATAATAAAAAATAAGAGGTAGGCCTAGTGGGGGGATGTTAGGTCACCATGGGCATGCCAGGTGATGGAGATTTTGAGACCACATTCCCTTTTTTTCCTTTTCTTCCCACCTCCCAAATGCCATGAGGAAAGTCATTTCCTCTGCCGCTAATTCCCCCTGGGGCCAAAAAACTAAAGATGAGAAAGCAATGGTGCCAACTGACCATAGACTGACATCTCACAAACTGTGAGCCAAAATAAATCTTATAACTGAATTATCTCAGGTATAGTGATGAAAACCTGAGTAACACACATGTACCTATAATGCAGTTTAAAAAATAAGCAAAGGAGATTAACAACAGTAACCAATAATTAAATAGAATAATTATAATAATACACTATTATAAAAGTCATATAAATGTGACTATTCTCTCTCTCTCTCTCTCTCTCTCTCTCTCTCTCTCTCTGTATGTGTGTGTGTGTGTGTGTGTGTGTGTGTGTGTGTTTCTGTCGTAGTACTCTCAACTTTTCCCTTAAGGGAAGAATTTTATAGATTTTTTACCATAACTGAATTTCCACCATTAGTACTCTTGTGTTTTGGGGCCAATATTAAATGAAATAAGGGTTACTTGACCCCAATGTTGAAACTGATAACAAAGATAGCTACAAAGGCACTAATGGGTTGGTAGCACATACAGCATGGATATGGTAGAAAAATTTGTGGTTCACTTGCACAGTGACAGAGGTGGATAGCCCAAGGTTTTATCATGTTATTCTGAAAGTTATACAACTTCAAGCTTATGAATTGCTTGTTTCTGGAAATTCTGATTTAATATTTTTGGAACATAGTTGACTGGAGTTAACAGAAAACACAGATGGAATGAGTATTGTACAGATAAAAGAAGGAAGTTGATCCTCTACCAGCAGAACAGTGCCAGAGGGATCACAGTTCAGGAAATTCCTGATGTAACTCAAAATGAGCAGGCCAAGACAGGAGAATTTTGCTAAGTGACATATTTTCACACTGACAAACTCCATGCATAAGTTGTTTGGTAAAAAGTGCTGATATCAAGCTATTTAAGCAATCCTTGATGGTATCATGCTTGATAGAAGAACAAAATATGGTGCACCCTCACAGGCACTCTGTGCTGACTTCACAAAAATTGCTATAGCTGGCAGCCAGGGATCCTTTCAACTCAGTGATGGGTGAATCTCCTGAGGTTTAGAGTTCAAGTTCAGTTCAGGTAACAGCCTAGCTGCTTTTATGCTTCCTGAAGCTTAATAGAGTCTGGAGGAGAAAAAAGAGAGTAGTAAAATAAAATTGCTTTGAGCAGATGATGCAAATACATAGATCAGGAAAACTGAATCTCTACTCAGAGATGGTAAGTGGGGTGTGCCAGGGGATCAGTCCTTAGTTGCAGCAAGTGAAAATGCTTTCTTGCTTCTTATTCTAAGGCCTTGAATTAAGTTCAAAAGATTAAGGTCATGATCCTATCTGAAATACTACTAGAAATGGTGCCCCATCATTTCTATCTGCCCAGGGCATCATCCATGTCTCTCGACTAGCACTGACCTGTAATACTGTAAAATTCACCCATTCAGCAAATATATTTTAGAGCCTTTCATGAGCCATGTGCTGTTCCAGTTGCTGGTCCTGAAGCCAAATCATCAAACCCAAACCCTGATGCAACCAGCTATTTCTAAGTGACCTTAGGCAGATTATTCAACCTCCTTATGTCTCAGTTCCTAATGAATAAAAAGGAAGTAATAATAAATATACCTCATAGTCTTGCTGAGAGGATTAAATGAGCAAATGCCAGAACAGTACTGGCACATGATCAGGGCCACATTAGTGAGGAAAGCAGACACTGATCAAATAATCATCAAAAAAATGAATAATTATAGCAAGTGTTATTTGCATTATGAACTAATTATGCAGGTCTGCGAAAGTGTTTAACAAGGAGATCTGGATGAATTTATAAGAGTGAGACTCAAGGAATGTGGCCAAATAGTGGCAACACAGGAAGTGAGAAATCAAGTTTGAGTAAGAGTTTACTGAAAGAAAACTTACTATGGGTGCATAGTCCAAGCTGATTCAAAATAATCTGTCTTCCACCAGACCAGTGGTTTGCAGACTTATCCTATAAAGGTCGGATCATAAATGTTTTAGGCTTTCTGGTCACTGTTACACTTTCTCAGCTCTTCCTTCCACCTTGTTGTGGAAGTAGCAAGAAACATCATGAATTGCCAGCCCTTGAACTGTACTGCCAGACTCCCAGGCCTCCCGCTCTCTCGCTAGTCTCAACAGCCTTTGTGTCTTAGGCCTGACACTGACAGGCACTCAGGAAATACCCATTGAAGGAATAAAATAGTAAGCAAGCGATATAGTATCAGGAGAGCATGTGACCCTAAGATTCTATTAGGTACATTGAGGGATCAAGATGCACTGTACCCCAAATCTCTGTTAGAGGACGCTTTCTCTGATAAATCTACCCTGCAGGGCACATTACGGCCATTGATATTTCATCTTAATGAAATGACCCCAGCAGTCTCATTGCGTGTTTATTTCAACTCAGGTTTACCATCACTCCTTTGGAGTAAGGTAATGGAATCTTAGTAAGAGTCCCTGCATTCAAGCCCTTTCACCTCTGTGATGGGTATTTTTGATTATCAACTTGACTGGATTAAAAAGTACCTAGGATGGTCAGGCATGGTGATACAGGCCTGTAATCCCAGATGCTGGGAGGCATAGATAGGAGGAGTGAGGTCTGAGGCCAGCTTCTGGTGAAAACACAAAACCCTATTAAAAAATAAAGTTAAAGGGGTTGGAGGTCATGACTTAAGTGATAGAGCACCTTCCTAGCAAGCATGAGACCCTGAACTCAAGCCCCAGTACCATCAAAAAAAAAAAAAAAGAAAGAAAAGGAGAAACAAAGACTTAAGAGATTAGTAAAGTACATATCTGAGTGTGTTTATGAGGGCATTTCCAGAGGCAAGTAGATCACAGGGCTCTGACCTAACGTATGGATTACTTTCTTGGTGGATTCCCAATATGATGGCATTATTAGGAGGAAAAGCAGGAGATGGTGTCTAGTCAGAAGAAGTATGTCACTGAGACATTTCCTTGGGGGCTGTACCTTGCTCCTCCTGTATTCTGTTTTTTCTGTGCTTCTTGGCCAGCATGATGTGAGCTGCTCTACCACACCCTTCCTACCATGGAGGACTGTGACTTCTGAAATACTGATAGAAAATAAATCTTAACTTCATTAGGTTGTTTATGTCCGGTGTTTTGGTCACAATGACAAAAACGAATACATCCTTGATTCCAATCCCTTGTAAGGGGATGGCTGAGATGAACACCTCCCACTCAGAGAGCTATGTTTTTCCTTTTGTGGTTTTACATTGTAGGTAGATAGAGGCTCCTCCACATTGTTTTACTTCCCAGCAACCACCACTTTTGAATCTGAAGTCATTTGTTTAATTCTCACCAATGAAATATGCACAAGAGTCATGCATATTACTTCCAGGACAAGAAGCAAGCCATAGACCTCTTGTGCCTTCCCTACTCTGTCTCCACTTGTAGGATAACTGTGAAAGTCACCAAGGCTAAGAAAAAGATGCAAGCACAAGATTCAGTCACTATGAAGGAAGCTACCACTGGCCAGGAAAGGACATATATTTGTTAGGGTTCTCCAGAGAAAAGCTAGACAATACATAGACAGATGGATGATAGATGATAGATAGGTAGGTAGGTAGATAGATCAATTGATCAATAGATAGATAAGTAGGTAAAAAGATAGATAAGGATGGATACAGATATTATCCATAATATTGTATTTATGTATAATATGTATTACATAATACATAAATACATTACACTATATTTATGTACTATATGCTATTATTTTAGATGATTATGGAAGATGAGAAGATTCATGCAAGTTGGAGACCCAGGAAAGTCAAAGGCCTGAGAGCCAGAAAGCTGATGGTATAGATTGCAGTCACAATCTGAATACCCCCAGAACAGAAGATCAATGTCCTATTATCATGTATTTAGGCAGAAAGTGAAACCTTCCTCTGCGTTTTTGTTCCAGCCATGACCTCAACATCGTGGATGATTCCTACCTACTTGGCAAGAGCCACCCCCTATTCAAGTGGTAATTTAATCCAAAACCATTCTTACAGACATACCCATGAATCATGTTATACCAGGATGTGAGCATCCTATTGTGTGATATTACGTGTCAAGTTGACACATAAAATTAATCATCATATCCCACATTAAGTTGATGTGTGAGTCAAAAATAAACTGTGTTCAACCACTACAATTCTGTTGTGTGATTGTTGTTATAGAGTTAATGTTACCTAACGTTCAAATTTTAAATCCAGGCTAAAATTCAGAAAAGATTGTGAATTCCTTAAGTCCAAAGTCTGGCTTTTGTCTTTCTAAGGATCCTCTATCTTATGTCCTAGTACATATTAATTCTCAGGATATAGTTTTCAGATGAAGGAATGTTACTGAACTGAATATATATTATATTGGATGATATACGTATCAAGAAATTTTACCAGAACTTCCCAGAAGCTAGTAGTAAAATCATGGCAGTAAACATCTACCCAAATGACTAGAGAAACCCCAAAATCACACAATATCTCTGTCACCAGGTGCCCCTCTTAGTGCTAGTACTATTGACTCTAATACAATGAACGACCATTGGTTATCAAAGGCTTAGCCTGTGGTAGTCACTACTGGTGTTATACAGACATGTTTTTGGTAATGCATTCCAAGATTTGTATTTGGATCTTGTATTAGTTTGTTTGGCTTCTATAAGGAACATTATTTAAGACTGCATGTTTTCAACAAAGAAATTTATTTTCTCACAGTTCTGGAGGTTAGAAGTATAAGGCCAAGGCAAGAGCTGGGATAGTTTCTCCTACAGCCTCTCTCCTTGGCTTAGAGATAGCCATCTTCTTCTTAGGTTATCACATAGTTGGCCCACTCTGTGTGTGTGTGTGTGTGTGTGTGTGTGTGTGTGTGTGTGTGCCTGTGTCTGTGTCCTAATCTCCTCTCCTTATAAGAACACCAGTTAGATATTGTTAGGAACTATCATAATGACTACCACTTAATTTCTAAAGGTCTTATTCCAAGTACAGTCACATTCTTAGGTGCTAGGGGTTACAGATTCTACACATAAATTTCAGGAGAACACAATTCAGATCCTATCAGCCCTGAAGCTAACAAAGAAAGAAACTGAGATTAGAATTACATATGTGTCACAGCCTAGTTTTGAGCCCTGGGTCTTGATTCCAAATCTCCTGATCTCTAATATGATAGCACAACGTTCCAGTCAACATAAGTTCCCAACAGTGTAATCAATCCCTCTCTCCTTGGCACTCTGTACGGTTGCCAACAGCTCTCAGGTAGAACCCCTCTCCCACTGTTCATAAGACTTCTGGCAAAGCTTCCTGCTGCCTTATCTTCCACACAGTTCTGCTTGGAAAGGGCATTGGGGTTTGCCTTTGCTGTGGCTTTTCTTCTCTGAGAAAAAATTTCAGGTCCTCCAAGGATCAGACAAATTATCTAGTTCTCTCAGAAATATCACCCCTAGAGAAGGTCCCTTTGGAGCTTGTAAATAACTTACACAAAAGGTCTTAGAGCGGCATTATTCTTTTCTCAATCATTTGAGAGTCATGTGTGAAGTGCCCTCTTCCATTGGGTTCTTCATGTGGCTTGAGCAGATGATAGGTCCTCTAGGTCTGCCTTATCCCTCATTTCACGAAGAGTTGATGCTTATCAAAAGTCAATGGACACTTCATTCTCCATTACAAGGCCTCTGTCCTCATTAAGATCTTCACTTCTCACAGCTTCCTAACTGGTCTCCCTGCCTATGGTCTCTCCCCTTCCAACCCATTCTATATTCAAATGGTGGCAATAATCCCCATGAAACATGAAACTTTCCATGGCATCTCCAACCTTAGTTAGTGCTCACTTCACCCTGTTGCCGCAGAAGGTGTATTATTTCCTCATCAAGGCCTCAACTCCTCTTACCACTTCCCTTACACAGAATGAAACTTCTCATAAACCCTGCCCCATTCGCTGGTTCCCAGCTCCACATCTGTGCTTACCTTTTCATCTGTGCCTATAATGCTTTTGCCTGTCTTCTTATCATCCTTTAGATTCAATGTGACATTATTTCTCAAGGAAGGCTTCTCTGTTCGCTTAAACACTTGTTTAGGTCCCTTTCTGGCTGTCTATTCCCTGCTACTGCCTCTCTGACCATAATTCCCTATTAAGGTCTCTATCATAGCAGTTACTATATTGCACTATAGCTCCCTGGTATCTGTAACCTTCCCAAGACCATACTTTTCTGCAGAAGATCGCCTGAATAAATCATTATGAAAGCATTTGTTCTCATCAGACAGAGTCCCTTAAGCAAAGAAGAATCTCAGTCAATGCTGAACCATACTCACTGTTCCTAAACCTTCACTTACAAATTCCAGTCCCATACACACAGGAAATTTTATGATATGAACTATCATACCTTCTGAACAGTGTCCAAATAGTGTTCACCCCTCTAAATAAGAAGTTAGACTACATGCAACCATTTACTGGGACAGGGTAGAAGGAAGGTGCTATAATACAGATCCTTTTAAGAATCTAAAGAAAACTTTAGATTCAAGAAAAATGCACATGTTGTATAAAATATCACTGGGAAACAGACTTCCTAAAGTCCATTCATCAATAGCATAGTTACCCATGAAATTAAGATACAAAATCTCTAGGACAGAGGCACATTTGGTCATAACCTCTGACTCTCATGTGAAAAAATGCAAAATTAAGCAATAAAATCAAGGACAATGCTATGGGAAGTCTACAATATAATCTTATCTTTTCAAAAGATTCTTATTTCTGAGCAAGGTAATTGGTCTTATTTTGCATTAAATTTACAAATTTATTTCATAGTATAGATTCTGAGTAATTTGATTAATAATATATCCTCTCTTTCTGCCTGTCTCTTACCATAGCTCACTCTCAACTTTCCCCAAATTCTCTGCATGTTCTCTCTTCTCTGGATTCAAAGGAACACAGGGGACCAGATGGGTTTCCCCATCTTTTTCTGAAAGCTCTCAGATCTTGGCCTTACCCATCTCCTGTTGTCCCCATCACCATTACTACTCCATGTCTGCTACCCAGATGTAGTCATGCCTTTGAATTTACACAGTTTTCTTTTTTCTTACCTTTCTCTCAAACATACTGAGAGTGACTTATAAAATGAAGAAGATTTGAAATGTATTTTAAACTTAGAAAAACAACCTCAAGCCTAAAGAAAGATAGAAAAGGGAGACATTTAAACCAAGTGTTAATAACATTGCTTTAATTATGCTTTGATTTGGCTTTGCAATTCCTTGCAGCCAGGGCACAAAACAAAATCTAACAATTCTCTTTATAGGCAAAATAGAAATAGTCAAATTCCTCATGGTACAAAATTTCATTTTTTTATCCTGCTACTATATTCTGAAAAAAATTTCTCATATGAGCCCTTACGAAAATACCAGCATGTTATAATAAGCAGCACTGTTAAAATATCAATAATCATATGCACACATGTGCTGGATGTATATTGAGGGTTTAGCAGGACAGTGGTTCCTGGGCATCCAAAGTAAAATGGTAGGTCCAAACTTCCACCGGATTCAGGCAGGATACTGACTGACACTGACTGTCAACTGGTCAATCCCAGGACAGAAAAATAAATGTATGTAATTGTAAGTACAGAGGAGGGAAGTAAGGAAGATTCTACTATAGGGACGGTACATTTCATTCAGTCATTCACTCATTCAATCTCCCATTCACTAAATATATATTGATGTCCCAGAACAGGGGCTAAGCAGTGTTCAAAGCATTCAGTAAAACAGACGGACAAAGGTTTGCCCTTGGGAAACTTAACCTATAGTAAGAGTAACAGAAAACAAAAATTCACATATCTGTGTATTTCTATAAGATCAATGATGAAAAAAATCAAGAAACAACTAAGCAAGAAGGAGAAGGAGGTGGTGAGGGGAGAAGAAGAGAGAAAGCGTAAACAAGACCAAGGTTGCTATTTTAACACTAATGACCAACCAATGCCCTCTATGGAAAAATATTTATGTAGAGATAAGAATGAAAGGTAGGGCAAGACATGGAAATACTGAGGAATGAATTTTCTATCCAAAAGGATCAGAAATTACAAGGGCTCTATTTTGGAGTGAGTTAGGTCCCCAATATTTATATGTTGACTCGCTATCCCCTAGTACCTTAGAAGAGATACTTAAGTTAAAATAAGGTCATTAGGTAAGCTCCAATTCCACATCACTAGTGTTTTTATAAGAAGAAGAGATTGGGATACTGACACACACAGAGGAAAGACCATGTGAAGACAACCATCTATATGCAAAAAAGCCAGGCCTCCAAGGAAACCAACCTTTTTTTTTTTCCTTTTTCTTTTATTATTCATATGTGCATACAAGGCTTGGTTCATTTCTCCCCCCTGCCCCCACCCCCTCCCTTACCACCCACTCCGCCCCCTCCCTCTCCCCCCCCAATACCCAGCAGAAACTATTTTGCCCTTATCTCTAATTTTGTTGTAGAGAGAGTATAAGCAATAACAGGAAGGGACAAGGGTTTTTGCTGGTTGAGATAAGGATAGCTATACAGGGCATTGACTCACATTGATTTCCTGTGCGTGGGTGGGAAACTAACCTTATTGACACCTTGTTTTCAAACTTCTCGCTTCCAAAACTGTAAAAGAATAAATTTCTATTGTTTAAGTCACCCACTTTGTGTTATGGCAAATGAATACAAGCCCTTTTATTAGCAAATGAAAAGAAGCTCTTTTACTGTTCATGAAGAGTGGATTGTCAGAGGAGAGTGAGAGAAGAGGATGGCAGAAGGAGGTAGGGTCTGAGTAGAAGAAACCATGAGGGCACTGCGGGAGTCACACCTCACTGCCATTGGCCACTCTGTGTTCACTTTAAGCTATAGGTACACTTATAGTCCTTGCTGATTGTGTCTCACCCTATAAGCCTGCTTTTCTCCACTTGACTGCTTAAGTGGTTTTTGCACATACCATGCAGGGGTGCTTAATTCAGGTCAGCTTTCAGATGCCAGAGGTTTAATGTGCTCAGGGTCAACGCCCAACCCATGAAGAATGGACAGGGGTGGATAAATGCAACATTGCTGTGGCATATTCTGTAAGAGTTCTCAGAGTGCCTGAGCATGGTTAAGTCTACGTGTGATTAATCGCCTACAGTGATGACCTGTCTGTCGGATGCCCTTTCTTAGACTTCTCCCTTTCCTGTCTCACCTTCATCTCAACAGAACTATTTGAACACAAGCTCTTGTTGCAAAGTTTGCTTTGAAATATTTCAAACTAATATAGTATTTTTTATTTTCTTCCAAAATGCTTTATGGAGAGGATTTTAAGCAAGAATATAAAACAATAATATGTTCATGCTTTAAGGATATTTCTGACTGCTCTTTGAATAGATGGAAGCTTCTTAGGTTGGAACTTGAACCATGAATAAGACAAATCAGGCAGTTTTTAATGGAATACACCATGATTCATCCTAGCCACCTGTTCCAGCATTTAACACAGACCCATATGGGCACTTAGAGATCTTGATGAATGTGTGAATAAGCACATTAGAAGTAATGATCTTAGTCCACTCTCCCTTCTTAATGCCATGTTGATACCCCTTCAGTCCCAACTATTGTCCATTACATTCTTTAGGTCTCTAATCTCCTATCCTATGCTGCCCTCAAACCAGGGGTATCTTGCAGAGGCTTCCTGAACATAGCTTGGAAGGAGTTCATGAAAAGTTATTGTACAAGAAACGATGAAAGAAGTGCAGTAACATTTCATCAGAGTTATTTGGGGCTTGATTGTTGCTGGTACTCTACATACCTCCACATAAGGAGGAAGTGGCATAGGCAGAGATATCCAGCAACTTGCTCAAAGACACAGAACACAGTCATCAGAGCTTAGAAAGAGGCCAATGAATCTCACCCCAATATCAACTAACTCCATACCCCGCATTCTCTCTCTCTCTCTCTCTCAATCTCTCTCTTTCTCACACACACACACACACACACACACACACACACACACATACATACACACAAGATATGACATTAATGACATTATGAACAAAAATTGCAGCTGGACTGAATTAGTATCCAATGACTGAACACATACCAGTGTGAGACAGTAGAAAGTTACTTAAGTTTGCTGAACCTTTGTTTCTTTATCTGTAATATGGGAATTACATCTGCTTTAACATTGGAGTGGCATTGCATTAATCTGCTTTTCTAATAATATAACACTGTTCAGCTAAGCAGATAAGAGCAGAAATGATTTTACAGACCATTTATTTTAATTCTTCTGTGTTTCCCTCTCTCTCTCTCTCTCTCTCCACACACACGCACACACACGCACAGGCACACACACACACACAGACCACTCTCTCCCCATCTGATTTTTGAGTCCTTTTACAGCATACCCTGCACAGTTCTCAGCCATTGTTTTAAAAACCCTCAGCAACTCCTGAAATCACATTTCACTGAGGATTGGCTTAGTACTTGCTATTAGGAAGCTCTTTCTGTTACAGAGCTGGTCATTGCCCTTTTTTTAATCTACATATTCATTATTCTTATCTGGGGACAAGCCAAATTAGCTATATCACATTTAGGGTATTATTTAGTTTCGGTGCCTTGGTTTCCTCATGTGTATACTGAGCATTTGCTGAAATATTCTCCAAGAATTTATCAACTATAAAACTCTGTAGTTCATTAAGTGGAGAAAAAGAAGAGGGTGTGCTTTGAATGGAATTGCTCGTTGTTGTACCCAATCTAGTGTCTGGCATTAATCCAGATAGACACAAGTGGCCTCTATGAACTAAGGGAAGTCTGTCACTTCGGTGGACACCTGCTTAGAGGGTTGCTCATAGGCTTTTATATGATTAATGGAATTTCTGTTCCAAGAAAACCAGTAATGTACTAGAAACCAGCATATGAATATGTCAAACGTGGTGTAATCTGGTCCCAGCTTTCCTCCTGCAAGTAGCCCTAGACTAACAAATACTAGAGCATTCTATTACCCCATGATTACATGGACACAGCACAAGAATAGGAAAGAACCGCTAAGGTTTCCTGCATTTAATTAAACAGTGTCTGCCACAAAGTAGACTCTAGACTTTCTCCTGGGCTTCAGCTTTGTCAACTGTAAAATGGGATCCTACCTGGCCTGCCTCACACAGCTACCAAAAGAATTACAGTAATTGACCTAGTCAACATTGCACTTTACAACCTGTTATAGAAGCAAAACAGCTACCAACATGAGTTGAATGCACAGAGACCATTAGGAGATGGCTTTTCATAGGTTCTTTCTAGCCTGTGTTCACTAGAAAATGACCTTATTGTTTATGAATGTGCAGAAGGGCTGGTGGGAAAGGGGAAGTATCAGCATTTGAAATGCTCACCAGTCACTGTTACCTGAGTAGGAATATTTTTCTGATCCTTCTGTATGTATGCTTGGAAATGAGATACATAAAGGTAAGTTCACAGCAGCCTCTGGGGCTTCTGTGCAGTGAGTGAAGAGCTTTAAGTGAGAGGCACGCTTGGGCACCGAGCTCTCATTCTTTAAGAAGCAGTCTTGAATCATACTACTTTTGTGTTAGAATGAGCCTTAATTGGGATGCCTATCCCACTGCTATAGAGCTGCATTTAGTCCATTATACAACTCCTCTGCACTTCACTGTCTTCATCTGCAAACAGGGCTGACTTGAGGGCTTCTGGGAAGATCAAATGTGTCAGTGTATGGGAGAGATGCCCATTGCATGGCCTACAGAGACATGTGCCTCCATTCACTACCCTCTTGCAAAGCTGTCTAGTGGTAACTGTGCAGCAATAAATTTTGTTTCTAGGTGATTGGAAGGCTGGAACCAGATGGGAATTTCAATACCACACATTTTTGACAGAATAGTGGCCCTGGATTGAAATCTATATCCTGGGTGTAGCCTTTCAAAAAATTTTGTTTTGTGCTTTGGGCAGGTCTTATTCCCTCTCTGAGCCTCCATTTTTCAATGTCTAAAAATGAAGACTAGGTAATTTCTCCACAAAGTTCCTTTTTTACTTCTACCAACCACAGAAGCTTCTGTGTGTGCAAACACTGCACTGTAAGAACAAATGTTTGCTTGACATTTACTACCCCATGATAGCACTTGACATGTTTATATTTTGTATATTTTTTACATTTAGTCCTCCTTATAGTCCTGTGTTATGAACCCTCTTATTCCTATTTTTCAGAAGAGAAAACAGAGGTTCAGAAAAGTACAATAACTAACTTGAGGTTAAGAAAATGGAGTCTTCCAATTCAAAACCAGGGACATGGCTCCAGAACTCAGACCCCCTTTTGTACAAAGTAGATGTTCTTTGTATACCTCCTAGCCCCACTTTGCAGATGAGAAAACCCATTTCAAATATTCTGCAAGGGTTTCAGATAAGTAGCCCCTGTCACCAGTAACTGCTCTTTTGGATACTGTGGGAGAAGATGCCTTGGCAAGAATCCTGCCCTGCCTGGGGTGCCAATGACTCCTTGCAGTCTGGCCTCTCATCTCCTATCTTAGGTCTACCCTGACTGGAATTTATGTTTTTCCAGCTCCCCCCTCCTCCCTGAATCTGGAGGGGGCTGAGGGGAGGGAGCCTGCAGGTGAGCACGCAGATGCCTCTGTTTTAGATTTATGAGATATTGGATCAAGTCCCCAAAGAAGTAGATTAATCACAAGAAGTTATTTTCCTTTTAATTAAAAAATATTATCAACAGTGGCTCTGGTCCTGCTGATTCTCAGAGCAGACAATAAGGCTGAGCATAGCAAGTGAGCATTATTAATTTTCCTCAACTAATTCAAAGATAATATCCCTCACATGTGCCAACAGCTCACAAGTCTGTGTGCCAGGTCATCCTTTGCTCCTGAGCTCTGTCTGTATTTCCTCTGACTTTCTGTTGACTTTGGAGGTGTCCTCAAGGAAGAAGACATGTAGAACACAGGTCAAATGCTGCCACCAGATACAAGTATCCTTGCTAAGAATGACAGACCTGGGAAGCAGAAAAAAGAGATGCACTTTTCAGCTAAGAACTGAGAAACCACACAAAAAATTCTATTTCACAGAAAACATTCTCATTTTCCAGACTTAACTCTGACATTGTGTGACATTGGTTCTGTGGGTTGAATTATGCCCCCTGACAAATTCATATGATGAAGCTCTAAGCCCCAATAGCTCAGAATGTGACTAGATTTGGATATTGGGTGTTTAAAAAGGTAATGATCTTAAAATGAAACAATTAGGGTGGGCCCTAATCTAGTATGACTTGTATTCTTAGAAGAGGGGGACATTAGGACACAAACACACACACATAAGGGAAGGACATAGGAAGAAGAGGGCTATTTAAAGCCAAAGAGATAGGTCTTGGGAGAAGCCCACCTTACTGGCACCTTGATCTTGGACTCAAGACCTGTGACAAAACTGTTATTTGCTTTTTAAACTACCCAGTTTGGCTGATCTGGCAAACTAATACATATGAGAAGCTGTATCTCATTCCCAATCTTTACATCTGTGAAATATAAAAACTGAGATAATTGATCTCCATTGTCTCTTCTGTTCTATTTCCTTAGCTGAGATGTTAGAAAGGTCAAGTAGCATTTAGATGTCATCCTCTGACACCTCACAGAGAATAAGAGATAAAGACCTTGGAAGACCATTTTAGTAAAGAAGCAGCCATTCCTTTCAATTCTCTGGGCAGGCTCAGAAGTCCAGCCATCCTGAGGATTAACACCTAAATGAAGCTTACCACATTTATAAAACTATAGTGATGTGTTAGGACCATGGGTTTCATTAGTGACCCAAAATAATGGTCCCTCCATATCCTTATCTCTGGACATGTAACTTTGCACTTTCTTCCATCAAAATTATTTCAGCCTCTTGAATCTTGACTATCATTGTGACTTGTTTTAAACAATACAATGCAACTGACTGTGTGCCAGTTTCAAGTCTATGCCTTGACAGGCTGGCACAGCTTTTCTCATTCACTAAGACTTCTTATTTCATTCAGTGAGATCACCTGGAGGAGAAACCAGATGTCTCAGCCCAGGTTCTTCTAGACTAACCTATAGCTAGACAATCCATAAACATATGAAAGAGCTCAGCCAAGATCAGCAAAACTACGTACTTATACAATCTGACCACTGACTCAGGCATGAGTACAGCAGAGCAAAACCTAAATGACCAGTTCACAGAATTATGAATCACAAAAACAATTGTTGATTTTTAGCCCCAAATTTCGAGATGGTTGGTTACACAGCACAAATCAACTTAAAAACCATTTTCTTTACCTCTTCTGCTAGAAACTCCACCCTGTAAGCAAGGGGTGTGGCTTGGTCACTTGTGTACTGAATGCAGTACAGCAGATAGGTGAAGAAAATTTATTCAATGAGTGATGGAATTGTTTTCATATATTCATCTGTTCCTATATGGGTTATGTCAGGTGTTTTCCAAACTGGATACAACAGCATTTCCCATTCTACATACTCTTATTCAATATGACTTTGCCACACTTCCACTGAACACTTTAAGTCTGAATGGGACCTATGAGGTCTTTGACCGGTAAAATAGAGCAGAAGTGACATTATTCCAGGTCTGTACACAGCCTTTACCTGGCCCACTGTTACTTCTTAAAAGCCACATGCAATGGAAAGAAACACTGTCATGCTTTGATAAGTCCAAGTCATTAACAGAAGTCCTGGAGGATGAAATGACATGTGAGGCAGAGATGACTCTCCCAACCTACTCATTCCCATTGACTTGACCCACAAAATTGTAAGCAGAATAAATGGCTGCTTTTAATCATAAATTTTGAGATTGTTTACATACAGTTATAAATAAAATATGGTAGCATGTTGCATAAAATTTTGCTCTAGAGGTGTTAAAATATGGATTTATATCCTGCCTTGATTTCTTACAACAAGGTACAGTTGGGCAGCACACTTAAATGTTGATTTTAGTGCCCTCATCTTTATGAAGGGGTTGCATTGAATTGTTTGATAAAACTTCATTGAGAAATTGGAAGTAACAAGGTGAATGACTCTTCGTCTCTGCCTTCAGGGAATTTATAGTCAGTTAGAGAAAATAAGGCAAGAAGCCAGAAATTCATAAAGCAAGGCTATCAGTTCTTCCATTACACAAGTACAGTAAATCCTGTGATACATGGGAGGGCTTAGGACAGCATTGGATTCACTCTTGGGGATAGAAGGGGGAATAATGGATGAAGTAAAATTTAGGCTCAGACCAGCAATGCACTTAACTAAGAGAAAGGATGTTTAAGAAGAGAGAACCACATGTGTAGGAGCTAGAGCTAGAAGGAAGCATGGGCCTTAGAGAAGAAATAATTGGCTCAATTGGGAGTCAGTGTCAGTGTGAAGGTTGTGTATATCTACTTCATGTCCATTATCACAGATTTGACCAGTCTAAGAGACCCTAACATGAACTTCTCAAAATGAATTGTGCAGTCAATATTAACCTTTGGGGAGGACACAACTTGATGAATGTATCATGAAAACTGGTTATTTTAAGCATTGTTAGAAGACAAAAAAAAATCAGTTTCTAGAAGGGAGGAATTTTAAAATTCAGCACAGTATTTGTGGAAACAGTAGAGAATATGTGTGACTTGGAAATAAAAAATTTTTTTGTTTCATTTTAAATAGAAATAGTGTAACACAAAAAGTGCTCACAAGGAAGGATTCTGTTTGAGTTGGCAAGTGTAACTCCCTGAAATGCTATCAGTGAGCTGGATGCTATTTCAAGCTGTATGCAAATGGCATCCACTCTGTATTATATCCACTTAATGAAGGAACAAAGAGCAGAGCAGTAGAATAACAATTAAGAGTCGGGAGGGTATAAATTCCAAGAACAAGATTAGGGTATTATGCCCATACCAAAGAGGGGAGTAGAATGCTCCATACAAGCTGCTGTGGATCAAGCTCCAGGACAGAAGTCTTTAACCCAAGGAAAGTGGCCTTCTCTTTTATCTGCAGGCCTTGGGTCATGTAGGCAAATGAAATCTCTGACATATTAATTGGTCAACAGAGTGAAGTTGAAAAAGTTTTCTGAGTCCCCGTCTTGGGCTATCTATTACCCTCTCGGGAATAAAAAAATATATTGGGAAGGTGACCAATGCAAGCAAGTGATTTTAATAAAATCAGAAATCAGAGTAGATATGTAGGTGTCCTGAGAGCATGTTATCTTCTAAACCACATTTTGGTTTTTAAGGATCCTGGAATGGACATTCCCAAGTGACACTAATTCTGCTTCCAGAACCTGAATAGGATTCTTGCTTGAGTCTGTCCTAATAATAAGTACTCAAAAATGAGATAAGAGTTTTTCACACATGATGATGTGTTGACCACGTATTCTCAGGCGTTGTATCATCTACTCTGGTGCAAGCGTTACCTGAGAAGAATAAATACAGGAAATTTCCCCTGATGTTTGTATACCACAGACCTCTGGACTGGCCCCAGAATAATTCAGCAAGTACTATGCCCCTAAATACTAAATAAGGAAACTTACTAGTGTAAAAGAATGAATGCATGGATTAAATAAATATCTGTGGGAGAAGCAGATGTTTAAGTCTGATTTTCCCAAACATGTGAGGAGTGAATACAGCAACAATTTGCAAAATACATTGTGCACAGAAATATATGAAAAACAAAACTGAATTGACCTTGCACAAAGAGAAGACTGTTATATCACCCTTCCAAATGTCTAGGTCACCCTCTGAGGATTAAATTAGAGAAACTGCAATGGACATGGCCAGCTCCAGAAGTAACTAGCTATCAACAGCTGGGTTCCCCAGGAGAGTGAGGAAGTGTCAAATAGAGACATAGAGAAACACGAATGGAATGTGATTATCCTTGTGAAAACTTGAATCTCAGCAAGTGAAAAACGCTGTTTTTGAATAACAAGTGAGCCCACAGAGAAGGGGTATTCAGCACAAAGATGAGAAATGGAGGTATGAGTATGAAAATGTCATGATAAAACCCATCAAAATGTAATAAAAAGAAAAAAGGAAAGAAATAGAGAGATGCAAGGTAGGGGCATTGAAAAAGCACCTATTGTGTGCTGGGTCTTTCACACAATGAGCCAAAACTTCATGGTGTGAGTGACATGGTTCCCATTTTATAAGCAGAAATAGGAAGCTTCAGACACTAGTCTAATATCACACATTCAGTAGTTTAAAGAATTGGGATTTTGTGTTTGCACAACAAGGGGATTGGACTATGAGCACATGATAAAAGCGAGAGCACACAAGGGAGGGGTGAGGATAGGTAAGACACCTAAAAAACTAGCTAGCATTTGTTGCCCTTAACGCAGAGAAACTAAAGCAGATACCTTAAAGCAACTGAGGCCAATAGGAAAAGGGGACCAGGAACTAGAGAAAAGGTTAGATCAAAAAGAATTAACCTAGAAGGTAACACCCACACACAGGAAATCAATGTGAGTCAATGCCCTGTATAGCTATCCTTATCTCAACCAGCGAAACCCCTTGTTCCTTCCTATTATTGCTTATACTCTCTCTACAACAAAATTAGAGATAAGGGCAAAATAGTTTCTGCTGGGTATTGAGGGGGGGAGCGGGAGGGGGCGGAGTGGGTGGTAAGGGAGGGGGTGGGGGCAGGGGGGAGAAATGAACCAAGCCTTGTATGCACATATGAATAATAAAAGAAAAATGAAAAAAAAAAAAAAAAAGAATTGGGATTTTAACACAAACAACACTAACTAAGAGCTTTATTGGGATGTCTCACCCACAGAGGAAAAAAAAAACTCTGGATGAGTGCATTTGGTAGTTGTCCATGAGTGGCATTTCCTTAGGATGAAGAAGAATGCTTTAAACTTCATCTCTGAATTCAGTCATTGCCCATTATCATCATCTCACTCCTTTTTGGATTCCATCATTTTTCACCAAGTAACAATCTGTGCATTATTTGGATTTCCAGGTAAACTAGCTAGTAATGAAAGACCTGGAAGCTCAGTAAAGCACTTGCTGCACTTGGCAGCAGACACCCTGAAATGAACACCAGTGAGCCTTGTTCTTGTATGTCTCCTCCCCTTGAGTGCAAGTAAAAACCTGTGACTTGCTTATAATAAAATCTTGACTCTAGCAGAGATGATGGATGTCAGTCTTGTAATTGAGTTTGTTATATGAGACCCATTCTGCCTTAGCAGATGGAATTATAAAGATGTTCTGATAGCTTTGAAGAGACTAGCCATCTGAACACTGATGGCTCATGCCTATAATTCTAGGTACTTGGGAGGCTGAGATTGAGAGGACTGCAGTTCAAGGTCAGCTCAGGCACAAGACCCCTTCTCAACAGAAAAAAATGGGTGGGGTGTCACATGCCTGTCATCCCAGCTATGTCAGGAAGCCTAAAATGAAAGGATCATGGTCCAGGCCAGCCTGAACAAAAAAGCAAATTCCTATATCAAAAATAATCAGAAAAAAAAAGGGCTGAAAGTGTGGCTGAAGAATTAGAGCACCTGCCTAGGAAGTGTGACACTCTAAGTTCAAACTCCAGTTCCACCACCAAAAAAAAAGAGAGAGAGAGAGAGAAAGAAGCAAGTAGCCATACTGTGAACATGCAGATGGCCAAATGGCAGCACTGTAGGCAAATCTAGGAGCTGAAAGCACCCTCCAACTGTGATCACTCAGAATCTGAGGGCTGGGCTTGGCATGGTGACTCACACCTGTAATCCCAGCTACTTGGGAAGCAAAGAACAGGAGGGCTATGTTCCAAGGCCAGCCCAGGTAAAAAGTTAATGAGACTCTCAACTCAACAAATAATCTGGGAATGATGGTTCATGATTGTAGTAACAACCACATTGAGGGGCAGAGATGGGAGGGTTGTAGCCCACACGCAACCACAGACTGAACCAAGGCCTGGCATTCAGAGAAGTTGAAAGGATATGGAATTGCCTGTCAATGAAGAAGAACAGGACAAAGCAGAGGCGCCCTTTTAAGTTACAAATCTCACATCCTTCCTACCATGATATTACAAGCAGCTCAGAGCAATGGTTAACAGCCTGGATTTCCTTAACACCTGGGTTGACTTATTTTTCTCTTGTTTGACTTTAGGGCAATTACTTAAAATCTATTCCTCAATTTTCACATCTGTAAAAGTGGAGTAATAGTAGTCTTTGTCTCACAGAATTCATGTGTATACTAAACAAGCTAATATAATTTAAGAGGTTAGAAGTACGTTTGGCCAAAGTCAACCCTAAATGACACTTGCTAAGGTAACTCACAGCTAAAAAGTATCGGTTATGAATCCAGGAATTCCCATATTTTGCTTTTCTGTTAGTTCATCTTCTATTGCTACAATGAAATACATGTATCTGTCTACTGTGTTTTTAAAGGAGATTTATTTAACACAGTTTTGGAGGATGAAGTTCTAAGATTGAGCAGCCCCATTGATTCGACCACCAGCAAGGGTCCCATGGCAGAAGGCATCACAACAATGGATGCTCTTGGAGAGCAATCACAGGAAGCCAGGGGGACAGGGAGGGTCCACTCTTGTTCTTCTAAAAACTTTTTTTTTCTGGTGATACTGGGGTTTGAGCTCAGGGCCTCACACTTGCTAGGCAGGCTCATTACCATTGGAGACATTCCACCAGCATATTCTTGCTCTTTTAATAACAACTTGCCCTTCTGAGAACTAACTCACCCTCTGGGACCAGCATTAATCCCTTGTGAGGGCAGCACCTCCAATGACCTAATTACCTTGTACTAAGCTCACCTCTCTTAAAGGTTCCACTATCTTTGTCCAACACTATACCAAGGGTCCAAAACATGAACCCTTGGAGGTTCATAGATATAGTTTGTCAAACTATAGCAACTTCTGTATCAGTATCTACAATAAGTCCCAGGAAGAGACCAACAAGCTTCATTATCCAGGGTGAAAAACTCTGTACATTCCTGGATATATAACCACACATCCATCACCACTGTGATCTGTTTTCTAACTGTCTACTGTGCACCTGCTAACAGCAAATAAAAACAAAAATAATATAACAGCAAAACAACCTCGTCTCCTATGCATAATGGATGGCAATAAATCATGAATAAATCATTCATCAGGAGCAAAACAAGCGAGTGGCCATGCATTTCACCAAATAAATCACCAGGAATGCTTCTGAAAGCAGAAATAAGAAACAGCTGCAGGGAATTGAGCTGGCCTACTAAGATGGATAAGTCACAGCATAGGTCTGAATTAGAGTCTCACTGATTTAGGGTAAAGTCCATCTCCTGTCTGATGACTTCAGCCTCATGGGTTACTATATAATTTGACTGTGTCTTGTTAAAAATCAGAGTTCTAAACAATCTGCTTCTTGACTGGAAGCAGTAATTTGTAATGAAGCTTCAAAAGCAAGATTCTAGGTAATCTGCTAGGAAAGTGATGTTCCACAGTCAGCAGTAGAGGTATGCTGGAAAAGGTAGATGCATTGCTCCATATAAAGATTCAAATATATAAATAGCATGTATTTGGGAATGAGTGGATATGAGGATAATGGATTGGGTAGATGACATTAGATTGCGTTGATGTCCTACTGACAAATAATGAAAATTTGATGGAAATTAACAAAAAATGGTAACTCTGTATGAGTCAGAGGCATCTCTTTGGTAGCTTTTAAAGAAGCCCTCATTTCATAGAATGGATAACCAGAGAACCTGAAGTTCAAGCCCAGGATTTAGTGGTCACAGTATCTTATTGTCAAGGAACACTACATGTTCCACCCAAGAAGACCTGACACATAGGTCAGGGCTCTACTTGGAAAAACGAGAAAATTTAGGTAGATGCTCTTGGACAGTTGACTTCCACAAGCACATGTGGGTTCTGCTTGAGTCTGGGCATCCTTTGATTTTTCACTTGCCCCTGTGAGGTGAGCTACTGAAGTGAACTCTATTGCTTCCAATATCCACAGGCCTGTGATATCATGGTGCTGGTAGAGGTTTGTTATTTCACATCTAAGAAATGTGAGGTGAAGCCCCTGTAGCAACAACCATCCTTTTGGAATAGAGTCAAATAAATATTTTCCTAGTTCATTTCCTCTCAGCTTTGTAAATTAAGCACAGTTGCCTGGGGCAGACATATAGCATTATTCTTACCTTCTACACTCACTGCACTTTTCAAAAGGAAGAAGAGGGAGGAAAGTAAAAGAGGGAAGGCAAAGGACATCAGAGTGGGGGGGAAGAATAAGGAAGAAGGATGTGTAATTATTTTACTCAAGCTGTGCCCCTAGGGCATATGCACCTTGCAGTGAAGGCTCTATGGCTAAAATCCAAAGGAATTGACTGTGACTTTGAAAAGAGTAATTGAGAAGGGCCTAACTGGGATTACTACATTTATACCTGAAGGGGATTTTCCACTCATTAGGTATATGGGTTTTATTATTCCCATTAGTTCTATACTACATTTTCAAAGAATTCTCTTTGAAAAACAATATTTAGCATAAAGCAGTGAGGAATTTTGCAACTTTTAATTCACAAAGAATAAAGAAGCAATCTATCAGTTTCCCATTCCAGTGCAATTTCCAGGAAAGTTTCACAAAAACATATACGCTTCTTAAACTTCCAAAGAAATTTTACAGTACATAAGAAAAAAAGTTATAAAGGAAGCAAAGTCTCCCATTGTCTTTTAAAAGGATACTTCAAACTTCTAACATAATAGCATTTCTTCTTGCCAATGCTTGGGCTGATAAAACTGAAGAAAGTGTTTAGTACCACAAACATTGCAAATGGGAGTGTTGTCAGATTATAATTTATTCTATTTCCTTATAAACAAAATGAAAAGTAGATAATAACCAGAACAGCTTAGTTTCAGAGTGGCTCTCACTCCAGAATTCATGAACATCATGTTTAATCTCTAACAAGAGAGAAAAGTAAATTATTTTCTGTGAGTCACACAGTTCCTAAGCATACACAGCCACCTGAAACAATTAACTGATAGGTTTCAGAGACCAAGAATAATTTCTCCAAATCTAAACTTTCTCAATTCTTCCTGGTATGTACTTCTCAGTAAATATTAATTGATAAAGAAAATATCTGAGACACCTCTCAAAAATTAGGATAGAGAAAGGATGAAAAACCAGCAAAGCTGTGCAACTTTTATGTGAAGAATATTAAAGGATGGTCAAAGAACTAATGGCAACATCCTCATAATGTGAACAACTACTATGTAACAGTCACCATTATAAGGTGTGTTTACATTGTGGAAAAACACGAAGGCCATCCAAATGAGAACAAGCAAAAGCTCCTTCTTCTGAGCTTGCTACAGCAAGGGAGTCAGCCACTGTCACTTTCATTTTGGCAGACATTCAAAGGTAGGCAGAGGAGTGGGAAAGCTTTATACTACAAAAAAGGAAGGCTTCAGGTGCTCTGGTTGGGGGGTGTTGACAGGTGCTGGAGGCAGCTAAACAAAAGCAGAGCATCCTATATGATTGGTTAGGGGTGTAAGTTTGGCTTCCTTTGGTTAACCCAAACTTGGAAGTAGGAGTAAAAATTAGAGAAACTTATAGTTGTAAATCAAACCCTGGTCATTTGTGCCTGATTGTTAGAGAAGTTACCGTTTAGCTTCTTAGATTTTTATTACAGATAGCAGTATGATATCCTACAAGTTAGCTATACAAGCCTGCATCAGACTGGCTTTCCAGGTTGGTTATTATAGAGAAAGGATTAGCTTTGTGGGTATATTGTGCAGACTGTGGGTCAGAGTTCTTCTTCCCATTGTCTGTCCATTCCTCATCCACTGATGTACTCAGTCAATATATGTTTTCCGTTTGTGTTCTCTCATCCACTCTAAATTAGTGATTATGGTCTCATGAGAAAGTAAACTTAACCTCAGAAGATGCCAGAACACTATTACAATGCTTCAGCTGACAAGTTCCTGAGTCACAAATTAGTCCAAGTTAAATTTCTCTTTGTGGAAATGGAAAAGTTCCACAATTTTCTATTTCCAACAGTGGCTAGGTCCACTGTTATAAATCCTGGATTAACATGAGACACAGGCCTTCACACTAAGGTGAACACAGTTTCTAAAAGGTATCCCTAAGAGCCAGCAGCTATATGTAGCACATTTTAACTTCTTCCAAAGAAGCTTCTAGATTCAGTAGAGATCTAAAGGAAAGCTGCTCTTTGCCATTAATGTGTGCCTGTCATCTTCCCATCCTGTCTCCCTTTATTCAACACTTTAGTACAACAAACGTTAATTGAGGACTTAAATGATGAGGTGAAATCTATGATTATTCCTTATTCTAGTGTGTGGAAAATATATTTGAACATATTATAATAAGGTACTGGCACAAACATAGACACAAAGACCAATAGAACAGAAGACCTAGACATAAATCCATGTGACTATAGTCATCTGAAATTTTACAAAGGAGCCCAAAACATATGCTAGAGAAAAAGACAGCCTCTTCAACAAATGGTGCTGGGAAAACTGGATATCCACACGTAGAAGACTGAAACTAGATCCCAGTCTTTCACCTTGTACTATTATCAATTCAAAGTGCATCAAAGATCTTAATTGAAGATCTGAAACTATGAAGCTACTACAGGAAAGAATAAGGAAAACATTGGGACAAATAGGCATAGGCAATAATTTCCTGAATAGAAGTCCAATAGTTTATCAATGAAGAAAAAGGATTGACAACTAGAACTACATAAAACTAAAAAACTTCTACATAGCAAAGGAAACAGTCACTAGACTGAAGAGACAGCCTAGACAATGGGAAAAAACTCTTTGCCATCTATACATCTGACAAGTGATTAATGACCAGAATTTATATGGAGTTCAAAAAACTGAGCTCTCAAAGAATCAACAACCTAATGAAGAAATGGGCAAATGAACTGAATAGACATTTTTCAAAAGAAGAATTACAAATACCAATAAATACATAAAGAAATGCTCAACATCCTTGGCCCTAAAGGAAATACAAATCAAAACTGCATTAAGATGTCACCTCACTTGAATCAGAATGGCTATTGTCAAGAACACAACAATAAAAAAAGAACTAAAACTGAAAAAAAAAAACCAAAAAGAACACAAACAACAAATGTTGTTGAAGATGCAGGGGAAATCAGTTAGAGATGAATCAACATGGGTTGTAACACATGGGTACACAAAAGCCATGTTAGGAATCTCTCTGTATAGCTATCCTTAACTCAACTAGCAAAAACGCTTTGTCTTCCTTATTATGCTTATGTCTTTTCTTCAACAAAATTAGTGATAAGGGCAGAACAGGACCTGCCTGGAACTGAAGTGGGGGGAGAGGGTGAGGAAGGGGGGGCAGGGTGGAGAAATGACCCAAACAATGTATGCACATGTGGATAAATGAATAAAAAAAAACTGAAAAAAAAAGAACACAAACAACAAATGTTGTTGAGGATGCAGGGGAAAATGAATCCTTATACATGTTTGGTGGGAATATAAATTAGTACAGCCACTATAGAAAGCAATTTGGAGGTACCTCAAAAATTAAAAATTGAACTACCATATGATCCAGTGATACTGCTCCTGGGTGGGCATATATCCAAGGAAATGTAAGCCAAGATACAATAGAGACATTACACACCCATGTTCATTGCAGCAGTATTTACAATAACCAAGCTTTAGAAACATCCTGGTTGCCCTACAACAGATGAACAGATAAAGAAAACGTAATATCTATCACATACACTAGAACATTATTAGCCATAAAGAAGAATGGAATTATGTCATTTGCAATAAGTAGATGGAACTGTAGAACATCACATTAAGTGAAGAAAGCCAGTTTAGAAATACAAAGGTTGCATGTTTTTCCTAATTTGTGAAAGATAGATCCAAAAGATAAATGTATACTCAAACACATACATACATGATCATATATATACGTATATGTATATATATGATCATGTATGTGTTTGATCATGTATGTATATGATCATGTGAGTGTGTGTGTGTGTGTATATATATATATATATATATATATAGTGGGACTGTTTGAGGGGACTAAGAAGAAGAGGGAGAGGAGAAGAGAACAATAGAGACTGAATAATACCAAAATACATTGTATCTGTAAAGGAAGATGGCATAACAAAACACACAGAATGCTGTTGAATATTTGGGGGTAGGAAGAGTAATAGAGTGTGGGTTAATCTGATTAACATGGTGAAACTTCTTTGAACAATGTGTGCACACTTAAAAACTGAGGGATAGGAATGTAAAATGGTCTTGTTAGGGAGTGGGTACTAGCGGCAGGGGGAAGAGTGAATAGAGAGGGTAGAGAAGGATGAATATAGTCAATATACTTTATATACTCATATGAAAAACAGAACAATGAAAACTGTTGAAATCACTTTTAAGAAAAGGTGAGGGGATGAGGGAGAATGATGATGGCAGGGATGAACCTAACCAAGGTACATTGTAAGCATATATGGAACTGTCACAATGAAAGCCCCTGTACAACCAACATATGCTAATAAAAATGTTTAAAAAAAGAAAAGAGAAAGAGAGGAGGGATTAGAAAGAGCAATAAGTGTGGGGCGAATATGATCAAAATACATTATATGCATGTATGTAAATATCACAATGAAACCCCTTTTCATGATTAAATTATGCTAATAAAATTTATAAATTTGAAAAAATAAGTATATTATAAGATGATAAAGGTCCAGACCATTCACTGAAGGACCTCACATTCAAGGTACATCAATCACCCCAGGGTAGGTATGAGGTCAAGGCTCAGGAGAACTTAGACACCAGGGTTGGAGCATCCAGAAGAAAAAGGCATGTGTCTTTGTTCCACACTATCTGCCCTCAGAGCTACTTCCCACTCTCTCCCAAGGCTAAGTTATTTCTTGCAAGCTATCACATCTTTTGTAGGTATATTTCCAGGCCTGTCTTGATACTTCTGCATGTTCTGGTATTGTTTGTAATAGCTGGTGGCAGGCAGGGTTTGAAGTAGGGCTTTGGGACACCAATCCCATCCTTTTCCTAGCTTCCAGACTGCCCTAACACAGGAAGTATGTGCTAAAGCCTGTCTAGGAATTCAGCATGGGAAGCAATACCCTGTTCCCCAGTAAAGTAGATCTGAGAAATCTCCAGTTCTGAGCAATCACTTGAGCAACCCAACCCTGTGAAGAGTTAGAAGCTAATGAAGAACTGGACAAAAGGGAAGAAACTGAAGTAGAATTTTTCTCTTCTATGATTATAGGCTAAATTAATGTAGGGAACAGGGCAGGAACCTCCCAGAGACAGTACTGCTCAACTCATCAGTTCCTAGCCATCACACACCTGCCCAAAAGAGAATCCACATTTTCTGTCTTCACCTTAGCTTCCGAGCCTCAGCATCTGTTGGAATCCAGCTGCTCCTGCATGCTGCACAGTAGGACGTTCTTAGTCTGTTTCTTGATTTAGGAGCAAAGCATTCTTATCAACTCCTCAAGATCTAAGCTCTGCCAGGAACTTGCTCTACATGAAATGTATAGATCAAAACCCTGAGGAGTTTGACATTTATATTTTTAATAGATTTTTTTTCCTTCTTAAAACACCCACAGGCTGAGACTGAAGTAGCAATGTGTTTGCTTTTAATTGTAGAATGTGCTGTATTGGCTCAGAGATGGCGAAGCCTCCCTCTCTTCAGAAGTGGAGCCTTTGTAGCAAGCAGAGCTGGGAATGCAAAAAGGAACAAAAGGTCTGAAATGCCATGCGATAACAAAAATTATTTTAAAACTCTTCAATAACAGGAATCTAGGGAGAATTGAATTCATAGAAGAAGACATGGCAACTATGAACCTTTTAAAAATGTTTTCTTGCAACCCCAAGGCCCTTTTGGAGACCAGTTGCATTTCCATTTATCAAAAAGGTAAATATTACCAAGCCTCAGAAGGCATCTTTCTGTAACAAACATTTGCTGAGTGGCTCTGCAGCTCTGCAGAACACCAGGGATGAGTTAGAGGTAGCTCTTGCTTCAAGTTGCATAGAACCTGGTACATTCAAAGCAGTTCTCCAGATGGCATAGACACAGCAGAGAGAAAAAAAGGAAGGCAATTTCTCACCTAAGTCCAGGTGGCCTCATGCCCAAAGTTCTCCTGAAGGTTTTGCTAAAATCATTTTCAAGCAACCTGTTCATACATATGAATCTAATATTCTCCTCTGTGTTCTGAATTGGGATTAGCTACAAATATTAAGAATACTGCTTTCTCAAATAAGAGGATTATAAGCATTCTTTAGAAGTCTCAGAGTTCAATTATTAACTTCTCTGCATAATAATAAGTATCACTCCTACACCAGCAATATTTTCATTACGATGAGCAAAACTAGGCTTCTTGCTCTGATATCTGATACTGGAGAGGTTTTATATTTGCAGTCCCAATTGTGTGCATCCTAAAAGCAACCAAACTCTTGAGAAATCCCTTTGAAAGAAGTCAAGTACATGCAGGAAAACTTCCCTTTCTTCCCAGTTACTGACCCCAGTGTTTCTTCCCCTGTCCCCCAGATACACAATAATAACTTGGTCATCTTTTTATAAGAACAAAGTGAGTTCATCTCCATTGCAGCTCAGGTTCCTACACTGGTCCCACCTTAAATTCAGACAAATCCTAATCTAAAATGACACTTTCTCAGGTAAATAAGAGTTGACACTCATTTTTATGCAAGGCACATTAATTTGGCATGTGATATGCACTGTAGCCTGTATTGATCCAACCTGGGATACAAGTTATGGAAAACAAGGTCCCTGTCCTCTTGGACCACTGTCATACAGTCCCCTATCATACAGAGGCATCTGCCTTCTGCTGCAGCTGGTTCCTTCCTTCTTTCTCACATCTTGACATTTGTTCTCTCTTTCCCTCCACTCACCTTCCCTATTCTGCCCACTTAATCTCTGCCATCTGTACTAGCAGACATGCTTTGCTAACACTGCAAGATAGATCATGCATAGAAACACATTGTTTCCATTCTGCACACCAGAAAACTGAGGCTCAGAGAACATAAGTGATTTATATACATTCACATTCATAAGTAAGTAGCTAGAATAAATTCAGTTATTGTAGTTCCAAAGTTCATGGTCTGTCCTCAGTATTAAGAACTGATGATGAGGGGGATTCCAAGATGGCAGCTAGAAGGAGTAAGCAGAAAGCGAGCCTCCTATAGTGAAATCTTGGAGAGACGTTGGAGACACACTTTGCAGGCAAAATCACTGAGAAGAGGCAAAACTTTGACCCCTCCACACCTCCAGCCAGGGCAGAGAATCTCCACTTCATGTTAAATGGAGAAAAATGAAAGGCTCCAGAACTGTCAGTCACCCGTGCCCAGACAGCTTGGGAAGACGCGGACCAGGTGAGCTTTGCGGTACCGCAGTACTCCCACAGACAAGCCTGGGCCAGAGCAGCATAGCCCCTGGACAGACCGACCCCCACCCAGGGAAAAAAGAGAAACTGAGTAATAAGCAATAAGAACAATAAAGACATGTGGGAAAGAGGGTGGAGCACACTGAGCACCCTCAGTGCTTTGTGCTCTTTTTTGTCCCCAAAAAAGATTTGGGGGAGGGGAATCCTTCCAGGGACTGTAAATAAACAACCCGGGCGGGCTGGAGAGCCTCTGGTGGGAGCAGGGGTGCGTGCCCAGCAACCAGGAGCAGGAAAGCTTGTGAGAGTGGTGGAGGTAGGAAAACTTCACAGGAGAGGACAGAAGACCCACTTCCCACGTGAGCTGTAAACAAACATGGCAGCTGGCAGGAGCAGCAGCACCACCCAGTAATCAGGAGCAGGAAAGCCTGTAAAAGTGGTGGTGGGAGGAAAACTGCACAGGAGAGGGGGTAAGTCCCACTTCCCGCATGAACTGTAAATAAACACACAGGCCTGACAACGTGGGTGCAGTGCCACCTTTCCCAGTGCTTGGAAAGGGGAAAGCTTGTAGCAGAGGCTCACAGGAAAACTGAGTAAACAACGCCTGTAGGTCCAGGTGAGTGCTAAGCTCACCCCTGAGATCTGCATAAATAATGCTTCCAGCAACAGCAGGCTGACAGCAGCGGGCAGGCAAGCCACAGCTGAAGATACCATTCTCAGAACTGTCTCCAGACTCTTTGTTTTTTTTTTTTTTTTCTTTTTTCCTCTTTTTCTCCCTACCTTTGATGAGAGAACAAATGAATTACACTTGCATGCTGAAAAACTTACTGAAACTGTATTGCATTTGAACTTGGGACACTTGGTGGGGTTTTGTGTGTGTGTGTGTGTGTGTGTGTGTGTGTAGTTTTGTTCTGCTTCATGCGTCCCTTTTAATGAGACAACTACAGAACAACATCTGAGGCACCATCTCCAGGACTGGAGACTGAGATGGACACCCAAAGTATTAAAACTGAAACTTCATTGCATTTGAACTTGGAGGTTTTTTGGTTTTTTGGTTTTTTAAAAAAATTTTTCTATTTTTCATTTTATTTTATTTTTTATATATATAGATATTTCTTTCATTTACCTATTTTTTATTTTTATTCTTATCTTTTTTTTTATTTTTGATTTTCAATCCTCTCTCTGTCTCTCTAATGTCTGTTCAGCTTACTGTCAATTAGTACACTAACGCTCCCTGTTTATACCTTTGAAACTTTCTTGTCTGATTTCTTGTTATGTTTTCTCCTTCCTGTCTGTTTATTTGCTTTTCCCTTTCCTTTAACTTCTTGCTTTCCATCTCAGCTCACCCTTCCATTCTAAATATTGCCATTGTTATTATTACAAGCTAGAAAATACTTAATTGCACACAGTACAGGGACAGTAACAACACCAAAGACAATGATGGGAAGACAGAAAAACAGGGAAACCAGTTTCCCCACAGCAAAAAATTAGTACAGGAACCAGAGAGGAATGAAGAAAACAAATACTCAGATCCAGACTCCAACAAAATGAAGATAAACTATGCCAAAGGACCCAATGAAGCCCACAAGAATAATTTAAAAGAGGACATACTACAGGTACTCAATGAGAATTTTATAGATATGATACTGGATAGGGTCAACCAAAATGTACAGGAGACACTCAAGAAATTCCAAGACAACAAAAATAGAGAATTTGAAAGAGCAAAAGAAGAAATAAAGGAAACCATAGAAGCACTGTATAAACACCAAAGTGAAACAGAGAACATGATGAATAAACACATAAATGAACTCAGGACAAAAATAGACAACATTAAAGAGGAAACCACTCAGGATATGGAAAACCTCAGAAAAAAGAATGAAACAGAACTGCAAAACAAAACTGAAGGCCAATCCAGCAGAATAAAACAAACAGAAGAAAGAATCACAGAACTCAAAGATGAAATGGTAATTAAAGGAAAAACTGAAGAACTACTAATTAAACAACTCAAGACCTGTGAAAAGAAAATGCAAGAACTCACTGACTCCATCAAAAGACCAAACTTGAGAATCATGGGCATTGAAGAAGGAAAAGAGGTGCAAGCAAAGGGAATGCATAATATATTCAACAAAATAATAATGGGAAATTTCCCAAATCTAGAGAAGGATATTCCCATACAGATGCAAGAGGCCTCCAGCACACCAAACAGACCAGATCAAAATCGAACTACCCCACGACATATAATCATTAAAACAACAAGTTCAGAAACTAGGGAAAGAATATTGAAGGCTGTAAGAGAGAAAAAACAAGTAACATACAAAGGTAAACCCATCAAAATCACAGCAGACTTCTCAACAGAAACATTAAAAGCAAGAAGAGCGTGGGGGGAGACCTTCCGGGCACTGAATGAAAATAACTTCAACCCCAGGATACCTACCCAGCAAAACTATCATCCAAAATAGGTGGAGCAACAAAAGTCTTCCATTATAAGCAGAAACTAAAACAATATGTGACCACAAAGCCACCATTACAAAAGATTCTGCAAGGGATTCTGAACACAGAAAGTGAAACCCAACTTAACCATGAAAAGACAGGCAGCACCAAACCACAGGAAAAGAAAAAGCAAGACAGTAGAGAGTAACCTCAACTTAGGTATACACAATCAAACCTTCAAACAACTAAGACAACTAAATGACAGGAATCACCACATACCTATCAGTACTAACACTTAATGTTAACGGACTTAATTCACCCATCAAAAGGCACCACTTGACGAAATGGATTAAAAGGGAAGATCCGACAATTTGTTGCTTAGAGGAGACACTTCTCACCGACAGAAATAAGCATAGGCTTAGGATGAAAGGCTGGAAGAAGATTTACCAAGCCAATGGCCTCCGAAAACAGGCAGGAGTAGCAATACTTATTTCTGACAAAGTAGACTTCAAACCTACATTGATCAAACAAGATAAAGAAGGACATTCCATACTAATAAAAGGGGAAATAGACCAAAAGGAAATAATAATCATCAATCTGTACGCACCCAATGTCAATGCACACACATACCCTGAAAGACCTAAAAGCATATATTAACGCCAACACAGTGGTTGTGGAAGACTTTAACACCCCATTATCATCAATAGATAGGTCATCCAAACAAAACATCAATATAGAAATCCAAGATCTAAAATATACAATAGATCAAATGGACCTAGTTGATGTCTACAGAACATTTCATCCAACTTCTACACAATACACATTCTTCTCAGCAGCCCATGGAACCTTCTCCAAAATAGATCATATCCTAGGACACAAAGCAAGCCTCAGCAAATGTAAGAAAATAGAAATTATACCGTGTATACTATCTGATCACAATGCAGTAAAAGTAGAACTCAACAACAAAAGTAAAGACAAAAAACATGCAAACAGCTGGAAACTAAATAACACTGCTTAATGAAGAATGGATCATCGATGAAATAAAAGAAGAAATTAAAAAGTTCCTGGAAGGCAATGAAAATGAAAACATAACCTACCGGAACTTATGGGACACAGCTAACGTAGTCCTGCGAGGAAAGTTTACAGCCATGAGTGCATATATTAAAAAGCCTGAAAGATCCCAAATCAATGACCTAATGATACATCTCAAACTCCTAGAAAAACAAGAACAAGCAAATCCCAAAACAAATAGAAGGAGAGAAATAATAAAAATAAGAGCTGAAATCAACGAAATAGAATCCAAAAAAACCATACAAAGAATCAGTGAAACAAAAAGTTGGTTCTTTGAAAAAATAAACAAGATCGATAGACCCCTGGCAAACCTGACTAAAATGAGGAGAGAAAAAACCCAAATTAGTAGAATCAGGAATGCAAAAGGGGAGATAACAACAAACACCATGGAAATCCAGGAAATCATCAGAGATTACTTTGAGAACCTATATTCAAATAAATTTGAAAATCTTAAAGAAATGGACAGATTTCTAGATACATATGATCATCCAAAACTGAACCAAGAGGAAATTAATCACCTGAATAGATCTATAACACAAAATGAAATTGAAGCAGCAATCAAGAGTCTCCCCAAAAAGAAAAGTCCAGGACCTGATGGATTCTCTGCTGAATTCTATCAGACCTTTAAAGAAGAACTGATACCAATCCTCCTTAAACTGTTCCACAAACTAGAAAGGGAAGGAAAACTGCCTAACACATTTTATGAAGCCAGTATTACAATTATCCCTAAACCAGGCAAAGACACCTCCAAAAAGGAGAACTATAGGCCAATCTCCTTAATGAACATTGACGCAAAAACCCTCACCAAAATAATGGCAAACCGAATTCAACAACACATCAAAAAGATTATTCACCACGACCAAGTAGGCTTCATCCCAGGGATGCAGGGGTGGTTCAACATACGAAAATCAATAAACGTAATAAACCACATTAACAGAAGCAAAGACAAAAACCACTTGATCATCTCAATAGATGCAGAAAAAGTCTTTGATAAGATCCAACACCATTTCATGATAAAAGCTCTAAGAAAACTAGGAATAGAAGGAAAGTTCCTCAACATTATAAAAGCTATATATGACAAACCTACAGCCAGCATTATACTTAATGGAGAAAAACTAAAACCATTCCCTCTAAAATCAGGAACTAGACAAGGATGCCCACTATCTCCACTCCTATTCAACATAGTACTGAATTCCTAGCCAGAGCAATTAAGCAAGAAGAAGGAATAAAAGGAATACAAATAGGTAAAGAAACTGTCAAAATACCCTATTTGCAGATGACATGATCCTATACCTTAAAGACCCAAAAAACTCTACTCAGAAGCTTCTGGACATCATCAATAGCTATAGCAAGGTAGCAGGATATAAAATCAACATAGAAAAATCATTAGCATTTCTATTCAGTAACAATGAGCAAACGGAAAAAGAATGTATGAGAACAATTCCATTTACAATAGCCTCAACAAAAATCAAATACCTAGGTGTAAAACTAACAAAAGATGTGAATGACCTTTACAAGGAAAACTATAAACTTCTGAAGAAAGAGATTGAGGAAGACTATAGAAAGTGGAGAGATCTCCCATGCTCATGGATTGGTAGAATCAACATAGTAAAAATGTGGATACTCCCCAAAGTAATCTACATGTTTAATGCAGTTCCCATCAAAATTCCAATGACATTCATTAAAGAGATTGAAAAATCTACTGTTAAATTTATATGGAAACACAAGAGGCCATGAATAGCCAAGGTAATACTGAAGTCAAAAGAACTATGCTGGCGGTATCACGATACCAGACTTCAAACTATATTACAAAGCAATAACAATAAAAACAGCATGGTACTGGCACAAAAACAGACATGAAGACCAGTGGAACAGAATACAAGACCCAGATATGAAGCCACACAACTATAACCAACTTGTCTTTGACAAGGGAGCTAAAAATATACGATGGAGAAATAGCAGCCTCTTCAACAAAAACTGCTGGGAAAACTGGTTAGCAGTCTGCAAAAAACTGAAACTAGATCCATGTATATCACCCTATACCAAGATTAACTCAAAATGGATCAAGGATCTTAATATCAGACCACAAATTCCAAAGTTGATACAGGAGAGAGTAGGAAATACTCTGGAGTTAGTAGATATAGGCAAGAACTTTCTCAATGAAACCCCAGCAGCACAGCAAGTAAGATATAGCATAGATAAATGGGACTTCATAAAACTAAAAAGCTTCTGTTCATCAAAAGAAATGGTCTCTAAACTGAAGAGAACATCCATAGAGTGGGAGAAAATATTTGCCGGCTACACATCAGACAAAGGACTGATAACCAGAATATATAGGGAACTTAAAAAACTAAATTCTCCCAAAACTAATGAACCAATAAAGAAATGGGCAAGTGAACTAAACAGAGCTTTCTCAAAAGAAGAAATTCAAATGGCCAAAAAACACATGAAAAAATGCTCACCATCTCTAGCAATAAAGGAAATGCAAGTTAAAACCACACTAAGATTCCACCTCACCCCTGTTAGAATAGCCATCATCAGCAACACCACCAACAACAGGTTTTGGAGAGGATGCAGGGCAAAAGGAACCCTCTTACATTGTTGGTGTGAATGTAAACTAGTACAACCACTCTGGAAAAAAATCTGGAGGCTATTTAAAAAGCTAGACATTGATCTACCATTTGATCCAGCAATACCACTCTTGGGGATATATCCAAAAAACTGTGACACAGGTTACTCCAGAGGCACCTGCACATCCATGTTTATTGCGGCACTATTCACAATAGCCAAGTTATGGAAACAGCCAAGATGCCCCAGCACTGACGAATGGATTAAGAAAATGTGGTATCTATACACAATGGAATTTTATGCAGCCATGAAGAAGAACGAAATGTTGTCATTCACTGGTAAATGGATGGAATTGGAGAACATCGTTCTGAGTGAGGTTAGCCTGGCCTAAAAGACCAAAAATCATATGTTCTCCCTCATATGTGGACATTAGATCAAGGCCAAACACAACAATGGGATTGGACTTTGAGCACATGATAAAAGCGAGAGCACATAAGGGAGGTGTGATGATAGGTAAGACACCTAAAAAAATTAGCTAGCATTTGTTGCCCTTAACGCAGAGAAACTAAAGCAGATACCTTAAAAGCAACTGAGGCCAATAGGAAAATGGGACCAGGAACTAGAGAAATGTGTAGATCAAAAAGAATTAACCTAGAAGGTAACACACACACACAGGAAATTAATGTGAGTCAATGCCCCGTATAGCTATCCTTATCTCAACCAGCAAAAACCCTTGTTCCTTTCTATTTTGCTTATACTCTCTCTTCAACAAAATTAGAAATAAGGGCAAAATAGTTTTTGCTGGGTATTGAGGGAGTGGGGGGGAGAGGGAGGGGGCGGAGTGGGTGGTAAGGGAGGGGGTGGAGGTAGGGGGGAGAAATGACCCAAGCCTTGTATGCACATATGAATAATAAAATAAAAATAAAAATAAAGAACTGATGATGAAATAATATCTTGAAATTTCAAGCTTTGTGAGAAGGACCTATTTATGATTTGCCTCATTTTTGACATTGTAACTACAGCTTATGTCAGAGATATCAATGCTCAGGTGTTGCAATTCCACATTCGTGGATTTAGATTCAGACACTACCTCTGACTAAATAAGAAAATTATAGCATCTGAGACTTAATTTTTTTTTTTAACCTAGAAAGGAAGACAGGGTATTACTAGTCATTTCTTGAAATGATGTCATTCGGAATAAGTTAGAATGGAAATTGAGCACATATCCTGGCACTTGGTAGCAGCCCAATTGAAAAGAGAATATTTCATTTGGCAAATAACTATTAAAACTTTGAAGAAATCCTTCTTCTGTCCTTTTCATCTGTCTTAATTCCATGCCTGACTAGGTTGAATAGTGTCATATTTAAAGTTTTCTTCCAAATTTAAAATTTTGTTAAAACATCCCTAACTATTGTTCCCTTCATTCCTGCAGCTCTGTGACTATTATATTTTGTTCACAGATATGTTTTGTAGGGGATTTGATCAAGATTGATAGGATGAGGTTTTAATCCAAGCATACATCCCTGGGCTGCAATTGTGCTGAGTCTGCAGGAGTCTAAATGACATCAGAGGAAGTTCCCTCTCCCCTCTACCTATACTTCCAATGCTAATATTATTAACATCAGCCAGAGGAAAGGAAATGATAGGTACCAGGGACGGACACAGTAAATGAATTACCTCAAACAACTTATTCCATGGCAGTCAGGCAAGCAACTGAGCAATCCATCTGCAGTAAAACTCACTTACATATTCTGCCCAGTTTATAAAAAAAATTATATTCTGCCCATGGTTCTTTTGTTTCTCCTATCTTCTCCCTTTCTGTTAAAAAAATAAATGTTTTAATTCAGAGATCAATTAGTGCGGACAGGAACTCTGATATTTAGAAAATGGAGAGAACTTGAGGTTAGAAACAGGGTCTGCAATAGACTTGCTTTTAAATCACCCAAGGTTATTTTAGGTAAAGAGTGACAACAGAGCCACTCAGTTCTCCCCACCTTGGGAATTAATTCTCCTTCTTTGTGAAGAACACTGCCATTTATTCAGATCTCTGCTCTATTGAGCATGTTTTCTCTTTTTTGCATTTAATCTAATTTGATGAACCAAATGCTTTCCAACAAATCACCTCCATCACCCACCTCTCAAAACCCACAAAAAGAAAAATAACAATAGCTGAAAATGTATCTAATCATCCAGAAACAAATGCATTTCTAATTAAAGATTATGAATATAGGTCACTGTTTAGAACAAGCAAACACAAGTCAAGCATCGCTCTTCTTGATTTGTTCCAGGTCATTGTTCTCCTCTGATTGGCTACAGAACACTAATGGATCGTCTTGATAAAAATTCATTTTTCCATCCATCTGCTATATTGCACTTTTAATGTCAATTTCTCCTAATGTATCTTGATTTTGTCCTAGCCCCAGCTGCAAACACTCCACATTTTATTAGAATTAAGTCTCATGTCTCCAATCCTCTAAATGAGAGAACTAGCTGCAAGACCATTTTCTCCCCTGCATTTGCAGTTTTAAGTTTCAGCATATGTTAACATAATGCTTTCATTCAATACTATTTCCAAAGGCAGAGGCCCTTCTGAATCAATTTCTTGATTCAGAACCAGATCAAATCAAATAAGCAGTTTATGCACATAAAAGGAGGGATCTGACAGTAGCAAATGTCAAAGGCAATACAATTCTTTAAGAAGCAATTCTTAAAGCACAGAAAGTTTTCTTCTATCCTAATCAAATGGGAAAATGCAAGGGGCAAAAATTCTATAATTCTTCTATGACCATCTGACAAAACTAGGCAGATTACAGTTTTTTAAAAAAGAAATCTCTTTCTAAACTCAGATAGTAAAGTTGAATAATAGGAAGGTGACAATGTCTCTAAGCAAATCCAAACTTCAAATTCCTTCACTGGCTGTAACTTCATGTGTCAGAAGCAAAGGAAAGGGCAGCTTGACCAAGTGACTAAACAGTGTGGCAGAAAAATCAAGGGGACACAGCCAGATAATAGAGGAAAAGCAGATAAATTTAGGTACAGTTTACAGATGAAGAAACTGAAATACAAGTAATTTAGGTTATTTGCTCAAGAATAACATCAGCAACAGAAATCAGACTATCAGAGTGAATTCATAACTTGGAGACCTTGGGGTAACTTTGAAGTGTCTTATGGGAGCACAAGACAGCATCTGGGCCAAGCAAAGTTTTAGGAAAGATGAGTGAGGAGAACACAATACAACACACTGAGCCATATCTGCTCAATTGCTTGGGAGAACACTCTACCAGTTTCTATTCACTCTGGCATTTCATGGACCACAAAGATTCTGATAGATCTAAAAATCCCATTCTCTTTTGACTCCAAGGAATGTGGTCTTTGCTTCTGTCCATGGTCTACAAAGCCTATGGATTTTAAGACTCTCATCTTCCTTTCTGCAGTGCCATCCTTCCTCCCATGCTATTCTAGAAACACTGGACCCACAATGGAATGGACATTTTCCCCACCACAGGGACTTTGGCTCATTCCATCAGCCTGGGAATCTCCCCCCAAGCCCACCCTAATCTTTGCAAGGCTGGCTCCTTCTCATCATTCAATTCTCATTCTGAATATCTCTTCCTCCTATTAACCTTCCTTGACCAGTCTGTAAACTACTTCTCCCCATCACTTTGTCCAGTAGTAATTCTTGGCATTGGATTTAATTCTATCTGATATGTTTTTGTTTACCTGCTTACTGTTCTTTGTTTCATCACACAATAGAATTTTTTATATTATTTTATTATTCATATGTGCATACAAGGCTTGGGTCATTTCTCCCCCCTGCCCCCACTCTCTCCCTTACTACCCACTCCGCCCCCTCCCTCTGCCCCCCACCCCCTCAATACCCAGCAGAAACTATTTTGCCCTTATTTCTAATTTTGTTGTAGAGAGAGTATAAGCACAACACAATAGAATCTTGATAAATGTTTGCCGAATAAATAAACTCTTTAGGGGTAAAGCATACTCACTTCCCATAACTCCTACAGCATCCTTCTAGATTTGTTTCTCTTATTTTAAGTACTTTTGGTAAAAATGTTTCAAAATTTGTATTAGAGTTACAAACTTTTAAAGGCTTTATAAGTCTAAGTATATATTAATCACACTTGCAAATTTAAATGACAACCCGTGTGATGGCAAATCTCTAAGTTTGAAGATATTTTGCCTTCAGTACTTCAAATATTACCTCACCTTTTTCATTAAATACTATTGAGGCTCAGGGTGAAGCTCAGCTGTAGATCACTTGTCTAACATGCTCAAGGCCCTGAGTCCAGCCTCTTCAGTACCAAAAAAATATGTAAGTAAATAAGTAAATAAATGCCATTCATAAATCTAATATCACTTAAATCATTTTTTCTTTTTAAGACACCTATTCTTTTGGAAGCTTTAATTTTTTCTTTAGCTTGTATGTTTCTAAATCTTGCCATAATATGTGTATGAAGAGTGGGTTATTAAGGATAGACCAGCTATGGTATGTTAACAAACTCCCAAGTATCAGTATTTTAATTCAATGGAGGTTTAATTCTTCACCACAAAAATTTCAAAAGGATTCATCTTGTCTCTTTTCCACCCAGCGACTCAGACATCCAGATTTCTTCCATCTTGAAAAGCCTTCTCGTATTTGGCCTCCTTCATTACAATAGCAGGAAAAGACAAAAGTGTGGAGTGTTGGACGGGCACTGTCAAGACTAAGTCTGTAAGAGGCTTACATCAATTCTCCACACAGAAACGTAAGACATAACTGCAAAGAAAACAGAGACAATGCTATTAAACTGAACCAGCCTTAGGTTCTGGTCTACCATGAGTCTTCTGTTTCCCCATAAACAAGGCTCAATGGCCACTTAGGCTTTCTTTCCTGCTGTTGTTGCTGTGCCATTTCAGAGTTGACTTCTATCTGCTTCCTATTTCTTAGCTAGAAATTTCTGTAAGAAAATTCTGTAAGTTAAATTAATATACTTAAATTAAGTATATTACTTAGCTTACTTAATTCACATTGCACCAGGTTGTTTTCAAATCATTGCATAGCATAAACATTGCTTACTGATCACATAGACTTTTTGCTTCCCGATATCTCTCCACTTTTGATGTGATAGGGAAATGGTAGTACTGAATAACTTAACCTATGAACACAGAGCAGTGATATAATGATATATCACTGAACACAGAGAAGTGATATAATGATATAGATAAATATCAATGTAATTATATAATTCATTCAACCAATGTTTATTAAGAATGCTGTGTTCCTCACTTTATGATAGATGGTGGGAATTTTAGAAGAAATTAGAGCTGGGAGCATGGCTGAAGTGGTAGAGTCCTGCCTAGCAAGTACAAGCAAGTGTGAGGCCTTGGGTTCAATTCCCAGAACCACAAAAAAAAAATGGATAAGGAATTAAATACAGTGTGAAAGAGATCTCAACTGAGAAAATATAGAACATACACAATTAATGATCCATAAAATATGAATGATCAGCAATTAGTGTATGCACAGAGTGATGTGAAAACATAGAGGAAGGTATCCAATGCATAAGAAAAATGGTGGATCAAGATGGATCTTAAAGGAAGCCCTATCAGATGAACCAATTCTAAAAGGAGAAAAGAGCACAAGGAAAAACACAGATAAGAGGAGCGGATTAAGACAGACTGGAACTCTCCACACCATTAGATATGTGGAGAAGAAACATGAAAGAAATATAAAGGAAGATGAGGCTGCAGATGTTAGAAGCCCCCACATCGTTGGGGTTCTTGAGTGCAGAGCCAAGGTCTTACACTTCAACCCATAGGGTGGTGAAAGCCTTAAGATTACTAATAGAAGTGAGGTGGAACACAGATTAACCCTTTGTACTCTACTCCTCTTACTACATGTGTGCAGAAGATGCAGAAGACTCATTCTAGAAACACTAGTTTTCAGGAACCAAATCCTCAGCATTCTTTGTGCACATCGTCATTGTCTCACATTATCAGCCAAAACCAGAGAATTTTACCCTGAGTGAACAGGAAACTTGTGTCACCTGACCACAAAAAGACAGTGTGCAGCTTCCTTCTGACACCTTTAGCACATCAACCAAAGAAAACCACCTAAAAAGATTAAGAGCAAAATGCTCCATCAGATATCTTATGGTGAATCCAGCTCAGGATTAGGTGTAAATGTACCAGGTTTACCCACTGTAAAGTCAGGCACCTGAATATTTGCCATGTTTCTACATCTGAATATGCCCCAGATTCCTCATTTGTTCAGTCTACAAGTACTTATTAACGTGCCAGGGAAGCCAAGATTGAAAAAAAAATCAGACATTATCAACTTTTTCAGGAATAGACTCTGAGACAAGCTTCCTGTGTTTATAGTTTTTAATGGAGAAACCAGTAAGAAAGTAGAGAAAACACAGGAAGGGAAGGATGAAGTTAAGCCATGGCAATTTCAGGCAAAGTCCTACAAAAGATAGCTGCAGCCTGATCATGCAAAGCTCTGGAGTATAAGCTAAATTCCAGATCTGACCCTGCATCAGAGCTGAGCTTTCATATTCCCACACAGGTCAGCCATGGATGAAGCCCTCCTAGAGGGACTGTACCATATCAGCAACAGTAGAATATCTGTGTTACATACAGACCAGCTCTAATAACCTGGGGTCTCAGGTGTAGGTTATTAAAAAATGAAGCACAGAGAAGCTGACACATAGTAGAAAGTAGGAAGGATGTGAGCACATTGGGCAGAAGACCATTAGGATCTCCAAAGACACCAAAGAACTGGTAGTCCAATATGGAATATGGACCTCTGATAAAAGGGGTATTATTCATGAGTTTAGATACTGTGAACAGAAATAGATTTGCTACACCATTCAGACAAACGCTGCAGTGATCAACTTCCCTGGCCATGTGAACAAAGGTGTGGTTTGCTCTCTGAGCCATGGTGTTTTATCTTTCCACATTTAGGTCTATGAAACTTCATTATTAATTACTTCTGGTTTTAAAACAACCATGCTTCAGAGGAGCTCCTGGAATTAATATGATCAGCAGGTGTTAACTTTTCATCTGTTTTCTTTACATGGTAGAGCATTCTTGTCACCAAAACCCTTTTTGTGTTACAATTCACCATTGATCATGAACATTCAAATCTTACTTGGGCTGCTTTGAATGTCGTCATGACAAATGAGTATTACAAACTCTCAAGAGAACCAGGGCCTGGATCTTTGTTTCATATGTTTATTGATGTCAGCTTCTACTTGCAGACCATAACTAAAATAAATCTTTGTGACTTGCACCAGTCATGAGACTTCTTTCAACCTTGTCTAGGATCTCTGACCACCAGTGTATATAACACATAGCTAAGGATGAAATGCCTTTCTACATGTTTAATGTGAATATCACAGTGATGTTATTTTCTTTCCTAATTAATTGATTCTGTTCCAAATGGAATCAGACAAGATTAAATGACTCTTTCCAAAATGGCCCCTATTTTAATTGTAGATCTTTTGACTTGAAAGGACAGAAAAATTGTGTTTCATTTACCCATCGTGTCTTTCAGAGCACAGAAAATTAGAGTCCTTCAGAATCTGAGCAAAGTTTATGTGAGAAATTTAAACTTAATATTTGTTACAATTATGACTTATTATAGCTCTGGAAAATACTTCTTCACAAGGTGACTTTTTGAGAGTCCAAATAAACATTAGCTGTGTGTTTATCTTTACTCTCACAAATTTCCAGAAAGTTGGGTTTTGTGCAATTTATGCGATATCTTAAAAGCTGACAGGATTACAAACACTAAAGGTAGGAATTCATGTGGAACTAGCCCAGGCCAGCCTGGGGAAATAGTTCATGAGACCCATCTCCAAAATAAACAGTGCTTAATGGACTGGAGGTGTGGCTCAAGTAGTAAAGTGCCTCCTTTGCAAGTGTGAAGCCCTGAGTTCAAATCCTAGTACCTCCAAAAAAAGGTTGGGATCCAGAAAGTTGGCACACAAAGGTAAGAATATTGTAAAACTAGTTAAAGCACAAGAAACATCTTACAATGACCTACTACTGGGTAAAACTAGCAAAAATACCCCATGTTCTTCAGGGTATGTTATAATACAGACATTCTTGGATTTAGGATGGTACAACTTATGACTGTACATCCTAGGATTGTATGAAAGCAATATTCATTCAGTAGAAATTATACTTAAAATTCTGATCTTATCCCTGGACTAGCAATATGCAGTATGAGATCACCACAGCACTAGGCAGCATCTTGGTCAGTCACACCATCACAAAGGGAAACAACACATACTCTACAGTGTGCTGTGTTGCTTGGTGGGTTAAGTGTATTCAGTGAACATTGTCTGTTCGCTTGATTGTTTTTGTGGAGACAAGGTCTTGCTATATAACTCAGTCTGCTTTGAAAGCCTCCTGCCTCTGCCTTCCAAGAGCTGAGATTACAGGCAGGTACCATCACATCCTATTTTAATACATTTTTGACCATGATATTTTCAACAGGATTATTAGACACAACCTTATCAAAAGTGGAGAAATACCTAGTATTCTTCCAATCTAGGGGAAAGTCTGCTGCAAAAGCAATAATAATAAAAATCGATATCTCTTAAAATACAAAAGAATATTAATTTCTGACTATTTATACAACTTTTATCACATAAGTGTAGCATGGCTTCCATACACTTGGAAGAAAATCACATTTCATTGGAATTAACGCTGAACAAGGAGTAGCTGAAAACCCCAACAAACACAAGGTCATGGAAATTTGAAACAACTAAAGTGGGAAACTGGGTGGAATCCTAAGATGATGGTACAAACTGCTATAAAGAAAGCTGAGTGGAACCCAAATGAGGAAACAAGGGAGAGGTTTGGTATTGGAAACCAATATACATGTTTCATCACAAGTGCATGAACTCTGGCATAGGCTCACGAAGCTGGGATAAGTCAGGGAGTTAATGAATTTGTTGCTCAAAGATATATATAATGACCCACTTTTTAATGAGTTAATTTTGCTGCACAGAAAAAAGATAGAGTCTCATTCTTCTCAATTGGATAAATTAATATTTGAGTAAAAACTACGGTAGATTAATAACAAATTTAGCTCTAAGTTTTCTAGAAAGCAAAACATAAAGAGAAAACATGATTTTAAATATCCATGGCATAAAAATAAGCCAATAGCTCAAAGGAATTAGAACTTTTTTATACTAAGATTCTATAACTATATCTCCCAAGGGGTGTCATAAAAGAGAGAGAAAGAAAAAGAAATCTTGTGATATGCTGACTGAAGTAACACGTATAATATCCTTATAAACCCCACTAAGGTTTTCGTAAGGTTATTTCTCTTAACATCAAAATAGCCTCACAACACAAGGAAATTCAGTTTAAAAAAATATCCTTCTAGGCAAAGTCATGGACAGAGCTCTCTAGTTATTCTGTGTGATCTAGATAATTATTCAAAGTTGTATGAAAGAGGGGACAGACGACCCTCCCCCAATACTGGTGCCCTCAGCTAATCTCTATCCAAACATGCAGTAACATTAGCCATTGACCATGAGGGCCAGAGTGGTGTCATTGACAGCAGACTCTTTGCAAACATGATGAATTAATATTACCATTCACAAAAGGTATCAAACCTGGCCTTTTACTTACATCAATTGAATATTGTCCTGAATTTATTTCCCTCATTTTCAACTTTTTGTACACATACCAAAGAATCATACCTGATAATGTTGTTTCCATTGGAAGCAAAAGACCTTTGCAAACAGTGAAGTGTATCATTGGATCATTCAAGTAATAAAGTGAGGTATAATCATTCTGATAATTGTTCATTTGCTTCAATCATTTAGTAAATGAAATTAGAGTAAAGCTTTGGGACTTTCATTCCTTCAAAGATGACATATCTGACATTATTACAGATGCCACCATAAATACAATTCTTGATGCAAGGTGAAAGGAATGAGGTTTGGTGGGCTAATTTTCCTAAGACTGTAGAAGCTTATTTACAACGCATCTGTTCTGGAATCATCAAGTCATGCAGGACACCTTATCTAAGGTACTGATACCTTAGGAAGTATTGATACCTTAGGAAGTATTGATACCTAAGGGAGTCTCCTAACAGTTCTGGTACTTTATCTAGTTTTGCATCAGAGCGCTGGTGTGCAGACACAGCAGGTTGTTTTCTTCAAGGAGATGTGAGAACAAAGGTCAAGACACCAGGTGCTGGGAAAAATGAGAGTAGGAGAGACTTTGCAAGCTCCTACCATGGAGAAACTTTGTAAGCTCCATTGTTTCCCAATCGAGGGTTCATGCCTGGTCCTCAACACAAGTCATGTTTTTATTTATTTATTTATTGGTAATGCTGAGGTTTGAACTCAGAGCCTTGCACTTGCTAGGCAGGTGTTCTACAACTTGGACTACCATGACAGCTCCTTTGGTCTTTGTGTTGGTTACTTTTGAGGTGGGGTTTCACTTTATACCTGGACCAACCTGAACTGTGATCCTCTGATTTGTGATTCCTGCATTGATGGGATGACAGGTGTTTGTCATTGTGTCCAACTTTTTGTTGGTTAAGATGGGGTATCTCATGAATTTTTTACCTGAACCACCTTGTTCTTGAACCACCATCCTCCCAATCTCTGCCACCCAAGAAGCTAGGATTATAGGGTTGACCTACCACACTGCACTTCTGTGTTCTTTTTTTTTTCACAGTACCAGGGTTTGAACTCAGGGCTTCATATTTGCTAGGCAGGTGCTCTGGCACTTGAGCCACTCTACCAGCCTAAGTTGTATGTTCTTAATGAGCAGATTGGAAACAATCTTCTTCAACTCACTTGTGGGTAGACATGGGGCAGGCTAGCTTCGAAGTACTTATTCTCATCCGGCTTTTCAGTTCCCACAAAAAGTTATTTCCTCTGCCCTTGGTTTCCTGGTCTCCCAGGCACACTTGTCTGTATACAATAGAAATCACAAATCTGCCAGACTTGGGCATCTCACAGGGAATAATAACACCAATCTCACTGTTACTGCATGTTTGGGTATGCTCCTGCAGCATACCCACGCAGGTCACAGGCAGATATAAGTGGACTGCAGTTGGTGGAGCCTATAATCCCAGCTACTCAGGAGGTGGAGATCAGAGAGATGGTAGTTTGAAGTCAATCAAAAGTTCATGAGACTATCTTAACCAATAAAAAGTTGGGCACAGTGGTATTTTAATCTAAGTACAATATTTAATCCATTTATAACTTTTAACAATTATTTCCTCTTAATATTTAATTATTATTAAACTTAATGTTTAAGTTTGTGTGAATGCAGTTACAATTAAATGTCACCAAGGACAATTCCATATTTACAGCCAATTTGTAGATTTCTCTTTTTACCAAGAGCATTACACATGCCATGATACTATGTTCCACTAATATTTGCATTCATATTAGCACCATAGCCATAATTTTTCTTCCATGTTTGGATTTTAATTGTATTTATGGTGGCATCTGTAATAATGTCAGATATGTCATCTTTGAAGGAATGAAAATCCCAAAGCTTTACTCTAATTTCATTTACTAAATGATTGAAGCAAATGAACAATTATCAGAATGATTATACCTCACTTTATTACTTGAATGATCCAATGATACACTTCACTGTTTGCAAAGGTCTTTTGCTTCCAATGGAAACAACATTATCAGGTATGATTCTTTGGTATGTGTACAAAAAGTTGAAAATGAGGGAAATAAATTCAGGACAATATTCAATTGATGTAAGTAAAAGGCCAGGTTTGATACCTTTTGTGAATGGTAATATTAATTCATCATGTTTGCAAAGAGTCTGCTGTCAATGACACCACTCTGGCCCTCGTGGTCAATGGCTAATGTCAATAAATATATTAGGCAAAGTCCCATGGTCACTATCAGCTTTGTAGAGTTCTAAAAACTTAATGCCTATTTTTTCATCAAACATACACTTTTGCTCTTTTAGCTTATTAAGCCCAAAAGAAGTTTATTGCAGAAGAAAGAGGAGGAGGAAATGTTTATAGAAAGAAAAAAGGAAGAGAAAGAGAGGAGAAAAAAGTTTATAGACGAAGAGGAGGAGGAGGAGAAAATTATCGAATGATAAAATAAATAAGGTTAAAAATTTATACCACAAAATAAATGACAAGTCTATTGCAGCAAAGGAGTCAAATGACTCTAGCAGCTTATCAGTCCTGCTGTTCAGTCACTGCAGACATAGTGGCTCAGGAAAAACGCACCTATAATTCCCCATGTTCCTCACTGATCCTGCTGACTGGTGAACCAAGTGGCTGGCAGGGGAACCAACAAGTACTCCCACCTTTATCAAAGAGCAGACAGAACAAATTAGCTGTCCTATTAGATTTCACATTCAAGCACTTCATTTCACCAGTTCATGCACTGCATGCTCTCTTTGGAAAACAGGTGCTGTTCTGTGACTGAAAAAGATCAGAATAGAGATAAATGATCATTGTTTGTTATTCATATTCAACCATGTCATTAGGAGAAATTTCTGCAATGCACATACTATCTGATACCAGAAAATGCAAATTTTTACATGAACCCAACATGATTGATTATCTGGACATTTACAAGGTGTAAATAAACTGATACATCATCTCTCTGTGAGCCACTGAAATAGGGGGCAGGAATGGACATGTGATCCATTGGTCTTTCCATAGAAGCTGCTAACTCAATGGAAGGATGAGATACTCTCCCATCACTTAGCTCCTAAATATGGACCTAGTGTTAGCTTAAAAATGATACCCCGAAGAGACTCAATGCATGCCTTAAATCAGCCTTCCATGGTGTCATGTTCTCCAACAGGTAGAACACATAGGTTCAGGAACCAATGCATTTAAGAAGTGGCTTTACCATTATCATTCCCAGTAACCAGGTTGGGGAATTTGTACTTCTTCTCCTCATCATTCTTGGCTCTATTAGTATAGAGTTGCTGGTTCCTAAAAGGGGAAGCATTTTTATAAGGCTCAAAGGGAATTTCTCACACAACTTGGGTTTCTTGTCAACTTGGGTTTCAAATTCTTAAGCATAGTAAGCAAAGAAAGAAACTCCACACTGGTCACCATAAAGAGGTGTGATTGCTACTACAGAGAGTAATAATAGACATAAACATTGGGGTATCCACGCCTGTTTCCATACCCAGTTTTATTGCAAATGTAATAGAGTGACAAGGTCTAAGGACTGAACAAGGGCTGAAAGGAAATGAATATTGTGAAGTAATAGTATCATCTATCGCAAGAACTTCCACCAAAAAATCATCTTGATTTGCTCTGGATTGGAGCAAGTTTCTTCCAGGTTCTACTTCAGGCTTTTAATTACTTTCAGTTATCATTAATAGTCACCTTACCAGAAGCATTGATTTCCCATTTATCCTTTTATGACATGAGGACAGTGGTAGATAAACCCACCCAGGCTCAACATAACATTATAGAAGGATATTAGAATGCTCCACAGATTATTATTTTTACAGAATTGCTTTCAAGACAAATTGAATTTCATTGCTTGAAATGAATTTTTTATGTTTTCACAGGGATGGGACAAATGGGTGTCAGCCATTACAAAGTACAAGGTAATGATATAATTGAAAGAAATCAAATAGATTTTTATACATGAAATCTAATGCTATCTTTATCTGAGCTTTAGGAGGACTGTGTTAAGATCCAAACACATGATTCATCACTGCAGAGTCCAAGTGACAAAACTAAGATTGCTGTGTTTCAATGTAGAGATAAAGAGGCTAATTCTAATCATCAGAGTTATTTTTCACATTCAAATGCCAAGACTGCCTTGAAGTCAGAGGAATTAAAATGTCACAAACAATGATTTCACCCTGAAACCCAAATGTGTCAAACAACATTGATTATAGCCAGCATTAACCAAGGTTTCATTGAAAATGTAATAGGTTCATAAAAACATGTCATGGAGCATAGACAGTGTCTTTGCCTATTCACTAAGGATGCTAAACAAGTTGTGTCATGCTGAGTAAGTTCTCTCCATGGTAGATCCTTTGACACCTAAGTTCCATCAAAGCTTTCTGGATTGTTCTCATTAGGACAATCAGATTCAGCCTCACAAGTGTTGGCTTGGAGGCAGATTTGTTACGCATGGTAAAGGAAAAAGAATTGAGAATGTCTCCCAAGTTTTTGGCTTGAGCTATTAAGAACATAACAATGTCATTTGCTGAAATAAAAGGTGCTTGAGAGGAAAGAGAATTATAAATTTAATCATAAATATTTCTTCCTACTTCTTATTTTTTTTAAAATTTAGATTTCCTTTTTTGTCAACTTTTGATATAATGAACCATTTGAAAAGGAAGTACAGTCAGCCCTCTGTATCTGAGAGTCCTGCTTCCCCAGACTCAACCAACTGAGGATTAAATACAATTTTATTCAAAATTATGTCTGTACTGACTATTACAGTTTTCTTTTTTCTTATCATTATTCCCTAAACCAGACAGCATCCATTATGTACATAGAATTTGCATTGCATTAAATATTATACATAACCTGGATATTGTTTAAGTTATATATGAGGATGTGCATAGCTTATCTGCAAATTTTGCATATTAGCTGTAAATGGGACTTGAACATCCACAGATTTAGGTGTTTATGAGATGTCCTAGAATCAATCCCCCATATATATTGATGGGTGATCATACTTGCTTTTCTCTTCTATAATTCTCGTGGTAGAACTGACCATCCGAAACATTCCAGACAGTAATTCTACAGCTGTTTCTTTCCCCTTTCTGCATTCTCCAGTGACTCTCAGACTATTTTTGTGATTGTTTTGAAAATATTCCTTTTTAAGGAACTTGGATAGATGTTGTCTCACTTAATTTCAACTAACTCCTCAAGCTAAAGTGGTTGTTTGAGTGGTTGTATGGTATTTCAAAGATCAAACTTACTGATGGAAAACAGAAGCTTCTCTTTTATATAAGTTATATAAAGAGATGTGATATATCCAACCCCAGAAGTGGACTTACTTATTACCAAGTAAATCTAACATAATTAGAATAGAATGATGGCATCTCTTTTTAATTCCAAATATTATTTCTATTTCCTGCCCTTTACTTACTTTGGTTTTGTCCTTCCTGATCTCTAAAGCTAATCTTCAGTGAATAAGACTTTTCTTTCCTTGAAAATCTCTTCAAAGACTATCATCCAGAAAACTGGATGTACTTACTATTGAGTATCAGTTGGTCCAAAGGTGGGATCTGACCTTTACTTCTTCTTACTTCAAATCAGTCCAAAGAAATTGGGCCACTCACAGTGAAGCAAGAAATGCTATGATCTGACCATGCAGATTTCATTGAAATTGATCTTAAAAGCCTTCATTTTTCCCAGGAATTCAAAGCAATTTATACAATTCTCAGTTTGGACACCTCTACAAGAAGAAACAAGGAGAAAAAAGTAAATATTTTGGTATTTCAACAAAAAAACTGAAGGCTAACATAATTCACAAAGACACTTCATGTATATTAGTTCATCTAAACTTGCAAACTCTTTTGAAGCAAGTGTTAGAGAAGGGTAGAGCAACAAGGCTAGACCAGCCATGCACTTAGCAGTCAGTAGGTAGGATTAAGACCGAGATCTCTCAAAATCCAAAGATCTTGTGCCTACAACTGACTCAAGAGGAGAGAAGAAAGAGGTATAGACCAGGTTTTAAAGGCTTTAAGGAGTATTGAAATCCAATTATTTTCAGAAGAGATAAGTTCACCACTAGTTTGAAAACATCCTTTACCTACAAAACAACACTTTTATTGAGGATAAATTAGTCAGTTTTCCAAAAATTAGAGCAAATAAAATTGTGTGTGTGTGTGTGTGTGTGTGTTGTGTTTAGAGAGAGAGATTATTATTATTATAAAGAATTAGCTCACACGATGATGAAGACAGCAAGTTCTAATCTTCCATGCAAGCTCAAATTCACTGCTAGCAGACAAAGACACAGGAGCACTATAGTACAAATGAAATCCAAGCCATCTGCTGGAGGATTTTCTCTTGTAGTGGAAAGCTGAGGGGAATTTGTGGTTGTTGTTGTTGGTAGCATAGGGTTTTGAACTCAGGGTCTCACGTTTGTTAGGTAGGCATTCTGCTGCTTGAGCAACACCTTCAGCCCTTTTAGTTATAGCTATTTTGGAAATAGGATCTCACTTTTTTTTTTGCCCAAGTCAGCCTGGAATGTATTCCTCCTATTTCAAGTTTCCCCATCCTGGCTGAGATGACAGGCACACATCACTGTGCCCAGCTTTCCCATTGAGATAAGGACTCACAGACATTTTTGCCTGGGCTGGCCTGGATCTTGAACCCCCTGATGTCAGTCTCAAGAGTAGCTTTGGATAATAGGCTTGTGACCCTGTGCCCAGCTATTAGTTGAGACGGGAATCTTATTAACTTTTTGCCTTGGTTGGCTTTGAACTATGATCCTTTCCCTTTCAAACTTCCAATAGCAAAGATTACAGGCATAAGCCACTGGTGCCGTGCTTGAAATCTGAGTTTTTGTTTCATTCAGGGCTTAAACTGATTGGAAGGAGTCTGCTTCACTCAAATCTTCCAGTTTAAATGTTAATTTTAATGGTTTAAAAAACACCCAGTATAATGTTTGACCAACTCTCTGAGTACCTTGTGGACTTACTTGACATATAAAACTAAACATCACAGGGGCTACAATAAAAATCAGCTAAGTGAAAGATTCCATAGATTTGGTGACAGATAAAACAACATAAGTACACAGAGGACAAATATAAAATATGAGAAAGTGTGTACATAAGTAAGTGTGCTTGGCATGGACGAAGAGAGATGTCATCTCCATTCTTCTCCAGAGAAGTCTGGTAGGCCTCAAAAAGTACACATCAGGCAGAACTAGGTCACTGCTAGTTGGTGCTTCTCTCAAGGCATTATGTATTCAAGAGGATGGTGCTGCCTCAACTGAAGCAAAAGCCTCTAGAGAGGAACAATTATAAATGAGCCTGATATCATCTAGCAGAATCTTATACACAACAACAGAAGTCCAATCCTCCTGTCTTTGTCTCATAGAGCATTCCTTAGTTGCTGCTAAATACCTGTAATGGCCAAGTCACCTGTCCAGGAGCCATCTCAAGTCTATATGTACCACTAGTTACAAAAAACTTTATTTTGAATACAAATCTGCTTTTCTATAATTTCTACCTTTTATTTGCCCTCTAGAACCACAGAACTATAGCACTAATGCTTATTTATTTAATGAATAAGTGTTGTTTTTCATGACTTGGTCTCATACCAAGTTTCCTTTGACCTCCTTATCACCATCAACTATTCTTATTTTCACACACTACGTTGAGCATTACAACTTTAAAATTTGGCATCTTCCAGATCTATTTCTACTCTTGCTTCCTGCTCATTCTAAGCAGAGATAATAGTTACATAGGGAATTGTAATGGAAAGTTTTCTGTATCATCATTAGAAGTAGCACTGGACTGAGCAGCCTTAACTTAAAAATTATTTTCCAAACTAGAGAAGACTCACAGAAATAATTCCAGCTGAGATACAGGATGATGACAACATTTTGGAAAAGGAACCCTATGGCTGCCAGATTCTCCCTTGTGACAAGACCTTAAATTAATTACAAACAGTTTACAAGTGTTACTGGAGCCTACCTAATGAGCATGCTGTAAGGATTTAATGGCATGTTGAGTCTAACACACATAGAATATTATGTATCATCAAGAAAGTTGAAATAAGTGCTAAGAGAAAAAAGTGAGAGAGAAACTGCTAACTTCCACCTGCAGCAGATACTACAGTCTTTCTGGCTTTATCCATGTTGGTCTTTTCCATCCATCACAGAGCCCAAAGTGAACATCAAAATCACCAAGTGATGTGTAAACAGTAATGTTTATATATTTCTCTGTTTATTAAATCTTTTTCTAAAGCACTATACTATCTGATCTTCCATTTTTCTTTCATCTTTTATACTCCTCCATAAACATTTGTTCAGCACCAATGATATTCTACGTACAGCTCAAGGCTGATGAGGTTCGGAGGGATCTGAGAATTAAGCAGTGAATTTCTAAAAAAACCTAGCAAGGTAATGAGAGAGTGAATAGTAAAGAGTGGTTTGTGACCAACATGAAAGGGTTTCATCTTTACCTGATACACGGTTAATCACACTCTATCAGGGAAACAGAAGGATCATTCTTTAAATCTGAATCTAAAATTTTATAAGCAGTTTATACCTTTTTATAAAATGAAAGATTCTTAAATATATGTTATAGTCAGTCATGAGGATTTCTGTAGATAATTTATTGGTATATGCATTTAATAAATTATCAGAAAGTAGAGTGAAACTCTACTACAGTGAAACTACAGTGTTCGTTATCTCACAATTCTGCATATTAGGAACTCAGGTGTAGTTGAGCTGGATCCTTTGGCTCAGGATCTCTTGCAGGCTTTATTCACAGTGATGGACAAGGAAGCATTCATGTCAAGGTTGGACCGGGGTTGGGCCTATTCCCAAGCTTGCTTATTTGACTGCTCATGGAAGTTAGCTTTCCGTGGACTATGAGATGGGGGCCTCAGTTCCTTGCTGACTATTTTCTACAGGCTGCCCTCAGTTTCTTGCCATACATCTAACAACCTGACAGCAGTATTTCTTATAGAAAGAAGACAAGAGAGTTCCAACAACATGGAAGTCACATCCCTTACATATATCTTTTGTTAGAAACAAGTCACTAGGTCACAAGAAGAGGTGACAAAGCAAGGACATGAGTACTCTAAGACAAGGATCATTCCATTCCACCCTAGAAGTCTGTCTACTACAGTCCATTTAGAAATTTGACAGGAGAGAAAGTTCTCAGAAGCTCGTGGCAGAAGGGTGTCTAATGGTGTGACCCCACTGAGATCTACAATAATGTGATGTTTTTTCTCACTGTCACTAACTTGCTTTCACTCTCTCTACTGTCACTAGTAGTTTCAAATAGAGCCTAAGAGATAAAAAATCTAAATCTCTGGCTCTCTAACCATAAGTGTATTTAACTCCATGGCTTATGTCCTAGAGATATGAATCATAGACATAATGGGTAGTGGTTTGACCATGAAATATAGGTCTTTCCTAATTCTCTTGAAAGATGCCCAAATACTGAAAAAAAGAAAAAGTCCAAAATCATGATATCCCCACATAAAAATCAAGGAGATATGACAGTTATATAGAGACATGATACAGACAATAGACATAGAAATAGAGATGGGAGAGACAGATAGAGATAGAAATAGAGACAGAGATAGATGGTGCTGGTGATAAAGAATTGGTAGTACATAGGATTTTAGACAAAAGCATTTTTCTTGCTCCTTGTTTTTCTAAAAGCTGGGAAATTGTAAAAAGATCTCAATAAAGCATCATTTAAGAGCAAACATAACCTCAAATCACTGTATCTGTTTACTGGAGTATAAAATAAAAGGGTTAGTGTGAAACATGAACCCAAAGACTTACAACTTATAAGTTGTTGTAAAAGTAAATTTGCAGTTTATTTGGACCACACTAAATTATCATTGAAGGATTTGAGCCTTCTGAATAGATGAAAAGAATGGGAGGGAGATGAGTAGAATGATAGGCAGAGAGACCATAAGGTGGCTTAGCCTTTGGGGTCAGAAGATAGGACTATAATAAGCTTCTTGTATAGTATATTCATTCATTTAATGTGCAATAACCCTATGAGGTAGGTTCTGTCACTGCAGTTTCCTCCATTGTGAGAAAATGAGGGACTAAATAGATAAGTAGCTTTTTCAAGCAGCATGGCTAAAAATGGGAGATCGAATTCCAACCAATAAAACCTTTCTCCAGAAACCACAATCATAACCACTCAGCTATGTCACATTCTTGTACTGATGATGAAAATGAGACGATGTAGAGAGAGACAAAAGATCTTGTTTGATTGCCAACTTTTAGGTTAGAAGACTTGGAGAATTATAGTGTGAATACCTGAAGCAGAGATTATTGGGAAAGCAAAGACATTGCTGTGTACAGAAGTAAATAATGAGATTAGTTTTTTTTCTTTTTTAATAGAGTCTTCCATAAAAAATCCAGGGATCAATGTACAAAAGGCTATTTGGTATATGAAGATAGATGTCAAGAGATTGCCACCTGGAAAAAATAATGGTGAGTATGGCAAAATTTGAATTGTCCCTCATTAAATTTGTTCTTTCTCCTAGGCATACCCTAGACTGCATTTCCAAACCTCCTTTGCAGTTAGATGTAGCCAAACACTAAATTCTAGCCAATGGAATATTAACAGAAGTGAAATCACTCCAGAGCTTAAGCATGAAACATCTTCTTCATGAGATCTTTAGTACAATTTCTAGGTAACCATGGAGCACTAGGTTGAAGTTGTTCATCCTTGAATAGCCACATAGGGGAAGTTGAAAGATCTTGATCCTTGAATCTCCTCATGAAGAAGAGTTATCCTTCAATTACCCATGATTTTAGACTATGTGTGTGAAAAATATCTTCTATGATATTTGGGGTTTGTTTGTCACTTCAGCTAGTTTTTGGAAAGATCAAATGTCTGAGGGGCATGCTTGGGCTTAGAAGAAGCATAGTCTCAGAACGTGACAGAAGTTGATAGATATGTCACATATAATCTCATCATATGTCAGATGGTGATAAATAATGGGCAGTGATCATTATCTTGCTTTCTATAGATAGTCCCTCACTTATGATTTTTCAACTTTATAATGGTGCAAAAATGATATGCACTCAGTTGAAACTCTACTGAAAATCTTGATCTTTTCTCAGGCTAGCAATATGCATCACGATCATCTATTGCAATGTTGGGCAGTGGCAACAAGCTATACCACCAGTTAACCACGTGATCCCAAAGATAAACAACCACCCTTCTACAATGCATTGTGTTGTGTTGCTAGATTATGATGTTTGGTGGACTAGGTATATTGAATGCATTTTCAATTTATGAGATTGATGATAACCCCAACTTATAATAGTTTATCTAGATGTGGTTCCATTGTAAGAGGAGGTACATCTGTACGGGGTTGTGTTCCAATAAAGTCTGAAAAGAGCTACACAGTTTTTATATTCATAAATATAAAAGTCACTTTGGAGTTATATTTTTTCCTTTAATTTTGATTTCGGAAAGAGTATTAGTTAATTTGGAAATATTAGAGAACATACAATACAATAATGCTGAAAATTGACTTTTAATGGATAAAACAGGTTATTTTGTAATAACAAATATACATTTGCATTGTTGTTGGTTGCTACAGAGTATTTCATGCCTGCTTCATCTTGACTTTGGCCGATATTCTCAGCATATGTGAAGAGAGATACATCCATCAGAGAAGGAGGCACAATAGCGCTTAGAGTAAACTGCAGGAGCCTGATCTTAGTGTCCCAGATAAGTCCGTACAGGGGCAATTCCCTACTGAATTTACCACTATGAACAGACTCGTCTTTATAGCCATTAGTTCAAATTCTTGATTTGTTAGCTCCCCAGCCTGGGATAACATTGCCCAAGATTTAAGAAGCAGTGTATCAATCCGATGCCCATCTGTTAACTTGCGATGAGCAATATAACCACCAAATAAAGTGAACTCACCTAGGCTGATCAGCACTTTCTCTCCCTGCAGACTTGCTATGTGGAAAGCTCAATCATATACAAAAGACAGCTTGGTTAGAATAGATTTAGAACAAAAGAAATTATTTATAAGATTCGAGAAAAAATAAGGTACCAGGTTCAGGTGGACTATCAGGCTTTGAATTCTGATAGATAGCTGCTGAAATTTCAACACATATAGGTAGGTGCTAGTTGTGTCAACGTAAGGAAGTTACCCTAGTTTGCTTATAGATTTGTTAACAAGAACAAATACATCTAGTAAAGTTGCTGTGGAGATAAATAGAAATACTATATATAAAAAACACCTAAAGTCTGAGAAAAAGTATTGATTAATGTATATCAGCCATTATTATGATGCTTAATACAATTATTACCTATCTCCCCAGGGGGCATGTTTTAGGACCACATCATCCTTACTTACCCTAAGATCAGGCTCCTGCAATTTACTCTAAGCGCTATTGTGCCTCCTCTCTGATGGATGTATCTCTCTTCACATATGCTGAGAATATCGGCCAAAGTCAAGATGAAGCAGGCATGAAATACTCTGTAGCAACCAACAACAATGCAAGTGTATATTTGTTATTACAAAATAACCTGTTTTATCCATTAAAAGTCAATTTTCAGCATTATTGTATTGTATGTTCTCTAATATTTCCAAATTAACTAATACTCTTTCCGAAATCAAAATTAAAGGAAAAAATATAACTCCAAAGTGACTTTATTAGAATATCAGAGGTAGGAAGTGATCATTTGTATTTATTTTTTAAAAAAAACCTCTACATATGAATATAGTGCCCAAGGATGTAAACTATTTCTTTAAATGGAAACTATTCAGAGGGGACATTGTATAATTAGATTGAATGAACAAAATGTCATTTTTTTTGTTTTTGTGGTACTGGGAATTGAATCCAGAGCCTCACTCAAGATAGACAAGCCATACCTCCAGGCCCTTTGTTTGGGGGTTCAGGAGTTTTATTGAGATAAGGTCTCACTAACTTTGCTCTGGCTATCCTCAAATTCTCCACTCCCCAGCTTCTGCCTTCTGAATACTCAAGATTACAGGCATATACCACCACACTCAGATAATGAAGGATAATTTTGAGATGAATACTAACCCTCAGGCTCCATGCTAGGTGGCTTCTCATTAGGAAATGCATTAGACCAAAAAAAGTAAAATGTTGATGCACACATAGTGAATTTAAAACTGTCTTCACCTTTCTTCCCAACCTTTGAAAGCCTGATCTCATCCTTGGAAGAAAGAACAATCACTTTGGAGTTAGGAGAAAGTGGTGATAAAGAAAGAAGAATATGAGGAAAGATCTGGCTGGAACTCTTCAGAAGAAGGGGAGCAAAACAAAAGTCCCTTTCCTCCAGTAGTTATTTTACTTTTCCCATGTCAAGTGGAAATATTTGTTAAATGTCACAGATCTAAAAAAATAAAAGTTAAATGAAAGGCTAAAGTTTTCAGACTTGAGAGCTGTCATGAATAGGTGAAGTAATTTTTCCAGTTGAAACAAGCAAAACAATTTTTATTCAGTTGTTTATAAAATATTTTTTGAGGTCCAAGATAACACAGGGGCTAGACAGAGGAACAACATTTGAAAGGCTACAGGTAAGCCCAGCAAACGCGGAGAAATGTGGTCAGCACCAATATTTGTACAATGTACAAATGGAATAGAAGAGGAGGGGTAAATCTAACTTGGATCTGAAAGCTGAGGATTGGGAAAATGTTCCTGAAAGAGTGTGACATTTGCATAAGATCTAAAATGATCTTATGCTAGGGTTTTACCAGTAGCAATCATTCCAGGCACAGTGGGCAGCCAAGGTGAATGACTGAAATATCAAGTGACAGTATTAGCTGAGAACTACATAGAAAGAAAAGTGAGACAAACCCAAGTGGCCCCACCTTAAGTGTCAACTGGGTGTTATAGGATGAATTGCTTAATCTTTCTCAAACTTACTCTCCCCATCAATAAAATGATAATAGTTTATAGGAGTATTATGAAAATAATATGTGCAACATGAGAAATGTTCATTAAATTATAGCTGCCATTATGATGACTGTTTATTTCTTACAAATGTACACCAGACAAGCATTCTGGCAGAGCCTTGGAACACATCAATGACCATTAGGACCATCAATGTAGTGGAGGATGCTGAAGCACCTGTCAAATAAATCCACTTTTGGCTTTGCAGGTAAAACACTAATGCCAACTTCAGACTGTCAGCAAGGAATTACCTCAGGGATTTTCACTTTTCTGGAAGACTTCCTGGCAGCCAGAGAAGTCAATCAGCTCCCTCCACTCCATCTCTGTTTTGTGTAGAAGCCCCGAGGTTGTTTTGCTTTCCCAAACCTGTTTAAACCCTAGACATGGCAGTAAGTTACTGATTCTAGTAACTTCAGGGTTCCAGATGTCTCCTTTAGGATAGAAATTCCAGCTACATTAGCCAGTTTTATCTAGACCTTGCCATCTTTCTGGATGATCTAGTTCTCTCTTTCATTCCACCCTTTTACAACCACTTTCAAAGGGATAGGTGTGGTGGTTCATGCCTATAATCCCAGCAACTTAAGAAGGAATAAGTAGGAGGATCACAGTCCAGGCCCACCCAGACCTAAAGCACATGACCTTATCTCCTTATCTTAAAAATAACTAAATTATAAAGGGCTGGGTATATGGCTCAAGTGGATAGAGTGATTGCCAAGCAAGCAGAAAACCCAGAGTTCAGCCCTCTTCTCTCCCCCAAAAACTTTTTGGTCCTCATACATTTATGACTTCTTTCCACCTTCACAGTTTTGCCATCAAGATCCCCTTGGCATGGAGAACCTCACCCTCTGTTCAACCCTTCAGCTAACTAACTTCTATGTACCCTTTCAAAAATCAGCTCAAACCTAATCTTTCCTCCAGGAAGCATTCTTGGCCACTCCCTTCCCACTTGGACTGCAATGCCCCACCTAAGAACTTAATATTCTTTCACCAAATATTTGACAATTGCCCATTGGTTGACAACTTCTGTACTCTAATGGATGTTAACTTTCAGATAATATTACACTGTTTTAAGGTCATTTATTAATCTACCTTTCTCACTTAATGTATGATTCTTAATAGCAGGGACTAGGTGCCATTCATCTCAGTTTTTTCAGTGTCTAATACAACACATTCAATATATTTTTGCTGAATGGATAAAGAGAAGAAAGGAAGGAAGGGAGGGTAGAAGAGAAAAAAAAGGAAAGAGAAAGGAAAAGGGGAGGAAAGGAATGGAAGGAAAGAAAGAAGAAAGGGAAGCAGGTAGGAAAGACAAAATAGAGGAACAAAGAATAAAAGGATAGAAAAATGAAGGATGATGACTCTGTCTCTCAATAGTTTCCCCCTTTCAGGACTAACCACCAGCACTGGGGAAGATCCAACTTGCCTCCTGAACTGACCTGTATCTTGCTCATCAGCACCCTACACTGGCATTGGCCTTTCAAGCCTATCATTTTCTGACAACAAATACCTCTGTAGACCCCATTAGAAAGGGTAATGCAGATAGAGCATGTGTTCTGGACTCCTTTGGACATATGTTCAATTCTCTCTGCTACTTGAAATCTCTGATATTACTGAAGTTATTCTACATCTTTTCCTCATTTTCCTCATCTGTATAAAAAGTATTTATGATGCCCACCTTGAAGGCAAGAGTAAAAAGACATGAGGAATGTTCAAGATACTTTAGTACCTCAAGTGGTCAACAGGGGATCACTCTTTTCATGGAACTGTTATGAAGTTTTTTGCAATTTCATTCACTTTTTGAAAACCCAAGGAAGTTTTGTAAGTAAACATTGTAAAAATGTCTCCTTCTGCTTCTTGTAATCAAACACCTAGTAATACTAATAAAATTAGACCTCCACTTTGCTCAACTTATGACTCCCTCAGCTTTAATATTTCCTGCTAAATGGATCTTTTAAAAGTCCTTGGGAAAAATATCTGCACTAAATATGCCAAGAAAATAAATACATACCTACTGCATAACAAGAGTAAATTCAAATTAGTGAGAAAAACATCAACTTTATAATAAATAAACAGGCAATGCATATTCAATTCCTGCAAGAGGGCAGACAGTCAACAGTAATTCTGAAAGATTCTCATTCCAATCTGGGCTCCATCTTCCCTCACTCACAGACCTTTAGGAAAGCACTCACTTTCTCTCAGCCTCAGTTTTTCAGTACATAAAATAGATTCAGCAATAACATCTTCATCAGGGAGCTGGATTGAAGATCACGAGAGTTCATACTAAGCCCATGACCAACTGTCTCATTTTTCTAAAAATAAGCAATTTCAATTTATTGGGCATTTGTTATAATCTAGACAGTTGGTCATAATTGGTGTTCAATAAATTGCAGCCTTTTATTCTCTTGGAAATGATAAACTCTCATATTCAAAGATAATATGGTGGCTAATTGTATGTGTTTACTTGATAAATGACCAGATACCCAGATGGCTTTTAAAACATTATACCTGGGTGTGTCTATGAGGGTGTTTCCAGAAGAGATTAGCACTTGAATCACCAAACCAAGTAACACAGACTTTCTCTGTCAATATGGGCAGGCATCATGCAATCCCTGGAGACCTCAGATGGAACAAAAAGGTGGAGGAAGGGTGAAATCACTTCTATCTCTTTCTTTAGGCTGGGATATCCATCTTCCATGTTCTCGTGTCCCTGGACACTAGAGTTCCTGGTTCTGTTATCTACAGACTTGGACTGAGATACCCTACTATCTTCCTGTTTCCCAGCATTCAGACAACAAATCAGGAGACTTTTCAGTCTTCATGATCTTATGAGCCAATTCTCATAATGAATCTCCTCCACATACATCCTATAGATTCTGTTTCTTTGCAGAACTCTGATTTACACAGGAATAGGTAAATTGAAATAAAAGTGAGATGCTATCTATAACTACCACATTAATAAAATTTATTGTAGTGATAATGCCTATTACTGGCTTGTAATGTAGGTGGGAAGGTGGTCTGCTGATACTTTTCTGAGATCAGGATGAGTGGTTTCAACCTTTAAAACATATTCAGGTTGAGGGTCATAATGTGACTTGAAGAAATGTTTATAATCCATTAACCCCAAATTCTAACCCTGGTTATTTATTCTAAAACAGAAATTTCCAGCTCTTCTAAGGAACTTTGGATAGTCTGATGTAGGAGAAAAGTAAACTTCATTTTGCCCGCTATGTGTGTGTATGTATAAAATATCTACGTAGTATTTTATTGGGAAAAAAAGTGATTTTTCTTTCCAAAAACAAATTCAGTTTCAAATTCTTTGGGAACTGGTGTTCAAACACAAGAATCCTAGAATGGAAAAATATGGTATAACTTTTCATTAAGCAATAACTTAAATAAGATTGAAAAAAATAAGTATCCTGAATGTTCCACAGAATGCAAAGATTTCTAAAAATGGATTGTACACCTGACAAAATCCCTAGAAATTCATGAAAACTTTATTCTATCACATTAGTGAACACAGATGGAAGATGAATGAAAATCTAACATTTTAATATTTGTGGCCGATTGTATGACAAACATTGAGCTCAGCACTTACATGAAACATGTGAAGCGCTTGTGGTATCCATTATATGAAGGAAATGAAATTAAATACATCACATATCATCGTCATTATAATTTCAACACAACCCTTTATATTCATGGTCAGAGATTATAACAGAATTTAAAAGAAAACATTGATTTTTCTGGAATACAGAGGTAAATTGTTTTCTTTCTTCAATTTTTTTGTTTCTTTAACATTGGTTTTGTAATAAAAGAAAATTATACCCTACTCTAAGAAAAATTTTGTAATAAAATATGATAATTTCCACTCTGAAAGAGTACAACCACAGGGCTTTTCAGTTTTCAAAAATGCCCCATAAACAGAATATTGAAAATAAACCATTTTATATTATATATTCTTTTTTACTGTTGTTAGTTTTAAAATTAATAGAAGCACACCAATTCCAAGACTCCAAATAGGGACTGAGAATTACAACAGCCTCCCAGATTCCACTTTTGTCCTCCAGTTGATTTTATTCAGCTCCCAGGGTAACCTTTTTAAAACTTTAAATCAAATTGGACTGTTTCCCTGACACAAATTGTCAAAGGCTTCCATAGCACTTACAAAATAAAGCAGGGTCCTTACTGTAGTCCAGGATACCCATCTCCCTAATCCTTAGCACTCTCTGGATCCCTCTGCTCCCATCCTCCCTTAAGTGTGCCATGATCTCAATCTTCTTTCTTAGTATACCCTTTGCTCCCACCTCAGATCTTTTCTCTTGCTCTTCCATTGACTTCAACTTTTTTACTGCAAGTTTTTCTCAGAAATGAGTCCTTTTCATCTTTCAGGGTCCAAAGAAAAATGGGTGAATTAGGAGATCTAACATAATAACATTGAACTGTTGAATTGCTTCTATGTGCCAGACCTTGTGTTCAGAGCTAGTGGTAAGTCCCTGTATTCAAGGAGATCAGGATGTATGGAGCACTCAGGAAGTAAACAGGCAAGTACAATTCCCTAGGATGTGTAAGATGGTGTTGGGAGACAGGGAAGACCTGGTGGAGGGGATGGCGTCACAGAACCAAGACTTGCTTGGCAGGACCAGAGAAAAGTTTCCAAGGAAGGAACATGTGAGCTGAAGGGTTAGAAAGGGTCAGCTGGAAGAGCAATAAAACAAATTATTCCTGTCATAGGTAAAAGAATCTCTCTTTTACCTGTGTTTCTCTCATTCAGAGACCTGTAAGGAACTTGCTCTCATAATTAAAGTCCCTTGGGTTCATCCAGAGCTCTGTTCAAATAAAGGAGTACCTGGCTACCTGGTTTAAGAGGTAGGAATTCACAAGGCCACTTTCAAAATAAGCAATTATTCACTACTTCCTTCCTAGCTCTATGAAAACCCAAGGCTGACCTCATCTTTCACCCATATGAGTGTTTCAGTAAACTGGTGGTGGATCCTAAGGCCTCTTAATGAGGTTATAACAAGGCCTTTGCCTTTTTGACTAATCAAAAGTATGTGGTATCAGATAGTCCACACACCCATGATGCCCAGGGATCTGGAAGTTCAGAAGCCCAAACAGGCTTAGATTTTTGACTTCACACCCAGGACACCAAAAGCAAGAGGTAAAATGTATGACAGTGGGGATTAAAAGGCCCCAGAACCACCCCCCCCACACACACAATGTTTCTGTGCTGTGTAGGGAGGTAGATTGTACATAGAAGGACTAGCTCTGTTTTCCTATGTCCTAAACATATACACCGATATAGAGGAGGGAGCAGATGGGGTGGAGTGAGAGCAGAATCAACATCAAGCAGTCCCTGATAGGATTCCAAGATACCAAGAAATCTGGTCCCTGCCCTGCTGACTCTAACTGTCTTGGGCGTTCTTGGTGTCGTCTCTTCTCTGTCTTTTCATATCTCACTCTAGCAGCAACAACGACGAGCGCTACATCATCAGAGCACCAGATGCCAAACACCGTTCTAGGACCCTGACGTGTCTTATCTTTTTCTCTTTTAAAAATTATTTTCTGCAATTTATCTACTTATTACTTTAATTAATAAATAGAAAATACATTTAACATGTAGTATATAATATTTAGAAATATGTATATAGTGTAAAATGGCTAAATATCTCTAATTAACCTGTGTATTACCTCACTTACATTTTTTGTGGTGAGAACAGTTAATATCCACTGTCTTAACAATTTTGAGGAATACATTCATTTTAACTACAGCCAGCATGCATACAATAGATCCTTGAACTAATTCCTCCTAAGTGAAACTGCACTCTTTAAACGACATATTCCAATTCCTCACCTCTCCTGCTTCCAGGCCTTCATAAACCACCATTATACTCACTGCTTCTGTGAGTTCAGGTTTTTTAGTTCTCACATATAAGTGAAATCATGTAATATTTGTCTTTTTGAATCTTGTTTATTTCCTTAGTATAATGTCCTGTAGGTGCATCCAGGTTGTCACAAATGAGTATATTTCTTTCTTTTTTAAAGCTAAATAGTATTCCATTATGTATATATACATATGTGTGTGTGTGTGTGTGTGTGTGTGTATGCAGATGTCTCTTCCACTTATCGGCTTCATTTTCAATGGATATATACCAAGCAGAGAGATTGTTGGATCATATGCTAGTTCTGTTCTCAGTTTCTGTGAAAAAACTTCATACTATTTTCCATAATGGATGTGCTAACTTAGATTCCCACTAACAGAATGTAAGGGTCTGGCTTTCTTCACATCTTCATCATTCCCTGTTGCCTTTTGTCTTTATTATAATAGCCATTCTAGGTGTGAGTTGATACCTCATTGTGATTTGAATTTTCATTTCCCTAATAATTAGTGATGTGTTATCTTTTTCTATATAGCATTCATGGAAAAATAACAAATATCTATTTAAAGCCACAGCCCATTTTTCTTATCAAGCTATTAGATTTCTCACTATTTACTTGATTGAGTTCCTTATACATTTTAGATATTAACTCCTCATAAAATGTGTGATTTCTGAATATTTTCTTCCTTTCTAAAGTTTTTTGCTGTTAAATTTTCAAATTATACTACAAAGTTACAGTAATTAAAACAGCATGATGTCATAAAAATATAGTCCAGTGAAGCAGAATGTAAAGCTTATATACAAACCCAGGCATTTAGGGTAAATTGATTTTTGACTAAGGTGCCAAAAGAACACACATAGGGAAAGGAGAGTCTCGACAATAAATGGCATTGAGACAATTGGAAATCCACATGCGTATTAATTAAATTAGATCCTTATATCATATATAAAAATCAACTCCAAAGGGATTTAGTTCTTAAACCTGAAAATGTAAAGTTACTAGAAGAAAACACAAAGGAAAAGCTCCATGACTTTTTTTTTTTTTTGGCTGGGGGTGGGGAGAAGGTATGGCCTCAAAAGTACAAGCAAAGATGGGCACTGGTGGCTCATGCCTATAATCCTAGCTACTCAGGAGGCAGAGATCAGGAGGATTGTGGGTTGAAGCCAACCCAAGCAAATAGTTCACAAGACCCTATCTAAAACAAACAACAAAAAAAAAAACCTTCACAAAGCACAAGCAACATTATTACATCAAGGAAACAAACAAGGGCTGATGGAATGGCTCAAGTGATAGAGTGCTTGCCTAGCAAGGGCATAGGTGCCCTGAGTTCAAGCCCAGTATTGAAAAATAAAACAAGCAGCTGAGGAAACAAACAACTATTCACTCTTCTAATCATTACACAGCCCAACAGGTAGGTACTATTAGTATATCATTTTTACTGAACAGAAGCCTGAGACAAAGAGGTGAAGAAACTCATATAAGACTAACGAAATAATCTTGTTAGGGAAGGGATTCTAAGGATATGAGAGACAGCTACATTTGACAGGCACAGGCTGGAATGCATTCAACATTGCTGGGAAGAAAGGCAGTGAGCAGGGTGATGGTAATAAGGAGGCACAAAACCCGAACTTAGTAGACAGGCATTAGATGACTGATCGATAGCTATGAGATCTACTCTCCAGTTAAGCTCTTTCAGGTGATTCATATTTCCATGATCCAAAAATAATTTTCCACTCATCTCATTCAACTTTAAGGAGCTGAACACACATTTGTGGAACAGAAATTTAGTGGCAATAGTCCTGCGAATTGTTGCCATTTTCTGAAACATGTCAATTGGCAAAAGAGCATTTTGTGAATGCTGCTCTAAACAGGACGATAAGGGGAACAGCCCCTGCAATTATGGCTACTGTTGATAATGCATACGTATTCAAAAAACTCAGATGAAGGGGTAGAATTAGTGAAATAATAGAAGTGAATTTCTGTTTTTCTCTCTCTGCATGAATGTGGCACATAATTAAGTCAAATCACCTTCACCCAATGACAATATGCCAAGCATGTATGTGTCTGTACACAAATCACATAACCTCCTTCTGTGTCTGTCTTCACAGCTCCCGGAGTAGAACAACAGTAACAAAAAAATATACTTAGTTCTACATGGAAAGAAAACACTCACCACTGTTTTGTAGTATTAGCTAATTTCTTTATTCAGAACATAATCCATTGCTACCTTGTTGCAGATGATTTAGGTATGAATTTCAGTACCAGCTACATCAAAAGGAGTTGAGCTTACCCTTGTTCTCAATTCCCTCACTATGTAATCAGAATGATGATACTGAGGGGCAGTGGTTTATTAAACAATATAGCTACTCTTACCTTACAGATATAGACTTTCTCAATGAAGAACCTAATAGCTACTGTAAATGAAGAGACCTTGTTTCCTGAGGAAGAGTTCTCCCTGATCTGTGCATTTGCTCAGCTAAACAGTTTCAGAATGTTCCTGAACCAAAGCATCTGGCAAAGCTGCCAGATAATAAGCCTTAATGGATTGATGAAGACCAAAGGCCATCCCACAGGCAACTCAAGCCTCTGTCTTTCTCAGGACTGTGATTTAGGGTATGTTGAGTGAGTTATCTTGAATGCAGCATTAAGGAGGTGTGGGTTTGTATGTCATGTAAGTGCCAGGTCCTTACATTTTGTTCCTTCAGTATCTCATTCATCAACCCAGCCCTGGTCCTTCTATAAGTTCTAAAAGTTCTAATCCTTGAGTTACATTGCTTACGGCAGCACCATCCCTTACTGCTCTGGGAAGACATGCTACTACTGTACACTTATCTTTCTTTATTTCATTTATTATTAGCATATAGTAGTCGAGCAGCAAGATCCATTGTGATATTTACATATGTGCTTACAGTGTGTCTTAATTAGATTCACCCCTCCATCGTTCTTCCTCATACCTTCTCCCCCTTCTTGGAACAATTTCAAAAGGTTTCATCATCTACTTTCATATATCAATACAAAATACGCCCACCATATTCACTTTCATTTACTCTTTCCTTATGCCCTTCCACTGTAATCCACTCACAGAATGGACCTGTTTTACCTTCCTGCCCTTTATTTCGTAAGAGTATATTGATAGTCCAAGGGGGTTTCACTTTGCCATTTCAGACATGTATATATCAGATTACCCTATTACTTCAGTATACCATTTTCTACAGTGTCTAGCCTTATTCCCAAAAGGCTCAGCTAAGATTCCAGCAATTGAACAATATCTGATACAAATCCCTTTTCCTCTCTTAAACTATTAAGGCTAGTAATATTTGCTGGATGTGAGTGTCTTGCCTTCATTGTTTTTGGGTTTTTTTCTCCTTTTATTTTTTCTTATTCTTTCTTTTAGTTACTGACTTCAGAGTTTTCTGCAGTAAGACTTCAGAGTTTTCTGCAGTAAGACTTCAGAGTTTTCTGCAGTAAGACCTAACACACCCACTGTGGTCCCAGGAAGATTCACATCGTCAAGTTTAATATTAGGGAAGTTTTCTCACCCTTTTATCATTGCCACTCACATCTCCTGAGAAAGCTCACTAACATAAGCATTCTCTTTTATAGCAGTATCCCCTTCCTTTTTATTAGACCTCTTTCTTTTTTGTTCTACTTGACCCATGGGATTTTAATGCAAAGAGTAGTATCTATTTATGTTGTCATATAAAACCAAACTTTGGAGGGCTTGTTTGTAGCCCTCCAAAATTCTTATGATTTTTTTCAGTCTCACCATCCTGAGAGTCCTCTTTAGGAATGGTATTGTCCTGAAAAAGAATGCATGTATTAGTTTGTCTGGGACAATGGTTGCCAGACTCTCCTCTATGCTATTGATCTCCTCCCACAAAAGATGGGTCTTACTCCTATGGACCACAGACATAGTGTTTATGTTCAATAGGTTAAGAGAATGAAAAAATCAGAGCAGCATTAAGTAATGGGGATTTGTTTCACTTTCAGCCACTTTTCCATAGTCTCATTGTTCCATGAGGAAGCCTCCCCGGTTTATCCCTGTACAGGTCAAAGGAAGGGTTTAATGGTCACTGGCCCATTTTCCTCTTGGTGTAGCTCATCTATTAAGAATCTGGGAGCCTTAGGGGTTAATGCTCCCATTTTCTTTTGCCAAGATCCACCATGAGGTAATGATATCACATGCCTGTGTCTGCCAAGTGGACCTAAACTTAGGGGATCAAGTGGAACAAGTGGAGCACCTTAAAGTCTAGACTCAAGGCAGAGCATACGTACAAGCTCTTTTGGCTATGGTTCTAAAGCCATATTAGTTAGTCACTTAACCAGTAATAAAACTGACAATGGGATCTTCTTTTCACCCTTGCCTTGTTTTTTCACTTGGCTCTAAATCCAGGAAAGGAAGAAAGGGAGGTCATTTATATGTCCTTATGTTAATCAGCTTTTCATTACTATAGCAAGTGTTTAAAATAATCAGCTAAAAAACATGAAAAGTTTGCCTTAGCTGATGGTTTTGGAGGTGTTAGTCCATGACTGCTTGGCCCCATTGCTTTAGAATGGGGAGAACATAATGAAGAAAGGTATTCACCTTATCATGGCCAGAAAATGAAAGAGAGAAGAAGAGGCACCAAATTTCCAATATCCCTTGAAAGGGCAGGCCCTCAATGACCTAACTTCCTCATATCATGGTCCACCTCTTAAGGATTACACAACCTCCCAACTGGGTCCAGGAAGAGACTAAAGCTTTAACATATGGGCCTCTGGTGGAGATCCAAATCCAAACTCTAGCAGTCCCCCTACATTTGAACACATAGCATCCTCAGAAAGGTTGGAGGCCTGTAAGTAGACATGATGGGTTTCATCCATTGTCTAGAATCCTGGTATAATTCCTACAGACAGAAACTTTAAGTGTCTATAAGACCGCTGATGGATATAGCTTTGTGAATCAAATATTTCTTTGAATTTTGAATGGTCATACAAAAATTGTTTATTCCAATCTTGATTTTGTAAAAAGATTATGTTTTTGAATAAGTTGCTTCCTCTTTTCTGGTCCTCAGTTTCTCTATGTGACAGTTGTAGAAAGAATCTATGTACTCTGAAGCTTTTTTAAGCTCTACCATTCTTAGATTATGGGGCACAAGTACAAAGATGTGATGCAAACAAAGTGGTAACAGGGACAAGGTAGCAGGCATAGAAAGACATGCCATGGAATGTCCATGGTCGTGAACCATAATTGTTAATTAAGCAGTATTACTTCTCTTCTCTTGAAACTTGGATGACCACTGTTCAAGTTTTCTGAGAAGTAATACAGCTACTAAGAGGATAACAGGTAGTAGAGAATGAGTGAATGACAGAGGAAGGGGAGGAGAGAAAATGAAACAGAGAACAAAGAAATTGTCAGAGACAAAGGCAGAGAGAGTCACAGGGAGTCAGAGGCATAGAAGGAAAGAGAGCACCTAAGGGTGACACCAGGGAAGAGAAAGAATCACATCCAATCTGAGATAAAAAAACAAACTCAGAGTCAGACAGAAACAGGGTCTGTGGAGAGACAGAGAAACAGAAATACAGACTAGAAAAAGAAAGAAACAAAAAGTTACCAAATGAATCACCAAAATAGATACAAAGAGATTCAGAGATAGAGACAAATAAAACAAGAAAAGAGATAAAGAGTTGCTGATGAGGCATAGCCAGCAAAATTTCCAGGAAAAAGACAAAAAGGGGCATTTTTCTAACTTTTTAAAATGATTACCATTAGCAAGATTTTTTTTCTACTCAGGTATCTTGGATGGGATGGACACCTTGACTCCCTCCTGTCTTTATCTCCCTCCAGTGTTCTGCTTATACACAAAAGGCAAAGTTATTTGAGTCCTGGGTGCTGTTAAATGCTCTTTTGCCTTCATTTACAATGTGCCAGAACATGATGTTCCTCTGGAGACTTTCTGTAGGAGAGAGTCCCTGCACCAAGAATAGCGGGGACTGCCAACTGTCCTCCTGAAACCACAGCAGAGCCAAGAGTGGGAGCACATTCACGCTTCAAATTCATGAGTTTGCAACCTCAGTTTAACGGGTTCAACAGAGCCAACAGCAAACAAATCCTTCCCATCCCAAAGGCAGCCCCACCTCCAGACTGAGTAGCTAAGAAAGCACTTGCTTAAAATATGAGATCCAAAGTCTGGTGATGATTCCACATATTGCAAGTATTTGCTGATTTGCGGATTCCCAACAAAAAGCCTATGAGTGCCATAATGGCAGGGAGGCTTTCATTATTCATCTTGGCTTTTCTGGAATTCCGAAGTTTATAATTTGAATGGTACTTTTGTTCAATTCCCTCAAGTTGTGGTTTAGCATTAGCATCAGTTCAGGCATCACATTACTTTTATTTGTTTTTTTTTTTAATCCCCATTCTTCTAAACTTTTTCTTCCCCTTCAGCATCAAGGTTTTGCATACCTCTGCATCCATGAACATGGTATATGCTATTACATTCTTACCTAAGTGATACTGTGATACAAATTACATCCTACATTATGAACACTGCATCTCTGAAATAAAAGTAACTACCGTGGTGCTTGACACTTAGTGAGAGCTTCATGAATATTTGGAATAAGTTAATGAATATTAACTTATAGTTTATTATTCTTTCTTACAACAATATATGGCCAGGTGAAGTTGATATACAGGGCTTCAGCACTCCCTATAAGCAGTAGAAAGGTATAAAATCCCTGTTTGATATTCTGGGTACACCCAAGGAAGACTTGAACCATCTAAGCACTGCCAGGGTAAAGTGGAGAGATCATTAGAATTGCATTTGGATTCTGGAAATTGGGTAGAATCCTTGTATCTACATACTTGTAATTTGAGGGACTCAATTTCATCATTTCTAAAATATGGGTAACAAGTCCTATCTTGCTTAACTCTCATAAGGGTCAAATCAGCTAGCACTTAAAAAAATTTTAGTCAATGGCAAGAACTTAATCCTCTGCTCTTATTTTAGATTACCTGTGCTGCCATTAACTCAGAGGTAAATAGAACTAGTTCATTTTAAGTTTCATGGGTAAGGGTGCCTTGCAACATAGTAGATAATTAATCAGTATCAAATGGAGAATGGGATTGGTTAGGGGACCCTTGACTCTCCCTCTATTTTCATCACTTCATTCTATTAAATATTTGGCTTCTTGGTGTTCATGTTTTTCTCTTCTTCAAGCAAGACCCTCATATGTTTGAGGGTCTCAACATGTGTCTTCTAGAAGACAAAGAAATCTCACCTTTCCCATGACCTTCATTGCTCTGTTGGAAAAGGACAGTACTTAACCTCTGATCTCAACATCACTGTGTCTAGGAGTCGTTCTTTGAAAGATTTTGACCACATATCTTCCTTACTTCAAACTCACATTTTCATGTCAAATAAACAATTCTCTGTAAAACAGGCCATGAAAAAACAAGGGATTTCTAACTCACACTGGCCTCAGAGATTAAAAGGGAAACTATCTGCCCCTCAGAGTCTTGGATAGGTGAGAGGAGATGCAGATAGAAGGCTGGCTCTGAAAGAAAGAGATACAGTTGAAGCCATTTGGTTAATCTCTATCACACCTGTACAGTGTTCCTTCTAGACTTTGTGACCTCACACTCAAGGTTCAGAAGTCAGTCCCTTACACGCCAAAGGAAATCAGCAATAGCTCACCTATGAGAAAAAAAAAAAAGAGGCTTTCTCACTATGTATACATTCCCAGAAAGAACGAGCACTGCTTTGTTTTCTCTGAGTACTTCCCTAGTATATGCTGAGAATAAAAACAGCTTCAAAATTCAGGCTACATTTAAGTTCAAATTTTCAAACCTTTATTGTTAATCCCTTTTTAATTGACATGGAATTTATTCCCAATTATTAATGGAAAGTGTAATTTTGGAGCTTAATTAAATGCTCAAATCACATCTCTGCCATTAACAATGGTTTTAGTTTTCATTTTTTTTTTCTAGTGAGCTGTTTGCTAATAACTGTAGTGCAGATGAACAGGGAGATTGAAAAACAGCTCCAATACTCAAAAATAAAAAGCCTTGCTATTGATAAAAATAATAAACCTATGTACAGCAGGGGGTGGCAAGAAAGCCTAAATTTATTGCTGTTGTGTTGAATGCTCAAATGTCACTTCCTTAAAGAGGGAAAATTAGTTTTTAAGCCTGGTTTAGCAGCCAGAATCTCTGGCTGATTGCATAATATTGGAATTGTCAAGGCCTCTATCATGCCCTGAGGTGGGGTGTTTTGCATGCAAATTGCACATTATATAACCCTAAAGATGTTATATAAAGAAGAAATGAAGACTGAAGTCTCATCTTTTTTTTTCTTTTTCATTCTGCTTTTCAACATTTCTGCTCCTTTAATTTCAGTTAGCATTTATTCAGCACCTACTGTGTTTTAGGTGGTCTCATATCATTTAAAACTCATGAAAATAATTTTTAAAAGGTAAAATTGTTCAATTTTTATAGATGAAGAAACTGTGGCTCTGAGAGTTCAACTCATCCATTCATAAGGAAGAGGTATTCTTTGCTCTGTACCAGAGCTTCCCAAACTGGGGCATTTATCAAAATTCCCCAGAGGACTTGTTAAAACACAGATTGCCAGGCTTTGCCCCAGAGTTTATGATTCATTGCATCTTGGGTTGGCTTCTGAAAATGTGCGTTTTCAATCAGCATCTAAGTACTGCTGATATTGTTAGCCAGGGGTCCCTACTTGGAAAATCTGCTCTTACAATGTACCAACTTCTCCTCCTACTCAGACTTCAGAGCTAAAAGGAATTTTAAGAAGTAATATAACCCATGTGTCTGCTCTCATTCAGATAAAATACTATTATGCCTATTTTATAGACAAGTCATTAGAGAATTGCTAAAGGGGTTGGGAGGGGGCAATGGCTTGTCTAGAGTCACCCAGGTGGCAAGTACCAGGCTGTTCTCATCATTACGTTTAACATTCAGCTGATAGGAATCTCTTAATGTATGAACTCTGCTCATAAGCTAGTTCCCCACCATGTAATCTTCCTTGGAATGCCAACCTTCAATTGGAAGCAAGTTATTAGAGCCAGTCTCTTCCAGACATGAGGATCATGATGGAGGAGAGAAGAGTGGGGAAGAGGGTGGGAGACAAGAAAGGTCCCTTAACCTAAGCCTGGGCTTCAGCTTCACCAAGACTCATCTATTCCCAAAGATTCATTAGGTTAGTCCCTTAGTCAAAATGAGAAACAGGAAGACATCCATCATTTTGTTTTATACTTTATAGACTTTTTGTATATCTTATGCATTAAATTTTTAGTAATTTACTGTTTTCCTTTATGTTTTTAAACCTATAAAAAGCTTAATTTTTTAAAAAGGCTTAAATTTTTCAATATAAACATTCTAAATAAGATACAATTTTTGTATCCTTTGTGTCACATTTCTTCAATTTTTTAATTTAAAGGAAACTTGTAAAGATAGTCTGGTTCTCTGTTCTAACTCTTAACAGTCTATGGCTACTATTCATACTTCACAAAGCAGCATTTATCAAAGTGCAGGCATGAGGAGAACTGCTGAGAAATCCTGCATATGATTGCAAGCCTGCACCTCCTGAGGCAGCTCCACGGTGCTCTAAAGAAGCAGGAGGAGCAGGGTCCCCACTCACTGCCTGGTTATGAAAGCAGGGGAACCTCTATGTGTAGAGCTTTCTCTGAGCCTCCCACCCTGGCTTCTGCCCTCCTGAAGCATTTTCCATACTGTACTATGGATATTGTAGAAACCCACATCTCAACATTCCATTTCCCTTATGGGGTCCTCTATAGAAACTTAGCCTTGGGTAGCACTCACAAACCTAGGCACAGCTTACAAGACTGGCATGCCCACCCTCAAGTGCTGGCACCAGGTTTCTCTTTTAATTGCCTTTGATTGATGGCACTGGTTTTGGTGACAAGTCACCTCCAGGTTTTTATGAAAAGACATAGTTTATAAAATTGTAATCAAGGAAACAAATACCCATTTAGGATTTTACCTCCCTTGTTTGCATAGAACTTCAAGAAAGCAAAATAGCAGTTCAAATCCTGTTGCTACAGAAGCATATAAATTTTTCTCTTCATCTTACTTTGCCCTTACATATTAATTGAATTTGAACTTACATATTTGAATATCAATACAGTTTTGATCTGAGAGTATTCAATATAGAGACACCAGCAAGAAACCAGAGAAGTAAAGATAAACACGTATCAAAAAACACAAAATGTAGAAGGTAGGAGAATGGGATTCACCCCTGAGCCACTCCTGTTTCAAAGTCTGTGCTCTATGTTACTTTATCCCATGTGTGCATGAGGTGGGTAGGGGAAAATTATGGTAGGATATGTCCAAAAGGCCAGAATCTGGGGCAAGGCCTCCGCCATTCACAATAAAGCTGGCTAACTGAACTCATTGTATGAACTTGGTTGATTTTTTAAAATCAAGGTTGGACTACAAATGTCTTTTCCCTTAGCCTCCTTCCAGTTCTGAAACTCTGATTCAGTAAAACTACTCAACTTCCTTTATCTTTACTGCCTTCATTGTCATGATATAAATAAAATGCAAATTATCCTTATTTGCTGATGGCATGATCTTACACCTAAAAGAACTAAAAATCCACCAAAAAAACTATTGGATCTCATAAACACATTCAGCAAAGTAGCAAGATACAAAATCAATACACAAATATTAGTAGCATTTCTACACACCGACAATGAACAGGCTGAAACAAAAAAAGCAAGAACATAATAACAATAACAATACCACTAAAAATTATAATATCTAAGAATAAATTTAATGAAAGAAGTGAAAGACCTATACAACAAAAACTGTAAGTTACTGAAGAAAGAGATCCAAGCAGACATTACAAGATGGAAGAACATCCCATGCTCATGGATGGGCAGAACTGATATTGTGAATATGGCTACACTACTGGAAGCAATATATATACATATGTATATATATACATGTATATATATACATATATATATATATATACATATGCATACACATGCATATATATTTTTTCCATGCAATCTACATCAAAATTACAATAACATTCTTAACAGAGATACAAAATAAATCCTAAAATTCATATGGAAGCACAAAAGACCTCAAGTTGTCAAAGCAATCCTGAGCAAAAAGAGCAACATGGGAAGTATCACATACTGTATGTAAAAGTATACTACAGAGACATACCAACAAAAACAACACGGTACCAGCACAGAAATGGACATGAAGACTAGTGGAATAGAATAGAAGACCAGGACACAAACCCATGCAGATATATACATTTGATTTTTCACAAAGAAGTCCAAAACATATGTTGGAGAAAAGACAGCCCCTTTAACAAATGGTGCTGGGAAAACTGGAAATCCACATGTAGAAGACTAAAACTAGGTCCCAGTCTTTCACCTTGTACTAGTATCAATTCAAAGTGTATCAAAGGTCTTAATGTAAGGTCTGAAAATGTGCAACTACCACAGAAAAGAACAGGGAAAACACTGAAACATACGTATTACCTATAGTCATTGGTAATAACTTCCTGAATAGATCTCCAAAACTCAGCAATGAAGAGAAAGGACTGACAAATGGAACTGCATAAAACTAAAAAGTTTGTGCACAACAAAGGAATCAGACTGAAGAGATAGTATATGGAAAAGGAGAAAATCTTTGCCAACTATACCTCTGATAAGAAATTAATAACCGGGGATTAATATATAGGGAGCTCAAAAAACCAGCTCTGGAAAGAATCAACAACCCATTGAGTAAATGAGTAAATAAACTGAACTAACAGTTCTCAAAAGAAGACATACAAATGGCCAATAAACACATGAAAATGCTCAACATCCTTAAGCCATAAAGGTAATGCAAATCAAAAAGGCATTAAGATTTCACCTCGCTACAGTCAGAATGGCTATCATCAATAACCATCCAGCAACAAATGCTGATGAGGTTGCAGAAGAAAAGGAACCCACATCCACTGTTGGGAAGAATGTAAATTAGTGCTAGCACTAGGGAAAGCAGTATAGAAATTCCTCAAAAAACTATAAGTAGACCTAACATACAATCCAGTAATACAACTCTTGGGCATATACCTGAAGCCAGGATACAATAGAGACACTTGCATACTCAGTTGATACTCACTGTTCACAATATCCAAACTTTGGAAACAGTCCAAATGCCCTAAAACTGATGAATGGATTAAGAAAATGTGGCATATATACATAATGGAGTATTACTAGGCCATAAAGAAGAATGAAATTATGTTGTTTGCAGTCAAATGCATAGAAATTATCATGATAAGAGAAGTAAGCCAGGCTCTGAAGTACAAAGGTCACATTTTCCCTAATATGTGGGAGCGAGACCTAAAAGATAAATGGTTACACAAGTACCTATATGATCCACATATTTGTGTGTGGATAGATAGATACATGATAGATAGATAGATAGATAGATGATAGAGAGTATGAGTGAATGTGATTGTAATCGTGGATCTGTCTGAAGGGACTACAGTGCTGTGGGAGAGGAAAAGAGAATGCTAGTGAATCATACTGAAACTGTGTAACAAAATGCATTGAACACTATTGAATAAGAAGGAAATAGAAAAAGAGTAAGTAATAGGAGTCAATCTCCTGCTATTCATTAAGGTAAGATATATACACGTGTGAAATACCAAAGCAAAATCCCCTTGAACAATCAATATACACTTAAAAGTGAAGGACAGGAAAGTAAAACAGTTCCTGTCTGGTGCAAGGTATCAATGAGAGGGGGAAGAGTAAACAGAGAGGGTGAAAGAGGGTGAATATGGTATAACTTTGTATAAGTGTAAAAAAATAAAGCAATGAAACCTGTTAAATTGTTCTAAAATGGAGAAGGTGGATGAGGGAGAATGATGGAGAGGGTGGATCTAATTCGGAAGCATTGTAAGCACATACATAAATATCACAATGGAATCTACTTGTACAACTAATATGTACCAATACATTTTTTTAGAAAATATATTGACTTTTTAAAAATTATTGCAAAACTAAAATAGAGTTAATCCTCTTGACATTTTTTCTGTCTTTCTCTGTTGTTGTCTCATCCTCTTTATCTTTTCTTAATTCCTCTATTCTTTCTGCTTTTCTGTCCATTCTCTCTCCTTTCCTTCTATGGAGAGATGGCATCTTTCACCACTCACTGCCCTTTGCTAAATGGGCAGAACAACTGAGGCAGACGTCACAACTATGTTGGGTGATTGGAACAGTCATCTTGTACTGCCATAACAAAATGTCATAGAGTGTATGACTTACATAACAGAAATCTATTTTCTCATGGTTCTGAAGATGGGAAATCCAAGATCAAGGTGATGTCAATGTTGATTTCTGTTGAGAGATCTTCCTGGGTCACCTTCATACTGTGTCCTCACATGACTTTTCCTCTGTGCTAGAAGAAAGAAAGAGTGGGAAGAAGGATAAGGAAAAGGAGCCAGTCAGTTTCTGCTATTTCTTCCTCTTTTCATAAAGACACCATTCTATCACCTGAAGCCCTACTTTGTCTTTATTACTTCTTTAGATACCCTATCTTAAAATACAGCCACACTGGAGGTTAGGATATCAGCATATGGATTTAGAGAAGAGAAATAATGCACTCAAAACCAGTGATCTAGGCCCAGTCACAATGGGGCTTTCATCATCAGCTGAAATGAAGTTTGGGCCCAGTGATCGCTTGTATCTTTCTGTATATATAATAACCAGCATATTCTTCCTGGAGAAGATATTTTTTTAATTGTGCTGGGTGGGGTACATTGCAGCACTTACAAAAGTTCTTACAATGTATCCTGGAATAGTTTCAACAGGTATCATTTTTGCATGTGTACATGTGTACACAGTTTTTGCTCTGTATTCACCCTCTTGTCCCCTCTCCACACTACCTCCCCTGTCCTACTGGTATTAACCCCTGCCCTCTCCTCACCACCCCTGTGTTCCACCCACCTGTATTCTGATTTTGTAGAAGAAAAAAGAGAAAAAATGATATTTTTGCATGTTTAAGATAGATACACAGAGAGTTTTCTTGTGACATTTCCATGTATACATGTATTACAAGACAAATTAGTTCATCTCTTCTATTTTTCTTCATTCTACCTTAATCCCTCTCTTATAGTGGTTTTAACTGGTTTAAAAATTCTATATTCATTCTCGTATAAACCATAAATCAACCATATTCACCTTCTTCATTTCCTTCTTTTACTCTACCCCTCTCATATGTGACCTCCCTTTAGTGTAACCTGATTTTCATAACATTGTTTGTATTTGTATTAGGTCTATATTCCACAGATGAGAAAAAACATGTGGCTTTTGAACCTGGCTAACTTCACTTAAGATGTTGTTCTTCAGTCCCATCCATTTACCTGCAAATGACAAAATTTCATTCTTCTTTGTGGCTGAATAAAATCCTGTTGTATATAGGTACCACATTTTTAAATCCATTCATCAGTAGTGGGGCATCTTGGCTGTTTCCATAGCTTAGCTTTTGTGAACAGTGCCGCAATAAACATGGGTGTGCAGGATGACATGGCAGATCTATTTTTAAATTTTTTGAGGAGCCTTCATACTGTTTTCCATAGTGATTGTATTGATTTACATTCCCACCAGCAGTGTATGAGGGTTCCTTTTTCTGCATATGCTCGCGAACATTTGTTATTTGTGTTCTGGATGGTAGCTATTCTTTTTTTTTTTTATTTTTATTTTATTATTCATATGTGCATACAAGGCTTGGTTTATTTCTACCCCCCTGCCCCCACCTCCTCCCTTACCACCCACTCCGCCCCCTCCCCCTCCCCCCCAATACCCAGCAGAAACTATTTTGCCCTTATTTCTAATTTTGTTGTAGAGAGAGTATAAGCAATAATAGGAAGGAACAAGGGTTTTTGCTGGTTGAGATAAGGATAGCTATACAGGGAGTTGACTCACATTAATTTCCTGTGCGTGTGTGTTACCTTCTAGGTTAATTCTTTTTGATTTCAGGAGTGAGGTAGAATCATAATGTGCTTTTGATTTGGATTTCCTTTATGGCAAGGGAAGGAGAATATTTTTTCATGTGCTTTTTAACCATTTGGACTTCTTCCTTTGAAAAGGTTCTTTTCCATTCATTTGCTCATTTCTTCATTGGGTCATTGGTTTTTTGGGGAGTTTAGTTTTTTGGGCTCCCTATATATTCTGTTTACCAATCCTTTGCCAGATAAATAACTGGCAAAGATTTTCTTCAATTCTGGAGGCAGCCTCTTTGATTTAAAAAACATTTGTTTTGTTGTGCAGAAGCTTTTTTATTTCATGTATATCCATTTGTCAATCCGTCCTCTTAGTTGCTGAACCATTTGGGTTCTATTGAGAAAGTCATTGTCTATGCCTATTGCTTCCAGTGTATTCTCTGCTTTTTCCTGCACTAGCTTCAAAATTTCAGGTCTTATATTAAGGTCAATAATCCACTTTGAGTTGATAATTTTACAGGGTGAAAGACATGGATCTAGTTTTAGTTTTCTGCAGAAGATATCTAGTTTTCCCAGCAACATTTGTTAAAGAGGCTGTCTTTTCTACATCATATATTTTTGGCACCTTTGTCAAAATTCAGGTGGATGTAGCTGTGTGGATTTCACTGGTCTTCATATGTGTTTTTGTGCCAGTACCATGATGTTTTTATTGCTATGGCTCTATAGTACAGTTTGAAGTCAGGTATTGTGATACCTCCAGTGTTGTTCTTTTTGCTCCGTATTGTCTTGGCTATTCACGGGCTTTTGTGCTTCCAAATGAACTTCAGTGTTGATTTTTCAATCTCTATGATGAATGTCATTGGAATTTTGATGGGAATTGTGTTGAACATGTAGATTGCTTTTGGTAATATAGCCATTTTTACTATGTTGATTCTACCAATTCATGTGCATGGGAAATCTTTCCATCTTTTGTAGTCTTCCTCAATTTCTTTCTTTTTATAGTTTTTCACATCCTTTGCTAGGTTTATTCCTTCGTATTTAATTGTTTTTGAGGCTATTGTAAATGGAATTGCTTTCATATATTCTTTCTCAATCTGGTCATTATTGATGTATAGAAAGGCTACTGATTTTTATAAATTGATTTTGTATTTTGCTATTTTGCTGAAGATGTTCATAGTGTCTATGAGTTTTTTGGTGGAGTTTATTGGGTTTTTTTAGGTATAAGATCATGTCATCTGCAAATATGTGATTGTTTGATTTCTTCTTCCTGTCTTATTGGTCTGGCTAGGGATTCCAAGACTATGTTGAAGGTGGAAAGAGTGGATATCCTTGTCTCACTCCTGTCTTTATAAGAAATGGTTTCAATTTTTCCCTATTTAGTGTGATGTTGGTTATAAGCTTGTCATATATAACCTTTATTTTGTTGAGGTATCTTCTTTCTAGTCTTAGTTTCATCACAGCTTTTATTATGAAAGGATGTTGAATTTTATCAAAGGTTTTATCTGCATCTATTGAGATGATCAAGTGATTTTTATCTTAAGAATTTTTATTACTCTGCCCACCTTCCCCAACGTTACCTTCTCTTTTGTCTTCCACCTGGGTTAGTAAGAGATAGGAGACTTCCCAGGACTACCCAGTGTCACCACTCCACCTAGAAGGAGAAGAGGTGGAGAGCTTAGATACTTTCTGGCAATTGAACAGACCAGTTAAAGTGCCAACTGTGACTGATGAGAAAGTTCCAATTCAGCAACAAGAGGAGCTTAAGATCACTTCAATAGCTTGCATATGATGGACATGGGAGCAATGAACAAGATTACTCTATCTATTAATGACAAATCACATCACAGTAAATGGATCAACCTTGGGATAAGCTTTACAAATGAGATCATGAAAAGGACAGAGTAGCTTTGATGTGGTGGACCTAAGGGATACTTTAGGCTACAGGCAGATGAAACCATGAGATTGGCAGCCAGATGTTTAAAGTAGCATATAGTTGCAGTTACAAATGAAGATGCAGTTGTTCCAAGAAGATTAACTACAAACTCAGAAGAATTCCACGATGAAGTCTATTTTATTACTGTCATGTAAATAATTTTTGATGATCATAGTTCCTGTCTTTAATGTGTTGGTACCCAACACAGACTGGTGAGTGTTCATTTGGAGAGTGTGTCCATGCACAGATCAACAACAGCTCCATTAATGGTGGAAAGAGCTGCAAGGGTGGTTCTTATCAGTGCCTGTATGTATTAAAGGCAGAGTGTCAGATCACAACATGAAGACTTCCTTGCTTCCTCATTATTCCTCAACTCCATATGGGGCAGATATTAAGCTAAGATGCACTGATTCCTTCATTCCAGTTGAAAGACTTCCATATTAGTTGCTAAATAGTTTTAGATACAACTCTTTAGATTGGGAGCAAAAAAGGCCAAAGAATTCCCGAGTCTGCAAAACAGAGGACATAAAGGAAAGTATTATTGCAGGATATTGATTTGGATTTATTATTGTCTGAATCCCAATTTCTATGGTATACCTATTTGTCACTCCTCTTATTAACCCTGGAAAATTAGATTATTTCTGTATCTCTTCTTTCTCCACTCAGCCACTGACTGCCTTCCTATTCCTTGTCAAGTTGCTATATCTTAGTCCGACACTAATTCATTCTTGCCCCAATGCTCTGTTTTTCTTTGCCCATATCTTCCAAAGCCAATGTTGTACCCTACCCATGGGTGGTTTGGTCTTGCCACTTGGAGTGTTGAGTAAGCACTTACCCCAGACCTTTTATAATAGCTTATAAAATATGGATTTGTAGCACTTACCCAGATATCTCACTTCTCAATAACATCTCTTTCTCCTGTAGTTGCCTGGGTCTGAGACATTGAAGTCTTAAGGTTTGAGAATTCAAGGCTTAGATTAGATCTCTAAGTCTTAGGACTTAAATGTCATCTGAAACAAAGGATAAGACATTGTCTTCTGCAGCCTTCACACCAAAGACTTGGCATCAGTCAGTCAGACTTTCTCAATAGTACCTTAACCCTTGTGTCCATCATTGAGCCTAGCATCTTTTTGGGGGGACAGGAATTTGACTTGCATGATGACAAACTGAGATTCTTTGAAGAGACTACTTCCACTTTGTTCATCTTTTAAAAAGTGTTAAAACATTAATTTGATAATTACATATAGATTTTCTAACTAAACAAGAAGAATCAAAGTTAAGTAACTGATATAGATTCTTGAAACAGCATATAGGCAGAAATGTTTTAATTTAAACCAGTAGTTTGGGAAAAGGCTGATATGGACTCAGTGTGCTCATTGTTCTTCCCAAATGCACCAGTCCGATGCTCTGGATGCTTGAATGAACCATTTGTGCACCGCTGCTCCGAAGTTTATCTGTCTTGCACTGACAAAAAGATTTAAAAATACTGCAATGTAGGAAATGCTCTGAATTTGCTTCTTCAAAGGCATTTTCTTGTGAGGATAATAAAATGTTGGTATGAATATTTAACTACATAATATCTAATTTCTAACCCTATTTTAATAACTCTTTGGAGTCCAGTATAAAGAATGTTGCCCTCAGTAAATGGGCAAAGGTACAGTTCCCTGGAGATTTCTAAGGACTGAAAATATTGATAAACTATATATACATATTTTATATATCAGACATTCATCCATACTTAAACATAATAACATCAAAATGTTTTAATTCCTTTTGATTTCCTAAACTGTGGGTTTAATTTTTCTTGATTACAGTATGATTTTATCATACCCATAACAAATACGAAAAGGCCAGAAAACCACAATTGAATGAATTTTCACTTTTTTGAGTTTCAAGTTGATAGAAGAAGGAAGGAAAAGAAGGTCCTCAGAAAGGTTCTTGGCTGACATCTATGTGGAGTACTTCAATCATTTAGTAAGTAATCTGGATACAGAAAGTCTTTAATCTCTATGATAGTCATTAAAAATGACTGTTACATATCTCAGTTGTCCAACTTCCAGGGACTTCCTGTCTGCCATATGCATAAGGGGTTGGGTAAACCACATACATGTCTGCTTCTGGCCAATCAGTCATGAGCAAAGTGATAGTGTCAATTCCAGTCACAGCATTTAATTGTCAGTACAAATATCCTCTTTCTCTGCCATCTTCTGGCTTTGCTATAAACAGAGGCAGTTCCCCAGGAATGTGAGTGGAGCTTATAATTATGATAGAATAGCAATCTTTTGATTAATTCTGTAATTAGTCAATTTTTAGTTAATCAAAAGGCTGATCATCCTTATCTAACAAAGTGAGCCCATTAAAAAATGTGAACTATCAAGAGATACTCTTCTGCTGGCCTGGAAGACAGCAGTAAAATAATGGGAAATAACTCAGATAACCACAAAGAGATCTAAATTTTGCCAAAAATTTGAATGAGTTTGGAAGAGGACCCTTCCTGTACTCTGGGAACTGTGGGCAAGAAAAGAAAAGAACAAAAGACCAACATGAGAGAATTTGGATCTTAGGAAAACTGACCATTGTACTATCACATCCTAGAGATCCAAAGTAGCCTCAAGTCCCACTGGACCAGTGCTGACAGTGAAGAAGGACTGTGTTTAGCAATAGTGACACTCAATTTAAAGATGGGAATAGAAGATGAGACACCAGGCAGTGGTCAGTAAATCATTACTCACTCAACATTACTCACCACTCAAACTCGTTACTGTAAGGGGTAATAGAGATGGAAAACACAAAGATTTCAAGACACACAGGTATTAGGAAAACAAACATTTTTTTAAAGTTCCCATGATCAGCTCTGTACAATTAAAAGTTGAAGCAGTTAAAGACAATTCCTAAACCTGGTACTAAAAGCAAGTAGAAAATCAACACATCCCTTTTTAGTCTCTGATTCTTGTGTGAGGAGACATCACAGGTACACCTAATGTGGTGAGTTCTTTAATGTGCATTTCTTGCCTCTGGCACTTGAGTATCTGACTTACTTTCTAAACACAAGGAGCTATTGTTCGATGAATAAACTATCTTTTCTCACCCTAGTTCCTTCACTTATTACTGCTCTTGATTTTCTAAATTTCCTACATGAATTATTGCTGAGTGTCCTTCCAAACTCAGCCTAGGTAATTTCTTTTCTTGTTATGCTTCCCTTTTCCTCCAGGATGCCAACGTGTTCCTTTCAAAGCAACTTGAAATTTCTTCTCTGCACATATTTTTCACCCTTGATTTTTAATGCTTATCCATCTGTCCCACTAAGCTCCTGTGAGTTCCTGTGAGGCTTGGATTGTAATATTTCTTTAAGCCACAGTGTTAGAGTATTCCTGACACATTAGAAAGTGTTGGATAAATATTTAGGTATACAAATGAAAGAATTAATGAGAAGTTATTAAGGCTGAGTATCTTAAATCTATTTTTCAGCTGCAGAGAAAGATTCTGATAACCTTCAGGATTATTTCAATGATTACTTTGTATCTTTCAGATTTGAACAAAGCTGATAGTGGTCGTTATCACTGACTTAAGGCCTCAGTTTCTCACAACAACCACTCGGAAGAACTACATGTATTTAGATGTGTGTGTTTGCTAAAACTAGTTTCTTAATTTATAGTTGCTTTTTCTTCCCTTGAGTTTGTTGTGCTTCAGCTACTATACAAATAGTAAATAAAATACCACAGAATACTAGGTCTCCAAAATTTTAGAACTATAGGTCAGTAAGGTTGGCCTCCTCCAGCAATCAGGGAAAGGAATTACAGTCAAGGACATTATCCGAAGGGATAAATCTTGTGCCATTAGTACTTTGAATTTTCTAAAGTGATGTATAAGCAACATGGGGGTGGAAGGAGTGACATGGATACCATGCCATATATAACTTTGGTAAGGCTCTTTCAACCATTTCCTCAGCAATGAGTCCATTGCCTTTTGGGTCTAACCAATCTTACAGACTCCCCGGGAGACCTAAGTTTCATTCTGGAAACAGTCAGTAATGTGTCCCAGGGTTCAGAACCTCAATCTACACTCAAGTTCCCAGGAACAATTTCTTGTGACTCCCATGACTTCCATTTACTTGTGACTTGGGAATCAAAGGAAAATGTTCAAGCTCTTTCTAAACCTTTACTCTCAGAATATTTTCCTGATACATCCAGACCCATAGCCCAAATGCTTTCTTTAAACTAAACTTTTCCTTTTAATATTAAATTTTAAAACTTGAAAAGTTATCTTTTAATTAACCATGTCATTAGAAGGATACAGCTGAGAAAATATTATAAATGAGTAGAAAACTTCAAAATAATGCTCTCATTTTTCCCCTAGCGAGCAACCTTCATATTTATGTTTGACTTACACTTATATGAAAATGAGTTTCTATTTAATGACTGCAGGGTACTCTGGGTCAAGAGAGTAGGAAAGAGGTTCTAAGTTATATTCATAAAAATAATAATGGTACAGTATATCTAAGTAGATTTCAGAATTCTCAGCAAAATTTCACATTTTCTTTTCCTTTGACTTTTCAACAGCTTTATAAGGGTTAGCTAAATAGGTTAGCAAAAATCACCTACTGGAATGAGCAAAGGTTTTGAAATTAGACAGCCTAGATCTCCAACTGTGCCACTTAGCATTGTGATCTTTATCTGGTGTCCTAGCATTAGTTTCTTTATAACTGACATAACAATCTTATGCCTGCATCATTTACTCGATAAACACTTACTGAGCATCTATCATGTTGCAGATATCTATATAGGTTTGGGGGTACAGATAATGACATTCATAAAAATTAACATGAAGAACAAATTTACCTACATGAAGTGCTTAACAGATGGTAGATGCTTAATACATGCGACCAGCCTCTACAATTCTACTTTATAGATGAAGATATTAAATGCAGAATAGGGTGATAATGTGTGCTTGGTCCCACACATAGTGAGTGACAAAAAGTAGTACTTAAGTTAGATATATCAGCCAATGTCCAGGCAAAAAACTAAATCTTTTTTAAAATTTTATTCATATGTGCATGCAATGTTTGGGTCATTTCTCCCCCCTTCCCCTCGCCCCCTCCTTACCCCCCCTTCCCCTCCCTCTTCCCCCCTACCCCCTCGCTTCCAGGCAGAAACTATTCTGCCCTTATGTTTAATTTTGTTGAAGAGAGAGTATATAAGCAACAATAGGAAGAACCAGGGGTTTTTACTAGTTTAGATAAGGATAGCTATACAGGGAGTTGACTTGCCTTGCTTTCCTGTACATGTGTGTTACCTTCTAAATTAATTCTTCTCAAACTAACCTTTTCTCTAGTTCCTAGTCCCCTTCTCCTATTGGCCTCTGTCACTTTAAAGTATCTGAATTAGTTTCTCTGTGTTGAGGGCAACAAATGCTATCTAGTTTTTTGGGTGTCTTACCTATCATGTGATCAAAGTCCAATCGCCTTGTTGTGTTTACCCTTGATCTAATGTCTGCATATGAGGGAGAATATATGATTTTTGGTCTTTTGGGCCAGCTAACCTCACTCAGAATAATGTTCTCCAGTTCCATCCATTTACCTGCAAATGAGAACATTTCATTCTTCTTCATGGCTGCATAAAATTCCATTGTGTATAAATACAGCATTTTCTTAATCCATTCATCAGTAGTGGGGCATCTTGGCTGTTTCCATAACTTGGCTATTGTGAATAGTGCCGCAATAAACATGGGTGTGCAGGTGCCTCTGGAGTAACCTGTGTCACAGTCTTTTGGGTATATCCCCAAGAGTGGTATTGCTGGATCATATGGTAGATCAATGTTTAGCTTTTTAAGTAGCCTCCGAATTTTTTTCCAGAGCAGTTGTACTAGTGTACATTCCCACCAACAGTGTAAGAGGGTTCCTTTTTCCCTGCATCCTCGCCAACACCTGTTGTTAGTGGTGTTGCTAATAATGGCTATTCTAACAGGGGTGAGGTGGAATCTTAGTGTGGTTTTAATTTGCATTTCCTTTATTGCTAGGGATGGTGAGCATTTTTTCATGTGTTTTTTTGTCATTTGAATTTCTTCTTTTGAGAAAGTTCTGTTTAGTTCACTTGCCCATTTCTTTATTGGTTCATTAATTTTGGGAGAATTTAGTTTTTTGAATTGCCTATATATTCTGGTTATCATTCCTTTGTCTGATGTGTAGCTGGCAAATATTTTCTCCTACTCTGTGGGTGGTCTCTTCAGTTTGGAGACCATTTCTTTTGAAAAAACTAAATCTTCATCAGGGATTTTGGATGAAATTGTATAAGGATGGAACTATTTATAGAAGTAGAAGTGTTGGTCCATTTAAGGGAGTCCAAAAGAAACAAAGAGGTACACTGAGACTAAAAATAACCAAAAGGAATTAATAGCCCATAGCTATAACAGGGAAAGAGGGTTCTGGAATAGAAGATCCATCCAACAAAAGCTGTAGTCTCAAAAGAACACAATCCTTGCCAAAACCACTCTGATGCAGGGAGGGAGCAGAAAAAATAAGGCCTCAGACTCACTCTTCTCCTACCACCTAATCTCTTACTGGCACCTTCCTTTAGCCAAACTTAAAGAAAGCCAGCAAGAGAGCCCTGGTCTTACAATCTGAAGATCTCAGCATTTTGAAACACAGAGAAGTGTGGAGACAGGCAGAATCTGCCTTTGTGCTCTAGCAGTTGACATGCCTTTGAGTACAAATTATAATTACCTTCTCTGAAGACCCACAAAATTAATGCCACCTGTTTTAAGATTCATGTTCAATGACAGGAATCAAGTCCAGATATAGATGAGGTTACTTTGAGAGAAATCCTTTGCTGAAGGTCTTCAAGAGCCAGATAATTGTAAACTAAAAATATTGTTACCTGTTCCCCAAATATTCAGCATATAATAGTAGGACACAAAGAAAATAATTATATGATATGTATTTTTAAATAACTGTAATTGACACATTTTAAAAGAGATAGGTGATGCATAACCATCTTTGTTCGTAGCAGTTCTGAAATTTAGCTGGGCATATCAGGCCCCCTGTTCTAGGATCAAGTAATTTTCATTGATTGAGATTATGTTTTGTAACCTGGGAGTTAATCAGGCTTCCATTCTTTTTCTCAGCACTTGCGTTGGCCCTTTCGATGGGTGAAAATGCAAGTGTCTTCTTTATCTATAACTCCTATGAACCAGGAAAAGTTGTGCCTTCCTGTAGCACCAGTTTAAGCACAGCTGACTTACAGTGCTCATTTTTCAAAGGACAACGCCACCACCAGAGACTACAACTATTACACCGCTAAAAAGAAACTGACACTGGCATGTGGCCGTATGAGTTCCTCTAACCCGAAACCATCAGCAGAGAAGAGGAGCTGCTAAATAGGTGGGGATGGCTTATCCTAGCTTTCAAAGTGATATTAGAATATGATATTCCAGGGGTCAGGGATGGGTATGAGTGGAACACAGAATCTCCCCTGAGGGACTGTTTGCTCTCCCATGTCCTATGACAACAGTTAATGGAAAATGACAAAAACTCAACATAGACAGGATAGTATAGACCTTCAGGAAGAAATATTTGAAGAAAGAGGGCAGGAAATAATAATCATTTGAGGTACTTACTGAGCACAAAATGAATATGAGACAAGGCAGTAGGAAAAGTTACCAAAAAAAAGCCAAGCTCATGTGACCATTTGCAGGTCTGAGTACTGTACACTGCTATCTTTGCTTTAATATGTATTTATTTTCATATAAAATAGTAATTTTTTTTCTTATTTTTTTATTTTTGGCAGTACTAGGGTTTGAACTCAGGGTCTCACACTTGTTAGGTAGGCACTCTACCACTTGAATCACTCCACTAGTCCTATTTGCATTGTTTTTGTGTCTGTATAGGGTCTTGCAAACTATTTTCCCAGGCTAGCTTCAAACTGTGATCTTCCTGATCTCTCCCTCCTGAGTAGCCAGGATTACAGGTGTGAGCCACAGGTGTCCAGCTGCTTTTCCCCATCTTATTACCTTCTATTTAATTTGCAAAGTTAATGGTATATTATAATATTTATAGATATGTCACAATATTTAAATTATCAGATGACAAAGAGACAGTGTGACTCAGTTAGAATGAATGCCAGCAGAAGGGTAAAGTGACCTATGAGCCTTTGTGCATCTTATTTTAGGAGTAGGCCTAACATATTTTTAGCTGTAAAAGAGATAGCTGCATTATTCTTATTCGAAGCATGATTTTTTAACTACTTAGTTTCAAAGTTCAGTATGATATAAAAAAATGCTATATTAATGTCAAGTGGACAAGAGATGGACAATACTCTATTTTGCTGCATCAAACAAGCTGAGAACAAATCCAGATTGAGAAAGATTGAGCACTTCCTAAAATCATCTTCTCTATGTACTACATGGATAGAATTGGCCCAAAGAGGAACTTGCATGAGGTTCAGAGGTAATGATTACTTAAACTCTTTGTGCCAGACACAGATGTTGTTTGCATCTGATAAACAAATGCAGGCAATCCATGTACAATAAGCACCAATAGCCAGATATTTAAGGCCACCTTACACTTTCCAGCACAAACCAAGCATACAGCCTACTGCTATCCAATGAGCAGCCTCCAATGAGACCAACTGAAGAGTTACCCATATGAAACCAGGTCACATTACTTTTTATGTAGTAATAAGTAATATGCTTACTATTAATACTGGTGGATATTAGTAAACAGATATTTTTAGCAGGAAATATTTAAATATACATTTTAAATGTTATCCTTCTGAGCTAGAAGTATAATCGACACTATAAACCTCCAATGATCTTTATTTCCACCCGTTCAATGGCGGCTCACATTGGACATTATTGTGAGTGTGTGCGTGGGTGTTAGATCTCCAACTCCATCACAAGTTCTGGCATACATCAGGTGGTCAATAAATATTTTGAATAGATTTAAATTGAACTCAGTAGAACTAATTTCTTAAAACCATTTTGAACCCCCACAAGACAGAATATACTTCTTAAGCTAAACATGGATATAGGGTGCTCCACCATGTATCAATTCTGTGCCAACTGTTAAATTAATAGCAAACATACTTCAGTGATTAAACAAGAGTGCTACAGACCACATTATAGGGGTTTAGTTCCCAGCTCATCCATTTACTGGTTATTTCACATTGGACAAATTTCTTTCCTTCTTTTGCCTCATTTCTTCATCTATAAAATTAGGATAATAACTTAACCATTTCTAAAACTATTTTAAGGATTGAGTGGTTTGGGCCCAAAAAGTACTTAGAATGGTGCCTGGCATGTGGTAACTGTTCAATAGCTGTATATTTTAAATTATAGAACAATCTTCAGGCTCAATTTCTTTATCTATAAAAATGACAATCATTACACCAATCTCCTAGGGCTGTGAAAATTGCAGAGAAAATATGTGCAAAAGATCTCAGTACAAGGTCCAGTTCACAAGAGACTTTAATCATTTTTTCTCCCTCATTTCCTCTCTCTATTCCGTCATCTCAGCAAGACAAGCCTGTGAACTTTTTAGCATCACAAAAAGGGAAATCCATTTGTATTAAGGAATGTGAGAATAAATGAGGATATATGTAATACATATATCAATATGTACATACATATGTGCATGTAAAATGTTTTTTTTTTTTTTTGCATGGAAAAAGCCTGTAGTTATTTATCTCCTTTTCCATTCATTTTCCGGTAGACTTCAGACCTAAAGAAAGCAGAGATTTGGATGCTTCTAAAGGAAAAGCAGTTCTCTCTCCTAAGCATCCATCTTTAGAGCAAAGCCTTAGTTTAACTACCTGGTTCCTCTGTGCCTCCATTCAGTCATCTGAAAATGAGAGTTCTAATAGGACTTATAGCATAGATTGGTTCTGGATAAATTTTATTGGAAAATCATCATAGAAGAAAAGTTTCAAAAGGGAACTGTCAATGACAAGCTCTGATCCTATCACTCCTCTGCTCCAAACTCCAGTGTCTCCCCATTTAGTTAGGGCAGCAGACCTTAAACCTAACTTCTGGAAATTTTGCAGTGGGGAAAAGCCACAGTGACAGGTCTATTTCATCCCATATTAAAATATCTTATTACTAATATCTGGTTCATTTTTTATTGTTGTGCTGGGTGTGGGTACATTGTGGTGTTTACAAAAAAATCTTACAATGTATCAAATATATCATACTTGAATGTATCAAAAGCAAAATTCCTATTCTTTGAATTTTTGTTACATTCCAAACTTCCAGTCTCAACTCATGCTTTGCTTTCCTTCTTGAAGACTCTTCCCTCAGACATTTTTCTGGTACAAAATCTCTTACTTAAATTCTCTTAATACTCCAACTTAAAGGTTGTGACTCCCTCTTATTTACTCCCATTTTACTTGGCTTATATCACCATCCTTATTAGGATATAGCCTATTGGATACAGTAAGCCCATCTTATTTGTGGAATTATTTTGACCAAGAACAGTCAAAAAGTAAATTAATTAATTTTTAAAAATCAAAAGAATTTCAAAAACAATTTTAAACTCCTGTCCATACAGACTATGCAGCTCAGTTGATGTGGAGAAGCTCTCAGTCAGTCCCACATCATCTTCAGTTCTGTTTAAATCATTGTGTGAGTTTTCCGTGCCATTAATTTTTGATAATATGGCTCCCAAAGAGAAAATCGTGTCCCAAAAGAAAGATAAAAGTTAATGTGCTTAATTTAAGTGATAAAGTGAAAATTTTGATTTGTTGAAAGTGTTAACAGCACCAGTGCAGTCTGTGATCAGAAGACTTCCAAAATCCTTGTGTCCCACATGGAAGAATCCATAGCAGGACATGTGGGTGTACCTGGGATTTATTAAAAGTTAGGGAAGGAAAATGCAGGTAGAATCTGGGAAGCAGAGAAAACCTGCTTCTTCTCTTCTCCTGGTGCTTTTAAAAAACCTACTGTAACTTATGGGAAGGGAATAACCAGGTGATTCACATCTAATAATTAATGAGTGGGGAGTGGCACGGGTAGTCCCAGGCAAGGTGAGGGCAACCTACATACACATACAATGTTAAGCCATATATATTTTTATGAGTCCCAAAATTACCCTAACTCTCAAATGGAGGTACATCTTTAGTGGAAGTTGGATGATGTTATGGGAAAAATGAAACAAGCATCCACAGTATAGTGCTGAACTCTATCTACCCTGAGCATTCATGGTTTCTCCTTAATGGCAGATTCCTTGAAACCATATGCCCATGGATTCAAGGATCTATTCTACACTCTATCTGGGATTACGATGTAAAGAAGGCGCCTACTCTACTTGATGTAAGCATGATGACACACCCTACTACAGTTAACATACTGGCTTGCACATATTACAGGATTAATAAATAATTCTTCCATGAATTGATGAATAAATAAGCTTGAAGAGAAATCTCACATATAAAAATAGTGTTTATTGGTGAAAAAATTTTAAAGCAATAAATTAATTTCAACACTTGTTTAAAGGCAAACTAAAGTCTAGAGCATGTACTAATCCAATTAAAGAATAATAAATGCAATTGAAAATTGATAACAAATAACAAAAAAATGCCTTCTGTTTTGATATTGTCTGATTGTAATTTAACCATTATGGACAAATAAACAATTGCTGTCAGTCTTGGCAAGCTAAAAATTCTAACTAAAGATAGCAGTTTGAATGGAATTGCACTATGTAAATGTATTGATTTTTTTGTTTGTATTAGAGTAAATCACCATTAGAAAATAGACTTCCAAGTCAATGGTTCTAATTTAAAACCTAATTATTCTAATTATTCCCCAAAGCTATTACATTATATTCTATTCATTTATCCCAGGAGACTATAATAAGCCTATATACAATATACATTGCACTAGAATCACAAAGAGAGATAGAGCTTTCAGCTCACTACTTCCTGCTTGTATGCACTGTATTCAAGTCAAACCCATCTTCTCATGGAAGCATTATGTCCACCCCTACTGGAGTTTCCTATGGAGCCCTTCCTGTTGCTACCACATCATCACTTATTTCATATGAATTAATTCCTGTTCCAAGTCAAGGTAAATCAATGTGAAGGGGACAGGCCTGAAAATTTTGTCCTGTGTGTTGGGGTTTCCCAACTTGAGCTCAAACATAATTAGGTGTGTTTGAGCAGGTAAGTGGGACAATAGAAAGCAACTCCTATGCACAGACTGAGGGAAATATTTTTGCATATATATTTTATAGCAGGGATAGGAAGATGTATCCTCTGCAATTATTCACCCTTTCACCCCAAGGTCATGTGTCAGCTCTAAGAAAAAGAAACACTGCCTCTGTTTATCTCTGAAATACAAGGACACAGCATAACACTTAGTGGATAGGATGTAGGAAGTGAGGGCTCCTTATGGATCTCAATGCACTCTGATGCCCCAAGGTGAGAGCAAATGCTTTATTCTGGCTCCATGAAATGCTCACAGATTTGGGAGAGGCAACAGCTTTTGTGGAGACAGTGTTCTGTACCCAGATGTGACAGCATGAATTGAGGCTCCTGATCCTTTTTGCACAGTAAGTACCAATAAGAAGGAACCAGAGAAGGTCAGTGAGATAGGAAGAATTTAGAGCTCACAGCACTAAAACTCTAAGGCTCCAAGAACAAATAGAAGGGCAGAACTAAGCCAGAGAAAAAGTCACTACTGTCACTTCAGCTTTATTTATGCAAACTACATGATGAATTCTGGAGAAATCCTTCAAATAACGAGTAAGTCAAAGAACTACTGCCCTAGAGAAGACAAAAGAAGGATTCTTATTTATTATATTAATATTATTGTAGAAGGAAAATTAGAATGTTAAGCAAGTCTAGGGGCATAGCAGATGCAAGTCATGAGGAACTTACAGTCAGTCTGGCAGCAGGAAGAATTTGTAATCATTGACCCACAAGCAGACTAGAAGCCTCAGGTAGCATTGAGATCATTCTCATTGGAAGTATGTAATGAGACAGGATCCCATCAATGATGCTGTGTAAATCCCTGAGCCAGGTGGAAGACTAGCTACTATAAAAGATGCTAACTCAGTCTGATTCTAGACAGGAGAAATAAGACAAGTTGGTTGAAGCTACAAAGAAATACATTGTTTGGTCATTAGGGAAAAACTTATTACCAGCAAAGCGTGCAGCATTGTGAGTTGATGAAATAGCTATCATCAAGCATGTTCAATCAGATTTACCTGAGTACATCAGAAAGTTCCTTTGCTTGGGATGAATACCAGAATGTGTGGATGCACGAGTGTGTGCACATGTGTGTAAGTATTTTCTTAACAGCCAAACTCGTAAGATACACTGATGCTTAGAATTTAAATAATGAGGATGATGTAGATGCTATTAACAACAATAGCCATGACTTTCATATCACTTACTATGTGCCATTCACTGTTCTGTGAACATTAAACGTACAGTCAGCCTACGGTATCCATGGATTTTGCATCCACAGATTCAACCGGCCTTGGCTCAAAATAAGGAACAGGTAAAAGAACAACTGTCCTAGAAGAAAAAAGGGAAGGCTCTCTTTTCTTATCTTAAAACCCATTTAGAGAAGAGGAGTTGGAATGTTAGACAGGTCTACGAAAAAGTTTATTTATTTGAAAAATAAAATTCTGAACATATACAAAATTTTTCTGTTATTGTTCCTAAACAACACAGTATAAGTACAATTTCCATAGCAGTTGCATTATATTAGGCCTTATAATTAAACTTAAAAGTAATTTAAATTATATGGGAGGCTGTGTGTAGGTTATATGCAAATGCTACACTATTCTGTGTATAATGGACTTGAGCATCTGTAGATTTAGGTACTACAGGAAGATCCTGGGACTAATCCTCAGAGCATACTGAGGGACAAGTGTATTAACTCTTTTAATTGTCACACAACCGTCTAAGACAAGTACTATCATTATTCCCATTTTATGATGAGAAAATGGGACAAAGAGGTTAAATATCTTGGCTTAGCTCACGTGATTAATAACCAGGATCATACCTAGCAGTCATAAATCTGATCTGAGCCACCATCCTACAATAACTTACATGTCTGAGGGACTTAGAAGGTCATGTACTGAGCCTTGGCAACCCTGAGGCACCAGCAACCTCTGTGCAACAACTTTACGTACCTCTAAAGATCTAGCTCACCTTGGATCAAAATTTGGAAAAACACTGCACTAAAAGGAATATAAGCTCCCTTTTGACTCTAATTTCTCTTTGGGAAAATTCACAGACATGGAGCTCTGAGGACCCCATCTCTGTTGGGAAAAACTCTTGTATTCTCCTCTTTATCTGGGCAGTGTGCCTAGGAGAATCAGTCCCTCAGGAGAAAGAAGGCTGTGGCCTGGTTACACGGAGAATCCTATTGCTCATGGACTCTCTTCTTCTTTGTGACCTCACAATAAATAGAAACTTTTTTCACAGAAAATTTATTTCTCCGTTTTCTGGATCACAGAGTTTCCTTCATTGACAGAAAAGAAGGGAAGGAGAGAAAGAAGGGAAATGAAAAAAAAAGAGAAGGAAGAAAGGGAGGGAGGAAGAAGAGAGAGAGATAAAGGAATGAAGGAAGTATACAAAGGCAGATAAAACAAAGAAAGAGAAGCATACAGAAATACAAGGAACTAATACGATGCACACTCCTGAATGCTAAATGTCAGCCCTCTCAGTGGGTGGAGAAAAGCAGACTTCACTTATGTAATACCCCTAACTAGAATAGCCCCTTTATTCTATTCTCTCTTCTGTCATTTGCCAGAACTGAGAAGATGCATGAGCCAAGAATCTTAAAAAGGATCCAAACTTTATTCCAAAATCACCATATGCTAGGCTTGAAACGAAACTCTGTAGCATATGTACCCAATAGCAATCGAATTTGAACAATTACACTGAAATATTAAGCACAGAATGGTGCTTAATATTTAGGAATTCCCAGAACCTTTCAAGGATTTGTAATTCCACCAGCTTGACTTGGTCCTCTTTGTGGCACTTCTCAGTCTGTAGACCTTGGGGCTAAAATGTTTTAACTTTCTAGGAATGATTCCTTGTAAATCATACAATGCAACCCATTTACCAACATTAAGCAAACACATTAGAGAGAACAAAGCAAGATATGAGAGCCGAAATGTAGGGATTTCAGAGGTCATGATATATTTTCACTTTTCAGATGTGGTTTAATTAAACTGTAAACAAACAAACACAGGATGAGAGCTTTGAATTTCTGCTCCCTCATTCAGTATTTGGTTCAATGTATTTATTTCCCCTCTCATCATTCCAAATCATGTATCAGACTTTCTCTGACATCTCTGTGCTCAAAGCCACACAAATCTCTTTCTTATAAAAGAAAGTACAAGATATCAAGAATCTAACATCACTGTCTGCAGTAGGAAGAGCAAAAATGTAATCTTTACCAATCAATAAGTTGTATGTTCAAATTATATGTCCTCCATAACTCTTACTTGTCTTTTGAAATCACTATAATGCTATTTTAATTGTTAATCCACTGAACCCATGTTTTATTATACTTTGACTTCACTAGTGATGATCTTTACTAACAATGAAAATTTCCAGGAATATAATCCTTGTGGTTGGCAGGAGTTATTATTTCCAGAAGGATAGAGTTCCATGTGGAAATAGGCTACTTCTATGATAAGCTGTATTTAGGATCAATTTTTCATAGAGATTTTATATGTGTATATTAAGAACAGATCTACCAATTTTTAGAAAGGGGCACCAGAATATCCCATAAGTATAGACAACCTATGACACCTCCTGTTCATCAAGCATCTACTGGATCCCTGGTACATACTTGATACTTGGCCTTCATTATCATAAAAATGTCATTTAGTAACTATGAGGTAGCTATCATTATATCATTTTTTAAAAATGAAAAATATGAGATCCAATCTCCACACAAATAGTAAATGGTGGAATCCAGAGCCAAACCCTGATATCTCTGTCTTCAAAGCCACAGAAATCTCTTTCTTATAACAGGAATCCCAAAACATCAACAGTCTAACATTTTTAGAGAAAGGATCAAGATAATTTGACCACGTAAATGCCTTCAACATATTCAGAGACTTTTAATTTGAGAGTATTGATGGTATTGTTTGCCCTGAGTATGTCAGTATTATCTACTCAGTGCTTGCTATATTCCAGCTGATGCGAAAGAGTAGTTCTTCTTCCTGTGCAAAAAATCTCAAGTGATCAAGAAAGCAAACTTAACCAGTCTTCCATGGGCATAAGCAGTCCCCTTCCAGAAGAGGTGACATTTAAGCATTGGCTTGAGAGATTATCTACATAGCCAGACACATGTGTTCCTGGCAGAGAAAACAACAAGTATGGTAGAGGCATGGACTGAGAAAAAATTGCAAGAAGAACAATATGGACAGAGTAAAGGGACCCTTTGCATAATGACAATCTGCTTGTGAGAAGCACAGAGTGAATCTAATCATAATTTTCACTTTTATAGAACCTGCCATCTAGTAAAAATAGACTTACACGCACACACGCACACCCACATGCATGTGTGCGTGCACATACAGCCAGAAAATAGAAATTGTCACTTGATACTCAGTAAAACCTTATACCTTTTTTCACTCTTTTCTACCTCTGCCGCACTAAAAAACTCACTTTGAAAAAGAAGAAAAAAAGCTTTCCTACTTCTCAATGTTTATTAGGTTGAAAATTTCAATAACTAGACTTTATATCTTTAGTGAATGTTTCATATAAAACTCTTATTCCTAAAAACCAAGTTCTTTAATAAAGAAGCCTGATTCAAGTGAGTAGATTTGCCAATTTACCCTGAAGACAAACTACTGGGGACAATTAACATGTGTTATTCCATGTTAAGCAATGATGGAACTACACCAAGCAGTGGGAAATGGGACTGTTATTTATTGTCACTACTGTCTCTTAGGCACTGAGACACAATGTTCACAATGGTGAACATTTACCAAATGTGCTCTCTGTGTCAGGCAAAGAGCTTACTGTGTCACTATGATCTTCTCATTTGCTCTTTGCACAAAGAAAAAGATTCCAGAATTATTATCCTCAGTTTGGAAGAAGAAAATGAAGCATAGAATGGTTAAGTAATTTGACCAAGAGCACCTGTGAATAAGGAACAGAAGCAAGAATCTATTCTAACTGTGCAGAGCCTCGTGTAATGGATTTGAAAGCACTACAATGTAGTTAGTGATTATCCTGCAGCCAGGGCATGACCCTTGATATCCAGAGTTCATCAATTATAGGTAAAATTGAGGGTCACTCTTATGTTATGTGCTATGGTCTAGTCCCCACCTGATTTTGCCATGAGTGGTAAATGTGGTCAGTTAGGAAGAGCAATGTAGAATTTGAGCTTTGAGAGAAAGAAAGAGAGAGAGAATTTGGTGCTCTGATAGTACATCTTACTAGTTTGAGGAGAAGGCTATGAGAATCTATCTAGTGGCAAAAATTGTCCAGGACTCAGGCATCTCTGCATGCTCGGAAAGAGAGCTAGATTTCCAGAAGCACACTTTGGGGAGGAAAACTGTCAAGAGAAACATTTCAAGTGTTGTCATTTAATTCTATTTATCTTCCACTGAGTGTCCGATCTTCATGCTCGTCTATTCCCACAGTGTTGTCTAAGACTTTAAGATGCAAGCAACTTTTTGAAGATACAAAAATGGTCTGAAGAAGTGCTCTAAAAAACCTTCTGTTTCCTTGTCTGCTATTCTTATGATTGAGCTATGCTACTCTGCTGTTTCTTCCTACAGCCTCCTGGGAAAGAAGAGAAGTTTGCTTATGGGCCCCCCTACCATTAGAAACTTTCATCACATCCTGAGCCTCATTACCACCCTAAGTAACAGAAACATAATCCCTCCTTCCAGAGTGTCTGGGGAGTTTAAATGAGACATGATAAGCATTAACTTGGTAAGCAGCATAGCACAAGTTCCCAACAAAAGGGCCTCACATTAATGTTTAGATTTCAGCAGATACAAATGTCCTTCATTTGAATTTCACTTAGAGAAAGTGGGGAAAGAGAGGGAACAGAAAAATAAGGAGGAAGAAGAGGAGATATAGTGGGGGAAAGGAAGGAGAAAAATTAAGTGCATTGGCTAAGGAGATCCTGACCAGGTAACATCTCTTATGATCTTTCTTCCTCCTCCTTTCCCTTCTCTTATTCATTATGCCCTTCTTTTCTCCCTGGAGTGAATCTAAAGCCACCCACCTGGGAAGTACTAAGAGCCATTTTACTAAATAATTGCATAAAGTAGCTCAATAAAGCATCACTGAGTTGATGGTTTTGCAAAAATTAAGGAGCATATAGGTCATAGTTTGAGCACATACAGTTTAAAAAAAGGGAATGGGGCAAGCACTAGGATTACTTGAAGACAGACTATGTAGCAGCACTGTTCAGGTACTGTGCACATAATATCTTGGAAATGCTGTGTCCATCAGAATTCTCAGCTACCAAGAACAGAACTTGGCTCTGTGGAATGAAGGTAGAAAATAAATTTGTTAAATGGTTATTGAGACCATTGAATTGTTATGAAGCTCAATAAACAGTTGAAAATATACAGGAACAAAAGAAGACCTCATTACCCAAGTCTGGTGAGAGCTGACCTTGTGGTACTCATTTGTAGTTCCAGCTACTCAGGAGGCTGAAGCAGGAGGATTGCTTAAGCCCATGAGTTCAAGATGGCTTGGACAAATTAGTAAGATTTTTTTTCCGAACAAGTAAACAAACAAAAAAATTCTGGTGATTAAGAGCCAAGGCAACCATGTGGGCTTAGCCAGGGAGATCAGTGAAGGTAGAATATCCAATTAGGCCAATCTTTGCCTCATCTTCTTTGACCCAAATTGGAATTACAAATAGCAGCTGCCACTGTTGTAAACTCTTTTATTCTCTAGAGTATGGATCACAAAGTTCCAGACATGATGTCTGAAGTCCTGATCCCAGGAACATTTATGTCACTAACCAGTTGGCTTAGAAATCATTCATCCTTCCACCAGTACAAGTTCTCAGTTGCCAGGTAGAGTTAGTAACCCCAACTTGTTCCTGCACAAAGCTACTGTGTTAAGCAAGCAGAAAATGATTGTCTTACAAACATACAAAATGCTAGGAACTCTCTTTGTGACCATTAATGCTTAGTTATTACTGGAAGTGAATGTAGCACATAGAAAGCAGTCTTCAGAGAGATATCACCCCAGGTGCACACACTGGTGCACATCCTATCACCGTGGTAACCTTGGAAAAGTTTAGTTAACGGTCTGAGCCTTGGTTTCCTTCTTTGTAAGATGGGAAAAGGTTGTCTGTCTCACAGAATTTATGTAGAGATCACAGGAGGTATCACATGTAATACAGAGTGCCTGAAATTAAAAGGATGGTAGGCAGGAAAAATCAAAATAAGCAGCAAAAATAATAATAGTTTATGGGAATAATTATAAATTATGCATCCTCTATCAAACTGTACTAACTTTCTCATTGCCTATAGAAATTTGTCATGGATGATTTCATAATACCTCATGAATTATTGATGATTAAATTTTTATTTAAATTTTGTAGCTGCTATTGTTGGAATGCTGACCTAGAAGTCTATCTGATGATACTCGCTATAATCCCAGGCAAGAAAGCCAACATCTTTCAGGAGTCCCTGCCTTTCTGTGTCAGTCCCAGTGAGGAATGGTTACTGGGGATTCTGAGCACTGGCTGAAGCATAAGACATCTGACCTTGTCAAGAGCCCTCCAGCTTTTGCAGCTCTACTGCTTGTCACTGCATACAACCCTCAGTGGAAAGGTACTGCCCAGACTGTGAATTATTGATTGCATCATGACATCAATACTCACTAGATAAAAAGAACAAGTGGACCCACAATAAAAATCTAAGGAAAAGCCAAGAGCCAGCAATATCCTTTTGACCATAAGCAGGATTTTCCCTGAACCTTTCTAGGCTGGGGGGGAGAATCTCACTCATTCTCAGCTCCCTTATACATGTAACTATCAAGAGGCATCAGGTTAAAACACTTCTGCTTCCTTTTATGGGCTAATTTGGAAGAAAAGGCTTGAAATGACCCCCCAACCTTCTGCCAATGATGCCAAACCAACTTTAAATGAGTTTGTGTTTTAAGTGCATGAGAACTGGAGCACAAGAAAGAGTTCAAGGTCTTTGCATTTTCTGTTTTCCCTTCAAGGACTAGGCACTGAATCTGGCAAGATCAAAATCTGCTGGAGGGTAGAAAGTTATTGACACATGGAAAATTCCAGTAGTAAAGGGTCCATAAGAAATACATCTGTCATAGTCCACATCACTCAGCAAAGCTTTGAACTAAGTTCTTAGTAAGACTAACCTCTAAAAGAATGGATTTATTTTTTTAAGTCAGAAAGAGAAAATGGCAGAATAGAAAGATCATGACTCAAAAGATTTGCCCTCTAGAGCTTTGAGTTTTCTTTCAAAAGAACTTACTGAAAATAGGAACAGTGAATACCCACATATATTCACTAGTGAGAAACATCTGCCATTTGTGCCATGCACCCCACCTGGTGGTTTATTAATCTTATCTAATTTACCCTCACATCAGCAACTTAAGGAAATATATATATATATATATATATTAAGAACTATATATATATAGTTCTTAAGGAAATTCACACTTAATAAGATACACATTGACTAAGGTCATCAAAGTTGAAATTCAAACCCAAAGTCATCTGGATTTAAAACCCTTAAGAACCATGCTATTTAAGAGAAGAACCCAATGAGCAATGCACTATTTCCAAAGCAAAAGACATTTAGCAAGACATAATTTAATCTGCAATGGACAGAATATCTGTAGCCCAAAGATTTAGGAAGGAAGTAAGGTGGTGCACTGCCTTGGTTTGTTCAGGACTAAAGGATTTTTCAGGACGCAAAAATGTTAATGTTCAAATAAGAGCAGTCTTTGATAAATGAAGACAGTTAGTCATTACAGAGGCAAGTGAAAATCAGTTACTGAAGGACAAGTTTTGTAAGGGTGAAGAGTTTGACCTTGTCCTATGAAGAACAAGATATGGAGAGAATTCTGGCTATTATTTAAAGTGGGTTAGAGATCATAAGAATAGTGGCTCAGAGGCTCAGAATGAAGATAGAAGACCGGGACAGGGAACATAAAGAAGAATGTGGGCTGGAGGTGAGGCTCAAGCAGTAGAGCACCTGCCTAGCCTAACAAGTAGGAAGTTCCAAGTTCAACTCCAGTACCATCAAAAAAAAAAGTGAAATACATAATATTATTCCTCTTATCTCTAATACAATGATTCTAATACTGAAATCTAAACTGTGAAAAAATGTATATTCACTAAATAAGAGTAGATTATTTTAGCATATGAATCAGTATCTACCTGTTGCAGTTTGGATTATAAACTTTCCCCCATAAAAATACATATGTAAGTCCTAACCCCCGGTAGAAGATGACCTTATTTGGAAATAGTCATTGCAGATGCAATTGGTTAAGATGAGGTCAAACTGGGGTAGGGTAGACCCATAATTCAAAATAATTAGTTTCCTTATAAGAAAATAGCCATGTGAAGAGAGAGCTACCCATGGAGAGTTCAATGTGACCAAGAAGGCTGAAACTAGAATTATACAACTGAATGCCAAGGAATGTCAACAATTACTGGAAAACCACTAAGAGCCAGGGAGGATTCATCTACAGAATACATGGCTCTGCCAAAGCCTTGATAAAGGACTTCTAGCCTCAAGAATTATACAACAATAAATTTAGGTTGTCCTGATATACCCAATTTCTGATACTTTGCTACATCAGCCCTAGGAAGCTCATACACTAGCCAAACTACACACAAACTTGGTTTTGCCAAAAAAGAGACTAGATGTGGATAGGACATGATATAAATACTCTGTTGAAAAATTCTAGGAAGCAAGACCCAAGCAGGCATCAGACTGAGACTTTTTCAATGAACCATCTCCACAGACCTTTAGCAATTCAGGTGAGAGATGAGAAACTGAGACTTAAGTCAGCTTGCCCACAGGTGTACAGCTAAAAAGCGGCAGACTCAGGCTAAAACTCATGTCTCTCTGACTTCAAAAACAGATTCTTAGTTTCTCCTCTCTAGGATTTCCTAAAAGGAATGGCAAGGAAGGCAATGCTGGTGCCCAGATCAAACTGAAAATGCTGGCAGAGCTCTAAGCAATGTACAAACATGAGAACACACAACCTTCAGGGCTCTGGGGCCAGAGAGAGGACATGTAGAAGAAAGGCTTCTTACTCCACAGGTCTGAGTCATGAAAATACGATCCACATTCTTATCAGCAGGACTTGTTTCTCCTTTCTTCCTTTTTGGACTCTGCAACCCAGAGGGAAGCAAAGACAGAGTATGCTAGAGAGAGCTTAGAGTGAGAAAACCTTTTCAGAAGCCTCTGGGGCCTTACATGGAAGGCACTTTCTTAAAGTTAATTACTTTCTGGATGAACATCTGACTAGAAATATCATTTGCAAGCCCCACCTGCTGCGCGGATGTCTCTGTTTTTAAAGTGGATGTTCAAAGAATGCTAAAATCCTAATATATATCTTCATCTCCTGTGGAAAACAGAACAGTGATTATTTTGGGCCTTAGGAAGTTGAGATGTAGTCACAGAATTCATCATTACCCTTATGCAATCTAGGAGAACAGGGAACACATCAGATGAGAGATCTCAAAAGAAAACACGCCACCTGCAAAATTAGCCTGAGTCATTGCTTTAAGTGAGAGGCTGGGTTTAAAGCAGGAATCAGTTTTTAAATTTCCACCAATGAACCCTTCACCCTGACACTGATGTGTCATCTTTGGAAATGAGTCAGTATGTGTATATTAAAGATGCACTTGCTGAAGGATTCATGATCTAGTGGAAAGGCACAGGGTCAGCAGCCAGAAATCCAGATTCCTGCCTCCAGTTTATGCCTTTGGTAAGTCATGTTTCTTTTTAGCCTCTGTTTCCTCATCTGTGGATGAAGACAGTTATTCCAATGCCATTACGTCATCCCTGGTTATGCTTCCTCTTGCTCCCTTCCTCATCTAATTTTCCTTCCTTCTCAACCCCACACTTTCCATCACCATGATGAAGAGAAAATGTACTTTAAGGGGCTGGTTGATTGACTTGGAAAAGACATAACAAAGGACCCATACAATGTTCTGCAGAACTCTATGTGAGTAACTGGGGAAGAAATGAAGGGCAGAGATTTGGATTTGGTTACTGAAAATTCATTCATTCCCTCATTCTTTCACTCACTCATCCATTCATTCATTGCACTGATCATTCCCTGTATGTTTTGATGAAATAGTAGATATGAAGAGTAAGAAAATAAACATGTCTAGCCACTAGGAACCCACAGTCCTGGTAAGGAGACAGAGAAAAGAAGAAATAAATAGTTCATTACAATTGAAATTTACAGACAAGGAAGCACTCCAGGTGCAACAGAAGCACATATTATAAGGCCTTAACTAGTCATTTGAGGTCAGAGAAATCTTCACAGAGAAGTTAAATCAAGGGGAGTGCTAATAAAGAGAATATTCTAGAAAGATGGAGTTCAATACTGGGGCAGAAATTCAGTTCAAAGCTCCAGGGTTTATCACTTAAAAAGTGAAGAAATGGTCAAATAACAGACAGCATTAAGGGCCTCACCAGGAGAGCAACTGACTTATCAGTCATGGTGTAGAAGGTGCACTGAGAAAGGCCACAATGTCTTTGCTAGTGCTGTCATATTAGCAGTGAGTCTATTATCTATCATATCCCATATATGAAGGGCATCATTGAACCATTCATGAGAACAATATTGTAAAGCTCCAGAAAACTTGAACTGAAGAGTAGAAACTGCAGAAAAGCAGGAATTTTTTTATAACAATTGCAAATGGACTCATGTAGGTTTAAAGTCACTTCAAAACCAGGGAGTTTTAACTTGTGTTCACTTTTCCTCCCAGTAAACATCAGTCATCTGTTAAAAAAAAAAAACATGATACCAAATTAGCATTATTTCTAAGAATTTTTTCCAACAACTCTTTTTAATACATTCTTTTTTCTCACTTATTATACCACAGACCAAAATTTTTGAAACTTTCTATTTGAGAAATCATATTTATCAAATAATAATTATTTATATTTGAGTTATACAAACCAAACAGCAGTGCCATGATTTAGCCAGACATCTGTGAATATGGAAAATAGATTGAAGTCTACCCTTTGGGGATTCAAGATTAGAAACAGCTCAGAGAATATAATCTCCTTCTAGCAGTGGTGGTCTTTGACTCCAATGAGCAGAGTTACAAAAAAAAGGAGATGTATCCTTGCAAGACTTTGAAGACCCATTCTGAGGAGGGAACGCAAAGGTGAACACAAATCTCACTGAAAAGGGAAATCCTGAGAGAAAAGATGTCAAGGACAGTGTAGAGAAGTAGGGAACCTTGACATACTAAGGATGGAGCAAAGAATGTGTGAGTGGACAAGTCTATCTTAAACTCAGAAAATGATCACTTAAAGACTTTGATTATAGACAAATACTTGACCACTCCAGGACTTGTTTCTTCTTCTGCATATTGAGCCAATGATTCTTAGCTTGACAGTGTTGCTACAAAGATCAATTAGATATTATATTGAAAGTAACTGTGGCTGGCACACAGTAGGTTTGCAAGGCATAGTAGAAATCATGATGGTATTGATAATGCTTTAATCAAGAAGTGCAGATACCAAAGAGCAGTTTAATTCGTTTATTGTGCAGAAAGATATGAGCCTTTATTGCTCTAATGAGAGTTAGATGACTTTAGAAGCTGCCTGGGTATAGTTTGCTGTTGTCATTGTAGATAATAGAAGCAGAATTGAGAGGAGAATTAATAAAGAAACCAGACAAATCCAAATGCGGGGCCATCATCCGTCTGGCCTGCATCAAAGCAGGAGAAAGAAAGGATGACGTCAGTGTTTATTTCTAACTCCCTCTCTCTGAGAATGCTGAGTGTTTCCAATTTGGCTTCTGCTTTTAGAGCTCACAACACACCTGGATTCCAAACAGCATTCTTTCTAAATCTTTGTTTTTGCTGCTGGCCAGGGTCCCTAAAGCAACTGTGTGCATGATTATATGCTTGCCACGTGAGTAGGAAGATAATAGTGATAGGCTCGTGAAGAACTAGAAAATGTGCAGAGATCATCTTCACATGAGTTAAGCCAAAAACTCAGTACAGTTAGGATGAGACATGCAAAGTCACTTCCCATAGACAGAGTGGGTCCCAGCTCAGCAGGATCAGGACTAACCTCAATGAATATTTAAGGTATCTATAGAAAATTTATTTTGTTCAGAATGAGTCTGACCCACATGGAAACATAGCAAAAGACAGCCTCCTTTGGAAACAACTACAACAAGCCCTGTCCAAGGTAATTGGAATTTGTGGTAGCTGCTGACCTCCTGAGGACAAGCCCCAAACTCTTTGTATGTCCATGAAACCCTACATGATCAAACCTCACACACATCTCCATCCCCATCTCTCGCCTCCTCTCAGTTCCACTGTAGCCCTGGTCTTCTTGCTGCCTTTACTACAGCTATTCTCTTGAATCAGGATTTTCTTTTCCTAATTTCTCATGGCTCCCCTCCTTGTTTCATTGTTTAAATTTAGCTCAGCCTTGTCTGACTACTATATTGAAAATCCATTCAACAGAGAACCAGAGGCAGACAACCTGTGTGTAATTTCTCAAGGAGATAGATATTTTTCTGAGATTTATGAAAAAAAGTGTTCTGTGTGTTTGTGTGTATTCAAAATCCAATGAATACTATGCCAGGAAGAAGGGCTAAACTAGCCCTTCTTCAACTTTTTAAACTAAAAAGTTGAGAGAGGGCTGAGGGTGTAGCTCAGTATCAGAGTGCATGCCTAGCAAGCACAAGGTCCTGAGTTCAATCCCCAATGCAAAAAAATAAAAGTTGAAAGGGAGAGTCACTCTATACAACACAGCTGGTGAAATATTCGGTTGCTGCAGATTGCAACACTGCAGCAACATTTCCTGAGCAAGGGACAAAGCCATCCAGAAGAAATTTACTTATGCAAGCAGGGTTTCACAGCCATGAATCCGGCTTGCCTAAGCAAGAAAATATTCTTTAGAATACTTATTCACTTTATCTTTTAAATGTATTTAGTAGAATTTTTAAATTGTTTTTCGCCTAACCCCTCATTTTCTGAGGCCTCAATTTTACCAACTGAGGCTTATTAAATCACAGATCTTTGAGGAATGAAAGTAATAACTCTGTTTCATTCTCATTTGGCAAAAGCAAAATAGAAGATGGAGATATCAGACAGTCCAATGAGGCCACTATACTCCCAAATTCAATAAATGTCCTTTGCCAACTTCTGTTCTACTTCTGGGGAAACCCCAAGTACTTCATGATTTCTTCTATGAAACATCAGATTTCAGACTAGGTCCAGGCTTAGAACTTACACAAATAAATATAGTTTCTGGGAATGTGTCCCAAAATTTACACCCTATTCTTTCTAGAAATGCTTTTTTTGGAAAAAAAAAGAATGTCTAACACACATGCACACCAAAAATATAAGAAAGAAGACAAAGTAAAGTCAAAAATGTCTACCTTGTGGACTTCGAGTTTAGCAAGTTGAGGTTTGGAAAATTTAAAAGAAGTATCTACCTCCACTCAGCCAGTAGATACACATCAGAAACTCAAACCTGGCAGCTTCTATGTACCAGACATCATGTGAGTTTCTGGTGATTAATGTTCCAGTAATTGTTCTGAGATGGGTGTAGGCAGCTGCTCAGGGCTTTCCAATGGCAGGTGCCTATGGGTTCTCCTTGGAGGATAGAAAATGAGGGGAGAGGGTAGAAAGAAAACAAGCAGTCTTTCAGACAAAGACATTCAGAGCAGAAGAAGCAAAGAAAATCAGGATGTAGAGATTTGAAACAGACTGTGGATAAGGTTAATATACAGCCAGCTGCTTATTCTACTACCATCCATAAGCTCAATCTATTAAGCCTAAATGCATTTATTTGAGGCCTTAGAATAACAATTTAGTGAACAAGATTCCAGTATATATCAGAATGAGTCCCAATTGGAAAGGATTTGGAGGGTTTCAAGGATTAAAAAAAAATATGCTTAAGTAAATTATAGAGGTTTTTTATGAAGAATTTTGATTATAGAATAAACTTATTTCTATAGCTTGTTGATCTTGCACAGACTAATTTAGACCATACAACAGTTGTAGGAAAGAGTTGAGTTAATATAATCCTCAGTAGGTTTCTTCTCAGAAAAATAACTTTCTTTAGGTGTGTAGCAAGTTCATAGAGTGCTCACCACAGCACAAGATGGAGTCTGGGACACAAAATGGAATCACTGTTGTCAACTTTCTTTCATACTATTAATGAATAAGGTGTATGCTTCAGGGGAGATGAGGAAGGAAAGGATTACATACAATGTCAAGAATGTAAACCAGAATATCAAATCTTTGAAACCCTTAGGAACATTCCAGAAAGATGGCAAGAGCTAAGGACCAAGAACCAAACTTGAAGAACTCTAAAATTCTAGGGCCTTGGTTGCTTCCTTCCTGTGTTGAGATTCTCATTATTTCTATCATTTCAAAGTCTTTAATTCACTATCCTTAGCAGCACGAACACAGGGAGCAGAATAGACTCTGATTTGGAAAGCAAGCTGGTATGTGATGACTCTTTCAAAGATGATCAAAAAGAGGACTCTCTGGAGTTGGCGATAAGACATCATAGGGGTCACAGGAAGTAGTTCTGACAGGAAAGAGAGTCCTGGGGATTTGCAGTGCATGGTCCCAGGGGATAATAAAAAGAATTCTTGCCACATCTACTTCCTGGGGCCAAAACAGCTCAAAGGAGTTAAAATGTGTGGAATAGCTACCCATGTGCTCTGGTGATATTCTTTTCTAGGCTCTGAGTTGGGGATTTGTGAATCATGCCATTAAATTCCTACCTCAGAATCCATATGCTCTTTTTTTAAATCCAACCTTCCTAAAGGCTTTCATCAGTATTTCTGGACTCGGCCTGTTACCAGAGCAGAGCCGAGCCTCTTTTGCTGTGTGATGATAGTCTAATGAAGTCTAGGAGTGTCCTGAAGGAAGCTTCTGGTCTGTCGTTTCTGCTTTAAAGAGAAGGCCTTGGATCCAGGTCCACAATAAGGATGAATCAAGCTTTCTGTCTGTGTCTGGTGCACACATGCATGAAATCCATCACCATATCACTCGTTCCTGAAGGGGATTTTCTACTATGTTACACCTGCAAAGCACATCCTCTTTTCTCTGGCAAGCCTGGATACATGATTAATATTTTAAGCCTCCCAGGTTCCATTTTCCCTAGGTTCAAAAGTGCCTGGATGTTGGACTTCAAAAAATGTGTTTATCTCCCCATCCAGACTGCTGAGGAGGAATTGCAAGTAGGAGGCACAGCCACAGGGGCCTCAACAAATCCAGGCAAATCTTTAAATTGCTCCTGCAGTCATCAGGGTTTTCTTTCATTAGTATCTCAGATTCTGCTTCTCTCCTGCTGACCTTCATTTTGGAACAGAAGAAGAACAGTTTTAAGAGGGCATTATATATTTTTCTTCCAAAATGTAGACTTGAAATGCATGGCCAATGTTCTTATCTCAGCTCAGAGAGAAATGGGTCTGACTTCCTCTCCTGTCCCAGGCACTACTGTCACCCCTAAAAAAATCCCAAAAACTCCTCTGATTCTCCTCTCTTTCGCCTAAGTTCCCTACTGTCCAGGAAGCACTATGGAAGCTTCCCCCACAGAGCTCCTTGCATGCACCTCACGGATGGCTGCAAGCACCTAGTTATCTCCCCATCTGCAGTCTCCTTACTGCATGGCTCCGTTGCCTGAGAAGCAGAAAGAACTGGAGGCAGGAAGGGCTGGCTACATACCCAGCATCTTGAATCTTCTGACACTAATTCCTCACTAATTCCAGTCCTAAGGGACAGAGCAAGTCCCCTAATCTTTTTAAGCTTCAACTTTTTTTACCTATAAAACTTGGGATGAAATAATAGTCAATGAATAGTAGAAGGTAAATAAATGATAAATGAAAGTCCAAAGAAAACTCATATGCTTCTAAGCATGTGCAATGCATTGCTGAGATCTGTTTTATGTTTCTATTACACAGATGACTGGAGTTTGGGAAATGGTGGTCCACAAAGTCATTCTCTAAGTTCCCTTCCATCTCTATATCCCTAAGTGTCAAATCCCAATAATAGATTATTATTTATTGAGAGGCAGTGGGGACACAGAGAATAATGAGAAGTGTGTTTGCTTTTGTGTTCACACTTAGTGAGTTAGACAATCCCACATACTTCTACAAAAGAAGCTCTAGTCATGACCTCCACTTGACCAATAGCCAGGATAATGGAAAGGCTTCCTTACTGAGTGATGTGTGTTTGACTCAGTCCCAGAAATGGGGACTGTTTGCAGCCAACAAGACTCCCTCAATTAACTTCTGGTGCATCTGCCCCTGCCAGTGTTTGAACACCACTTGTCTTGATTGCATTGAATCGGAGATATTTAAATATTAACAATGTGCGTTGAAAAAGTGAACACAGGTATAAAGTAGCAGGGGTGCCTACCTTCAAAGAGCAGTGCTGCAGAACAGACCAATGACAGGGAACACAGAACACAATGTACATCATAACACTCTGTGGTTCCATGAATTTGGGCAATACTCTTGATCTACTTGAGCCCATTTGTAAAGATTGGGGTACTTCTCTCTGTCTTGTGAGCAAGGAGACAATGTATGTGAAAAAACTTTTAGACTGCAAACTTCCTTATAATGTTTGTTTCATAGCTTGCATAAGCAAGAAGTTAAAGAAAATTTTTTTCTTTTAAAAAGTCATGGAAGGCATTAAGAAAAGAAGTGAGGAAGGGAAGAGGTAAGATATACTGGTGTCATTTTTAAAAATAAGAAAATAAGAAAAATATGTACCAAGGGCTGGTGGGCTATAGGAATTCAGGTTAGAAAAGGAAGATTGAAAAGTAACAGAATCAGATTTTCCTCTTAATTATTTTTTAAATGTAGTAACATTAAGGTAGATATGTGAGGGTTTATAATAGAGATAAGGAGACCAATTTTAAAACAGAGGCAATAGTCAAAAATAATAAGCAGGGAGTGTCTGCTGGGATGGACAAAATATATCAAAGCAAGATTAAAGAGGAAAACATTTCAAGATACAGGGAGGAAGGGAGGTTTTATGAATAGTCTCCAAATTTCTCACTAGGCAGCTGGCTGAGTGAGGGCATCATTTAATTAAGGCTGGGAATAGTCAAGTGCAAGAAGGCTTAGACGGAAATGGTGAATGCATCTGTGGACATGTCGAGTTGAAGTTCCTATAAGGTAGTCAGATAAAAATATCAGCAGGTATCTGGACATAGTGAAACACTGTAACACTAATTTAGAAACACAAATGTGGAAGGTGATGCAAAAGTATGACTGAGATAAAAACCCTGGTAATTGATAAAGGAGAATAGTAAAAGTGGGCTCAAGACAAAACCCTGAAGAGCTCTAATATTCTTTGTTGTCAAAGGAAGACAAATTCACACTCAATTATCGATTGTACTTTAAAAGCATAGACTCCTGAGTCAGATTGGTCTCCAGTTCTACCTCTACCACTAATGCACCTCAGCAAGTTAAGTCAATTTCCTGAGCCTCAGTTTCCCGTAAGTGGAGGATGCACTAAGAAGTATCTATTGTGAGGACTAAATGAAGTAACATAGGCAAGTATGCAGACCAGTGCCTCACATAGGAGAAAAAATAGTTATCAGCAAATCATGTAAATAAAATGATTAGATAATTTATAATAGTACTGTAGATTTAATGTTTGAGTCCCAACCACCATTCACATGTTGAAATATAATCTCAAATATGACAGCATTTGGAGATAGGGTTTTGAAGTAGACTCCACCCTTATGAAAGAGATTAATGCCCTTGTAAGAGGGGCCCTAGAGAGGTCCCTTCCCCTTCCACCATGTCAGATTATAGCAAGAAGACAGCCATCTGTGAAACAGAAAATGGGTCCTCACCAAAAACCAAATTTGCTATATATTAATCTTGGACTTTCCAACCCCTAGAACTGTATACAATAAATTATAAGCCACCCATTCTAAAACAGATAGCTACAGCAGCCCAAACAAAGCAAGACAAGCAGTGATGAACAAAATACATACAGAGATGTGTAAGTCTGAGAATGGTTTTTGATGCAATGACATTTAATTGAAACCTGGCCCCTAAAAATGTGAGTGAATGTGTGGAAGGATGGGGATAGAGACTAGATGTTCTTATTTGAGAAAGTATCAAAGCCAGGCATGTTGTTGTATATCTTTTTTGATTTGCATTTCTCATTTGCAGCTCCTTTTGTCCCTTTTGAATTAAGCAAGTCCAACAAAAGAATCCTCTCCACTCTCTTTTCAATGAACTACAGAGAAGAAGATGCTTCGAATTAGAAGACAGGTTTTTCTGATTCTGTCATTCTAGATGCGTCTACATTTTAAGGTGTTTGATGAGTGAGAACATGAGATTCAAAGATGCTGCCACATAGAACATGAACTTAAATAATTTTTTCCAGTAAACTAAAATCTCCAGTAGCACTGACTAGTTAGAAATAATATAACAACCTCTCAAATCTGTGCACGGATTTGCAGTTTAAACTTTTGTAGACTGGATTACATTTAAAACCCACAGCCACTGTATGAAATATTTTCTCTAATTTACAAATGAGGAAACTGAGTCTTGGGTAAGTCATGTGGCTTTCCAAATATGCCACTTGTAGGGGAAAAGCTAAGATTTGAAACTGTTGCCCAGCTGATTTGGGTCCACTTTCTACCACCATTATTCCAAGGCTTCTGAAATAGTCTTGGGTCCATTAATGGCATTGAGTTTCTCCCACACTGCTATGGTTGGCTTCTCTTCAGCCATAACTTATGCTGCCCATATTCCCTACGGTTTCCCCCACCCTAAGGATGAATAAGACATCACTGCTTTTCTGGCTCATTTACTGTGCTGTGCCTTCCAGCAGTCTCAAGTATAAAATGTGGCACCCTTCATCCTCCCTGTACCCAAAGCTTCTGCTTTCCTTGAAGCTCCTCTGGACACTTCATTATTGCCTCTACACATCAAAGCTGGCTCCCTTTCCTCCTTCCCTGCTGAACTGGAGAATGAAGCAGCCACAGAGGGCAAGGCCACCCCATCAGTGCTGCCTGTCTTCTGTTGAAATCCTGAGGTCCCATATGCCAATGGAGTGCACCAAGGAGAGCAGAGAATTTTCCTGCTTCTTACATCACTTCATTTAGACTTCCCACAGCTCTCTGATATGGTCTCTGTATTCCAGCAGAGCAGGTTCGGTTGAAGTGAGACCATTTGTTCAAATCCATATAGCTAGTAAGTAGCAGAAGGAAAATTTAAACTCAGATATAACTGAAAGCAAAATCCACATGCGTAACTTCTATATGCCTTTGATATTGTGATTTTTAAAAAGAGATACGCATTTTTGTCTTCATCCCTGCTCCTGGATCACAGTTCCTAAAACCCTTGGAATTTTCTAAGTGGTAAAAGTAATAAAAGTGAGAGGAGAGCCTTTTGTTACTCATTGCAAACCCCTTTTAACCACACTTGAGTTTACATTAATTAGGTGACTTTTGGAAAGCCCCTAGACAACAACAGGGTGGGGGCTTGTTGCCAGGGGAACAAACCTTATAATTAGAGGATTGAAACTTTCAGACCTACCATTTGACATCAAGGGGAGAGGAAAGAAGGGCTCAAGGTTGAATTAATCACTAACAGGCAGTGATTTAATCAATCATGCCTACATAATGAAGCTTCTATAAACTGGCAAAAGGAAAAGGTTTGGGGAGCTTCTGTGGTGTCGAACACATGGAGGTGCAGGGAGAGTGGCGTGGCCAGAGAGGACACAGAAGTTCCAAATTCCTTCACTGTACCTTTCCCTATGCATTTCTTCTATTTGGCTGTTTCTGAGTTGCATCCTTTAGGTTAAACTGATAGTGTAGTAAATAAATGATTTTCATGAGTTGTGTAAGCCATTTTAACAAGTGAGCAAAGCATCATGGGAACCTACAAATGGTAGCTGAGTCAGAGCGGTGCTGGGGGTAACCTGGACACCCACCACTTATACTTATCATCTGATGTGTGGGCCTGTTTTGTTGGACTGAGTCCCTAATATTTGGGATCCAAAGTATCTCTAGGTAGTGTTAGAATGAATTAAATTGTAAGACACCCAGTCAGTGATCACCAAGAAATACAAATTTTCTTGGTATATGGAAAAAAAAAAACCCACACATGAAGTAAACGGAGTAAAACAATTATCTGTTTTCACTCCCCTTTCTCCAGCAGGAAAACATTCAATCTCAGGGAACAGACCTGAATTCATCCTTAACCAGCAGACTTATTTCTGGTCTCTCCCTTCTAATCTTAGCAGCATTAAATTAACTGTAACTTAAAAAATGGTTAAGTTGGCAAATATGCTATGTATATTTTGCCACAATAAAAAATAAAATGAAAATATTACAAAGAGTAAAAATAGAGTCCTATATCCCCTCTCCTTCCCTTCAGCATGGGTTCTGTCCACATTCTTTTGTACCTGCTCCTAACTTGTTTCTAGGTTTTATTTTTACTTGAAATACTAATTATATCTCCTGTGGTATATAACATGTATTTATTGTGGAATGATCTATTCCTGTTTCTTAAAGGTGTGGACAATCTATTCTCCCTCTCTACTTAATTCTCCCTTGGTCTTTAAAGTAGAAAGTGCCATCCTCTGCATTTTCATCTTTCTACTTCTCACCAAGAGGTGACAGTTACCTTACTAGAGGCATAGGACAATGGGTCTCTCACCATCCACTCGCCCCTCTCTCTTTCTGTAACCCTAACTCTGTCTTCTCTAAGTCTGTCTTCATTCTGGTCACATTAGATAAGATTTCCCAGGTCTGCACTGGGTAGCTGTGATGAATTTGGGCCAAGGTGTCGTGCTGTACTGTCCAACTGGAGTTTTATCAGTAATAAAACTTACTTCCTTATAGTTATCATCTGGCTCCTGGGACTATTTTTCAATTGGTTCATAACCCACAGAGGAGGGGCTGTGATTAATTCAACCCACTAGTCCAGAAAACGAGCCTAATATGAAAAAAGAAGGTTCAAGTTAATCCTTAAATAATGCAGTCTGTGTTCTGTCCATTATTCAACAATTTTGTAGGCTGTTGCCCACAATCTAGCCAGACTTGAACTTGTCACCTCACTGAGAACATTTTTGGACTTCCTCACAGCTCCAAGCCCTGTGTCAGATGCAGAGTAGACCTCATGTCTGTGTGTTGATTGACTGACTGATGGTCATTTGAACACAAGAGAAATAACTTTTGGGTTTTTCTTGACTTAGACGTTTATCACCCTTTCTAATTAGCTGCATAATAGGGCAAAAAGAACAGGAAAGTGGAGGTAATAAAGGTCTTATCTAACTGATTTAGCTGAAATAGTCATCTATTTTTGATGGTTTTTAAGACACAAATTAACTTACCCTTCCAAGTCTTCATTTCCTTGTCTAAGAAATTAGGATTTTTGTATTGATGTCTAAGTGCCCTTCTGTTTCAAACACACACTTAATTGTATGACTCAGTTGTGTTTTCAGCCTGATGTTTCAGAGATTAAAGCAGAAACACTCCACCCCTTCCCACCCACTGACTGGCCTTCTGAAGTGTCCAGCAAGTATTTTCCTTTGCCCGGGTATATGGAGGAAACAGCAGGCTGTTGAACCATGATATCAAACTCCAGTCAGATGATTTCCTGCTGGGTTTTTAAATCAACATGGAGTGGTTCTGACCCAGTGTGAGGGCAGCTGAAATTGACAATCCAAGGGTGCCTGTGGGAGGTGGGCTGAGAGGCATTCTTGATAATCAAAATGAACAAAGATATTCCTTTCATCAAACTATCAAAAATAAATCTAAGCCCTGGGTTGTTTTTGGAGGAACACCATCCAGTCCTCATCTTATTCATTCCTAGTTTGCACTTTCCTTCTCTGCCTGGCTTGGCAGCTTACTGCAGGGGGAAAGTTAGCAGCTGTGGGTTGCAAACTGTCAGACTCTGCATTTAAATATTACCCGCCTAGCTCAGTTCAAGGTTCAGGTCAGCCCGTAGTATTAAGTTAAGTACATTGGGAAATATATTATCTTTTGGGTCACAGGGGTACAATTCAGTGAACAGCAACAGAATTTCCTGGTTGATAGATGATTCCACAAGAGGTTGTAGCTTGCCTGCCCTAGAAATAATAGGAATAATCCCCAACATTCATATTCCACTCTGGAGTCTGCAGAGGGTTTTCACATCTATTATCTCTGAGGATGTTCTCAGGGGAGTCAGGCAGACATGGGACAGAGGGCAGAGCACAGCCAGCTACTCAGACATGAGCTCTAGCACATAATTGTATCACACTGCTCTGTTAGAGGTAAATCAGATCGCCGCTAAAGGAGTCTTAGTTTACTAACTACACGCAGGAAACACCACTAATATCTGCCATGTACAGAAACCAAGGAATCAAATGAGGTACTGTTTGTGTATACATTTTAAATTGCCATATACAGCAAGCTACTAGAAAAGCTCTAAACGAGTAAACTTTTAAATCACCTGCTAAAACTTTCAAAAAAAACTTGAACCAAGTAAAGGTGAAAATTATTTTTAAAAATTTTAACTTTGTCTTTTCATTGTTATTGATTTGCTGAGTACCTAAACATAGTGCTTATTAAAAAGCTAAATATCTGTGTCCCTGGAACTTGGAAAATTATGATGATAGGTTGATAGATGATAGATAGATAGATACTGACTTTAGGTAGAGAAAAGAAGTGGAGAAAATAAGTCTGCCTAGCACATAGATGGCAATGACCACAACTTTGATGCCATTAAAGGAATCCTGAAGAATGAGGCTACACTAGAGTGTGGTACTGGTACAACAGAACTATTGATTCTCAATGCCCTACCAAGCAGTAGCTGCTAGACATACCTTCTCTTGAGTCCTGATCACCTTCTTGTGTGACCTTATTATTATCATCACTACCACCCTTATTTTAGGGACAGTTAAGTAAGGTATCTATAGCTAAGAGAGTCTCTGAGCATGAGCTCACAATCATGTCTGTCAGAACCCAAAGCCATTTTCTTCTCCATTGTTCTATGAGACTTGCCTTCTGGGAAATCAGAGAGTGGGAGAGCCCTGAAACATATTTCTTTTGCTGGGCCCTGAAAGGTCCAGAAAAGGAAAGAATATGAAGGAAGCCATTTCAGAAGGGGAGGTCGTGTATGAATCAATTCTCAGTAAGTGTATTTGGAGATATTAAGGAATCCAGTTTGGCTAGAGAGGCATTTGATAGTGTGCTGATGATTACCATAATTTCCAACAGTGTTTGAGTCCAAACCTCTTAAAAAAGCCAACTAGATTGATGGCTTCTTAAGATCACTTCCTCAGGGAATGCACAGGCCCCTGCCTCTGCAGCCCTCAATCCAATTACTTCAATCACTCTTGTTTTCATTTGCCCCTAAATCCTCCAGGCAAAGTCCAGTGCAGGTCCCATATTTAGAATAAGTACTTAGTTATCCACAAACTGGTGAATGAAACCATCCTATGCTGACTTGGTCTGTTCTCAGCTCCACCTTCAGGGCACAATGCTGGTAGAACCCGTGACTTCTCATGGAATCATATCAAGTAAAGCATTGTTCTTCTAAGCTAACACCTACTGAAAACTAGAGGTTTTTCTTTTTCAATTTCTTTTGTTGACCTTGATTTACTATGTTAAATGAAAAAGAATACAGTGGAAGACTCCACAGAGATGGATAAATGAAAGAAAGCATAACAGAGAGAAGTGGCAAAATCCCTAAAAAGTAATAAATATAGGCACCTCAACACCTCTTTTTTCTACGAAAAAGATACGCACTCTCAAAAGGAGTAGTCCACAGCATCCATTTGTATCACTTAGAGTATTCTGGCTGTAAACAGGTGAAATCCTCTCCACTTAGCTTAATGAAAATATTTCAGAAGCTCAGAGAATGATCAGGCTTTGGCCAATACATCAATGTTTGGTTATTCATTCACTTGTTCATTACAAAAATATTTTTCCTGGAATTGCTATAGGTGCCAAAAATGTGGCACCCTGGAATTGCTTTTCCTGGAATTGATATGGGTGCCAAAAATGTGGCAGAAATGGATTCTAACATGTGGTAGCAAAAACTAATGGCACCCACAGCTGCCAGATGCTCACATCCCAGTGGCTGCCCACCACGTGAGGCTGTGCTCAAGGTTTGGTTGCAATGGAAGAATCTGAACAGCTTCACTTGGATCAAGTGTCACCTCCTTAGCTGGTGTTGATGGTGGGAGGTCTTGACAGTCTTCATGAACAATCCCATCATGAACATAGCCAGAAGCAATGAGGAAAAAGTAGCTACCCAGTGGAAAGGAGTGATGCTTTTACCAAAAGAAAACGAAAAGGATGCTGAGAGGCAAAAATAATAACTCTTGTCTCCTCTTCTACCTAAGAGAACAGAATAATACAACGTGTGAAGAAGTATCAGCACAGTCCCTGGCACAAGGTAAATGTTTGATAAATAATAAGAAAAATATTTTGAAGATCCAGTTACAATATGACTGAACGTCAGAGCACGTGAAATAATTACACTGTTGTTTTACCTACAAATGTCGCAGCATTAAGATACCAGCTTTACATTATTTATGAAATTTAAGAGAGTATTAATAAAAGTATTCAAAAGTAAGAAAGGATTAGTCCTGGTTTTCCTGATGCTGTTTAGAATTCACTTCAGTTGGGCTGAACATTTAATTAAGCACATGCTATATGCCAAATCCTTGGTGCATTATATTCAGATTTCAATAGATTCCAGTAAACAAGACCCAAGAGTAGAAACAGGAAGATGAGCAGGTCCAAAAAACCAAGATATTTGTGAAATATTTGAAAGAGTAGTAGCCTGAAGTCACAGTACCATGCAGACCTGAAATTTCCAATTCTACCTTCAGCAGAGCCCTCCACTTGGAAAGGAAAGAAGATTTAAGCCAATTATCTGAGGCTTCCTTAATGAAGTCGTTGAGGCCAGCGTAGGAGAGCAACTTGGACACATCAAGTTTTGCCAGTATCTAGAACATCAATTGTATTGTGTGTCTCACAAAATAACCACCAGGTGTCTCATGTTTAGGATGGGATGATGAAAACTCATACCTGTCTTCTCTTGCTTTCCAGCTATTGTCTAAACTGGAGTGATAGAAAAGTAAGCTCAAGCATGAATATGCATGCATACACACTCAACAGGCATGGTGCATGAGTGTGTATGTGTATGTTTGTGGGCAGGGGGGGTTATAAAAACAAAATGGCTCAGGTGGTAGAGGGCCTGTCTAACAAGCATGAGACTCTGAGTCCAAATCCCAGTAGTGCCCAAAAAAGAAAAAAATAATAATTCTAGCCAAAACTTCCAGTACTTGCCATCACTATAATACCCATCACTTTTGCATTGCCCCAAAAATGCTATAAATGAGGCTAGAGTAAGTTCAGGTTTTAAATGATTGCTCAAAGGAGGAATTTCTTGTGAAGTGGGGGAAAATCTGAACTAAACATAACAAGAAGTCTCAAACCCTAGTTCTGTCAGTTGATGGCCAAATGTATAATCTTGGTCAAATCACGTGACTGTCACTTTCACTTGCAAATCTTACAAAGGGGTTTGCATGCATTCCTTCAACTTCATCCTTCCCCTCCCCATGCCTATGATTAACCCCACTGTAGGGAAGAGGCTAGTGACTTGCCCATCATCACAGCCAGTAAATATCTGCAGAGATTCCACATCTTCTGCTATTGCGGAGCCTCAAAATCAATTTGTTTTTTATTGCTGTGAAACAAATAACCTCAAGCTCATGCTGTAGCACAATAATCAGTTATTGTCACCTTCTGGTTCCAGGAGTGACTGGGCTCAGTTACAAGATGTCACTCAGAATTTCTCAGGCAGCTGTAGTCAGATACTGTCTCAGCATGGAGTGCTTAGGAGGCTACTTTCCATGTCTGGTGGCTCCTGCAGGCTCGTGGCTAAGATCCCACCTACAGCTGTGGCCAAAACCCAGGCAGAGCCTCTCCATGGCTTTCCCCATGCATGGCAGCTGCGTCCCCAGAGCTAGTTCCCCAGTGATGCCCAGCGTGAGGCTCCATGACCTTTCATAACCTTATACTGGAAGTGTTACAGTGTCACTGCCACCACACTGTATTCATTCGAACACGTACACTAAGGCCAGTTCATATTCAAGAGGAGTGGCATCAGACTCCATCCCTCAAGGAGAGAATTGTCAAAATAGTGGCACATCTGCTATTATATCTGCCTACTTTATCCTATAGCAGCATAGGAAAATTACCTTCATCTTTTAAGATGCCTTATCCCCAGGTAGATTTATTTATTATCACATAAACTCAAGCTCCAGGCTCAGGAAATGACACGTTTCCCTGTATCACGTTGTAGGCTAAAGATCATGTTAAGTATAGACACATGCACAATTTATAAACACATGGATAAAATCACTAGGATTTTTTCAAAACAGAAACTGCTAATCATACACAAAGCCCCTCCATTCATGCAATTTCTGTGTCTTCTTTCAGGTAATTAATTTTATGGAAATTTATACTCCTACTCTTACTTGTCGCCCACATACATGCAAACACTTGTGCACACGCACGCACGCACATGCACATGTACTGGACAAGCAGGCTTACCATGCAATTACATTAAGAAGCTAAATTATCATAAAACATTGTATGACACATGCATGGAGCAGGAAATGCTGTTTATAGATGCTGAGTTTTTGGAGGCAACCTCAGAATGCTAATGTATTTAACCCAAACCATTAACTCCTTGTTCTGAGATAGCATTTAAGACCTTGATAACAACAATAATGAAAATGGGTCATGAATGTAAAAGGGGTGGATTCAGTGGGAGGGGGAGGGGATAAGAAAGGTTACCTGGAGAGGAAAAGGTTTAGTTTGTTACATGTATATGTATGAAGACAGCATAATGAAACACACCACACACTAAATGGGAGGGAGAAGAAGGGGAGCAAATACAATGGATTGGGTGAACTTGTTCAGCATACACTGCACACATCTATGAAATTTTCACAATTCAACTCCCTTGTACTATTAGTGATAAAATAAAATTTAAAAAGAACTGGAGATGTCTCTCTTTCTCAACTTGCCCTCCAACTACTTCTGGAATTGCACTGTATTTTGCTGAGTTTGGGAAGTTGACAGAAGATATATCTTATGAGATAAATATGGAAAGTTATTTCCTCAGTACTTATTCTTCTGTTCTTACAAATAATAAAGACTTTCTTTTCTTTTCTTTCTTTCTTTTTTTGCAATACTGGGGTCTGAACTCAGGCATTCCACTTGTTAGGCATGTACTCTACCACTTAAATCATGCCTCCAGCTCCTAATATTAAAGATTTTTAACTGAACACAGGACCATTTAGCAAAAAAGACACTACATGTAGCCATGTGACTTTATTCTGGCAAATAGCATATGAGCAGAGATGTTGAATTGTAATTTCTCAGTCTGAAGTTATTGTAAGTATACCTTCCCTTTTTCTTCCCTACTTCCTGTTGAGTGGAACATAGATGTGATAATGGGAGCTATAGTAGTCATATGAGACAACAAGATGAAAGCTGCATGTTGAGGATGGCTGAGTGTATCAGTCTATTTTCTGTTGCTATATTAAAATACCTGATGCTGGGTAATGTATAAAGAAAATTGGTTTATTTGGCTCACAGTTTTAGGGGTTTAAGGGCATAGCACCAATATTTGCTTGACTCTGGTAAGGGTGCCCTTGGGTACATCACATCCTGTCAGGCAGCATCATGGGAGGAGCACATTGAGATCACATGGTAGGATATGGAGGAGTCAGTCTTGTGTTTTTATAACAATCCTTGCATGAAAGCTAACAAAGGTCCCTTGAGTACTTTAATATCTTCTAAGAGTAATGTCCCCCATGACCAAACCACCAACTGGCAGGTACCACCTCTTAATTTTTCACCACCTCCTGACATCACCACACTGAATACCAAGCTTTTTTGGGGGGCACATCACACCATATCCAAACCACAGCACAGTGGTTTGGAAAATCCACATAAGATTGACATGCCGTGTTTGAATGCTTACGTACAAAGATGGTTTGTTTGAATGCTTACGTACAAAGATGGTTACCTAACAAAAAGAGTTTTATATGGCTTGACTGTGTTAAGCAGCCAAAGGGAATGTTAGCTGCTTTAATAAACCCTCTTAGACTCAAATGCATGGTCATCTATCAGGTATGCCCAGCAGTGGCCATCCTGCCACTCCTTAAACTCTGACCTATTACTTCCTGCCCTCTAGGAAGTCCCAGTCCACCCAGTCACTGGTGCTTGCATGGTTTACATTCCACCTGATTCACATATGCCACCAAAACTCTCAGATTTCCCAAAGGGAAGGAATCAGAATGGTGATTCATGCCTAGACACCTAGCTACTCAGGAGGTGGAGATGAGGAGGACCACAGTTTGAGGCTAGCCCAGACAAAACTCCATCTCAACCAATAAAAAAAGCTGGGTATAGTGGTACATGCCTATCATCCAAGCTATGTGGGAGGCATAAATAGGAGGATCTCAGCCCAGGTCAAGCCAGGCATAAATACATGACCCTATTCAGAAACTAACTAAAGCAAAAAGTGATAAGGGTGTGCCTCAGTGGTAGAGTGCCTGCCTAACAAGCACAAGGCCCTCAGTTCAAACCCCAGTTCCACCAAAACAAAACAAAAAGTCTTTCTGTTGAGTAACGAGTTACTTATAGTCTTCTTGTGCCTCTAATGGATCCTCCAACGACATACTGGCAAGAATAACAGTGAAAATATTTACAACTGGAAAGTTCCAGGCAATGAGCTATCAGAATGGACACCACTCTCAGTAGGAGCACAGCCACAGCCATCCAGTGTGCACCTGCTGATTGCTGCAAATGCCCTCCTACTTCCTGGCCTGCTCAACTCTAGCACCACCTCACCATGTAAAAACACTGTGGTAGAGATTCACCATTTACAGAAACACAGAGACATTATGATTAGAAGATGGATTTGTTCTTAATTTAAAATAAAATGGTACATGACTTTAGGAAGGACTGCGAGACAGAATCTCATTACTGGGTTATCATTTATACCTACAGGGTCTATAGACATGTTTTAGCATGCCTAGATGTTCAGACCAGTTACACACCACTGACTACAGCTCTTGTAACTTTGGTTTTAAATTCTGGCTTGGCATATTTCAACAAAAAGTATATCGTGGTCACAAGCAATCCTGCAATTAAGAAAATACTTCACACTCAAGTGGGAATACTGTGTTTGCGCAAATGAGACACATTGGTATGCCAGACAGTAACCATAACAGCAAAACAAAGAGACCAGAATCATAAGGAATAGATATTTCAGCCTCATGACACAATAGCAGTTTTGAGTTTCTCACTTTGATCCCACTAACTATGCACAAAGTGCACATCCCGCACAAGGCACCAACTCTACCAGATGTCAGGGAAATGAAGGTGCCTAACACAAGGTCTCAACTCTCCAATGAACATACTGATAAAAAAAAGGTCTGTAATTCTGTGGAATTATCATAATTGGAATGTGTAGAAAGTGTCAGGGGAATATAAATGAATACAGATGAAGAAGCATTCCCCTCTTCCTGTCATCAAGCTGCCTAGAAAGATTCAAAAAGGTAACACTGAGTCAGATGGTGAAGGGTGAATCCATGTTCACCAGGCCAACAAAGAAAGGTGAAGAGACCCCCAGAGGCAAAAATTATTTAGATAGGGGATGGCTGGGCCTGGAGAAGTTCAGTCACAGAAGAAGTCTCTGTAAACAAGGTGTGGTTCTCAAACACTGGTGCATATGGGTACTTCTGATGGTCTTATGAGAACTACAGTGTCACTAACCACCAAAAAATTCTGGAGGTGGAACTGAGCATCAAGACTTCTTTGGAAAAATGTCCCAGGGTATGTTAATGATCATGCAAGGTTAAAAACTGAGCATGTGTGTGTGTTGAAAATACTTAAGATCTACTCTCTTAGCAAATCCCAAGTACAGAATGCATTAATATTAACCATAGTTCCCATGCTTTACTTAGATATTCAGAATATATTTATCTCAGTACTAAAAGCATATACCCTCTGACCAATATCTTCCCATTTCCCCCAACTGTCAGCCCTTGGCAAGCCACCATTTTTACTCTCATCATGAGTTTGATGTTTTAGGTTCCACATACAAGTGAGATCACATGGTATTTGCTCTTCTGTGTCTGGCTTATTTCACTTACTGTAACGAGCTCCAGGTGCATCCATGTTTTTGCAAATGAAAGCTATGTGAGGTTACAGATTGTATTGATTAGACTGACTGTGCTAATTTTCTACAAGGTATACATGTATCAAAATATCACATTTTATATACCCTAAATATATATATGATTTTCATGTGTAATTATATAGCAATAAAAATAGAAAAACTCAAAAATTAAAAATGAGATCACAAAGAGCTCTGGGTGCCATCTTGAAGAATGATCCTGCTCTCCAGGCCAGGCTCCTGCCTGTCTTTATCATATGCAGATATTAGAGGAGAACATTCTGTTAAGTTGTGTAGTGAATTGCTACCTGGGCAGTTGATGAGTGACTGAAGAAGTCATTTTTTTTGTCTCATTTTTTCTGGCTACTCTGGGCCATGTGCCACTTGATCCACACTCTCAGCTTGTTTTACTTTAGTTTTCAAACAGGGTCTTGAACTTTTGCTCAGGGCTAGCTTTAGACAATGATCCTCCCAATTCTGTCTCCAGGGAATTCCAGGCATGTACACACCCCTTGCTCAACCCAAGAAGTCATTTCTTGAAGAAAATCCAGGTATCTAAGAAACACAAAGAGCTAGGTTCAGTGAAATTACCTAATTTTAGCCAAATCCAAACACTTTAGACTAGCTTAAATATATATATAGTCAATTTCTTACCCACTCTTAAGAAGATGGCGAACTCTTTATGAATAGAACCATTAATATGAATAGCTGGAACTTCTATCTAAATGATAACTCTGAGTTGGAAGTAGCTGAGCGTAGGAGGTCAGGTAACTCTAAATTCCATAGCCTTAGGAGGTGTGTAATAGAATTTTTCCATATTTTAGTTAATAAACATGAAACACAGCAATAGAACTGTACAACAATGCCTCACATGCCTGATCCTAGCCCTGGCGCTACCTAGAGAGGGACCCAGAAAATCAAAGCAAAGAGTCAAATTGGAGATTTGTGCTCTCACCCACTAAGCTGCTTCTTCTCTCCTTTATTCTTTCTTTGAGGAAACTGGCACAGAACCAAGTACATATCCATAAAACACAGGAGTGAAGAGAAAAGAAAGATAGTAGAGAAAGGAAACGGAGGAGAGGTAGGGAGGAAAAAAGAGGGGGCACTGAGAAGATTATCTGACAGAAAACTCACTTCACTTTTGCAGCATGTGCTAGAAGAGCAAGTACCTCCAGATGTCCCAGAACTAATTCCTAGGGAGGTCCTTCAGGTTGCACCCTGCTGACAGGTATAGAAAAGGGACAAGATATGCTGGCCACTGGGCCCAAGCACCATTTGCATTTGGAAAGACATATTCTCCTCACACCTATATCCTTGACTGCTTTAGCATTTGAACAGCTATTCTCCACCATTAATCCATCTTGTTAAGCCCCACTTCAGCACTGCAGAAAGGAACTGTAGGAACCTGGGAATTTAAGAGGTCCTTAGATTTAACAATTCACCAGAAGGACTCACAAAACTCAGCAAAGCTCTTATACTCTGAGCTGTGGTTTATTGCTGTTAAAAAAAAATTACAGATTTAGATCAGCAACTAGCAAAAGTGCATCAGGGGTTCAGAAGAGTGCAAGTTTCCAGTTGTCCCCTCCAAGGAGACATGCAGACAGCACTTAGCTATCCCACCAGTGACGTGTGGATACATGGGGTATTGACACCCAAGGAAGCTTACCTGAGCTTTGTGTCCAGAATTTTCACTGTGATTACCACATAGATATGACTAGATACCTATTGATGACCTTAGCCTTCATCCCCTCCAGAGATCAAAGTAATATATGATTCAAGGTCCCTATGATAAATTCCACTTTTAGCACAGAGAGGTCAAACTAAGAACTTTGAAGTTCCTCTCCCATCCCCAGGAGGCAGTAAATGGTTAAGCCTTTCTTTGCCTAAGGTTAATCCTGTACTACACAGAACTGGTTCCATCTTGGAGCTGAACTGAGCAGTACTGACATCTTATTACTAGAGCTTCCTAGTTGAGTGGCCTTTGGAAGATCACTCAAGCTCTCAGAGCTTCCTGTGTGTCATTTGAAACATGGAGACAACATAGCTGACTTAGGAGGTCAGGTGTTACCACGATGTATACACTACAAAAGTGATCATTTAGTTTTACCATGTTTCAATCAAAAATGAACTGGAGATTATTTTTGGAGGAAGACCACAAAAATAGCAATACCTGGGGCATATGCCTCAACCAAGAGCGATAAATTTCTATAGGTACATAACTGTCATGTCACTCAACAGGCATTTAGTATGCATTTTTATGTGCCAAGTCTTAGAGAGGCACAGATGAAAGGGTATGTTTGTGAGCAAGTCTCTGATTTGGGAAGCAGTGGATGGAAGGGTGTTATTAGCATGCAAATTAGCTCAAATCCAAGTTGATGAGAAGCAACATGTCTCCTGGAACTTCCAGAACTCCTGTAGTCAGCTCCTCAAGAGGCAGCCTTCACCATTCCAGGTGTGCTGGAGCGATCTGTATAATACTAATGCTTCTTTCTCACTTTAACCATAGCTTTTTAAAAATACCTTAAGTGATATAACAACAGCTTATGCATGAACACACACACACACACACACACACACACACAGATATGCTTAGGGTATTTCTCTCACTTGGCATACTTCAATGCTTGGCTTCAGACAACTTGGAGATGGTGTTTTAAATACACTGTATTCCTTTGCAGATGTTTTAAAAGCTACTGGATTCCAAAGTTAAAGTGAAATATTTTTCTTTGAAGTTATGTATTTCATTGAACTCAAAAAAATGTCTTTTTGGGGGTTGAGAGAGGGCATGAATGTTGCACTGGGGATTGAACTCATGGTCTTGTGCTTACTAGGCAAGCAACCCTCCCACCTGAACCATGCTGAGCCTTCAGGCTTATATAGTCCATGGTACTAATTCATTGATTCATCCAATTTTTATTGAGCACCAACTATGTGCCAACAATAGGAAAAAAATCGTGAATAACATGTTAAAAAGAAAGAATGATAGAGGGGATGAAATTGACCAAAATACATTATATGTATGTATGGAAATATCACAATGAAACCTGTTTTACAATTAATATATGCTAATAAAAATCCCCTGCCTTTGTAGAACATAAATTCTAGTGGACTCCAACAGAGTATCTGCTTTGGAAAGTTACAAACTGAACACTAATCATTCATTGTATTTTGTCATTGCTGTGACAAAACACCTAACATAAACAAGTTAAAGGAGGAAAGATTCATTGAGCTCATGGTTTCAAAGGTTGAGGCAGAACATCATGGCAGAAAGGACATGGTCAAGCAATACTGCTCACCTCCGGACAGCTGGAAGAAGAGAGAAAGGGTCTAGATATGACATATACTCTTCAAAGAAACATCCCAGTGATCTACCTCCACCACCATGCCCCACTTCCTAACAGCCCATTCACCTATGAACTCATCAATAGATTAATCCACTGATGAAGAAAGAGCCTTCATGACCCATTCACCTCTCACTTGCACCATTTAGGCATCAATCCTTCAATACATGAGCCTTCAGGGGTGGGGAGAGGAGGCATTTCATATCCAAACCATAACATTTACCAACTGTGAAACCCTGGTCACCTAACAAACCTATATGAACCTGTCTCATCATTTTTAAATGGAACTATTAATACCAACCTCCTAGGATTATTGTGTAAATAAACTAAGCAACCACAGTAAAGCATCTGGAACAATTGTAGAAGTAATTAGCTGTATGATAGGTCTCCTTTCCCTTCACCATTTATTTCCAGAATGCCATGTAATCTATTATAAAACCATTATTCTGCAATGGATGAGTTAGATGCAATGAATACTTGTCACTGGACAACTCAAAATACATCTAAGTCCAGTTTTATGACCAGCTTACCTACCTTTCTCCACACAAACTTAAAGAAGAAAGTTTGAGGAAGAGGGAAATACTCCAAGTCATAGTCAGGATTCCTGACTTAAGTTTAAGTTTATTGTTTAAGTCTAGATCCTTAAACAATAATTGTATGTCTTTGGACAACTCACTTTCCCACACCAAGTCTCAATTTCTCAAGATGCAAAATGAGGAGCTGCATTGTACCATGCAGGTACACCTTGGAATTCCCAGGGGAGCTCTCAGAACATATGGATGCCTAAAAAATTAAACCGTAAATCCTGCAGAAATTTGTGTAAACTCCATTGATTTGAGAATGTCTGGACTCAGCTCATACCCTAGGGTTGGGCTTGCAATTTAAATGCCCACAGAAGCCAACCTGATAACCTAAGAGTGGTGTGGTGTGGGCTGTGCAAACCGGTGAATGCCCCTGTGAAAAACCAGCAGATGATCACTGATACTCCACTAGGGAGTGGAGCTGAGGTCCTGGGCTGCCAAACATTCCATCATAAAAAAGAAGCTGGACATCCTGGTTTGCACACACTTGTACCTGCATGTGCCTTTGTATATACCATGCATGTGCACATAAAAAAAAATCTCAAAATTCAAAATGGTGCTCTAAGTAGTATTTTTCAGTTTCCTTTTAATGTTTTATAAACAAACAAGAACAAAAATCACTGTGTATCATACTAGTACTAAGGACCACAGTTCCTGATCCTCATCTTGTAATACTTTGGATGAACTTAATTCTTGTAACACAAGGCAAACTTGAAATTTGGGTGATTAGAGCTTTTTTTTTTTTTTTCCTTTTCTTTCTTCAGCTTTCTCTTATACCATTTTTTTCATTATTTTTCCCCTTCCAAGAGCCATTTTAGACTGTTTTCCTAATCATATCCCATTAAGTTTTAATGTCAAGGTATGCTTTGTCTCTGTTTAAGTGCTCTATTTTCTTCATATACAGAAACAGTATGATTTCATTCCTATCTCTTCTACCAAGAATTAGTTTTTGTTATATTGAAAATGCATACCTTCCACAAAAGAAACTGAGGCCTCTTGACATGTCACTAAAACTTCAAGTCTGGTTTTGGTCCTGTGCTCTCCACCATGTCCACCTCTACTTCGACCACTCCTCTCCATTCTAAGGGAGAGACTGGGGAAAACGAGAGGAGGGTGGCATTTATGTTACTGTCCAGGTGATTGGTGAACAGTCTTCCTCAGCTTCTGTACCAGTTCTTATTTTTTTACTAGCTTTGAAAAGACGTTTAAAGTAGGAAGAAGAACAATGGCTAAGGTGCAAATCAGGGCTGGTGTACACTGTGATGTGCCTCCAGACACCCTTCCAGTGAAGACCTTGCTGCAAGAGTGGACAGATCTCAGGTGCAGCCCCTTAGAGACAGCCATGGCAGCGTAAAGCCATCTCACCCACTCACAGTCAATTTCTTCTCATGTTTTCCATATCAAATTATCAATGAGGGAACACAAAGGCCCACATATTTCATCCCAACAACTCAACTTCTCCCTCTGCCCACTCTTGCTTCCTTTTCTCCTCCACAGACGTAGACCCCAAACACACATCTACATAAATATCTCACATACAGGACTACATTCAGATTCTACTTCCCAGGGAATCCAAGTCACCACAAATGCTAATGCAAAAATAATGCAATGCTATGATTGGCTTCAGTAAAAATGAAACTGCTGAGGCTTTAATATTTGCACGTAATGTTGGTTGTCAACCTAATTTGTAACAGGACATTAGTCTGCTCCATACTTGCTTGATAGTAGGTTTCCAGGTAACAGGGATGTTTTGAAACATGGACCCCTGGGAAAGGACTCACGCTCCTGAGCCAACTGGAGACGCAAATTCAGAAGAGGGCTGTATTTGACATATTTCTGCCATGCTTTTTCCATCTCTCCAGTCCTTCCTGCTTCTTCCGGGAGGCCTACTTAACTCCCACCTAAGTGCCTAGCCAATGAGATAAGTAACTTCAATTTTGTTTCAGATTTTTGTTTGGTGATCTGGGGAAGCTGCATCTGGAGAGGGCTGCAGGTTACATTATAACATGGTAGATGGCATCACGTAGTGGGAATGTGAATAAAAGTGGTGAGTACAGGAGAGAGAGCTCACATGGTAAGAAAGGAAGTGGGAGTGGGAGTGGAACAGAGGAAGTTGAACTCATTTTGTAACAACAACTTGCTCTTATGGTAACAAATCTAGATTCTAAAGATCTAACCCATTCCTGTATGATAGGCTTTAATCCCTTCCAAGGGTGATGCCTATGACCTTTTTATCTCTCACTAACCCCACATCTTCAAGGTTCCATAAGCTCAATACTGTTATATTGGAGACCAAACATCCAGCACAAGAACCTTAGGGGGACAAATCATATCCAAACTATTACATAACCCCCCTCTCTTCCTCATGTCATAACCATCACAAATCTGTCCAGAGACTTGCAAAAGTCTCCAGGAGAGGCAAGACCATGATAGGTTCAGAATCACTGCTCTAGGCCCCTGCCCTGAGTGAGCATTTCCCCTCAATTTTTGACCAAGTTAGATTCTAGTCTCATGACTTCGGCCTCCCAGCTCAGCATCCACTCCCCTGCATAACTGTATAGCTTAGTCTCATGCTCAGGAGACTGGGCCCTTGACATCCAAGCTATGCTCAAGCACGGGAGGATGATTCCAGACTGGTAGAAGAGTACATTGCCTTGCCCAGGTGAGTCCTACATTTAACAGGTGTCCTCTCAGTAATTGTGGAGGGTAGATACTCTAGCCAGTCCCACTGACAGAGAAATGTTTGGTGAGAATATGAGATGAAACATAGGACACTTTAATACTTAGTATTTCTTGGCCAAACTCATCACTTTTTGATTTCAAATTTTCTCATACTTCAAATTTTAATTTTTAAGAAGGCACCCAGCATGTGAACATTTATGATTTTATTCCCACTGTCTCTGCCAGGGACTTCTTAGAAAAACAGCATGAAGGGCCAAATAATAGGCCTAACTTTGTAAAGGGTTATGCAAATGGATCATTGACACATTTCCCAGGCAGGCAGAGCTGGCAGTCAGGATCCTACAGAGCCTGAAAATGATTATCCAAGACTCTGGTTCAGTCTTCTCTCCTTGCAACCAAGCTACTCCCTAAACCTCACCTTCTATACCAATTGCCTCATCTAAAGGATAAGATAGGACAGCAAAATTTCATCTTTGGATCTCTCCAGATGGCACTGTTGATAAGGCTCATCTTGTGTTTCATGATGCAGTTTATCTTGTGTTACTTGTTGGCGCACATTGTACATACACAGCCATGGTACCAGAAAGGATGATTGTACTTTGTGATCACATAGAACTTGACTGCACTTTTTAATGGCATAGATTGTAAATTCCTTAACTACTCAAGATTTTAACTTTCCTTCTATGTATGTAAATATGAATAATATCTGGTGGGCTTTGTGTGTGTGTGTCTGTGAAAAGATGAACTAACATAACTCGTATGAAGTATCTGGAAGCAGTGGAGGTGATGGGGCTGATGTGAATAGGACACAGAAATAATAATGTGATGAGTTCTCTCCTTTGGACAGAGTATGCCTTAAATCCCTGAATCTTTTTTGAACCTAGGGAATTAGTAAGACTAAAAGAAAACTTGCCAGTTAGCTTCCTTCTTGGGATTAGAGTTTTCATTTTAAGTCAGCTTTAAGCACCTAGGTCCCTATTCCCTCTTTCCTAGATGGACCTGGAAAGAGTTCCCAAGAAGAAAGTACTTTAAACACTATCCAAATATTCAACCCAAAAGGTGCCCCAAAGACCCTGAAAGTACCTTCCAAAATACACACACACACACACACACACACACACACACACACACACACACACATACAATCAAATAATAGCTCCATTCATTCCTGGCTCCTGAAAGTGTTTTGCCTCTGCTTTGCTAGTGGTAGTTTTCTACTTCCTCTGAATACCATTGACATTGCTTTGAAATAAGAAAACATTAAATGAGAGTCTATTACTCATCGTTCAGACTACATCATTTACAAAATATTATGTCTTCTATATGAAAACCATGTGTCCTAAGAGCTGTTATTATTTTGATCCCAATTTCCATATTGAAAAAACTAGGGCTCAGAACCACAAAGTAATTACCTCCAAGACTTGTCAAATGTTTATTGTAATCTCAGCCCCTAATTTGAAATTTAATCTTTCTGTGGTATCACATTGCTTCTCAATCTTCTTTCTTGCAAATCTCTTTTACATTGTTTAAATAGGACTTGAAAGTGGTGAGCCCTGTATGGGCCAACAGGCTCTTGTCACATGCTAGCTAGGAAATCTGATATTAAAAGTTGTGACATCTATCCAAAGATAATAGAGTCTTTTCTAAAGACATTACAGGCATATTATTTGGAAGAAAAACTAAAAGAAGATTAATTAAAAACCAGGTAAATTCTGTTTCCATGACAAAATACAGCCTAATCTCTTCCCAGCCTTCTGCCCTCATATCTTCTGCCAACACTTGATTCCCTACTTAATTCCTTTGGTCATACATCTTCTTTCCCTCCCTTTCCAAGTCTTAATTGGCTTTAAATTACATTTGTCAGATACTCAACTCAGACACATGAACGGGAATTTTCTGATCCACCTAACTAGGATATTCAGGCACAGAGACATCTTGGGACCTGTTTTTCTGTCCATGTCTCAACCTAGCTTGGCTTCATTCCTTAAAAGAGTCTCTTTAGAAGACTATTCTCATTCTAAACCCACATTTCCCTATCTTCACAATTCTAATAGAAGTAGAATTCTACTCCCAAAGTCCACACCTTAATTACAGGAAAGATCCTGGCTGAATAGTAGGCTGGCCATTCTGCACACTTGCTGTCAGTCAGCCACTCAGCTGGGATGAGGGCTCAGTCCCATTAGGGGCACATGTCCTCTGGCTGGGACTAAGAGCAAAACAATTTCCATACCTCCTCACCATGGCGTGGATTGAGGGAGGCATTTTCCAAGGGAATCAAAAGAAAAGTGATTCAAAAGTGTGTAGGATACACACGAATACATGTCACTAACACTGTCTGCTACACTAACAAAGCAGGATAACGTTAGGATCTTTGTCCTGATGGTATTCCAAAGCCACTCTGTCTCCTGGTAGTCCTCACTCATCCTTATGGATCTGCCCTGATGTCTGTGAACATCTGGAAGCCTGAGAACACTACTGTCCCTTATGCCACAGTCCATATGTGAGGTATTGCCAAGCATATATTAATTGCCCTTATTGTGCTGGCCTATCCTGTGGCATGAGGTTAATCTGCAGGATAGGAACTTCATGGGATCCTGTGGCTTCCTCATGAACTCATGGAGGGCTTTCTTGATGGTAAAATACAACAAGTCTTCTTTACTCTGGTCCCTATTTCATTTTCTGGTTCGAAATAACCACAAACAATGAATCTGAAATCCTTTGCTTAAAACAAGTTGATTCTGACTGGCAAACTACAAAAATTAGAGGAGTTTTGCTGTAAAACCTCACTCCTTTAGTGCTGGATCTGGTGAAGCGATACCAATAATAGTTAATTTAATATGTGTCATGACGAATGGGACAGGAATCTGCAGGAAGTTCGATGATTGTAGACAGTCCTGAGGAAACAGCCCTACCATCCCAAGAAAGGACTACCAAGCTCATTACAATGTACAGAGACAGCAGTATTTCAACTCTGTCTTCTCCAGCCCTCCAAATCTGACAGTAGAAAACAGGATGTCCAAGTGACAGGAAAGACTACATAGAACAGGGTGAGGGTATTATTATAGAGTACACTTGATCTGCTCGATTTAATTTTTCAAAATATATTTTGGAAGTTCCATTGAAGGTGTAGTTTCTCTACATAGAGTCTCATCAAATGAAGGAAGTCTCATAACAAGTCAAGGAAAAGTGGATAGTTCATTGTCTTCTTTGCTTTATCTACCAGAAGCCAAATTTTTCCCTCTATTATTAAACTTTACTTATAAGTCCTTTTACATTCATTGTCTAAATCGTCACACAAACATAAGGTAAGTGTTCTTATCATACAGAATTTAGAGAATGCAGAACTGAGATTCACAGTCATAAAAAGCAGGTGGAGACCAACCCACAGCTAGAATATGCTCTAATAAACTTGATCTTCATTGCCTTTTCCTGCAACTTCTATTCTGAACCCTATTTATGTGACACTTTGGCTCCTAACCCCCAAACAGGCAGGCATGCTATATCATACTACTGCATTGAGAAATATCAATGGGCTACCAAGCTGAGCCAAGATTTTTGGAGTTTTGTGGCATCACTAATGTATCGAGCTTTTTTTTTTTTTTAAGCACTAAACAACTCTTCAAATTTTATAAACACTCCATGCTTCAATTAACTTTAGTCTTCTTAACATTTATTGCACCTGGGCAAAGTTCTTTTTTTTTTGGAACCTGGGTTTAATGTTAAGTGTTGGAGGCTCAAAGGCATCCTAAAATTAGTGCTGAAAGAAGGTCAAAGAAATGACTCTTTGGACACTGCGCCAGTTGGATGCTCATTACCATATGATATTGCCCATGCAAAACTTTCAGTGACATCCTCCAATATATGCGAATATGCATTGGGAAAAATGGAAATGTATGTAAATGACACAGAGGTTATCCTAGCCTATTAACATCACAAATCCCCATTTACAGCCTACTTTTAATTTAAGTGATCTTTCTATTAGGAGGACCACTTATGAAGTTAATCTGGAACGAAATCACAGCATGTCAATTAAATTGGCGTGACAGTGAGACCACCATCAATTGGTAATTCTTAACAGATGTCTTAATTAGGCTTCTCAGTGGCAGAATGACCAATGACACTCTGTGAAAGTCACTTTCAAGTTTGCATCTGAGGCTTCTCTTCTCCTTCAAACTTTTTCTCTTTTTCCTCTTTCTGCTTAAATCCTAGCTATTATGAGGTTTCCCTTTGTGCAATTTTTTTCCCAAAGACTTGATTATTTTTTCTCTTTTCTTCCTACTGTATGAGTATTCCAGAGAGAATATTCTACCCCTAGAGGCTCCACAAGCCTTGATTTATTTGAAGTCTTTTGTTTTATCTTAAATATTCATTTGAAATTTGCCTTCTCCTCCTTAAAATAGCCAAACTGATTTCAGTATAAAACTGTCAAAGTCATATACCATCTAGTAAAATTGAAACCATGCTCTTGTATATCTCTGTCATAGAAACCTCAATTTGAAAAGCTCAAGTTTTAAGACAATTGGAACTATTTAAACCTGACAATATGGCCAAGCATTGTGGCCCACACCTGTAACTCCAACTACTTGAGAGAACTACAGTCCAACATTAGCCCAAGAAAACAAAAGGGACATAGTGGTGCACTTCTGTAATCCCAGCTATATAGGAGGTATAAGTAGGAAGATAACCATCTAAGGTCAGCACCAGGCAAAAACATGAGACACTATGAGAAAAAAAAATAAAAGACCAAAAAGAGGCATTGAAGTGCCTGCCTAGTGGGCACAAAGTCCTGATTTCAAACTCCAGTATTGTTAAATAAAAGAAAGAAGAAAGAAAAAAAGAAAATCCTGACAATGCGACTGGTGTTTGACTTGGGGCAAGTTATATAACCCAAACTGATCTCTTTTGAGAATAGGGATTCTCTCTTCCCTCACCCTTTCTCAACCCATCATCTAACTCAGGACTGGACTCCTATTCAGTGCCCAGACTTTTGTTCTGTTTGGGTTTTGAAAATGAATACTGTCTCTAAGCCTAAATATTTTTTTCTTCCTAAAATGGAAATAGCAATTACAACCCAGTACCTTGGTGAGCACTTCATAGAAATATTTCCCCTTCTTTTAAAAAATAACTTCTCCCACAAATATTTTGTCCCAGTACTTGGGAAACTAAGACAGAATTATTGCAAGCTTGTGGCCAGCTTCAGCTACATGGCAAGATCCTGTCTCAGAAATAAATAAATATTTTGTGATAAAGAAATGCCAAAGAAAATTTAGATGCTATCAAATAGGTGTTTTATGGTTTCTCTCACAAGAGACAGAATTAAATGCTATATACAGAACCTGATTAGAAATATAAGATTTAAGGGTTTCCCCTTGTCACAGGTCAAGAATTAGCAAAGGATAAGAAGTAAGTATTTTTAGCTTGTTGAGCCATACTCTCCATGTTGCAACCACTCAACTTTGTCATGTATCACAAAAGCAGCCATGGAAGAGCTATAGATAGTAGTGATCCAATGAAACTGAAGCTACAAAAAAGGGTGGTGGTTGGGATTTGACCCAAGGCCCTTATAGAGCATATAAATCAATTCAAATGCTGTAGCCTTGAAATCATATTAGAAATCTTTAAACTACTGCTTTTAGTTTTTTTATTAATAAGAAAGACATAGCATTTTTGCTAGTTGAGATAAGGCTAGCTATACAGAGAGATTCCTAGCATTGCTTCCATGCATAAGTGTATTACAACCTGAACTGATTCATCTCTACCTGACCTCTTCACGACTTCCTGATCAGTTTCCCATATTGACCTCTATTGTTTTAAGGTTACTGTATTAGCTCTTCTGCATTGGGGACATCAAACACTTTCAAGTTTTGGGTTTCCTACCTATCCCCATTCCTCCAGTATGTGCTCACCCCTTAGTGTGTGACCCAAGTCCAACCACATGCCCTAGATCTAAAATCCACATGTGAGGGAGAACATATGATTTTTTGGTCTTCTGAGCCTGGCTAACCTTGCTCACAATGATGCTCTCCAGTTCCATCCATTTACTTGAGAATGATAAGATTTCCTTCTTCTTCATGGCTGGGTAAAACTCCATTGTGTATAAATAGCACATTTTCTTAATCCATTTGTCAATAATGGGGCTATTTGCACAACTTGGTTTTTTTGGTTTTAAAATTAAGATAGCAGATGAAATAAATTCAAGCTTTACAAATGTAAAACATAAAGCCCAAGCCACACATAGTGGATGATCTCTATATATTAATGACAAGGAAGATGGCATTTTTCATATATAAGTCATGAAATTCAGCCTTCTCTCCTTAAATAAACTTGATCCCTGAACATTTTGCATTAACTTAAGCCATACCTAGTGTCAGGCTGCAGAGCTGTTCCTGCTCAGAATTGAAGCTCCAATACAGAAAGGGGTGGGGATGTAGCATTGCAGTAGAATACTTGAATACTTGCCTAGCATGCACAAGGCCCTGGGTTCAATCCCCAGCACTGCAAACAAAAACAAAAGCAATACGCTTTCCAGGTGACTATAATGTGTGTTCAAGTTTACGAACAACACAGGTTTCAAGGTGTGAACTATCGTTCAATGGCAAAGAGACAGTTCAGGCCAAGGCTTGGCTCGTGGGTGACCTTGGTGAAGTCACCAACCCAATATTGCAAACAGAAGATGATAATAATAATACAATAAAAAATGTTTCTCTTGGGCCCTCAGAGAACCAAGGAAGAAAAGTCTATGTCAGGAGGAATAGCAGTAATCTCAATTTCTCTGTCCAATACACAACATTGTACATGGATAAGCAGCTGTTTGGTGGAATCGGAAAAGCATAGGTTTTGAAGACAGAGATCCAAATTCAAATCTCAGAATTTTCAGATTGTGATGAAGGACACAGTTCTTTAATCCTTCTCAGCATCAGTTTCTTCATGTATAAAGATGGCTAGATCTGCCCTTAAAGAGTAGTTGGTTGAGAGGTTTCAATAAGCTGAACGTAGGAGCTAACGCACATTCTTAACATTGAAAGAGCACAGAATGCGCTCCATAAATGTTCATTTCCCTGCCTTCCCATCTCCTTTCCCCAACAGCACATAAAATAAGACCTTTCCACTGCTCTCAGCCAGACCATCCATTTCCCCTACTAATAACTGAGAGTTTTATCATTCCTTCTCAGATGTGGAATTATACTATTGGTATCTTGCCTACTGTATATTAATCCCCTTGCTAATGTACCATTTTACCTTGAAGAGCTACACAGTGTTCTGCTCCTCCTACTCCTTTTCCACCTTGTTGCAAAGTGATGAGTCAATTCTTTTCAAATATTATTGTTCTAAAAACAGCAGTCTCTCACAAGAACATATCAATCGCCCTCACTCTCCATACTGTACTGTTTTTAAGTCACATAGCTACCTGTTATAGCTCTTCCTTTTTTTTATTCACTTGTAGCCATCCATTTAAACACCTTAGTACTACATGTACATAGTCGTATGCATGCATGCACACACATAATCCTTTTTCTATTTTGCTGGGACTTTGATTTGGTAAATAAATTATTATTTGGCAAGTAAATAAATTATTAGCAAATAAAATTTGAGAAAAATGTGTTAATATATTTAACATATTTAAGAAATTGCTAACTTTTCAGGCATGGAAAAAAGCACGCTTTAGCAATATCCTTCTGTATCCTCTTTATATTTTAAATTACAATTGCTTCTTATCTATTTATTAAACTTGGTCAAATAAGACTTGTTTTTGGCAAGCTTTAACTCCTCACTTCATTCGCAACATACAAAAGAAGCTCCATGCCTGAGGATTTTACCCTTAAGGCTGCTGTTATGCACAAGCATGCTATGGTTTGAATGGTCTGCCCTTCCAAAACTCATGTGCAAATTTAACTGCCATTGGAATAGTCAGGAGATGGAGGTCATGAGGGCTCTGACCTCATGAATGCATTTATGTTGCTCTTGCAGAAATGAGTTAATTATCAGGAAACTAGTATGTTTTGAAAGTAAATTCTGCCCCCTCTGATCTTTTTCTGACACAGTATTTCTTGTCATGCACTGCCTTCTGCCATGTGAAAATATATCAAGAAGGCCTTTACCAGAGGCAGCCCTGTGATCTTGGACCTCCCAGCCTCCAGAATGGTAAGAAATTAAGCTCATTTCTTTGTAAGTTCCCAGTTTGTGGTGTTCTGTTGTAACAACAGGAAATAGACTAAGAAAAAGCATAAATTTGAACTCATCGATCTGATGCCCTGATGAGCAAAAGCAAATTGCTAAATGTTCAAATTATTTGAAAGAATACTCAGATTTGAATATTTAAGACTCACACAAGTGCTCAGAAATATCTGAAGTATGTTTGTGTGTCAATAGTCTACTGAATTCTTGGAAATATTGATGGTCCCAAGCAGAACTAAAAGTGACTGGGGTTGAGCAGAGCTCAACAAGACAGCCCTACCTGCTCTTTCTCTCATAATTCTCACCATGGTTAGAATTACTTTCATAAATTTCAAATCTGAACTTATTTTCTGTTTGCATAACATACTTTCCACAACTCCCTGTGATAGGCAGCAACATATTCAAACTCCTTAGGATGATTTATAAAATTTCAAGATCTGTGCCTTATATCTAACCTTATATCTTAGTTCTCCCTTGCAGGTAGGTTGCCAGACTTGGCCAAAAAGTGAAGAAGAAAGGATCTCCTGTTAAAAATGTTTTGTGTACATATTCACATATAATATTTGGGTTTACTATACTAAAATTATTTAATTAGGTATCCTGCCTTGAATTTGGTGATCTTACTTCATGGATCTCATAAGCAATCTAGTCAAACCAAAATACTCCTGCAGTTTCTTACATGTACTATTGTATCTTACTCCATTATAAGCTTTGTGAAAGCAAGACTCAACCTCAAGAGCTTTGGACATTTTTACTACAAAAACTCAAACAGTAGTGGTTGAAGGAAGAGAAGGGGGAGAAAAGAGAGAAGCAGGGTGGAGAAGAAAAGAATACTTAAATATGGCAGACTTTTCCCTAAAGTTAAAAATAACATATACTTCTAAGTTTCCCTGGAAATTCTTCCCTAATCCTTTTTGGTGAAACTAAGTGTTCCTTGTTTTGAGCTTCTGTGGCATCACATAAGTACATATGTAGCAGTGTGCATGACAGTTCTGCTGTGATCTAGTCATCTTGGTTTCCTACTAGACTGAGTTCATCAACAGCAGAGAATAAATGTTCCTTATCACTTACTTCCTGCTAGGGTGCCTGGAACATTGGACACATCTAATGTTTAATTAAATGAAAAGTATGTTAAAATGACTACTAAATGTATGACTTTTTAAAAGAGGTTCAGAAAAATCACAGGCTATTTTTGAAAAGAAACAAGAATAGTTGAGAGACTTTGTCTAGAAAGAGCCTTCAAAATAAAAATGAAGCTTTGCTAAAGATTTCTTGGTTTTATTCCACAGTGAAGCAGGTACTCTGGAGATAAATTCAAGTAGCTTGGCAAGGCTGGCAGTACGTTGGGAGATTCTCTGTAAGAGGATCCACTCAGGGTCACCATGAACAACTTCTAGCTTACGTGCTTGTGTCCATAATGTCTAGGTGTCTTAGACATTATGACACCTAGCTGGAAGGCCTGGAAATATAATCTAAGTTCCCCCAAGAGGCTTCCTCCACTGGCAAATTCCTCTGAGGTCTTTTCTCCCCTAGATATCGCTGACATATGAAGTTTGTGGTGCATCTGGAGTTCTAAATCCACTATCTATGACTTGACCAATCTACATGTCTGATAATGATGACACCACCCTATGATAAATGAACATCTGCCAGAGTGATCCTGCTAACCTGTGAGTCTGATCTTATCATTTGCTCAACCTTCTCCTGCAGGTCTCCACCTCACCTAGAACATGAACCATAGTTGCTGCATTAGGGCACACAGAATCTAATACCCTGCCACCTCTTTAACAATCTCTTTCACATACTGTTCCTGCCACAATGACCTCTGGCTGCTCCAGAAACTATCCTGCATGCTTCCATCTCTGGCCTCATGAACTGGTCATTCTTTGTGTCTAGAACATTCTTCCTCTAGAAACTCACATGACTAGCTCCCTTACTGGTATCAGGTCTTTTCTTCACATGGTATCTTCTCAGTGAGGGCCTATGACTCTCTTTATTCCTATCGCTTTTCAGGCTCTATCACACTATATCATATTACAATATATTTTGTTTAAGTCTTTCTTCTTTAGAATATAAGCTCCAGGAGAGTGGGATTTTTGTCAGCTATATTTTTTGCTGAATCCCCACAACGTAGAAGAAAACCTGGCAGTGTGCTCAACAACTCTCCTTTGTTGAGAAACAAAATATCTGCATTCATTTGTCTCAATCAGTAGCAGTAGAAAAAGCATGGAGAAGTGGTAAAGAAAGGACGATATCAAAGTCCAGAGAAAGACCAGGCCTGTTTGACTTTGCCTTTCTCAGGTTGGGTCTCCAGAGATTTTGTGAATCTCAATTTCCTCCTTGGTTTAATGGGAAAACTTCCCTGCTCTGCCTACCCTAACCTTGCTTGTCTCAGCTGTTTAAAGCTGTGGGTATTAAAAATTGTCCCATTGAGATTCTGTAGCTGCTCTATAACTTGCAGGGGGGTCTTCCCAGCAGACAGTGTCTGCACTTGGTTGACAGTTGCTCGCAAAATTACCATGGGCTGAATTAAATTCTTGGGAGCTGCTAAGCTGAATTTCTTAGACCCCTTTGCACATGCTAAGTTTGTATCATTTAGTATCTGTCACACGCAGACCTGAGGCCCATTGCAACTCAAGTCCTGAAAACCTGCTTAACTACATCAAGTTCCTCTCTCTAGAGAATAAACCCTGCATACACTGCCCAGTTCCTTGCTGACTTCAATCCCAAAGGAACTGGGAAGCCATTGTATCTCTGGGAGGAGTGGGACATGGTGTGGAGTCAGATGCCCTTCAGTCAAAATTTCAGCTTCTTCTTTCCCATCAGAGTTGTCTTAATCAAGCCACCTCCTATAAGTATTTATTTTATTTCCTATAAATATATATTTATTTCCAGCTCTCAGGGTGACTGGAGAATTAAAGAAGATAATACAAGAAAGCCTCTCATCACAGTGCCAACATAGGAAGGGCATTTAGCAAATGTGAAGCTTTTCTCTCTTCTGATGTAGGAAAATGCAAGCAGCTCAGTCCTGCCCACTGGTTGATCCCTGACCTCAATTCACCAGTCTCTGTTCAAAGCCAAACATGTCCCTAACTGTGGGATTGAGTCTGCTGGTCACCCTTCTCAGAAGCCCACCCTGCAGCCTGCTGGGCTGCTGTCTGATCATCAGCCTATCCAGTGGGGCTCCTGATACCTGTGGACTGCTGTAACAAATAAAGAGAGATTATGTGAAATTAGGTTGAAAGCATTAAAGTACAGATTCAAAACTAAGAGACCATAATCTTTAATGCAAAGTTTAGATCCTTCAGATACTGACAAGGGGAAGAACTTCTGATGCATCAGGGATTTACTAGTCATTTTGGTACACACTTGCCCTAATTTACTTCATTCCCAATGACCTCATCAATTTAGTACTAGTCTCTGCATTTAGAAATAAGGAAACTGAGACTCGGATAATTTAATGTCTGAATTCGCATGGCAAGCCTGGAATGAAGAGGAATTCTGACTCTGCAGACCACACTTTCTGATCTTTATCATATTTCCTACCAGGATATATTTAACAGACTGAGTATTATTCTGAGCCAATCAGATTGACCGAAAAGTCCATCAAATACTTACTCTCCATCAGTGAAAATTATTCCCTTTTTTATTAACTTTTTTATAGACAGTGAAGAAAATAATAGCTCATGACCATGAGAACTCCCGGAACAATGTGCTATGCTTCATTCACCTGACTAGACACAGAGAACCTGTCTCACAACAGCTTATAAAATTCTTATTGGATATACCCTTTGCATCTAAAATGTTAAGTTGTTTTTTCATAATTAAAATAGTAAGGCTTTTTATAATCTATTAAGGAAGAACAACCTTAAACTTGTTATCCAGATAACTATGGTTAATATTTTGGAATATTCTCTTCCAGTCTGAAAGATGTGAATGTTTTAATTGTGTTATTATTATATGTGAAAATCAAATATAGCAGGTTTTAATCCTGTCCACTTACTTTAGAATGGAGAAAATTTATATCTGTAGAAAATTGAAAAATACAAAAGAAAGATAAGATGTGCAATGTGACTTTTTAAAAGCAACAACAATCAAGCATATAACAATAATAACCAGAAATAGCTACCTGTATTTGTCCTTCATTTTTTTCTATGGATTTTAATGTGCTTGAAATAATGGCATAATACTGCTTTTAAGCATAAAGAATTCATATTTCTTAGATGGAAGATAAAATAAAGAACGGCTTAATGACAGATAATATTTGCCAGTGGGTGGTTTATTTTTTTTCCAAAAACCCAGGCTCTTTCTACTTTCAGTATACATTTTAAAGTTGCAAAAAATCATTATTCAAGTTCTGTGGCATTGAAAATGGTCATATGTCACTCTCTACAATGCCACTTTTATAGATAAGGAATGGATTATCTTGTTTAATAATTTTCTCAATGGTGTTATAAACATTTCAGTATTTTAGCAATCTTTTCTAAGAGTATGAAGAGAATAATAGAAATTAGTATTTCAAATGGAGATCTATCATGGACATGGATTGTACCTGAATTGGTGGAATAAAAGATTCCGTAAACATGTGCCTTGGAAAATTGTAGGAAAAGAATAATGAACAAGAGCACCACATTAGGGCCAAGAGGTGCCCATGGCAACGCTGAGGTCCAATCTGAGACAAGGGAGAGCCACCAGGCTCTTCTGGCCCTGACTTTCCCTTTCCTGGCCTCTTCATTTGTAATCAGTTCTGGGTAATATGGAAAATGTCCTCATGTCCTTTCCCACCTCAAACCCCACCAATTGATAAACAGGAAGTAAACTGAACCTCAGTGTATCAGAGAATGATTTTCTTCACATGAAAATCTACTTGCAGGGGGATCAATATTCTTGATGCACAATATTGCTTTTCCACTTAAAAATTCTCCAGATATAATTCTATTCAAAGACCATTTGACATTAGATGCTTCATAAGTAAAATCTTGATTTTTGTTGCTTTGTAAGAAACCAGTTTGGGGCTTTTCATTTCATGCTTGCCTGTATCCTTTATCCTTGTAGAATTCCTTTTTTGTATCTTTAGGTCAAATTTTACACTAAAGTAATTCTACATCAAGCAATTTATTCTCTGAATAGTTGAGAAAAGCCTCTTTGCAAATAATGTGCAAAAATAAGAATATTCACAACGTTATTGCTTGTAGTCAAAAACAAAAGAAAATTATTAATAAGAGGATGAATTGCAATATATCTGTAGAGAAACAGCTTCCTCATTTGTTTCAGATATTGAATAGAGCCCCATGTCTTGACAAGAAGACACATCTACAATACATTGCAAAAGAAAAACAAAAAGTTTGGCACATGAACCACGTTTATTGTGATCCTCTTTTTGTCTAAAACCAACATAGATGATGGTGGATATAGAGTGAAAATCTTTAAGACTCTTCAGCAAGGGGCATCTTTTATTATTTACATTACACCTCTCTGGGATGTTTGAATGTTTTCTAACTTTTGCAATGAGAAATGAAAGAAAAATTTATTTCTGTGCCTCCATGGTATTTTTTGTTTTTGTTTATTACTTGCTTTACTGGCATTACTTGTAACTTTAAAGGATATAAATTCTAACATATACACATATACACATGGATTATTCTGCCCTTATCTCTAATTTTGTTGAAGAGAGAGTATAAGCAATAATAGGAAGGACCAAGGGTTTTTGCTAGTTGAGATAAAGATAGCTATATAGGGAGTAGACACACATTGATTTCCTTTACATTGTGAGTTTTCATGATAATCTTTGATAATTATTTCTCCAACTTCTGCATTGTGATTGTCATCATTTTGGGCTTATATTCTTCTTTTGCAGTACTGGGACTTGAACTCAGGGCCTACACCTTGAGCCACCTCTCCAGTCCTTTTTGTGTTACGTAATTTCAAGATAAGATCTTGTGAACTATTTGCCTTGGCTGACTTTGAACTATGATCCTTCTGATCTCTGCCTCCTTAGTAAGTAGGATTATAGGCATGAGCCACAGGTGCCTGGTCTTATCTTCTTGTTTTATAGTTTTCTCATTCTCAAATAAGAGAAAATGTATTAAAGCCCATTATTTGCCAAAATATCTCAAGGATGAATGTTCTTTGATCCTTTGATATTCTGCATTCTGGTTACCTTCTCTGTTTCTGGGTGTAACTACACATCAGTTCAATGTTCACAGCTCATAGATGATCTCCACATTCTAAAAGGATTGGTTCTCATTCACTGAAATGGAGATCTGCCCAAGTTCTTTCTGGATTTCTGATGAGTTGAACAGTTTATATATATGGAAATAACCATCAGCCCCAACTTGTACCACTACCAGGGTCTTAACCATCAGTACCAACATGTACCCATCAGCATCTTAACCATTAGCTCCAACATGTACCACCACCAGGGTCTTCCTATTTCTCTCCTCCAATGGAGGTACAGTAACTACATTTTCTACTTCAAAATTCTGTCTATTTTGCCAACTAAAATCGTCTACTTGCTTATGTACTACTGTCCATGCCCAACTGTCTTTGAAGGATGGCCATCTCTGAGGTAGAAAGGTAAATAATGGAGGGGGAGAAAGACAACACTGTCCCTAATTAAATGAAAACCTCACAGAGCCTAAATATGGCTACAAAGAACATCAAATAAGAGACACCAAAAATAACCACCCATGGGGGGAATCTGAATCTATCAGGTATGCGTGAAATAATTAACATCATTTTCAAAACAAAATTAAAACAATGCTAAAAATAAGAGTATACAAATAAAATCAAGATTTTCAGCTTTTTTTGAGCTACTCAAGGATTTTGCAAGTCTGTATCTGCATCTCACAACACAACATGAGGTTGTTTTTATTTAAAGCACTCTCTCCAGTTTGTCTCTGTCACTTGCCTTGGCAGCCTAGTCTTTTTTGTTTCCTTAGGTGTTAGAATTATCAACCTAGTATAATCTTGAGGTTTCTCTTGTATTAGTTTCCTAGGGCTCCCATAAAATTACCTAGAAATTTGTTGACAACACCAACAGATGCTTTCCTTCCATACTTCTGGCTGTCAGAATCAAGTTGTTCCCTCTGGAGTCCCTAGGGGAGAGTTCTTTCTTCTTGGCACTCCAAACCTTGGCATCCCTTGACTTGTAGCTACTCCAATCTCTAACTCTGTCTTCAGATGGCCATCTTTCTTGATGTATTTCTGCATGTGTTTTTATGTCTTTCTCTCTTTCTCCCTCTCTCTTGGGTAGGTACTGGGGTTTGAACTCAGGGTTTCCTGCTGCTAGGCAAGCACTCTAGCACTCTACTACTTGATCCATACTAAATTTCTACCAGGGGATCCATTCAAGAATATAAAATTCAGGGGTAACATAGTCCATGGAGTCCTCATACAGGGGAGGCACAAGATTTAAAGGATAAATGATCCTTCTTACCCCGTTCCCACAGAACATCTCCTCGGGAACACGGCACACCCATACAGTATCTTCTTCTCTCCAGTTTCACTGGCACTAATTTTGGCAAAAAGTTTTATCAGATCCAACCTTCAGTGAATTGTCAGCTCAAGTTTATGGTTGACTTTTGAGTTTATATTTTCTTGGAAGTTTTCACAGGTATTTTACTGCACATTACAGAAAAGCTATACCAGGAGCTGTTAGCAGACACCATTTTAACCTGGCAGTCAGTGAATCAACTTTATAAGCTGCAATTTAGAAAACAAGGAAAGCATGAAGCTTTTTTTCCCTTCAAATAAAGTTTTTCATTCCTTCCACACTATTCCTGCTCCAATCTGCTGCCCCCACCAAACCATCAAGCACACAGGTGACTTTACAATGATATGGAAAGTAAGATGGAGTTTTCATATGTGAATAGAGCAAGAGGCAGTGTGAGACTGAGAAATCCCTGATACAGCTGCTGAGGTCTTTCAATTATGAGCTCTGGCACTTTCGTTTGTGACTATTGATTAAATAGTGAAAACAATTTCAGGTTAGGAAAATGTTAGTAATCAGCACTGTACCATAGCTATTGTCATTGATTTATATATTTGATGAGAAAACTAATTACTGCATATTCATTATTGTATTATTGTTAATATATCATCCCAAATGTGGGAGAATGAAAGTCTTAAAGGGCAAGAAAAGTCCCTTACTCCTAGGGAAACTGGAGGGAAAAAACACAAAGGAAAGAACAAATACCTTAAAATTTCCAAAGTTCAACTGTGGAAACTAAGGCCTAGAGAGGCAAAGCAATTCATCCTAAGTAACATATAATTGGCAATAAAATTGGAACTATCACCTGGACACCTGTCTTCCAGGTTGCTGTTCTCTCTAGAAATAATACAATTAAATCAGTTCAAGGAAGTTGAGAATATATAATTTTCTATGTCAATTCTATCCATCCATATATTACTTTGCAGTTTCCAAGCGCATTGCCAACATTTTTACAAAATACATGTCAACCCTCTGATATGAGAATAGGAAGTATTACTATTCCATTCTGTAAGTGAAGAAAAGAGAGACCAAACTTTTCACCCTGACATTCATTCAGTGAATCCAGCTCACCTATCCTGCACTAGACCATCAAGGGAAAGATGTTTCAGCAGCTTAAGGTTTGTACTGTCTTGTTTATGTCCTGGAGAAGGACATAAAATTGACGGGACAATATGGTAAGGATCATAACAGAGGTAAGCCCAAGAGGCCAAGGAAGTGGAGAACAAGCAGGTAATGAGAGAAGAAATTAGAGAAGGATTTATGTTTCATTTGAAGCACAAGAGAAGATATTCATCAGGTAGATGGTGGAAGAAATGGCATTCTAGCTGAAAGAAGAGAATTACCATGTGTGGAGCACATAGTACACAAGATGGCACAGCATTTTGGCTTTGCTTTTGGGAAAGGCATGAGTTAGAAAGATCTACAAAGGCATTGAAATCAGGTTATGGAGTCCTTTCTCTCCTAGGATAATGAAGCTGAATTTCATCTACAATGCCAGCAGACTGGTAAAGGTTTCTAAACAAAGAATATAACATAATAAGATTTGTGTTTTAGAAAAATAAGGCTGTAATGTCTTTCCATTCAAATACTTCCCAGACTTAGACAGATAACCAAAAAGAAGGATAAAACCACATAGTAGGAATGTGAGATTATGACAGCCTGAAAAAAAAATCATATGCCTATACTAAAAGGAACGGTCATCATTCATTTCCACCTTATTGTTGTTCCACATGGACCAGCATGGTCAGATCTTTTGAATTTTTAAGAGAAATGGGAAACATATTTACATTTTAATGTAAAAATCACCTGAATTTTCAGTTTGGACAGTCCAAAGAGTGCTTTAGACAATAAAGAAAAATATAACACATCTTTTCATTTACCAAAAAAATTGTTTTGCCATTTGAATTGTGTACAGTACAAGAATCTGGGGGCCACAGGGAGTAGTTAGGAATCTATTTCAAAAATGCAGATCTAAGGTAGAGCTGTTGAAGAACAAAAACAGGGAGAAGGCTGAATTTTAGAAGATAGAAGCAAGAGGAGAACCACCGAGCGGTAATGGAGCAACCTCACTAGGCGTTTGGGCTCTGGTCTGCAATTTCATCATTGATGTCATTGTTGTAACTGTGGAGATAGGTTTTACTTTTTTATTTTCAGCACAGAAAGGAGTAACAAACAATGGGTGCTGAAAAACAAGCTTTTAATATCATCCAAAACCAACTTCCCCTGAGCCTTCCAAATACAAAACGGAGCACAGCAGCTCCATTTTGGATGCAGAGCCAAATTCAGAAGGAAGTGTTCTCTTTACTTCTCTACTTCAGTCTCTGCAGTATTCAGTTAATGCTCTCTGCCATAAAACAAGAAGTGGTTGGTGTCCTTTCCCTAACTATGCTGTCTCTCTGATTTAAGTACTTTTCACCTGTGAATGTCCTTGATTATTCCTGAACCGTGTTCTGTCTCATAAAAGGCACTAAATTAAAAATGGCTTTGGCTCTGTGTTTAAGTAAAGTGATTTTGAAAAATGTTACAAGATTTCTCCTCCCTTCACAGAGCTGATGAGGTTCACCTCAAATGTCACCTCCATTCTGCAATCTTCCTTAAAAATCCACCCAGAGTTCAGGTGCCTTTCCTGCATGAAAACTTTGCTCACCATATCAGCTTCCCCCCATGCCAGTGTGTTCTGTGTAACTTCTCATCATTTGTCACCATCTAGCCTGTTTCCCTACCTGAAAAACTATAAATCACACTCCACACAGCAGGCAGAGAGCTTTTCTTAAAGTATAAGCCAGGTCATATCACCATCACTGCTCAACTTCTTCACTGCCTTTCCTTACGGGTTGAATAGAATCTAACTGGCTTTAAAGGATTTACAAAACCATGGATTAATTGATCCTTTCCACAACTACTGCCACTTTTCCTTTCTGATTATCTTCAAGCCACACTGGCTTTCAGATACCACCACAAAGTCTTTGCACTTGCTATTCCCTTGACTTACAGTTTTATCTCCAAACTACCTCCAACAACACTTTTCACACAGCTAGATCTTCCTCATCCTCTGATCTTAGGTTAAATGTTATCCTCCTCAGAAAGACCATCCATCCCTGATCATCTAAAAGTTCATTTGCCAAGGTTCTTCTCCCTTAGTAACCAGAACACTTACTTCATAGTTGTGGTTGGCATAAAAATTGCTGGAGTATAATTGTCCATTTTCCCTGGCTGGTGCTCTTTACAATCCATCATACACATGCTTTGAAGTTATACGTCCCATGGGCTATACCCATCCAATGACAAAGTAAAGCAACATATTAAGGCAGTCATTCCTGGGAGTCACAGGGCTCCACTGACTACCAACATTGGCTTGGAGACCCTCAATCACCTTTTTAAAAACTCTCTTAGGTAACATAGCAGTTGGAGACTTTTCCCAGCCAGCATTCCTTCTTTCCTTGCCTCCTCCATAGAGTAAGACCAGCATCAATTCCATGGCCCTCAAAATTCCCCCAGGCTTCTCTAGCACTCTTCCCTCAAAAATCTATCATACTTCTGATTCTCCCAGAACATAAACTAAGCTTTGTCGATTTTTACTTATGGTTTTGTAAGTAAGTCTCCTCAATAAAATATCATCTCCTTTAAGGAAAGGCCCTCATTAGACCCACTCACTTCCAGAGCACCTGGAATCTTCCCGGAATTCTTAGCATTTGTCCAGTTGAGGAACCCTCATTGCACCCTGTACACAGGTCTATCACCACGTGGACACACTGTATGGAAATTATCTATGTTACAATCTTTGCCTCTCACCAGACTGAAGGATTTCCTGAAAATGTTCTATGTATGAGGTTTGGAGCCAGGATATAACACAGAACCTTGCAGGGTAGTAGGTAGATTAGTGTTTGTTGAATTGAGATGCCATTTTCAACTTCCTCACCCACTTGTTCAAACCCATCTTCATTTGTGTCCCCTGTTGAAGTCTCCTTTACCCCATGTACACCTTCTATGTTGCATATCTCTATGAATGTTCCAGCCCTTCTCCCAGTTTTCCATAAATTCTCCATCACCAGCCTTCTTCCTTCTCCCAACATTCTTGTTCATCCTAAAAGTCACCAAATCCCTTCTTCTGACCTCCTAAATACTTATTCATTTAATATTCTCCATGTTGTCTCCATTCCTACTACTACCAATATATTATAAGCCACTGTTATCTACCCCTTGACCAATACCAAACTTTGCCTCAACAGGTTCTTCCCTCCATGGGCCTTTCTCCCATGCATTTCCCACTCTGCACCTCTTTCCGAACTATAAATCTGATCAGGTCACCTCCTTACAGCCCTTCAAGTCTCAACAGTTCATTGAAGACATGCTTCAGGCTGCTGTTCAGACACAACCCTCTGCCTAGTACCCACCCTCACTGTCCACTCACACTCATCCATCTTCTAGCTACACAAAGCATTTTCCTGGACCCAAATCTGTCTCCTCCTTTCTTGGGGAAATTTTTTGTCATGCTAATTCTTGCTCATGTCAGTTCTCTCAAGAAGACTTCTGCAGATATGCCCAGTCCACCTCTCAAGAAGGCTTCTGCAGATATGCCCAGTCCACCTACACATAGTGATTTTTCTCTGAATTCCCATAGGAACCCAAACTGTTCCTCTTGTTGTTATTATTATACTGGTTTGTTAGTGTCTGTCCCCTGTGTGGCCTTGATTTCTAAAACTAAGATTTGACCACGTCATCCCATTGCCCCCAGATATGGGAAGGTTCAGCCACCCCTTTAGACTCATTTCTCTATCCCTGCCTAACATCTGACCATTCCCAGTTGGAAGCAGAGCCTCATTTATATGGCCCAGCTTAAGCGTCTTTTAATGTATTGCTTCTTTTGCCTGAACTATCTTTTATTTTCCTTCTGGTCAATTAGTCTCCCTACTTCAGTACTCATCTTTAATACTCTCTCTTCCATGAAATATTTTTGGTCCCTCTCTCTTCTAGGTAGAACAATCACCTCTTCAACCATGGGCCCATGTTTTTAATTATTTACTTCATGGCATTTCTTCATTTATGATTGTATGTCTCACACTGATCTATAAACTTTTCAAGGGTAGGGTCAAGGTCTTATTTGGCTTTCTTTTTCTAGTGCTTGCTACATACAGAGAAGGTGTTCAGGACATATTCATTGAATGAACAAATGAATAAACAACTCTATCTATTCATCAAGGCTGTGCAGTTTTCACCTCCCCTGTTAGTCTCCCTCTCGTGAACTACAGTGAATTAGACTCCTTTATCTTCTGAGCTCTATGCATACATAGGTTTGCAACCTTTCTTAGGAGGACTTAAGCATCTAAAGAACAGGAACAAAGCCTAACCCTTTCTTTGTCCCTACCTCGATGCTGTGCACATAGAAGGGGCTCAGTACACTTTTGTTTATTAACTGTTTTTGCTCGATCTATTATTCCTCTTTGATTATGAAACTTGTTGAAAAATATTAAAGAAAGCCTTCTCAGAAATCAAACAACTGAAATCACAAAATGTTCTTTTTCTAAAAATAACACATCCCCAAACACTCAAGGAAGAGCCGTGAGTTTTTTCCTCTCCTATTAATGAGAGAGATGCTACTTCCTCCGTTTTCATTTTTGTCTGCGTCACGTCTGTGTTGCCTGGAGATTTGCGACTGTTGTTTCAAGAAAGATCAAATGACAACGGGAGATGGATGGTCTCCTTGATTAAAAAGTGGCACTCAGATACATCAGCTTCCTCCAAATTCACAGAGGAAAGGGCCACTCCACAGCTGGTGCCTGCTGCAAAGGCATGCATCCTTGGTATGTGCAGAGGGTGGCTTTCGCCCATCTAGACCTGCCCACACAGGAATTACAGCACACTGACACAAAGTAAAGTCGAAGCCTCCTTGAAGGGGTTAGAATTTGCCACTGATTGACTCAGGACTATCCTTGGAGAGACAATTAAAGAACTGATATAGCACAACAAACCTACTTGCATTCAAATCCCATCACTGATAGTTAACTAGCTGTGTGACCCTGAGCAGCTTCCTCAACCTCTCTAAGCTCCCATGGCATCATTTGGAGAATATAAATGATGAGACTACACCCAGAGGAATCGCTGAAGTGATGGAATGAGATAATACAGTGTTTGGCATCACCTGTCAGCTAGTGCTCATTAATGGTAGCTGTTATCAATAGATAACCAGAACCACACCTGTCATAACAGCTACCAATTGTTGAACAATTATGCTGTGCCTTACACTATGCTAGTTGTTTCTGTATCAATGTTCTTACTTATAAATCTTCTAATAGCTTTTAAGGAGCTATGATCCAGTTTGTCACTGGAGAAGCTAAATTTCTGGGAGGTTAAGTAACTATCCAGTACCACACAACTATAGAGGTATTCTTTTTTGCAGAATGAGTTGACTCTTTTTCATATTCTCATGCCTCTGTCTCTTATCCTAATAGGAGTGAGAGATGATCAGGTCCCTAGGTCCCATTCAACTTCCATACCTTCCAGAAGGATTTGTGATATAGGGGCAGGCCGCCTAAATGGATTGCCACTAATACCACTAGTTTAGGCTTTAGTCCGCATGCCCTCAGATCTTCCCACTCCAAAAGAGAAAGAAGAGCAGAAAGCCTTTCTCTACTATCATCCCAATGTAGAAGAGAACAGACCTCTGTTGGCCCCCTATTCCTTATACAACAGCCTGCCCATAAATTTTTAGGGACAAAACTGTCTGCCACACAGGAAAGACTATTATGCCCTTTCAAGTTGTACTGTTAGCCATTCTCCTTGTAAAAACAAAAGTCTAAGCCTTCATTTTACCTTCCTATTAAATATTCCCGTCTATTTAGCATTGTGGTTTTCTGGTGTTGTCATCCAGAAAACACCAGAGGATGTGTGGAGGGTAGTGTGGTGGTAGACGGAAAAGGGCCTTGAGCTTCCTCGAGAGGTTGTAGTAATGTAGTCAACACATAGCACCATTATCTTCTACTAGCTGATGGTGAAGGAGTCAGGGCAATGTCTCAATCATCATTAGGTGTCAAAAGCCCCAAAAGAATGGATTTAAACCAGCATAACCTCCTCTGAAAAAGTGACCATGTCTATCCCTATAGTTTTCCCCTTATGAGCAGAAAGACATCTGCTCTCTCCAATGAGAAGATGATGAGTTAATCCCTGGAGCCCTCAGAGCTTCAACAGAAAGACAGGAAGGAACCAGCTAGCTGGTCCAAGTTGGGATTTCTGGGCCTTACCCAGCCTCCAAAGACAGGAATAGAACACTGATCACTGAGAGGCCCAAGAGTGGTAGTCTACCCACTGCTGAGCCCTGCAGGAGTACAGGGGCCACCTGCCTTAGACCAACAAAATACCAGCCATATCATGAAGCAGGCTGAGGCTAACAACTCACTGGCTGCATTTCCTGCCCCTATGCCCAGCTCATGTTAAATACATCTTGGAGTAATGCTCAACGAGCTCCACATTTAACATAGGTATCTAAGGATGGCCAAACTAGAAGCCACTTCTCCTATTTAGCATAGAGTGTGTTTGTTATCATTGGAACTATGCCTCTCACAGTGGTACGTTCAATTCTTAACCTCCCTACTCATGAGTATGACACTGTTTGGAAACAGGGTCATTGTAGATGTAATCAAGTTAAACTGGAGTCATACCACAGTAGAGTGGGCTCCAATCCAATGACCAGTGTTCTTATAAGAGGAAATTTTGGACACAAATGCAGAGAGACACACAAGGAGAACATCAGGTCGCACTGGAGATAGAGATTGGAGTAATGCATCTACAAGCCAAGGAATACTAAGGATTGTGTTTCTTACCAGAAGACAGGAGAGACATGGAAGGATCCCTCTGTAGTGTTTTTGGAGGGATTATAGCCCTGCTCATATTTTAGGATTTGGCTTCTGATCCCCTTAAATGTGAGAGTAAGTTTCTGTGTTTAAAACCAGCTAGCTTTTGGTCCAGTCTCACAGCAGCCCTAGCAAACTAAAACAGCACCTTACTCCTTTGTCAAACCAATAACATGAACATTTGAGGGTCTCACACCTTGGTCCCTTTCAAAATGCCAAACAACATTCAGTTATTTGCACTGCTCTCAGTTTGCTGCCTAAAGATAGGACTTTCCAATCATGCAGAAAGTTTCAGCCACAGCTCTGCAGGCTCCGTGGGGCTCTTCTGTTCAGAGCAACAGGTGAAAGAAGAAAGGAGGCAGAAATTATGTACATAGCTCAATTCCTTTATGAGGGGTACAGAGCAGCAACTGCCTCCTTAAATCTTTGTATAAAAAATGTACTTTTTAAAAGCAGCCGTCCCTCCCAACAATCCAGGGCATTTCAGACATTACATGCTCAGGTTGCAAAAATAGCTTATCTCCTGCTTAAGGGCAATAAAAAATAACCCATGGTCTGTTAATCTCATCTGCTTCCCAGAAGAAGGGAAATCATTGCATGAAAAGGACAAAGGGACTCCACACCTCCTCTCCCCCCAGAAAAGGAATTGTTCTCAGGGTCCTGTTTTGAAGGACTCCATCCTTCCAAACTGCAAGCTTTATGACAGAGGGTCAGCCTCTGTCATAAAGCCTCAAATCCCTGTCTTTAAATTCCACACCCAACCTTGGATCTGAAATCTTGTAGATGCTCTGACAACTCCTGGGGCTGGGAGGACTGAAGCAGGAACAATTCTGTCAGTTGGCAGGATCTGAAACTTCAAAGGTTACCTGCTTCCTCCTCTTTTTACCAAAGTCTGTAAAGACATGGGGAAGAACATCCTCTGAGTTTTATTTATTAGTTAACATTAATAAATGGTTCAATCCTCCATGTAACCCATTTGTGCAATGACTGGGCTTCAGCCAAGCCAGTGTGCTGCTCAAAAATCACATGTTTAAAAATTCTCTCAGTTTAAGGGGACCAGGTAAGATGAGCACAGTTTATTGTTCAAAACTACCTAGTTCCAGGCCAATCAGCCTAACCCGACCTATCTTCTGATCTGGCATTGAAGTCGGGTTTCTGACAAACTATTTGCTGGCTCTAAAAAGAGCTTGGTATGTTTTCTTCCCAACAGGGCTCCTGGAAAGCCCCATTTGGCCCAAGTTTGCAAGTTCCCTATGATTAGCTCTCTGTACATTCATCCTGGTGAGTTGGTATCTGTCACGAGGACAGAGGCTCTACTCATCCCAACTGGTGACTGGAGCCTTAGCTTTGACTTTAAGAGTGGGGTGGGGGGCTGGTGAAGTGGCTTAAATGGAAGAGTGCCTGCCTAGCAAGAGTGAGGCACTGAGTTCAAACCCCAATTCCACCAGAAAAACAGAGAGAGAAAGAGAGAGAAGGAGAGAGAGAGAGAGAGAAAGTGGTCCCAAGAGGGAAGGTAGGTTGTCCAAAGATCCACTTCAGATGAAGTCTTCAACCAGCCAAGCAAGTAGTGCGACTGAAGGGACTTTTCAGAAACAAAGTCCTTGTCTTTGTGTCATTTTGGTTTTGTGAAGAATATAAGCCCAGGAAAGAAGTGACCAGGCTTAACTCTAGAGAAATGACTTGTATTATCTTGGCTAAACTGTCAGTGATGGTTAGAAGAAAAGGAAATTAAGAAATAAGAAGATAGCATAAAGACAAAGTAGGCAGGGTGGAAGCCCATGTGCACAAACAGCACTCCAGAGGCTGAGGCAGAAGGGTCATAAGTCCAACACCAGTCTAGGCGATACAGTGAGATCCTGTCACAAAAAGTAGGTGAAAGTATAGGAGTAGTGGCTTTTGCAAATCAGCCTTGGAAAGGAACAAGGAACTGCATTTCTCTCTGTGGGAAGAAGGAAGTTCAGGTATCAACAGGGGCAAGTGGTGGCCAGTCCAAATATCCTGCTCTGATGAGAAATTAATGAAGACATACATGCATGCACATGCACGATTTTTTCCTAACTCAAGCATCTAGATTATCTGGATAGGTTTAGTTAACTAGTGACTTGGAAAGGAGGAAGGAGGCTGAGATCAGTGGTAGGCACACAGCTGCAGGAAACCCAGATGGAATTGATAAAAACATGGTGTGAGGACAACTGAGAGGGTCTGTAAAGTTCAACGACATTATACATCATGCTGTCACCATGGGCATGACATTGAAGTGCCCAGAAAGACCTTGGTAGGACAAGTCAGTCCTGAAGCTAACTTACCTTCAAAATGAGTTGATAACACCAAATTTCCTATCTACTGAGAAGACTCTTGGCAGGATAACAAGAGAATGGTTGCTAGGGAACTTTGGAAAACATCAACACCAAACAAGTGGAAAGGATTATAATTTTCTCATGACAAATTCTCTCCCTCACCTACTAAAAGGAAGTGATTTTGCATCAGAACTCTGAGGTGTGAGCTGGATGAACCAAGGTCCTCACAGAATTAAATACCTTAAGGGCAGGTGGCCTTGATTCACATGAATTTGGTGAAATTGGGTGGAATTTCTCTCGAATCTTGGGATTGTAAACAAGAGCATAAAGTGAAAGCTGTCGTAGTGGGCCAAAGGAAAGAGTCACTAAGGGGGAGTCGGGACAACTGGGTTGTTATATCAGGCTGGCTAAGTGTGTGTCAGTGCCGTCAGTGGTCTCTGTGCCTATTTGCTCAGGTGTAAAATGAAAGTATCATCACATTCTTTTCTACCTATAAAGTGTGTGTGTGTGTGTATGTCTGTGTGTGTGTGTGTGTGTGTGTGTGTGTGTGTGTGTGTGTGTCTTATGCTGCACAATGCCTTGGGAAACATTAACTTTCCTGAACATCTATGGTGACATCCCCACTTCCTGCAGCATCCCAGCCCCTATAGCTCTGAAGAGCACTCAAAGGCTGAGAATTATGGAGATGACATCCTAACTCCTCAAGGCTAAGAAAGAAGTTCCTTCTTCTGTATTCCACCTCCACAGCCTGTGTAGCTGTGAGAAAGTTATTTCCCACCTGGGGCCTCGCTTTCTTTGTTTGTAAATCAAACATGGTAACTGTACCTATCTAAAGAATTGGGAGAGAACTAGATGAAAGACTTTATGTAAATCATTTCACACAGTGCATTGGTCTTTAAAAGGGCTGAAACAAATGTTATTCTATCAATGAATATCATAACTATTGCTGTTATTTCTCTCATAGCATTTTACGTTCCCATAACAGAGCAAATCTCTCCTAATGGCTCACTAAATGTCAAACTCCATGAAGGCAAGGACTGGACCTATCCCATTCACTTCATCCCCAGTCCTCTGATGAACACCTGGCTTGTGGCAGGTGCTCAGAACTTGTCCTGTTAGATGGATGAAGGGTCTGAAGTACTGGGTCTCAGCCCTAACTGCAACATCAATCACCTGGTGCTATGGCTTGAATAGAATTTGTCCTATCTAATTATGTTGGAGTTTTATCCCCACTATGAGGTATTAAGAAGATTCTGCCTAGAGGTAAGGCCTTAGGGATGTGATTAGGATTAGATAAAGTCATCAGAGGGAGGCCTCATGATTGAATAGTGGTGGGTGTATAAGAACCAGGAGAAAGACTAGTACACATGGGCACACTTCCTGTCTCTCACCATGTGATGCCCTGACTGACTCAGGACACCATGATCCAAAATAAACTTTTTCTTTATAACTTACCAGTCTTCAGTACTGTATTATTAACAACAGAAAATGAAAAGGACTGAAAAACATGGCTAGCTTTTAAAATCTTGATGTCCAACCCCATCTCCAGAATTTCTGATTTCATTGGCCAGATCAGAGGCCCTGGCATTAACAATGTCTAAAGGCTCCGAGAGGTTTAAGAGGGAAGCAGAACAAGAAGCTTGAATAATCTTGAAGATCAGCCTGGCTAGTGGTCTCCAGACTTTTCTTTTAAAGTAAAACAATTTTTCTACAACAAAATCTTAGGTTGAAACCTACTACATAAAAGAGAATGAACTGCATCCTCATAATAGAAATGGAGGAGGTGGGCCCTGAGGCTCTCCCTCCAGCTGCTTGACCCTGAGGTGGTTCACACATGCCCTGGGGACACACCTGTTTAGACAAGAACCAACCATCCTTTCCTGAGCTCTCAGCAGAATCAGCTCACTGCACTGGACTGCCTGCCCAACTGCCTCCCTGTAGAACACAACAATCCTCACCCTGAAACTTGGCCCAAGACAGACTGCAACTGTTTTTGTTTTATAGCCAAACCCAGCAACTCTCAGCTCTCAGTGAAAATCACTCTCAGGCTTACAGTCTGGAGAGGAGAAAATAACCCCTAAAATATATAAATAATTCAAGTCTGAGTTTATTCACGATGCTGTTTTCTCCAGGCAGTGGTTTCTATAATCTCTTACACTGCCAGTTGGGCTGCCTCTGTAGCATTTATTACTGCAGACAACCCGTTAGAAACTGTTTTGATTTATGCATCTACATTCTATTATGTAGGTAAGTTTACAGCACACTGCAGTTTCTGCTGTGGCATTGTAGGAGGAGAATAAAAAAAGACAGTGTATGAAAGAATAGGAGTAGTCATTTATGCCAATCTAAAAGAGAGTAAGAGCAATGGTGCTACATACTGTAATGAAATATGTAATTAGTTTTCTGAAACACGACACTGAAAACACATACATATACACACACATACATATACACACACATACATATACATATACAACAAGTTCATTGTATCATTTGCTTCCATAAGACAACATATGTTTCTCAAACATCTACTAAGTGCCAGCTTTTTCTTCTAGGTGATAGAGGTAGCTGAGTGAATAAACTAGAGAGTGTCCAAGTTCCCAGAACATAATCTTTTTCCTATCAACATGCTCCTATTGAGGATGATGCTACTGCCCTCTTTGGCTTCCCAACAATACTTAGCACAAGATTGAAACATGATACACATCCAATACATGCTGAATGAAAGCAAGATGAGCAGTAACATGAAGTTGCATTGCCAAGGTCACTTTGCATTTATCCCTCTTCACAGCAATGCTACATAAGTAAAACCATGCTAAACCTCGTGTACCACAAGCATTTATTATTCCTGTATCTAAGCTGTTGGACTGGAAGGCTCTGCTCATCTTTGCTTGACTGACTCATAAAGCCTGAACATAGTCCAGTGTTCACTGATCAGGGCAGTCTCCTGCTGGATCACATGGGGAGACTCAGACCTAGTACACGTGTCTCTTATATCCCAGCAAGCTTGAGGCTGGCATCTCCTTATTGGCATGGTGGAGGAAACAGAAACACATAGGCTTCTTGGAGTCTCCTTGTAACTGGGAAAACATTGATTTCAATGGATTCTATTTACTGGAACAGTCACAAGGCCAGCCAAGATCCAAGGTATGGGTAAAATATTCCATTTTTTGTGTGAAAAGATATGCAAAGTTACATAGCAAAGGAGAAAGCCACCATTACAATGTGACACATGAGTGAAAAGCTATGACTGGACTCAATCTCGTAAATGGAGTCCTCTGACTTTTCCAGCATATTGGTATATCCCCCACTAGACTTCAAGCAGGGCTCCCTATTAAGTTAATGAAGGATAGAGACATGGATCTGAAAACAGTTCATATCGCCCTAAAGGTTCTCCTACCTTTTGTCCTGATGTCTTCACCTACACCACACGTAAGATTGACACCTAGTTCCAATTCCTTCTCTTTGTTTCTACCAGTTCCTCCTGCTCTCTTCTTAAGCCATCACATTTGAAGAAGGATATTCTTACAATAAAATAATGAGACAGAATTTCGGCTACCATGTACCCTGGCTTACAGTATGCCAAGGCCCATGTTAAAGAACTTTGCATACATTATTTGATTACAAAATCAATCCTTACAATTACCTCATTTATTAGTCATAATTATTCCTAATTTTACCACTAAAATATTAATAATTCTAAGAGAAATTGAGTCATTTTTCCAAGGTTTCACAGTTAGCAATCAAATCTCAGTTTTCCAACCTAGTTCATCTGAGTCCAGATCCCATTTTCCTAACCATAATACTATTACCCCCTTCTTTGGACCTGTGGATTCTACTTCATAATAACCCACCTCAGTAAGGAACTACCACTTTCTGAAAGAAGAAATATCATTATTACTTGCCTTATCACCTTTTATCAGACATTGGAAAAGAAAGATTCAAGTTTCTATAAGATTTTGAATTATGTTTCCCTGGTGACAAGGAGGCAGGTGATGGGAGAGCTTATCTATTGAGATTTCAGCCTTGAATAATCTCTATCATTTCCTACCAAAATATCCCAGGCTTTGTTAAGTCAAAGTGAGGGCAAAGTAGACAACAGGTTCCATTCTTCTTTGGGCCAGTTGGATTCAATATAGTCGCAATATAATTTGCCCACCCAAGCACCAATGGGTCTTCATTTAATTCCTTTTGTTGGTCAGGAAGGAGGCTGGTTCTGGACTGAAGAGAAAGTATGAGAATCTTGTCAACACTATTGTAAGAGCAATGGTGACACCTTTATGTGTACCAATTGCAAAGTACAAGCAGGGGAAAAATGGCACCTCAATCTAAAATCAAGCTGTGGCAGTGCACAGATTTCCCCATGGATAGGTTGCCTCACCAATCCTCAGCCTCTACAAGGTAGCATCCTGCTTCCTTCCATACTTCCCCTTTACATTTATACCCAAAGAACAACGGTGAAATGGAAACTTACCACTTGGTCCATCAGTTTCAGATTAGGGACAGTTCCAGTGCAGAGCGCTAGTAAAGGCTGGATTGGAGTGCATGGCTTAAGTTCATGAGAGAAGTAAGCTCAAGTATTCTGGAGAAGAAAGAAAGACACAGAACCACACAACTGCAAGACCGATGGTGCATTTAGCCCACCAACTATGCAGGTAAGAATGACAAACTTGCTTCACCTCACTGGTAAAAGGAAAAACAGAGTTCAGTGTCCACCAACTTATATTGAGGAGATTGGGGAGGGCTACAACCTTACTAAGGAATGTTTACCACATTGGAGCCTACTATTTTGAAGCACAAGGAAAGTGGAGATTAGAACTGACCTTTAACACACAGTGAATTTACCTACTACTAAATATGTCCCGGTAAGTATTAAGCTAAAATCATCAGATTGGTCATTCCTCTCCTCTTCACCCAGAGCAGAGGTAGAGGGAAGGAAGCAGAAATTACTCCACTCTTTAACCTTCACCACTTGGAGAGACTGTGTAGAAGTCAGCTAACCTTTGAAAACATATTATAATATGAAGATATCAGTATGCTTTCTTTCAGAGAAGCCTAGCAGAGGGCAGATAATTTTGAAGACCAGAAAAAAAAGCAGGAAATATGAAAAAGTAGATGGGATAAAGCTAACAGAATTGAAGAATAGCCCATTTGTTGTAGCCTTGGTCTCCTGGGAAGCCAAACTGTCTGTTAGGCTCACAGTGATGTGTGGGGCCACATTTGTGTACATGAGACAATTCATAGACGAAACTAGAGGCACAGATGCTAAATCGGTCCTCAGAATAAGACAGTAGCCAAGGTGTAAGCCAAATGGGAGGCAGGGATCCAGAACTTGGAGGGAGGAGATCCCCAGAGGGGACAAAAGGGAGGTGATGGAAACTTGAGCAGTGTTGGGCCATTTTCCTTTGCAGGTGGATTTCTGCATCCCCCAGAAAAGCCAGGCAAGGATAGGATGGACAATGTCCAAGGGAAGCTAATGACCTCCTCATTTTTGTTTCTTTGTTCTCTGAAGGCATGTACAACTGCATTAGTATGCTCAGCAAAAGGCCTCCTTTGTTGTGGCAGGTGCTGCAAGAATTCAGAACAGCTGATGCTTCATAAAATCCTGAGCCTGCAGAGAGCCATGGGAGGTCAGAAAACCCAAGCCCCTGCCCCTCACATCTGGTTCATCAGTGGAATGGTGCCACATCTCAGAAGCATTTTAAAAATCATGTTTATCATACTTCAGCTTCTTATTTTAAGAGGGATACAGTTTCACTGTAGAAAAGGTAGAGTATGCAGTACAGAGTAGAAATGAAAACTAAAAACAATTTCTAAGCTTACCACCTAATGACAGCCCCTGTTAAAATTTCAGTGAATAACCTGTCTCTTTCTCACCCTTTCCCTCCCTCTCACTCATAGGGTATGATGGAGAGAGAGAGAGAGAGAGAGAGAGAGAGAGAGAGAATATGTGTGTGTGTGTTGTACATATATTAAAAGTAGGACTTTTTATGTTATTCCAGAATTGGCAAGTCAGACTGTGAATAAGGAGACATTAAGAGTCATGCATTCTAAATAAAACAAAACGCTTTCCTCAAATCTTGAAAAGAGGTACCCAGAAAATCTTCTTGGTATTTGTCAAAGGAACTGAAATTAGTATCTCAAAGAAATATTTGCATTCCTGTGGGCACTGTAGTATTATTTGCAATGACCAAGATACAGAACTGACCTAAATTTCCTTTGGTAGATCAATGGATAAAGAAATTGTGACGTGTGTGTGTGTGTGTGCGCGCATGTGTGTGTATGTATGTATGTATGTAATAGAATACTTTATAGCCTTCAAAAAAGGAATTTTTGTCATTCAGGATGCATAGAACATCATGCTCAGTGCAGTAAGCCATGCATAGAAAGACGAAATACTGTTTAATCTCACTTTTATGTGAAATCTAAAATAGTTAAATTCACAGAAGCAAAGAGTAGTGTTGTAGTTTTCAGGGAATGGGGAGATGTTGGTCAAATGGTATGATGTTTCAATTATGAAAGAAAAATAAGTTCCAGAGATCTAAGAGATAGCATAGTACCTTTCGCTAGCATTATGGTATTGTGCACTTAAAATCTGCGAAAGGGGTTGGTCTTAATTTTACTGTTCTATAATAATGATAGGAGCAAGAAGAAACCATGGAAAGTGGCAAAAATATCTATGACCTTCATAGTGATGAAGGCTTCATGGGTAAATACACCAAATCCAAAAAGTTACATAAATTAAATAACTACAGTTTTTCTTGTCAATCATACCTCAATAGAGTAGCTTTATCATAAAATGGTGGCCGGACCTCACTGCTTCCCTCAACCATCATCCAGTTACACAACCCGAACTCTTTCTATGAAAGAAGATAGTTGAGAGGAATACATCTATGATTGTTGGCATAAGTTCCAGCTACAGCATATCAAAGAATTAAACAAAGATCTATGAGATATAGAAAGGGCTTTACAAAATTAATAGCATATATATATTGGAAACATGTCTGGCTGTGCAAATGATTAAACAATGGCCATGCTGATTAGCTCTGTTCCTTCCTGAGTTAGGAAAATAGAGCATTAGCAAGAGAGTAGGACTGAGAGCAGGTGCCCCTGGAGCAGTCTATTTTTGCCATTGTCATGGTAGAGATATATCAACCTTCTTGAAGTCCAGTGGTCACTGAAGAAGATTTAGTCTTAACTCTGCTCAAGAAAGTGGACAGCCAAGGAAGAGGAACTGAGCATCAGGAGCCTGCAAGTGAACCATTAAGAAGCATCTAAGGGAAGACTGAAAATTGTTCACTGGAGTTGGAACTCATGCATTTGGGAGGCTTCTGAAGAAAAACTCTAGAAAACTAACAATGCACTTACCAGAAGAGAGCCACATAGATGGTAATCTGCCATGGAAGGAACATTGAGGACTCATCAGTGTGAACCAAAGAATCAATGACAAATAACAGAATATACTGCAACAGCAGCCAATTTAATAAGCAATGCTGTGGGTACCTTCTTCTTCCTCCTCTCATCAGCACACTGGAGGACCTGTCACCTGTATGAGGGAGCAAAGACTGTTCCCACAGAAAGGATGCGGAAGGAGGAGTAAAGAGAAAACTGGTTGTCTCTTACTCACATACCCCAATCCTCAAGCTTCATAGCACTGGAGGGAGAGGAGATGAGACTGGTTTGTAAACTTGAAGAACTCGTAATGAAAGGCGGTAAGAAATCATGGGGTCTGCTATCTATGGATAGCAAACGGAATTTAATACAGCATTATTGAGAACACTGATGAGGGGGAAAATCCTTTGACATTCACAACCTGGCAAGCTGATATGCTTCAGTAAACTTAAAAATGCACACATACATGCGTATGTGCATATATATATATATATATATATATATATATATATATGTAAATAATTTTCTAATCTGGACAAAGAAAAATATGGCCCAAAACAAATTTATATATATATATATATAAAATATATCTGCCTTTCTTTCCTGACCTCATGATCCTCTCTGCTCAGCATCTCCATGAAATCTCTCTTTGCTTTACAAATATAACAAAGTCCAGGTTAGCCTTATTCCATCTCCAGGTCAATTTGAAGTTTCTTTCCTCTGAGTACCTCTTTCCTACTCAGACTGGAGACCCCTAAGGCAGAAGGATATAGTGGTTGTTTGAAGGCCAGTTTCAGCATTCTACCTTGTCCCTTACTTTCTAGCTATCGAGTCTTTAAACCAGTTAGAGGGCATGGTGGCTTTGTTAATGTGTCCATTTAGCCCAATGGGAATGAATTTTCAGAATTTCATCTCTATAAGGATCCAGGTTAGAGAAGCTGTAAGGGGAATGTACAGGAAGTATAAAAGGCCAAGTGAAGCGGCAGCCATTTTTTGTACCTTCAAGCTTGTTACAGGGCACTGGATATGGTGGCAACTCTTGCACATGTCTGCTAATCTTCTGACTTGCCTTCTGGGCATGGAGCAACACCCAGACTTATAGTTCCTTTAGCCCTGTCGAGATTTCTTCTTTCAGTTTTTCTATCAGTTGAGAGTGCAGGTCTGTGGTAAAGCTCACCAGTTTTCCCTGCAGATCATCAGATCATGAAGGTGGGAAGGACAAAGGCTGTAGGATTCAGTGCTTCTTCATGAGTTCCAGTTTTTCCTAGTTCTCCACAATTCCTATTCATCTATTCTTCCCAATACTGTCCCACCTAACCTATTGTGACCTCAGGGCCAATCCCAAAGAATAATCACCAGCCTTTACATGACTTCTTCATCAACTCCCACAGTGGTGCAAGATGTAACCCCTTATTCTATATCACACATTATCTTCAGCTTCTGTGATTTAACACTAATTCATGCAGAGAAAAAAGAAACAATTTTCAGAGATTTGGTGCCCCTAATAGCTGGTAATTCATTACTATCTTTCAGTCCTTCACTTCCTCCTCACTTATACTTTGTCTTTTAGTCAGTATCTCCAGGCAGTCCTCTTCTCTGAAAACTTTATTAAGGTATCCCATATCTATCTTTTTTCCATGGGATTAAATTCTAGCCTACTAGGAACATGTATAAATAACAGACTCAGATTCTACATGTACAGTCTCTTCCAAACATAGCTCTCTGTAAATATTTTTAATCCTGAATCAGGTATTAGTGTTTATAGTACTTAAATATCAAGTGGAATATATCAAGTTCTCCATTACTTTTCTTTGGAAAATTGTTGTTTAACAAATACACCCTTCATAAAAAGTTTATTTCTGTACCTCAAGAGGTATTGGTCTTCAACTTGTTTGGGCTAATAAATTGTGAGAAGAAACAATATTTTGCTGACTCTGTGCCAACATCTTAAGAGGGATAACATTTTCCAGCTAATTCTTGCAATTCTTCTACCACTATAAAACCATGTCCTGGGAAACCAATAGTTCCAGAATGAGGAGACACATGGAATAGACTTAAATTCAACCTACAGTTTGGAACAAGCCTGATCAAACCAGAAGAGCTCAGCTGAAATCATGCAAACTGCAGTCAACCTGGAAATCCATGAAAATAAATGTTTTGTTTGATAACCTAATCAGATTGTGTGATTGTTTGTTATACAGCATTATTGTAATGGCAAACTAGTACACATCATGTATAATGAGAAGAAAATACTTGCCTCTAATAATTCTCTCCAAAGCACTTTCCCAGATATCTGACCTCCTAACAATTCTTATTTATATACAGGGATAACAAGCTAATGCTAAGAGAACAACTTCTGTGATGTCGCCTTTGTAAGTGCTTAATTGATGGCTTAGCACATCATTTATGAAACTGAGAATCTTTGAGAAGTTATTATTTTGTTAGAGAACTATTGTTTAATTAGAGATGACACAAGAAGTCATGTTTCCTATCTTACTTTAAATACACATATACAAAAGTTTTACAACTTTTTCACTTAACAGTAGATTCCAGAATTTTTCCATCTCACTCAACTTTCTTCAGTGCTTTTATAATCATTTTGAGAGGCTATCAGAAAAAATTAAAGCATCAAATGGAGTGGGAGGAGAGACAAATATGCATTTAAGACTCTACCCACCTGCATCTGCATGGCTTATCCAGCACCTGAAGGCTTACCATCAGTAGAGCCTCAGTGCTGTGCAATATGTCCATAAATATAATGAAGACTGAAGCTGTGCATTTGTTCCTTTTGTGTCCCCTTATAACTAACACAGGGTACATATGCATACTCGAAGCATAAGAAACAAGTTAAATTACACTATAGTAAATTTATTTGAAATAAAATATATTTAAATGTAGAGAAAACAAAGAGAGTTATTATATAATCCCATGCTGACTCCAACATAAAGTCCCCCCAAAACCCCAAAATAATGGTAAGTGGTTTTACCCAAGATTTTTTTTCCCTCTCAACAAAACAGGAAAAGCAGTAAAAAATAAATAAATAAATAAGGTATAGAGGTTTCTTTCCTTATGCTGAGCTTTTAGCTCTTCAAAGGAAAAAAGTAAACAAAATAATTTATGACACATTGCTTATTTTACTGATAGCATAAAGTGTATTTAGATTTCTCAAGGGCATTATAAATAAAGTTGTAATAATTCCATTTCCTTCAAGTTTTCACTCCCCTTCCCATTCTGCCACTACCTCCAAAGAAAAACATTTGCCTTTTCCACCAAATATCCAATCTTCCTACCTTTGTCCTTGACATTTTCCCAACATTACAGAGCAACTTGTGTTCAGAGCATCTTACATGAAAATGCATGGCTAGACTCAAAAGACATTCTCTAAGTCAACATATAATTGGCCATATAATGTTCCTGGGGTGAAATGTTAATAAACATAGTGTGGCTAGAATTAATAGCCTTGTACGCTGAGCTTTCACCAAGCTTCACTTAAAAGCTACTATATGATCATGAAAATGTTAATACTAACAATTGCATATTGATCAATTATGCAAGCTAGTCATGATTCCATCAAGTAATTCTCATGATCAACAACCCTCTGTGAGATATACTTTTAATGTCTGCACCTTATAGATGAAGTTACTAGATCAAGAAGGTTTAGTGACCTGCCTTAGAGTCCCAAGGCGGTAAGTGAAGAATCAGCAAATCTGCTCATGTTCTGACACCAAGATACACACACTATAACACTAAGTTTTATGTCTCAAATCCTCATGCTCTGAATAACAATATCAGCTCCTTTAGCTATGATTCATTATGCCCTGCTGATTAAGCCTTACCTGATATGTTGCCTATAGACATCATGAAGTCATTCCACACTAGCATCCAAGAAATGCTACTTCTTTTATTTGTCTAATTCAAGTTAAGTCCACCTGTGATCCCCAGTAGACAAAGTGGCAGGAAGCCCAGGAGCAGTCATTTTTGATGGCCTCCTCCTCTTCTCTACTGTTGACAAGTGTTCCATCATACTTCCTAGTCTAAAGCATATAGAGAAAAGCCCTTTAGCCACCACTTTGTTCCTTCAAAACTGCATTTTCCAATGTCTTGTCTAAGGGTTTGTAATTGGACACACATAATCCAGGTTAATACATAAACACCACCCAGGCTTCTGTCGTCTTCAAGATCTCCCATCCCCTCCCTCCTAAAAGTCAGAGAAATGCTCAGTGCCAGTCTACAAACTGGTGCTTGGAGGTCATTTGTCTTTTTTGTTGTTGTTTTTGTTTTTCTTTAATGGTACCAGAGTTTGAATTTGGGACCTATGCTTGCTAAGCAGGCATTCTACCATTGAGCCATACCCCAGCCTTTTTTTGCTTTAGTTATTTTTTTGGTAGGCTTTCATGTTTTTCCCTGGACAGGCTTCAGACGATGATCCACCTACGGATGCCTTCCTGCATTGCTAGGCACACAGGTGAGTTCACCACCAAGGCTGGATTATTGGTTGAGAAGAGATCTTGCTAACTTCCTCCCACTCACATTCTGGCCACAAAGTGCATTCCTTCTGATCACTGCCTCTCAAATAATGGGATTACAGGTGGGATACACCATGCCTGACATTGGGATTAATTATTCTGTGGTTGATATCTAAGAACTAACACCTCCCACCATGAAGATCTGGAAGAATATTTCTGGATGTTGAACACGGTGAAATCTTCATCCACTCCAGAAAGGGAAAAGAACAAAGTGTATGTTAAAGTCACTATGCTGTGCCAGACATGTTGCCATATCCTAGTCTACACCTCTACAAAACTGCACAGTGGAATTTATTATAGTTGGTTTTTAAATGAACAGACAAAAGATTTGAGAGGTTTTTATAAAAGTCTCCAAATCATGTATCTGTTTCACTCTTTGGAGACAGCCTGAGGAAAGCTTGCAGCTAATCTTAATAATTATTGTGTCTTAAGCTCTCCATCTCCTCTACCAAGGCTGTGTACTAAGCACTTTATATCCATTCATTTCTATAACAACTCTATAACTTTTGTCATTGTCTCTACCTAGGAGATGAGAACCACTGGAGCTCAGAGAAGCTATGTCCTTAGCCCATGGCTACATATCTGGAGAATGGTAGCACCTGGACATGAAGCTCCCCATTAATGTCCCAACTGACTTTTAGCCACTACACAACACATCTCCTCAAGCATTTAAAATGGAGCTACAACCTCAGGGCACAGAGACTGCAGGAGAGAAAGCACAGAAGTGATAGAAGTGCCAATGGATATTTGTGGTGCCCTGCAGTCTTACCACTGAGTATTTTATAGGAATGAGTCACAGACAGAAGAGCAGAGGCCTTACTTGCTTTGTTTTGCAAACAATCCACTGTGTAATAAGAGTAATTATTAGTCATCTGTGACCCTTGTGATGTTGTAGCTTAGTCATTCAATAAGTTTTATAGATCACAAATTCCCAAGCTTCTGGGTAGAGTCACAAGTCACCTAGAGAATCCTTAAATAACTTTCAGCTTCCATGGGACTAGAGGTGGGTCCGGGCAAACTCCAGGAGCTATGAATCCTGCTAATTAAGAGATGGACACCTTGGGGTCAGTAGCATCATAAGAAGTCATTCAGCAGAATGCACATGCATCCTCCTCCATGCACTCTTCAAATTGCCTTTCCAGCAAGCCAAGACACTCCAGGTAGTTCTAAATCTCCTTCAGAGAAAGGAGTTTCATCTTAACTATATATGGTTGACTTTTATGTGAGATGTGGTCCATGTGAAAAAGACAGAAAAAGAAAATACAAAAGATATGCAAATGGTAAAGATATGAAATTCTGACAAAAATAATATGAACACAGACACACACATATCACTTAAATATCTTGATGGAAAATGGAAGTTACAGTGAGCTGATAAGCAATTCATTCATTTTGCTCTTCATTTTGAGTTCTAAGTATACAGCTACCAAGGTGAATGAAGCACACTTGCTAACCCCAAGGAATGCATAGTTTAGCAGGAAAACCGAAACAATATGTATGCAATAAAATCAAAAAGGTTAGTAGGAGAGCTCAGGAGAACTATCTAACCCACACAGAGGCAGAGGCCAGGAAGACTCCTTAAGGAGATGATAGCAAAGCCAAGTATCCAAGTATCTGTCAATTCACAAAACTGTCCAAAGCACCCCCTGGTAAAATGACTGAGGTATGACTTCATAGGTCATAGTCATAGGTATGACTTCATTCATACCTCTGGTGTGAGTAAAGATGCATTAAACTTTAAATAATAAAAACATCGATATTGCCTCATTTAAATAATTACCTCACATAACAAGGGGTAGAGGGAGGCTTCAGAGTTACCAGTTCAAAAATGTAACCCAAGACCCAGTTTTTTTCTACCCCTCCATTTTGAAGTCCACATCAGATTTTCATAACTCCTCAGACTCAATTTCTGCTGCAGTTCAGGAAATGCATGTAGACAAATAATACCCAGAAAAGAAGTCATATCTTCCCAGATGATTCTTTTATGAGAAAAGAAAGCATTCATAAAATCCTCAGCAGGTTTCCCTGTATATCTTGTTAGACAAAATTGAGACTGTATGATTGGATTAGTAAGCTTTAAATAGATGAGGGCGTGACCACACAATGGAAGGTCTCGAGAGCATGAAACACACTTGTTGTATAGGTAGCTCACCTTGTTAGTACACTGGGAGTGGGAGGTAAGTGGAAGACACATATCAAATCTTGAGAAAACTAAATTCTTCTCATTAGAAATTCTGATACAACCTTCTCTGAATTGAGTGGCTATTACTTTGGGGAATATGTTGTTCTTCTGGGATTGGGGTACACCAAAATGCTAAGAATTCTAGCCCTGAGCAGACAGAGCCAGAGAACTTATCTTGATATGATAGACCATTTATGCTAGAAATGACCTAGGGGTGATGATTTTAGAATTCTGGAAACTGCTTTGCCTGCTGCTTTCCTAAGGGTCCTCCCAGCTTTGAACATTGTGTTTCTTTACTGACCACATGTATCTCATAATGCTTCTTGTCACCAGCATTTCATAATACTCCATAATTTTTGGTTTAAGAATCCAATTGGAATATGGATTCTTGAGTAAGCCTAGCAGATACCTTGACAAACTGTAAGCATTAAAATAAAAAGCTGAAGTTAATTTTATGATAGAATATCTGAAAGGTACAAATGACCTTTTAATCCAGTAGCAATACTCCTGGAAATTCATCCTATAAAAATCATTTAAACTATCAGAAAAACTTCAAGCCACAGATTCTCATCAAAATCTTATTTATCAGCATGACAAGTATAAAAAGGTAGATAACCAATGCTAAGATTCTCTTTATGTAAAGTGTGGTATATTCAATTAGTGGATTGCAATCATTAAAATGCGGGAATTTGTTGTTTTGGGAGATGTTAGGGGGATGGTATTTGGATGTTTTTTTTTATTTTGGCTGAGGATAGGACCCAGGACCTTGTGCATTCTAGCAACTACTGGTCTGCCAAACTACATACCAACCCAAAACTATATTTTTAAAGATCTTGTAATATGTACAAAAACCATATTTTACAATATTAGTGAAAATGGTACTAAATTTTATGTATAACATAATCATAATTATGTAAGATAACACCTGATCCATTTAGATAGAAAATAAATAAGAGTGAAAAGAAAAAGACCCACCTGTGCACAGTAGTTGCTTTAGGAAGTGACTTAAAGGTCAATTCTCTTACTTTCTATATTTTTGCATTTCTAAAATATTTGTAATGAGTATATATTGCCTTTATAATGGGAAACACAATAAAAATCACTGATGGATGAATTGATGATTCTTATTAACTTAGTTCTACTTATAATTAATCCATATGAATCAATTAATCCATATTACAACTGGTGACTGCAATAAATCCAGGTATTTAAGAATGAAAGCTGAGGAGATTCCAAGATGTTGGCTACAGGGAGGAAGCAGAAAGTGTGCCGCCTAAAGTAAAATCTTGAAGAGACACCGGAGATACACCTTACAGGAAAAACCACCAAGAAGAGGCAAAACTTTGACTCCTCCACACCTCCAGCCTACACATAGCATTTCCACTTCACTTTAAATGGAGAAACCAGGAGGGCTCCCTTGCCACTGCCAGATGGCAGGGCCCAGACAGCTTGGGAAGACACAGACCACAGGTGAGCTAAGCTGCAAGTGGTACTCCCACAGACAATCCTGGGCCAGATCAGCATAACCCCCTGGACAGACTGACCTCCACCCAGGGAAAAAAAACTGAATAATAAGCAATAACAACAAAAAAGACATGTAGCAAAGAGGACAGGGTGCCCTGAGTGCCAAAGAGGGGGGGAGGGGAAATCACTCATGGAACTGTGAATAAATAAGCCAGCTGGAGAAGGCAGGAGCAGCAGCACATGCCCAGCAACCAGGAGCGGGAAAGCTTGTAAAAGCAGCCATGGGAGGAAACTCCACAGGAGAGGGGGGAAGACCCACTTCCCACATGAGCTGTAAATAAACATGCAGGACTGAAAAAGTGGGTGCAGTATCACCTCCCCCAGTGTGCTTGGAAAGGGGAAAGCTTGTACAGGGGTGGTTGGGCCCAGGAGAACTCTAACTAAACAAAGCCTGCAAGGCTAGGTGAGTGCTAAGCTCACTCCTGAAATCTGCATAAATAACGTCTCCAGCAACAGCAGGGTGACAGCAGCTGGCAGATAAGCCACAGATGGAGATAGCCATTCACAGAACTGTCTCCAGACTCTTTTTTTTTTCTCTCTTCCTCTGATGAGACAACAACCGAACTATATCTGCATGCTGAAAAACTAACTGAAACTGTATTGCATTTGAACTTGGGATGTTTTGTAGGTTTTTTTTCTTTTGTGTTGCTTTGTTTTGTTTGATTTGGTTTGGTTTTTTTTCCCTTTGATGAGACAACGACAGAACTACTTCTGAGACACCACCTCCAGGATTGAAGGCTGAGGGAAGAACACCAAAATTATTAAGACAGAACTTTATTGCATTTGAACTTGGAGATTTTTTTTTAATTCATTTTTCCTTTTTATTTTTTTTCAATCCTCTCTGTCTCTCTAATGCCTGTTCAGCTGACTATTAATTAGTACACTATACTCCCTGTTTATATCTTTGAAACTTTTTTGTTTGTTCTTTGTTTAATTTTTTCTACTTCTTTGTTTATATGGTTTTACCTTTTTCTTTAACTTCTTTGCTTTCCATCCCCTCTCACCCTTCCATTCTAAATATCACCAGTGTTATTATTATAAGTTAGAAAATACTTAATTGCACACAGTACAGGGACAATAACAACACCAAGGGCAATGATGGGAAGACAGAAAAAACAGGGAAATAAGTTTCCCCACAGCAAAAAATTAGTACAGGAACCAGAGAGGAATGAAGAAAACAGATACTCAGATCCAGACTCCAACAAAATGAAGATAAACTATGCCAAAGAAACCAATGAAGCCCACAAGAATAATCTAAAAGAAGAAATACTACAGGTACTCAATGAGAATTTTACAGAGATGATACTGGATAGGGTCAACCAAAATGTACAGGAGACACTTAAGAAATTCCAAGACAACAAAAACAGAGAATTTCAAAAAGCAAAAGAAGAAATAAAGGAAACCATAGAAGCACTGTATAAACACCAAAGTGAAACAAGAACACGATTAATAAACAGATAAATGAACTCAGGACAAAAATAGAAAACATTAAAGAGGAAATGACTCAGGATATAGAAAACCTCAGAAAAAAGAATGAAACAGAATTGCAAAACAAAACAGAAGGCCAATCCAGCAAAAAAGAACTAACAGAAGAAAGAATCTTAGAACTCGAAGATGAAATGGTAATTAAAGGAAAAACTGAAGAACTATTAATTAAACAACTCAAGATCTGTGGAAAGAAAATGCAAGAACTCACTGACTCCAACAAAAGACCAAACTTGAGAATCATGGGCATTGAAGAAGGAGAAGAGGTGCAAGGAAAGGGAATGCATAATATATTCAACAAAATAATAACAGAAATTTCCCAAATCTAGAGAAAGATATTTCCATACAGATGCAAGAGGCCTCCAGAACACCAAACAGACGAGACCAAAATAGATCTACCAAACGGCATATTATCATTAAAACAACAAGTACAGAAACTAGGGAAAGAATATTGAAGGCTGTAAGAGAGAAAAAACAAATAACATACAAAGGTAAACCCATCAAAATCACAGCAAACTTCTCAACAGAAACATTAAAAGCAAGAAGAGCATGGGGTGAGATCTTCGGGGAACTGAATGAAAATAACTTCAACCCCAGGATACTCTACCCAGAGAAACTATCATTCAAAATAGATGGAGCAATAAAAGTCTTCCATGATAAGCAGAAACTAAAACAATATGTGACCACAAAGCCCCCACTACAAAAGATTCTTCAAGGGATTCTGCACACAGAAAGTGAAACCCAACATAACCATGAAAGGGCAGGCAGCACCAAACTACAGGAAAAGAAAAAGCAAGAAAGTAGAGAGTAACCTCAACTTAGGTACACACAATCAAACCTTCAAACAACTAAGACAACTAAATGACAGGAAACACCACATACCTATCAGTACTAACACTTAATGTTAACGGACGTAATTCACCCATCAAAAGGCACCGCTTGACGAAATGGATTAAAAAGGAAGATCCAACAATTTGTTGCTTGCAAGAGACCCATCTCACCAACAGAAATAAGCTTAGGCTTAGGATGAAAGGCTGGAAGAAGATTTACCAAGCCAATGGCCCCCAAAAACAGGCAGGAGTAGCAATACTTATCTCTGACAAAGTAGACTTCAAACCTACATTGATCAAATGAGATAAAGGACATTCCATACTAATAAAAGGGGAAATAGAACAATAAGAAATAACAATTATCAATCTATATGCACCCAATGTCAATGCACCCAATTTCATCAAACTTACCCAGAAAGACCTAAAAGCATATATTAACCCCAACACAGTGGTTGTGGGAGACTTTAACACCCCATTATTATCAATAGGTAGGTCATCCAAACAAAAAATCAATAAAGAAATCCAAGATCTAAAATATGCAATAGATCAAATGGACCTAGTTGATGTCTACAGAACATTTCATCCAACTTCTACACAATATACATTCTTCTCAGCAGCCCATGGAACCTTCTCCAAAATAGATCATATCCTAGGGCACAAAGCAAGCCTCAGCAATTATAAGAAAATAGAAATTGTATCATGCATTCTATCTGATCACAATGCAATAAAACTAGAACTCAACAACAAAAGTAAAGACAAAAAACATGCAAACAGCTGGAAACTGAATAACTCATTGCTTAATTAACAATGGGTCAGTGATGAAATAAAAGAAGAAATTAAAAAGTTCCTGGAAGTGAATGAAAATGAAAACTCAACCTACTGGAACCTATGGGACACAGCAAAGGCAGTCCTGAGAGGAAAGTTTTATAGCCATGAATGCATATATTAAAAAGACTGAAAGATCCCAAATCAATGACCTAATGATACATCTCAAACTCCTAAAAAACAAGAACAAGCAAATCCCAAAACAAATAGAAGGAGAGAAATAATAAAAATAAGAGCTGAAATCAACGAAATAGAATCCAAAAAAACCATACAAAGAATTAATGAAACAAAAAGTTGGTTCTTTGAAAAAATTAACAAGATCGATAGACCCCTGGCAAACCTGACTAAAATGAGGAGAGAAAAAAATCCAAATTAGTGAATCAGGAATGCAAAAGGGGAGATAACCACAAACACCATAGAAGTCCAGGAAATCATCAGACACTACTTCAAGAATCTATATTCAAATAAATTTGAAAATCTTAAAGAAATGGACAGATTTCTAGATACATATGATCATCCAAAACTGAACCAAGAGGATATTAATAAACAGAATAAATCTATAACACAAAATGAAATTCAAGAAGCAATCAAGAGTCTCCCCAAAAAGAAAAGTCCAGGATCCGATGGAGTCACAGACCTTTAAAGAAGAACTGATACCAACCCTCCTTAAACTGTTCCCCAAAATAGAAAGTGAAGGAAAACTGCCTAACACATTTTATGAAGCCAGTATTACACTTATCCCAAAACCAGGCAAAGACACCTCCAAAAAGGAGAACTGTAGGCCAATCTTCTTAATGAACATTGATGCAAAAATCCTCAATAAAATAATGGCAAACCGAATTCAACAACGCATCAAAAAGATCACTCACCATGACCAAGTAGGCTTCATCCCAGGAATGCAGGGGTGGTTCAACATATGAAAATCAATAAACGTAATAAACCACATTAACAGAAGCAAAGACAAAAACCACTTGATCATCTCAATAGATGCAGAAAAAGCCTTTGATAAGATCCAACATCATTTCATGTTAAAAGGTCTAAGAAAACTAGGAATAGAAGCAAAGTACTTCAACATTATAAAAGCTATATATGACAAACCTACAGCCAGCATTATACTTAACAGAGAAAAACTGAACCCATTCCTCTAAAATCAGGAACTAGACAAGGATGCCCACTATCTCCACTCCTATTCAACATAGTACTGGAATTCCTAGCCAGAGCAATTAGGCAAGAAGAAGGAATAAAAGGAATACAAATAGGTAAAGAAACTGTCAAAATATCCCTCTTTGTAGATGATATGATCCTATACCTTAAAGACACAAAAAAAACTCTACTCAAAAGGTCCTAGACACCATCAATAACTATAGCAAGGTAGCAGGATATAAAATCAACATAGAAAAATCATTAGCATTTCTATACACTAATACTGAACAAACTGAAAAAGAATATATGAAAACAATTCCATTTACAATAGCCTAAAAAAAAATCAAATACCTAGGTGTAAACCTAACAAAAGATGTGAATGACATCTACAGGGAAAACTATGAACTTCTGAAGAAAGAGATTGAGGAAGACTATAGAAAGTGGAGAGATCTTCCATGTTCATGGATTGGTAGAATCAACATAGAAAATATGTCTATTCTCCCAAAAGTAATCTACATGTTTAATGCAATTCCCATCAATATTCCAATGACATTCATTAAAGAGATTGAAAAATCTACCGTTAAATTTATATGGAAACACAAGAGGCCATGAATAGCCAAGGCAATACTCAGTCAAAAGAACAATGCAGGAGATATCACAATACCTGACTTCAAACTATATTACAAAGCAATAATGATAAAAACAGCATGGTACTGGCACAAAAACAGACATGAAGACCAGTGGAACAGAATAGAGGACCCAGATGTGAAGCCACACAACTATAACCAACTTGTCTTTGACAAAGGTGCTAGAAATATACAATGGAGAAAAGACAGCCTCTTCAACAAAAATTGCTGGGAAAACTGGTCAGCAGTCTGCAAAAAATGAAACTAGATCCATGTATATCACCCTATACCAAGATTAACTCAAAATGGATCAAGGATCTTAATATCAGACCCCAAACTCTAAAGATGGTACAGGAAAGAGTAGGAAATACTCTGGAGTTAGTAGGTATAAGTAAGAACTTTCTCAATGGAACCCCAGCAGCATAGCAACTAAGAGATAGCATAGATAATGGGACTTCATAAAACTAAAAAGTTTGTGCTCAACAAAAGAAATGGTCTCTAAAATTTAGAGAACACCCAAAGAGTGGGAGAAAATATTTGCCAGCTATACATCAGACAAAAGACTGATAACCAGAATATATAGGGAATTTAAAAAACTAAATTCTCCCAAAACTGATGAACCAATGAAGAAATGGGCAAGTGAACTAAACAGAACTTTCTCAAAAGAAGAAATTCAAATGGCCAAAAAACACATGAAAAAATGCTCACCATCCCTAGCAATAAAGGAAATGCAAATTAAAACCACACTAAGATTCCACCTCATCTCTGTTAGAATAGCCATCATTAGCAACACCACTAACAACAGGTGTTGGCGAGGATGTGGGGAAAAAGGAACCCTCTTACACTGTTGGTAGGAATGTAAACTAGTACAACCACTCTGGAAAAAAATCTGGAGGCTTCTTAAAAAACTAAACATTGATCTACCATATGATCCACCAATACCACTCTTGGGGATACACCCAAAAGACTGTGACACAGGTTACTCCAGAGGCACCTGAGCACCCATGTTTATTGCAGCACTATTCACAATAGCCAAGTGATGGAAACAGCCAAGATGCCCCTCCACTGGTGAATGGATTAAGAAAATGTGGTATTTATACACAATGGAATTTTATGCAGCCATGAAGAAGAACGAAATGTTATCATTCGCTGATACATGGATGGAATTGGAGAACATCATTCTGAGTGAGGTTAGCCTGGCCCAAAAGACCAAAAATCGTATGTTCTCCCTCATATGCAGATATTAGATCAAGGGCAAACACAACAAGGGGATTGGAGTTTGATCACAAGATAAAAGAGAGAGCACACAAGGGAGATATGAGGATAGGTGAGACACCTAAAAAACTAGATAGCATTTGTTGCCCTCAACGCAGAGAAACTAAAGCAGATACTTTAAAGCAACTGAGGCCAATTGGAGAAGGGGACCAGGAACTAGAGAAAAGGTTAGATCAAAAAGAATTAACCTAGAAGGTAACACACACGCACAAGAAATTAATGTGAGTCAAATCCCTGTATAGCTATCCTTATCTCAACCAGCAAAAACCCTTGTTCCTTCCTATTATTGCTTATACTCTCTCTTCAACAAAATTAGAGATAAGGGCAAAATAGTTTCTGCCGGGTATCGAGGGGGTGGGGGGAGAGGGAGGGGTTGGGGGAAGGGGAGAGAAATGACCCAAGCATTGTATGCACATATGAATAAAAAAAACAATAAAAAAAAGAATGAAAGCCATTGCATAACTTGGACCTCCAAACCTTGCTCTAGCTTCTCAAGTTTATCTCTCAATTCCATGTCTATTCATTATGGTCCAGAAGACAATAATTGATACACAACTGCAGAATCTAATGGGTCATCCTGACCTCCTGCTCGTGTTAAAACAATTGTTTTTCCTAATAGGCATCTGTTTCATGCCACCCTTCTCCAGCAGCCAATATCAAAAAGTTCAACACAAACAGCTCATCTGTTCCTGTACAATCCTAGGCAAGTCATTTCACTTCTCAGTTTCCACATTTCTATACAATGGAAATAGTAACATGTACCTTGCTTTTTCTCATGAGTATTACATAAATGTATCTAAGTGCCTGACACACAGTAGGCATACACTCAAAAATTAATGATAACTATTATTTGGATTGATTTTTCCTCTGAATCACTTTATCCCCAACCTGCAGGCAGTTCAAAGTCTGGCACACAGACGTCACTTAGTTTGTTATTGGATAAATAGCTATCACTGGCAATGGTACCAGGCTCTGGCAGGTAAGGACCCACGGTTGTGTGATTTTTAGATAACTTCTCTTTGCAAGAAAATACAAAGAAAGAAGGTAATGGTTAAAGAGAACTTCCTACACAGAGAGCTTTATCGACTTTGATCAAAAAGAGGCTTTGGAAAACTGCCTGCAGGCATCTCTGTAAGTGTTCACACACAAAACAAAGAATATCAGAAAAAAGATGCAAAGTTTTCTTATCCTTTCCTCCCAATTCCCACACCAGGCCCCTATCTCAAAAGAAGGATTTGGTTGTGTTTTTAAATGGGCTTTGCACTTTTAAAAACATCAGCTAAATACCAGTGCATCCCCACAGCTGAATAAGCACAATTAAGATGAAAGATGCCTCCTGGGGGCAGCATATACTGTGATCCAGCTGCCCCTCCCGATTGTGCAACTTCTCTTGTTTGATGAGCGTGGGGGAGGAAGAACACTGTCCTCTGGCTGGCATCATGCAGGGCTAGTGGGTTCAAGTTCACTTTGAAAATGGGGCCATAATGCTAGGGAGCCTGACTAAATTCCATCTGTCCACTCTGCCACCAGTTATAAGGGTACTTGAAGGTTCTTGGCTCAGCTCCTTTAGAGAAGCCAGCCTGCTTACAAGCCAGAAAAACAATCCTCTTTCTTCTATCTGCAAAAGCTTGAAGCAGTTCCTTACCACAAAATGGTCACTCTTAAATAGAAGTAAAACATTGTATATCTGTATCATATTGTTGGTAGACTGAGAAAGGGGACAGTGAGTTGAGATTCAAAAGCAGCCTCACAATAACATATTTAGGTTCAGTGAAAAGACACGCACTTGATAAATTTTCTTCCAAATTCATTAAATTATTCATTCATTCATCCAACAAGCAGTCAATGATGAACTACTTTTCATTTGCCTTTTCACTTATTCATTCAATAAACATTTGCTGAACACAGGATAGATACCATGTACTGTCCTGTGTATCCTAAAGAATATAAATCGTAAGTGCTCACATTTGTTGAATGATTACAATATGCCTGTGATCACCTAAGACCACCCAGCTATGTAGTCATAGAGCCCAGACTATACCCAGGAGCCTGACCTCAGAATTAATACCTTTGACCTCATAATTGCCTTTTGAAGATGCAAAACACCCAGATGTGAAGACACAAAACCTGGCCTCAAAGAGCTTTGCTTTTAGGAGAGCTGGCATGTGTTACATGCCTCAGAGAGGTACAGGAAAAGCAATCAGGGACATATGGAGAAAGAAGAAATTATTTCTTTTTTGCTAGCAAGGAGCAAAGGCTCTTTAGAAACCATGGAATTTGAGGGGATTCATGATGAACAAGTAGAACTGAACAAGCCTTGGTGATCAGAGATGATATTTCTAAGTTGAGGAAACAGAATCAAGCAATTACAAGAAAGAACACAGGGGGTGAGGTAGATGACAGAGAGCTTGTTGGGTTGGAGCATAAATGAACATGAAAAGCAACCGTGGAAAAAAAAACGGGACCCAGAAATTGATGCAAGCGTGAAATGTTAACTTTGCCTGAGTTAACCTTTCCAGGTAACATTCACTCTGCTAAATTACATACTACAAGCAGTTGCTGGCATATGTTGAGAGTATTTACCTCATCACATTGAATGATAAAGCATTAATCTAAAACCCGGAGAGAAAGGTCTTTATTTTAAATATTAATTTAAGACCCAAGCAAGACAGTTCTCCTGGAATCTAAGTCCATCTTAGGAAACTGTCAGGTTGATGACAGCTTGGAAAGACTGGGCAAGAGATTTAAGGAAAGTTTCCACTTTCTACAGATTTCCCTTTGAGTCTGATGCAGAAATCCCAGCTGGGCTCGCTGCAGAGCAGAGAAGGGCAATTATGCTGTATTCACAATGTCTATCCAGTCCACTACTCTCTTGTTTTGTGCCCATGGGGCGGCATTCTGAGATCATTTCCTCCCTCCTGGATCTTTGATGTGGTGCAGGGGAGATGCTGCTCAGAGAATCATGTTTTATATGTCACCATATATGAGTGAACTGGCCTTTCAGTTTATTCACCATGAGTCAGTTCCCAGCAGGCACCATGCTATCCAATCTGTGCTCCTATGTTAAGAAGAGAAAGGGGACTTAAGAAGAAAACAGACTGTACACCAGTTATATGATTGATAATGAATGTTCAGTCTAAAGAGAATACTAAATGATGGAGATGAGGGCATGAGCAGGAGGTGCTTTCAAATGTGCAAAATATAACTAATATGCAAAGACAAACTATATGTGTCTCCAAAGGACAGAACTTTACTAGTCTGCATAAAATTCATATGTACAATATACTAAGCATTGTGATAATTACACATGTAATGTTACATTATCACAAAAAATTCTGCACTATTATGTGCATTAGTAGTCTCATTTTCTTCTTAAAGATTTCTGTCATTTAGGAGTCCCAGAAAGGTTGGGAAAGTCACTAGTGTTCTACAGCTAATAAGTGGTAGAGTTAGAACTCAAATATTCATCGGTCTTACTCTACTTTGAGCTCCCCAGGCTACACCTCACTAAAACATGCATTACAACACTTTACTATTGATTACCATAGGGGACTGATAGGGAGGAACTACAAGGAAGCACATTTTAGCTCAATATAAGTAACTGTCAAACTTAACTGAGTATCTTTGGACAGATTATGTTCACTCCCTATACCTCAGATGCCTCTTCCAAAAAATGGAGTAATACACATGATCCCATTACACTAATCCTCAAAGTAGCTCTCTATAATCTATAACATTTCACTAGGATGAACAACATTCATTCACTTTCATGATCCAGCTCCTGCCCATCTCTCCTCCTCGCCTTCCACCCACCTGCACTCATATCCTCTCCTCCAGCTCTACAGAACCACCTGCTGGTCTCCTAATGGAGGCCACACTCCAGAGGCTCCACATATACTCTTCTCTCCACTTGAATAAAATTAGGTGATTGGCTTTCCTGCAAGCTGATATTTTAAAATATGTTTCAACATTTACTTGGTATTGGTGGAGAGAAAATACTTTAATGCTTTCTATTCATTAAAAAGTCAAGTACTTACATTCTTTAGATTGATAAATAGTGTTTTGATTCCTGCCTCACCTGTTTCTTTAAGTTCATTTGGAACAAAAGGCCACTCTGCAAACGTACTGGTGACCATGGAGAATCTATTCAACATTCCACAGAGAAGATGGTCAGGGACATTTGTATTGCATAGAAAACAGCATTTCACAGGAAGTAGCTCTCTGCTACAAGTCTTTTCTCACAGGCATCTCTTCTCAGCCAAATCAATGCTGCCTTTTCCAGCTCTTCACCTGCCCTCCATGCCCAGGCAAAAGCCTCCTGGCTCTCTCTCCCACTCTGAGATAGAACAATCCACTCTGTCTACCTTCTACTCTAAATGTTCTTCCTAAATGTCTTTTTTTCAAGATGACTCTTAAAAGCAACTAATCCACATTTACTCATAATCCAGTGGTTTCCAAAGCAAAGAATTCATTTCTTTGCTGATAGGAAGATGATTTTCACAGTATTTTAAACAATGAAGCTTGTTTTTGTGTTAATAGTCTATACTTATTTTCTTGTGTTGAATACCCAGGGACCTTGAGATACTGATTTTGTAACCATTATTCTATAAGATGAAGCTGAATAAAATAGTTGTTTGACACATTTTAAACTTTTTTTTATTGTTGTGCTGAGGTTCCCATACTTCTTCCTAACATTTTTCAAGGGTTAAAAGCTGCTATACTGAGAATGAAAGGGTGTTTATGACTATGACTAAAAAGAGGGTCTTTTCTTTAATATTATATACTAAATTCAAGATAAAAATTTATTATATGCATCAATAAAAGAGACCAAGTCACATGCTTCCAAACCCAATGGGAAACACATGCGTAAACCTAGGCCAACTGTCATTTTATTCCAATTTCTTTTACAGATACTTTGTGTCCCTTGTAAAATAGAGCCTCAGCTAACAACCCAACTATCTTATATTTGTCCAGACCTGTATGAGATGAAGCTGAGGAGGCATGGCCTCTCTGGGAGGCCTGCCCCATCCTTGAACCTGCCCACCTTCCTTCAGTATTCTCCAATTGTTTTGGACTTCAGCACTATGATTATTTTATGGCACCTGCCATTCTTATCAATTTACTTATCAATTTATCTGTCTCTTTCCACTAGATTGTATAGTCCTAAGGACAAAGACTTTTGTCTGGTCCATCTCTGACTGCATAGTTATGGGATGGAAATGGAAATAGAGGATACTCATAAAAAGTGTTTGTTTATTAAATTGAACAAATACTATTCAAGAATGAATATATAAATCTTAAACCTGCTGAAACCACCATAAGAAAGGGACTAAGGTAAAATGAAGAAAATTAGAGGAGATAAACCAATTGGGGATATAACACACATATGCATGGAAATATCGCAAGGAAATTCCCTGTGTAGCTATCTTTATCTCAAACTAGAAAAAATGTCATGTTTTTCTTTTTTACAAAAAATCAGAGAACAGGAGGGCAGAACATGTCCTGCCCAAGGGGGAGGATTGACCTCAGTGGGAAGGGAGAGGTGGTAGGGAAAAAGGGAAGAAGGATGAATATGGTGCAAAAAATGTGTACTCGTTTGTAAATACAAAAATGATACTGGTTGAAACTGTTCCATGAACCAAGGGAGGGGAGAAAAAAGGGTAGTGGTGGAAGGGGTGATTTAAAGTACGATATAGTTGAAACATAGTAAGAACCTTTGTAAATGCATAATGTACGGCCACCCAGCACAACAATAAAGGAAAAATAAATAAATAAATAGAACAAGGACATCTTTTTTCAAGTGTTCTCTAGATAAATACATATGTACAAATGCACATATACATATACAAATATACAAATATATACTTACACACATTTTATAATATATGTGCATACTTTCTTATATATTCTTTTATATTTTCTCAAAATCTTGATTTTTGAGAAAAGTGAGAGCAAAGACTGAATTTGAAGGCAACCTGCCCTGTATTCCTCACTTTAAACACAGGAAAAGGAAGCTGGTCTTGACCCAGTCTTAGCACAGAATTCTCTATAGGTGAGAGAAATATGAAATTGAGAAAACAGGAGGTGATTTGTAAGGGAAAATGAAGCACAGGCATGTTGGATTCCCCAAGGTCCCTAAACTGGTAGTTAATTGAATCCAGTGTTCCAAGACTTTAATTTCAAACGAGGTCTTAGGGAGAAACAGTCAGCTGCTTTCCCTCAGGCAAAATGAAAACCCTTTTCCTTAACTCTGACACTTAGCTAAGCTCCCACTTTTGCCTTAATCCTTGTGCACGTGGGCCAAAGCCTCACCCTAGGGGGCTTTGGAAGCCTCTGAGCCTCACTTAGTCAGTCCCATCTATCCTGGACCCCAGCTTATCTGCAAACCTCTGTAAGTATTCTTTAATTCAAAGCTCTCTGCATAAAACACTAGACTTGCCAGCTCTGAGTCCTTGCCAACTTGTGGCAGGCCATATATGGATTCCAGGTCTTGATTTGGAGCCATGGTGCAGAATGAATCTCTCCATCGTTCACTGTCATTTGTTTTGCCCCATTATCATTTCCATTGTCCTTTTTTACATTAGAGTGGCCTCATCCATTCAAAAGTAAATATTCACTATGTGCTTAAACCAAAAGTATGTAGCAGAATACCAATAGCCAACACATTGAATTTACTACACATTGTAACAAAAATTACATCAAGTAAAAAACACCTAGATCTTTCTCAAATTTAATCTTCCCAAAAATCCTATATTGTATGTGGGATCGCATCATTGCTTCCCAGAAGAGGAAATAAGAGTGGGGAGAGTGAATGCCGTTCTGAATAGGTTGGGATAATTTGTCTTCAGGTAAAAGAAAAACCAAGCTGGCAAGTCTTAAACAAAGGTGGAGATGTATAATCTAACCCACAAGAAGAACAGAAGGAGGCAGCTCCAGGATTGATAAATTCATTGCCTTCACAGCTGCCAGTTCCAGCTATTCATCATAGTCCTCAAGCTGGATCTTCTGAGCTACAACAAGGCTACAGAAGTTTCAAGAGATTCATACATAGTATTCTAAAAGAAGAGACCAAGAACACATCTTTTCTTTGTGCCTGTATGTTTCTAGCACCTTTGTGGAGAATTTTATAGATATGGATAGGCAGATTTATTTCCAGAATCTCTATTCTATTCCTTCATTCTGTGTGTTGATATTTATGCCAATAGCTTGGGAAAGGAATGTTGCTGTGGTTTGAATGTATTCCCCAAAGAGGTGATTAGATGGATTAAGGTAGGCGTGGGCTTCCTACAAAACAAATTCAACTCCCTCTTTCTGTCTTGTTCTTTCATTCTTTCTTCCATTCTGCTTTTTGGAACAGGAAAATACCACAAGAAGGGTCTGACCAGATTCAACACCTTAATATTGGACTTCTCAGTCTCCAGAACTGTGAGAAAATAAATTCCTTTTCTTATTAACTAGCTAGTCTATGGTACTCTGTTTTAGCAACACAAACTGGACTAAAATAAATGGCCACCATGCAGTCCATCCCCAAGATTCCTCACGATGAGAGTTCATAGTGGGAAGTTGCATGTTCCATGAACAGAGATTCAGGAAGGTATGGAGAGGTCATGGCCTGGAAAGGAACATCCAGGTGCCTCTGTTGTTAAGTGAATTGAGAAAAGGCACTGGTCTTGAGTTAAACTAGGTCTTCTCTTAGTTTCATAACTTAATAGCCTGGACTGGTTTCCTAATCAGTGAAATAAAGGAGTTAAACTAGATTATGTTTAAGTTCTTTTCAGCCATGACATTCAATGTTTTAAAACCAAGACCCTGAGGTCTACTCTTGTCTCTGGCTTTTTTTCCATGTACAGTTGATCATGTGTGAATCTAGGTGAAGAGAGCAAGGTAACGAGGATAATGAGTTAAAATTATGCTTCCATTCAATAATTTGGTTTAAAAGTGCTTTCATATCTACTATATTGACTCTTTCTTATAAAAACGCTGTGAGGGTCCTGACTTTCCCAGTATTGGAAAAGGATAAGCTTGTCTAAAGTCACTCAACTAAGTTGCAATTCTAGAACTGAAGTCAGGTATTTAGCTCCACTCAGTGCCCTAGATTCCGACTGCACAAACCCAGGACTCCTCTGCTTCACAAATGCTGAGCCCTGACTTACCATTTATCTGAAAGATGAGAATGCAGACAAAACTATCAACTAAGATCACAAAGGCCCTTGTGACTTACTATTGTTATAACTTATCTATAAGGAATCTAGTATAAAGAAAAAGATAAATTTTTTTTCTGAAAGACAGTGAACTACTAATCATAGACAATATTCAATCATCTAATAAGTGAACTCCTGGTTAGACTGATTCCTGTAGGAATCAGGATTCAGATAAGGATTACCCTTCAATATCTATTGAGATGTTATTTGCATAAAAGCAATTTGAGCTTGTGTGGAAGATTTTTCTTTTATGGCAAAAATAAATTTTAAAAATCTATGTGCCAGCAATAAACAGTTGGAATTTGGAATAAAACAAAATACTATTTACAATGGCATCCTCCAAAAATGGAAACCTTAATTAAAATATAACAAAATATGTACAGGATCGACACAAAGAAAAAACTACAAAATTCTGACAAGAGAAATAAAGAAGATCAAAGTAAATGGAGAGATATTTCATTGTTCATGGATAAGAGGATTCAAAGATAATAAGAGGTCATTTCTTCCCAACTTGGTCTGTACATGTATCACAATCTTAATCAAAATACAAGAAAATTGTTCTTTGAATATTTATAAACTGATTCTAAACTTTATATATAAAGGCAAAAGACTCAGAATAGCACACACAATACTGAAGATGAAGAACAAAGAAGACTGACACTGCCCAACTTCAAGATTTACCATAGAGCTATAGTAATAAACACTGTATCATTTAGGAAAAAGAATTCACCAGTAAGTGAATGGAAAAGAGTAGTTCAGAAGTAGAACAAACAGATATAGTAAATTAATCTTTGACAAATGATCAAAGGAAAATTAATGAAGAAAATTAGTCTTTCCAACAAATGGTGCTGGAAAACCTGGGCATCTACATGCAAATGTAAATATTGAAATCACAAATGTTAGGTCTTTTTAGAAAATAACTTAAAATAGAACATAGATATAAATGTAAAATGCAAAACTATGGAATATAACACAGAAGAAAATCTAGGTGACCTTGACTTTGATTATTTTTTAGATACAACACCAAAAACACAACCCATGCAAGAAGAAATTAACAAATTGGACCTCATTAAAATTAAAGAGTTCTGCTTTGCAAAGATTGTATTAAGAGAATTAAAAACAAGCCATGGACTGAGAGAAAATATTTATGAGACACATAATTGATTTAAAAAGACTTGTAGTCAAAATAGACAAAGAACACTTAAACCTTAAGAATGAGAAAACAAACTACCCAATTTAAAAATGGGCCAAAGTGAGCCCACTGTCAGTGGCTCATGCCTGTAATCCTAGGCAGACATCAGGAGAATTGTGGTTTGAAGCCAACCCAGGCAAATAGTTTGCAAGACCCTATCTCAAAAACCTCATCACAAAAGGGGCTAGTGGAGTGGCTCAAGGTGGAAGGCGTTGAGTTCAAGCCCCAGTACCACCAAAAAAAAAAAAAAAAAACCAGTGGGGCCAAAAATCTGAACACCTCATGAAAGAAAGTGGACAGATGTACAGATAAGTATATGCTTAGTAAACCTGTTATGGAATTCCAAATTAAAACACAAGAAGGGCCACTTAAGACATCTCTACACACGTGTGAGGATAGCTAAAATTTAAAGCGCTCACAACACTAGCATGTGCTTGAAGCAGCAGAACTCTCATTTATCACTGGTAGAATTTGGCAGACAACTTACCTGTTTCTCACAAAAGTAAAGATACTCTTACATACATATAATCCAGCAACCTTGTTCAGGGGTATTTGCTCAAATGAGTTGAAACCTTACATCCACAAAAAAAAAAAGAAAGAAAAAAGAACCTATGCATATAAGTCATTCAAGGCCTACCTTGATAGCAAGTTATTGCCAAAACCTGGAAGCAACCAAGGTTTCTTCAATAGGGAAATGGAAGCTGGGTGCTGGTGGCTCACACCTGAAATCCTAGCTACTCCGGAGGCAGAGATCAGGAGGATAGCAGTTCAAAAACAGCCCAGGCAAATAGTTTATGAGATCTTATCTCGAAAAAAGTCATCACAAAAGGGCTGGCAGAGTGGCTTAAGGTGAAGACCCTGAGTTCAAGCCCCACCAGATCCAAAAAAAAGGGCAATGGATAGACAACTGGCACATCAGTATAGTGGAATGGTATTCAGGATAAAGAAGAAATGATTTATGTAGCCATGAAAAGATATGGAGGTAAAGAGGAGTAGTGGAGGGGGTGAATTCAAGTATGATGTAGCTGATACAATGTAAGAACCTTTGTAAATGCCACAATGTACCTCTCCATAGCACAACAATAAAGGAAATATATAATATAAAAAAAGATATGGAAGAACCTCAAATGCATATTGTTAAGTTAAAAAAAAGGCACAAAAAAAGAAAGGCTATATGATTCCAGTTCTGTAACATTCTGGAAAAGATAAAACTACATAAACAGTAAAAGGATTAGTGGTTGTCAATGGTTCATGGGCAGGAAAGAAGTGGTACACAGGGGGATTTTAGGTCAAGAAATCCATTCTATAAGACATTGAAATAGTGGATGCATACAGTGTACATCTCATTTGCCAAAACTCTTTGAGATGTACAATACAGAGTCATCCAATGCAAATGCCAGCTTTCAGTTAATAGTTGTATCAATATTGGTTCATCAGTTTTAAGCAATATACTACACTACTGCAAACTGCCATAAATGAGCAAAGATAGAAGAGGGCAAAGATAGCTGATATGCTCTGGGCTGCTCCAGCAACACCTCATGCACACATACTAGGAAATTCTGACAGCCAGAAGCATGTCCCTGACATTTGAAAGCTGTCAGCAATTCTCTTTCTTCTGAGGAGGCTCAAATTCCTCTATAAAGGAAGATGTGCCTTAGGGAAAAATATTTACAGGGCATTTTAATTAGAATAAGGTAAAGATCCTTTTCCGAAACACAAAAACAAGAAAACAGTCACATGTGTGAGATACATGATTGTTGGCTAAACAGGGCCCAGAATTTAGAGGAAGACTTGGTTATTCTCTTGCAAGTCTACCAGAGGAACAAGGACCTGGACCTACAATAATAGAAACCTATATATTCAGGTCACTCCATCTCAGGGCAGTAAAAGAGCTGGGCATCATGCCTAAGAAACAGGTGAAGGAAAAGGAGAAAACAACAGTGCAGGGCTTCTGTGTAGCTGGGCTTGGGCTAACAATACTAGGACTAACTGTATCTAGAGATATTTGCCTGAATTGTTAATTCTTTCTAATTGCACCAGCCTTCAATAACACTTTACAAACTTCACTGTGGAGGATTTATGGGAAGAACTTATTTATGTTTAAGAAAAAGCATTGTACAAAAATGAAAAACAGGTCAACCTAAGGGAGGTCACTAACAGGAGAGGGAGGATAAAGGAAGGAAATAAAGAAGGTGAATATGGTTGATGAGCTTTCTATACAAGAATGAATATAGAAATTTTAAACCTAATGAAATCACAATAAGAAGGGGAATAAGGTAGAAAGGAGAAAATGGGGGGACAAACCAATTTGAGTTATAATGCATACATACATGGAAATGTCATAATGAAGCTCCCTATATAACCATCTTAAACAAACAAAAATGTCTTTTTTTTGAAAAATATAGGACAGGAAGGTAAACTAGTTCCTATCTGGGGGGTGGAACCAGTGGGAGGGGGGAGGATATAAAGAAAGCATGTAGGAAGGTGAGCATAATGGAAATATTATGTATTCATGTATGAAAATGGAAAAAAGAGACATGTTGAAACTATTCCAGGAATGGGGATAAAGGGTATATAAAGGAGAATGATGGTGGGGTGAATTTAACTAAGATATATTATAAGAACTTTTGGAAATGTCACAATGTACTCTCAGTACAATGATAATATGATAGTAAAAAATTAAAAAAGAAAAAGCATTGTAGAAGGAATAATAGCTTTGAGGAAGGTCAGACTTGAAGAAGCCAAAGACAACCTGCAAATACTCTGAACCTAGAAAGGCAGGGTAGCCTGTGGCTACCTCTCCCAAATTCATATGCTGAAACCCTAACCCACAAGGTGATGGCTTTAGGAGGTACAGCCATTAGAAAGTGATTAGTTCAGATGGTAGGGTTGTTACTGTGGAATTAGTGCCTTTAAAAGAGAACTCCAGTGAGGAGTTAGATATCAGAAACTCAGAAGAGGTCTTCACCAGAATCTGCCCATGATAGAACCCTAATCTCAGATTTCTAGTCTCCAGAACTATGAGTAATACCTTTCTATTGCTATAAGCTGCCCAGTCTATAGTCTTTTCTTATAGCAACCCAGACTGACTAAGACTGCCTACATTTGAATAAGTGGCTCAGATAATAAGGGGTATGGAGGTTTTATAAAAGAAGATAATATTAAGAGGATTTAGGGGAGCCCTCTTGACCACACCCTGAAAATGTGTAAAATTGCCATGCTGGTGGTAAAACAGCTTGCTTCAGGTGTGCAAATGTGTCCCAGAGTGACCTATTTAATAAAAAGTGAACTTTACCTTCAAAAAGCATCCGATATATCTTTTCCACTCAGTTTGATTAACAAAAACATTGTCTCCTTATGCACATTCTGGAACCAGTTTGTTATCCAGGAGATGACCCCCGTCTCTCTCTCTCTCTGTGTCTCTCTCTCTCTCTCTCTCTCTCTCTCTCTCTCATACACGCACACACACACACTCACACATACCCACTCACCCTCATACCCACTGTGTAGGTCTGACTGTGTAGTTGCTGAAGGAATTCCAAAGCATGTCTGGATCACTCTGAAGTTATTTTTCCTTCCCAGGCTTGAATGCAGAATTGTGTTTTCATATTTCTTTCTACTCAAGTCCTGTGGATCTGCTTAATAAGATTCAGACTTTCATTTTTTCTGTCTCAGGAACTGAAGAAAGAGAAGTCTCCAGGGGTCGACCCTGCTTGAATTCTCAGCAGACTTGACAATGGAAAGTTCAAACATTCTGGCCTCCAGTCATTTTCTAAAACAAACAAAATCAAAGCAGCCTGGTAGCTTATTTCATGACTTACACGATTAAAATCACTCTCATTTTTTCTTGCATCTTTTTCCTACCTCTTCTATACATTCTTCAAAAACATACGAGTCATGTGTACACTTGGAATTCTACAGGTGATTCCCTAAATGTCAGTGTGAAATGTCAGTAGGTAAATTAAGTAAAAGTTCTGGCTGGGGAAATAAATGGAGATGGAGAACTGCAAAAGCTGCCTTTACAAAGCTGGTTTCCCCCAGAAGAGGGGCCAGAGAGGTGAGGCAGTTGTCAAGGACAAATCTTGCTATCAAGGGCAAAAAAAAGTCTGAAAGGCTTCAGGATGGGGTAAAGGCACAGCTGACAATCAGCACCCCATGAGGATGACACTCAGAAGCAGAAGGAAGAGATCATGTTAGTTAGGCAGGCAACTGTCCTAGGGTCTAATCTAGCTAGGGTGGGCACTGAGCCTATCATCTTTGTGATGGACTAATCAGCACCAGGTATTCACATGTTCCTCCTGGAGTCTCCCCACCCCTTCTTTTACCTACTGGGACCTGGCCTTTCCCTAGAAACACTGACACCTTTGCAGTCATCTCAGATAGGATCTGCCCATTCTCAACATGTCCCTCGATGTGCCATGGAAGTGTGCTCAGCCTGCTGGATCCCCACGTTATCCCAGTGGCCTACATTCTATGTCAAAGTCCCTCTTGTTTGAAGTTCAGGTTCTCCAACTAGACTACCTCTAATCCTAACCTCTACCTGGGTATCACTCACTCTAGGATGACCTGATCATGACAGTGGTACTTAACCACAGTTTCCACTTCAGCTCTTATCACCTCACCTGACTTCTACATCCATCATGGCCAACCTGTACCATCTCTACACTTCCCAGATTCCCAGTTCTCACTTCTTAAAGTCCCTGATCCCTCTCTGTATAGCTCTCCCTTTCACTCTACATACAATGATGGTTATCAGCATATGACATTCACCATGCCCTGTCCATGGTGTGATAACACCAAAGAGAACACAGACTCTGCCCTCCAGACATTTACAGTCTAGAGGAAGAGGGTCACATAAGAGCACAGCACATAGCTCCTCAATCTGGTAGGAAGGATGTGACAAAAGGGACCCTCCCAGTAGAAAGGTAGGTCTACAGGGTTGAGGTGGGAGATATTCCTTCTGGGCTCTAGCAGCATCCCTCAGTGGCTTGGGGTGAAGCAAGAGGGGTCCACCTCCATCGGAATGTAGGGGAGACTAGCATTAGCTATGCAGTGCCTTGTAAACTTTACTGAGGTCTGGATTAAGTTTTCAAATGAGGAAAAGCCTGATTATCAATATTCAATCATAAAGACAAGGGACCTTATTCATCTCTAGAACCTGGCATCTAATATGGTGCTGGCTCATAGCAGGTGCTCAGTAAATATTTTCAAACAGCACTCAGCAATCAGGAACACGATAGAGAGAAAAGCTCCAGAACAATCCACAGGACACAATGCAGGCAGCCTGGATACTTAAACAACATCTTTGTGGATGGACTCCTAACACACTCCACAGTTGGTTTTCAGGTACCAAGCCAAACTGAAACTGAGTTGGGGGATGAGGAGTGTTAGGAGCTGTGTAGACACAGAACGACCAGGTCTAACATGGTGTCATGCTAAGTCAGAAGCAGCTTGTAGCACCAAGAGTAGCTTGCAGCATAATCAAATTGGTTTTCGGCCAGGAAACCTCTTCTACACTTTTGTTGCTTGTTCTGGGAGCCAAACAGCTTCTGGGGTTCTGGGACATGAGACTGTACAGCAAGGACCTCTCGGATTCTGCAAAGGAAACCAAAGACTCATGGGATATTTCTGTCAGCTTTAAAATGACAACAGAATTTAGGTGAACCAAAGATTCCTTATTTTTTCTGGAATTAGAACCAACTCAGCATGTTAACACTGATCATGTGATTCAGACACTGTGATTAGAAGTTCTAAGTACATTTCAGCACATTTAAACAGAGAAATGGATTGAATATTTATTATCAAATGTAGTTTGTGTAACAAAACCTTTAAAAAATCCTGTACTTTGCAAGCAGTTAATAAAGGGGGCATCTTTGGTGTAGAATGGTTGGAAATCACTTGACAAGAAGCTAGAAGAAGCATCTATGTTTCATCAGCTCATTACATGGGGCCAGAGGCATCTCGTTTCTGCTGAGGAGAGGCTGACAATGTGTGTAAATCCCAGTTCTTATTCTGGGAAGCACATGCCCTTGGGCAAAAGGAACTGGTTTACAAATCACACATTTGTCTTTCCCTTTCTGTAAGGAGCATGTTGAGAGTAATTAAGGAGTTAATGAGGGTTCTCTGGATGGAGTATTCAGCTGTGTTCCTTGCCCATGGTTCTGTCTGTTACTTAATAAGAAAGCATAAGCTTTAGATATTAACAAACTCGGGTTTGAAAGCCCGCTCTTCCCCTTACTACGCACGTGAGTTTGGACAAATGTTGCTGTGAAGACAAGTAGCTGCAAGTGTCAAAATGTCACTAAATATTGACTTAAAAATAGGGCTTCTTTTTCTCAGAAAACAAAAAGTCAAGTACAGTAGTCTTGAGACAGAGTAGCTCTTAATAGAAAGTATGCTGAACAGTAACTGTCTCTTTTTAAGAGGAAAACGTGCTTACTTGGAAGCGCTGTTAAGTAAGTTTCTGCCTATGTGTCCTCGTTAGTATACTACATGGATAGTCTTGTAAAAGAGTCAGTTGACAAAGAATTGACATTCACAGAAAGTGTTAATCATGTATATAAAAATATTTTCTTTAAATAGAAATAAGCACTCTAAAATTAAAAAAGTAACGAATCCTGTTGAAGTCCGATAAACGTGTAAATTAGCTAAGATGTTTTTGTTATAGACCTAGTAATTTGTTGAAATAAAAAAAAAGAAACAGAAAGAAAGGCAGGAAGGAAAGAAGGGAGGGAGGGAGAAAAATCTCACTGGTACCTTTTGATTTGAAAATTGGAAAATGAAAGTAAAAATGAGCAAGCATTTATTCTGCCTCTTCTATGCAAAGCACATGAAAGGATATACAAAGAGTTAATGAAACATGGTTCACTTTATAGAAATATTCTGCTCTAAAAACTGAAGAATGGTAAAATTAGAAACTCACATTTGTGACCCTTATTGAAATCATGGGTCTAGGAATGACACAAATGACGACTAAAATTACAGAAAGTCCATTAGACAGGATGGAAAAATATGCCACCACTTGAAGATTGTAGCATTCTTGTCAAAAACTCCAACCTGACTGAAATCTACCAATGTTCAAGATCTAAATACCAAGTTACATGATAACAGAGGGGCAGAGAAGCATGTTTAAATTATGTCATAGGCAAAATAACTAGGTTTCTTTCTTCTACAAATAAAATTCAAGGGGAGGAAAGGTGACTGAGGCAGAGAGAGAAGAGATTTTAAATGACTGGGGATGCTGTTGAAACTTACTTGAGGGACAGAAAAAGCTATAAAATGATTATGGTAAGTAATTATTTTAATTGCTCAGATATAAAAATAGTATTGTCATTTTATTTCCTTTGAAGGTATTTTCCTTTTAGATACATGGCAAAATCCATATGTATTAATTTATATGGTATCTGGAATTTACTCCAAAATAATCCAGGGAAAGGAGGAAGTGCTTGGATGACAAAATGTGAGCCCCAAGTTGATAACTGTTGAAATTGATCATAGGTACATGGGAGTTTAATACACTGTTCTCTCAATGTTTTTATATTTATGGACTTTTCCACAATAAAATTTAAAATATTAACTAACTTCAGAATTAATAGTATTAGGCAAAAATATCATTGAACTTAGCACAAAGTGAAGGAAAAAACAATTCTAAGCTGATCATTTCCTTCATATAACTGGCTGAGATTTCTTCCTATTGTCCTAACAAGTAGGCCTGGGAGCTAATATCAGCACTAGTCACTCTTATAATAAAAGTTATGATATGGCAAAACTTATCCTTTCCACTCAAGTCTCCACATGATTTTCAAAAAAATCTAAGTTTGAAAATCTCTTCAGATATTATTGCAAATACCAAACCTGCATGATTCTACTTTACCATGCAAATCAATGCATAATTACCCCAAAAGGATCAAAAGCAGATAGAGAATGACCAAAAGTTTCAATAGAGATTACTTTAATTTAATGAAATGTTTTCTTTTTTCTGCATGTGATCTGAATTACACATTTACATATATTTTTACATAATTGTAAAATTTTATAAAAAAAAGAAAACGTGACCATAGTAAATTAAAATAACTTGTAAGATAGCCCAAGTTATATTTGTCTATTTGCTCAGTCAACAAATGATTGAGTGCCTACTCTCTATCAGTCATAGTCCTGGGTCCTATAGAAGCAGTGCTGAGAACAAACACAAGACACAGCTTATGCCTGGTGGAGCACAAGGCATGGGGAGGCCTGAGGAGACAGAGCACATGCCATACAAACCCACAAATAACTGTAAATACAATCTGGATGCATAGCAGCATTATTCACAATAGGAAAAAGGTGGAAGCAACCCAAGTGTATATCAATGGATGAATGGATAAAGAAAATGTAGCATACTTAAGCCTGAATATATTCAGGCTTAAACCGAAAGGAAATTCTGAAACATGCTACATGGGTGAATAGATGAGCCTTGAAGACATTATGCTAAGTGACACAAGCCAGTCTTTGAAGGAAAAACAGTGTATGGTTCCATCTATATGAGGTATTTAGAGTAGTCAAGGTCAAAGATACAGTAGAATGGTAGTGAAAGGAGGTAAAGCAACACTATTCAATAGATAGAGTTTCTGTTACTTGTAAAATGCAAAGATATGGATGGTGGAGATACAGCACAAGATGGTGAATGTACTTAATGCAACTACACACTTCACTTAAAAATAGTTAAGTGGGTAAATTTTATGTTATATGTATTTTACCATAATTAATTTTTTAAACTACAACTTGGGGTAAATGTCACCAAGGAGGGGCACGTAGCTGATCAAGTGGACACTCTTGGCAGCCTCCCAGCATCCAGTCCCCCAATATCTTCTCCCTAATGTAACCTCAATTTTGTTGAGAAATCCATTTCTCTTCAACATTCTCATTAGATCCAGGAGATACTAATGCCTCTTCTATCTCTATTGGATGATCCCAAATAATCTAAACAGATCACACATGATACTTGTCTGACAACTAGAATTGGCCTAAAGAGTAATTTGATTATGAACTATGTTTGCCTGACCACACTGAAATATAGCATTTATAGTCCATGTTGGAAGAAATGGAACCAAGGACATGTATTGGCTCCATTGCTCCTGGCAGTCATATTGTGAACATGAATCATCTTTAGGCTGAAAGTAATATAGGGGACAAATCCTGGGAAAACTCAAAAAATCTTGTTACAGAAAGAATTTTATGACATTGCTGAACCACTGGAGCAACCAACTCTGTAGTATTTCCTACCTCTGGACTTACTGCTATGCCAGATAGTGCATGTCAACCATCAGTTTCTAATGGTTTGACCAAAATCTATCTGAAATAATAATGCTAAAACCTATAAATAGGGACAACTGGCCTAACTGTAAAGATCGGAACAAATAGTGTCCAGGCTGAGGCAACACCACATAAAAAGACCCTGTGGCAGAAGACAACAGAGCCCTATCCAGGAGTTTCAGGAAGGGAAGAAAATCCAGGTTTGCTGAAGCACAGGAGGTGGACTCTGATAAAAAGTGAAGCTGAGAAAAAGGAAGCCAGACCCTACATGCAGGTCCATTGGAATTTGTGTCTAAATCCTAATGAGAGACAGGTGCCATTGAAGTGTTTTATCCTACCAGGAATACATGACCAGATTTGCTTTTGGGTGGATACTATGATGTGGAGAATTTATTGTGGAGAAAGGACACCTTGGAGCCGGAGAAGCAACAATTCAGGCAGAAGGTGAAGACAGCTAAGTCTAGGGTAGTAGCTGTAGATATGGAAGCAAGTAGATTTATGAACTTTATGAAGGCAGTATCAATGGAATTTGGTGTTGAATCAAATCTATATTGTGACAGGAACGGACATGAGGCAGAGGGAAGTGCTGGGGATTACTTCTAGCTATCTGGATATAACAGAATGAGAGAGAGAGAGAGATGTTCACTTTAAACTAGGATAGGACTAATACCTAGCTAAAACTTGATTTGAGTGGCACTCAATTATGACTAATAGAAATAGTAACAATTACCACTTTCAAGCATTTGTTATAGAACAGACTCTACATTATCCTTTATATTTTTCTTTGTGTATAACAGACTATACAACAACATCTTTCATCCCACATGCTCTTCTATTATGTGACCTTGACCACACTCCCAACAAGATGTAGTATCTCTCTACCACCCTGAATCTGGACAAACTTGTAACTGCTTCTATCAATAGACTGTCAGAAGTGATGCTATTAGACTTCTAAGTCAAGTCATAAAAAGCCACAGCTTCTGTCAAGTTCTCTTGGGATGTTTATCCTAGGAGAAATCAGATCATGTAAGCAATTCTATAGCTCTGAGACCACCAAGCAAGGGAATCGACGTGCAGAGAACCTGCCAATGGTCAATGCCAACTCACAAGTCAGGTAACTGTGCCTCCTTGACAATGCATCCTCCAACCATGAGAATCAGAAACAAGTCATCTGCATTGATCCCTGCTCAAAAGAAAAAAAAATGAGCAAAATAAATAATTGTTGTTGAACTTCTATGATACTATCCTTTGGGAGTGATTGGTTCTACTTGGCTGCCATTAGGTGAAAAATAGTAAAACTAAGACATATTAATGTCACTTGCTCCAGATCACAGAGCTAGTGATCACAAAAGGCAAAATCTAGCAAAACCTATATGGCCCATATTCTGTGCTATTTTTTAAATACCTTTGCTGCCACCTTTTTGGTCATACACATCCCTAAGTTAAATTGCCATTTGTACTCAAAATTGTGCACCTTGTCCCCAAAGACATCTTTACACCCTAACCTCAAACAAATACATTTTGAAAGTAATCTATTCCACTAAAAACAACAACCTACTAGTATAGTAAAATAGAGACAATTGCAAGTGCCTGGAAAAGTTTTTTCCATATCCCCCATCTCTTTTCCCAAGTAGTAGGGAATTGATATGAAATTAAAATAGACAACTTTTATTTTCTTTCAAGAGAGATTTATGATCACTGTCTATGGAGTTTATAGCCATGAAGTGAACTGTGAAACAAAATGTTTTAAAATAATATATTTAAAGCAGAGCAGCGTTATATACAATTAATGTAAAAGTGATCAGATGTGATAGTTGCTGAGTAAAAGTAAAAATAGAGAATTATGAACCATAGGGGTAACAGCATCTCATAAAGCATTAATCTATCAGCAAAGAGCACAAATTAAAGGAATAATCAGGCATATCAATGACTTCAGAGTAACTTTCTCTTACTAATCAGACAACTTAAGGAGGAATTCAATCCTTTGCCCCTGCCCTTAGGCTTCCATACCAATTTCCTTCAGTCTCCCTGAGCTCTTTCTACCCCATACTCCCCATATTCAATATTTCACCAAAATCCCATGCTCCAGTCCGATGGAGTGCTTCTCCTCAGAGTTCCCACAAAACAACTTTGCAGTAGTGCTGCTGTCAACATGACAAGCCACATTTACTCTTGACACTATGGGAGCACACTATGCCAGGCACTGAGAAGTCAGGAGAGAAAAAAATAACAATCTCTGCTTCAGAAGACAAGCCTGAAATCAGAGCTTCTACACTGGGATGATTACCTGATCCTACACCCTGGGGCTCATGTGGCAATATAGGAAAGTTATTTTACTGTCAGGACTGGGAAGAATGCTGCTGGCATCTAGTGTACAGAAGCCAGGCATGCTGTGAGATGTTCCACCATAACTGCTTCCACCACAACGAGTTATCTTGCATGGTGAGGTTGAGAAAGGCTTACCCTAAATAATCAAAAATAAATAAGATCATTTCAGGGACTGGGAACCATGAAGAAAATAAATAGAAGGTAAAAGAGTACTAGAGCCAAAAAAACTATGGGCAGAGCCTCCACTCAACCAGGCAGTTCTAGAGCCTGTGACATGCCCACTGCCTCCCATGATGTTACGTCAATAACGGCTCCTGACACTAAATACCAAGAGCTAAGACTGACACAGAGATGTGTTTCAATCACCACTTATATTTAACCCCCCTTCTCAGAATGCATTTCTTGTTTCTTGAAATTGAAGTTCACTTGAGAACATGGTTTAGATTTTTATTCTTTATCACAGACATGTGCATGAAGGAATAAATGAATGAGAATGAATGAATGAATGCACTGACAGAACTTGGATGAGAAATGCAGATGCTCAGCTGTACCAGCCTAAGGTGATTTAAGCAGTTTGTTTGTTTCCTGGAGCTACTGTAACAACAGAATGGTTTAAAACAACAGAAATTCATCCCTCGCACTTCCGGAGAACAGAAGCCCAACATCAAGGTCAGCAAATCATGCTCTTTTGCAGACTCTGGACAGACTCCTTCCTTGCCTCTTCCAGTTCTGATTGTGCCTGGCAACCCTGTGTCACTTAGCTTGGAGCTTCAACACTCTAATCTCTGCTCTGTTGTCACGTGCCATTCTCTCTATCTGTCTCTATCTCTTCTTATAAGGATACCAGTGTAACTGGATTGGGACCACCTTATCTTAATTATGCTGACTGCATCTGCAAAGACTCTATTTTCAAATGAGATCACAGTCACAGATGCCAGGTTAGAACTTCAACATGTCTTTTTGGAAGACACAATTCAGCCTATTACAGGTATGGGGAAGAACAAGGACAACAATAACTTCTAGGACTGAAAACAAATGGTCCAGCTTCAAATAAGAACCACACCAGGCAAGCTCTACTAAACAAAAGTGGCCATGAAGAATTTAATAAAACTAGAGCCAGCTGAAGTGAGGACTCTATGGTTTTAACACTGTAACACATTGGTCCAGATAGTAACCACAATTTCTTTGTCACTCTTGCTTGTGTTCTAATTTGTCACCCAGAAAAAATTTAAAAATAATGGCAAACTGTCAAAATATCCCTATTTGCAGACGACATGATCCTATACCTTAAAGACCCAAAAAACTCTACTCAGAAGCTTCTAGACATCATCAATAGCTATAGCAAGGTAGCAGGATATAAAATCAACATAGAAAAACCATTAGCATTTCTATACACTAACAATGAGCAAACGGAAAAAGAATGTATGAAAACAATTCCATTTACAATAGCCTCAAACAAAATCAAATACCTAGGTGTAAACCTAACAAAAGATGTGAAAGACCTCTACAAGGAAAACTATACACTTCTGAAGAAAGAGATTGATGAAGACTATAGAAAGTGGAGAGATCTCCCATGCTCATGGATTGGTAGAATCAACATAGTAAAAATGTCTATACTCCCAAAAGTAATCTACATGTTTAATGCAATTCCCATCAAAATTCCAATGACATTCATTAAAGAGATTGAAAAATCTACTGTTAAATTTATATGGAAACACAAGAGGCCATGAATAGCCAAGGCAATACTCAGTCAAAAGAACAATGCAGGAGATATCACAATACCTGACTTCAAACTATATTACAAAGCAATAACAATAAAAACAGCATGGTACTGGCACAAAAACAGACATGAAGACCAGTGGAACAGAATAGAGGATCCAGATATGAAGCCACACAACTATGAGCAACTTATCTTTGACAAAGGAGCTAAAAATATACGATGGAGAAATAGCAGCCTCTTCAACAAAAACTGCTGGGAAAACTGGTTAGCAGTCTGCAAAAAACTGAGACTAGATCCATGTATATCACCCTATACCAAGATTAACTCAAAATGGATCAAGGATCTTAATATCAGACCACAAACTCTTAAGTTGATACAAGAAAGAGTAGGAAATACTCTGGAGTTAGTAGGTATAGGTAAGAACTTTCTCAATGAAACCCCAGCAGCACAGCAACTAAGAGATAGCATAGATAAATGGGACCTCATAAAACTAAAAAGCTTCTGTTCATCAAAAGAAATGGTCTCTAAACTGAAGAGAACACCCACAGAGTGGGAGAAAATATTTGCCAATTATACATCAGACAAAGGACTGATAACCAGAATATACAGGGAACTTAAAAAACTAAATTCTCCCAAAACTAATGAACCAATAAAGAAATGGGCACGTGAACTAAACAGAACTTTCTCAAAAGAAGAAATTCAAATGGCCAGAAAACACATGAAAAAATGCTCACCATCTCTAGCAATAAAGGAAATGCAAATTAAAACCACACTAAGATTCCACCTCACCCCTGTTAGAATAGCCATCATCAGCAACACCACCAACAACAGGTGTTGGCGAGGATGCGGGAAAAAGGAACCCTCTTACACTGTTGGTGGGAATGTAGACTAGTACAACCACTCTGGAAAAAAATTTGGAGCTACTTAAAAAGCTGGACATCGATCTACCATTTGATTCAGCAATACCACTCTTGGGGATATACCCAAAAGACTGTTACTCCAGAGGCACCTGCACATCCATGTTTATTGCGGCACTATTCACAATAGCCAAGTTATGGAAACAGCCAAGATGCCCCAGCACTGACGAATGGATTAAGAAAATGTGGTATCTATACACAATGGAATTTTATGCAGCCATGAAGAAGAATGAAATGTTATCATTTGCTGGTAAATGGATGGAATTGGAGAACATCATTCTGAGTGAGGTTAGCCTGGCCCAAAAGACCAAAAATCGTATGTTCTCCCTCATATGTGGACATTAGATCAAGGGCAAACACAACAAGGGGATTGGACTTTGAGCACATGATAAAAGCGAGAGCACACAAGGGAGGGGTGAGGATAGGTAAGACACCTAAAAAACTAGCTAGCATTTGTTGCCCTTAATGCAGAGAAACTAAAGCAGATACCTTAAAGCAACTGAGGCCAATAGGAAAAGGGGACCAGGTACTAGAGAAAAGGTTAGATCAAAAAGAATTAACCTAGAAGGTAACACCCACGCACAGGAAATTAATGTGAGTCAATGCCCTGTATAGCTATCCTTATCTCAACCAGCAAAACCCCTTGTTCCTTCCTATTATTGCTTATACTCTCTCTACAACAAAATTAGAGATAAGGGCAAAATAGTTTCTGCTGGGTATTGAGGGGGGGGAGCGGGAGGGGGTGGAGTGGGTGGTAAGGGAGGGGGTGGGGGCAGGGGGGAGAAATGAACCAAGCCTTGTATGCACATATGAATAATAAAAGAAAAATGAAAAAAAATAATAATAATGGCAACAAACCCTTGTGTTTTCCCAATGCCTTGCTTTCAAATACCATCAAGAGTGAGCCACGCATGCCTGTGAGGAGGCAGGGCTGGGACTGTGGCTCCATTTCCCAAAGGCTCATCTGTCATGTGGTCACTGTAATCCTAATCCTCACCTGTTAGTCTAGGGTCCCAAAAAACTATGTATAAAAAGTATCTGACACATTATGTCAGATAAATCTTTTGTAAATAGATCAGTAAACTGAATGTGACTTAACTTTCTCCCTCTGAACTCACAGTTTCTCTAATTTTTAAATACAGTGACTCAAGTACACATTCTGCATGCTTTTGTAGAAAAGAAAAGTCCCTCCTGACTTGTGGGAGGTGGAAATGGGAGGATTGAGATTCATGACCAGCCAAGGCTAAATAAAAAAATTAGAGACCCTATCTAAAAAATGGTGCATGCCTGCAATCACAGGTACTTGGGAAGCAAAAGAAGGAAGATCATGGTCTTTGGTCAGCTCCAGGCAAAAAGGATGAGGCTCTACCTGAAAAACAAACTAATGTAAAATGTGCTGGGAGTACTACTCAAGTGGTAGAGTACCTGCCTAGCAAGTACAAGGCCCCTGAGTTCAAACCCAAGTACCATCAAAAAAAAAAAAAAAAGAAGAAGGAAGAGAGGGAGGGAAGGAGGGAGGGAGGGGATAAAAGAAAAAGCCCTCCTGTGGACTATATTAAGTAGAAAGGAATTTATGGTGAGGCAACCTCCTGGCTGGAGACTCTCATCTACTATTCCAGGTGTTTCTGCTGTCTGATTCCAGTTCCATCTTTACCCTTCGTCATCCCAAGTATGGATGGAGCTCTCTTTCCATTCCTCAAAGCACCCAAACACAATGCAGCTGTGAGACATGGATTTTACTGAAAGTTTCAGGAAGAGATAAAAATTGCAGCATGATCTGGAAAAGAAATTCATTCCAGATATTGCTGCTTCTAAAGCTCACCAGTCAAGTCCTCCCAGGCCATCTCTCTCCTGGGCTACAGACTTTCTACCATATTGCTGAAATCTGTGTTCTCCCTCCTAATTCTCTCCCATTATCTTCTCCCCCAGCTCCAATAACCAGATTCCAACCATCATCCTTGTTCATTGGCTTTTACTTTTAAAACCTCCAAGAATAATCTGAAAATCCTATTATTTTATTATATAGAATAATTTTAGTTCCCCTTGATCAACATTTCTATCCAGAGGTAGGACCAGGAGCCTTGTATTTTATAAATCAATGTCAATTGACTAATAAAAAATCATGAATTCTGCCACTACCTCCTACTTCCCTCAGAATGTAGAAATGACAGCAGCCAGACTTGTGGGGGAATTCTTCCTTCACCCTACACAAAGCAGGTCCTTAATATCCACCAGTTTCTCATGTACAAATTGGACATGACTTGCCAAAGAGCTGTTCAGTTAAACAAATGTGATACATCAACCTACCTGGAGCAAAGGTCAGGTAAGTAGCTCACCTGGGTCAGAGTCCAGGTCTGATGACTTGACACAGCTTCAGTTGTGCATGCCTAGAAATGTCTACTGGACACTTCTGGACTCTGCAGAGTACCCTCAGTTCTTTGGGGAAACTGCTATGCCAGAAAAATGTCCCTTCTTGCTCTGGAGATGTTCATTCAAATGAACAGGTCTCTCTTTAATCTGTCCCCTTGGGCTTTATCCTCTCTGAACCTTCTTTGAACCAATCTTACCAGTCATTGCTGCATACTCTATTCACCAGAGTTCTTAGACACCAGTGATAGAAATGGACACTGGCCACTTTAGACAGAAAAGAAATGCATTAAAGGAAGCTTATAGATAATGGAGCTTTGGGGTGGACTGGATAACTGGTTTGGAACTGTGCATCCAAGAGTTATACCTCAAAGAAGAAGACAAAAAAGAAAAAATCTGGAGTTCTTTGATCAAATAGGATACAGCATAGAACAAATGGGGGAGGGAACAATTCCAAAGCCTGAGAAGCAGTTGTGACAACCCAAGCAAGAGATGATGAGTGCCTGAACTAAGGCATGTGTTACTGAGAAGGAGAGAGGTAGACAGATTCAAGAAACAGGTTGAAGGGAAGATTTTAAATACCTGCAGGCTAATTACACGGGGTGGAATGGAGATACATTCTAAGACCAATCCTTAGTAGCTAGTTGGGTACTGGGATTTCTGATAGTGTCACTGAATGTACTGGGGAGTACAGTTGGAGAAACAGGAACAGGGATGGATGGAAGAGGTAGGTATGGAAGAATCTGGGACACGGCAAGGTATAGATCTCTGTGAGTTGTCCATTAGTAGATGGACTGAAGCTAAGAAGAGATGTTGGGAAGAAAACATAGACTGGGTGTCTAAGAACTTGCTGGTATTTGGAATCAGTGGAATACATGATACTATCCAAGTAGAGACTGCAGAGAATAAAAAATGAGTCAGAGCCAGAACTGGGGTAACTAACATGCCAGCTTGTGCGGGATTTTTCTGGTTTTAGAAGTAAAAGTCCTATGTCATAGATAACCATTCAAGTCACTGGCAAGTCAGAACCCAGTGTATAGGGAGTAAAGCAAAATGAGAGAGAGAGGCTTTGCCCAGGCTCATTAGCAAAACACAGCTGGAACCCAGGCTTCTAACTCCTAGGTCATTGCACTCTCTTTACCTCTACCAAAGAAGAGCTAACTGCAAAAAAAAATGAATAGGAAAGCAAGCTACTGGGGGCCAAATCCTGTATTTATGACCCAGTAGGTCCTCTTCCTCCTCCTCCTCCTCTAGTAGGTGTATGAACTCAGGCAGACCAGTCACTCTCTCTGAGCTATACTTACTTTCCTTATACACACACACACACACACACACACACACACACACACACACTTTCTCTAATCCCAGGATGAAATGTATAATCATAAAAACATGGAAGAGGTAGAAGATGGAGATTCTGCCAGCAATCTGACAGGAGTAAAACAGAACCATGGAAAAGAGGGCCTCTCCCCTGACTTTGAAATTGAACCCCAAGGATGCTGGATCTCCCTTGGCCTGACCCTCACACTACTTTGAGAGTTTAACCCCCACTAAAGTGTCCTCGCCACTCCCTTGAAAAATATGGTCCCACTACTAAAACTGTCTGGAGTAAAATATATTTCCCCTAGAAAATGCTGGTGGATTTATCACAACTGGGCCATTCATCTGTTAAAAAGCAGGATGGCATTTATTGCCGATTGCTCACTTTATGGGAGAAAAGAACAGGGAGCCTAATAAGCTTGGTTAATTTTTTTCTTTTATGGCTCCAGCAACTGTACTAAATGTTCCGTCTGCTTTTCTTATGTGGTTTGGAAACTGCTCTGAACTTGAAAACTGTTAGGACAAGGTTCTAGCTGACTTGTGTGCAGCTGCCTCAAGAAGAGACACTGTCAGAGAGGAGGCTCTGAGGCTCCTAGCAGGAGTGGTCCCTGCATGGGGTTCGCATGACACTGACCAGTTTGCAAAATTCAGTAAGGCGCTTTTTAAAAATCCATCAGTAGACGGACAAGTTATGTGAAATATTTTGGCTGAAATGATTTTCAAACACACTGGGATTTCACTGTATTTTGAAGTCACATGGAGAAGCAGATTAGCAATCTAAAGGAAAGGGCTGTGGAGTTAGACCCATGTGTGATCCCTAGTGCCTCTTAATTACGTATACTTGGTTAATGTTTGGGGACATGCAGAAGGTTCTGTTTCAAGTGCTGACCTCCTACCATCCAGCAACACTCACATATCCACCCAGATTCTCTTGCAATTTCACTCATCAACTACTTAAGGAGTTTGAAGGCATCTGCTGTGAATTACAGTTTCCTCAGTCCTGCTCATGAACATGGATGCCCTGATTTTCCAATTCCAGTTCTAACATTTAGATGACCTCTAGGCCGATGTTGTCCCGAAGAACCTCCTGAGATGATGGGGATGTCCTAATATGCACTGTCCAAGAGAGTGAACACTAGGCCCATATAGTAAATGAGCCCTTGAAATATGGCTCAAGGGAGACTACGAGATTGAATGTTTAATTTTATATGATTTTAATTAATGCAAATTTAAATAGCTACCAGCTATCATATTCAACAGTTCAGATCTAGCCTAGTTGAGCCTCAGCTACTTCATCTGAAAGATGGTGCTGTAAACAGCATCAGTAAAATACATTCTGATCCAGGCTGTGTTAAGGACCGTAAGTTCTAACAGGTAAAGCACTAGAACATATCATCTGTGCCTCTAACCCTGAGCCCAGCAGAGTGAAGGTCTATAAGACAACAAAAATGGGACCTCTTATGGATCCATCTTCATTTGGACCTAGAATCAATGCTTTGAGGCCAGATAATAACTGGAGGTGTCAGGCAGCATTAGGGTTCTGCTCAGCACTTGTCCTGAGATCACAGGAAAGCAATTATCTTTTAGAGAATTTTTCCATTGGTGGCCAACAATGTTCTGCATGAGGAAACCTATTAACTGCTTCATGTGAGAGAATATTTACAGGAAGTTAGAAAATGCTGAGTTTCGCTAAGGAAAATGCCCCTCTGCAGAGGTTAATGCCTGCTGAACACCCTGGAATTTCATTGTGGGAATTTATAGGTAACAGTTACTAGCTAACTACATAAGTGTATTCTGAAGTATGTTCTCACACACTATTGAGGGTGTTGCAGGGGACTTCTAAGGGGTGCAGGAGAGTTCTTTTAATACAGAATTGTATAAAAACAAAACTGTAATACTCCAAGGTTGTTAGACTCAGACAGTGCTTCACAAAGACTAATTCTCAGCCTCACAAGAACTATAAAGATCCTTTCGCCCACCTGTCTTTGGTATTCAATTATCCTCCACACATTTGATTTCAGCTTGGGGTTCTCCCTGTGTCCTTTGGAAGTTCATTTCATTTCCTCTTGGACATGTGATATTGTCAGAAAGAGCTTCCAATGCTGAGCACAATCCATGGGAAGAATATTGTATCTTTCAAAAGTTCTTCTGTGTCCAACTTTTTTTTTTTGGTGGTAGTGGGGCTTGAGTTCAGGGATTCATGCATTCTAAACAAGTGTTCTATTTCTTGAGACGTATTTTCAGCCCTTTTTGCTTTAATTATTTTTCAGAGAGGGTCTCATACTTTTGACTAGGCTCATCTCAGACTAAAATCTTCCTAAATACCTGGAATTACAATCTTGAATCAGCACACCCAGCTTGTTCTTTGAGATAATGTCTTGCTAACTTTTTTGTCTGGGCTAGCCTAAAACTGCAATCCTCCTATCCCAAGCAGCTGAGATTAAGGTGTGAGCCACAGTGCCCAACTTGTTTTCAACTTTTTGAGACATAAAATAGTAATAATACAGCTGCATTGTAAGATTGTTGGAAAGACCTTATAGTTAAATACAGATGCAATGTGGTATGATCCAATTCATTCTTTTCCACTGTATCTATTTCCTCAGCTTGGGGGATAAAATAATGATTGGCCACTTCAAGCAGTGCCTGACCTCACCATGGCCATAGCAGTATTGTACCAGTAGAAGTAATCTCACTGTTCTACTGTTGAATGATTTTTAGCTAACATTAGTATTCTATATTCTTCCTTCACAGATGTGTAAATATATGGAGATGTACCATGCCACTTCACCAGGCTCATCTGTTAAAGAGTTTCAGGTACCTCATACACTTCTTGATTTGCCAGCATGACTTGATGTTCCCTTGACTGTCTGAGCCTATGAACAACAATATTTTTTATTCATGTGTGAAAAAGAATAATGAAACCTGTTGAAATAGTCCTAAGAAGGGGGGTAAAGGGAAATGAGGAAGAAAGAAGGAGGAGGTGGATCTAATTAAAACATATCATAAGCACATATGCAAATATCACAATGTACCCCCTTATAACTATTATATGCTAATAAAGAAATTTTAACAAAAGATGCTGAGTGTAAAATCTGAAGACAGCTCAAAGTCTCCCAACTCAAAGGCAGAGAGGCTGGAAAAATAACTAGCTTCAATAAGATCAAAGGGACTCTGACCTTGAAGTGGAGAAATAGAGGAACAGATGAATGGAAATATTTAGGGGGAGATGAAAGGGGTTGTAGCATTCACTGCTTGCTTGGAAGTGAGATGATGTGCCTTTTTTCTAAGAGAGGCAGTACAGGAAAGTATACCAAGGCCAACGTCCACCAGGAATGACAATAATGTCCCAGAAAATTTGCCAAATGCTGAAAAATTTAGCCATTGGATGGGAAAATGCAAATGCTCTATAAAAGAAAAGATGACTCAACATCATAGAAATAAATCTGACCTTTGGAATCATCAGAAAGAGGACCAGGAGCAGCTGTCATTTACTGAGCCACTATGAAAATCCAGGCATTGCTCAAGAACTTTACATTTATAGCTAATTCATTCTTACCCTGACCCTGTGTGATGGATGCTGTTAGAATCCCCACTTTACAGATGAAGAAATGGAGATCAAGGGATTTGTCAAGTAATAAACTATCAAGCCAGGATTTGTATGCCAACAACCTGAAGACAAAACCTATAATTTAAAGTAGTTCATGTGCTTTATTTCAATATATCTTCATTGAACCCCTGGTGTGTGCTTCTTTTCTGTGAGGGTTGATAGCTTCTATTTTATGGCAAGATAGAAAATTATAATTCAAATCAATCAATCAAGCTCCCAAATTACATAGGAAAACTGATGCCCACAGAAGAATTGTGACCAATCTAAGGTCATTCAATCATAACAAAGCTTGATTCAAATGCTGGTATCACATTTCACTGATCCTTCAAAGATATGATGGAGTACATGAAAACACTTTGAAAAAGATCTGCTCTACAAGCTTTTGATGTATTTATTATTGTTAATATCATCCCATCCTACAAGGCAAAATGTTTTTCACACAATAAGTGGTGGACAGGCATGTTTAGGCTACAAAAAGTGGACCTAAGAATATAATTTAAAACTTAAGTTCTTAGGTAAGAGAGGCCTTTTTGTAAATATATATGAAAGGCATTTTGCATGGCCACATTCCATTAGTACTTCAAATCATTAATCATATTTTGTGCTTAAAGTCAACCCAATGCCTTTGCCTGTAAACTTTTTAATAGATTGGAAACAGGTGACCTGCTTTCTGGACTCTCCTTCAGTAGCAAAGTACTTGGGGAAAACTGGAGTGTGTTAACTCCTTGGACCCGGGCTAATGAGAGCCTGGACTACCCCTGAACTGCACTGTGGAATCAGGCAGAAGTGTCATGGCAGCTCATGGTTCAGACTAAAGAAGTCAGCAAGGGAAATAAGACTACTACTTCATACAACAGGAAAATAGGGATCTCTGGGGTCTGTATGAACAGAGACTGGACTAAGAATTTGAAGGACATGAAGACCAAACTCACAGCTCCAAAATTCTACAGCATAGTCAAGTAATTTCATCTTAAAATTATTATTCCATTATGGAATTTCCAACTCAGGTCTATAGAGCAGCTGTCTCTTGTTCAGTATTGGAATGGATATCATGAGATTTTGTAGGATGTGTTTACATGATTTCAGCCACTGAGAGGGTCTCTACTGTGAGAAATACTATAAGCAAATGTCTAAGTTTCTATTCAACTCTTGCATGGTTCTCATAGATCCCAAAATGTCTAGTAAGGTATTTAAGAGGATACTCAGATCCAGACTTTTGGGGTCAAATCCTGTCTGATACTCAAGAGCTAGAACATGAACTTAACCTTGGGAAGTTAGTTAATCTCTCTGAGCTTTAGATTTCCTCTAAAACATGGAGTAATGTTAGTACATCAGGCAGTTGTAAAGATTAAATGAGTAGACATATTTAAAGCCCTAAATCTCAAGTCAGGCATGCAGCATTCGGAGAGTGTTCATTATGTCCCTACAGATTGAGAAATTAAGGCTGACATAGTGTTAAATGTACCCAGAAACAGTGCACATGGCAATGACAGTTCCCTTGACTCTTTAAGTTTGCTAAAACAATCATCGAACTATCCTGCCCATAGTGGAAATGGGTAATTCCACTCAGACTGCCTGGTGAAGGTAGTTGTTTGGATATAATAACCTGTTTTTAATCTTGTGTATAAATGAATACAGAGGTGAGTCAGTGGGTGCATACTAATCTAAAATAAATGAATACATTTGAATTAATCAAGTCTTCTGTCTATGTAAATTGGTGATTTATAATGATATTAGCACAAATTGCAACTATAAATCATTTCAAAATTAGATCCAGTGCTCCTTAAGGCTGCAAGGACTCTGGAGATTTGAGCATAACTTTGAGACAACTTTAAAATGTAGATTGGTCTGCTGTATTTTGGAGGCAGAAGGAGGAAACTGGAAAACCTGAGGGCAATGTTGAACCTCATTGTATGAAGAAATAATGATAACAGAACCTGTAAGGTCATAAAAGTAAGAGAAGAGCAAGATAAGTCAATGAAACAAGCACATTTCACAGTTCATTTTCTGGCTTGAAACAGAGGACCTTGAGACTTCAATTCAATTCAGTGCAACAACAGGAATTAAATTAAGGCAGTGTGATAAAGAGGAAAAGATTTGGCTGGTCCTTCTACTTGTGTATGATCTTGAGTAAGAAAAGTTTGCTGAGTCTGGTGATTTTATCTGAAAATGGACTTTACCATCCTCACCTTGTCGTATTTTTATGAGAATTAAACAATATTGGGTTGTAAAGTGAAAAATATCAATTCATGAAAAAGGTGTAGTAATTAATGAAGAATGAGATCAGGCTGCCTATATATAAATCTTGCCATTGTTCCTCATTTGCTGAAAGACTGAACAAATAATAGCCTCTCTGAACATGAGTATTCTCACTAGAGAATGGGATTAAAAATAGAGTTAATTTCTTAAGACTAGTGTGAGAATTAAATGCAAATATTCATGCAATCATAGTGAGTCAGGAGGACTGCAATTTAAGTCCAGCCTGGCTAAAAAGTCAGAATCATCCTGCCTCAAAATCAAGCCAGGTCTGGTGCTACACACCTGTAATCTCATCTACTTGGCAGTCAGAAACAGTCTGAGGCCAACCCTGGCACAAGCACAGGACCCTATCTGATAAGCACCAAAAAGCCTAGAAGAGAACCGGAGCATTGCTCAACTGGTAGACTGTTTGCCTATCAAACACAAGTCCCTGAGTTCAAGTCCCAGTATCAGTAAATAAAGAAATGTCTAAGTATATGTAAATACGCAGATTTTTACTTAAGAGATACTTGGGAAATGTTAGTCACCAGTATAAATCATTGTCATTGGTATTATCTTGATCCCTTGGCAGTGATATTTGTATAATTGACTTAAGAAAGATGTAGAACCTATGAGAAAAAGAGCAATGGAAAGCAAAATATGTAAACAGAGACAAAAAAGGGAGGGAGAGAATAACTATAAGTATATAATGTAGGCACAATGGCCCCCAACTCCTCCCTCCATCATTGAAAGAGAACATTGCTGACCACATACAGAATCTCCCTTACTAAACTTAGATTTAGCCTAGACTATTGTTTCCTTATATATGAGGTTAGAGAACTGCCATACAGAGGCTTCCTGAAGGCAAGAAACTCAGCATTACCTTGAAAGAGAATTAAAAAACTGGAAAGATGAAGCCTTTCCTGAATATGAGCCCTGTTGTGAGTCAAAAGGTGTAAGAGAGGCACAGTGGCTCATGCCAGTATCCTAGCTAATTAAGAGTTGTAAACTGAGAGGATTGTGGTTTCAGGCCACCTAGGCAAGAAGTTAGTCTAATTTAATCTAAGTTAGTTAGATCCTGATCTCAACAAATCAAGTTGGGTATTATGGCACCCACCAACCATTCCAACTATACAAGAGGCATAGGTAGGAAGATAGGTATGTGAGGCCATCCTCAGGCATAAAGCAAGATCCCACTGGAAAAATAACCTAATGCAAAAATGGCTGGAAGTATGGCTTAAGTGGTAGAATGCTTGTCTATCAAGCACAAGACCCTGAGCACAAATCCTTATACCACAAAAAAAAAAAAAAGGGTAAGAAATCCTGCCCTGGTGTTCAAGGCTATGATTCCTCATCTCCAACTTCAGAAATAAAATTTTCAATGCTCTGGTATACAATCAGAATTTCTGAACCCTTTGGCTGATGACATCATTTTAGAGACTAAAGAAGGAAATCCCAAGGTGTTTGTAGAACACTGTCCCATAACGATCATGTTTGGGAGAGAAGAATGCATAAAAGACAAGCCATGACATGATATCATCTTTAACTACAAGTATATGACCCAGAAGAAAATATGTATGCAGATGTTATGAGAGAAAATTCTGAGATGATCCTCCTAAGAGCTTGAGATGAAGATGAGGTAACTATTTTATTATGAACTTAAATGTTTGTGTCCCCATCCCAGATTTATATGCTGAGGCCTTAACCCCCAATGTGATGTTACTTGGAAATGGAGTCTTTGCAAGATGATTAGGTATAAATGAAGTCATGTGAATGGGCCCCATGGTGAAAATAATGCCCTTATAAGAATATTTAGTCATAAGTGCCCTTGAAAGAAGTATTTATCAGAGCGCTTCTTGCAAGGTGTTAGGATACATAGTGAGAAGGAAACTGTCTACAAGCTACATGCAATAGAGAGATAACCTTCACCAGGAATCAAATCTCACACCATGGACTTCCCAATCTCCATAATACAAGAAATTAATATCTGTTATTTAATCCAAACTGTCAATATTATTTTCTTACAGCAGCCTAAACCAAGTAATCATATTTATTTTATGACTAGCACTTTCCAGGATTGTGGGAGAAATGCAAAAACATCGTACCTCGTTTTTAAATTAGCACCCTTCTCTTGAGCATGCAAGGGTACTTGCACATAGATACACCCCCACACACACTATAATAGATTAAAATTCAAGCAATTTAATTGAAAGTTATAAAATCATAAACATTTACCAAGGGTTTTTTCATTATTCCTTAAAATCACACTTTCTCAATGCTTACAACTCAAAAACAGAATGTTTTCCTCTAGCCAAATTAATCTCTTCACTCCCTGCTAGTCAACTGATAGCCAGCCAGCCTACCACCCAATTGTTCCTCATTGTCACCTAGTGCACAACTCCAAGAACTTCTGGGTGTTGATTCTAATCAGCAAATTATCAGTAAATAACTTTTCAATGTGGTCAAAACATAAGTGAAAGGTCAGTCAAATTTTCAAAGGCAACCACAGATTTGTTCAAGAATTACTTCTCCTAAAGAAACACTCCCACATGGGCCCAAGGAAGCATGTACAAGGATGCTTATTTATTATACCATAATTTGAAGCAATAGCAAAAATCAGAAAGCAGCATACATGTGAATCAATAAGGGAATGGATAGGGAAAAGGGTTTTATTTTTATTTTATTTTGAATGAAGTAACTATATTAGATTATCTGTAAGTATTGTTGACTGAAAGAAAAAACAAGTTTCAGATAAGTATAAAATATAATGCTTTTCATGCCAAATGAAACACAAACACAAAATAACACTACATTATCTGTGGAAACATATGTGCATATAAATGTACTTTGCAAGGGAAAATGCACAACAAATAAGCAAAGTGGTTTATTTTATGAGGAAGGGAAGTTAGGTTGTGGAGAGGATGGACAAAAGGTATTTTAACATTTATAAAACTCCAATCTTAATAAGGTTGTATAAATATGTGCTGTTATCCAATTAAAATGCTATCTTTAAAAACAATGAGTATGTTAGACCATCTAGACCAATTGCAATTGCATAGTGGACATAGCAAAGCAATTCTGATTCTCACTATGTAGAGGTAGGTCAGACCACACAGGTTAAGGACACAGTGCCCAAGAAAACTGTCCTCTTTGCAGAGAGCAGCCACAAATCCAGAAATCTTCTTTTTTTTTTTGTGGTACTGGGGTTTGAACTCAGGGTCTATACCTTGAGCCATACAGCCAGCCATGTGTGTGTGTGTGTGTGTGTGTGTGTGTGTGTGTGTATGTGTGTGAAGGGTTTTGTTGCAATATGGTCTTGCAAACTATTTCCCAGGCTGGCTTCAAATTGCTGTTCTCCTGATGTCTGCCTCCTGAGTAGCTAGGATTACAGGAATGAGCCACAATCACCCAGCTGCAAATACAGAAATCTTCAGGACACTTGCACTTCTGCTCAGCTGGCAACAAATTCCGGGGGTTTCATGGTATCCCTCAGCTTTGATAATCTGGTAGAAAAACTCAAACAATTTAGGAAAATGTTGCATGCATGATTACAGTTTTATTATAAAGAATACAAATCAGAACTTAGCACAGGCAGTCTGAGAGTTTTCTTAATATAAGTTCCCTGCCTTCTCCCTGTGGAATCAGGACATGTCATCCTCTGGCACAAAAATATGTTCAACAATCAAGACACATCAAGGTGTCTTCCAATCTTCAATGTCCAGAGATTTTATTGGGGATTCATTACACAGGCATGACTGAATGAAAATTGGCCATACAAACTCAATCTCTAACCCCTTCTCTCCCCAAAAGTATCAGTCTGATATCATATTCTCCAACCCTCTGTAGTATAGCCTGTCTACAACATAACCATACTCCATCCTGAGTCATTAGCATAAACTCAGGTAGGGTCTGAGGGGTTCACAGATGACAAAACCACTCTTATTACTAAGGAAATTCCAAGCATTGAGAGTCTCTCCCAGAAACTAGAGGAAAAGCCAGTCAAATTTTTTTTAGTATACATCACCAATCCTCTGTGACAAACAGAACTGTGTCAATTCATTCTAGCCTGGTGGATCTATATGGTATCCATCATATGAAGAAGACATACTCTTTAAAATGTGGGTTCCTACATTGCAAAGAAAGTCACACATTAGACATTATTAAGGAAGACCTATTCTTCATTACCTCTGTACATTTTGGAAAGCCTATTTTGATCTCTCTTCCATGAAATTTTTCTAATTATCTCTCTTTTCTTCATTGTTACTCTTTTTTGTAATTATATCTTGATTAAATACAAATTGATACTACAATATTTCTTGGTAATCCAATATAATGCAGAAAAAAATGCTTATACCTGCCCCATATTTTCCTCACAGCAACATTAGCACTAAAAAGACTAACAGAGAGGACAAGACCTCTGATTATCAAGTCAGTGAGTTCTGGGTTCCAATACCAGTTCTGAATCAAACATTATGACTCAACTCAGCGCTACATGTCTCTTATATCCCCAGCAGGTAAGCCTGCACATGTTCTCAGGGTGACAAACAGGATAACAAGAGACTTACAACTGGCAAATCATTTCTACAGCATTCTATTGGCCAAAACAAGTCACATGTCTGAGTCTAGAGTAGAAAGCACTACAAAGTTCTTTGGTCAGGGTGTCCATATATACAGAGACAATAATTAGAGCCATTTTGAGATCTACCATAACAGCCAACATTTTTTGAGAATTGACAGTGCATTATGGTTTTTGCTAAGTAATTTATAAGAATTGATATTCAGCAGTATTGTTCAGATTTTGAAGTCAAAGACACTTGGCCTTAGACAATTTAAGTAACTTGCCCAAAAGTCACACATTGGGCTTAAACAGTTTAATTAACTTGCCCAAAAGTCACACAATTTTTAAGGGATATTACCTAAATTTGTGTCAGAAATTGTCAACTCCAGATACTGCAGTCTCAAATCCTGTAGCATATGTCAATTCTCTCATACTTTGATAAAGTCTGTATGAAATTAAACAGAAACCACAATCATGTGGCATGTGACATTGGAATCCCCAATTACTATGTAATACAACTCCCCTTGATGAGGAGTATTACATTTTCCTCAATGTTGCATTCTATTTATTCAAACTTTCTGGTTTTGAATTCTAATTATATGTGGTTAAGATGGATAAAAGGGGAATAAAATTAAAGTACCTACCTTGAATGTTGTAAAAATTAAATGATGGAATAACTAAAATTAATTATTAAAACTAATTATTTATGTAGGATTTACTATGTGCCAAGCAATATTCGAAGTACTTCTCATAGAGTACCTCATTTAACCATCACAGCATTTGTAAGGATAGCGTTATTATTATTTTCAGTGTATGCATAAGGAGACTGAGACTTCAATCCTTAACAAACTTTCCTTGGCTCACAGAGCTAATAAATGGCAGAAGTGGGATTCTGACCGGGAAATTTGCTTCTTAATATTTACTTTTAAATAATGAATAGTCTGATTTCAACAACAGCAGTGACTTTATTGTGGTTGATATCCTGTAACTTCAGAGAAGGTACTCAAGGATAAAGCCCAGACCAGGGTTCTATCATTAGGCTCATTACTCCCTATCTGTAAAAGGACAACCCAATGACCCAAGCAGAACCAGACAAAGACCTTGAGGATTCTCACCCTTCAGAAGAGCTCAAACACCAGTCTGCAGGGATCCTACTCAAGCTGCTCTTTTCACTGCAAATTAAAAACAAACAACTCTCAAGAGACACACTTGTATGCTGTAAACTGGATCTTCTGTCAGGGGACTGAGGAGGCACTTAGCACTTCAGCTCATGAAGTATTCTCTGCTTCTACAAAGATTGATCTGAATGATTCCAAATAAATAAAATAAGCTGGAGATGAAGGAGTCCTTACCTGACCAGCCTGAGATAGACATTGAATGTGAGCCCCTCTCTCTCTCTCTCCCTCTCTCCCTTACTCTCTCTCTCTCTCTGTGTTTTTCTCTGCCTCTCTCTCTCTCTATCTCTTTCTCTCAGATACACATACACAGACACACACACACACACACACACACACACACAATATACGCAAGCAAAAATAAACCTAGAGCCACCTGGTGGCTCAGACTCATCCAAAACTCAAGCTCTGTCCTTCTTGGAGATTTTTTAAATGGGGCTTGGTGAATACAATGGAAGGGATTTGGTTTCTCCCCATCACACAAGGAACAGTTAAATAAGTTGGCCCAAGGCCATATTACCAAGATGTGGGCAATATCTGTTGTAGAACCAACACCTATCCCTATTTGTCTGTCCTTCTTGCTCTATTTCAACCATAATAGTGTCTGGGGATAGCTTTCCTCAATAAATGTGATCATTTCTACCCAACTGTGAGCTAGAGGCCCTCTAAACATTCCCCATCATCTTGCTCAATAAAAAGGAAAAAAAATAGGTATCAGGATAAGAAAACTAGATTTAGAAATACAAAACTATCTTCTTTTGAGACTCTGACATTTAATACACTTAAAAGAAGTCAATAGGTCATTTAAAGGGAAGGCACTTCAAAATTTGACTTATTGATAACTCTTACCAAGATATACTTTTGGATTATTCAAATTATAATGTAATATAGAAAGAACAGTTAGGAAATAATTAGTAGCAAATACAATGCTGCATTCACTGTACCTTTTCTTTTTACTGTCCATTCAAAGGTTTGCATTTCCCACTCTGCCCTGAAATTAGGTTAAAGCTATACAACTGAGTTCTGGCCAATAGGATATGACCAAAAGTGATGTAAAACACTGCCAGCCATTCCACTGTCACAATCTATTCCATTCTTATGCAGTTGCACAAGTATGTTTGTGTAGCATTGTTCATAATAGCACAAAGGCTAGAAGTCCAACTGGAACTAAATAATTAATTGCCTGATGTATTCAAGATTCTATAAGTATTTAAAACAAATAAAATAGTTCCAATTCTTATGAGTAGCTTGTGTCGTGCTAACCTTCCTGTCAAGAACAACCTACAAGTTGAATAAAATGTTTTTTTAAAAGACAATTTCTCATGATTCTGGGCATTCACCTAAGCGGGTAGAAGAGGGAATTGAAATTGTGTCTGGATCCACACAAAAGCCTGCACATCAATGTTTATGTCAAATCATCAAAACTTAGGACCTACCAGATATCCTTCAGTAGATGAATGGATAAACAAACAGGGTTGCAAATATACAATGGAAAAATTATTTTCTGTGTTAAAAGTAAGTGAGCTGTCAATTTATAAAAGTATATGAAGAAAATTTTAATGCCAACCTGAAAAGATAACATTGTGTATTTTTCCAAGTATACAACATACTGGAAAAGGAAAAACTACAGGAAGATATGTGTCTTCCAAGAATTAGGGGGAGGGAGAGATGAATAGGTAGAGTACAGAAGATTTTTGTGACAGTGGAAGTATTCTTTATGATCATATAATTGTGTGTATATGCCATTATACATTTTTCAAACCCCATAGAATGTATAACACCAAGATGGAAACTTAATGGGACTCTGGGTGACAATTATGTGTCAGTAGGTTCATCAGTTGTAACAAATGTACCACTCTGGTGAAGGTTGTAGATAATGGGGGAGGTGGTTTATAAGAGAGGACCAAGGATATGTGGGAAAACTCTGTACTTTCTATTCAATTATTCTGTGAACCTAAAACTTCTCTTCAAAAAGTTTACTTTTTTTAAGTGCAAAAGAGGGACAGGGAATAGCAGCACATTTTGAAAGCATCAGAGAGCATTCAAGATAAGAGCTGAGGGACCAGAATCCCAAAGAGATAGAAAAGAAAAATGAATCCTACTTCCAAAGCCAGTATCTTCCTTTGGATCCCTGACAATCTAGAGCAAGAACTACAGAGAACAAATATAAAGTAATGGCATAGAGTTTGCAGCAGTTTCATTGAATTAGGAAGGCAAAAATTAGAAGTAATGGTGATTGACAGAGCTGGAAATGGAAAGGCCCAAATCACAGAGGAAAGAGCAACAAAGGAAAAGCAAGCCCAAACTTATACATGTGCTTTCCACTAAAATTATTTCCTGATTCTTAAACTGTACAGTCATGCAGCTTCAATGAAAAGACAAGTGGAAAGCAGCTGCTTAGAAGCTAGAAAGCAAATCAGAGATTCAGGCAACCTTTTCTGGAAGTATTGGGGTTTGAACTCAGGGCCTTGCACTTTTGTGGTAAGCACTGTACTACATGAGTACTACAGAACTTTTGCTTTAGGTATTTTTCAAATATGGTATCATGTTTATGCCTGGGCCAGCCTGGACCACATAGCTGGGATAACAAGCACGTAGCACCATGCCCAGCTTTTATTGGTTGAGATGGTTCTCACAAACTTTTTGCCCAGGCTGGTCACAAACCATAATCCTCCCAATGTCTGCCTCCCAAGTGGCTAGGATTACAGGAATGAAACACCACACCTATCCAGATTCATGTAATGTTAAGGTGATAGGGAAAGACAAACTTCAGTCTAGAGTTCATCATGAAAAAAAAAAAAAACAGCATAGCAGAAAACCCAGATCTTCAGTTGAGAAGATCTGGGCTATTCCCAAGATAGAAAGGAGCACATAAAAAAGAAGCCCTAAGAAAGCCAGAAACCCAGGCTGAATTGGATAAACAGAATTTTTCCCATATTTTATATAACTGCCCTCTGTCTAAATGAAATCCTCCTCCAGAAAAGTAATGTCATCCAAAGCCTCTAAAATTTTCTATGAACACTGTAGGTCATTTAATTTTTAAAAATAGAAGGTCATGTCAACACAGAAGAAAAATAATCAAAAGCAAAAAGAAATAAAAGACAATGGGAATTTACCCAAAGGTGATTATACAATTGGATTTTGAGATAGAATTTAAGGAAACTATAATTGATGGAGTTAATAAAACATACAATAGGATGGAGAGTGTTGTCATCTAAAAATATTATAGAGAAAATGGCCAAACAGAAATAATAAAATCAAAAGGTATAACTGAAATCAGAATTCAAAGGCAGATTAAAGAAAGCAAAAGAAGGGAATTAGTGAATTAGAACAGAAATAAGTATTTAAAAGAATCTATATTGATTCACATGGTTGAAAAATGAATATAGATTTCTAAAAAGTGAAAAAAGTATCTGGACTGTGGAGGAAGTTTTTAACATGTGTAATTGGAGTATCAGAAAAGAAGAAAGTATGAATTAATCAGAAAAATATGTAAAGACAGATTGGCTAAGGATTTTCTCACACCAATGAAAGACAACAATCTACAGATTCAAGACTGCCAGAATCTGAAGAGCATAAATAAAACTTTTAAATCACAAAAAAGACTACTATAGGAACAATTTTGGAAAACATAATAATATGAAAATTATAAAATCAGAGATAAAAAATATCTTCTGACTACTTACCAGGAATTATGAAAGCCAAAGGCAATCTAGAATGCTTTGCTTATACCTTTCAAAATGAGCAACAAATACATTTTCATGAAAATAAAAGTGCAAAGAAATTTTCTTCAGAAAATTTATAAGAATCATTAAAAGGAATACTTCAAGCAAAAGAAAAGTAATTCCAGATGAATGCATAGTGCTGGAAAGAAGAGTGAGAAAGAGAGAGAGGGAAAAAAAGAAAGAAAGAAAAAAAGGAGGGAAGGAGGGAAAGAAGGAAGGAGGGAAGGAGGGAAGGAGAGAAGAAGGGCAGGAGGGACGGAGGGAAGGGAGAAAGGAGGTAATGAAGGAGGGAAGGAAGGAAGGAGGGAAGGAAGGAAAAGAGAGAGAAAAAGAAAGAAAGAGAAGGAAGGAAGGGAGGGAGGGATGGAAGGAGGAAAGAAAGTATAAAACAAAATAATAAAATATTCTGGTATTTAAAATAGGGAATAATCTAATATATTATTATAATAGCACATGAGTTCATAGGTTAAAAAATAAATATTCCCAAGTTCTTCTATCATTTGCAAAGCAGTAAAAGAACTAATTTATATTAGTTCATTATTTAATAAATTTATAGCTTTTGTTTTTGTTGTTGCATCCTTACCTGGCTTTGGCTTCATTAAATGAGATTGGTAGTATTCCCTCCTTTTCTACTTTATGCAATCATTTGAAGAACATTGATATCAGTTCTTCTGTAAAGGTCTGGTAGACACAGGTCCACCTACCTGATTTTTGACACAGGTGCCAAAAACATACAATGGAGAAAAGACAGCCTCTTCAACAAATGTTTCTGGGAAAACTGCATATCTGTATGTAGAAAACTGAAACTGGATCTATGTCTTTCACCCTGTACAAGTTTCAGCTCAAGTGGATTAAGGACTGTAATATATAATACCTGAAACTTTGAAGCTAGTACAAGAAAGAGCAGAGAATGCACTGGAAGCAATAGGCATAGGCAATGCTTTCCTAAACAGAACTCAAATGACTCAGCAACTAAGGGAAATGATAGACAAAGCTTCTGCATAACAAAAGAAACGTTCACCAAAATGAAGAGCCTGCCCACAGAATGGGAGAAAATCTTTGCCAGCTATACATCTGACCATAATACACAGGGAGCTGAAAAAACTAAACTCACCAAAAATCAATGACCCAATGAAGAACTGGGCAAATGAACTGAGCAGGGCTTTATCAAATGAAGAAGTCCAAATGGCCAAAAACACATGAAGAAATGGTCAACATCCCTGATCATAAAGGAAATGAAAATCAAGACTGCACTAAAATTTTGCCTCACTTCTGTTAGAATGCCTACATCAGAAAGACTAACAACAACAAATGTTGGCAAGAATGTGGGGAGAAAGGAAACTTCATGCACTATTAGTGGGACTGTAAACTAGTACAACCACTATGGAAAACAGTAGCTAGGCTCCTTAAAAAAACTAAAAAGAGAACTGCCATATGATCCAGCAATACTACTTCTAAGGATATACCTGAAGGAAAAACTAGTTACAACAAAGGCACCTGCACACCCATGTTTCTTGCATCATTATTCACAATAGGTAAGATATGTAAAGAGCCAAGATGCCCTGCTACTAGTGAATGGACTAAGAAAATGTGGTATGTATATACAGTAGAATTTTATTCAGCCACAAAGCAGAATGAACTTTTGTCACTTGCAAATAAATGAATGTAAGTGGAGAACATCAACTTAAGTTTACCAGATTCAGAAGGCCATAAGCTGCATGTTTTCTTTCATATATGGAATGTAGACCTAATAGAAACAATATTATGAAAAACAGGTCATGCTAAGTGCAGGTCACATACAACAAAGGGAGGATAAAAGAAGGAAGTTAAGAATGGTTGATATACTTCCTATACAAGAATGAATATAGAATTTTTAAACCTGTTGCAATCACCATAAGAACGGGACTAAGGTATAAAGAAGAAAAATAAAGGAGATGAACCAACTCAGGTTATAATACATATATACATAGAAATGTCACAAAGAAACTCTTGTTTAACTATTCTAAACAAACAAAAGTGTCATTGTTTTCTTTTACAGAGAACAGGAAGGCAGAACAGGTCCTGTCTGGGGGGTTGGTAACAGTGGGAGGGAGGCAGATCTAGGAAAAGGGTATAGGAGAGTGAGTATGGCACAAATACTGTGCACACAGGTATGTAAATGGAAACAGGAGAACTTTTGAAATTCCAAGAATGGGGGTAAGAGGAGATAAAGGAAATGATGGAATGGGTGAATTCAACTATGATGTATTTGCTATCTTGTAAGAACTTTTGTAAATGCCACAATGTACCCCCAGCACAATAATAAAAAATAATAATGGTCTGGTAGAATTCATCCAGGAATCCATCTGGTTCTGGGCTTTTCTTTGTTTGGGGATTCTTTATTACTGCTTCAATTTTATTGATCTTTATAGATCTGCTTAAGTGGTTTATATCCTCTTGGTTAAATTTTGGAAGTTCATTTTTCTAAAAATTCATCCATTTCTTTGAGATTTTTCAGTCTGTAGAAACATAAGTTTTCAAACTATTCCCTGATAATCTTCTGAATTTCATTAATATTTGCTCTGATGTTCCCTATGTCTACTTTAATTTTATTAACTTGGATCTTCTCCCTCTTTCTCAGCATTTGACTAAGGGTTTGTCAATCTTGTTTATCATTTCAAAGAACCAACTCTCCTTTTCATTGATTCATTTTATTGTTTTTTTTTTCCCTTTGGTCTCTATTTCACTAATTTCTTCCCTGATCTTTATTATGTCTTTCCATAGACTAATTTTGGGGTTCACTCGTTTTGTTTAATTTTTCTAAGACCTTGAAATGGTTATTTATTTGCAATTTCTGATTTTTAATACAGCTACTTATAGCTATAAATTTTCCTCTTAGCACTGCTTTTACTGTATCCCACAGGTTCTGATAAGTTGTTCACTTGATTCTAGGAATTTTTTAAATTTCTTCCCTGATTTCTTCAATAACCTGCTGATCACTCATAAGTGTGTTATTCAGTGTCCATATGTTAATATAGTTTCTGTTATTTCTCTTGTTAATTTCCAATTTTATTCCATTATGATCTGTTAAGATACAAAAAATTATCTTAAATTTGATACTTTTTAAGACTTGCTTTATGGCCTAAAATGTAGATATAATCCTGTAGACTGCTGAGAAGAATGTGTTTTCCAAAGCTATTGCTGGAATACTCTGCAGATACCTGTTAAGTTCAATTGATCTATAATCAGTTTAACTTGGTGATATCTTTGTGGAATTTTTGTCTGGTCAATCTATTAGTGAGGGTGGGATGTTGAGACCAACCACTATTAGGAATATAGGCCTAATTAATACAAATACAAGCAATATTATGAAAAACAGGTCATGCTAAGGGGAGGTCACCAACAGGAGAGGGAATGGAAAAGAAGGAAATGAAGAAAGTGAATATGGTTGGTGTCTATACCATAATTAATTCAGAATTTTTAAATCAGGAGAAAAGTAGAGGGGATGAACAAATTTGGGTTATAATACATATGTACATGGGAATGTCACAATGAAACACTCTATACAGCTATCATATACAAACAAAAATGTAATTTTTCAAAAATGGAGAACAGGTTCTGTCTGGGGATTGGCACTAATGGGAGGGGAGAGGATGTACAGAAAGGTTATCAAAGGATGAATATGATGGAAATATTATGTACTCATGGATGAAAATGGACAAATTAGACCTGTTGAAACTGTTCCAGGAATGGGAGTAGGAGGGATAAAGGAGAATGATGGAGGGGATGAATTCAACTATGAGATATTGTAAGAACTTTGGTAAATTTCACAGTGTATTCCTGTATCACAATAATATGATAATAAAAAAGTAAAATGAAAAAAAGAATCATTATACCTTCTTGATGAATGATTCATCTTATTAACATGTAGTGACCTTCATCATCTATTGAACAAATTTTTGCTAGAAATCTATTTTGACAAACATAAGTGCAGCTACTCCTGCTAGCTTTTGACATTTTCTTTTTTGATGTATCATTTTCCATTCTTTCACTTTTAATTTATGTGTGTCTTTGCCTGTGGTAGTGTGTTTCTTGTAGACAACAAACAGTTGGATCTTGTTTTTTAAAATCTAATCACCTGGTCTATGTCTTTTGATTAAAAAGTTGAGATCACTGACATTTAACATTATCATTGAGAGGTGGCTGATGATTCCTGTCATTTTTTTGTTTTTTCCATATTTATTGGAATACTGTTTATTCTTTTCTTTTGCCCTTATTTGTCTTAAGATTTTGTTGGTTTACTAAGTTGAACATATTTGTTTCTTTCCTAATCTTCATGAGTTAATCTATTCCTCTCATGAAATGTATTATTCCCTAAGCTCTAGTGTCTGTGATTGTCTTTCTAATTCCTCTGAGTGTAGTATTGTTTTAAGTACATTATACAATGCAGACTTAGAGAATATGTATTGCTTTAGCTTATGCTTATCTTGGGGGTGTTTGTTTCTAAAATAATTTCGGAGAATAACTTTTCTGAATATAGTAATCTTGCTAGGCAGTTATTTTCTTTCAGAACTTGAAATAGTCCATGCTTTCCTCGGCTTTAGGGTTTCTGCTTATGGTTTGAAATAAATCTTATGTGTTTGTCTTTGTAAGTAATGTGGCATGAAAATTTCTTTTCTGGTCATCTCTATTTGGTTTTCTAAATTCATCCTGTATTTAGATGTCCATGTCTTTCACAGTATTTGGGAAATTCACTGCTATAATTTCACTGAATGGATTTTCTATGCATTTAGTTTGTGTCTCAACTTCTTATTCTGTCACTTGATTTCTTGGATTTGGTTTCTTGATATGTCCCAGAGTTCTTGAAAGTTGTGGTCATGCTTATTTATTTATTTCTTTATTGCCATTCAAGTGTAATGTTTTCTCAATCTTTTCTACAATCCTTGATATTCTTTCTTCTGCTTGATCTAGTCTACTAATTATGCTCTCTACTATTTTTATTTGATTTAAGTTTTTCATTTCCAACATTTCCACTTGTTTTTGGTTTTCTCAGAATCTTAATTTCCTTGCTGAGTTTATAATCCATGTTGTTGACTTTCTTGTCCAGGTCTTGAATTGATTTCTTTACTTCATTTATCCATTTGTTTGAATCCTCTTTGAAGTTATTGATAATAGTTAAAATACCAATTTAAAGTTTTGAATTCTTTGACCAACATGTCAGCCTTTTCAGTGTCTTTAGATTTGGTTATTGAGATGTCATGAGCTTTTGGAGGTGTCATATTGACTTGCTGTTTTATATTTCTTCTCTGTTTACATTGTGATTCATGCATCAATTGGGGTGGATATCTATTTCACTACCACTCAGAGGAAAGAAAGCTGACAGAAGTAAAAAAAAGTCAATAATTAAAAAACAAACCAGGTATTAAAATATAGCAAAAACAATGGAAACATCAATTATACCCCCAGTAAGGTTTTAGAGAGGAACTATTGTTCTTATTGGGGAAACTAGGAGTTTAAATTTTATTAAAAGCATATGTATTAAATGTTAAGTAATAAACCAAGCACTGGTGGCTCACACTTGTAATTCTAGCTACAAGGTTGGCTGAGATTGGGAAGATTGAGGCCAACCCAGGAAAATTGTTTGTGAGACACTATCTCCAAAACAACCAGAGTAAAATGGGCAGGAGGTATGACACAAGTGGTAGACCACATGCTTTGCAAGTGTGAAGCCCTGAGTTCAAACCCCAATCCCACCAAAAAAAGTAATAAAAACAAAAGAGTTGTGAGGAAAGGAGGCAGATATGGGAGAAAGGGAGAGGAGTATATGGAATAAAGGCAAAATAAATAATACTGTAAAAGAGCACAGTGCAATTATTGCAAAGAAATATAAAAAAGTCAGAAAAAAAAGAAAATCTGGTCTATATTCCTTGCTGAGCAGGAATAGGCTGGGCCCCATCTGAGCAGGAAGTATATTCCTCCAATCTCTGGTCCTCAGAGTTCTTGCTATGGCTCTTCCAATGTGCTTGTCACTAGTTCCCTTTTGGACATGGACTTGCCCACAATTCCTTCTAGGGTGCATCCTGGGAATGGTGGTCAGATAAGGATCCAGGCTTGGGGCATAGGGCTCAGGAAGTGCAGCAGCTGTAGGCACACAGCAGCAGCTCCAGAGGGCAGGGTGACTTTAGGAGCACAGCAGAAGAAACTCCAGTGGGGTGAGTCAGAGCACTACCACGAAATTTGCATTCTCTACCAAAGTATACAGGGTGAGGCATCAAGGCATAATGTAGTTCTTAGCTCACAATGAACAAGGGCTGCACTCTACCCAAGCACTCCAGGTCAAAACACTACCAACAACAAATGTTGGTGAGGATGTGTGGAAAAAAGAACTCTCATACACTGCTGGTGGGAATGCAAGCTAGTGCAACCACTGTGGATAACAATATGGAGGCTTCTTAAAAAACTAAACATAGATCTGCCATATGATCCAGCAACCCACTCCTGGGGATATACACAAAGGAATGCAACTCAGGTTACTCCAGAGGCACCTGCACACCCATGTTTATTGTAGCACAAGATGCCTCACTACTGACGAATGGATTAAGAAAATGTGGTATTTATACACTATGGAATTTTACTCACCATGAAGAAGAATGAGATCTTATCATTCACAACTAAATGGATGGAACTAAAGAACATCATCTTAAGTGAAGTTAGCCAGGCTCAGAAAACCAAAAATTGTATGTTTTCCCTCATATGCAGACCTCAGTTCTAAAACAAATGCAGTAATATTATTAGACTTTCGTCACACGCTAAGGGGAGAACACATAGAAGAGGAATAGGGAAAGGTAGGAAACCCAAAACTTGAAAGTGTTTGATGTCCCCACTGCAGAGGAGCTAATACAGTAACCTTAAAATAACAGAGGTCAATATGAGAAGGTGACTGGGAAGTAGTGAAGAGGTCAATTCAGGTTGTAAAACACTTGTGCATGGAAGCAATGTTGGAATCTCTCTGTATAGCTACCCTTATCTCAACTAGCACAAATGCTTTGTCTTTCTTATTATTGCTTATGTCTTCTCTTCAACAAAATTGGAGAAAAGGGCAGAACAGGTTCTGCCTGGAAGCAAGGTGCTTGGCAGGGAGAGAGAGGGAGTGGGAGGGGAGGAGGGCAGGGGAGGAAGAATGGCCTGAACAATGTATGCACATGTGAATAAATGAATAAAGAAAAAAAAGTACTCCAGGTGTGTACTCCTGTGGTGTGGTTGCAGTGTGGTGCTGGATGCATAGTTTACACTCTCCAACAAAGTAGTTCTTGTCTTTGGATCTGAGTTCAAGTTCCTCCAGTTTTCTGGGTCCACACTGATTCAAGGTAGTTGTTTGTATAGCTAATGTACTTGGGGAGATTTTGGGGGTTGTAGATACAAAAAAAGCAGGGTCTTCTTCTCTTCCAGCTGGGAGGCTGAGAGACCTCTCCTAAGTAGACTCCTCGCCATAGCACCAGGGAGCAAGTCATGGGGCGCAGGGAGTCCCTTCCCTGACATCTGCTTGTTTGTATACATGTCAGCATCAATACTGTGGGGTTTCCCAAGGGGCATTTCCTTCCCTTTTTTGCTTACAGCCCCAATGGAGATATGTTCCCCTTCCCCTACCATTTTGCTTCATCCTCTACATTAGGGTCCTTTGCTTCTTTTATAAATCTAAAGTTCAATATTTCTAAATTTTTCCTGATTTGTAACAGTCTGCTCTTTATTAGTCCTCCCCAGACTTCCAAAGCCAACCACCTGTCCTAGCCATGTTCCCAAAGTCTTATTCAGAATCATGGAAATGGAGGAAAGTGGTGGGTGTCTCCATCTTGTCCACATGACAACATCATTTTATGGGAACACTATTGTATATGCAGTCTGTTAATGACTGAACTATTATGTGGCACATGACAACATATAAACATATAAAACAGACAAATCCCTCTAAAGAACACAAACACAAGAGTCCTAAACAATGCAATAGCAAATCCAGACAGTGGTATATGCTTCAAAAAATTACATTATAACAATGTAGGGTTTATTCCAGCAATGTGAAGATAGTTTACCATTTTAAGAGCCTAAAAACCCAATCAACACAGTTTACCACATTAGCAAAATGAATGAAAACCCCAGGTGAACATCTGAATCAGTACATTGGAAGCATTTGATAAAATTCACTATGTATTTATGGATTTAAAAAAAACACTCTAGAAAACTAGAACTAGAAGTGAACTTCCCTGGCTCAAGTGGGTAGAGTACTTGTTTTAAAAAGTACAGTAAACATGAATGATGCAACACTAGAAACTTTCCCCCTTGATATTGAAAATGAAACAAGACTATTACTAAAATTCTCTCCTTGTCCAAATTTTCTCAGGCTTCTCTGAGCTCTCAGCTAGAACAGACTCAAACACGGGTTTCTGTGTCCATCTGTGTGGAGTCCAGTTTCATTAAGAATTCCACTGAGTCATTTTAGCTACCCTCAATATCTGATCATTTTCCGTATGTGACAAAAAATTCTCATTCTCCCCTCCTAGGTAATGTCTGATCACTGTAGCCTTCTTTAGAAAAGTTTCTCTTAAGTCAGTTTAGTGACTTACAGAAATTTTCTACCGAGCCATCAGCACCATCACCCCACTCTTTCTGTATAAACTTTGGCTTTCCTTGTAGTCCTTGGAGTTAAGTACAAACTTTTTCCCCAACTGCAAAACTCCAATGGAGCAGTCCCAACACTTATCAAGATAGTTCTGAATAAATGACTGTGCCTCTCATCCTAAATTGCGTGGGAGGCTGAGATTAGAAGATTGTGGTTCCAAGCTAGCCCAGGCAAAAAAGTTCATGAGACCCCATTTCAACAGAAAATAAACTGAGTGTGGTGGCGCACACCTGTCATCCCAACTGCAATGGAAGCCTAAAATAGGAGGGTCATGATCCAGGTTAGCCTGGGCAAAAGGCAAGACACTATCTCCAAAAAAAACAGAGCAAAAAAGGCTGGAAATATGGTTCAAATGGTAAAGAGCTTGCCATGCAATCATGAAGCCCTGAGTTTTTTGGCCCAGTACTACCAAAAAAAAAAGAGTGAATGTATAAATGATGGTAGAGTCACAGAATGGAATCCTGTATAACAACAAAATGAACTAGCACTAGAGTGGAGTAATTTCACAGTCATAATAAGCAAAGGTACCTGACTCAAAGAGTTAAATTGAAGTGATTCAAATTATATTAATCTCAGTAAACAACAAAAGTAACCTAGGGTGATAGAATTCATAATAGTGGTTGCATTCAGGATGTATGGACTGATAACTGGGAAGGATCTGGGGAAGAATTCAAGGGCAGTGACAATCTGTATCTTAATTTAAGTGGGGGCTACACAGTCATATTCACTTGGGATTAAAAACTATAAAAGCCTACAACAAAATTTTGTACATTTCATAGTATATTTTTTAAAATATTGATATATTATCCTTTAAAACATACTTTGAGTACTGTAAAGTTTAGATCTATATGTGTACACATGAAAAGACGCCCACACTGTAATATTAAATGAAAAAAGTATGTTGAAGAATGGTATGCATAGCATGAAACTATGTTAGGGGAAAAAAAAACTTACAAAACTTAATGTGTGTGGGTCTGGAAGAATGCACAGCCTCCAGTGTTGCCTGTGTGTGATGATAAGGAAATCTCCCTCCCTGCTAATCTGTTCTCTTTATTATTTTGGCTTCCACAACAAGCATTAATCATCTTACTGATGGGGATTTTTTTTTTAGAGTAAAGCTTCTGAAAAGCTTTTGAGAAAGTGAGGGTTTGAAGTGAATTGTAAATGAAATAAAGACATGACATGGAGAGACATTTGGATACAAAATAATTTGAATCCTGATGACTACTTACCTGGGCACAGGAAGTAAGAGGAATCTGGGTGTCTGCATTGTATCAAGAAGGATCCATACCACTCAACCAGCCAGAGAAATCTCAGTACAAAACCACATATTTTGAACCAAAACCAAAAATTAAAGGATATGTTCAGGCCTTCCTTCCTTCCTCTCCGCTCTGCTTTCAACTCTTCCCTACATATTATATTTTGACCAACTTTATTTCTCTCCAAAGTCTTCTGCATTTTCTCCCTCAAGAGTACAATGTATTCTGCCATATTACTTTCAATTACCATTTAATAATTTATGAAACTACTCAGTATCTTACCTGCAGGATTTCAGTCAAGCCCCATTACATTGTAATGAGGTTTGATTTAACATGGTCATTATAAATGCTGCTAAAGGTTAATAGGGAAAAAAGTTTCATTCCAATGCATTTGATTCAATCATTGAGGAATAAATAAGCATCTGTCACTAAACATAGGACTCCCTTTTCCTGTAAGCAGCGGGATATGATTATTTTCCTCACAAAAGTTTAGCAGAACATGAGGAACTATGATCTGGCAAAAAGCCAACCTGTGGGAGGCGTGATGTAGAGCAGAATTTTCCAAGAATTGTGCCATATGTCTTTTGGACAGGATAATTTTTTGTTGTTCAGGACTGCCTTTCACATGGCAGGCTACTGAGCATTCCTGACCTTTGCCTGCTAAATGGCTATACATTCCACTTACATCTTCTACCAAGAACAGTCTCAAATATGTCCAAATGCCCTCTACAGGGCTCCACTTCCCCCTAATTTATTATTAGGCTTTGCAATACTAGAGCAAACATTTTTAAAAGTCTTCTTTCTGCTAAACATTTTTAATGTAACAACAGAAACAAAAGCACTCATTTATGCTCTCAAGCACATTCTCACTGACGGGTGATGCTAGAGCAGGCTCATACTAGCTCCCAAGAGATGACTGTGCACACGTCTTTTCCCAGGTTTATGTCTGGTGACCCCTTGAAGGTAGTTCGAAATCAGCCATTGTGGGAATTTTGGGAGAACTGGTAGTTAGGCATTCACCAGCATACCATTTGTAGGACTTAGGGAGATCTAAATTGTCATATATTATGGAGAGAAAAGAATTTGCAGCTCCCAGGGGATGATGGAGCAAGAAGAACAGAGAAAAAGAACAAAGCAAAAATTTGCTGCCCTACTCTGTTGAGACATCAATCTTTTTTTTTCTTAGTGATAGAATGCTTGCCTAGCATACACCAGGCCTGGGTTCAAACCCCAGCTCTGCAAATTCAAAAACAAACAAACAAAATTTGACTCCCAAAACCTCATTGTCATTCAATAAATTTTTTTTAAAAATTGATGCATGCTTCTCTGTCTCATTTTGGGATGAGAGTGTGGCTCAAGTGATAAAGCACTGGTCTGGCAAGCACAAGGCCATGGATTCAATCACCAGTGTCACACACACAAAAGGATCAAGACCACCAATCTTTAATACATCTTCTTTAAAAAAGGCTTGAAGTCAGACTTAAGTCATTAAAGATGCTAAATTTTGATGGAATATGAATCAATTTTTTCATTCAACAAATATTTATGTTGTACCTACCAAGTACTGCTCTAGACACTAAATGACATAAACATTCAAAGACAAAACACACAATCACATAAGTATAAGAAAGAGAGGATACATGGAAGTAACTTTCAAAGAATATATAACAACTTTATGGAGGATTTTCAATATTTTTTTATAATACTGGTGTTTGAACTCAGAGTCTCACACTTAACTAGGCAGCCCCTCTACCATTTAAGCCACTCCACCAGCCCTTTTTTGTGATAGGTATTTTCAAGATCTGGTCTTATGAACTATTTGCCTGAGGTTGGCTTCAAACTGCAAGCCTCCTGATCTCTGCCTCCTAAGTAGTTAGGATCACAGACATGAGCCACCTGCCCCTGGCTATTTTCATGAAGTCAGTGAACCTCTAAGAAAATCATACCTGGATATAAAAGAAAAAAGAACTGACTTTCATATAGGAAATAGGAATTCCAGAGACTTAGTGAATACTAGTTTGGATATTGAATGTACCCCAAAGACCTATATGTTAAAGACTTGGTCTTTAGGATAGAGGTACTGGAGTCCCTATGGACTTTTAAAAGGTGGAACCAAGCAGGAGGTCCTCCCCACTCATTACCTTCCCCCTGCCTTTTACCTTCTCTGCTTCCTGGCTCCAGATGTGTGCACTCACTCTGAGTTGTGCTCCCACCATGAAGTGCTACACTTGCCAGAGACCCAAAATAATGGGACCATCAGATCTTGGGTTTGAACCTCTAGAACTGAGTAAAGATAAGCCTCTTCTTTCTTCATAAGTAGGCTGTATCAGATATTTTGTCATAGACACATAAAGGGAACTAAAGCAGTGAGATGCTTAATCCAGATTCCAGGCATCCAAGAATGAATTGCTTCCTTTTCCTCAATCCCCAAAACAGTGTCCTTCTACCAATCCTCTAACTCTGGCACTTGCTAGATGTTGATGGATTGGATGATGATCTTAAAACAACACACCAGAGTGGTGAAGAGCCTGGGGGCTGTGTAGTATGAAGATATCATCCTTGGAGAAGATCAAGGGAAATGGGATTTGTCTTCAAATGGCTGGTGTTTCTTCATCAGCTCCAAGGGAAGGACTAAAGACAATGTACAGAAATAATAGGATGGAAGATTCCATCTCAACAAGAGAAAATACTTGTTAGTAGTCACAGCTTACTGGTAGGAAAGCAACTATATTGCATTCTTTACTCCACCATGTCAATAAAGAAAAATCATGTTCTGCTATGGTTCCTACAGTTTTCTCATCGCTTGTCTGATTTCTGCCTGATGCACAATCTCTAACACCTTCCTCTCCCACCTGGCATTTAATGTTCAGGAAAGACCAAACTGTTTGCAGGACGGCCTATATCAAACTGTTTATTTTCCTCAGTGCCTTGTTTCTGCCTGAAATGTGCTGTCTTCTCTTCCTGATTTGGCCATTTTCTGCTTGAGCCTTAAGACAGCCCATGAAGCTCCCACTGGGCCCTCCTCTCGTATCCACACACAAAACATTCTACATACATCTCCATCATTGCAATTCTGCATGCTTATAAACAAAATAGATCTAACAATGTCTATATTACTAGAATGGTTGAAATAGCTAAACGGGTTTTCATTTCATTTGAGTTCTTTATGGAATGACCTGTATTAAAATGTAGTTTATTTAAGAAACATAAAATTCATTTAGGTTGGCCTTGGTGACTATCTTGAACAGATAGAAGCAACTGAAGCTAAGGTACAAGGAAAGGCACATAGAACTACCAATTGAGGTGGGCATGTCTTCCATATTTAAATGCTGTGGTTAAAAACAAAAAAGCAGTGATGATTTCAGAGTTGAACCCAATTAAAATTCACCAGTACAGCACTAGGCTCACACCCATAATCCCAACTACTCAGAAGGCAGAGAGCAGGAGGATTGTGGTTCAAGGCAGCCCAGGCAAAAGCTTAGTGAGACACCATGTCAACAAATAAGTCAGGTGTGTTGACACATTCCTGTCATCCCAGCTATGTGGGAGGCCATAGGTATGAGGATCACAGTCTAGGCTGGCCCGGCACAAAAAGGCAAGACCTGTCTGAAAAATACCATTAAAAGCAAAAAGGGCTGTGGCCATAGTTCAATTGGTAGAGCAATTTGCTTAGCTAACTTGAGACCCTGAGTTCAACCCCCCCAAAAAAAATAAAATAAAATATAACCCAAATAATGTATATACACTTAAATAAGTCTAAAAATGATACAGTTTTTAAAAAATGTTTAGGAAAAAAACTCAATTGGACAGATACTCCAAATTGCAATTGTTGTAAAATTGAATAGTTTTTCACAAGTATAACTTTTAAACATAGTTAAGAAATGTTCTTGATCAGCACTCAGTAGAATGCTGGTCCTATTTAACTGGTCTGATTACTTCTTTTTCTCTCCTCAGCCAGTGAATTGATCAAGCTCAGAGACTTTATGTGTTATGCCCCCTACTTTGTGGACAACAAGGAATTCAAGTAACTGGCCTGAGATCCATTTCTTTCCCCCTTATCAGAGGAACTTACAGGGAAAGAGAAAAGGAAGATAGCCTACCTTAATCACCTGTAAACATGTTGATAACTGGACCTCCTGGCAAATGAGGCCATGACATTTCCTAGAAGAGGGTAATTATTTGTGGAATGGTCTTAGCGGGGTGTCTCTGGCTTAGAATTACTGTGGTAGATAAACCTAGAATCCATGAATTTGTAAAGCGTCATTTCCTAAAGCATGCCACATGCATTACACAACTATATAAGGTATAAAATGGAAGTGTTTCTTAACCCAAATGCTTTCCACTGTGTGCAGTAACTCAAGAACTCACTTAGAAACATCCTCTCTCATTCTGGGTCACAGAATTCATATCTGAGGCTAGATGGTAAGAACTGAGAACCATACAGAATGTCATATGTTTTCTACTTCATCTATGTCACTTGGTTGTGTGCCACCCATAACACTCTGGGTAAGATCTTTGATTCATGTAAGCTTCATTTGTTAACTCACTGGTGAGTACAATACCTGCTTTAATAAAGTATTGGTTAAACAAAACACACAGATAGAATGTGCCTTTTTATATGTGACTTCCCATTGATGGAATCATTACAACTGAAGCCAGAAGACAAGCTTTCAGATCATTTAGTGGGGTTCTATATTTCATGGTGGCTATCCTAGATTAAAGTTTAAATGCTTCCAACATCAATATTTCATAACACAGAATTCTGTCTTTGGAAGCTTGAATCTCTTGTACCTCATACATGCCTCAGATCTCAACAAATGCTAAGAAAACCATAACAAGACACACTCCTGCTTCTGCAGAGTGACTTCAGAGATAATCAAGAGGGAATGATTCTTACCAGAGCTGATCACCATAAACCTGGGATATGTTTTCATTATATTGATTTTATAATCACTTTGTCAGATTGTAATGGTGAGAAGATGTTATTCTCTCTATTAAAAATACTATTCTATCTATTAGAAAATAAACAGAAGAGTAATTTTTCAAGATTGATACAGCTAATACTTACAAGCACTCCACCATTTAAGTTGTTTCTTTAGCCCTTGTTGCTTTGAGTATTTTTTAGATAAGGTTTTGCCTTATGTCTGGACTGGTCTGGACCATGATCTTCCTATTTATGCTTCACATAGCTAGGATGTCAGGTGTGTACCCCTGTGCCCTGCTTTTTATTGGTTGAAATGGGTTCTCATGAACTTTTTGCCCAGGCTGGCCTCTAACCATAATCTTCCCAATCTCTGACTCCCAAGTAGCTAGGATTATAGACTTGAGTCACTGTGCCTGGTTCAAATCCAAGTCTTTGCCTCCAAAACCAATGTTCCTTCCTCAATATGACACATAACTCTTGTGTTAAATGTAATATTGAGCTACATATGGAATGGCTGAGGAGCTCAGTGCCAGAGTACAGGGAGTGGAGCAGGTAATGTGAGGTTTTCATAAAACCCAAGGTCCCAACTTGGAGACCATCCTGCCCCTGAAGCCTTTGTACTGTGGACCTGTCATAGGAGAAGCAGCCCTGAGGATTTTGGAATTGGCTTCAGGGTCACTGATCCATCTTAGAGAATATCAAGCTTCTTCTAGTTTATAAGAATCTCCTTACCAAACTGTCATTTGACAACACTCTTCATGTTCTTTCCCCAAAATAGTTTTTCATATGCTTTGCAATGTGAATAGACTAAGAATTTCTCAAATGTTTAAGTTCTGCTTCCTGTTCAATCAGCAATTCCATCTTTAAGAGGAAGGAGGCCATTCCTCCAAAACTGCTTAGCTACATAGCCTCAGCTAAGTATCTAATTGCATTGCTTGCAAGTTCTACTTCCAAAAACATTAGGATATAAACGCAATTCAGCCAAGTTCTTCATCACTTTATAACAATAGCGGCCCCTCCTCCATGTCCAATAACAGGGTCCTCATTTCCACTGAAATTCCATCAGAATAGTCTCTACCATCTGTATTCCTATCAGCATTCTGTTCACGGTTATATAAATATTCTCTAAGAAGATTGAGGCTTTCTCTCCATTCCTTCGGAGCCCTCACAGGATCGCCCTTACCAGTCTATTCATGGAAATGAAGGCTCTTCCCAGCCTGCACTTCAGAATTCTTCTGGCCTCTCCCATTACCCAGATTCGAAGTGGCTGATACTGCTCCCAGTGCCAATTTTCTGTCAGAATCATTTTGGGATGCTATAACAAACTTGCATAGCCTGGGTAGCTTTAAAAAAAGAAGAAGAAGAAATTTGTACTCACAGTTTGGAGGCTGGAAAGCACAAGATCAAGTCCTGTGGAGATTTGGTGTATGCTGAGCACCTGTGTCCTAGCTCACGGACGGCCATCTTCTCCTAGCATCCTCACATGACTAAAGGGTGAAGGAGATTTCCAGGGTCTTGTTTTTGAGAAAAGACATTGTTAAGTAACCAAACCTGGCTCTGAACTAACTCATAATCCTCCTGCCTCAATGTCTGGAGTACAGGGATTATACTTGTGTACCATTATACCTAGCATCCAGAGTTTTTTTTACTAAGGGTACTAATCCCATTCATGAGGACTCCATCTTTATGAATGAAACACTTTCTAAAGTCTCCATCTTCAAATACCACAATATTGGATATTATAATTTTAACATAAGGACTTTCAAGTGACACATTCAGTGTACAGCACCTGCCTCTCATGCATCATTGTGAATGCTTCATGAAATGCGTATTTAGTATTCTGGTAAAATTCTTAATGTGATGGATTACCATTATAAAGAGTCTATTTAAAGGCATCAAATTTTGAAATTTCATATCTGTTTCACATTATCTCATTTTGCTGACCTCAAATATTTTGCAAGATGGAGAAGGTAAAAAAGCCTTACATTCATAAGGCTATCAATTTCCCATGGAGAGAGGGAGTAAAATTTCTCACTACCTTATAAAATTATCGTGATATCTGGTACAGAGTTTCTAAATCAGTCATTAGCATGTGTGTATGTGTGTGTGTTCATTGATTGATTTTTCCAAGAAAGAAACTATGATTTAAATGAAGTAAACAGGCTAACAGTGAGGAAGTGATCATACAACACCATGCAAGATTTTGCAAGAATTTTATAAAATAATGAGAAATTTCACAACCTACCCCCCCAAAAGAGATTTATAATCGTATGAGCATGTAAGACTGTTTAATAAGTAATGTGTGCAATCTAAAAAAAATTCAAAAACCTCAGAAATAAGATATATGATTATGGATTTCAAATAGCACTTAGAGATCAAAAAATAAGGACAGCCTCTTCTCTATTCAGCATTTGCAGAATTCTTCCTTTAATTAAGAATCCAGCAGAGCTATGACAACCACTGGATTCCTCATATATAAGACAGATAAAGAGCTTGGTGCATTGTAGATGCTCCCTAAATCCTTGGCTTTAGGAATAATTAACTTTTGGCTGAAATATAAATGGGGAGATAATTAAATGACCTTGACTCTTTCCTTGATCTATGCATTGTTTTTTGAAATAATCCACTTAACCAGAGTTTCACTGCCTTCATTATTAAACAAAGATCAAAGTACTTTCTAGATATTCTAGGAAAAGAATTCCAGTTTTCCACTAAGCTTTTTTCCTTCTTTCTTTTGTGGATGCAAAGATTCTCTGAATTTCTCAGCCTTCTCTGAATTCAGCATGGCCATGTGAGAGAGGTTGATCCAATGGATTATGAGTGGACATGATGTGTACCATGTCAAGATCTGCCCCCAGGAAAATGCCCTTACCATTCCATGTTCTTCTCTCAACTAGAAGCCAATAATAAATAAGTTAGCCTTGGATGTTATGCATATAGCACAACAGAGCCACTGTTACCCTGAATCTCTGAAAGACTACATGGAGCAATTTTCCCCTTACTTCGACCACCAACCACCTCTGGTGACCTGGAATATCCTTGCTAGATTTTTAGATGAAAAGGAAACACAATTTCATTGTGTTTGAGCTACTACATTTTTAGTTCCTTTCTTGAAACAATTTAGGCCACATAAACTAATATAAATGATAAGATACTCTGCAATTGCAAAAGATTGTTTTTCTTCAGTATCAAGATTCAAAACTCAGACCTCTAGGGATTTAATTTTTATGACATGTGTTATCTTTAAATTCAATCTGTATTTTTAAAAAAATAATATGCTGTTCATAGTAATGAAAATATCTCTGTTCTACTGTTCTACAATTTCTCTTAAACTATAGCTTTCATCATGTCAACTCTAAATCTAGGAAATTCAGTGGTTCTTAACACTATCTCTACCAAGTTTGGCATTTGATACAAGATTGCAAAATAGGTTAACTCCTATGAGATCGAGAGATGTAAATAATCTGGTGTGATTCAGGAGCATCAAGGAACCCATCCCCATTTGCCTCATGGCATTTTACAGAGCACTAATGGAGAAAGGAACACTACTAAAATGATTAAAACAGGCTAATTTAGAAAAACAACAGGTATAATAAGTGTTTCTAGCTTTGACTGCTCTAATTCATCCCAAATAACACTTTCAAATTATTCTTTGTAGGGTTGAAAGTGTGACTCAAGTGGTAAAGCCCTTGCCTAGAAAATTATTCTTTGTAAAACACCAACTTTTTCTGGTATTCCCAAACAAACTCAGGGAATTTACAATAGCTTCCTATTGCCATTTATCTTGCTCTTCAAGAACTTCCCCCATGGTTTGTCCCTACTTGTCCCCAACCTTCTATCTCCGTTTCCACATCAGTCTCTTCCTGTTTTCTCTACTCCCCAATCTCATTGTGTTCTTACTTGTTAATGCCTTAAATTCATTCATCTCTGCCCCTTGACCCCTCTAAATCTTGTTCATGTCTATTCTACCTATATCATAATAGAAGCTTCTACTAAAAGTTTCACCCCACATCAAGTCTGATTTCTGAAATCTATGAGGGTAGTTGGTGGGGTGGGGTGCAGAGGGAGAAGTAGATTTGGAAAACAGAACCTGAGTAGCTTTTACCAGATGCAGGAATAAGGCCAGCCACCTGATCATGGCCAGCCACCTCAGGAATAAGCAGGAAGACAAGACAAAGATTTTCCCTATCTTTCTGTGCAGCAGTCTCATGCTCTCTAAGCATGGCTCATGGGAGAGTCCCACAATCAAGTGAGTCATGCCTTTTCTCCTGGAGAGGGAAAAGAAGTCACTGAAAATGTTCCTTCTGTTCCTTCTTCCTGTCATCACAGAAAACAGAAAAGGGGCACATTTCCAATAAATATCAATATCCATTCAAAAATACAGTATTAAGATTTAATCTGCTATAGCATCTTACATAGCAAAAGGCTAACCATCATACCCTCTGTATGTCAGAATACCAATGTGACATAAAAATAAGCCTCCATTTCTTCCCATGGTGCCTGGGCCTGGCCCAGATTTCTTACAGATTCTTCTGTAAATTAAGACCCCTACCTTTCCAATTCTGCCATCATAACTCACTCAACGTGTGGTCTCACCCTGCTGGGTTCTCTGTACATAACTCCAGGTCTAATAATCACAGTTCAGAGTCTCCATCTAACCCTATTGTCTCCACTCAACCCAGAAAATGCTCCTCTCACAACCCTTACCCCATCAACCACAAATCTCACCATCACTCTGCCCTGTACCCTGTGAGAGGACCCCACCACACAAACCAAGGCATGGCAGAGGTGCTCAGTTTTAACATATAACTTAAGAACAAAGAAATGAGCTAAGTCTCTATCTCACTTTTATTTAAATACCTAATAATAACAAAATTGTTTACTAACTGCACGTTATTAAAGCATGTGCTAATGAATTCATGTGTTTTATGTTCTTTGCCATTAGCATAATCTCTAAAGTACACACTTCTATTGTCAGCTCCATTTTATAACCAGGAAAACAAAGTCCTAAGTAGCAGAGACCTTGCCTAAGATCCCACAGCAAATGAGAGTTGGGAGCGACAGAATGTACTCCCCTGTCTTTCAAACTGTAGACTCTAAGCCTGCACTCTTCATGGTTAATGAGAACACTGAACCTACCTTCTGGTTTTTTCCTTTTTTAAGGTGAGGGTATGGTTTTCAAATGTGACTTACATCATATCTGCAGGATCATCAAGTCTCCTCTGTCAAATTCTGCTATTATTCTACGGTTTTGCTCTCCCTGGAACACATGTCTGTGTATGCTGAGCTGAAGTGACCTAGAAGTGGGAAAGCAATTTCTAGCTCCAGCAGGTTGGGGAACCCTGAGCAACTCATGAAACCTCAATGATTTTTACCTTCTTATGGGAAAAAATGGGCATATCTCTACCAGCTTTGCCTTCTCCAGTCAATGCCAAAATCATGGTGATGACACAGAAAAATGTTTCATATAAGAACATTATGTAAAAACAAATTAGCCAAATCAAAATATGATGCCCTAGCTCAGTGGTCCTCCATCTATTAAGCATCAGAGTCATTCAGAGGACTTGTGAAAACCCAAGACTACTAGAGTGCACCCGCAAATTCTCTGACTGTCTGAGCTGAAAACTGATGTTTCTAATATTTCCCAGGAGTAGCTACTTCTGTGGCTTCAGGACCATATTTTGAGAGCAGCTCAGCAGCATAACACCTGACCTGAGCAAACTGTCTCCAATTTACCCCCAAAGATATCTCCCTTCTGTGTTAAAAAGTACAACCGTTCAAGCTGGTTTCAGTCTCTGTCATCATCCCAGGAACATCACAAATACACAAAAGGAAACTACCCTTTCTTCTCCGAGATGTTTACACCCTGTCAGTCTCTTAAAGGGTTACTGGAGTAGGGGTGCAAAGCTTAGGAGCCCCAATGAAGGCTGACATCAAGGTAAATGAATTGCACAGGTAAAATTACAGCAGCCACCAAACAGAAAGGGAGCATGAGTTGCAGCAAGGAAATCTGAAAAACAATATTATGACAGGTGATTGCAAGGCCACAGGTAGCTCTATCTGTGACAGGCCCTGTTATCCACAGTAACAAAAGCACACCATGTGCCCCCAGTAAATCTCCGGGGAATGCGTCAGCCAGATTCTGACAAGCTAATGGGAGTTTTGCCTTTCTATGGTGAGGAAGTCATTCACCCTGATGCCTCTCAGAGTGTGCTTGTGGATGATAACAGCATAATTTTCCTCAAAAAATGTCCTTTCCTTCTCACACTCTCACTCAACATTTTGGCTCCCCAATGGAGACAGAGAAAAATGAATAACAATCTTCTACAAAACTCTTCAGCTGCCTTATGTGGATGGGTCCAGAATATTAAGTCAAGGTTCAAGGGCTGCCTCTCACCTGCTCCAGTCACCACCCTGCAGGTGGAACACTTTGGTGCCTGGGGTCAATGGCACTTGGAGTAAGTAGTCTCATATGCCCTGCTCTAGGCACTGGGTGACCATGATCACATGGGCTAAACACTCCTTCTTCTCTCTTATGGGAAACCTGTGGAGCTATAACTTGATGCCTAGAGGTCACCTGGTGTCAGGGGCTGTCCCCCAAGTGAATCTCCATGGGAAAGGGGAAATTATGTAGCCATCCACCCTTGCTACTTCTTGATATTCTGCCTTCCAGGCTCTCCTGAGGATTCTACCACCCCCTTGCCTGGTCACAGAACAGTCTGGGCTCCTCAGATATGCAAGTGACTCATTTTCCATCCATCAGAGATGAGACTTAAATAAATAAAAAGGTACTTCATGGGGGTGGCTGGGCCTAATGATAAGCAATTATAGAAAGCCAAATGAAGGCAGTGCTTTGTGCGGGGCCTGTGAAATTGGTTAAGCAAAAAGAATAATGGCCCGTTTCGGTGATTCATCCCTTTGCTCATTTCAGAGGGAGCATTATCTCAGTTAAGTGATGCAATTAATATGAAAATGAGGGAATCATTGTTTAAGGAGATGAGGGGAGAATGAGGAGGGGGCTTGGATGCCACGGTGGGAAAGAATAAGGGCCACTGAGATGGAAATTTGCATAGGTCAGTAGCAATGTGATGCCTTCAGCATGCAGTCAAAGCTTAGCTTGCATTGTAATACGTAGCCATTAAATTCTCATTATGGGGACCTGTGTCCAACACAATTCAATTTTTCAGAATCTTAATGATAAAAAGTTAATTGTGCTAAGGTAGAAACCTTTTTTTACTGGGCCCTAAAATAAAACACAGAAAGGGCACTGTGAGGCCCTTCAGGACACTGCAGGTAGTGCTGGGGAGGCTTAATTTACTGTTTTATTAGCCATAACATGATTTGCAAGTTGATTTTTTTCGTGAGCTTTGCAGATCTTTAGTAACAAAGTCAAGAGTGATTAATAGGGTGCTTGCCTCTCATTTTCACTTTTTTCCTTCCTAGGTTCTCTGTTGGTTTTTTTCCACTCAGTAGCTTCTAGACCACATTCCAAGAACTGGTTGATGTCCTTGGACAAAGAGTAGGAGAAGAACAGGGAACCTGAGTGATGTATGTGACAAAGAGAGCAGAGGGTCTGGAGCCTTTAAGCTAGATTCTGGTGGCAAGGATGTAACCAGTTCTCCCAGTGCCCTGGGCATATCATTTCATGCCCAAAGGACTCCAAGCACAGAGAGAGAGGGGGTGGGTCTGGTTTCCACAGCAGAGGATCACATCTGGCTTTTGTCACTTCTCTGCTCTGTGTCCTTGAGCTACATTCCTAACCTCTTAGGATTTCAGCATCCTCATGGTAAAGAAAGGAAAATGTTACCTTGCTTTCAGGGAACTGTAGTGAGCATTCAGTATCAATTAAATCCAGCCATTGTTTCATCCAGGTTGAGAGAGGAGTAGAGTACTGCTACCACCTTCATCATTACTGTGCTGTCAGAACCTCACTTCTCCCATAAGAGAGATGCAGTAAGCCCCCTACCAAGCTGAGTCTCCCTTTCCTCCTTTTTAAAACAAGAGGGAAGATGATTATTTTTAGATCTTAACAAGACAGAAAAGTATCAAAGATTACTGAGTCCTTTCATATAACTCAGCACTGGGTGTCCTCAAATTAAGGAAAAGAAAGTTGATTCTCTCAAACAAGCATAAGAACTGTGAGCATCCAAGGAGCAAGAGAAGGTTGCTACTAAGTAGGGAAAAGGAGGGGAAGAGGGGAGGGTAGATAGTAACCCCGAGCAAACTGTTGCAAGCAAACAAGCACTCAGGGGACATCAGAATGGCACATGAGCCAGCTGAAGTAGGATAGTAAGACAGCAGCATTTACAATCGTAGAAGTGGTAGTACCATGACTAATACTGACAGCAATACTAATAATAAAAGGATGTGGTTCTTGATGTTATTTTTATGCTTTTTATAAAGTATAAATGATCCTTCATGGTCACTTACACTAAGTAAATGACAGCATAAGATGTATATTTCTTCAGTAGCAGGAAAACCTAATTTATAATTCTGATATCTTGATGAGTATGGAGAACACCCATAGATATCTGCCTTGACATATTGCTTTATCTATCTCTGATGTAGACTATTTAACATTGTGAAGCAATAGATCCTACTCTGAATACACTGGGCTGAGGTTTCATATAGTAGACTATACCATGTTTAGATGCCAGAGAAATGCCAGGCCTTGGATAACAGTAGATCACAGACAGAAGGCAAAAAGATGAAACTAGAGTGAAAAAAGATTATACAGAATAGAGTGTATTCATCCACCAAGCAGTGGGGAAACAGTTTAAGGATAAAAGAGGGATGTGCAAAAAGATAAGCAATGAAAACCAACAAGACACAGGAAATAAAAAAGACAGTGTATCAAATAAGGAACAGTCAAAACAGGGAGAAAACTGAAATCAAAGCATCCTCCTGTCCAGTCTAGAAGCCACTTACATGATTTCTGCTGGGACACAAAACACTCCTTAATCCATTTGCAAGCCTCAAACTCCTAAGAGAAGTATCCAAAAATAGCATCCCCAACTTATGAGTATATTTAGCCCATCCTCAACCAACTTGACTCATTTTATGGATCAAATGATTCTTAATGACCCAGGATATTCTAGTCTGGTGACTCCAAAGCATGATTTAGCATAAGAATCACCTAAGAAAACTTTAAAATGTGTACGCCAAGTTGAAAAACTCTAGAGTTAGAACCAGCAGTCAATATTTTCAACAAGTGGTTCAGATCATTCTTACACAAGCCAGATCAGAAGATGCATACAGGGCACAAGCAATTTGGGGGACACTGTTCTATAGTGTACCAAGCAGTTTATTTCTCTGCAAGTCCTAGACTAAACATATGTCCTTGCTTGTTAACTTTCCTGAAATAATTGACATTTTTTACTAACAATTTTGTTTATTAAATAAGTGTATATTGAGTCTTTACAATAATGTAAGTGAAGAATGAGACAGAATTCCCAACATCTCTCAAAGAACTGAGTTTTGGGTGGTCCAGGCCTGGACACTATGAATAGAATCAAACAAGCACATTAAAAATGCACAGCCATTGAGAAGAAAGTGTCGGTTGAGTTTGACTTCAATGATGGAGAAAGACTGAATGAAAGAAATGGCGTTTGAACTGATCCTTAAAGGATTTGAAGGATTTAAATGATAGGAGAAGAAGGAAAAGTGTTCCATGCTAAAGAAATAGCACAAACAAGCACATGGAGAAATGAGAAGGTAGAAGGCAATACTGACGAATGATGAAACCAGGGTTGCTGACATATCTAGGGTATGCCATTTGGAGCAGAGGAGCAACAACCTTGAGCATCTTTTGCAAGGTCATTATGATATTATTGGTAGGCTCTGGGAATACATTAAAGATGCAAGTAGATGTCATTTAAACCTTGTTATGGGAAGATGACTTTTCTACAGTGTAAGTCAAAAATTAAAAAGGCAAAAGACTAGACGTAGGGACACCATTTTGTTGGTTATCATAATGGTCCAAAAAAGAGAGAATTTGGGCTGAACTAGGACAACTCTATGGAACTGGAGAGAAGAGTGTGTGATGACTCTGATCTCAGGTTTGCCGCTTACTAGATGCACCTCCCCAGATAAAGCACTTAAATCTCTCTGGGTCTCAGTTTCCTCCTCTGCCAAATGAGATTAATTCACCTGCCAATCTCCTTCCCAAATTATAATGGCATGTGTAATCATGGAAATCGGGCAGTGCTTCACAAGCATCAGGAAACTGTGACATTAATGATGTTGACAAAGTCTCTGAGAAAGGAAGGGAGGCAGTGTGAAATGATCATAAGACCAGCAACACTGAAGGAAGGAAGGCTGCCCTTGCCCTCTCCAAAGCCCTTTCACCTCTAAACTATTCGAATCTCTTATCAAGACTCTAAAGACATAATTCAGACAGCTCTAAATCAACTTCCCATCTTTGTCTTCATCATTTTGGACTTTAAGCCAGTTTAAGCCAGTTTTTATAACTGGTTTACAGTTATAAATGCATCTTAGCTCACTTATTTTCTCACTAAGCATACACTCCAACATCTGGGTATATTTAGAAAGTAACAGAAAAAATCCACATCTTACCTGAAGCTTATTGTCTATAGGCAAATGAGTGAATAGTACAGATTTCCTTATTAAGCAAACCAGTCACCTTCTCTGACAGGAGAAAAGAAGTTAGTACAAAATGTAGATCCATGGGGATAAGACTTGGCTGTTTTGCTGAAGGCATATTTCATTCTTTTCTGTTAGGCAAAGTGGCTTCAGCAAGTGGCACTATTCAGCATTTCAATAATGTATGTAGTAGCTTCAACACGAGACCTTAAGGGGCCTTCAGTGGGACTTTCCATGGAGTTCTCCACTTTCCTTCAATTTACCTTTTCTCCTTCATCTGCTCCCAAGACACTGGGAAAACCCCTTGCACAAGGCCCAATCCTGATTACTCATTTATACCTAGATATTATGCAGAAGCCTCAGGTTCCAAACACCTCCAAATCATGATTTTGGGCTCCAAAACTTGCTAGATTTTTGGCTCCAAAACTTGGTTTGCTTTCTGAAAATCTCATCAATAGCCTACTTCCTCAGATCAGAGTCACCTCTACTCCTCCTCACTCATACTCCCAAAATCCATGTGATCATTGGTTCTCTCCATTAATGAAGCCAACTTCCAAGGCCATATGGATTATTGGAGCAAGGGCTCAGCCAGGATCCAGAGGTCCTGACCCACATCTCCTTACTCTTTTCTGCCATACCACAGAGTCTCTTGAATAACATCAGGGTGAAGACAAATGTCAAGAAGAAACAAAGACGGCTCTGATTAGCCCTGAATCATGCCATGCTACTAAAACCTGGAATGCAAGTAGCTAGGCAATAGCCTACTGATTTATGGAGAGACTAGTAACCAGGATATTAATTAGGATCATTATATTCCTTACTAATGAGGTTCAATTGACTTATAGCCAGTTACAAGCTCACTGTCTTTTGTTCTGCACTACTAATTGTACTTACTCATTTTTACAATTGTTGAATTTTAAGATATGCTATGGTTATGAAAGAAAATGAAGGATTTATGTGTGTTCTGTGCTAGGTTGAACAGTGGGAAGAGAAATTTAAAGTACAAAAAGCATTCATGAGAAAGCCAATGTTATTCTCCCTCACTCGTGGTCCTTAGTTCTCTAGACAAAAAACACTTGACAAAGGAGAAAACTAGAACATCCATGCATTCTGCAGTCGTGACAGCCAAGCTCTGAGGTATTACTCAGGTACCCTGGAGCAGTTTATGATTCCAGGATTTGTTCAAAATCTGCTTCACCACCACCTGCCAGGTATGCTACAGCTATTCAACCATTTAGCATGTCCTTTACATTTTAATATCCCTGGGAGCCCCAAGCCTTCTTAGCTACCTCAACCCTACACAAAAGACTTATCTTCAAAGAACAGAATTATTGCAATCATCATTACTGTTCTCCAACATGCTAGGTGACCTTGAGAAAATTATTATGGTATTGAGTGCTCCTGCCTCCATAAACAGGGGCTTACCACAAAAACAAACAAACAAAAAGAACCCATGCTACTGGCAATAACAATAGTAATATGTCAAGCCAAAAATTATCCAAAATCAAATTTACCTGTCCAAGCAAGCTTTATCTACTCTGCGTTAGAAGAGACTGAAACAATACAGCATTTCACTCCTCAGATAGAACCCTCCCCATTCTACACGGGAGAGTAGCCTCACCTTACAGCTTTTGATACAGACTGCCTTTCTGGTAATCACAGTGTTGTGCACATAGACAGTAACAATGAGGAGAGGTTATTTTAGCAGCTATTATAAGAATCTCCCTTGTGAAAGATCCTGCATTTTTGTTTTACAAGAAGATATTACGTCAGGTAGTTAGCTAAAGGGAGAGGCCTGGAGGACCATGTCCAACTTAAAACAGATGTTTCTGTAGTACCTTGCCACCTTCTATAGAAGATGGAGGGAGAGAGACAGAGAGAGACAGATGGAGAAAGAAAGGCTGATTTTTCTATGTGAATTTTGTTTGTTGAATTTGATTTTATAAATCTAGGGACACAATCTCTGTCTGCATGCAGTTTTATATAGAGTGAAAAACAGAGACCTAAGGGACCAAGGTGAAATCTGCAAAATAAATACTAAAGGCAAATAAAAATAAGATTAGTGAGGTTTTTCCACAGTTTAAGTGATCAACAGGAATTGATGAACAAACGCTACAGCTGTTCAACCATTCTAAGACGTGCGTGTTTCACATTTTAATATCTCTACAGTCAGGATTCTCTTTACGACTGATGGTGTGTTCATACTAATTAGAAATACCTTATTTTTTTCTCTCTTTCCTACAGGCAAGGAGAATGGTGTGTCTTACAATCAGTGGCATCTTAGATTCTATTAAAATAGCAGTTGCTTCAATAAATGTCAGTGACTTCAAGTTTCTAAACCATATTTCACAAATACTGATGTTATCACAGTCCTTGGGGTTAAGTGTTAGATTCCAGGCCAACAGAGACAAACTCTGTTAATCTTTTTAAATTGGCATGTCTTGGAGTTCAGAAAATTCTCATCTGGTGTCCAGCATGTGACAAAGCACAGACAAGAGTCAAATTAATTTTACCTGGCACTTTTGCCACAAGCTAATTAGCCAGCTAACAACTTGCTTTGATTAACTCAAGGGGTCATAAACACTTTGCCTCTTTTCACATTCTTATCACCACAGAGAAAGGTAATTCAGAACATTGCACCTCTACAAATATTTTAAGGCCTGCTAGATTATCTCTTATCTCCGTATGATTCATTGTCCATTCTTCCCATTCACGTAAGTCTGAGAAAAAAGAAAAATCACATGATTTTTATTCCACATTTTTCTTCTCAAAGAAGAACCTTGAACTTTCTAATCCCATTTTAGCCTAGTGAAGTCTCTGGGAACAAAAAAAATCCAACAGAAGGTCTTTAAGAAAAAAATGAATATGGCACAATGAGACCCCCAAAATGATGTTACAAATCTATAGTAAAACCTTCCAAACACACACATACACACAGTGTTTTTGTACCTAGGTATACATGGGCCAAAGCACTCAGTGACTGAGTTTGAGGGAACAACTGACATCTATAATGCATGAGTATTAATAGTTGCTCATGTACAAAACGTTAAAAAGATGTGACAAAAGGATAAAGGAGGCTTCATAACTTTTCCCTGGCCCTTCTTATTTGGGTAACTGAAACAGAGATGGCAACAGTAGGCCTCACAGATGAGTCAGCATGTGCCAGCCACTCAGACACAAAAGCACTAACACCCACAGCAATCCTTCAAGGGAGGTGATGCCTGAAGGTTACAAAATGTGTAGAAAGTCACACGATCAGTAAACACCAAGATGAGATTGAACCCAGGAACAAAGCTCTTAATTCAGTCAAAACTCCTCTCTCTCTCTCTCTCTCTCTCATTCTCTCTCTCCCTCTCGCTCGCTCTCCCTCCTTCTCTCTCCCTTGCCTGGTTGCCTCTCATTTTCAGCATTTTCAGGCTGTGTTCCCACATTCCCACCCTCAGAAGAGTTCTCTGGTTCTCTCAGGTTAGCACTGCTTCTATGAGAGACACTGCAGCCACACTGCCAATCTCCAGGTGGTGAGTAACCTTCTCTCTCTGCATCTAACCTTGTGTTCTCCATTCAGTGCTGACAGGTAGCAGCAGTCCTTCCTTTCTGAAAATGTCACTGAGCCATCTTCACAGAGAAAAGGCGATGCTGACATTCTGCTTTTCTTGTGGCTCCCTGGAGAACATTTAATCCCCCTGACCTTGTAGCTATTTAAAAGGAGCCAATCCCTGGTCTTGTCTGTTAGGGACAGGCGGCATTTTGTCTAATGGGCCCGAGTGTGGGCACAGTTTGCAGTGGAAAGAGGGGACATCTGGCTAGCGTTTAAGAAGTAAATAACGTTTATCAGTGATATCATCAGTACTCAAAGGCATGAGTTTTTTGTATTGTTTTTTATATATAAAACCAAATTCTACCCATAGATATTCAAATTGAACTAGTAAAATCCCTCCTTCTGCCAAAGAATTGGAGAATGCCACAAATTGATTTTTCTGACCCCAAAAACTGAATTTTACTATATTCTGAACAAATATTACAGCCTATTAACTGTGAACATTAAGTAATAACCACCACTAGCATAAAGTAGATGGTAACCTGAGTGATTTATTTATACTATCCAGTTGTATCCTTCTAATAACTCTACATATGTAAAATTATCCCTGTCTTAGAGACAAAAATCACTGAATCTAAGTCAGAGAGCCAGGACTGAGGCTGCTCTGGGAATGCTTGTCACCCACCTATGATGAGGCTATAATAACTGGGAGTGTTTGGAAACTATTGTATAAGCATTGGGCACTGGTGTGACAATCAAGCAATATTTCATATTTTTATAGTAATTTGTTGTTCCTGTATCTTCACAAAAATGGCTGGACTTCCAGAGTGGTTGGTGGGTCCAGACATCAATATTACTCACTGCTCTACAATGAGGTAAGCTTTGTGAGGGTAATGCTTTTAGTCTCTCCTGTCACTGATATATCCCCAGCAAAACAGTGCTTAAAACCAATTAGGTACTTAATAACATTGTTGAGTGTGAGAATAAATGAACAACTTCTGGTAGGCAGAGAAGCTGAGAACAGTTATTTTTCATATTCCTATATATAAGTAAGATTTTACCTATGTCAGCAAGCTGAAGATTCCCATGAAGTAGGATAAATTAACAGAATTACTAAGATTATAAAAATTTCACAAAAGTACAAATACCACATGGTCTCCCTCATATGTGGAATCACTCCAGGACTGAAAAAAGTGTCATATAGGTGTACAGCAGAAAGGAAGCAATCCCATCTACCTGAAGTAAACAAGTTTCCCCATAGAGCCTTCCTACTAAAAGGACATGAGCTGAGCATCTGGCCAGAATGTGTGCATGAAGAAAAACAAGGTATCCCAAAGAGCAGAAGCTTAGCCGGAGGCAAGATCTCCTTGTGGGAATTCCCAGAATGGAAGCCAAGACTCCCAAGATCATGTTAGAGGATTAACTCCAGCTGCAGAATGATAATACAGAAATGTGATGACTAGAACTTGGTCCTAAAGGCTTCAAGGAGAGGCAGGATGGTTGCCACCTCCTGGGAGCCCAACAATGAGCAGAGAATAAAGACATCTCCTCAGTGAGTTCACTTCACTGATTCATTCATTCATTCATTCACTAATCATCCTATAAATATTGATGGAGCATCTTTGGGGCACTGAGCTAGGTTCTGGAACATGGGAGCCAAAGATCAGATTCTATCCTGGAGAAATTCATGGTTGAGGTAAACACTGCTGCAAACCTAATATGAGCAAGGTGGCAGACCAAGAAAAAAATGTCATTGTTATAAAGTCAGGCTTTCAGGGATTTCTCTGGATTCTTCCATCTGTCTCTACAAATTCAGTCTTTACCTTTGTCCACCCTGCTATACCCTGTTAAACTGAACGTCTTGGGTCACACCACTGGACAACCTTACTCAATGACTTCCAACTACATTTGGCCAGTGTTGGAGGGGTTTGCATTGGCCAGTTTTTTGAAGGTCAGGAATTCTGCTAAGAGGTCTGTTCCACTCCACCCCTACTGTCTCCTGGTTATCTCTCCCCTCTGTGTACTCCTTCAGTCCTATAATGGCAACCAGATTTCATAGTCTTCTGGCACTGAACATGCCTTTGTGGGTTCCCTAAGCCTTGCTCCCAGTTTTATTTAAAAAAATTTTTTTTATTAAGCTACTCTCAAATTACCCAATGTGAGTGTGCCATCTGTTTTCTAGTGTGACCTTGAATGAAACAATGTACTCATTGAGCAGTTATGACAATAACATGATAAACAGAGGGTGGAAGGAAAAATTCATTTGGATGAGTGAATGAACACATATGGCCACCCACGGTGAAAGAGGTTATGGAAGACAGTCAAAGCCAAATTCCTTGAGTGGTTTGAACTTGTGTCCAGGAGGGCAGGAGGCCAACTGAAGGCATCTGGGACTCCACCTCTGAAGCGACAGCAGAGTCAGAGGGCAGGGAAGTTTCCTTCTACCAGAGCAATGCTTAGGGGACAGGACAGTGACTCACTGTTTTCTTGGGGTGAACGGCAATGAAAACCTAATGAGTCTGCCCCTTCAAGTCCTGTTCCCATGCCACCCTGGAGACTCAAAGCACACAGTCAGTTGAGGACCTCAAATACTAGAAGAAAGGCAAAATCAAGCTATTTCCTGAGAATTATAATATATAACATCCAATAAAAGGACAAAACAAACTCTGTCAAGTCACCATAAAGACAAGAAATGATTTCCTGGCCTATAAAAGTCACCTGCAGTCAAACATAGCTAGAAATTTTTTGGGACATCTACCTAAGAAAGCAGCTTACAGCAAGCTCTTCTCACACGATGCCTCAAGCATTCCAATCGCACTACTCTTGTCTCCTGTCCTTTCTAAGTTCATCTCCCACAAAATGCCTCAAGAGTATTATTTCATTTTCCATGTTATTTTCCTACACGGGAGAAAGGAATAAATAAATAAATACATTGCATATCAGATATAAGTACCTTACATGTATATTTCATACAGAAAATTAGTATTTTTGGAATCTGTTACTATTCTTACATTTTCTGTAAGCATGTTAGCACAATTGGCCTCCGCAAGTCCCCTAGAATTGAACTCTTAATATCTGAACCCATACAGCCAAGATCAAATCCTTGCCTTAGGAAAAAGTCATCAATGTTAGTATGCTTGGAGACTTCTTGACAGCCTACCATCCACCTACCTCTCCACACGCACAGAGATACACAGATACCTCTGTAGGCCTTAACATCCATTAAGATTCTAGGTTGTTTATAAAGCTATAGTACAAAGTCTCTCTCATGCCTTCCTTGGACAATGGACTATTTGACTATTTTCTCTCTTTTTATCTTAATTTTTAATTGACAAAAAGAGTGTGTGTGTCTACCATGTACAACATGATGATTTGAAATGAGTATACCTTATGGAATGACTAATTTGGGCTAATTAGCATAAACACTGCCTCACATATTTATCATTTTTGTTATGAGATACTTTGTTTTCATTTTCAGTTTCGTAGAGTGGTTTGGTTCATTTTTCTTTTTGACTGGTTGTGTCAGTCATTGTATCTGCTTACCTCTGTCATACTAGAGCAATCTGCAAATCTGATAAGCAGATGTGACCCAAGTGACTGATAAATATGTTGAATAGACAGGCTGAGGAGTTCTTCAATTCTACTCCAGATACTCTCCTTTCAAACACTTGTCCTTTTCACTTTAAAGTATTGAGCCTAGAACTGTTAGCACCAAGACAGGAGTGGTAAAGCCTGGGCATGGCAGTGTTACTTTCACCTCTGTACCAAAATTCTCTGCTCCTGATAATGTAGCTAAGATCAAAGGTCTCCCTATTACATGATGGTTCATATTCCCCTGCAGTTAAAACACATTCATCCTCTTTAATCTGCTGGTACTAAGTTGTCTCAGTCTCTCTTGTTGGTTTTCTTTTGGACTCAAGTGTAGGCTAATTGTTTCCTATCCTGTTCTGCCTTGTTATGTTCAGAGAACTATTGCTCTGGCTGTTGAGATCTGGGGATCCAGGAATAATGGATCAGACTCAACCTGACTCACCTTTGTCTAACTATCTAACACCATGAGATCAGCTCTACTGTCTCTGTGTGGTGACAGCTACATAAACTTCCCGGGGAAGTCTATGTATAATCCGACATCTTTTTAAGACAGGAAAGATCTCAGACAAACACTAGGGTGCTCATCCTAGGCTCCAATCCCTTTTATTCAAGCATATGTTCAGGAAACAGAAGGCAAAAAGACATGGGAAGCCTCCATGTAGCAGGAGGCTGGGGTCCAGCCATGTCTTTGCACTTAGAAATGGTGTTAATTGTGTGAGAAGACAGATGGTTCAGAAGTCCAAGTATGCACCAGGAATTTTTCTGTCTCTCTCTACCTGAGGCAGAGGTTGCTCATTGCTCCCCAACTCATTCCTGCTTCTTTAAAATACACAACTCATCTTTTAGCAGAGGAAATATGACCACCTGATGGCCCCCTTACAGCTAGAAGTGGTCATGAGACAGAGTTCTGACCAATGAAATGCAAAAGATTATGTGTGGTAATTTCAAGAAGTTGTCTTAAAGGGGAAGGAGTAATTGGTCCTTGTCCTTATCCACATCTGTCTGCTGTCTGCCTGAAATGTGAATGTAATGACTAGCTTTCCAACAGCCATCTTAGAACCATGCTGCAAACTTGAAGTTAGGAACTGACTCTGAGGACTGTGGAGGAGAAAAATGGAAACATGGTCTTGGAGCCATGATACCAGACCTAGACTCTCTTTACCCAGCCTATTTTATGAGAAAAGAGAAAAAAGGTTTGATTCATTGAAGCCATGCTCCAGGAGTTGTTTCTGCTATATTCTGTGATGGTATCTATTACTAGCTGCCCAGCTTTGGAAGAGGCTCACAAATGCTGTTTTGTTCTACTACAAAATGAAGCAGACAACACGATGTGAAAACCTGCTCCTTTCTGTTCAGTCAGTCTGCTTTCACTGAACTCTTGTCATATGTGGGGCAGTGAGAAAGCATTAGGAACATGAAGGCAAAGACAAAAGGAATTCATTCTGCAGGTTTTGTCTTGTGGTCACTTCTCACTGATTACTCACTAGTTCTTTCTTTCTTTCCACAAATATTTATAAGCACAACACAGATGGCAGCCCTGTTGGAGCTAGGGTTGTTGCATTCGGTTAAAAATACAACTATTTTAGTACGCATGCCCTGTGTAACTCAGATTTATCTGAGTGTCCTGTATTCTATGTGATAGGCTACCATGAGGAAAAAAAACTGATAAGGGCTCAGTCCCTCCAGAAGTCCCCTTATGGGACTTAGGAGGGGACCTAAATAAACCAGAGCACAGCTCAGTATCAAAATTGAACATAAGCTTGAAGAGCACAAAGAAAACAAGCAGCTGCCATGCGACAGAGGAGGTGGCTCTTTCAGGTTGTCATGGAAGGCCCCTAAGGAGTGAGTGTTTCCCTAGATCTCTGGATATTGGGACTAGTCCAGCAAGAGCAAAGACCCTTGGGAGGAAGCATGTTTGGAATATTCTGGAACCTCAATGACAGTGTGGTCCACTGAGTCATTGGGATAGGTGGGTCAGGTCGTATAGAGTTTTGGGGTGATAGAAAAGCAATGGGTTTTATTTTAATATTATTGGGCAGCCAATGAAGAGTGTTAGCAGGGGAGGTATATGATCTGATTTACCTATTTTAGTCTTTAAAAGAACTTCCTGAATGCTGAATGAGACAAAACAGGACTGGAGGGGTGGAGGCAGCACAGAATGAGGTGGCTTTCCAACAGCACAACTGCACTAACGGAAGCACCCCACTCTGCGTGTGCTTCAGAGGTAGAGTAGGCAGGACTGGTGACAGATTCATGTGGGAGACAAGAGAATCAAATAACATGTGTCAGGTTGAGTGTTGAGGACCTGGGTCAAATGTGTTCACTTCTCCAGCTGGGGATACTCTTGGGCCAGGTTCTTAGGCAAAGTGGGAAAGGATATGAAAAAGGCCATGCTTCCCAGGTATTTTCTATTAGATATTCAAATGGAGAGGTCAACAATTCAAAGATGCTGCTATTATTCTTAATTCACAAAAAAGGAAACTGAGGCCCAGGAGGTTAAAAGGGAGGGCTCACATTCAAACTTGTACAGATCCACCTGACTTCATTAGAGCACATTATTTTAAAACTCCCCACTGCAGAGGTAAGGCAAATACCCAAATGAGATCACTGATCTTTGTACTACAGGGACTACAAAGGTGGCCCCGCATCTGAGGACTGGCAGAGCATGGTAACACAAGCTCTAGCTAGCAGATACAACATGTCCGGTGCAGCGTGGGAGATGGGTCCACTGCATGCCAGGGTCAGTTACACTTCTCAAGATAAGCTGTTGCAGAGTAGGTTTGCACGTCATCTCTGAATCATTTACACTGCCCTTGCTAAATAATTCACCTCTGTGTAGACAAAATGCATCCGCAGGCTCCCCAAACATCATGGGGCTGATACATAATTTACACAACTCTGCACAGCCTCCACATTGCAGGGAGAAAAACTAGGCCTGGACACCTGCCAAAGTCCAGGAGAGCACCAGCTGGAGCAGAGAAAAATGCAGCAACATGGAAGGGAAGCCAATGAACCTCCTGCACCCTTAGCACCCAAGGCCCAAAGAAATGCAGGAAAATGTGTGTATCCACAAAGGGGCTGGAGCCAGTGATGGCGGGGCACTTAGGTAGCATGTGTGCTGGAAGTCTGAGGAAAATGCCACACTCTTTTTGGTTACCAACATCTTAAGACCTAATCCATTGAGTCCTTAAAAAGCACTGCCTCTGACAAGAAGCAAATACCCATGCATTTTAAGACTGACAATATTAATGGTGGCAAAAGAACACAAGAAATGCAACTTGTTTTGCCTGGAATGCTTTCCTTCCATCCTTCACGCACATCACAAATTCTTGCTCCTTTTTTCTGAAGGTTTCTTAAGGGATGCCTCCTTCAAGAAGCCCTCTCTCATTCAGGCAGACCGAATTTCCTTCTCATATGAACTGTGTGTTGACTTTTATTGCATTGCAAATGTTGATCTCCTAATACTGGATTTTGAACACCTAAGTGAAAGGAACTCTAAATCTGTAGTCACAGTATACAACTGAGTCCTTGAACATAAATAATACATGGATGAAGCAAACAAGGCAAACACCATGACTTAAAAGATCTTTCCCTAGGGCTGAGGGTTTGGCTTAGCATTAGAGCACTTGCCTAGCCTGCTCAAAACCCTGGGTTCAATCCCCAGTATGCAAAAAAAAAAAAAAACTTTCCTTGACATTGCATAGACTATTGCTGCTTTAAGGATAACCATTCTTGTCAGAAGAGAATGGCAAGATGTACATAAAAGGAGCAATAACATGGCCAAGGCTACTACTCAGCACCTTCAAGAGTTCTTCTGGCACTGAGAGTATGGCTCAAGTGGTAGAGTGCTGGTTTAGCAAGCATGAGATCCTGAGTTTAATCCCCAGTACAGCCACAAAAAAAGAGAACTGCCTGCCCTTTGTACACCCTGGACCACTATTCTGCATTTCTCACTGCACATCAGCTTCAACTGTGAGTTTGGCATCTGATTGCTGCTATGATGACCTGGCTCTTAAATGGATGACTAGGTTCTTGAATCAGACAGATATGCTGTACTTTTATTATGAGTTTCCAGTCTTGCCACTTAGAAGCTGAGTAGTCTGCTTGGTAAGCTAACTTCTCTGAGCTTCAGGTTCCTTATTTGTAAACCTGTTATACCAGTAGTAATGTAGGGATAAGAGCAATACATAACTCAATGTGGTGTTATGAACAGTAAATGAGATACTGCACTTAGTAAGCATTAAATATTAGCTATTCCTATTGTCTTCCCTGTACCCCAAGATGGATTGTTGGCCCTGCCTCTTTATTCATTTTCTGCTTCCTCTATCAACACACACATCTCCATCTTGGCCATGGAATTACTATATCACATACCCCATGGGAAATCCCAAATGTGCTTGGCAACTTTGTTGTGGTACTGCATGTCCTATACCTGAATACTCTTCCAGATCAAGACTGCAGATTTGAGTTATCTTAAATATTTTCAAGTTGTCCAACTGTCCTGCCTTAATTATAACTACCCGCAAAGTCTGGACAATATAAAGCCCAAGCTCATGTTTAGATTGTGCTTTATCCCAAAGATATAATAACTGTTAGAATTTAAATAGCATTTGTTGGTACTTTCTTAAATGTTTTATATACGATGTTCAAAACAAACTATGACATACCAGTCATAGTTCCATTTTGCTTATAAGAAATTGAGGCATCCTTGTATGAAAGCTAGGCATGACAAAGTGTGTTCCAGAGAGCCTACTAGTTGAAGCTGTTAAATAAGTCCTGGGGAAAAGAAAAATATCATCACTCCAAAAGAGCCAGTCTGTCCCAATTTTAGATATCAATGAAGGGATAGGCTCTGGTATAGAAAACCAGGCCTTGTGAGGCAAAGCTTAGATGGGTCAGAAAAAGGAATGCCCACTGTTCTCTCAGCTCACTGTCTTTAGTGAAGGTTTTGAAGGCTTTCAATCATGCTTGAAAACAAGTAAGTGAAAATTTGCCTTTGTCTCAAAAAAGTCTATGAATAAGAGACTGGACTGGACAGAGAGAAACCATTAGGGAGCCTGGGGCTACTGTGAGGTAGTAGGTATTGCATAAACAAAGTGCTAAGTGGGACTCTCTTGGCCTAATTCCTTTCTGATATCTGGGAGCCCTGTGAAGCATTCTTTCCTCCCTTGGCAAAACCATGGGGAATTAAGACATGGATTTAGGTCCACCTCGGACATCTGTGAAAAAGTAAGATCCAGAAAAGGAAGGACACTTCTCTACTATAGGAGCTTCTCCACCCATTGCTATTCAAGGCAGATAGGGACTAGATCCCATTAAGGATTTGGCACATTTCTTTACCTTCCCAAAGGTAAAGACAGAGTTCTATAAAGGAATGAAAGTGGAAGCCGTTTTCAGCCACACATGGAGGCAGTTCTGGGTCAGGTGACTGGGGTCCCAAGGGAAGAAAGAAAAATAAATTAAACTCCTTCATCTGGAAAATAAATACCAAATGGCAAGTGATAGGGTGCACTGCATGGATGAGTAAAGGAGGCTTAATTCTTTAATTACTGCCTCCAGTTTCCCCATGGAGATAAAGAACAAGTTGTTGGAGAGAGATAATCAATGCATAAAATACCATAGCTTCTTGGCTTCTTTTACTTAATAAAATAATAAAAATATTTCCCCCTAAGTATCTAGTTCTGATGACTATATATGTATATTTGAGACAGTATTTATGTGTATGGTCTGTATGTGTTTGGGCGTGTATGTGATGCTAGCGAAAGCCCAGGACCTCACACATGCTAAGTATATACTCTACCACTGAGCTATACCCCCAGTCTGAGACAATATTTTTATCTTAGACTCTACTCAGAACAGATGTGTATATATTTACTGAGCATCTACTATGCTGTCATGTCCAATACTGAGTCTACCAAGCTCAGGTCTTTGCTCAGAAATCACTAATTCTGACTTGTTCTAAGACCTTTTAAATCTCAAATGGATTTTTAGGAATTCAGTTCATATCATCTCTGATATTCTTCACCAAGAATCTGTGATTGTACTAACATTCACCCACAGCCTTCTGAAAAATTGTGTCTGCAAATCTGTTGTGTTTGTGTTAAGCAAAATATATTTATTAAGAAATAATTTCTGACTCCCTGTATAGCTAACTTAAACAAACAAAATATTCCTTTTTTCAAAAACAGAGGACAGGAAGGTAAAACAGGTTCTGTCCTGGGTTTGGTACCTGTGGAAGGGCAGAGGACATAAGGGAAAGGTGTGGAGGGTGAAAATAGTGGTAATATTATGATGTACTCATGTATAAAAATGGAAAATTACACCTGTTGAAACTATTCTAAGAATGGAAAGAGGGTATATAAAGGAGAATGATGGGGAGGTATGAATTTAATTAAAATATATTGTAAACACTTTTGTAAATGTCACAGTGTAACCCCACCACAATAATAATATGATAATAAAAAAGAAAAAATTCAGTTTGTTTCCCCATTTTGTAGTTAAAATTTGCATCAGGAGTTCCTTTCAAAGGATAGCCTATGTGCTTATACTGAGTTAACTGAATTTCAGCATTAATTTAATAATTAACTATGTAGGGTAAGTGCCTGCTATATGACAGGGTTTGTTTGAAATATTTGGAATATATCACTGAACAAAATGTTAAAGAAAAATTCCAGGCCCTCATGAAGCACACAAAGTAAAGTCAAAACAAAATTTACTGAGAGTAATAAATAAATTATATTGCATATTATATTGTGGTAAGTGGCATTTAAAAAACTAAAGCAAGGTAAAAGAGGTAGCCATGGAGATAAGTGAGGGTGGTAGACTATGATTTAAATAGCTTGGTGATGTAAAATAACAGTGTTCTGCATAGGATTCATGGAAAAGGCATGAGCTGAAGGAGGTAAATGCAGTCTGTACAAGCATCATTCTAAGGTGAACAGCTTAAGCAAAGGCTGCACTACCAAAGCATTCAGAGTATCTGGACTGAACCAAAGCCAAGGGCAGAAGATGATGCAAAAAGAAGGTGGAGCTGAGCATAAGATGGTGCCAGACTGGGGGGAATGATGAAAAGACACTGGCTTTTGTTTCAAAGAAAATAGAGAGCTCTGGAGCATTTTAAACCAAGGATTAACCAGAGAAATGACTCATGTTTTTTAGCCTGCATACTTTTGCTTGGCCTACCTGTAAGATATCCAGCAGATTTTACAAAATTGAAAATACCTGAAGCAGCCTCTTGGTCTACCTCTAGGCTATAAGACCTCAAGTGCCAGGCTTCATTTTACAGAGAAGAAAATGGAAAACAAGACTTGCCATTGGACTAGCCTATGACCTGAGTTAGGAACAAATCCAACGCTGGACATTGCACCATCAACCAGAGTACTATGGTATGAATGTTACCCCCAAAGTTCACACGCTGGAAACTTAATCCTCATTGCAACAGTATTGCGAGGTGGGACCTTTAAGAGATAATTAGGTCACAGAGGTGAAGATGTGTCAATGCAGTTACTGTGGGAGAGGGTTAGTTGTGGCCGGAGTGGATTACTCATAAAAGGATGAGTTTTGCTCCCTTCTATAATCTCTCTTATTCATTCTGTGCCTCTGCCATGTTATAATGTAGCAAGATTCTCATCAGATTTGGCCCATTAATCTTGAATTTTCCATCCTTCAGAACCATGGCCTAAATAAATTTTTTTCAACTCTCCTTTGTTAACCAGACAATGGGTTATCCTGTAATACAGGAATTGATCTCCCCAGCTCAAAAATAAGGGACCAATACTTAACAGGGCTTACTGCACTTATTCAAGGCACACAGCTAGTATATGAAGGAACCAAGTTTCAAACTTTGGCTTCCCTCCTGATTTCAGAATCCATTCTATGTGTTACTGAAGAAAAGGGTTTCTTAAAGGACGGAACTCAATTTCATATTAAACATGCATTTTTAAATTACGTGACTCAGCTACCCCACTTTTTAATGAAAAGAAGCTATGATCTTCCATAGCTTGATTTTTGACTGGCATGTTTTGGAATGCATTCTTTTGGGACGTATATGTCATTATGTAAAAGGCTTGTCAGATGGTCTTCAATCACACATTCTCTAACAGGTGGGGAAAGATAGCTTTCCAAGAATAGAGAATTTTCTTTTCATGTCAAGGTCAAGCACATTTCCACTGAGGACTTTTCTCTGTTCCCCTCCCCAGAGGGAAGAAATCGCTCTTAATTCTAGTCCCTCACTGCGGCTCTTGCACAGTGATGACAACTGTCCTTCAAGGACCTCTAACTGTGGGCCAGCATTAAACCTACAGAGTCTACACTTCTCCACAGTCCCTTGAGGCAAGGACAATCTTACAAATGAAGCCTCAAGGACATTTAGAAATTCACTCATGAACTTCCCTCCAAAGATCTGTGAAAAACCTTCTCATGGTACTGGCAGCACAGACTTGGGTCCAAGTCCATTTCCAGAGCTTCTTAGCAATGAGTCCATACCAGGAAGGCCAGGTGTTCCTCTCTTTCGCTCCCACTAGATTCCCAAAACTCTCGAATAGCTCTGGGCCCGCAGGGGTTACTCAGTAGACATTTACTGGATCAATGAATGACCATCTCTCTAAGGTTCAAAATCCTAATCCATAAAACACCAATTCCGTGTACACATTGAACTATATGACAATGGAAACAATCCTTTGTTAGCCAAAAATACCTAAGTACTGGGTTATTTCAAAGCTAACATGCTATGACTTGCCCTTTTGTTGCTATTATGTCTGTGCTTTTCTTCTAAAAACCTATAAGTCAGCTACAGTGTCTGATTGAACTTTAACCAGAAAGAGGGTTTTGTTTTGGGGATGATATAAAAGGAATAGAAGAATTAAACCATAAAAACCATGTATCAAAGAGTTCCTGTGTACTGTTTCCCACAGGATCTATCCCTTAAAAAGAAAGAGAAGAAAGAAGGAAGAAAGGAAGGAAGGAAGGAAGAAAGGAAGAAAGAAGAAAGAAAAAAAGAAAGAAAAAGAAAGAAAGAAAGAGAAAAGAGAAGTTGTTATTTCAGGAGTCTGAATTTCTTTCTCAAGTTTAGAACTTCAGACTTGCAGATCTTTCTCCTTCAGAGCCTGTATCGACTGACAAAAACAGCTATAACAGCTACATGCTGGATGGAGAAAGACTACAAAAAAAGAGGATTAGTCTCCCTTAGGAAGTGAAGAGAAGAGATAAAGGAGAATTGATCATGTTTGAGGCTGATCCTTTCATCAACCTTTGGGTGGCTCACAGCCCCATGAGGGCAGGTTGCCATTGGAGTGTCACAGACCCAGGAAATGCTTTCGCCGGAAGCCTTGTGACTAAAAAGAGTGCTGGGGCTACTTTTGAGGCTCAAACTGGCTTTTAATTAGCTCCCCCAAGAACTTAATCTGTTTTCCTCTCCTAAATCATGTTACCAGCCTCTCCTTTGTTATCTCCCTGAAAATCTGATTATGGAAAGGGACCCTGGTTCCTCTACCCCCAACCACCCAACAGCCATAAAAGATATGCACAAGGGCCCTTTGCTGCTCCATGTGGGGAAATGTGGGGAGCCCACAGCACTCAAGCCTGCAGAAGAGTGACTCTACCCTTTCTGGCTTGCCACCCAAGGGGTCTATGGAGCTGTGGTGCCAGGTGACCTCTGGCTCTTCTTTAACCCTTGCCGTGTCCTCCAGGATGTGGTTGCTGCTCATCCTTACAGTCCCCTTTCTTTCCATATCCTCATGCTTCTCAGGCCCCATCCTTTCTGAATTCCAAGCAATAACCCAAACCCTTTTCTAGGAATTTTCTAATAGACACTTGGCCTTGCTGTGATCCAGGATCATAGGGCACCAGACTCAGAAAGGACTGTCATCATCAAGGAAGTTTACTCACACTTCCTATAGCACACCACACAGGGGGTCAGGGTAGGATAAGAGTAGAGAGGAGAGTGGAGAATGGGGAGGAGCCAGTTTCTTCTGTGGTCCACTGGAGTAGATGAGAGAGAGGAGGTGGATTTGGGATTTATTACTGTGAATGATTTCAGGGGGCTAGAGGGCACAGAGTCTGTCCCTAGTGGTCGTGTACCCTAGGGTGATTCGAGCAGCAGCACAACGACCTAAGGTATCAAGTCTGTTAAAGGAGTGGGTGGTAAGGGAGGGGGTGGGGGCAGGGGGGAGAAATAAACCAAGCCTTGTATGCACATATGAATAATAAAAGAAAAATGAAAAAAAAATAAAAATAAAAATTAAATTGAGAAAAAAAAAAAAGCAGGACATGGGAAAACAACATATTACCTAATGAAAAATAATATAAGGAACAACAAATTTCTCATTAGAAACCATGTACACCAGATGGAAAAGTCACACATTTTTAAGTGATTAAATCACTTTTAAGTGATTAATTCACTTTTAAGTGAATGTAAATCATGGGCTATGGACAATGGGTTGGCTTGAGTGGTCAAGAACTTGAAAGAGGCATGATTGACAATTTGGTTACAAGGAAGTATGGGGAAGAGATATGTGGATAGACTGCTCTGAGTTGGATAAAAATATGGAAATATTTTTGTTCCATGTGGATGCTCATGAAAGGGTACCTCAGCAGGGGACTTGTATAATCCAGTAGATAGCACAGCCAGTTCTGTGGATACCAGTCAGCTTTTTTCCCTACCTAAAAAAAAAAAAAAAAAAGTCTGTTAAAGGGAGATGGGTAGGAGTGGGGGCTCTGGACTGACTTGTCTACACCTGAAGGCAGCTCATGACTAGTTTTTTGCTATCTCTAGGAATTAGCTGGTCTCTAGAGGGGCCATCCCTCCAGGGTCAGAAAGTCCGCAAGATGTCAAAACATCAAAAATTTAGAATTAAAAAGATGATTAATAAAATCAGACACTCTCTCAAGCATACTAGAAGGACTGATCTCAGACCTGAAGGTAGCTATCTTTTAATTGTTTGTGTAATATTCACCTGTAGAAAAAGCCGAAAGCAGCCACCTCTTCTAGGAAGCCCTCTTTGACCAACTTTCCACCTTACCAGTCCTGAGTGGGATGCTCCTCTCTGTTCACATAGGGTCTCACTTAGTTCTTATCTAGTCCTGAGTACGAATGGTTTAACAGCCTATGACATGTGTGTCACACTATAAACTCAGAATATCCTTAAGAATAAGGGCAAATTTTTGACATGATAACTAGAACAGGGAGAATTTTTAATGAGTATTTGCTCTAGGAAAATAGGGTGCTAATCTAATCAATGGGTTAATCCATCAGTGGAGTGGTAATTTGATGACATTATTGGAGGATAATGGAAACTAGGAGATGGGGACTGGGTAGAGGAAGTAGGTCACTAGAGATGTACCTTTGAAGGTGTATCTTGTCCTTGGCTTCTTCCTGTCTCACTCTGCTTTCCATCCATCGGGAGGTAAGCAGCCTCCTCTATCACAAGTTAATGTTCCACGCTGTTCTGCCTCACCACAGGTCCAAACCAACCAAACATGGATTGAAACCTCTGAAACAGCAGCTAAAATACCTTTTCCTCCTTTTAAGTTGTTTATGTGAGGTATTTGGTCACAGCAACAAAAAGCCAACTAATACTTATACTAAATACCTTTAGAAGTTCAAATGGAAGATTCTAAGGTCAGAATGGCATAACCACTTTGTGTTTTTGGAACATCACTCTTGTTGATGTTTGCAGAAGAATCAAAGGCAAGAGAACTAGAATAGGAAAACCTATCTCCAAAACCACCACCGTCATTCAGGTGAGAAGTGATGATCACTTGAACCAGAGCAACATCAGTGGACCTAAAAGGAACTGGGAACGTGGCAAATTCAAACATGTGTTTGGAACATGAATCAGCAAAAGTTGGTGTTAAATTGATGAGGGATAAAGAATAAGTAGGATAACGTCCAAATTTCAGACATGAACAATGGGCCATTTGCTGAGCTAAGAAAGCCTGGGAGAGAAGCATATTTGGCAGGAAATGTCACAACTTCTGTTTTGAACATGTTCATTTTGAGATACTAGGAGATATTCAAGAAGAGCTTCTGAGAAAGTATTGAAACATGAGTCTAGATTTAAGATAAGAGAGGCTGGATGACACAGTTAATTGGTGAGTCTCTGGTATGTAGGAAACTTCTGATGTCAAGTTGATCAATGGAATTGCTTAGAGGAGAAAGTGCAGACAAAGCAGAAAAAGACAGGACTGTTCCCAGAGGTTTCACTATGTAGATTTTGGGAATGGTAGAATGAGCAATAAAAAGACTCCGAAAAGGGGTTGGGATGTAGCTCAGTAGTAGAGCACTTGCCCAGCATTTGTGAGACCCTGAGCTTCATCCCCAGCACTAAAAAAGAAAAGAAAAAAAAGACTCCTAATGGAGCTAGCAAGAACACATGGAGAATTTTAAATCACCAAAGCCCAAAAAGAGAGTATTTTAAGAAGGACAGGGTGACCAACCATGCTAAATGCAAAAACATCAATTACATGAAACCAAAAGCTTTCCACTTAATTCTACACTATGAAAACCCTTAAAATAGGGAGTGGTTGAGGTGTGGGAAGTGAGAGCATCCATGTTGGAATGGGTTAAAAAAAAGTTTTGGAAGTAAATAAGCGAAGACAGCTATGTCAAACTATCTTTCAAGAATCCTAAAAATGAAATGGAAAACTTCATTAGGGTCAAGATTGAAGGAATAGAGAAAGACAGAAAAAAATAATAGAGTAGAAACCAACAGGAGATGAGATCTAGAAATGAGATTTAGAGGAAATCTTGGAAGTGTATCCTGTGATCAGAGGGCAAACTGGAAAGGAAAGGGAGGAGATGGGAGCAGACAGAGATGAGGACTGCGTGTTGACCTAAAAGTAGTAGAGGAAGGGAAAACAGTTTCTACGTTTTTATCACCTTTACGCCTTCAGAGTTGCTCAGATTAACCAAGTAAAGTAATCCTGCAGTGTGAAATCTGAAATCCTATTCCCATCATATATATAAGGAAACAGAATTTCAAATTGAAAGTAGTCTTCATTAAACCTTATAAAATGTTAATAGCAGTCTCTAACACAGCTCTCTTCTTCCCTTACTTTGCCTCTTACCTTCTGACTCTTCTCTCTCAATCTCTCTCTCTCTCTCTCTCTCTCTCTCTCTCTCTCTCTCTCTCTCTCTCTCCCACCTTTCCCTCCCTCTCTTTCTCTCCCTCCCTCCATTTCCCATTCTTTTCACCTGCTCCCTTCCCTCCTGTTTCTTTTATTAATGCTGGTCAGGTTCTTTTGCAAAATCAATCTTGGAATTAGTGTGCTGAAATCTTTTAGTACACATTTCTCTGCTTGGGTTTTATAGTCTATCAAAGACAGATTCACCACAGATTAAAGCTGTTTGAAGCCTTCTGGAGTTTTATGCCTCAGTTGTTTGTAGTTAGGGACCTCTCAAAGTCTGGATGTTAAAATATGACTTATTTTCTTCTTTTCAATTTTGTTGACAATTTCCATTAGAGCCCTGTTATCCCTCTGGATTGTTCTACTATAAAACTGCTTCAGAGGTTAAAGAATGCATTTGCCAAGGTTGAGAGCCTACTAGAGCTTCCTAAGTTTGAGACTTTAAATGCCAAACTTGTCTATGGTACAAATTCATTTATGCTTGACATCTGCTATGGTTTAAATATTTCCCAAGTTGATGTGTTGGAAAATTGATCTCCACTGCAACAGTGTTGGGGATATAGTGAGAGGTCATTAAAGTTATTATCACAGGAGTGGAGTGGACTCCTTCTAAAGACAAGGAAGCCCCTTCTTGTTTTACTCGCCCTTTTTTACTCTTCCATCTTCCACATGTTATGATGCCATATAAAGGCCCTCACCAGATGCAAGTGCCATACTGTTGTACTACTCAGACTCTAGACAGTGAACCAAATAAATTTCTTCTTGTTATAAATTACCCAGTCTCATGTATTATTTTGGTTTGAAGCTTAAATCTGTCCCAAGGTCACATGCTAAAGTCTTGGTCACCAGTTTGTGACACCATTAGAAGGTGGTTCAACCTTTAGGAGGTGGTGCTTAATGGAAGGAAGTAAAGTCACTAGAGTGAGTGCCCTTGAAATAGATATAGGGACTTAGTCCCTCCTCCTCCATCGCCTCCTCTTTCTCTTCCTCTTTCTCCTCCTTCTCCCTCTCCATTTCTGCCTCCCCCTCCCCACTTTGCTTTTGGCCCACCATGAGTGAGTAACTTTCCTCTGCCACTTGTTTCTGCCATGATGTATCACCTCCCTAATAGGCCCTCAAGCAATCATGAAGTGAAACCTCTGAAACTATGAGTCAAAATAAATGTTTCTTCCTTATAAATTGATTGTCTTAGGTATTTCAACATAGCAACAGAAAGCTGACCAGCACAGGTATTGTTTGTTGTTTTGCAGTGCTGGGGCTCACACCCAGAATCTCATGCATGCTGAACAAGTGCTCTACCACTTGAGCCACAGCCCCAGCTCAGACATTGTGCTATACCAACACAAAATGGACTAAGACAGAATAAAAATCAATACATTCTATTTCTAAGCAAAGGGATTTCAAGTAGCTTTTAAGAAAGGATCATAAGCAGTGTTCATTAAGTAATTCACTCAAATATCTTTCACATATAAAAGGATGGGAGTGTATGAATGAATAAGCATGCAAATGAACAAGAATCATTTAGGTTATGTTTTACTTGATATCTACCAGAAAATAAATAAAATGTTGAAATACTTGTCTGAAATTTCATAAGCTCTAAATGCACTGACTTCCAACCACCTCATTAGTGTAAAATAATACATTAGCCTGATTTACTTTGGGTGCTCAAGTGGAAAACTTTGTTACAAATAAATTATTTGTATGAAGAGATATCTGCTTCGTTGCACTAAACAGTACTCTTGTGTACCAAAGCATAAATGATGCTGCCAGCCACTTCCAAAGACACTCGCTAAAATCACCTGCTTCTTAAATAAAGATAGAGGACTATTACTAGTGCTAAAAAGTACCCAGTGGAGTGGAAGGGCATTCATGAATTTAGCTTTCCAGGCAGGTTCCAATCCTCCACATTCTGGCAGTGTGACTTGGTACACATATTTGACTCAATGAATTTGTTTCCATGTCTTCTAAATCAAAAGGATAAAAATATAGTAAAGCACACTGACTCATGCCAGTAATCCCAGCTGCGCTAGAGGCAGAGACTGGGAGGATTATGGTTTGAGATAAGCCTGGGTAAAAGCTTGCAGGACCCCCCATCTCAGTAAATAAGCCAAGCATGGTAGCATATGCCTGGATCACAGCTAAGCAGGAAGCCACAGGTAAGAGATTATGGTTCAGGCTGGTCCCTGGCAAAACCACTGAGGCTCTATCTAAAGAATAAGAGTTGGAGGTGGGGCTCAAGTGGCAGAGTGCTTTCCTACCAAGTGCAAGGCCCTGAGTTCAGACCCCAGTAAACCAAAAGTAATCACAATAGTAGCAACTCTCTCTGCCTTAGGATGGCCATCAGGCTTATATGACAGTGGCCAGCATGGTTATTGGCATCCAGCAAGAAGAGATGGATGTTATTTCCTCCAAAGTTTTATCTTCACTGCACCCCTGTGTTGCTACTCAATCAATATTGCATCCTTAACTTACTTTCAACATGAAGTAGCTCTCCCTGCAAGGCATTTCTCATTGTCTACCCTTTGCCCCATTCCCTTCTCCAAATCCTTGGATTTTAAGTACAGAACTGGACACAGCAGGAGAGAAATCAGAGATCATAGTGTTGTTCCCTGTTCTTTTGGTTTTTTTCCCCTTTATTGTTGTGCTGGGTAAAAAGGGTACATTGTGACATTTACAAAGGTTCTTACAATGTATTAACTATATCATACTTGAATTCACACCTTCCCCAATTCATGGAACAGTTCAACAGGAATCATTTTTGCATTTACATACATGTATACAAATTATTTCCACCATATTCATCCTCCTACCCCTTTCCCCAGCACCTCCCCCATCCTGTTCTTAACAGATGAGGAAACTAGAATCCAAATAAGGATCAAATAATTAGCATAATTTTAACACCATATTTCCATGACTAAATATGACATGAAAGGGACTTACTGTGAAATGCACAGCATGTCCTCTGTAATTTAGGCAGGTTTTTCCAGCCCAAACCTCTCCTGGAGGTGCTGAACAGAGTGGCTTAAAAGAAACATAGACATAAATCTGGGAGACCTGACAAATATCTGATAACTGAATACCAACAAAAAACATGATGCAGAAAAGTCAGCATGACCTACCTAAAGAACCAAATTAAATTGTTATTGTAAATTGCATGAACTCATTTTCATTAAAAAAAAGAGAGAAGAAATTTTAACCATCAACTAAACCATTATTTATATAGACCTGGTCAAGCACAGAGTGTTAAAGGAAAATAGTTATTTAGCACTGTCAATGACTTCACAGACACTATGATTAGTTGAAAAGATGAAATAACCTTGAAAAACAATTGATGATACAATAGATATAAACAGCTGGTCACTGAAGTGAATTGAACAATATCAACAGATAGTACACTTTGTAGCAGCTACAGTATGCAAGAAACTATATTAAGCCCTGGAAATAAAAAGAATTACAACAGCATAACCTTAGTCTCCAAGATGGTCATGCTATCTTGAAACATGGTAAACAAATGGACAATTGACACAGAATAGGGTGCTGCACGCTATTCACAATAGCCAAGTTATGGAAACAACCAAGATGCCCCACTACTGATGAATGGATCAAGAAAATGTGTCTATACACAATGGAATTTTACTCAGCCATGAAGAAAAATGAAATCTTATCATTTGCAAGTAAATGGATGGAACTGGAGACCATCATTCTAAGCAAGGTTAGCCAGACTCAGAAGACCAAAAATCATATGTTCTCCCTCATATGTGGTCTTTAGATCTAGGGCAAATACAGCAATGTTGTAGGACTTGGGTTACATGACAAGGGGAGAACATATATGGGAGGTACAGGGTTAGATAGAAAACCCAAAACATGAAAGCATTTGATGTTCCCACTCCAGAGGAATTAATACAGAAACCTTAAAGCAACAGAGGTCAACACAAGAAGAGGATCAGGAACCACTGTAAAGATCAGTTAGAGATGAATCAACCTAGGTTGTAACACATTTGTATATGGAAGCAATGCTAGGAATCTCTCTGTATAGCTGTCCTTATCTCAACTAGCAAAAATGCTTTGTCTTTCTTATTATTGCTTATGTCTACTCTTCAATGGAACTGGAGAAAAGCACAGAACAGGTTCTGCCTGGAAGGAAGGAGGGTGCGGGCAGGGGGGAGAAATGATCCAAACAGTGTATGCACATGTGAATAAGTGAATAATAAAAAAGAATAGGGTGTTACAATGGTAGGAATATGTAGAAGGCATTATCGTAGCAAAGAAGAGGGGCACCTACCAGGGACTAGGGGAGATAAGGGAAGGCCTCACGCTGAGCGACAATATTTTGAGAGATGTCAGAAGCAAGAATCTTCCACATGCATGAGCATCATGAGCAGAAGGCAAAATTTAGAGTGCAGACTCAAATTCTCATATTTGAAGATACTTCTCCAGGGAGACAAGGTTTGAGGATTTGATTGGCTGGTTGTATTTGAGGGAATTTAAGAGTTTGACTTTATGTATTTTGAGAAATACTGAATAATGCAGAATATAGGCTTTATAAATTTAACCACAGAGTACAGAAGAACAGATAACCTCAGAACAGGTTTCCTGACAAATGAGGTAAAAGTCCCATCAATTGGTAAGAGGAGAAAGATATGCCATGTTAGACCCTAGAACCAGGAACACATGATGATAGACACCAGATAAATAAAGATTCCACCTCCAAAAGAAGATAGTGGTCACCAGAATGCCTTGCGAACCAGCAGGTGCCTTCCTGCAAAGCCCAAGATATAGATATATCACCCCCTGGAAATTTGGATCATCCTGGAGGAAACGGTGGGAGGAAGGGTATTAAATTAACCAAGCTGACCATTAAAATCCAGAAGTAACTGAGTTTCTATGAGATAAATGACAGGGGATATTTTTCCAGAATGGGAGTTCTGAGAAAATTAGAAATAATGAAACAGGGGCTGAAATAAAGACACAGGGGCTCTCGAAGAATTTAGAGAAAGGAGAATAGCATTCTTACACATCTGAGTGGTGCAAGTTGATGCCCCAGGAAGAGTTATCCAGATGAAGAAGAACCCATGTTATGAATATGCTATTATTCAAAGTACTTTAGTGTTTTTTAATCATCTGGGTTCCAGTTGGGAACATCAGAAGAGACAGGATTGCTGGCAGTAAAGGCTAAGACTTTACCCAATAAGTCATGGATGCACTGAAGGGTGCTAGTTGGGTAAGCCATGTCAGTCCTGCCTTTAGTCCTGTGGGTAGCTGTGTATGGAGGACGGAGTTCAAGAGGGTTAAAAACTAGATAGAGATACCCCTTGCAGAGGAAGTGAAACATGCACGGAGCTGTGAAAAAGCATTAAACTTTTTGGAGGGACAGTACTGGAGTTTGAACTCAGAACTTCACACTTGTGAGGCAGGCACTCTTCCACTTGATCCCAAGCATTGGGCTTTGAGAGAGGGCCAATGGTTTGGTGAAGGTTTGGGAGAACTCAAACAAAGGTACAGAGTTGGGAGGTTCATACAGAATAGACTGGAAAACAGGTAGTCATAGGATGATGACAAGTCATGAATTCAAAGACAGCTCTAAAGGAAAGTAATAGAGTGTTTGCCATAAGCTTCCCTTTACCCAAAATCCTGAAAACAGTAAGACTCAAATAACATGCTTCAGAGTTCTGCTTGATTTAGACCAAGAGTGGACAAATTCCTTTCATAAATGACATTTCAGTGAAGCAAAGACAAATTCATGCATTTCTGTGTTGTCTGTGGCTGCTTTGCTTCAAGGGCAGATTAAGCAGATGCAACAAATGGCCAAAAATTCTGGCTGTGTGTACCACTTGACCCTTAACAGGAGATGTTTATTGACTTCTGATTTAGACCCAGAATTTCAGTAATTATTTGTCAGTTTTGCCACTGGGTCACTGAAGCATTGATGAAAGGGAAAGACAGCATTGGGAGATAAGGATCCTGGGGCCTAGGTAGCAGATCTGAGCTAGAGCTCCACTTTACCTCTTATTACCTGTGTGGTGTTGGACTTCTCTCTGAACCTCGATTCTATTATCTGTACATAAAGGAAAATAATAACTTTTACCACATAGGACTGCTCTGAGGATTAAATGAAATAAAATGTGAGGTAACATACTCTTTTCAGCACAATGATTGGCACCAGGAAATCATTCAAGAGACGTTAAGTATGATTTTTATTTTGTTGTGCTATTGCTTAAATTGGGTTGTTTAAATTTACTATTAAACTAAATTATAGTTTAGTTGTACAGTAACTGCCTAACATGCATAAGGCCCTGGGTTCGATCGTGAACACAAATAAATAAATAAATTCTCTACTGTTTATCTCCTATTAAAAACCTGTCTAAATAAGGGAAATTTGTATAACTTAAAAGACAAACCATCCATCTTTTCCCCTAGGTCAGTATTCATGTTTCTTCCAGACCCAACTGCATCACAGTCATCAGGAGTCACTGTAAAAAATGCAGATTGCTAAGCTAGGCATGGTGGAATATACCTGCAATCCATGCTATTTGGGAGACAGAGGAGAAGGACTGTAGTGTGAGGCCAGCCTAGGAAAAAGCTAGTAAAAGCCTATCTCAAAAAGAAACTGGATATGGTGGTTCACGCCTGAAATCCTAGGTCACAGTGCAAGACCCTGAGTTCAAACCCGAGAGCTGCCAAATATGAAAATTTCTGGGCCCACCTAAAGTCTACTGAATCAGACTCCTTGAAATTAGAGCCAGAAAGACGCAATTTATAAGATCCTTCAATTATTTCCATGCACAGTACAGTTTAAGAACCCCTTCTCTAAATCTGCTCTTCTTAAATTAGGGAGTGAAGCATTTCTAAGGTGAAATATGTTAATATTTTGTGTTAAGTTTAATGAACACAAGAAATTGAATAACATAACTTGGAATTTATCATTCCATGGGTACTAGAGCTGTGTATGAAACTAAACAACACACTTAGTTTTAAATTTTAGTCTATTTCAAGGATATTAAACTTTACACAGTTTATAATGCAGTATTGCATTCCCTGGAAAAACAGTTGATGATAGTTCTAAAAATGACCTAATTTGAGGAAATTGCTAAAGGAGTTCTTCCACATGCCAGGGCTCTATTAAACCATTGCTTAGACATGGTGCCATGCCCAGAGCTATCTATTTTTACTCAGAGATTTGTAAAACACTCAGGGGTCCACTAAAAAGTAGAAGATAAAGTGTATGAATTTTGAACATAAATATAAAACTTCAAAGGAGTTTCGTGCTGTTTCCCTAGATCTACCCATTCCCACCATCCTCTAAACCCATACCACAAATAAATTCTCTGTCCTTTGCTATTAGCAGCCTTGTATTTTTAAAAATGCTTGAAGAAAAGTTCATGTACTTGATTGAACCCCATTACCTATCCTAGAAGGCTGTAACTGAACCTCACTTCCTCCATTCTAACCAGAGCTATGTTTTCATCTTATGATCCAGAGGGCTGTCAACAGAGACCACACGACCCAGTCTAATGTCACACATATCCGTTTTTACAGAATGTGAGGATGTTAGTAGAAATTTTGTTCTATCATTCAATGGTAAATTTGAATGTAATTTGCAGGTAAAACCCCTGTGGAAATTTCCTTTAGAGTTCACTCTCTGGGAAAAGCTTCATTTTCCTGTGGGACTGATACATTCCTTTGTGAACCTAGAAAGTATTATGTATATTAACATATGTATCAAATTATATGTTACCTTACAAGTAAATACACATGTGTGCATGCACACACACATTCAAAAGAGAGCTCCACTCTCCTCATTCTCTCCATTGCCACTTTCAGACATGAACAAAGATGCCTAAGTAACTCTAATGGGCCTGAAACATGCATCAGATCCTTACATGGCACAAAGCACTTAGTAGACTGTCTCTGACACTGGGGGCTGGGTACCCAGTATCTACACCTACAGAGCTCCAATTTTATTCAGGTGTCCTTCCCAGTACCAGCTTCAGATCATACTTAGTCTATGGCAAACAGAAACTGACATTCTCCTGACTACCTAATGTGCCTAAGGGTTGGCAAGTGACCTGACTAGGCCCTATAAATCTGCTGGGTTTTCCACTCTCTTTGCTGGCGGTTTCTACCTCTCCTCTGTTTTTCCTCCTTCTACTTGTCATCCTTCCTCCTCATCTACCGCTTCATCTCTGTTTCTCTCTTTCTCTTGATATGACCATGGAAAAACGTATAGACCTTGAAGGAACTAATGAAAGAAAAAACAGGCAAACAACAAAAATTAAAAACTATAATCACATACAAGAAGGAAAAAGCTAAGAGAATTCCAGATAAAAGATCCTTCATCCTATGCCAGAATCCACCTCACTTCTGTCCATTTAGGTAATTTGTTTTCATTGTGCTACCCATGTTGAGTGTGATTTCTATTGCAGCTATCAGCACTCTTAACTGGTACACAGACCTCTGACAAATGTTTCTCATGGGAACGAATGTCACTGAAAGTTGCTAAAAGCCATCCTCTGCAAATCCCCTGGGTCAGACATTCATGTGGTCTGTGCTTCTGCCATAACAAATTCCTCATCTCCCTCCAGAGCTTGTCTGAACTGGCTCCCAAGCCCCCAGAAGAGCCCAGCTGGCAGAATATATGCATATTAAGTATGAACCAAAAGGAGCCAAAATTACTCTCCAAACTAAAAATATCTCTCTTATTAGCTTTGCCTGCCTTGGTGCTAAAAATTCCTACACAACATATTGTTGGATCTAAGTAATGAATGATTCCGGGAAAGGAGAGATGGAGGTATTCAGTCAGCATAAAGAAGCAGCAAAAGTTTCGACATTTTCATCCCTTTTTTTTTATTATTCATGTGTGCATACAATGTTTGGGTCATTTCTCCCCCCTTCCCCACCCCCTCCCATCCCTAACAGTGATGGGTGGAGTAGGCTGCTGTTCTGTCCACCTCAACCTGCACAAGCCCCAAAGACTAGGTAGAGATCAGTGTGCCAGAGGATGTGGGGGACCTTGAACTGATAAAAGAGGAAAAGGGATGGAATCCAGGTGACTACCATTTATAGTATGACACATGCCCCAGGGTCAGAATGGAAGTAGGGAGGAAGCTGGACTTACAATACCCAATTTTGTGCCTGATGCTATACCTGCAACCAGTACTCACCTGGGACCTTTCCTCCCTGGACCTGTGTCAAGGAAGAGAAGGAGGGAAAAGCACGTGTAGAGAATGTGCTTCAATGAGGAGTGTTTGAAGTTCCTGGGAGTAAAGTCCCCAAAATCAGGCAGAGGCCTAGGGAAGGACCTTACCTTGGACAATGGTATGTCTCCAAGTGCTGTTTCCACTTCATTGGCATCCAAAACCTGTCCAGAGAGATAGTGAAATTTCCCTTGAGGGAATTGAAGGTTAGTCCAGAAACACTGATGGTCAAAGTCAGGGTCAGAAATAACAGAACTCATTGATGTTTGGAACCCTACTGAGTATATATTCAAAGAATAAGGATATCTTAAGGAATCTCAGAGTTGCTTTAGTTACCAAGTGGTCATATTTCTGGCAATAAATATTATCTTAAAAGTTTGTTTTATCTCCCACTTAGATAGAAAATTCTTGGGGAGGCAATAAATCAAGTGGTTTGGACAGGTATCTGAGCTGGTTTGAATACCCTACAACTTGCTTGCTCTGCATCCTTGAATTGGCATCCTTTAAGTTTTCTGACCTGTAAAATGTGAGTAATAAAAATAACTTCATTCATAATGTTCTTGTGAAATTAAATGAAGCAGCATTTAAAGTCTTTGGTGTAGCTGGGAGTATTGCTCACTGATAGACCACTTGCCTACCATGTGCAAAGTCCTGAGCTAGAACTCCAATGCTGCAAAAAAATGCGTAAATTAGTATAAATGAAATCTTTATACAAAGCTGACCAGGAGACCATGGTCAATCTGTGTCAGATGGTAACAATTAATAGTGCTGGGCACCAGGCTTTCTAAAGTGGCTTTAATGTGCACCATTAGCCTTTATCCCCCAGTTTCTTGCCTACAAGATTCTCCAGAAGTCATCTTCATGTCTCTGCTAATGATATCGAATTTATACATCCTTGCCAGTTGCCTATTACACTGGGGTCAACTGTGGAATTTATAAATGTCTCAAGAGACCTTTACTCCTCAGTCCATAGAAACTTTCTGAATCAAAATTTGAATAAGCCTGGGGTTTTCTGGCCCAAAGCTGATGGCCACTGCCCCCTTCCATATCTCATTTTCTTAGGGTCAGTTCTGCACAGTTATTGCTTCTTTGATAAAATTACCAGCACATAGATAAAAACACTTTCTCGCATATTTCATCTCTAAAGCAATGGAAAGGCCTCCCAGTCCATCTGTCTACTCAGTGAATTTTCCATCCCTAATAAAAACAAGTTTCAGGCACCAACTTCAAAAGCTGATGCAGACAAGCCCACTTCCCAGGGAGCAGGTGTACTACATGCATATTAATGAGCAGAAATCAGAACTGGGAAGAAAGGAGGAGACTTCAAAGGCACAGGATGTGCAGTCAGGAGATAGAGGTACACTTTGGAAATTCTGACTTTGGACAAGTTGTTTAACCTCTGTGTCTCATTTGCCTGTTGTGTGAAATAGGGCTGATAAACAATGCCTCACCCATACAGTTTTTTTATAAGAATTCTCTGAGATGGTGGCAGAGGAAATGATTTATTATATGGTGTTAGTGGCATCCATTTCTCATTACTTCCCAAAGGGATATTGAAATCCTCAAGAAAATTATAATGTTTAGGATAGCCCTGTCTTCCTAAACCCTTGAAAACTGCTACTGTTAGCTCTACACCAAGCAATACTATTATTCCTAGTTTTTGATGAAAAACTCCTATAAAAATTACGATAAGCTGGAAGTACTAATCCAGATGACTGTTAATCCCTCACAACAGGAGTGCTATTATTTCTAGATTTTGATAAAGAAACAAAGGCTTTTAGTGGTTGAGTTGGTCAAGGTCAAATAGCTCACAATGTAAGTTTTCAAGAAGAAAGAATCAGGCTGGTGGAATGTCTCAAGTGGTTTCAGATTTTATCTTAAGATCTCTGACCCATTTAGAATTTATTTTTGTAAAGGGTGAAAGATAGCAGTCTAGGTTCAGTATTCAACATATACATAGCTGGTTTTCCCAGCATCATTTGTTCAACAAGCTGTCTTTTTCTCCAGTGTATATGTCTTTGGCAGCTTTGTCAAAGATCAGATGGCTACAATGAATGGTTTTGTTTCTGAGTCATCTATTCTGTTTCATGGGTCTTCCTGTCTGCTTTTGTGCCAATAGCAGGTTGTTTTTGTTACTATGGCTCTGTAGCATAATTTCAAGTCCGATATTGCGATACCTCCAGCATTGCTTTTTGCTCAGGATTGCTTTTGATATTCAGGGTCTTTTATTCTTCCATATGAATTTTATTATTTAGACTTTTATTTCTGCAAAGAATGACATTGGGGTTTTGATGGGCATTATATTGAGTCTATAGATTGTTTTTGGTGGTATATCTAGTTTCATGATATTTTAATTCTGCCAATCCATGAACATGGGAGATCTTTCCATCTTCTGGTGCCTTTTATGATTTCTTCAAGCTTTTATAGCTTTAATTGTAGAGGTCTTTCACTTCCTTGGTTAAGTTTATGCCTAGGGTTTATTTTTGTTGTTTTTGTTTGTTTGGTTGGTTGGTTGGTTTGTTTTTGAGGCTTTTGTGAATGGATTTATTGTCCTGATTTATTTCTCAGCCCATCCATTGTAGATATATAGAAAAGATGTTGACTTTCATATATTGAGTTTATATACTGTTACATTGATGAAATCAATTATCAGATCCTGGTGTTTTTTGGTGGAATCTTGGGATCTTTTAAGTATGGAGTCATATCATCTGTAAATAGGTATAATTTTACTGCTTCTTTCCTTAGTTGAATCTCTTTTATTTTTTTCTCTTGCCTTTTTGCTCTCACTAAGACTTTCAGTACAATATTGAATAAGAATGGGGAGAGTGGACACCCTTGTCTCATTCCTGACTTTTTAGGAAATCATTTCAGTTTTCACCATTTAATATGATGTTGATTTGTCATACATATAGCATTGTATTGAGGTACATTCCTTATATTTCCGGTTTCTTCAAAGCTTTTTATCATGGTAGGACATAGAATTTCATAAGTTTGGTCTTTTAATAGTGTCTGGGATTCTTGAATTTTCCATTCATTCTTCTTTATTTTTTTCCCTTTTTCATCATCTGACTTTTCTAACACATCTACCTTGTCTTGAAACCCTGATATTTTGTCTTCAATTTTATCCACTCTACTAGAGAGACTCTCCACTGAGGTTTTTATTTGACTTATTGAGCTTTTATATTTCCAGAATTTTGGTCTGATTCTTTTTCAGGATTTATGTATCGTTTTCAACTTCCTCTTTCACAACCTGCACTGTTTTCCTAATTTCATTCATCTGTTCATTTGTATTCTCTTTGAATTTATTCATCTTTTTGTACATGTCCCCTTTCATTCCATTGCTCATTCTTACAATCATGTTTTTAAGTTCCTATCTGGGCTGTCTTCCTCTTCACTGTCTTTAGTGTCAGTTAATGTAGATTTATTTTGTGGGTGTCACCTTGCATTGCTTTTTCAAATTTCTTGTGTTTCTTCATTGAAATTTACACATTTGGGATCAAATTCATTGGTTGGTAGTTTTAATCACAGTGTTCAACAGTCAAAGTATTCTCAGTGTTCAGGCAAGACTGTGTAGTGAGAGGGCTACAGTGGACACCACTGGACTTGGGGATAGCTCCATAGGCATGCTTTTGCCTGCATGTCCAAGGTACCAGGCCTGGTCTTTAACACCTCTCAGACAGAGCAGAAGTGTCTGGAATCTCTTGTGCTTCCTTGTATATGAATTGGTGTTATATATAGGATGGGGCAGAGCTGGACAAGAATCAGTATCCACTTTTATACTGTTTCCATGTAGAAGCTTCCTGTGCTGGAAGCCACTGCTGGACACATGGTGCTTTTCATTCTATAGGTCAGGCAGGTTATCACATGTTATACAGGTCTCCCCATGTGTGACTCCTGGGGCAATACACATGCAACCCTCAGGATGTTCCCCAAATGCACCTGATGCTGATAAATAGCACACAGAGCTCTGGACCAGTAGTGGAGAACTGAGTGACTCAGATACTCTGCCTTTAGGTCTCAATTCTTTCTGTCCCCACTCAGCAGTTTGCTACTCTATGGAAGAGATGAGACTGGGGGATATTGTATGAGCCCCAGGTCCTGTGCTCAGGGTTCTCAGCCTGCTTTGGCAACAAGCCCTTAAAGCCACCAGATAGCTACGGAATGCTAAGCACTGTGCCAGTCACAGACTTGGTGATATTTCTGCAGTTATCTCCTGGCACTGGAGCTTGGCTTAGTATGGAGGGCAGAGACACTACCCAACAGCCCCTTCACTGCCTGAGCTCCTGATGCTGCTTTAATTTCTCAGCTCACCTGTATCAAAGCCACTTCTTGTGGCTGTCTCTCTCCCAATGCTGTGACTGTGAACTGTGACTGTTCCTAAATTTTTCTAGTGCCCCAGTTGGCCCAGTTTCAAAGCCCACTTGGTAACCTGCAGGTTAGGGGAGCTCCTGTAACCTGAGCTCTCTGCCAGAGGAGGCAGAGAGTTATTTTTTAAATTGACCTTAGACAATGGAGCTGCTGTCATCAGTTAGTACAAATTCACCAACCTCTAGACCTTTCACAGCTTCCTGGTCTCCTTCCAGGAGCCCTCAGCTCACCCCAGTCAAACCTCTCTCATCTGCCTTTAGTGGTGGTCTCCCACCAGATACTGTGGCCAGGATTTTAAAAATTTTTCCACAGGCCATAAAGCTGCTCTCACCAGGTAAGGTAGGGTTTTTCCCTTCCCAGGCTCCTTTTATCTTCCCAGCTAGCCCTAAGGCAAAGCCTCTGCCACTTCAAGAGTCTCCTCTAGGCCTCTCATATACTGGCCTTATGTCTAAAAAGACCCTGAGCTGCAATGGCTTCTTGTTTTTAAGACCACTGAGTACTTCATTCTAAATCAGGAAGTCCTCTCTCAAGGCAGTGCCTTGATCTAGCTCTCTAACATACAGGAAATAAAAGGTTGTCTTATGCGATGCTGACCTTTCACGCTGGGGAAGTCACTAGCCCATCAAATCTCCCACACTTGGAGGTGGTGCAATTTTTCTCCCACAGCTAGGTCTGCCAGTCTGTTGCAGAGGCTACCTGCCTTACCTGGATCTAGAGGCTTTGATTTGCCCTCCCTTCTGGGCAGCCATGTCTGGAGCTGCAAACTGTTTCTTAATTTACTGTTGTGTTTCTGCTTTACCCAATTTTTCAGCTGTCCTGTAGCACTTTTGTAGTTTTTGTGCTCTTCTTTTTTGCTCTTCTGAATACAGATCTTTCTGTATTATCCAGACTCTTCTCATTCACTGTGTCAGATGGAGAAAGCTTCTATTCCTCACCATCTTGCCTCTTCCTTTCTCTTTAGGTTACTGTCATTCAGGTACTTGGAGCCAAATGTATTAGCAATGATAAAAGGTTTTCCACAAATTCCAATGATATATCCATACACAGTCAGGAATGTCTTTTGTTCCATAAATTTCACAGAGATAGTCACGTTAGCAAATATATTAGTAAGTTTTTCCATCACTGTGACAGATACCTAAGAAAATACATTTGAAGGAAGAAAGATTTATCATGTCTCACAATTTGAGAGGTTTAAATCCAAGTTCATCTTACTCCATAGCTACGGGCCTGTGGTGAGGCAGAACATAATAGCAGGAATATTTGGTAGAGGAGGCTACTTACCTCATAGTAACCAGAAAACTGGGACAAGATATAGCTACCAGGGACATTCCCTCAAGGAACTCCTTTGTCCACCTCTGAAGGTTTTTATTGCCTCCTAATAGTGCCACCAAATTATAAAGTGATCAGTGGGTTAACCAATTGATTATGTTTGAGACCTCATGATTAAATTACCTACAAGTTACTGGATCCAAGCCTTCAGAACATGAGCCTTCTGAATCATAACATTCCATACACGGTCTCCAAAGGTCATTTCTTCACACAATACAAAAAACTTTCAGTTCATCTTCAAGAGTTGCCAAAGTCTCAAAAATTCCAACATTGCTCAAAAGTTCAAGTTCAAAGTCTTCTCAGAGACTCAAGGCAAACCCTTAGCTGTGTGCTCCTGTAAAATCAAAAACAAGTTACTTTCTCCTGAGATGCAATGGCACAGAATAAGCATTATGATTCCAAAAAGGAGAAATGAGGCCAAAGCAAATAGGAACAAGACCCAGGAGGGAAATCTTAAATCCTGTAGTTCAATGTCTAGCAATCAGGGGAAGCGGTGGCATGATTTGAGCTCTAATAGGCTTGTGGATTCCTGCCCCTATTTTCTTTCCAGCTGTGGCACTCATGGCCTCTCTTCTAGGATGTTTGTTTTCACTATCTATAGCTTTCCTGAAACAAACATTTCATGCTCCTAGCATCTCCAACTTACTGAGTCTCCATTGCATATTTGCTTCACTCCTCACAGCTTCTGTATTGCCCTCTCAGAACCTGCCCATAAGAACTCTGATTCTGCCACTAATTGCCTCACCCACAGGATTTCCTTTGAAATGTGGGTAGGAACCTCTATGACCCCATAACACTTGCATTCTGTGTACCTGCAAAACTGGTACCACATGGACAAATGCCAGGTTCCACTGCCAGAGGGAGCAGTAGCCAGGCACCTTGCAGTAGTCTCTGAGTTGCTGGACAACTGAATGGGATGAAATTAATCATGAAGAAATAATTTCCTGGGAAGACCTATGAGAGATGTGTATCCAGCAGTGTTTTCTTCTCAAGGGAAACTTTCAAATAAGTTTACACTTTTACACCCTGAGTCTGCAATAGTTGAGAGCTGGCAATTCCTGAAATATCCTCAAAGCATAGTTTCTTTTGTCCTGATGCAAAGTATTTGGTTTCTTTTTAATGATGCTAATCTCCTTAACAGCCATGTGCCCCTTGTCCATAACACTTGAACTGCTTCTTTCCTGACCAAATTATGTGGTTCTCAAGTCCTTCCACTCACTTTTGGCCCCCAAACTTATAAACCAGAGTAAAAATAGTTAACAATAGTTATGCTATACCCTGAATACTGGGCTGCCTTCAAATTTCCTCTTCCAGATTAATAAGTCTGTCCCCTTAAATTCATCCTCCTACAAAGTTGTAAGGCATTGCCAAAATACAGGCAAGCTCATTGACACTATGTAACATGAATGTCCTGTAGTTCAATTCCCAATAAAATCCTGTTGCCATATGACATCTCCTGATCCCAGTCTTTGTGGTCTGAATTCCTATTAGCATTCTGGTCTTCTGAGCTCATACCAGAATCACTTGTTAAGCTCTGTTTAGCATTCTAGGACTTCTCTAGAATGTGGTAGAGAAGTCTGCTCACCCATGGCATCTGGGAAGGAAAGCGATGGGCCTGGAAGAAGGCATAGCCCCCAACATCATGCTGCCCCAGTGACTTTCTTGCTCCAACTAGGCTCCACTTCCAAAAGTTTCCATCAAATTTTGGAATCTATCAGTAGAATAATCCATTGACTGATTAAGGGCCCCTGTAATCCAATCACTTCTCAATGATTGGCTCCACCATCTGGATACCAAACCTTCAACACATGAGTCTTTTTGAGGGACACCCTAACAGTAGAACAGCACTTTGAAGTAGCTATTATATAAACATGTTCAAGGATTTACCTAAAAAAACATGAAATGAAGTGGTAAGAAAAGGAACAAAAATCCAAAGAGTCTTTCTATTTTTTCTTTTAAAAAAAAATACTGTTGTACTATGGGTACATTGTGACATTTACAAAAGTTCTTATAATATATCATAGTTGAATTCACCCCCTCCACCATTCTCCTCCATTCTCCCTTCCCCCATTCCTGGAATAGTTTCAATAGGTCTCGTTTTTCTATTCACATACTTATACTTGTATACATATTTCCACTACATTCATCCTCCTACACCTTTTCCTTATATCCTCCTCCCTTCCAGTGGTACCAAGACCCCAAACAGGACCTCTTTTGCCTTCCTGTTATCTGTTTCTTAAAAAACTGACATTTTTATTTGTTTAAGAGATCTATACAGGGTGTTTCATTATAACATTTCTATTTATACATGTATTATTACCCACATTGGTTCATCTCATTTTCCTTCTTTCTACTTCAGTCCTGTTCTTATGGTGATTTCAACAGGTTTAAAAATTCTATATTCATTCTTGTATAGGAAGTACATCAACCATATTCACCTTCTTAACTTCCCTTTTTTATCCTCCCTCTTTCATATGTGACCACTCCTTAGAGTGACTTGTTTTTCATAATATTGCTGTATTTGTATTGCATCAAAGAGCCTTTCTAGAGCTGAAAAAATGTCATCTACAGTGAAAATTTTTGCCTTTGGAAATAATGACAGATTAGACATCAGAAGGAAAAAATAAACTGTGATCTGAAAGCAAAACAAGAGCTACTCAAATTTAAATACAAAAAGAAAAGAGACAGAAAAAAGTCAATACAGCCCCAATAACATAGGGGCAGTAACAAGTAATCTAGCATAAATACAACTTGAGTCAGAAAAGAGAGGACAAAAAAGAACAAAGAAATAATAGGTGAAATTTTATTCAAATTTGATGAAAAAAAAAACATAAACACATAGTCAAAAAGTTCAAATGCAAAGCAAAATAAAAACAAAGAAAACATTACCAAGACACATCATGATCAATTTGCTACAAACCACTGATAAAGAGAAAAATCTTAAAAGGAAATACAGATAAACATGGTACATTGCATTCAGAGAAACGAAGATAAGAATGCCAATTTTATATCACATTGACAATAAAGCATCTTTAAAGTGCTGAAAGAAAAAAATTGCATTCCATATCAAGTGAAAACAGCTTTCAAAAGTGAAGAGTAATTGATGATGCTTTCAGATAAGCAAAAACTAAATGAGTTTAGTTGAGATTTCCACTGTGAGAGATATTGAAGGAAGCTCTTTGGACAAAAAGAAAAATGATATTATATGGAAACTTGTATCTCCTCAAAAGAATTTACAACAGTTTAAATGTGAGCTGTCCATGTGAAGGAGAAAAGCTCTCTCTTTTGTTTTAATTCTTTTGAAGAAAATTGTTTAGAAAAAAGTAAGAACAATATATCATATAACGTGCATTATAAGAGTAGTACAAAACCTCAGGATGAACAGAAGTAAACTGTTGAAAGAAACTTACACTGTAAAAGTAAAAGAATAGAAAATGATGTACTATGCAAATATTAATAATGACAAAATTGATGTGACTATATTCATTTCAGACAAAGTATACTTTAAGAACAAGTAATATTGCTGGTTCTTTTGATAAAGAGAGACATTTTATCAAACAAAAAGTTTCAATGTAACAAGTCCTAGTAATCTTAAACATATAAGCATGTAATTAGAGGCATCAAAATACAGGAAGTAAAAACTAATCGATCTGAAAGAAGAAATCGATGGATTTCTAATTATAGTTGGAAATCTTAACACTCCTAGTAGTTGATAAATTAGACAGAATAGGATTATGGGAGACTTAAACATTTATCTCTGACTTGATGTTATTGACACAGCATGAGTAATTAAACAACAACAAAATTTAGAGAATTTTCAAGTACACATGGAAAATTCACTAACACATATCATATGCTAGGCCACAAAACAAATCTCGATACATTTCATTCACAATGAAACTCCCTATATAGATATCTTAAACAAAACGCCTTTTTTCAAAAACAGAAAACAGAAGGCAAAACAGGTCCTGTTTAGGGAATTGGTGCCAGTGGGAGAGGTAAGGTATTAGGAAAGGGTATAGGAGGGTAAATATGGTGGACATAAATGCACTCAAATGGAAAAATGAGACATGTTGAAACTATTTCAGAATGGGGGAAAGGGGATTAAGGAGACTGAGGGAGGAGGTGAATTCAACTAAGATAAATTGTAAGAACTTTTGTAAATGTCACAATGTATCCCCAATACAACAACAACATGATAATTATAAAAGGAAAAATGTCAAATGATGGAAATCACACAATCCATTTTCTCTGAGTACAAAAGAATGAGACTAAGATTTAAAAACAGAAAGATTTCAGGAAAATCCAAATTATCTGGAGAAAGAGCCCATTTCAAAATGGTTTGTCTTTTTTTCAAAAAGAAATTGACAAAGAAAATTAGGAAATACTTCAAAATGAATGAAACACAGCATACCAAATTTTATGAGATGCAATTAAGCAGTGCTTAGAGGAAATTTTTATAGCATCCATTCTTATACTGTGAATTCTTTAAGTAACCAAAATCAGTTATCTCAATATAAGCTAGAAAAATAAGGACTGAAATCAAAAGAAGAAGAAAGTGATAAGAAGTGTAAATCAGTGAGATGAAAAGCAAACAAACAATTTTAAAAAATCAATAAAACCATAAGCTGGTTGTTTAAAAGGATCAATACAGATGATAAACCTCTCTCTATATTGATCAAGGGGGAAAAGTCAAAGCTATCAAAATCAAAATAGGGTGTCTCTGGTCATAAAAACACAAAATAGAATATTATAAACAATATATGACAATAAAATTGACAACTTGGGTAAAAATGGACAAATTCATCACTTGACCAAACCTGACACAAGAAAATTTAGTAAGCCTGACATAAGTAGAAAGACAAAATCAGAATGGTTTTATATCTCTTAACAGCAATAAGTTTTCAACTAGATATATTCCCAGGGGTACACTTCAGATGGTTTCACTGGTGACTTCTATCAAACCATTAAAAAAAAAAATACCAAACACTTTCAGGAACTACATCGGGAATACGTCTCATTAGAAAAAAAAATACCAAACGCTTTCAGGAACTACATCGGGAATGCGTCTCACTAGAAAAAAAAATACCAAACGCTTTCAGGAACTACATCGGGAATGCGTCTCGATCCATATCATTACCCTGACAGCGAACAACTACTGAAAAGCAGCAATTCTCTATAAAATGTGAACATATTCCATCGAACAACAGTCAGAAAGAATAACTCAACATGAATTAGTGTGGTTTGCATTATGAATGTAAAGTCAATATCACACACATCAGTAAATGTAATTCTCCAAATAGAATAAAGGCCCTTTTTTATTCAATTTATTCAATAAAAGTTTATTTAAAAATCAATGGATGTAAAAAAAGGCACAAATAGACTGAATGCTCACCATCTCTGGCCATAAAGGAAATGCAAATCAAAACCACACTAAGATTCCACCTCACCCCTGTTAGAATAGCCATCATCAAAAACACCACCAACAACATGTGTTGGCGAGGATATGGAGAAAAAGTAACCCTCGTACACTGCTGGTGGGAATGCAAGCTGGTGCATTCACTCTGGAAAAAAAAATTGGAGGCTTCTTAAAAATCTAAACATAGATCTGCCATATGATCCAGCAATCCCACTCTTGGGGATATACCCGAAAGAATGCGACACAGGTTACTCCAGAGGCACCTGCACATCCATGTTTATTGCAGGGCTGTTCACAATAGCCAAGTTATGGAAACAACCAAGATGCCCCACTACTGATGAATGGATCAAGAAAATGTGGTATTTATACACAATGGAATTTTACTCAGCCATGAAGAAGAATGAAATCTTATCATTCGCAAGTAAATGGATGGAACTGGAGATCATCATTCGAGCGAGGTTAGCCAGGCTCAGAAGGCCAAAAATCATATGTTCTCCCTCATATGCGGACTTTAGATCTCAGACAAATGCAGCAATGTGGTTGGACTTGGGTCACATGACAAGGGGAGAGCACATATGGGAGGAATGGGGATAGGTAGTAAACCCAAAACATGAAAGCATTTGATGTCCCCACTGCAGAGGAACTAATACAGAAACCTTAAAGCGACAGAGGTCAACATGAGAAGGAGATCAGGAACCAGTGTAAAGATCAGTTAGAGATGAATCAACATGGGTTGTAACAGATTTGTACATGGAAGCAATACTATGAATCTCTCTGTATAGCTACCCTTAACTTCCTTATTATGTTTATGTCTTCTCTTCAACAAAATTAGAGATAAGGGCAGAACAGTTTCTGCCTGGAAGTGAGGGAGAAGGGGGGAAGAGGGTGGGGAATGACCCAAACAATGTATGCACATGTGAATAAATGAATTAAAAAATGGAGGAAAAGGTATACTATACAAGCAGTAACCAACAGAGGTGAAATAGCTATTGTAAGGTAAAAGTATACATTCCAACAAAAATGAGCATTAAAGACAAAGCGTACATTTGACAAGGATGAAAAGGTTAACCCTCTGGAAGACATAAGTTGGAGTCATGTATGAGTCAAACCAGAGAGCCTGAAATACATGAAACCAAAGTTGGCAGAATTAAAGAGAGAATAGCCAGGCTCTGGTGGCTCACGCCTGTAACCCTAGCTACTCAGGAGGCAGAGATCAGGAGGATTGTGGTTCCAAGCCAGCCCAGGCAAATAGTTCATGAGATCCTATCTCAAAAAAACCCTTCACAAGCAAAAAAAGATGGTGGAGTGGCTCAAGGTGGAGGCCCTGAGTTCAAACCCTAGTACCAAAATAAATAAATAGAGAAATAGATACAATAATAGACTAGGACTTAAGTACTCCATTTTAATGGTGAACAGAACAGAAGAACAATGAAAGAGAAGACTCCTCCTACATCTATGAAATTAAGTAAACAGGAGGTCATGAGACCCTTTCCCTACTTTGAAAACCAATGTAATAAACAGAACCTAATGTAGTACATAAACAAATTGAAGCCTTATTTAATACCTTATTTACAGGTGATCTCAAACATCCAACCTGCAGCCACTGTGAAGCAGACAAGTGATCAGACCTCATCACACTATGTCCTGATGAGGCATGTGTTTAAACTACAGCCAGTGAAGTGACTCCTCTCTTTGTATCCATGTTCCACCTATAAAGAACAAGAATTGTTCTTTCCTCAGATAAACTCTGCTCAATTTAATTTGTCTAAAGTTTTTCTTGTAACAGACACCTAAAGAATGCTCCATCCAATAAAAACAGAATACACATTCATCTCAAGTTGTGCAGTGAAACATTCTCTAGTATAGAGCATATGTTAATCCATAAAACAAACCTCAATAACCTTACAAGGATCAACAATGAGCATTATTCAAGCATCATTTGAAGGAAAATTGATAAAACTGGAAATATCATGTGAAGTGGAATAAGTCAGGCTCTGAAAAGCACATATTTTCTCTCATATATGAAATCTAGAAACAAAAACATGAAAATAGAAGGAGGACTATTAGGGAAGAGGGAGAAAATCAGGAGGATAGAGAGCAATAATAAGAGAGGAAAATTAGGGTATGAAAATATCACAATGAAACTTATTATTTTATACAATTAATACATACTAGTAAAGAAAATAAAAATAAAAGACACACAATCTGCAATCTGATTTTCTATTTGCAGTACAGGAGATTGAACTCAGGGCCTCACACTTGTTACCACTTGAGCCATACACACAGTGCAAGTAATTCATTTTTCCTTGTGAGACACAGAGGAATGTGCCTCACATGCTAGGCAAGTGCTTCTTGAGCCACATCTTAAATGTTTGTTTTTTTGGGTTTTTTTGCTGTTACTGGGATTTGAACTCAGGGCTTCCCACACTTGGTAGGCAGGCACTCTACTGCTTGAGCCACACCTCCAATCCTTTTTGCATTGATTATTTTGGAGATGGGCTCTCTCTTTTTGTCCAGTGTGGCCAGGCCCACAATCTTCCTGTTATATGCTTTCTGCCATGGCTTGTATGACAGATGTATGGTACCAGGCCCAGCTATTGGTTGTGATGGATTCCCACTCAGTTTTTACCCAGGCTGGCCTCAAACTATGCCCCTCCTGATCTCAGCCTCCTGTGTAGTTAGTTAGGATTACAGAAGTGAGCCACTGGCAACTGGCTGTTCTCTTGTTTCTTAGTATACTGGTGGAAGCATTTGACTAAAAAAATCCCTTTAAAGATGTCAAGATAAACTTTTAGCAAAACTTGGCAAAATTAAAAAATAAAAAATATAAAAGGATTGAAACCATACAAATTAAATTCACTAAACACAATAGAAATAAATTAGGAATTAATCACATAAAGAAAGTTATAAACTTAAAATATATGAAAATTAATCAGCACACTCCTGTGTAACCAATTGATTAAGAAAGAACTCACAAGGAAAATTAGAAAACACTTTGACATGAATGTAAATAAAAATGCAGCACAACAATAGTTATGGGATTTAGTTAAATCAGTGTTAAAGAGAGATTCACAGTTATAAATGCCATATTAAAACAGGGGAACTCCTTCAAATAAACAACCTATGTTAAGAAACAAAACAGACAAGAAAACTGATACTGAAGTAGGAAAAGAAAATAATAAAGCCAGGAAAGGCAATAGAGAATAGGAAAACAGGAGATGAAATCACCAAAACAAAAAATCTTCTCTTTAAATTTGACAGTCCTATAGTTTAGACTGACAGAGAAAGAGAGAGAGACTGAATTACTAATATCAGGAGAAAAAAGATGGCACATTAATAATCTACCTTACAGAATTTTTTTTAAAATCACACTGTATACCATGATAATTATTTCAACAAATTTTATATCCAGGATGAAATGGACAACATTCTAGCAAGATGCAAATTACTGCAAATGACTTAAGCAATAGATAATTTTAATATATCCCTAATAAATCAAGAGATTAGTTATTCAAAAACCTTCTACACAATAAAATCCCAGTTCCAAACATCTTGATGAATTTTACAAGTGTTTTAAGAAAAATTAATTCTCACAAATTCTTCCCAAATATAGAAACAGAAAAACTTTTCTCAATTTATTCTATGAAACTACCTTTATAATACTAAACTACAAAAAGATACCAGAAGTAAGATGGTAGGTCAGTATGCCTTATGCATATAGACATAAAAAGTCTCAACAAAATACTAGCAAACTTGATCCAACAACATATTAAAAGGTTAGTATATCACAACTTAACCCAGAAATGAAAATTTGCTTCAATGTATGAAAAAATAAAACAGTGTAATTTGTCACATTAATAAAACAGGGGAAAAACACCACTTAGCCATTTCAATAAATGAACAAAAAACATTTCACAAAATCTATATACTTCCATGAGTTTAAAAAAAATGAACAAACTGAAAATAGAAGGAAATGTCCTCTACCTCCTAAAGGGCATTTATGAAAAATCCACAGCTGACATCACACTTAATGGTGAAAGACTGAAAGCTCTTCCCATAAGATCAAAAATAACCCAAGGATGTTGACTCTTGCCACTTTTATTGCAATATGGTATTGAAGTTTCTAGGGAAATAGATCAGTTAGGTAAAAACAAAAATAAAAAAGCATCCAGAGTAGAAAAGAAGTAACTCTCTATTCACAGATGGCATCATTGTGTATATAGAAAATTGTAAAGAATCCACTAAAAATACTACTTAAACTAATAAATGAGATCAGAAAATTCATGATATGAAGCCATTTATTAACAAGGCCTATGATGCCTAACCATAAACAAATCACCAATCTCATGCATCTTCATCAATTTAATGAGACTAATCTGCTTCCTTGGCCTTAGAGTCTGAACAAGACAACATGTGCAGAGAGGATAGTAGATTCCATCAAAGAGAAAAGTCTATAACTCAGGTCAGACTACATTCTGAAGAGAGGAAGGGAGAAGGAGCTTTAGGAATCATGGAAGAGGTGGCAGGACAGCATAAAAACACTAAAAAACAAAAGACACAGAGAAAAGCAGTAGACAGTTCCAAGTCTGACTAGACTCCCCTCAGGAGAGGAAGAGGATTCAAACTATGAGCACAGGTAACACAAAGAGCCCTGGCAACAGACCTACATTTCCAGCTGAAAAATAAGCCCACACATCCTACAAGATTTAAAACCAGGGCAGGGATTTGCTGAGACAGAGATTGCTTTGTGGTACAGCAATAAAATTTAAGAAAGCAGGTCTGTTCAGCAATCTTAAGCCAGAGCAGAAGCTCCCATGCATCCTCACTCACTGGGTACAGTACAGGGAAGTCTACCTAAGTGAGGTCTTAAACACAAGCCTGCAATGGAGAAGTACAGATTTTGCCTTTATTTGTTTGTTGTGGTTGTTGTTTCTGTCTTTGTTTTGCTTTTCTCTCCTACTTCCAACCACTAAAGACCTTCCCAACTCCACTAACCAAGCAAAGGAGCAATTGAGACTCAGTGTGGCTCTAGCAAATCAGTAGGGATTTTGACTGCTTCACAAACACAGAACTGCTTGAGTAGAGGGAAAAGGCCATGCACAGTGCACAATGGAAAGACTCATTTGGATGAACTTGGGAGAAGGTGGCAGGCTTCTCACAGCATGAACCTTTGACAGAGTATATAACTTGCATGTTCTGAGCTGCCTTTCAGGAAGCAGCCCTGCCCACACAGAAAAAGCCCCCAAGAATCACAATAGGAAATCCCAAGTGCCCCACCAACTGAGACTGTGTGGTTCTGAAGCAGCCATATCAGTGCAACATCACTCCTCCAGAACTACACAACAACTTAATGCTGAATCCAAAGATACTGAATTGACTGAAATATCACATAAAGAATTCAAAATTTTACTCTTAAAAATGACCAATGTCCCTAAGAGGATTAAACAAACAGATAATCAATCAAAACCTAGAGAAGAAAGACAAGAGGGGAGAAAATTCCAGCAAAGAAATTGAAATTGTGAGGGAAAGACAAAAAGAAATATTGGAAATAAAAAGCTGAATAAATCAAATTAAAAAACACAAAAGACAGCATCAGAAGCAGAACAAGATCAAGCAGAAGAAAAATGAACAGGGATGGAAAATAAAATTGAGGAAATATTGCACTGAGACAACAATAAAGAAGAAAATGAACAACTATAATCGTAGACTTCAAGAACTCTGGGATACTATCAAGAGACAAAATCATGGGTAGAAGAAGGAGTTTATACAAATTAAAGGCAAAGAAAACCTATTCACTGAACTTATAGCAGAAAATTTTCCAAAGCTTAAGAAAGATATAGATACCCATATAAAAGGAGCATTTCAAACTCCAAGTATACATGAAAAGAGAAGATCATCACATCATAATTAAAATACCAAGACCAGAAAACAAAGGAAGGATACTGAAAGCTTCAAGAGAAAAAAATGCCAACTGACACACAAAGGTAAACACATAAGAATCACCTCAGACCTCTCGGCACAAACACGAAAAGCCAAGAAAGCATGGAGCAGTATACTTTATGTCAGAGCCAGCAGTGGGACCATGCCTGTGTGATTTGGCATCTTGCCTTGTAAGAAAGCTCCAAGGAACTGAGGCAAAGACAGATGAATGTGGGAAGGGTGGTGAAGAATCATTGGAACTGGCTGGGATTTACATAAGGAAGACCCAGACTTGGAGCTTTCTCATAAGGCAAGATGCCAAATCACACAGGCATGGTCCCACTGCTGGCTCCAACACTTTACACTCTGATAAAAAATAACTTCCAACCAAATACTATATTCAGCAAAGTTATCCTTCAGTTCTCATGGAGAAATAAAGACCTTCCAAGATAAGAATAAGAAGCTAAAGCAGTGCATGTCTACCACCTGAATTGCAGAAGATACTTAAGGGAATATTAAGAGTTAGAATGACAGTCACAAACACAAAATCCAAGAAAAAAATAAAATCTTAAAAAGGGATAGATTAGCACATGAGAACTAGGAAAGCATCAGAAATGTTCAATTTAGCAAACCAATGAAACCCAAAAAATGAATAATGATGAAAGAAAAGTAACAAGAGAATCTACCTGGAAAAAAAACAATAGAACCACATGAAATAGTAAATACCTCTTGATCATAGAGATGAATATAAGAGGGCTTAACTCTTCTAAAGACACAAGTTGACTGAATTAAAAAGAAAAATCCAAGAAGTTGTTGTCTATAATTAACACACCTCACAACCAAAGACACACAGACTAAAAGTGAAAGGATAGAAAAGATATACCAAGCAAGTAGAAGTTGAAAGCAAGCAGGAATACGTATTCTCATACTGGACAAAGCAGATTTCAAGCAAAAATTTGTCTGAAGACATAAAGAAGGTCACTACATCTGGGCACAACTGCTCACGCTTGTAATCCTAGCAGAGATTGGGAGGATTAGGGTTCAAGGCCAGTCTGGGCTAACAGTTCATGAGACACCCACCCCCATCTCAACCAATAAAAACTAGCTGGGCACAGTGGCATGTGTCCATCATCCCAGCTACACAGGAAGCAAAAAAAGGATCATGTTCTAGGCCAACCCAGGCATAAATGTAAGACCCTATTAAAAAAGTATCTAAAGCAAAAAAAGCTACAAACATGGCCCAGTGGTAGAGTAGCTACCCAGCAAGGACCTATGTTCAAACCCCAGTACTACCCCAAAAAGGTCAATATATATTAACAAAGGAAATAACTCATCAAGAAGATAAAGAAGATGATTCTAAGTATATATGCACTAAACCCTGATGCTTCAAAGTTCATGAAAAAAAAATACTATTGAATAAAAAGAGGCAGATAGGTCCAGACACAGTAATAGAGGGTGGACCACATCCAACTATCATCATATCCACTCTCATCAGACAGGACATGCAGACAAAAAAAAAATCAACAAAGTTATCTAAAACTAAAAATACCATGGGTGAAATGAACTTAACAGACATCCATAAAACATCCAATCTTACAGCAGTGGATTATACATATTCTTAGCAGCCCATAGCCACTTTCTCCAAAATAGTTCACATCTCTTTTGTGGGGCTTGAACTCAGGGCCTATACCTTGAGCTACTCCACCAGCCTTTTTTATGATAGGTTTTTTTGAGATAGGGTCTCATGAACTCTTTGCCCTGGCTGGCTTCAAATTATGATCCTCCTGATCTCTGCCACAGGAGCAAAGGGAAGGAATGCTGCCAAATTGATTATATGAAGGCAGTATTATCCTAATACCAAAACCAGGTAAAGATACAACAAAAAAAGAACAGTATTGACCAATTTCCTCAATGTGCATATATGCAAAAGTTCTCAATAAAGCATTTGCAAATAAAACCCAATAGTACACTGAAAAATCATTCACTGTCATAAAGTAGGTTTCATTCCAGGTATGCAAGAATGTTTCAACATACCCAAATCAATAAGCATAATAAGACACATAAGCCAAATCAAGGGCAAAAACCATATTATCATCTCTAGAGATGCAGAAAATTCAACATCCTTTCATGACAAAAAGAAACTAAGACTAGCAGTGTACCTCAACATAAGAAAGGCTATATATGACAAATCTATACTATACTCAACATCATATATATATATGTATATATACATATATATCAAATCTATACTCAACATCATATTAAACATAGAAAAATTGAAACCATTTCTTCTAAGGTCAGGAATAAGACAAAGGTGTCTACTCTCCCCATTCTTATTCAACATAGTACTGGAATTCCCAACCAGAGTAATAAGGCAAGACAAAGAAATAAGGGAATTCAAACAGAGAAAGAAGTCAAATTATCCCTATTCTCAGATAATATGATTCTATATCTAAAAGATCCTAAAAACTCCACCAAAAAACTCTTAGCTCTCATTAAAAATATTCTTCAAAGTGGCAGGATAAAAAAATCAATATATAAAACTCAGTAGCTTTGCTATATACCAACAGTGAACAGACTGAGAAAGATATCAGAAAAATAATCCATTCACAATAGCCTCAAAAAATACTGGGGGATAAATATAATGAAGGAAGTGAAAGACATCTATAACAAAAATTATAAATTATTGAAGAAAGGAATCAAAAAGACATCAGAAGATGGAAAAAACCCACCATGCTCATAGATCAGCAGAGTCAATATTGTGAAAATAATTATACTACTAAAAGCAATCTGTATGTTTAATGTATTTCTACATCAGAATTCCAATGGCATTTTCCACAGAAGTTGAAAAATCAATCCTCAAGTTCATATGGAAGCACAAAAGACCTTGAATAGCTAAAAGCAATTCTGAGAAAAATAGTAAAGCTGGAGGTATCACAATATCTGACTTCAAACTATACTACAGAGCCATAGTAACAAAATGGTACTGGGATAAAAACAGTCTCATAGACCAATAGGATAGAAGACCTAGAAATAATCCCACACAGTTACAACCAACTTACTTTTTACAAAGGTGCCAAAAACATACATTAGAGAAAAGATAGCCTCTTCAACAAATAGAGTTGGAAAAACTGGAAAACTACATGTAGAAGACAGAAATTAGACCCCTGTCTCTCACCCTGTACTAAAATCAATTCAAAGTGGACCAAAGACCTTAATGTAACACCTGAACATTTGAAACTACTATAGAAAAACATAGGGAAAATATAGGCATAGCTAACAAGTTCCTGAATAGGATTCTGATAGCTCAGCAAATAAGAGCAAGGATTGACAAATGGGTTTGCATCAACTTAAAAGTTTCTCCATAGCAAAGGAAACAGTCACTTGAATGAAGTGACACTCTGAAGAATGGGAAAAAACTTATGCCACATACTCATCTGATTAATAAATAAGAATAAATAAGAAGCTCAAAAACTAACTCCAAAAGAACCAACAATCCAACGAATAAATGGACACATTGAATTGAATAGACAATTTTTGGAAAAACTGCAATATCACTGACCATAAAAGAAATGCAAGTCAAAGCAACATTGAGATTTCATTTCACCCCAGTCAGAATGGCTCTCATCAAGAATTCAAACAATGGGAAATGCTGGTGAGGATGTGGGGGGAAAGGTACACTTATTCACTGTGGATGGGAATGTAAGTTAGTGTAGCCACTATTGAAATCAATAAAGTTCTTCAAGAGCTAAAAATGGAACTACCATATGATCCAGTGATATCACTCTTAGGCATGTGTAACAATGAAAGATGGGATACAGTAGTGACACACTCACATCCATATTTATTGCAGAAATATTCACAATAGCCAAGCTATGAAAACAGTCTAGATACCCTACATTATGTAAAGAGATAAAGAATATATGGGAAGGGGATCCAAGATGGCGACCAGAACACAGTCACAGACCTTCTGACCTCCATGATCCAGGGACTTTGACAAGAAGCTGGACACTTGCTTGAATGAGGAAAAACACCAGGGAGAGCTGAAACATCAGCACTCTGAACTCCTCGCTCCTGGGAGGCCTCTCTACCCCACCATATACTAAAAGAATAGCAGGTGCTGCACACCAAGCCCCACCCCATAAGCCCATGGAGCCACTGCTCCATATGCTGTGGGATCTCTGATCCTCTGGCCCTGCTCTTGTGCCCCACCAGGGTTGTGCTACCCCAAACTCCCACCCCTCAGACCCACAGGATGTTTGTGGGATGAGCCCTTAAGGCCAGGGATCCACAGACATTTACAATCTCCACCAGGCCAAGCTCCCCCCAAGCCTGCACAGCCCTGCAGGAGCTCCATCTTGCTGGGCCACACTCCCCAGCCCTGCATGATCACTGCTTTGCTGGCCACACCCCCAAAGCCTGCACAGCACTGCACAATATTCACTCTGCAAGGCTGTGCCCCTAAGGCCTGCCAAGCCAGGGAAACACACACACACACACACACAATCTCTGTTCTGCTTGACTGTGCCCCACCAAGCCTGTCAAGCCAGGGATCCATAGACACACAGGATCTCCACTCTGCCAGCCTGCACCTTCAGCCACACCAAGCCCATACTCCAAAGGCCCGCTACTTCACCTCAGCTAAAGGTTTCCACCGAAGGCCCATGGGATCCCACCCACTGTCCACTTGCCACAGGAAGGCTCCAAACCTACCTAAGAGACACACACAGACAGGATGGATGCTAAAGAACTAGCATCAGAAAACAAAGACTGCAATTCTACTGTCCAGAACTGGTGATTTTTTTTTAATTTTTAATTTTTTTTCCCTTCTTTAAGGGATTTGCTGCCTGGTTTACTGTTTGTCATCCACCATCTCTACCATTTTTTCCTCTATTCTATTCCTTTTATCTTTCCATCTTTCTCTCTTTTTTATCCTTCTCTCTTGATTTTATTAGTATTAAAATTGCTACCCAGCTAATACTAAATTGACATAGTTCAGGGATAGAAACATTACCTAGTGGAAATACAGGAAGAAGAAAAAGGGAAGGAAACTATTGCCTCCCAAAAAATAAAGTACTGCATGATTTACATCAAAATGAAGAAAACAGATACCAAGAGCCAGACTCCAATAAAACAAAGATAAACTATACCAAGGAACCCGACAAAGCCCACAAGAACAACCTGAAAGAAGAAATCCTACAAGTAATTAACGAGCATTTCATAGAGCTGTTACTAGACATGGTCAGCCAAAATGTACAGGAGGCACTCAAGAAATTCCAAGAGGACAAAAATAAAGAATATGAGAAAACACAAAACAAATAAATGAAATCATAGAAGCCCTAAATACATGCCAAACTGAAACTGAGACCACTACAAACAGAGAGATAAACAAATTAAGGTCAAAAATTGACAATATTAAAGAGGAAGTAACCCAAGATATGGGAAAATCTAAGAAAAAAGAATGAAACAGAAATGCAAAACAAAATGGACGGCCATTCCAGCAGAATAGAACAAACAGAAGACAGAATCTAAGAACTTGAAGATGAAATGGCAATTAAAGGAAAAACTGAAGAACTATTAGTTAAATAACTCAAGACCTGTGAAAAGAAAATGCAAGAACTCACTGACTCCATGGGCATTGAAAAAGGAGAAGAGGTGCAAGTAAAAGGAATGCATAATATGTTCAACAAAATAATAATAGAAAACTTCCCAAATCTAGAGAAAGCTATGCCCATTCGGGTACAGGAGGCCTCCAGAACACTGAACAGAACTGAACAAAATAGAACTACTCCACGACATATTATCATTAAAACAACAAGTACAGAGACTAGAGAAAGAATGTTGAAGGCTGTAAGAGAGAAAAAACAAAGAACACACAAAGGCAAACCCATCAAAATCACAGCAGACTTCTCAACAGAAACATTAAAAGCAAAAGCAAGAAGAGCTTGGGGTGAAGTCTTCTGGGTACTGGATGAAAACAGTACTAGTATTCAACCTAGAATACTCTGATTAGCAAAACTATCATTCAAAATAGACAGAACAATAATAAAAGTCTTTCATGATAAACAGAAACTTAAACAATATATGACCACCAGGCCACCACTACAAAAGATTCTCCAAAGAATTCTGCACACAGAAAATGAAAGCAAACAAAACCATGAAAGGGCATGAAACACCAAACCACAGGAGAAGAAAAGGCAAGGAAGCAAAGAGTAACACTGATTCAGCTGCACACAATCAAACCTTCAAACAACTAAGACAACTATATGACAGGGATCACCACGTACTTATCAATACAAACATTGAATGTTAATGGACTACATTCCCCCATCAAAAGACACTGATTGGCAAACTGGATTAAAAGGAAGAGCCAACAATCTGCTGCCTACAGGAGACCCACCTCAATGACAGAAATAAGCACTGGCTGAGAGTGAAAAGCCGGAAGATTTACAAAGCCAATGGTCCCTGCAAACAGGCAAGGGTAGCAATACTTATCTCTGACAAAGTAGACTTCAAAATTACTATGATCAAATGAGATAAAGAAGGACACTCCATACTAATAAAAATGGAAATACACCAAAAGGAAATAACAATTATCAACCTATATGCACCCAACGTCAATGCACCCAGTTTCACCAATCATACTATGAAGGGGCTAAAAGCATATACAGACCCCAACACAGTGGTAGTGGGAGACTTTAATACCCCTCTATCACCAACTGATATGTCACCCAAACAAAAAATCAATAAAGAAATCCTAGACCTTAATCACACCATAGGTCAAATGGACCTAGCTGATGTCTACAGAATATTTCATCCAACTTCTGCACAATATACATTCTTCTCAGAAGTCCATGGAACCTTTTCCAAAGTTGATCGTATCTTAGGGCACAAAGCAAGCCTCAGCAAATATAAGAAAATAGAACTAATTCCATGCATTCTGTCTGACCACAATGCATTAAAACTAGAAATCAATAACAAAAACAGCAGTAAAAAACAAACAAACAATTGGAAGCTGAACAACACAATACCTAATGATGAATGGATCACTAATGAAATAAAAGAGGACATTAAAAGGTTCTTGGAAGAAAATGAAAATGAAAACATGACCTACTGGAACCTATGGGACACAGCAAAGGCAGTCCTAAGAGGAAAGATTATAGTCATGAGTGCGCATATCAAAAGGACAGAAAGATCTCAAATCAATGACCTAACACTACAACTGAAACTCCTAGAAAAACAAGAACAAAAAAACCCCAAAACAAGCAGAAGGAAAGAAATAATTAAGATAAGGGCTGAACTCAATGAAATAGAAACCAAAAAAACCATACAAAGATTCAGTGAAACAAAAAGCTGGTTCTTTGAAAAAATAAGTAAGACTGGCAGACTCCTGGAAAACCTAACTAAAACAAGGAGAGAAAAAACCCAAACCAGTAAAATCAGAAATTCAAAAGGAGAGATAACAACAAACACCACGGAAATCATCAAAGACTACTTTGAGAGCCTATACTCTAATAAATTTGAAAATCTTGAAGAAATGGACAGATTTCTAGAAAATTACAATCACCCAAAACTGAACCAAGAGGCTATTAATCACCTGAATAGATCTATAACACAAAAAGAAATTGATGCTGCCATCAAGAGCCTCCCAAAAAAGAAAAGTCCAGGACCTGATGGATTCAGTGCTGAATTATATCAGACATTTAAAGAAGAACTAATACAAACTCTCCTTAAACTGTTCCACAAAGTAGAATGGGAAGGAAAACTGCCTAACTCATTTTATGAAGCCAATATTACTCTCACCACAAAACCAGACAAAGACACCTCCAAAACAGGGAACTACAGGCCAATTTTCCTAATGAACATCAATGCAAAAATCCTCAGTAAAATAATGGCAAACCAAATCCAACAACATATCAAAAAGATCACTCACCATGACCAAGTTGGCTTCATCCCATGGATGCAAGGGTGGTTCAACATATGCAAATCTATAAATGAAATACAGCACATCAATAGAAGCAAAGACAAAAACCACTTGATCATCTCAATAGATGCAGAAAAAGCCTTCGACAAGATCCAACACCACTTCATGAAAAAAGATCTAAGAAAACTAGGACTAGAAGGAAATACGTCAACATTATAAAAGCTAAATATGACAAACCTATAGCCAGCATTATACTTAATGGTGAAAAACTGAAACCATTCCCTATAAAATCAGGAATGAGACAAGGATGCCCACTCTCCCCACTCCTATTCAACATAGTACTGGAATTTCTAGCCAGAGCAAGTAGGCAAGAAGAAGAAATAAAAGGAGGGGAATCCAAGATGACGGCGGCTAGAGGGAGGAAGCAGAAAGCGAGCCTCCTATAGTGAAATCTTGGAGAGACACCGGAGACACACTTTGCAGGCATAATCACTGAGAAAAGGCATAACTTTGACCCCTCCACACCCCCAGCTGGTGGAGAGAATCTCCACTTCACGGTAAACGGAGAAGCCAAGAGGGTCCCTGGGCCGCCAGTCGCCCGCGCCCAGACGGCTTGGAAAGACACGGACCATGTGAGCTTCGTGGTACTGCGGTACTCCCACAGACAAGCCTGGGTGAGAGCAGCATAGCCCCCTGGACAGACTGACCTCCACCTGGGGAAAAAAGAGAAACTGAGTAATAAGCAATAAGAACAATAAAGACACACGGGAAAGAGGGTGGGGCACACTGAGCGCCAAAGATAGGGGGAAAGGAATCCTTCTCGGGACTGTAAATAAACAAGCCGGGCGGGCCAGAGAGGCTCTGGTGGGAGCGGGGGCGTGCGCCCAGCAACCAGGAGCGGGAAAGCTTGTGAGAGTGGCAGAGAGAGGAAAACTCCACAGGAGAGGACGGAAGACCCACTTCTCATGTGAACTGTAAACAAACATGGCAGCTGGCAGGAGCAGCAGCACCGCCCAGTAATCAGGAGCAGGAAAGCTTGTGAAAGTGGCAGTGGGAGGAAAACTTCAGAGGAGAGAGGGGAAGACCCACCTCCCACATGAACTGTAAATAAACATGCAGGCCTGAGAATGCTGGTGCAGTGTCACCTTTCCCAGTGTGTTTGGAAAGGGAAAAGCTTGTAGCAGAGGCTCCCGCACAGGAGAACTCTGAGCAAAAAAAGCCTGCGGGGCCAGGTGAGTGCTAAGCTCACCCCAGAGATCTGCATAAATAACGCCGCCAGCAACAGCAGGCTGAGAGCAGCAGGCAGGCAAGCCACAGTTGCAGATACCATTCTCAGAACTGTCTCCAGACTCTTTTTTTTATTTTCTCCCTACCTCTGATGAGAGAACAACCAAATTACACCTGCATGCTGAAAAACTTACTGAAACTGTGCTGCACTTGAACTTGGGACACTTGGTGGGTTTTTTTTAGTGTGTGTGTGTGTGTGTGTGTGTTTGAGTGTGTAGATTTGTTCTACTTTATGCATCCCCTTTGATAAGAAAACTACAGAACAACATCTGAGGCAACATCTCCCAGATTGGAGACTGAGATGGACACCCAAATTATTAAGACTGAAACTTCATTGCATTTGAACTTGGAGGTTTTTTGGTTTTTCTTAAATTTTCCATTTTTCATTTTATTTTAATTCATTTTTATATATAGATATTTCTTTCATTTACTTTTTTTATTTTTATTCTTATCTTTATTTTTCTTATTTTTGATTTTCAATCCTCTCTGTCTCTCTAATGTCTGTTCAGCTTACTGTCGATTAGTACACTAATGCTCCCTGTTTATACCTTTGAAACTTTCTTGTCTGATTCCTTGTTCTGTTTTCTCCTTCTTGTCTGTGTATTTATTTTTCCCTTTTCTTTAACTTCTTGCTTTCCATCTCAGCTCACCCTTCCATTCTAAATATTACCATTGTTTTTATTAAGCTAGAAAATACTTAATTGCACACAGTACAGGGACAGTAACAACACCAAAGACAATGACGGGAAGAAGAAAAAACAGTGAAACCAGTTTCCCCACAGCAAAAAATTAGTACGGGAACCAGAGAGGAATGAAGAAAACAGATACTCAGATCCAGACTCCAACAAAATGAAGATAAACTATGCCAAAGGACCCAATGAAGCCCACAAGAATAATTTAAAAGAAGACATACTACAGGTACTCAATGAGAATTTTACAAGGATGATACTGGATAGGGTCAACCAAAATGTACAGGAGACACTCAAGAAATTCCAAGATGACAAAAATAGAGAATTTGAAAAAGCAAAAGAAGAAATAAAGGAAACCACAGAAGCACTATATAAACACCAAAGTGAAAGAGAGAACATGATGAATAAATGGATAAATGAACTCAGGACAAAAATAGACAACATTAAAGAGGAAACCACTCAGGATATGGAAAACCTCAGAAAAAAGAACGAAAGAGAACTGTAAAACAAAAATGGAAGGCCAATCCAGCAGAATAGAACAAACAGAAGACAGAATCTCAGAACTTGAAGATGAAATGGTAATTAAAGGAAAAACCGAAGAACTATTAATTAAACAACACAAGACTTGTGAAAAGAAAATGCAAGAACTCACTGACTTCATCAAAAGACCAAACTTGAGAATCATGGGCATCGAAGAAGGAGAAGAGGTGCAAGCGATGGGAATGCGTAATATATTCAACAAAATAATAACGGAAAATTTCCCAAATCTAGAGAAAGATATTTCCATACAGATGCAAGAGGCCTCCAGGACACCAAACAGAACAGACCAAAATAGAACTACTCCATGGCATATCATCATTAAAACAACAAGTTCAGAAACTAAGGAAAGAATATTGAAGGCTGTAAGAGAGAAAAAACAAGTAACATACAAAGGTAAACCCATCAAAATCACAGCAGACTTCTCAACAGAAACATTAAATGCAAGAGGAGCATTGGGTGAGATCTTCCAGGCACTGAATGAAAATAACTTCAACCCCAAGATACTCTACCAAGCAAAACTATCATTCAAAAGAGATGGAACAATAAAAGTCTTCCATGATAAGCAGAAACTAAAACAATATGTGACCACAAAGCCCCCACTACGAAAGATTCTGCAAGGGATTCTGCACACAGAAAGTGAAACCCAACTTAAACATGAAAAGACAGGCAGCACCAAACTAAATGACAGTAATCACCACATACCTATCAGTACTAACACTTAATATTAATGGATTTAATTCACCAATCAAAAGGCATGACTTGATGAAATGGATTAAAAAGGAAGATCCAACAATTTGTTGCTTACAGGAGACCCATCTCACTGACAGAAATAAGCATAGGCTTAGGATGATAGGCTGGAAGAAGATTTACCAAGCCAATGGCTCCAAAAAACAGGCAGGAGTAGCAATACTTATCTCTGACAAAGTAGACTTCAAACCTACATTAATCAAATGAGATAAAGGACATTCCACTCTAATAAAAGGGGAAATAGACCAAAAGGAAATAATAATCATCAACCTGTATGCACCCAATATCAACACACCCAATTTCATCGAACATACCCTGAAAGACCTAAAAGCATATATAAACGCCAACACAGTGGTTGTGGGAGACTTTAACACCCCATTATCATCAATAGATAGGTCATCCAAACAAAAAATTAATAAAGAAATACAAGATCTAAAATATGCAATAGATCACATGGACCTAGTTGATGTCTACAGAACATTTCATCCAACTTCTACACAATGTATATTCTTCTCAGCAGCCCATGGAACCTTCCCCAAAAAAGATCATATCTTAGGGCACAAAGCCAGCCTCAGCAAATATAAGAAAATAGAAATTATACTGTGCATACTGTCTGATCACAATGCAGTAAAAGTAGAACTCAACAACAAAAGGAAAGACAAAAAACATGCAAACAGCTGGAAACTAAATAACTCATTACTTAATGAACAATGGATCATCGATGAAATAAAAGAGGAAATTAAAATGTTCCTGGAAGTCAATGAAAATGAAAACACAACCTACCAGAACCTATGGGACACAGCAAAGGCAGTCCTGAGAGGAAAGTTTATAGCCATGAGTACATATATTAAAAAGACTGAAAGATCCCAAATCAATGACCTAATGATAATCTCAAACTCCTAAAAACAACAACAAGCAAATCCCAAAACAAATAGGAGAGAAATAATAAAAATAAAAGCGGAAATCAAAGAAATGGAAACCAAAAAAACCATACAAAGAATTAATGAAACAAAAAGTTGGTTCTTTGAAAAAATAAACAAGATCGATAGACATCTGACAAACCTGATGAAAATGAGGAAAGAAAACACCCAAATTAGTAGAATCAGGAATGCAAAAGGGGAGATAACAACAAACACCATGGAAGTCCAGGAAATCAACAGAGAATACTTGAGAACCTATATTCAAATAAATTTGAAAATCTTAAAGAAATGGACAGATTTCTACATACACATGATCATCCAAAACTGAACCAGAGGAAATTAATCACCCGAATAGATCTATAACACAAAATGAAATTGAAGCAGCAATCAAGAGTCTCCCCAAAAAGAAAAGTCCAGAACCTGATGGATTCTCTGCTGAATTCTATCAGACCTTTAAAGAAAAACTGACACCAACCCTCCTTAAACTGTTCCATGAAATAGAAAGGGAAGGAAAACTGCCTAACACATTTTATGAAGCCAGTATTACACTAATCCCAAAACCAGGCAAAGACGCCTCCAAAAAGGAGAACTATAGGCCAATCTCCTTAATGAACATTGATGCAAAAATCCTCAACAAAATAATGGCAAACCAAATTCAACAACACATCAAAAAGATTATTCACTATGACCAAGGAGGCTTCGTCCCAGGAATGCAGGGGTGATTCAACATACGAAAATCAATAAACATAATAAACCACATTAACAGAAGCAAAGACTAAAACCCCTTGATCATCTCAATAGATGCAGAAAAAGCCTTTGATAAGATCCAACACCATTTCATGATAAAAGCTCTAAGAAAACTAGGAATAGAAGGAAAATACCTCAACATCATAAAAGCTATATATGACAAACCTACAGCCAGCATTATACTTAACGGTGAAAAATTAAAACCATTCCCTCTAAAATCAGGAACCAGACAAGGATGCCCACTATCTCCACTCCTATTCAACATAATACAGGAATTCCTAGCCAGAGCAATTAGGCAAGAAGAAGGAATAAAAGGAATACAAATAGGTAAAGAAACTGTCAAAATATCCCTGTTTGCAGATGACATGATCCTATACCTTAAAGACACAAAAAACTCTACTCAGAATCTTCTAGACATCATCAATAGCTATAGCAAGGTAGCAGGATATAAAATCAACATAGAAAAATCGTTAGCTTTTCTATACACTAACAATGAACAAACTGAAAAAAAATGTATGAAAACAATTCCATTTACAATAGCCTCAAAAAAAATCAAATACCTAGGTGTAAACCTAACAGATGTGAAAGACCTCTACAAGGAAAACTATACACTTCTGAAGAAAGAGATTGAGGAAGACTATAGAAAGTGGAGAGATCTCCCATGCTCATGGATTGGTAGAATCAACATAGTAAAAATGTCGATACTCCCAAAAGTAATCTACATGTTTAATGCAATTCCCATCAAAATTCCAATGACATTCATTAAAGAGATTGAAAAATCTACCGTGAAATTTATATGGAAACACAAGAGGCCACGAATAGCCAAGGCAATACTCAGTCAAAAGAACAATGCTGGAGGTATCACAATACCTGAATTCAAACTATATTACAAAGCAATAACAATAAAAGCAGCATGGTACTGGCACAAAAATAGACATGAAGACCAGTGGAACAGAAGAGAGGACCCAGATATGAATTCACACAACTATAACCAACTTATCTTTGACAAAGGAGCTAAAAATATACGATGGAGAAATAGAAGCCTCTTCAACAAAAACTGCTGGGAAAACTGGTTAGCAGTCTGCAAAAAACTGAAACTAGATCCATGTATATCACCCTATACCAATATTAACTCAAAATTGATCAAGGGTCTTAATATGAGACCACAGACTCTAAAGTTGATACAGGAAAGAGTAGGAAATACTCTGGAGTTAGTAGGTATAGGCAAGAACTTTCTCAACGAAACCCCAGCAGCACAGCAACTAAGAGATAGCATAGATAAATGGGACCTCATAAAACTAAAAAGCTTCTGTTCATCAAAAGAAATGGTCGCTAATCTGAAGAGAACACCCACAGAGTGGGAGAAAATATTTGCCAGCTACACATCAGACAAAGGACTGAGAACCAGAATATATAGGGAACTTAAAAAACTAAATTCTCTCAAAACTAATGAACCAATAAAGAAATGGGCAAGTAAACTAAACAGAACTTTCTCAAAAGAAGAAATTCAAATGGCCAAAAAACACATGAAAAAATGCTCACCATCTCTAGCAATAAAGGAAATGCAAATTAAAACCACACTAAGATTCCACCTCACCTCTGTTAGAATAGCCATCATTAGCAACACCACCAACAACAGGTGTTGGCGAGGATGCGGGGAAAAGGAACCCTCTTACACTGTTGGTGGGAATGTAGACTAGTACAACCACTCTGGAAAAAAATTTGGAGGCTACCTAAAAAGCTAGACATTGATTTACCATTTGATCCAGCAATACCACTCTTGGGGATATACCCAAAAGACTGTGACACAGGTTACTCCAGAGGCACCTGCACACCCATGTTTATTGCAACACTATTCACAATGCCCAAGTTATGGAAACAGCCAAGATGCCCCACCACTGACGAATGGATTAAGAAAATGTGGTATCTATCTATACACAATGGAATTTTATACAGCCATGAAGAAGAACGAAATGTTATCATTCGCTAGTAAATGGATGGAATTGGAGAACATCATTCTGAGTGAGGTTAGCCCAAAAGATCAAAACTCGTATGTTCTCCCTCATATGTGAACATTAGATCAAGGGCAAACACAACAAGGGGATTGGACTTTGAGCAGATGATAAAAATGGGAGTACACAAGGGAGGGGTGAGGATAGGTAAGACACAACTAAAAAATTAGCTAGCATGTATTGCCCTTAACGCAGAGAAACTAAAGCAGATACCTTAAAAGCAACTGAGGCCAATAGGAAAAGGGGACCAGGAACTAGAGAAAAGGTTAGATCAAAAAGAATTAACCTAGAAGTTAACACACACGCACAGGAAATTAATGTGAGTCAACTCCCTGTATAGCTATCCTTATCTCAACCAGCAAAAACCCTTGTTCCTTCCTATTATTGCTTATACTCTCTCTTCAACAAAATTAGAGATAAGGGCAAAATAGTTTCTGCCAGGTATTGAGAGGTTGGGGGAGAGGGGAGGGGGTGGACTGGGTGGTAAGGGAGGGGGTGGGGGCAGGGGAGAGAAATGACCCAAGCCTTGTATGCACATATGAATAATAAAACTAACTAACTAAATAAATAAATAATAAAAGTTAAATAAAAAATCTGCCATATGATCTAGCAATCCCACTCCTGGGGATATACCCAAAGGAATGCAACACAGGTTACTCCAGAGACACCTGCACACCCATCTTTATTGCAGCACTATTCACAATAGCCAAGTTATGGAAACAACTAAGATGCCCCACTACTGATGAAAAAATCAAGAGAATGTGGTACTTGTACACAGTGGAATTTTACTCATCCATGAAGAAGAATGAAATCTTATCATTTGCAGGTAAATGGCTGGAACTGGAGAACATCATTCTGAGTGAGGTCAGCCAGGCTCAGAAGACCAAAAATCGTATGTTCTCCCTCTATGTGGACTTTAGATCTAGGGCAAATGCAGCAATGTTGTTGGACTTGGATCACAAGAAAAGGGGAGAACACATATGGGAGATAGAGGAAAAGGTAGAAAACCCAAAACACGAAAGTGTTTGATGTCCTCACTCCAGAAGAACTAATACAGAAACCTTAAAATGACAGGTTATCACTAGCAGGGGATCAGCAACCAATGTAAAGATCAGTTAGAGTTGAATCAACATGGGTCGTAACACATGGGTACATGAGAGCAATAGTAGGACTCTTTCTGTGTAGCTATCCTTAACTCAACTAGCAAAAACACTTTGTCTTTCTTATTATGCTTATGTCTTTTCTTCAACAAAATCAGTCACAAGGGCAGAACAGGACCTGCCTGAAACTGAGGAGGGGAGGGAGTAAGAGTGGGTGAGTGGGGCAGGGTGGAGAAATGACCCTAACAATGTCTGCACATGTGAATAAATGAACAAAATAAATAAATAAATAAATAAAAGTAAAAAGAATATATGGTATACATACTCATGGAGCATGATAAGTCCACAATGAGAATGAAGTTATGATATTTTCAGAAAAATGGTTGTAATTGGAGATCATCATGTTAAGAGTATTTTTCTTAGAAGAACAGAACTAGCATGTTTTCTCTCATATGCATAATCTAGACCTAAAATAGTCTACAAATATACACAAACACACACATATAGATAGGTAGGTAGATAGATAGATAGATAATGATTGTACTTGTAGAACTGTTTGGAGGATAAATGGGAGGGAGTAGAGGGAAAAAGAATGATAGGGGTGAATAATGTCAAAACACATTGTGTTTATGTATGAAAATGGCATGAGGAAATGCACTAAAGGCTGCTGATAATAAGGGGTTGGAGTACAGGGAAAAGAAAGCGCAATAGAAGATGTTAATCTTATCAAAGTACAATATATGCATATGAAATACTTAGTGAATCCCCCCTTTGTAAATTTTCATATACTAATGATGATAGGAAGATAGATAGATAGATAGATAGATAGATAGATAGATAGATAGATAGATAGACAGATAGATAGATAGATAGATAGATGGATAGATAGAAAGATACATAGATAGACACAGAAAAAAAGCAATATGTGCAGAAGTCCCTAATGTAATACTTGATAAATAATAAAAGCACAAAAAGTTAGCTGCTTCTTTCCTTCTTCATCTAGCTCACTATTTTGCCAATTAAAGATGGTGATTAGCAACAATACTTTTACAATATGCAAACATCCTCTCACAGTTGGATTACTTGGCATTTATATACATCAGAGTAAAATAAGCTAAAACAGTTTGTCTGCTAGTGTCTAGCTGAGCTAGATGGAAGTAGATACTGCATTGGAAGAACCAACTCTTTTCCTGCCCCTGTGAGCATCTCACATTCCATTCTGGAATTAGTCCTCTCTGAACATTAATCACTCTCAGTCCTTCCACTTGAGGAGAATGCAGTGAAGGAAGAAGGACAAACACTAAAGTAAGAAGGAAGTTTAGACTTTCCATCTGTGCCCCATTATACTATACTCACAGTCTAATCCCTAGAAGAATGGGACTCATTCCTCCACTGCATCTCCTTTTCCAGAAGGAAGAAAGGAATAAAAGGGAAAGCGCTAGGGAAGGAGGAAGGAAAAGCCTATTTTAAAGAGAAATTTGCATGCAGTGTTGAGCTCATAAAAGGTAGCCAGAAAACAGAAAGACAGCATTGTTGAGAAGAGTGAAGATGACTGGTGGAGTGGCTAAAGTGGTAGAGCACCTGCCTAGCAAGAGTGAGGCCCTGAGTTTATAACCCCAGTACCATAAAAGAGAGAGAGAGAGGGAGAGAGAGAGAGAGAGAAGAGAGAAGAGTTACAGGTAAAACAATCACTGATCCCTTTCCTCTGTTTTTTCCAGTGCTCCCAGATCAAGGTGCTCTTATGTTTTTTTCACTCACTAATTTAAAGGGTCAGGTAGGATAAGAGGCAAGTAGGGATAGGAGAGGACATAGGAGACTGAGTGGCCTCCAGTCTCACATTCAGGGGACACAGCTGTTTCACTATTAACAAACAGAGGAGTTTGTGACTGGTAACCATTGTGTGCTTAATTGGGATGACCCCTGTTATGGGTTCAATTGTGTGTTCCTCCAAAAATATTGATGCCATAATCCAAAGTAGCTCTGAATGTGATTGTGAATGTTACATTACTTGGAATAGGGTTTTGCAGAGGATCAAGTTAAGATAAGGTCATTAGGGTGGGCACTAATCCATATGAGAGGTGTCTCTGGAAATGTAGAGACAAATGGACACACAGAGAGAACACCTTGCATCTACCAGCAAAGGAACACTGAAAACTGCCAGCAAACCTCCAGCTATTAATTAACACCCAGGAACAGATTCTTATTCTAATCCTTTGAATGAACCAACGCTGCTAACATCTTGATCTTGAACTTCCAACATGCAGAGACATTTTCTGTTGCTTAAGCCACGCAGTGTATGGTACTTTGTTACAGCTGCCCTATTCCGCTGTGCTAGGCAATGAAACAATAACTCAGGACTTCAGGATTTTAGTTATGCATTCCTTATGAGATATGTAATCCAACAATCCATTTCTGAGCTCCAGCAGTTGTTACCAAGGACCTCTTCCTCTTCTTCCCTGGCTCTACCACTGGAAAGATGATTAAAATAAGTTTCTGACTCACCTTTTCCACGATCCTTTAAATTGTGCTAGCCCACCAAGGCCTCAGCCTTAGAAGCTCAAAGAGTGGTACAACTCCCAGCAATTCATATCCAAACTCGGGAGTCAAATAGACCTGAGTTTTTAGCCTGGCCCTTACACATTCCAATCTTATGACATTGAACAGGTAATTCATCTCCTCTGCCTCCATTTCTAGATGGCAGAGTCTATATTATGCTTTTGTTCTGAGAATGCAGACTGCTAGTGCTCATCAAATGTTTGTCCAACAATTATATCACAGCAATGGTGCTGCTTGTACTCCATCACCCTGATTCCTCTCCCTGGCTCTCATTTTCCTATCCAAGGGTCTGACTCAATATCCCAGTTTTTGGATCTTCTTTTGGCACTTTTACTTGGAAAAACCATTTTCAACACTACTGACTTTGAATTTTGGCTTCCTACACTGTTTCTCCTTTCTTGAGCCTTCAGATGTTTCGACTTCTATAGTTAAAATTGCCTCCTGAGTTTCACCAGGTTCCTTCTTAAGAAGTTTAAAAGGAGAGATACTGGTAATGTAGCAGTACCTCCCAAACCTACTCTGGAAAGCCTCATCACCATGGAAAATGGCTTTAAGAAGGTTATATAAGTGTTGTCTGTGGAGGTGGGCCCAGAAAATGAAAAGATGAATAGGTAGATAAACTGGTAGGCTTATAGCAAATGGAATATATAATCAATTTCACTACTGAATCTAAGGTTTTGAACTTCTGGTGCTGGTCAGAACAAAACAAGCTTTGGATCAAAGTGCCTCAATTGTCATGCTTTGGCAAGCACAATGCAGAGATGTAACTGTGCATCCAGCATGTTTTGATGAGTCAGAGCTATACCTCCCTTACACACAACAGGGGTCTTGTCAGAACAGATAATGGACTGACTCCCACAGACCTGGACTGTGGGAGTCACCTTGGGGAAATCAAGACCTCAGCTGCTGAGGAGAACAATTTCAAAGCTGAAACTGTTCTGGAGACAATTTGTGCACAGCAGAGAGAATTTCTGTTGGCTTCAGCGCAGTCTGTGCAGAGCAGCAAATCAGTGCCTTGCATTAACCTGACTATAGCAGTGGTTCCCAGTTGGAGGAGTTTCTGGCCCCAGGGCACATTTAGAAATGCCGCAAACATGTTTGTCGGTATGACTGGGTGGGGAGGAAATGCTACCAGCATCTATTCGGTGAAGGCCAGGAATGCTGGCAAACAATGCACAGAATGGCCATGCAGAACCAGGAATTACCCAGTAAAAGTTCCAATAGTGCTGATCTTGAGAAACTGTGTCCCACAGCAAAGACCAGGATGATTGATATCCAAGGCTGGCATGAGGCACATGGATCCTAACCTAGCCCCAATCTGATTTACCACTGTTATTGTTGATGAGGTCAAATAAGGATGAAATGCTGAGTTCTAACCCAAGATAACCCACTTACCAGCTTAGGAAAGACTTTACTCTCTGTCCTTGTTTTCTCATCTGTAAAATAGAGACAGTAATAAAATTTGTCTTATGGAGTTGTTTATGTACTAAATGAACTACAAGAAATACTGCATGCAAAATGCTTCACAAAGTACCTAGCACTTAAGAAGCAATGTTAATGTGATTTTATGTAATTTTATCTATTGATATTTTTGGGCATACTCTTTGTTTCTTCCATACACCAGTCTGAGAAGTTCTTTTCTCCCCTACTCTCCCACTTGCAGTCATGTCTTCTTCCTTCAAAATTCGTTATAAATGTCATTTCCTCTATGAAACCTCTACAGACCAGCATGTATGGCCACTCAGTCCCCCTAAATGTCAAAGTACTCCCATGTCAATTTTAGATGGAAGGAAAAAGGAGCCAATATTCCCTTTTAAAGAAGCTAATAACTTCTCAATCCCTATTATAATCTTTCAAAGCGGGCGTCCCATAACAAAAAGTTCTTTGATCTTCAAAATGAGGAATCCTAAAAAAGCGAAAATGAAGTAATGAAGCTCTGTGGAATGTCATTTTCCTATATGTCCACCCTGACATATAGGAAACCTGCCCTTAAATGGCCCCTGCCATTGTACATCCTATCACCTGTATGCCCTCATCCACAGTGAGGCCACAGTGAATATTTCTGAAATTAAGCCCCAATCAGTCCTTATCATACTTGTCAGCATTTCTTGTGTTCCTTGCAAGCCTAAGAGCACATCCTTACTGCTTTGAATTGCTGCATAAATAATGACCTTTATAACCTGCTAAGGACAGTTCATGTGGCAAATGTCTCTACAGAGTTGACTATAGGACCAAAGATCTACAAGAGTTTCTGAGATGGGATTGAAAGGACATTGTTCAAATGTAGATAATGTGGTGAAGAGAAATAAAAATCCCCATTTTCATTAATGGGGACAGAAATACTTGCATGCAATTCACAGAAATTAAATGTGATTCCTAGCACAAGTGAAATATGCCATAAACATCTGAAATGGTCCCTGGTAATTTGAAAGTTGTAGACTGAAAAAATATAACTTTTTGGATACATTATGGAAGACAGGGCATATGTGTGTGTACATATATATATATATATATATATATGGTAGGGAATTAACACTTACTTAGCAATTATTGTATGATACTCATTGTGTGGGAGTTTTAAATACATTTGTTAGAATGACTCTTTTTAATTGCTTGTTTTTTAGATTAAAAAATTGAGGTTGAGAAAGAGTATTAACTATCCCACGTTACTTACCTATTCATAGCAAATGATTTAAATCATGGTCTGTCATAAAATAATCACCTTACCCTATTTCTGTGTTTTCTTCAGTTGCGAGAATTACAGTAGTACTCAGCTGTAAAAACCATGACCTGTGCTATTTCATAACTAAAGGTACCATAACAATTTGGGGATGTATAGGTCCTGCCTGCCTGTCATCAGCTTTCCTCCAGCTTTGCTGTTACTGGCCACAGAGGTTCCTAAGAGCTACAGGTCAGAACAGACTCCAGCCTGATGATGGCACAAGATTAGAAACTGGCAATAAAATAAGTGCTATTGCTGTTTTACTACACTGTTAACAATGGTTTATACAGACATGAAGCTTTAGAAGTTGCAAAGCACTTGTTCACGGGTCAACATTCTGAGAAGTAGGCAAAACAAGATTACATCACTCATCCAGGCTCTGCCTGCCAATTTCACAGCCTAGCTGAGTCTGTTCTTTTTGAATCTTATTTAGTGCCAAAACTGACACATTCTCAGTTTTGACCCACCATTTGTGTAAAAACTATAAGCTAACCCATCAGACATGTGGATTTATAGTTAGGTTTAAATAGTAACAGTATAATTTCACAACAGCTCATAATTTACCTTCTTTGTTGGGAAGGAAAGATGCCCTTGCACCTTTCTTTCTTTGTCCTTGTAAGAAAACCCAGTTGTGGGTTGCACTCATGAGCAAAGAATTGGTTCCTTTTAGCGTGTTTAATTTCCAAACCACACACAAAAAAGGAAAAGCTTTTCTGTCATTTGGAAATGGTATTAAATGGAACTCTGTGCCAGGCAATTTGCAGGGAACCTTAGCAATTATGGCACTTTAACATGTTCAAAACGGAGCTCCCCACACAAGGTATCTCCCATTGAAACCTGAAGCCAATGATAGACTAAGAGGCACATCTTGCTTTTCTTATCCAAGGAGCTAAGACACAGTTACCCCTGTATGGCCGCTCACCAAGAATCACACAATATTGCTTGTGTGGCTTTCCACAGCGTTTTTTTTTTTTTTCTTTCCCCTTTCTTTCTCTGAGTTATGTTCTATATTCAGAGCATGTCAGTTTCTCCGGAGGCAGGCAGGTTGCATCAAAGAACTGCACTGTGGATTTAGGAAATGACACACCAGGCCCAATGCCAGCTGCACCATTTACAGTCTTTGTGCCCTCAGGAGAGATGCCTGTCACTGCATTTATCTGTGAAATGGGAATGTGGAGTGCCTCACAGGGTTATGAGTGAGTAGAATGTGACACTGTATGTGAAAGTGCTTACACAAAAAGAGGATTATTACTATTTTTTTCTTTTCCTTTTTGTTTTGGCAATACTGGGGCTTGAACACAGATACTCTCCACTAGCACCATGAACCCAGTCATTTTTATTTGGGTTATTTTTGAGATAGGGTCTCATGTTTATGTCTGGACCAGCCTGGACCAAGATCCTCCTATTTACACTTCCTGAGTAATTGAAACAATGGGCACATACAACCACAATCAGTTTTTGTTTGTTGAGATGGCATCTTGCCAACTTTTTGGCTGGGCTAGCCTTAAACTGTGGTCCTCCTGATCTCCACCTCCTGAGTAGATAGAATTGCAGGCATGAGCTACCACACCCACCTCCTTTTTGTTTTCTTGAGATGGAGGTCTCACTATATAGCCCAAGTTGATACTCCTGCCTCTGCTTCTCAAATGCTGGTGTTATAGATGTGAGCCACCATGCCTAGATAGATTATTACTTTCTTAATTATTCCATTTTTTATCAAATTTAAGACTCTTTTAAAAACAAATTTCCATTCCCAAAAACATGTTCTTTTATGGTTGGGATCTTAAATGTCCTCCAAAGTCCATTTACTAAAGGTTTGGTCACTAGCCTGTGGCACTATTGGGAGGTAGTAGAACCTTTAATGGGTAGAGACTAGTAGAAGAAAGTTGGGTTAGTGGAGGAGTGCTCTTGAAGGGGATGTTGGGAGCCCAACCCTTTCTTCTCTTTCTTTGCTTCCCAACTGACATGAGGTGAACAGACCTCCTCTACCTCATACATCTGCTGTGATATACAATTATTGGATTACTGTGCTATCAGATTACTCTACCCAGCAATGCTCCATTCATAAAAGAAAAACCTTCCACAATAAACCAAAAATAAAACAATATGTGACCACTAAACCAGCACTCCAGAAGATACTCGAAGGAATTTTAGACACAGAAGATAAAGCCATGAAAGGATGGGAATAATTAAATCTCATGACATGAACAGATAAGCAATTGTAGAGTATCAAAGAATCAATCAATCACTCACACACACACACACACCCCAAAAACAACAAAATGGCAGGAATCACCATATATCTCTCTATATTAACACTGAATACTAATGGTCTCAACTCCTCCATCAAAAGACATAGATTGGTGATCCAGATTAAAAAGAAATACCTGACAATCTGTTTACAAGAAATGCATCTCACTTATAGAAAACAAACATTGACTTAGGATGAAAAGATGGAAAAAGATTTTCCAAGCAAAGAATAACTGTATATAGAATTCAAACTTAAATTAGTCAGAAAGGTCAAAGAAGGTTACTTCATACTAATAAAATAAACAATGCACCAAGAGGAAACAACAATTGTTAACTTAAACACACCCAACATTGGTGCACCCAACTTCATTAAGCAAACAATATTGGACTTTCATGCACAAAGAGACCCCAACACAGTGATAATAAGAGGCTTTGATTCTCCATTGTCACCAATAGCAATTTATCTAGACAAAATAAAAGCTCAGAATTAAATGACACAATAGACTAAATGGACTTAACAGACATATACAGAGTATTTCATCCAGTAGCAGCACAATACACATTCTTCTCAGCAGCCCATTGAACTTTCTCCAAACTAGATCATATTTTAGGTCATGAAGCAAGTCTTAACAAATATTTTTAAAATTGAAATAATCCCTTTATCCTGTCTGACCACAACAGAATAAAACTAGAACTGAACAACTAAAGAAACAGCACAAAATATTCATACACCTGAAGACTGAACAACATGTTGCTGCTTGACTAGTGGGTCACAGAAAAAATAAGGGAGGAAATCAAAAATTCCTAGAATCTAATGAAAATGAAGTCACAACCTATCAGAACCTATTGAATACAGTAAAGGCAGTGCTATAGGGCAAGTTTATAGCTATGGGTGCCTACATTAAGAATACAGAGAGATCTCAAATAAATAACCTAATGCTGCATCTCAAACTCCTAGAAAAACTCAAAACTACCAGAAGGAGAAAGATAATAAACAATAAGAACGGAAATCAATAAAGTAAAGACCAAAAAAAAACCCAAAGAGTCAATAAAAGTTGGTTCTTCAAAATGATCAATAACTTTGATAAACCCCTACCAAATCTGACTAAAAAAAGGAGGTAAAAGACCCAAATTAATGAAATTAGAAATGAAAAAGGGAATATCACAACAAATACCAATGAAATCCAGAGTATCCTCAGGAAATATTTTAAAAATCTATTCTCAAATAAATTGGAAAGCCTAGAAGAAATGGGTAAATTTCTAGTTGCATATGACCAACCAAATTGAACCAAAAAGATATAATCGACCTAAATAGAGCTATAACAAGTAATGAAATTGAAGCAGGAATACAAGATCTCCCAGAAAAGAAGAGTGCAGGACCCAAAAGGTTTACTGCCAAATTCTACCAGACCTTTAAAAAAGAACTGATACCAACACTCCTCAGGCTATCACAGCCTCAAAGCAACAGAGGCAAGTGACCATGAACCGAAACCATGAGCCAAAGCAAACCTTTCCTCTTTTATGTTATTTATCTCCAATATTTGGTCACAGATGGAGATCCCCACATTTCAATGCAATGTAACCTTCATAATTCTTAAAAGACCTGAGGTGGGCTTTGTGACAGTATACTTTTGAGAATGCCAGTTGATGAGGAGCCAAGTAGTGGTGCCCCTCATCGAGGGTGTTGGCTTCCTAAGCTAGGCCATGACCTTCAGCTAACCTCCTGATGTGAACACAGTGCCAGCATAATGGGAACCAACCTCCCAGTGCCAACTAATCCTTCATTGTGGAAACTATGAAGATTCTACTGCCTTGTCTATGAAATTTCTTCCCCTCAAACTCAAGCAAAGCCCAAATCTTTTCAACAAATTTCCTTCCTCTATGTTGGAAGGTTTTATTCTTTGGGCCTTGCTTAAACAATGACACCATGTCCCTTCTCTCCTCACACATTGCCAGTGATTCCCTGTTCCCATTGCATCAAATCTAAACTCCCTTGCTTGGCTCTGACCATATTCATGCTTTTCCTGTCCCCTTAATATGATGTGCTCATTTCTGTCTCCACATTTTTGCTTATTTCTATACTTTCTCAAGTGGTTTCCCTTATATCATTCAGGGCAGCCTATCTTCCAGTGTACTTTCAGGACCTGCTTCTTTCATAAAACTCTCCCTGGTGGCTCCCACCTTATCTTTTCCTTCTCCCCTACTTTGACACTTCCAAACAAGCCTGTTACAAAAAAAACCTCAGGGTTTTTTTAATGCCAGTTTTAGATCCTTAACTAAGTTGAGAGGTTTTTGACACAACTATGTAAGAAATGGTTAATTTATCAACTACCACTCTCTCTTTTAGTTAACAGAGATTAGTGTATAAGACATGGCCTAATTTCTCAAATGGCTCATGTATAATGGAAGATATAGACCTGATTTAATTTTTAATCAGGAAATTAAATGTACCATTATAAGTGTTATATAAGCAATATATACTTTCCTGTAAGTGAAGGGAAAGTCAGTTTTAGAGGGTGACTATGGAGGGGAGATTTATTATTTAATGCCTTCATGTTCCACACACCAACCACAGATCTGTATGCACCATTTTATTTAACACTTATTAAAATCTTGTAGGGAAGACATTGAACAGTGTCCTCATTTCCCCTATGAGACCAAGAAAGAAGTGACTTTCCAAGACCAGAGAGTCTGGTAGAGTCTACAGGTTTTCTGGCTCCTAAGGCCATGTCATATGTTAGTTAGTAATCACAGTACATCTTGCTCTGACTCCTTAGACATTTGCTTAACTTTCAGTAATTTTGGGCCATTTGCAACTTTTGTTTCACCTGAACTTTTTGATTTTTCTAACAATAAATATAACAAATAATAATTATAAACAAAAACAAAAAACTTCTGTTTTATAATTTGAAGCAGCCTCTCCTTATTCATTTGCTGAATTTGAGTGAGCTATCTTTTAAATTAATTGATTATTTTTTGGTGGCCAGATACAATCATTGGAAATTCAGGATGTTAAGATGTTCCATCAAACCTAGGTATGAAACAGGATATTTTCTAGAAGACTTTGTTAAACATCTTTTTAAATTTTATTTAATTTCTTCACTTTATCATTTTTGCATTTACTTACATGTGTGCACATTATTTGGGCCACCTACCCAACCCTCCTCTGAGCAGAACTTGTTCTGTCCTCTTGTTCTCTGATTTTGTAGAAGAAAGAACATAAAGGATAATAAGAAAGGCACAGCACTTTTGCTAGTTCAAGATAAAGATAGCTATATAGGGAGATTCCTTGTGTTGTTTCCATGCACTTGTGTATTGCCACCCACATTGGTTCATCTCTACCAGACCTCTTCACTACTTCTTAGTACCCTTCCCATGGTGGCCTCTGCCAGTTTAAGATTATTATATTCACTCCTTTACAGTGAGCACATCAACCACATTCAGGTTTTAGGTTTCCTTCCCTTTTCCTATTCCTCCCATGCACGTTCTCCCCTTAGTGTGTGACCCATGTCCAATAATATTACTGCATTTGTTTTAGTCTATAATCTTCATATGAGTGAAACATGTAATTTTTGGCCTTCTGAGCCTGGCAAACTTCCACCATTTACCTGCGAATGAAAAAATTTCATTCTTCTTTGTGGATGAATAAAATCCCACAGTGTATCAATACCACATTTTCTTAATCCATTCGTTGGTAGTGGGACATCTTGGCTGTTTTCTTAGCTTGGCTATTGTAAATAGTGCTGCAATAAACATGGGTGTGCAGGTGCCTTTGTAGTAACCTGAGTCACATTCCTTTGGGTATATCCCTAGGAGTGGGATTGCTGGATCACATGGCAGATCTATTTTTAGTTTTCTAAGAAGCCTCCATATTGTTTTCCATAGTAGCTAAACATCTTTGTTATTCAAAGGACGGTTGTTTTCCAAAATCCAAACTCAAATATGTTTGGTAAGAAGAAAGGGAAGAGGGAACAATAGAAGGAAAGAAATGAAAAAAGAAAAGCCAAAATGGTAAGCACAGGAAGGCATTCTGAAGGTGATAGACCATTGTTAGCTCAGTCTCCACTGATAGTAGACTTACATGGTCTTCTCCTGAACAAATATACAGTTCAAAAAAAATTTTTACAGCTCTGTATTTACCCATTCAATCAGAGGATGCTTCTCTTTACAGGGCTCCTTTGGTGGGAATGACCCACTCATTTTACTGATGGACTGTTCCATCAAAAATATTTCTTTCCAACCCCAGCACCACTGTACATTCCAGCCAACTCTGATTCCCTATCCCTCACTATTCCTTTTGTTTCCGTTGTCTTTTCCCCTTAGGTCCTCATTATTCCACTTCTATCCTATTCTCCAAAACCCAGTTTATCAAAGCTTTCACTGTTTTCCTCAAATGAAATTCATCTGTATTCATTTGTTATTGACATTTATAGGTAGGAGGACTCAGAGAAGATCCAATCCTGCTCAGTCACTCACCAGCTATGATCTGGGGCACTTCCACAGCTACTAAACCTCACCTTCCTCCCTTATCAAATGCGGAACTTGAACTTCTCTCATGCCTTTTGGACTTGTTACTTTACCAGCAGCAATATCCTCCGCTCATTTAACTGGCTAACTCATTCTTTAGGACTCAGACTAGAAGTCACTTCTTCCTGGAAACATCTTTGAATCCCTAAGTTGAATTAGATGGCCTCTCTTTCTCCTACACTTTCCCTGTTTCTACTTCCTATTACACTGTAATTACATTTTTGTAGACCTCTCAAGACTATATCACCTACATGACAGATTCATTGATTAACAAATACTGACGAAAGTTGCTTTACTAATCATATATTAAAGCACAAGTAACATAGTTAAAAGTTTATACTTTTCTTCCCTTCCCTATACTTAACTGCATCCTACTCTGAAGTCAGTGTTGTTTAACTCTCCACTTGATTTTATATACCTTAAGACATAGGTCCACTTGGTTTTATACATGTTAAGACCTGAATCCAAAACTTAAATATCTCTGCATCTCTCACAAGATAAAATACACAACACCACACTTAAAGGAAGCACTTGGCATATTGGATAAAACTATGATGCACATCAGTCTGAAATTAGTTAAATTCAAGCCCTCCTTTTAGATGAACATTTTCTTAAATGTTCCTATGATACTTTCATTAGTGTCGTGATAGAGAACCACTTTTCTTTTAAAAACAAATTTCTATCTAAAAATCAAGAAGTTCTCAGTAACTGTAGAATGAATAGAAGATGAATGTGTGTGTTAGATTCTAAGTTGATATCATGAGGACCAAGTGATCCTCATTTGTGATGGTTAATCTTGATTGTCAACTTGATTGGGTTGAGAAGTGCCTAGGAAATTAACAAAGCACACTGCTGGATGTGTCATGGGGGCATTTTCAGAGAGAATTAATTAAAGGAAGACAAACTCTCCCTCTGCTTCCTGGCCACAATGATGTGAGCTTCTCTGATCTATTATGTCTTCCATGCCATGATGAACTGAAACCTCTGAAACCATGAATCAAAATAAATCTTTCCTCTCTTAAGTTCTTTTTCTCAGGTATTTGTCACAGCAAAAGAAAGTCTGACAAACACTATTTTTCATCTTGCCTCTCTCTGTGCCTTGCAGCTGGATTGGCACTGGAAAGGCTTACTGAATTTAGTGAAGAAGGAGCCATTTGATCTGCTTTTATATTGATCTTTGGGTTCCTCTCAGTGAACTGGTGAAATGGTTGCTTTGGCACACAGAGAGATCAGTGTGCAGAGCAGTGTGAAGATACATGAAAGAATAGAAGTAAAGAGGCAAGGCATGGAAGAATTTTATAAACAGAGAAAATTATGTCCACACAAGAATAGAAAGCTACTCTCTCATCTCTCTTTCTTGTTGACCATGTCAGGATTATCCAGAAAAGACCAGTGAGGAGACGATGGTTTCTCCAATGGGAGGTAAATCAAAATAATGGCTAAATAAGCCAAGGATGTCCTCTGCATCCTCCTAGGCCAGCTCATCTGCCTGGGCTGCCAAAAGACAGAAGTGTAGCAGAGTAGGCAGGTGAGGGCAACCACAGAGAGCAGGCAGTTCAGCAGTAGTGCCAGGAAGACATGTGTTTATTTTATAGCTTGATTGAAAAGCATAGCGACACTTTGTCTGTTGACTATGAATCTACTATCTCTCAATCCTGTCCTACTGGAGGCAGCACCTAGATCCTATGAGCCTCTGAAACACTAGTTTGTTTCCTCCTTCTGTCTATTAACCCTGGTAAATAAAAGAAACAGAGCTACAGATGGAAGTTATTTGCTGTACTACTTTTTCTGGGGGCAGGCAAGACTGTGGCTAGTGTTCTTGCCAGGAAACACACCAGCTGGTGATGTTTATATCTGTTCTCCCCAGCTCCAGCTCCAGCTCTAATAGGGAGCAAGTAGAAAGATTGATGTGCTAAGCCTGCCTTCATTTTCCCTCCAGCTTCCATTTTGGGTTTATACACTCTTGGCATGAGGGCTATTTAGCTATAGGCTGTAGGCATCACAGTGAAACTGTGATGATTAGCTGTTTGGGATAAAGGAAAGAAGTGAATGACTTCCTGTACCTACTCTGGTTTGCATTAGGGAATTTTCCTTCTCACCCAATAGGTTGAGAATCCTTGGTAAAAATGAGTTATTTCTACCTCATTTTAGGAAGACGGTTGTATTGAATTTCTTCTTTTTTTTTACTTTTTTTTTCTTTTCTTATTTTTTTAGGATATATTGAATTTCATGTTCACTAGGGAATCCTTATAGATAACACTAATACTGTACCTTGAGAAGAGACAGACTATACCCCATTTCAAGATCAACCATACATACTCTATTATATTGGATTTTTTCAAAGTTAAAGGCATTTCAAAATTTTGGATTACACAATTCTGAATTTAGAGATTTCCTAAGTAAATGGCTTTGGGAACTCTCCCAGTGTTCTCTTTTGTAGAATGGAGAATTAATAGATGAACAAATCTATCTATTATCTATTATCTATCTATCTATCTATCTCCCTATTGTTATAATTCTAATCCAGGTATGCTTTACTACTCCTATAAGTGATATTGACTCATATAAAAATCTCATGGGTTTCCAAAATCCCATATTATAGCAAGATGTTTACAACATGGGTCTGCCAATGCTTCTCTTTTTCAAATCTTGTATATGTAAATATTTGCATGTTTATTTGTTGGTCTTTAAAATTCTGTGTTAAGAGACTTACGACCTCATGATGATACTCAAAATGCCCAGATTGGCTCTTTTTCTTCTCACTAGTAATTTCACCTTTGGCAGGAGGCTTAACCTCTCTGTGCTTCAATCATCTCTTTGATAGGATGGAGATAATATTATCTACCTCTTAGTTTTGTTATGGGATTTGATGAATATAAGTAAATATAGATGAATATATATATGTATTTACATATATATATATATATATATATTCATAGCAAATACTTAGAACGATGCTATTTTGGGAGAAGGTTGAAGAATATGATATTGTATTTTTTACTCTCAGAAAGCTCTTTTCTGGTGAATGAACATGTTTACCTTATGCACAAGATCTCACAATTCTACATTCAGAGAGTGTTCTTCATAAAGTCTTCCTAACGCTTTAATTCTCTTTCTATCCCTATCTTTCCTTGTCTTCCTCCAGAAGCAAATTTAAGCATCTCTCCTACTGATAGCCTACTTCCCTCTGTCCTAAGAATGACGTTGCTGTCCATGTCTCTTCTTTGTCATATATATGTGGGGGGGTGTACACACATATGTACACACTTATATATGTAGCAAAAATCATAGTTCAGTGTCATTAGAGCTGTGTTTTCCCACATTACAGGGGAAAGATACAAGTAAAATGACCTGATACACATTCTCTTACAAAGAAAAAAAAGTTGGTTCTGTCCACTGGAGAAAATCCTGGGAAGAAAGATCCATCTAGTAGGAATGAGGAGTTGTCATGTATAGATTGTGCTCTACAAATACCATTTTTTAAGAACTTGGAATTCTTTGAGAAGTATATGGTTAGAGGTCTGGGACACGAAATGCATAAGGTAATTATGAGACATCTTGTCAATCTGAAAGCAAGGAAGTTATCAAAGGCCCTTAGAGCCATGTTAAACTGACTTAGGAGTAATATAAAATTTTTTCAAAGGACTGAAGATGGGTGATTTAAGCATCAAAGATAATAACAGATGCAATATATCAAAATACATAATATACATTAAAAATCCTCAAGCTCATAATGAGATTTTATTTTTATAGTGAAAACAATAGTAAGTTTATTAAGAAAGAATTACTTTCAGTAGACTAAAAGCAGACCATCCCAAGATTTGGAATTTCTCATAATTATATTTTAAATAAACAAAATTCTCTTATTTTTGGAGGATTCTGCAGACCTTACTAGCTATTAGGAAAACTGATAGAGGGGAAAATGAAACATTTACTTTGTCTTTCCTAGGCAAAATTTGCCTTAAGGCAACCATATAGTTGATATAATAAAGTTTTTTCTTTATAAAAGTATTGTATTCCTGCTAATAAATTAAGGAAGAAAATTTGAATTAGAATATTACCATTTGGCAATCCACAAAGAAATGATAGATAAAGCTAATTATCACTAATGGTAATGCAATCTTCAGATGAAATGGATTTGGCAGATAATATTGAACCCTATGGTCAATCTTATCATATAAATAGAGAGTGTCAGATATGAGATGCCTCCTTATGGGCCCTCACCATGTCATAAAAATAGACAATGAAATGATTTCAAATGTGATCAAATCACTAAATATATCTAAAAGTTTCCAGGAAATTCAGAAGATAGAGGAACACACTAAACAATACCATAAGCATGTTCTTGCAAAAATCTGGAATATGGTAAACTCTATTCAAAAATTTTTTATATTACTTCAACAAATAAATTGAAAGGTAAAAAAAGGAGATTGAGGAAACTTACAGATAAGAAGAAATTGAGATGCATGAACCACTGCAAATGAACAGTAACATATGAACTCTGAACAGATCATATATTTTAAAAATACAATGGAGTTAGTGTTAACTTTTTAGACACGTAATGGTATTATGAGTAAAGAGGCCTCTCTCTGAGAGATATAGATTGAAATATGTATAAATGAAATAGTATGCCTAGAATTTGTCTGTGACAAGGGAATAGGGAGGAAAAGAATGAAACAAGGCTCACCAGGAATTGATAAATGTTGAAAGCTGGAAATGGTTTTACAGGATTTTGTTATATTATCTCTCGACTCTTGTGTATGTTTGTAATTTTCTCTAACAAATTTTAAAATCAAACAAGAGAACGGTGGAGGTTGTACTCTCTTTTCATGGAATTTCTCCATACTGCTCCACAAGGTCCCCATGTGCGCTCTTGACCCTTTATGCCAATCTTGACCATTTCATGATCATGTCTTCATCTAGACCTTGGAGTTATAACTTAGTTGAAAAACTGTCTGGTTTTAATTTACTTCTTGCAGCTGAATGTTTTCTCTATTTTTTTTTTCAGAAGCCAGCTTTCACCTTCATCCCAGGTCTTACCCTACCTCAAAATAAATTCTCACATAGTACTTTAACTAATTTAAGACCCACTGTCATTTATCCCTAGATATCCATTCAACTGGGTTTGGGAACTGTTTATTCTTTTGTCTTCCCTTCCATAAACCCAATAAAGCAGTACCTTCAAGCTATGCATTATTTGAGAAGGCAAGTAGAACTTTTAAGAGAAGTGAAGAACATAGATGCTATGGAAGAAACAGAAATTATGCTCCTAGTATAAAAAAGTTATGTGAAATAAATTGAAAGCTCTGCTCTTCCCTACCCCCAACTCTTGTCCCTTTCTTCTTTTAAAGGGGAACCACAGGAGAGGTAGAATGGAGCGGGTTTTCTTGGCATGGTGCTTCTTTTCCAGAGGGCTTAATCAGCATCTTAATCCATAATCGACCAATATGGAGGGCTTAATAAAAAAAAACAGCCTAGGGAAAAGTGAATGAATTGTTTCCCTGGTAAAGTTACCAGTGTTCTCAAGTTCCCCAGAACTGAGGGGTCTCCTGGACACAATATTTCTAGTTAAAACCAAAAAAGCACCACACAGACTAAGACAAATTGGTAACCCAATTGTAAGACTAAAGAAACATTTCTTAAAATAATACAGTCCAAGTTAGGTGGATGGAAAATTCTTTTACTATTGGCAACACGTCTGTTTTGTTTTCTTCAGAAAAAAATAACTGCTATAATAATGTTTGTTTGAATAATTATATAGCCACAGCCAAAGCTGGTTCATAGATTGACCTAGAATTCAGAATCCTTCAATTTATGAAACCACATTCCATGGTCCTCTACTTCAAAGCTAACAGAAATCCAGGGCAAAAAAAATCTTCAAAAACACTTGGCTAAGGCCTTATAAATTCAAACAACAATATCAATATTAATACTAATGATGTAATTACTAAAGAGAGTTTACAATACCTTTGCCAATGCTACTTTTGTCTTTAAAAGGCTGTAGGGTACATTCAAGTGACTGTGTCCTAATCAGTAGAAATAATTTTTTCTCTGAGTTGGTAGGCACTAACTGGAAATTCAGTTAATTTCACTTGCTTCATTTTGAATTTGCTTTTTAAGGTTTCTCATTTTCAAAATTTAAGAACCTTTCACCATGGGACTCCTGCTCTGTTGGATTACAATGGGAGTTGAGAAATTGTTAGCTTATCCAAAAGAAAATGTTGACTCCTTTGCCTTCCCATCCAAAATTAACAGAGGTTCATTTTATATTTGTAAGATGGACAGCAGATTCCTTCTTCCTTTCCTAAGGAGTAGGGTAAGTAGGAAACATTTGAACTCTACCAATCATGATTATGATTAATATAAAATACATAAATTTTGAGAGTTCCATAGACTGGATTCAGGGGGTTGTCAGACTTCATCTAAAATTTGATGGTACATAAGCACATTTTTCTAGCCAGAGTATACATAACTTTCCTTAGATTACAAAGGAGACTTTATTTCAAAAAAAATTGGAATAAATGTCTTAGCTGAAGAGTAAAAAGAGAGACCAATTCACCAATAATCAGAGTAACAAATATTCCAAAAATAAATTGGAACTATGTCTTAGGGTGCTGAAGGGAAAAAGGAGAGACCAACAGAAATGTCTTCCACTAATCAGAAGAACAGTGCTCTCTTGACACATCACAAAATGTCATTGATTTTGAGAGCCAGAATTTGTAACATTTCAAATTGAGATGCAGAGTTAGGATATGGCTCTTGTTCTGATGGCATCCTAAATTGGTCGAAATATAATAATGCTAGTGGATTTTTTTGTTTTAACTTAAATTTCTGCATTTCTCAGAATGAACGCTTACTTTTCATAATTGACGTCCCCTTGACTTTGGATTTAGGGGATGAGAATTCCTGGACCCTGGTACTCTAGAGCAGTGTGAGCTTTAGCAAATCATTACCCAACTCTAGGTATAGGTGCATTTCCGCATTTGCAGAAAGTAAATGTGGAATCAGCAGGTATTTAAGAATGACTAAGGGAACCTGGTACGGGAAGGATGTGTTAGATGGGTAAGGTTCCCAAGATCACCCACACACACACCCAGTGCCACTGTGTTTAACTTAGAGCAGCTCCGTATTACTAGTTCTACAAAGCAGAGTTTCTTTTAGGTTTTTTGAAATATGTTTTTTGTTATTAGGAAAACAAAATGATTGGAAAACCTTCTAACTGACATTTTCAACCACTGTTGTGGGTCTAAAGAGTTCATGAATTTGTTGTCAGACTTTTGTAGTTTTCTTTTAACTATATCAGTTGAGTTATTGTTTGGAAGACAATAAATCAGAGTTGTTAGAAGCATAGACCGTGGGTCTTATAGACATACCTACATAGTCATTCTTGCTGTATGACCTTAGTCCAGTAATTGTAACAATAGGATAATTTTGGTACCTCCAAAAAACTGAGAACTTCAATGTGTACACCTCCAACTTTCCACTTACAAATGCCAGCCTATATTTATAAACACAACATCATTTCATGTTTATTGAGCTCTGTGATAAATGCTCTATTATGTTGCCTCGTCCTCATAACAGTCCTACATGTGGGTAATACTATCATCATCCTTATCTCACCAGCAAAGGAAATAAGATGAGAGAGTTCTGTCACTGATAACTTCAGAGCTCAATTCAGGCCCACACTACCTACTTCTGAATTCTGGCACTTAAGGGTTACATTATACTGTCATCTTCTGCCACTCTCAGGATGTGACATGCTTCTCCACTCTCCCATCAAAGGGTGTTCCCTCTGTCCTTGTCTCCTCGTCCCCTAACTCCTAAGAATGCTTTTTAAGTTAGTTTTCCCTTATTTTTCCTGTATTTTTGACCACTACTTACCTGTCAATTTCTTCCACTCAGTATGTAAGTCTCTCCCATGTTAAATCAATAAGTCTCTCAACCCTCTACCTCTAAACTCTACATCTTATGCCTTGCCTCCTCTCCCCTTATCTACCAAGCTTCTTGAAAGATTTACCAGCATTCACTGTCTCCAGTTTCTCTTCAGCTCACTAAAATCAGGACTCCTTATAATACCACTCAAGAGTAGGTCTTCTGAATAAAGCCACAAATCCATCCAAATGTACATGTACAAACCAGACTACTCTCACCCCACACAAACTTGTGTGCTCAAGTGCCTACTGACATCTCCATTTGTACATCTCACTGATCCACAAGCTTGATGTGTTCCCCTGAGCTTCCCTTGTCATACCTGAGCCTTCCCTATCTCCATTGCCATCACCATCACACAGCTGCTCAATCTAAATGCCCTCTTGGATTCTTCCCTTTCTTTCAGATTACAATTAAATCCACTTCAACAGCAAGTTCTGTTATGTTTACCTAAAAATATATTTGAAGTCCATTCACTTCTATCCATCTCCACTGAGCCTTCTTGGTCCCAGTGACATCTCTCACATGGGTCACTGTGAGAGCCATCTACCTGGTGTCTCTTCATTCACATTCATCTCCTTACAACCTACCCTTTATACAACAGCTAACAAATTGAAATATAAATCAAAGTATGCCCCTCATCCACTCAAGACTTTGGTGGTTTCTAATTGCTTGTACAATAAAATCCTAATTCTCCCCAAATCCCTGTATGATTTGGCACCCTCTTAACTCTCTAAATGATTCTCTAATAGACACATGGATTTTACTTTCAGAAGGAATTATGTCATTTTCCATGTATCTTTTGGCAAGTTATATATAAAATCAGGATGACAGTATGTACTTCATGTTGGTTTTATAAAGATGTTTAATCTTTTATTCACTGAAATAATGATGTACTTTAAGAAATATTGTAGATGTCAGAGTTAGTTTGGGAGATCAAACAGGAGAATAAGGACATTATAGAAACTTTTATAACACTATTTATAAAAATTGTTCCTAAATAATTTACTTATTTAATTATGAAAAGTTAAAGTGTAAAACTATTTAAATATAGAAAAAGTATATCTTTATGACTTGGAATAGAGAGTATTTCTTAAAGAGGGTACATAATAAACAATATAAGATGAAAATATGGGCCATAAGAGATATAAAACACATATAAGATATATAGAAATTTTTATGTGTGTATGTGTATTGTTAATATTTATGCGTGTATCAAACATATACATGTTAAGAATATACAGGAATAAATAAACAAGAGAATACATTTTCAAAACAAAACCAACGAGGGATTAATACTATGAATATATGAAAATTTGTACAAATTCGAAGGAAAAATGCCAACAACCTAAACAGAAAAATGGGCACAAATAATAATAGGTATTGCACACAAAACATAAATTATCAATGAACATGTGAAAGATATGTAACCTCATTAGCAACTAAGGAAGCATAAATTAAGACAATAAGATACCATTTCACAGTCATTAGTTTGGTAAAAGTCAGAAAGAAAATTCTAAGTGTTGGGGTACAACTGTTTGAATTAAATAAATTATCTAAATAATACCAGGTCTTTAGATAATCTAGGACTTCTGTTTAAAATTCATATCCTCAAGTTATCTGTATTCATGTTTTAAAACCCTACTGAGACAGGGTTTATGAAAACCTCATAGCCCCACATGCAAAATCAATAATTTTTTCTTCTGTGCTTCCTATACAAAGTTGCATCCATCTCCACCTTACATGTGTTTACATATCTCCCCACCTATCCTGGAAACTCCTAGAAAACACGTTTCATCTCACCTTCCCATGACTCATCACATGGCAATAATGAACATAAATGAATGAATCCCTGTAGCTCTCACATCCTTTCCCATAACCACATCTCCTCCTAATGTAATTCTGTGGCAGTTGTAGGTTGTGGTGCATGCCTCCTTTCCTGGGACCACTGGGCTCCTGAACCATTTCCTGCTTCTCTCTCAGTTTCACATGTTTCACACTCACAATTCAGATGTATTTTCATAGAACGTAATCCAAAAGCAAAATTGCGCAGTCAAGAAAACCTATCAAACATTTTGAATGGAATATCAATCAAAAATATTTCACTCGAGTGTTTTCAAAAATCCAAAGCTAATTTTTATTTTTAAAGGACATTGAATTCCTAATTCTCTGGATGCCTGTGGAGACATCTTACCATCAGGACATGGATGAAGGTAACTGCCTGCAACCAATTAAGATGTATATTTGGTGTCTGGCAGCTTCCTGACCCATGCCTGCTGTCCCTGATCCCCAAGAACCTCAGATTGAGTGGCAGATGCAGACAAAACAGTAGTGACTTGGTTGTACTGCAGCCTGTGTCATTTGGCTGCATTTACAGTCAGCCCAGCTGCACCAGTCAGCAGCTATGACACTTGAGAACAACAGTTGCTTTTCCAAGTCAATATACAAGGCTTTGTGGCATAATAGAAAGAACATTACAGAAAAAGCACTGGGGTAAATTTCCACCTCCACTGCTTGACAGTTCTGTGACTTTTCTTTAAAAATAACATCCTTGAACCTCAGCATCCCTGAATGAAAAACAATAACTACCCTACTGATTTTCCCAGGTGGAGAAGGATTTTTAAGGATTAAATACAATGATGAATTTTAAGTCGAAGTCTCTATACAAATATTTTACTGCCTTCTAAACAATATACAAATACAAATACAAAGTCGAAGTCTCTATACAAATATTTTACTGCCTTCTAAACATTCTCAGTGCCTTATATTTGTTGATTTATTTAATTCTACCAGCAATCCTATGATTTAAGTGCTTTTAGTTCCATTTTAAATATAAGAAAGCAAAAGCACAAAAAAATTTAAAAACTTACTAAGATGACAGAGTTGACTCCTGAGTTCAAGATCGAGGATCTGAGACCAAGCTTTTATCATGATGCTACACTGAACATCTAAAAGTTGTTTTTAATATTGCTTTAGATTTTTTAAAATAATATCATAATACCAACCAATCAGCGCCATAACTATGCCTCAATGAAAACATTTGCCATTTTGCTATAATTTCATTTTTATGTATCTTGTCTCCTTCTTTAGATTGTGAGATTCTTGAAGATGAGAACTCTACTGTACTCATCAGTAATCCTAGCTCTGCGCCCCAGGCATATTGCAGACCCTCTCTGGAGTATCTACTCTCTAGAGATTGGTTAGCTGAATAGATGGAAAGGAAGGAAGGAATAAAGGGTAGGGAGCAAAATAGATGATAGATGGATGGTGTTATTGCTTGGATATGAAGTGTCACCCTAAAGGCTCATTTATTAAAGGCATGGCACTGTTAAGAATAATTAGATCATGAGGTCATTTACTTCATCAATAGATTAACCGTTGATGAATTCATAACTGAATGGACGAAGTGGGGCCTACTTGGAGGAAGTAGGTTACTGGGTCCATGACGTTGAAGGGCTTATATTGTTCCTGGTGTCTTTCACTTTTTCTGTCTGCTTCCTAGCTGTTTTTATCTGAGCAGCTTTCCTCTGCCATGCCCTTTTACCATGATGTTCTGCTTCACCACAGGCCCCAAAATGACAGAGCCGAGTGACCATGGACTAAAACTTTTGCAATCATAAGCCTTCCTCCATCTTAAAAAATAACTTAATGTTGGTTTTTCTTAGGTATTTTGTCACAGTGACAAAAACTGACTACCACAGATGGGAGGAAAGATGGGTGAGTGTTGGATGGATGGATGGATAGGCTGCATGAGTGAGTGACTGAATGAATGGATTGATGGAGAGATGAGTGGAAGAGCAAATGGGTAGGTGAGAGGGTGGGGAAGTGTATAGATGTGTAGATAGTTGGGCAAATGATTAACTAACACAAAACACCAGTTTTATCGATGAGCGTCTTAGCATCTTATAATCGTGTATTTTCTTTCTCCTCACTGAGTTTGCACATAATTTTTAAATATTTCTTAAGTCATTAAGGATCCATTTATTATTGTTATAATGTAAAGAAAAAAACATGATATAGAAAGGACACAAAAACTGGGGCTAATCTAACAAAGGAGAAAGAGTTACTGCTCCTCTCAGCAGTACTGATTCTCGAGTCTTGCCTGGAATTTGAGGCCTTTCTGATCTTGTCTTCTTAAGGTACTCTGAGAGTACTTTGTATCCTAAACTTCTTTTAATCCCAACCACACCTACTGCAATACAAAAGTAGACGAGCTATAAATGTCAGGTCAAACAAAGGAATCGTGAGTCCCGCAACCCTGTGTGCCCTCCTTTTCCATCACACACAGCAGGCATCTTCTGCGTGTGCCCTTTCCCTCCTTTCTAGGAAGGAAGGTTATGTGGGCAGTCACTCATCCTCTAGTGCAAGTGTAATCAGCACACGAACTTCACCTTGACTTTTGTGTGTGAAGATCTCCTTCCCTGATATAAAAGAAATTCTTCACTTAAGATACCAGTAAAGTTCCTTTTGGGAAGTCTTCTACCAAGTTGCATTAAAATCCCTGATCTACTAAGCATAACATGTGAAGCTGTAGCTGAAGCTTCAAACCTCTGGTAAGAGGACCAGGATCCTCTCTTCTTATCTCCTCTTAAGATACATGGGCTCTCCCATTTACCCTTCTTGGTTTCTTCTCTGAGAACAACAGGGGGAGAGAGGGAATAAATTGAGGTTACTGGAGCAGAAACAAAGTGAGAAAAGGAGAGAGAGAGATAAGTAATTTTTTTTAAAGTAAAAGGAGAGGAGAAGCCAGGTAAATAAATAGTACTAACATTTTTGAATACTTGCAATGATTTTAATATCCCTAACCAAAACCATACTAATATATAATCCCCATAAAAAGAAAGACGTGGGACCAGATGGGGCCCTTAGGAAGTAATCAAAATTAAGTTAAGTGGCAAGGGTAGGCCCCCATGACTACATCAGTGGATTTATAAGAAGAGGCAGAGACAAAATCCCCACTGAACAATGAACAGACACTTAAACAATGAAGGACAGGAGTGTAAAACAGGTCATATTAAGAGGAGAGTACTAGTAGGAGGGAGAGGGTAAATGAAAACAGTAAAGGAGGGAGAATATGGCTGATGTACTTTCTATCCATGTATGAACATGGAGCATTAAAACCTGTTGAAGTTATTTTAAGAAGTGGAATGGGTTAAGAGGGAGAATAATGGAGGACATGAATGTAACCAGGATATAATACATGTTATATGGAAATGTTATAATGAAACTACCTGTATAATTATCATATACTAATAAAAATGCTTTTAAAAAATAAAATAAAATTTTATCACAAAAAAATGTTTGAGCCCAGATTGGGCTCCATAGCAAGACCCTTTTTTCAAAAAAAGAAAAAGAAATAAATGAAAGAAAGAGAAAGGAAGAAAAGAAGGAAGGAAGGAAAGAAGGAAGCTGAGGCAGAGAGACTCAAGATAGCAAGCTCACTCTGTCCCACCCTGTGATGTACCAGGCCACCAGGGGACTCTGCAGAAGCCCTAGCCTGATACCAAGAAGATGTTGGCACCTTGCTTTTGGCCTTCCAGGACATGAGCTAAATAAACCTCTTCTTTATAAGCTACCCAGTCTGTAATAGTCAGTATAGCAACAGAAAACAGATTTGTACAGTGTTTATGTGTCAGTTATTAAACAATTGTCTCCCATCTTCAAACCTACCCATTTATGCTCCATTTTGATACTGGGGTTGAGATTCAGGGAATGACATTTCCATTTTGCCTCCTTCTACCTTGTTATGTCTGCCCATAGGTGGCATGAGAGGGAGACAGAAATTGAGGAAAAGAAGGAAGAAACCAGCTCATTCCTACTTTGTTGCTATTTGCTATTCCCGTCTGCCTCTCAATACCAAAAGCTCTTTACCTGGGTAGCTGCTCTAGGTTTCAGGTTCCATTTGTTTTTTCCTCAGTGTCAAGATTAGCTTCATTGTGGTCTCTCAGAGACACTAGTGCCCCCTCCCTAGAGGCCTGGGCCCCATTCTCTCCTTTTAGAACCTGACAGCCCTAACCTCCTCCCTTCATTTCCCTGGTTACTTTCCCTGTTACCTCAGTGTTTCATTCAGTTTGTTTAGTCCTCCTACTCCTATTTAACTAATTCTTTACATTAAAGTATCAGCTAGAGCTTCTTCAATCCTGAATGAACCCTGGCTGATTCAAGTATCATTAATTTATTATTTTATTTATTTTTTGGTGGTGGTATAGGGGTTTGAATTCAGGGCTTTGTACTTGCTAAGCAATCACTCTACCACTTGAACCATGACTCCAGTCCTTTTTGCTCTGGTTATTTTGGAGATACAGTCATGCTTTTTGCTCAGGCCAGTCTGGACTATAACAATCCTCCCATTTTAGGCTTCCTGCCATAGCTGGGATGAGAGGTATGTATCACCAAACCCAGCTACACTTTACTCTTTATAGGAACCCCATAGGGACATTGTCTTCTTTTTATGAATGAGTAAACTGGCACACACATTTTAATTCCTATCCCAAGATCACACAGGCTTGAATTGTGGTGCCGGAAGTTTCCAACCCCCAAAAGATTTATTGTATGAGACTCTTGGGTCTTACTGTGAATTCATGTCCTCAGTACCAGGACTCTTCTAGACCAAAACTGTATGCAAAGTTTCCTAAATGAAGAAGAGCAGTATTCTTTACCCTCCCAAAGCAATCATGTGGAGATTCATTACCAACAGATGGCTGCAAATATAAGAGTGAGAAACAAGTGTGCTTAGACCACTTAAGACCAGCACAGCAATCTCAAGTTATTTCCCACCTACACAGCTAAAAAGGAATCCAATTCCAACTGAGATGTGATAATGTCTTTCTCCAGAGTTTCTGATGAAAAAAAAGCAGATAAAATCTTTTGACTTGACTGGAAGCCACCCTGACCATAACGTTTTGTTTTTCCTCATAACAGATAGCACCTCTTCTCAATCCTACTGCCAACCTCCCCTCTTCTTTCATGCATCTCTTCATCTCAAAGTCTCCTCCAACAGTTTTCATTCCCTCTTTTTATTATTTTGTCTCCCCAACTTGCTGTTATATAAGTAAAATCAATTCTTGGAAGACAGCTTAATCCTTTGAAGAGGAGATTTGGTCAACTTTTTGAACTTTACACACACACACACACACAAAATATTCCAAATACTGAGTTTCTCATCAAAAAGTTACCTGTAACCCAAAGCCTTTTGAAACCCTAAGAATCTCTCCTATTTGTTTTTTGGTGATGGAAAAATGTGTGCAGGGTATATAATAGCAAAATTACTCCTATTCACAGCTAGTGTATCTCGGGAGAATTGTTGTGTTTGTTCTTTACGTGAGCCTCAGCCATATTTTTGTCTTTAAGTTCTATGTTATTTCCAATTCTTTAAAACAATAGCAAAATAATATGTCAATGTGTTTCTCTTCATTTTCTTATATCATATTGCTTTGGGGGTTTGAACATCATCAGTAATCACGGTGAGATTATTGGATTTGCTATTGCACTTAACTGTGATTTTTTTTTTCTAATCATGGTCTGAAAATAGCCATTTTAAATGGAGCACACTGATTTCTCAAAGAAGAAAGAAATTTCATATCAAGAACTTTATTACCACAAGCCAAATTTTTCTTGGAAGGACTGTAGATTAAGCCAGCCATCATTCTTCCATTCCTTAACAGGCAACTCTTCTTATCTGGCAGGGGCATCCTGGGAGGGACTTGTGGACAAACTAGCCCTGACCTCAATTAACATCTCTATCATTGCAGATGACACAAAGTTCCCCTGTTGAGGAGGCAGTGAGTGTAATGCAATGGGAGCAAGAACAACTTCACTTGAATCCCATCTCTACCCTTTTCTTAGCCTTTCAGTGCCTCAGATATCTCATTTTATAAAATGTAGGTCATTCCTACTCCCTAGAGTTCATAAGGAGTCATTATCAATGATAATATACATTATTGTGCCAGAAACATCAGATACACATTTAATCCACCCAGCATTTTTCAAGTTGGATTTTAGTTGGCATCTTTTATTTTACATATGAGGAAACTGAGTCTTGAGTAATTAAGTTTCCTGAGGCTCCAGAACCAATGGGGGAATCAACCTAAATTTAAACCAAATTGTTTTAACTCCAAATTTCTAGCTTTGCTGCATGCCATACAGTCACCCATCAGAGAATAGATGTGTCAGGGCCGAGAGGCAGAATGGTAAAATGGAGGAAGCCTTCTCCAGGGCTCTTTAAATTATACTCTATACCCTCTTTGGGAACATAACATGCATGACAGGAAAAGGATGTGGAAGAGAAGCAGCAGGAGAGTATAGTATCACAACAGGAAGGAAATCTCTAAGAGTAAGTGGAGGTGGAGGTACCTGCTGGATTCTGGTGGAAAATTTGCCTGCATTTGCCTCCATTCAGTGCCTCTAGTGCTACATGTTGTTGGGATTTAACAATGCCAATGTATGACTCTTTCTCTCCTAAAGATTCTGTTCCATTGGGAAGTAGACCAGGAACTAGGCAAAATTAACATAGTGTCTGATTTATTCATAGTAAGGCTGGACTTTAAACCCAAGGCAAAAATAGGCTTCTGGGATAATGTATGCTTTTATTTAGCTCACATTTCCCCAGATCCTATTGCCAGAGGGAACCAGGAGATTAGGCTGTTTGCAAGCATCAGTTTTCACATTTTGACCTGGACTCTAATTCTTCCTTAAAAGGGAAGAGATGTTGGTAGAAGTGACTTTTTTATGAACTTGTCTTGACAGATCCGAAAGAAAAGGGAGACTTTCTCCCTCTAATTATATTAACATAGTATTATAATACATATACAGCCCTAGCGATTAAGACAACAAAACACACTCTATTTTGGAGACACTATGATTAAATAATCTTGCCTAGATACCCAACTCCTGTACGTAACATTGTTTCTATGGAAAAACACATTCTACCTTCTAAACTCACATCCTGAAGATTGAGAGCTCGATCCATTCATCAGTATAAATATAGCTTTATATTTTCACAGCATTTATTATTTCTTAAGAGAGGGTCAGCTCCAAAGATCACACTTTTGATTTAAACAAACAAAAACAAATGCTAAACTCTAGGAGCCATCATAATGATGAGGAAAAATCCCAAATCCATCGACTCTTTTCCTCTTTGTCATCTTCTCTGTGCATAATACAGAGAAACATATTATGTACATAATATGTTTGTCTTCTTTCCAAAGATCTAATTATATAGGAAGTAGAAACATTTTAAAGAGAAAAATGTTCATAGGTGTTCTCTGAATCCATTCTGCTAGTTCTGGGAAACTAAATGCTTACAGGATTCAGGGAGAGAGAAATTACAAGTAATTCTCCCCAAAGAGCTAATTTGCTACACTCTATTTTTAGAGATTAGTATCCTCACTTTGGCTCCCTGCAGAATGGGATCCATTTATTTCTGCCTCACCCATGAGAAACTTGTCCCAGATTGTAATTTGGTTGTCAGTGTGGAACAACTCTTTATTCAACAAATGTTCCCTGAGAGTCTACACTGTACCAGATACTATCCTTGTTAGTGGCTATATAGACAGTATCAGGTTGGTGGCTTCAATATCCATTTAGATGACCCACGCAATATCCCGATCCTTTCACTTTCTCTCCTCCAGTCATTGCATCCTCCATCCTACTTCAGTCACTCATTCTCTTGTCATATCCCAGACTGTCACAACCTACTGCTACTGCTCTAAACCCTCAACTTTAAGATCCCCATACTTACTACCAAATTTATATACAGCTCTCTTCTGCTTTGCCCACATTCAGCAATTCCTCAACCCTATGCAATGTCCCTTGCCCCTCACCCCTTGGTTTGTATTCAACTTAGGATCCTCAGTCCATCACTCTAAGTCTTCTGCCTATTCTCTAACTATTCTTTCCAGAAAAAGAGTAACATTTAAGGCCAATTTTCCACCCCTTTTCTCTGTGTGCAAACCTCGCTGCAGGAAGCACAACCATATGACTTGGTTCCACTTTAAATTCATGAGCACTAAGCTTTGGAAAATCCTCATGGCATTGATGAGCTACATACATAATACCAAGTAAATTCTACACTACTCTGCTGGCTATTCCCTGAATTCTGTCTCTTCAAAGTCCTGCCCATCTGTCTCTACCTCTTTTCTCTTATCTGATGACCTTGAATCCTATCTGAAACAACAGAGTAAACATAAAATAATTTCCACATGTTCCCACACAAACTACCACACAAAATGCATCTGTAGTATACCTCCTGCATCCCTGCTATACAGCAGTGAAGGGACATACTCCCATCTAAGGTCACCCCTGTCATGTGTCTACTAGACCCAGACCCATTTCACAAACTCCAGGAAATTGCTTCAGCAAATCCCCCCCATATCTCCTCCATCACCGATTATTTCCTCTTCTTGATAAGCGGCAGCATTATCAACACATGATATAATTTCCCTGTCAAAGCTTTCTCCCACAGTCCCAGTTCTCTTCTAGGACACTTTTCCTAGAGGGGGGTCTATATTCTGTTTTCACTTTCTCTCTACTCTTTCTTGAACATATGCCACTAAAGGCTTTGAGTCTCATGTCTCCACTAAACTGAATCTATCAAGTTCACAAACTGATTTCACATTGGCATTCTCAGTCAATTCTCAATTCCTATCAAACTGAACCCATCAGCTTCATTTGAGATAAATGATCTCTTGAAATACCTTTTTTTTGCTTACCTTCAGAGCATCACCAGGTTCTCCTTTTACCTTCTCCCTTTCAGGCTCCCTCACAGGCACCTCCTCTTCTTCCTGGCTTCTGAATGTCAGAATGCTCAGGACCCAGCCTTTGAAATTCTGCTGTTACTGATATCATTTTTTTCACACTTACTTCCTGGGTCATCCAATCCCATGTCTTTAAATATCATTTATATGCTGATGGCATCTAAATCATCACTAGTCTAGTCATTACTAATCCAGATATTTCCCATAAACTCCAAACTGCTGCTTTCAACTTTGTGTTTAAAACCTCCTCAATATTTAAAAGACTTCTCAGATTTTACATTTCCAAAATTCAGCTCTTCATCTTTTTCCACCAACTCACTCTAATTACCTTTCTTGTCTGAGTAAGTGGCAACTCCATTTTTTGGGTTTCTCAGTCTAAAAACATTGCAGTCATCCTTCACTCCCATTCCATACTTTATTTGTCAATAAATCTTATTGACTTTCATTTTTTAAAAATATCTAGAAATTGAACCACTTCTCACAACTGTCCCTGCTCCTTCCCTAATCCAAACTGCCATTATCCATTACCTAAATAAAAATTGCAATAGCTTTGAACTAGTCGACTCGTCTTCCTATTTTCATCCTTGCCCCCTTGCACTGTTTTCCACATAACCAGCCAGAATAACCTTTTAAAATTGTGACTCAAAATATTTCTCTATTGTCAAAACTCTCCTGAAGATTTCCATACCGCTTGGAAGAAAATTAGGAGACCAGACCCAGTCTTCCAAGGTCTTTAGTGTCCCAGCATGGCCCTCTTTATCTCCGACCTCATCTACTACAAGTGTCCTCCTCTTTCCTGCCACCCTGGCTTTCTTCCCCTTCCTGCTCTATCCAAATATACATCTACCTCCAGAACTTCGTCCTGACTGCTCTTCACATCTATAAATCTCTTCTTCCTAGTAAGCTCTTTTTTTTTGAGAATGTTATTTTTTTAAATAAATGATCAGTAACCCAAAGTTGGATTTAAAAACTATAAACCCTGATATTACAATTACTTGAAAATATAGAGATACCTATAATTCTTTATGTGGAACTACAAAATTCAAAATAGTTATGAATCCCTAAAGGTTTTTCCTAACTTTCCTAAAATTCTCACCTGAGCTCATATGAGACTATCTGTAGTTTTTCCTCTTGGGTTTTTTTTTTTTTCTTTTTTCTACATTCTTTGTAGTTCTTCTTTTTTATTTATTGTTTTATTATTTATATGTGCATACAAGGCTTGGGTCATTTCTCCCCCCTGCCCCCATCCCTTCCCTTACTACCCACTCCGCCCCCACCCTCTACCCCCTACCCCCTCAATTCAGTTTGCCATTATTTTGTTGAGGATTTTTGCATCAATGTTCATTAAGGAGATTGGCCTATAGCTCTCCTCTCTGGAGGTGTCTTTGCCTGGTTTTGGGATAAGTGTAATGTTTGCTTCACAAAATGTGTTAGGCAGTTTTCCTTCCCTTTCTATTTCGTGGAACAGTTTAAGGAGGGTTAGTAGCAGTTCTTCTTTAAAGGTCTGATAGAATTTAGCAGAGGATCCATCAGGTCCTGGACTTTTCTTTTTGGGGAGACTCTTGATTGCTGCTTCAATTTCATTGTGTGTTATAGATCTATTCAAGTGATTAATTTCCTCTTGGTTCAGTTTTGGATGATCATATGTATCTAGAAATCTGTCCATTTCTTTAAGATTTTCAAATTTATTTGAATATAGCTTCTCAAAGTAGTCTCTGATGATTTCCTGGACTTCCATGGTGTTTGTTGTTATCTTCCCTTTTGCATTCTTGATTCTACTAATTTGGGTTTTTTCTCTCCTCATTTTAGTCAGGTTTGCCAGGGGTCTATCGATCTTGTTAATTTTTTCAAAGAACCAACTTTTTGTTTCATTAATTCTTTGTATGGTTTTTTTGGTTTCTATTTCATTGATTTCAGCTCTTGTTTTTATTATTTCTCTCCTTCTATTTGTTTTGGGATTTGCTTGTTCTTGTTTTTCTAGGAGTTTGAGATGTATCATTAGGTCATTGATTTGGGATCTTTCAGTCTTTTTAATATATGCACTCATGGCTATAAACTTTCCTCTCAGGACTGCCTTTGCTGTGTCCCATAAGTTCCGGTAGGTTGTGTTTTCATTTTCATTGACTTCCAGGAACTTTTTAATTTCCTCTTTTATTTCATCGATGATCCATTGTTCATTAACTAATGAGTTATTTAGTTTCCAGCTATTTGCATGTTTTTTGTCTTTCCTTTTGTTGTTGAGTTCTACTTTTACTGCATTGTGATCAGACAGTATGCACGGTATAATTTCTATTTTCTTATATTTGCTGAGACTTGCTTTGTGCCCTAAAATATGATCTATTTTGGAGAAGGTTTCATGGGCTGCTGAGAAGAATGTATATTGTGTAGAGGTTGGATGAAATGTTCTGTAGACATCAACTAGGTCCATTTGATCTATTGCGTATTTTAGATCTTGGATTTCTTTATTGAGTTTTTGTTTGGATGACCTATCTATTGATGATAATGGGGTGTTAAAGTCTCCCACAACCACTGTGTTCACGTTTATATATGCTTTTAGGTCTTTCAGGGTATGTTTGATGAAATTGGGTGCGTTGACATTGGGTGCGTACAGATTGATGATTATTTCCTTTTGGTCTATTTCCCCTTTTTTTAGTATGGAATATCCTTCTTTATCTCATTTGATCCATGTAGGTTTGAAGTCTACTTTGTCAGAGATAAGTATTGCTACTCCTGCCTGTTTTGGGGGACCATTGGCTTGGTAAATCTTCTTCCAGCCTTTCATCCTAAGCCTATGCTTATTTCTGTTGGTGAAATGGATCTCTTGTAAGCAACAAATTGTTGGATCTTCCTTTTTAATCCATTAAATCAAGCAGTGCCTTTTGATGGGTGAATTAAGTCCGTTAACATTAAGCGTTAGTACTGATAGGTATGTGGTGATTCCTGTCATTTAATTGTCTTAGTTGTTTGAAGGTTTGATTGTGTGTACCTAACTTGATGTTACTCTCTACTGTCTTGCTTTTTCTTTTCCTGTGGTTTGGTGCTGCCTGTCTTTTCATGGTTAAGTTGGGTTTCACTTTCTGTGTGCAGAATCCCTTGAAGAATCTTTTGTAGTGGTGGCTTTATGGTCACATATTGTTTTAGTTTCTGCTTATCATGGAAGACTTTTATTGCTCCATCTATTTTGAATGATAGTTTTGCTGGGTAGAGTATCCTGGGGTTGAAGTTATTTTCATTCAGTGCCCAGAAGATCTCACCCCACGCTCTTCTTGCTTTTAATGTTTCTGTTGAGAAGTCTGCTATATTTTGATGGGTTTACCTTTGTATGTTATTTGTTTTTTCTCTCTTACAGCCTTCAATATTCTTTCCCTAGTTTCTGAACTTGTTGTTTTAATGATGATATGTCGTGGGGTAGTTCTATTTTGATCTGGTCTGTTTGGTGTCCTGGAGGCCTCTTGCATCTGTATGGGAATATCTTTCTCTAGATTTGGGAAATTTTCTGTTATTATTTTGTTGAATATATTATGCATTCCCTTTGCTTGCACCTCTTCTCATTCTTCAATGCCCGTGATTCTCAAGTTTGGTATTTTGATGGAGTCGGTGAGTTCTTGCATTTTCTTTCCACAGGTCTTGAGTTGTTTAATTAATAGTTCTTTGGTTTTTCCTTTAATTACCATTTCATCTTCAAGTTCTGAGATTCTGTCTTCTGTTTGTTCTATTCTGCTGGCTTGGGCTTCCATTTTGTTTTGCAGTTCTGTTTTGTTCTTTTTTCTGAGGTTTTCCATATCCTGACAGTTTTCTTCTTTATTGTTGTCTATTTTTGTCCTGAGTTCATTTATCCATTTATTCATTGTGTTCTCTCTTTCACTTTGGTGTTTATACAGTGCTTCTATGGTTTCCTTTATTTCTTCTTTTGCTTTTTCAAATTCTCTATTTTTGTTGTCTTGGAATTTCTTGAGTGTCTCCTGTACATTTTGGTTGACCCTATCCAGTATCATCCTTGTAAAATTCTCATTGAGTACCTGTAGTATGTCTTCTTTTAAATTATTCTTGTGGGCTTCATTGGGTTCTTTGGCATAGTTTATCTTCATTTTGTTGGAGTCTGGATCTGAGTATCTGTTTTCTTCATTCCTCTCTGGTTCCTGTACTAATTTTTTGCTGTGGGGAAACTGGTTTCCCTGTTTTTTCTGTCTTCCTGTCATTGCCCTTGGTGTTGTTACTGTCCCTGTACTGTGTGCAATTAAGTATTTTCTAGCTCGTAATAAAAACAATGGTGATATTTAGAATGGAAGGGTGAGAGAAGATGGAAAGCAAAGGTGTTAAAGAAAAAAGGAAAAACAAATAAACAGACAAGTAGGAAAAAACAAAACAAAGAATCAAAAAAGTTTCAAAGGTATAAACTGGGAGCATTAGTGTACTAATAGACAGTAAGCTGAACAGACATTAGAGAGACAGAGAGGATAGAAAATAAAAAATAAAAAGAATAAAGATAAGAATAAAAATAAAAAATAAGTAAATGAAAGAAATACATATATATAAATAAAATAAAACAAAATGAAAAATAGAAAATAAAAAAAAAAACCTCCAAGTTCAAATGCAATGAAGTTTCAGTCTTAATAATTTTGGTGTCCGTCTCAGCCTCCAATCCTGGAGACGGTGCCTCAGATGTGGTTCTGTAGTTGTCTCATCAAAGGGGACGCATAAAGTAGAACAAAACTTGTCCGCATCTTCCCAAGCCGTCTGGGCGCAGGCAACTGGCAACCCAGGGGCCCTCCTGGTTTCTCCGTTTAACGTGAAGTGGAGATTCTCTGCACCGGCTGGAGGTGTGGAGGGGTCAAAGTTTTGCCTCTTCCTGGTGATTTTGTCTGCCAGGTGTGTCTTCAGCATCTCTCCAAGATTTCACTATAAGAGGCACGCTTTCTGCTTCCTCCCTCTAGCCGCCATCTTGGAATTCCCCCTAGTAAGCTATGTTGTCTACCTCCTCAATTTCATACAGTTCTACGCTCACTCAAGTGTTAACTTAGCAGGGAATCATCCCCAAAAAAGCCTGCCCAGAATAGCTTTACAGTACTTTACATTGTCCTCTTCCCTGGATTTATTTTGTGTAGCATTCATTTCCACATGAAATATTATATAAAGTTTGGTTCTCACCACTAAAATATAAGTTTCCTGAGACTAGGCATTTCATGTCTTTTGTCCTATACCATATTCCTAGTACCTATAATAATGTCCCTAGAGGCATCCCAAAAATAAGCTGAGTGGATGGATGAAGTTTAAGGTTGTGGGGTGGCTTAAGAGTCTCCAGAAATTTCTTTCACACATCAAAGTCACAATAAAAGGGAGAATGAGAAATCAGAATCAATTTCTATATTGTGATCTTTTTATTTCCTTTCTTTAGTGAAAGCTTTTTTTTACATTTTGTTAGCACATATTAGTTGTACAGAGGAATTTCTTTATGTTATTTCCATAGAAGCATACAATGTATTGCAGTCAAATTCATCCTCCCCATCACTCCTCCCCCTTCTTAAAAAATTTCAACAGGTTTCATTGTCCTATTTTCATGCATGGTATAAAGTACTATTCATCTATGAACCATATTCACCTCCCCTCCTTCACCCTTATCTTTCACCCTTTTCCTTCCCACTGGTAGCCATCCCTAAACAGAATCTGTTTCACACTCCTGTCATTCATTTTTAAGGACTAGATTTAACATAAGAGAGAGAACATGTAAATTTGTCTTTTTCAGTATAGCTTTTTTTTGCTTTACATGGTGATCTCTAATTTCATCCATTTTCCTGCAAATGACATAATTTCAGTCTTCTTTATGGTTGACTCTCCATTATGGATATATACCACATGTTTTATCTAGTTGTCAGTTGATGGGCATCCAGACTGATTCCATATTCTGGCTATCATAAACAGTGCTGCTATAAATATGGGTGTGCAGGTCTCTGTACTAGTTTTGTTTGTTTGTTTGTTTTGGTGGGACTGGGGTTTGAACTCAGGGCTTCTCACTTGCAGAGCAGATGCTCTACTGCTTGAGCCACACCTCCAGGCCATTTTGCTCTGATTATTTTGAAGATGGGCATCTCATGAACTATTTGCCTGGAATGGCCTCAAAACACAATCCTCTCAGTCATAGCCAAATGAGTAGCTAAGATCATAGCCATGAGCCATGGGCATCCTGCTGCAGGTTTCTCAAGTATATGTTGACTTGTATTGCTTCAGATATATGCCCAAAGAATGGTATAACAGGATCATATGCTGGTTCAATTACTTTTTTAAGGAATCTTCATACCAGTTTCCATAGTGGCTACATTAATTTATATTCCCACCAATAATGTATAAAATATCCTTTCTTTTCTTGATGATAGCCATTCTGACTGGTCTGAGATGGAATCACAATGTTGCTTTCATTTGCATTTCCTTTATGGCTAAGAATGCTGAACATTTCTTCTTGTATTTATTAGCCACTTTCGCTTCTTTTTTTGAAAACTGTGTTCAATTTGTTTATGCATTTAGTAATTATATTATTTGTTCTTTTAGTGTTTAATTTTTGGAGCTATTTATATGTTCTGGATATTAATCCTTTATCTAATGAGTAACTGGCAAAGATTTTCTCTTATTCTGTTGATGTTCATAACTGTTTTCTTTACAAAAGCTTTTTATTTTGATCCAGTCCTATTTTTCAATTCTTGTTCTTATTTTCTGAGCAATGGGGTTCTGTTTGGAAAAGCATTACCTATATTTTCAAGGGGTTTCCTATTTTTTCTTCTACAATTTTTAAAATTTTTTATCTTACGTTAAGATTTCTGATCCATTTGGAGTTGATTTTTGTACAGGGTGAGAGATAAAGATCAGGTTTTAGTCTTTTATGTGTAAATATCCAGTTTTCCCACCACCATTTATTAAAGAGACTCCTTTTTCCAACGTAGATTTTGGGTGTCTTTGTCAAAAATCAGATGGTTGTAGCTGTGTGGGCTCATTTCTGGATCTTCTATTCCATTCCATTTGTCTTCCTGTCTGTTTTTGTGCCAGTACCATACTGCTTTTTAAAATATGATTCTGTAGAATAAGGTGGAACCAGTACTGCCCTTTTTGCTTAAGATTGTTTTGGCTATTTGGGGTCTTTTGTGCTTCCAAATGAATTTTAGGATTGGTTCTTCTATTCCTTTTTCTTTATTATAAAATTTTTATTAGGATATATTCATTATACAGGGGGAATTCATAGTGACAATTCCACTTAGACTTATATTGTACATTACTTACATTTCCCCCATCTTCTCTCTCCCTCAGCTCCCCCGTCCACACCCCACTTAAAGCAATTACAAGAGGTTTTTTAGTTCTGTTTCATATAGGTATATGAAGTCCATCTACCATATACCATCGCTTTAATCTTGTTCCTTCACCCTCCCCTCTCCCACTAGTACTCCAACCCCATCCCCACTCACACTGTGCCTATTTTACAGTCCTGGTTTTTGTTATTAATATTTAAGTTGACATTCAAAGGGGTGTCTCAATGTATGCCCACTGTGGGTGTGCTTTACTTTGTTCTGGTCAATCCCTTTGAATACTCTCCCTTACCTCTTTACCTCCCACACAATGTTTTTCAATAGCTTTCAAACACATCCTTATATCCTCTACCTCCACATCTTTTGGTATGTGATATTACTGATGCTCTATCATTCTCTTTTCTTTTCCTCTTTCCCCAGGTTCCATAGAGTAGTTCCACTGTTACAAACATGTTCTACATCTAAGTTTGTATATGAACATACTTGTTTTTGTGTGTATGTTTATCTTTGGATCTATCATCCATGTAGAAGAGGAAACATGCATCTTTTGTGTTTCTGATCCTGGCTAACTTCACTTGACATGATATCCTCCAATTGTATCCATTTACCTTCAAACCACAAGTCATTATTCCTTGTGGCTGAATAATGCTCCATCATGTATATATACCACAATTTCATGATCCATTAATCAATTGGAGGGCATCTGGGTTGTTTCCAGATCTTGGTTATTGTGAATAGTTTTCTGAAGAACATCAGTGTACAGGTGTCTCAACAGTATCCTCTTACATTCTTTTGGGTAGATGCCCAGGAGTGGTGTCACTTGATCATATGGCAGGTCTATCTCTAATTTATTGAAGAATCTCCATACTGCTTTCCATAGTGATTGTACAAATTTGCATTCCCACCAGAAGTGTATAAGGGTTCCCATTTTGCCACATGCTTGCCAGCATTTGTTATTATTACCCTTGATTATGGCCATTCTAACTAGAGTGAGATGAAATCTAAGTGTTGTTTTGATTTCCATCTCTTTTATAAACAGGGATGTTGAACACTTCTTCATGCATTTACTGGTCATTTTTACCTCTTCCTTTGAGAATTCCCAGTTTAATTAATGTGCCATTTCTTCATTGAGTTATTGATTCTTTAGGGACTGAGTTTTTTGCATTCCCTGTAGATTTTGGAAAATAATTACTTATCAAATAAGTAGCTGTCAAAGATTTTCCCCCGTTCTGTGGGGTGTCTCTTGAGTCTGGTGACTGTTTCCTTTGCTGTGCAGAAGCTCTTTAGTTTGATGCAGTCCCATTTGTTCATTGTTTGTCTTAGATGCTGAGCCTTTTGAGTTCTGTTTAAGTTGTTGTTCCCTGTCTGTTCCAGTGTATTTCCTACTGCTTCTTGGAATTGTTTCAAATTTTCTGGCCTTATATTAAGGCCTTTGATTCAGTTTGAGTTGATTTTGATACAAAGTGAAAGCCAAGGATCTAGTGTCAGTCTTCTACACAGATATCCAGTTTTCCCACCACCATTTGTTGAAGAGGTTGTCTTTTCTCCAAAGTGTGTTTTGGGCTCATTTGTCAAAGATCAGTTGGCTATAGATATGTAGGTTTATGTCTGGATCTTTTATTTTGAGCCACTCATCTTCCTGTCTGTTTTTGTGCCATACTGTTTTTATTGTTAAGGCTCTGTGGTATAGTTTGAAGTCAGGTATTGTGATGCCTCCAGCAGTGGACTTTTTGCTCAAAATTGCTTGGCTATTTGAAGTCTTTTGTGTTTCCATATGTATTTCACGATTTTTTTTTCTATTTCTGTGCAGAATGTCATTGGAATTTCTGAGAAACCCCAGAAATTGAGGTCTAGTTTTATTCCATTTGTGATCTGATATGATGCATGGGGTTATTTTGATTTTCTTAAATTTGTTGAGAATTTTTTTTGTGTCCTAAAATATGATTTATTTTGGAGAAAGTTCCAGGAGCTGCAGAAAAGAATGTGCATTGCCTAATTGTTGAGTGAAATACTCTGTAGATACCAACCATGTCTGTTTGGTCTAATGTGTGGAACAGCTCTGAAGTTTCTTTATTGATCTTTTGTCTGGATGACCTATCTATTGGTGACAGTGGGGTATTCAGATCTTCTACTATCACTGTGCTAGCATCCATCTGTGATCTTAGGGCCATTAGAGTTTTTTATAATGTAGATGGGTGCCCCTATATTTGGTACATATATGTTAAGGATTGATATTTCCTCTTGATGAATCATTCCTTTCATTAATATGAAATGACCTTCATTGTCCCTTCTGACTGATTTTGTTCTGAAGTCTAATTTGTCAGATATGAGTATAGCTACTCCTGCCTGTTTATAGCATCCATTTGCTTGGAACCTTTTTTCTACCCTTTGACTCTAAGCCAGTGTTTATTTTTTCCAATGAGATTAGTCTCTTGCAAATTGCATATGGTTGGGTCTTGTTTTTTCAGCCAATTTGCTATTCTGTGTTTTCTGATTAGGGCATTGAGGCCACAAATTCAGTGTTGATATTGAGAGGTGCCTGTTGTTTCTAGTCATCTTTGTTCCCCTGTTATTTAGTTTTACCTATTCCTTGTTTATTTGTCTGCTTGCTCAAAAGGGTTTATTCTTTCTTGAGTCTTCCTGTCTCACTCTAGTTTCTTCTTCTATATGTAAAAGTCCTTTAAGTATCTTCTGTAGTGCTGGCTTGGTGTTCACAAATTCCATTAGTTTTTCCTTGTTGTGGAAGGTTCTAATTTCTCCTTCAATTAGGAATGATTGTTTTGTACGTTGACAGTTGCTTTTGTTCAGGGCCTGAATTATGTCTTTCCACAACCTTCTTGTGTTTAAAGTCTGAGTTGAGTAGTCTGCTGTTATTCTAATGGGTCTGCCTTTATATGTGACTTGTTTTTTCTCTTTTGCAGGTTTCAGAAGTCATTCTTTGTTCTGTGTGCTGAGAGTTTTGATTATTATGTGTCCGGGAATGTTTCTTTTTTTTGTCCTGACTTTTTGGTGTTCTGAAAGCTTTCCATGCACATGGATGACTCTCTCTTTCTCAAGGTTAGGGAAGTTTTCTGCTATTATTCTATTGAATAGGTTGTCAATGCCTTTAGTTTGTATATCCTCTCCTTCTACACTTATGAGTCATAGGTTTGGTTTTTTCATGGTGTCTTAGATATCTTGTATGTTCCACTCATATTTTCTTAGCATTAGTTCATGATCTTTTACTGTTTAGTCTAATTCCTCTACTTTGTCTTACATTTCTGATACTGTATTTTCAACTTGCTCCACTCTGTTCACCAAGCTTTTGATTGTGATATTTATTTTGAATATTGAGTTGTTTATTTCAGATTGATTATTTTTCAGGGTTTCCATATATTTATTGATTTCCTCTTTCATACCCTGGATAAACTTAACTTCATTCATCTGTTTGTATTCTCTTTGAGCTCATTTAATTACTGATACATGTTATTGTTGAGGTCAAATAATAACTTTTGTATTTCTTCTCTGAGGCCATTGGTCATTTTTACTATTATTGTTTTCTGGAATTCATTATTTGATAGCTCTTCCTCTACACAGGTGTTTGGATCCTTAGTGGTGGGATTAGCTTTTGATGAAGAACAGTTGTCTTGCTGTTTTATTCTGCATTGAGATTTGCTCATCAGCTGTTATTTTTTGATTAGGGTTTAATCCCTTGTGCCCCAGGAGTTGGGGTTTTGAGTTTTCTTTCTCCTGAAGCTCTAGCAGCATTCCTCAGAGAGGGGTATTCTGGATATTTTACCCCTTGTAGACAGGGTTCTTGTTGTGGTGCCGATTATGCCTTTTCTCCCCACACCAAGGGAGCTGAAGTTCCTGCTCTTTGATGGGGGGGACCAGGAGCTCTCCTGCAGTCACAGTGGGGAGCACTGGGTCTCTGGTCACTGTAGGGGGCAGGTGTCCTAGTACCAGCTGAGTAGCAGATTGCTACTTGGTGGAGGAGCTGGGATTCCAGCCCTTGGACAGGAGAGATGTGACTCTCCTGTAGGGAGGTGCAGTGTGATGTGCTGGGCTTCTGTGTACCTTTTTGGAACAGGGCTTCTGGTGCCACCTGCAGAATAGCAGGTTATAGCTTTCCTCCCCTCAGTGGGGAATCTGGCATTCTCACTCTTTGATGGAGCAGTGAGGTCTCTCTTGCTGTCAGAGACAGTGGGGAGTTCTAGGCTTCTGTGCCCTGTGGGGAGGGAAACCTCCAGGTGCCAGAAGAATAGCAAAACCTGGAGCCTGGGATTCACTTAGGTGTGTTGTGGCAGGCTCCTGGCACTGAGTAGCAAGATGAGGGTACCCGTAAAGCAGCAAAGCCAGCAAGCTTGACTCATCTGGTGCCCTAAAGCAGCAGAGGCCCTGGGGTCTACTTCCACTGGGGTGTGGGCTTCCAGGAGCCACTGGCTGGGACCCAAGTATGCAGGCAGCAAGAGCCCTGAGACTCACTTGCTGGTGGTGGGCTACTCAGAGCCAAGGCAACTGCTGCAGGTTCAGAGGAACCAAGCTTTCTGGCAGCAGGAGTTCTGGGGCCTACTTTCCAGGCACGGGCTCCAGGAGGATAGCACAGTAGTGCCATAAGCACAGAGGAACCAAGCCTTCAGTAGCAGGAACCCTGGGGCCTGATTTTCTGATTTCAGGGAGTATAGTTCAGTGTGCTGCTGCCATCTCAGGAGAACCAAGTCTATGGGCAGCAAGAGTTCTGGGGCCTGATTTCCTGGATGGGCTTCAGGAAGTGGAGTTTAATGGTGCTGCTGCTGGGGGAACCAAGCCTACTGGCTTGTGCCTTCTATTACCCATGGAGCAGCAGGAGCCATGGGTCCTGCTTACACAGGGATGCCAGTTTCCCTGGCATTTCAGAGTGAAGGTAGCAGGTTGTGTAGTAGAGGGAACATGGAGCTCCAAGTTCCTGTGTGTGCCAGGAAAGAGGACTTACTGCTGAGTGCCGAGTAATGGAGCCTGGAGCCCTGCAGCAGTTTCAGGGGCAGGGGATAGGGAATGTTGAGTTATGAGTCATTCTTCCCATGGTTAGTTACTTCTCTATTTTCAGATTTGGAGAGAGCTTTGCTTCTGTCTGGTTACAGGACCCTATGGGTGCCTTTTGGGGCCCTCTGGTCTTCCTTTTCCAGGGTAGTTAGTTGCTGCTGGGTTATAGGGATGTCAACAATCTGCCATCTTGCCCTCCTCCTCTAGTTCTTCTATTTCTGGGAAGAATATTGTTACAATTTGGATGGAGATTTCATTGAATCCATAGATTGCTTTTGGTATTATAGCCATTTTCACAATATTAATTCTGCCAATCCATGAACATGGGAGATCTTTCCATTTCCTTCATCTTCTTTCCATCTTGCCTTCTTTCTTGGTGTTTTATAGTTTTTATTATAGAAATCTTTTACCTCCTTAGTTAGGTTTATTCCTAGGTATTTTTTGAGGCTATTGCAAATAGGATTGTTTTCCTGATTTCTTTCACAGTCTTTTCATTGTTGTTATATAGAAACGCTACTGATTTTTATGTTGATTTTGTATCCTGACATTTTGCTATAAATATTTACCAAATCTAAGAGCTTTTTGATAGAGTCTTTAGGATCCTTTAAGTATAGGATCATATCTGCAAATAGGGATAATTTTACTTCTTCCTTTCCAATTTGTATTATACTCTGATATTAAGGCAGTTCTTCATGCTCTTCATCAGAACCTTCAGAGAACTGCTGAGTTTTAGGTCATCTGGGACTGAGTTAGTTTCACAAAAAGTCTGTTATATTTTTGAAATCAAGTCAAATAACTGATACCAACTGTGGCTAGAGTTTCACAGTCTCAAAAAGATTAACTTTAATGATGAGCAATGATCAAAAAAGACAGAAGTGCTTTAGCTTGTCCCTTCCTATATTAAGGTCATACTCTGCCATGTCATGTTCCTAGCAGGGTCTGTCCAACACTGGTTAAGTCATCAAAAACACTACATCCATCACTCTGATGCTGTCCTGTGTCCCAGATCACCAACTAATGTTGCCATTCTTCAAATGCCTGACATTCTAGAACTGCACATTTTCTAGAAGGCCAAAGACTTGAATACCTTAAAGGCACTGAAGTACACAGAATTACAACATTATCAGTGCTTTTTTAGCTGAACCACTTCATAGAAGAAAATTCACAGGTCATCACTTGGTGCTTATCCCTCATCTCCCTTAAAAACATAAATTGGATAACTGACTTTTCCTAACAGGAGCTTGAATATCTTCTGTGTACAATCACTGTGTTCATCAGAATTCTGAATCCCATCTTCTTTTTTGTATTCATAAGGTATATTCTTTGTGCTCAAGGTAGTTGCTAGAGCCATATGGTCCATGGATAAGACTACAGGTTTGGGACTCAGATGAGATGTGTTTGAGTTCCATCTCAGCCCCTTATGGACTGTGTGACTATGTCTAGTTACTTTACCTCTTTCAGCTTCAATTCTTTCATATGTAAAGTGGGGATAATAATAGGATAATAATAGTACTGACCTCAAAAAGTGGTTTAAGTTTTACTTAATGTAACATGAGAAATCTTATTACTGTTCTAAGCACACAGGAACAATTTAATAGACTACTATTGATTTTTTTATTTTTATTTTTCAAAGCTCTTGTCTCCCTAGAGTAGGTTATTTCTACATATAGCAACAATGATCTCATATCCCACATGCCCATTTGCAATATGACTTTGCCATTCCTCCCATGAAGAAGTGGAGTCTATTTCTCACCCACCTCTGGACTTGAATGTTATGGGTTTCCCTGTGACCTGATTTCTTCAACAGATTGCAGCAGAAGTGATGCTTTGTGAGTCTGAGGATTAGAGTTTAAAAAGCTTTTGAGCATCTGTTCCACTCTCTTGGGGGACACCTGCCATGTGAAGGGACTTGGGCTTAGTAGTGTAAGGTGAGATGTCACATGCAGGGAAAAGCCACTTGGAAGAAACTGAGGCACGAAGACAATAGCCACCACCATTGTCCAGACGTGTCTATTGAGCCTGTCTTTGATATAAGCATTTGACTTGTTCATTGCCATTTTAGTCACATCTGAGTACTCACATAGTAAAATATTATATATAAATTACTTTATCTTAAATCACTTTATTTTAATTTTTCCTTTTGTTATATGAGGGCATTATATTAATTTGGTTTTGAAATTACATTGTAGATGAATTACATTATCTTTTCTGTCAAGTGAAGGAAGTGGGATGAAATATTTATTATACAAAGGGAGCTTAGATGCAGAGAAACTAAAGCAGATACTTTAAAGCAAAAGAGGCCAATAGGAGAAGGGGACCAGGAACTAGAGAAAAGGTTAGTTTGGGAAGAATTCATTTAGAAAGTAACACACATGTACAGGAAAGCAATACAAGTCAACTCCCTGTTTAGCTATCCTTATCTCAACTAGCAAAAACCCTTGGTCCTTCCTATTATTGCTTATACTCCCTCTTCAACAAAATTAGAGATAAGAGCAAAATAGTTTCTGCCTGATAGCAAGGGGGTTGGGGGGAGGGGGAGGGGGTGGGGTAGGTAAAGGAGGGGGCAGGGGGAAGAGGGAAGAAATGACCCAAACATTGTATGCATATATGAATAAAAGAAAAAAAATTAATAAAATTTTAAAAATTAAAAGGGGGCTTAGGAAAGTAAATCATTTATTGCCTTTGGATAGTTTAACCTAGTTCACGACCCAGGGCTCCTTAACTAATGCTTGGTTACCCATAAATTATCTATATAAAAACTAGTTTTAATTTTTTTCAAGCTCACTAATTCATTCTTCTCTCATAGATCTTTTTGTCTAAACTAGGGTTCTTAGTGTTTTTTAATCCAGAACTTTTTTGACAAATGTGAAAATAATTCCTTTCTCCCTCTCTGGCTCTGGCTCTTTCTGTGTCTGTTTTCTCTATCTCTATCTCTCTATCTCTCTCTCTCAAACTGACCCCTGACTCCAGTCCCTTCTCCTTCCAGCTCTAGACAATGATTTTTCTCCCTAAGGGACTGAACAGCCTGATGCATCTCCATGCCCCATCCTTCCGCACATTGCCTTGAACAGTTCCAAGCACACAGTAAATGTTTTATTTCTTCTGAGTTCACTTAAAAAGAGAAAGCAAATATTGCCTGAAATTAATATCAACTTGTGCAAACTTCCTTCTATTTCTAATCTCCAGAGGAAATAGTTACCTCAATACCTCCATTCATGACCATACAATAACCAAGAGCCTCAAGAATACTTCTGTGATACAAATACCTTCAAATTAAATGCAATTTTGCACAAAACCAAGTTAATGACCTAGAAATATTCAGAAAGGGTGAATTAAATTTTTTAACAACTAGGGTTCATAAAGCATTTTTATGTGTGAAGAGGGCTAACATTTATTGCATCTTGTACTTTACATAATTTCTCAATGGCCACAACAGCTCCTTAATGTAGCTATTATTTTCCCCATTTCACAGATGAGGTAATCAATGGAGAATAAGTACTAAGTGGCTTGAAGGTCAAAATCATAACCAATCAACTAGCAGAACCCAAGTCTCTGAAAGGTGAGTCCAATGTGCTCTCTGCTACACCTCAACTGTTAACATCTGTAGAAAGTTTCATGGCCAGGAGCCAATACTGAATCTCTCTAATCTTCACTTTTTCCATCTGAAAATGGGAAAGATAATATTCCTCAACATCATAGGGTTATGTAGAGTACATAAGCTGCTACAAATGAACTATGTGAGACCAGAATCTGGCATATAGAAAGAACTGGCTAGCATCTGGCATATAGTTAACAGAGGCACAAATTGGCAATCATTGTCTTGGCCTCTGCTATTTTCTACAGAAGGAAGTTCTTTGTGTTCAGGACAGTGAGGAGATAACATCAAACATTCACGGGAGATTGAGCTCTGACAAAGTCAAAGAAACAGGAAGTACACAGCCTGTACCAGGTGTCTCCTATAGCAATCTTTTTTGTTTTGCCTATGAAAAGGGCTTTCAACACTTGGTGACATGCAATGCCTATTTTCATGATTCATTTATTATTTTGACTTTTAGAACTGTGTTCCTAGCACTGGGAGCCATGGAAACGCACATAGCCGTGCCCAGCATTGCAATGCCACAAGAATCAAGATGTTTCAATCGGGCCTCACATCCTGGGTTACAGGGGAATCACAGAATGAAAGGAATCCTAATAATATTTTCATCACCACCCCACTTTTTACTTAGGAGGAAACTGAGGCACAGAGGGAAATTGTTTTCTCAAGCTATCCTTCATCAGCTCTGACAAGAAGAGAACACGTCTTCTATTTTAAATGTCTCCTTGCTCCCCAATGCACCCTGCTGTCCATCAGCCAAGAATCACAAGAAAATCTCTCTCTCTCTCTCTCTCTCTCTCTCTCTCTCTCTCTCTCTCTCTCTCTCTCTATCTCTTTCATCTGCCTGGCTATTTGCAGTCCCCCACTATCTCTCTTGCCTGACTTTGGCAACAGATTTACCGGCTTTTCATGCTTTCATTCTTGTCTTCCTGCCTTTCTAATTTTATTTAATATAAGTCAGATCATGACACTCTGTGTTTAAAAGACTCCAATGACTTCCAGACACTCTTAAAATAAAAATCCAAACAAAGGATTTAGGGACATGATACAAGTGGTAGAGCGCCTGCCACACATGTGAGGCCCTGAGTTCAAACCCCAGTATCCAAACAAGGTCCCACAGAATCTAGCCCCGCAAACTTTTCTGGCTTCACTTTCTACCATCTTCCTCTACACTTTGCTCCATCCAAGTGGTATTTTCTTCTGCCTCCCAAACATCGTGCTAGGGACCTCAGGCCTTTATACATGCTTCTCCTCTTCCCTAGAACTCTTTTCCTTAGACTTTCACAGAGGTAACTTTCTTGTCCAGTGAAATGTCACTGCCTCAGATCCTTCCATCACTGCATACTAACTCCCCCTTAACCCAAGTATTTTTCTTTAAAACATTCCCAACTATCTGAAGTCTTAAAGCTTGTGCACTTACTGTCTGTGTATCCCACCAGATGCCCTATTCCATAAAGAAAGGAATGTGGTCTTATTTGCTGATAATCTTCAAACCATAACCACAATTTCTGGCACAAAGTTGTGCTCAATAAATATTTGACAAATGGATAGGTGGATCCATATCCAGCCCTTCAGGGCAACCCTTAAAGGCTGGTGTTTTCAAAAAGGTACAAGAGTCTTGTCAGTTCCCCTTCAATTCATTGGTATTTTCTGTGTGTCTGCTGGGTTTTCCACGATGATCCTAAAATTTTGGTTTCATCATATAGGTTTCAGGCAATGTTTTTCTTAAAATAACTCATTGCTCTCCCCACTCATTCTTGTCTAAGAATTTGACTTTAATCTACTCACCACATTGATGTTTGGGTCAAAAAATGGACAGATGAAGTCTTGCTTTGGTAAAAGATGCTAAGGAATTCAATATCAATGGGTTCCATGACTCCTTTTATTGCAAAGCAGAGCCTTCATCCCAGGATTGGCCCCAGACAGAAGGGGTACAGACGCCTGGTCAATGAATCAGGGATATCATGGTTTCATTCTTTCCAAGGGGTGATTGTAACAATTATTCAAGGCTCATTCTCTTTATTTTCTAATGTACATTGAGGAGGGGTGAACTTATTCAGAGTACACTAGAACCAAGGTAAACTAGCCTGTGTAGAAGTGTCACAAGGAAATCCCCTTCTATTATTTAATATATGATAATTCAAAAATAAAATTTAAAAAATTTCTTAAATTAGAAATAAAGTGCATTGAATGTTCTCTGGGGTCCCTCCCTAGGCTAAAGTTAATATTCATTCACTAAAGCAAAGATAAATATTTATGCCATATCTCTATGCCAAACACTGTCAAGGTGCTGGAAATAGAGCCATGGAAAAAACAATGAGGACATGTCTACTTCCAGGCATTTACATGAGTCTTTACAGCATTATCTACTTAATTCTTGAAATGTTTGATTGTATTTATAGAATATTTTAATTAGGATACAGTGAATTTGTTACATATGCCCACATTTGTATGAGACATCCAGCTTCATAGATACCCTGCTTTCTATGGTAAGTGAAAGAAACCCCATCTTGTCTTTTCTCCTGTTCATGAAGTGTTTTCCCATCCAGTGTTTGGACTTCTCTGTGCTTTTCCCTACCAACCAAACACTCCCCAATCAGATGAGGCCAGGTGGGGAAGGACCTCAGAAGTGCAAGTGGAGCCATAGTGTGTCTGTGAAAGAAGCTTATTTGTTAAGGTCAAGGGATCTAGCATTAATCCACACTCTGCCATGAATTGGACATGAAATCTTTTTTTCCCATTTTCATTAGCATATATTCATTATACAAGGGAGATTTGTTGTGACTTTTCTGAATAGCCTTACATTGTACATTAATTATATCATTCCCTCCATCTCCCCCAACTGTCACTCCTCCCCACCCCACTTAAAGCAATTGAAGAGGTTGCATCTTTCTATTTCCTATATGTATATGAAGCCCATCAACCATATTCCTTCACCTTCATCTTCTTTCATCCTCCCCTGTCCCACAAGTACTCCCTCGACACTGTCCCTATTTTACAGTACTGTCTTTCATTATTAATTCCAAAGTCAATGTTTAAAGGGGTTTCTCCATCCAAGCTGTAACATGCTTTACTTTGGTCAGTTTGACCCCCTCTGTTACTTTCCTTTACCCTTCCCACCACCCTCAGTTGTTTGACAGCTTTCAGTATTGTTATATCTTCTACCTGCATTAATGTGATGTATCTCCATATTGTTGACTTTCTATCATTCTCTTTTCTTTTCCCTCCTCCTTCAAGCTTCATAGAATAGTTTCACTATTACAAACATGTTCTATATGTGAATGTATATATGATCATGTTTGTTTTATCTTTTGAATCTATCCCATATAAGAAAAGACATGTGGCCTTTGTTTTTCTGAACCTGGTCTACTTCACTTAACATGATGTCTTCTAATTACATCCATTTACCATCAAACCACACAATTTCATTCTTCCTTATAGCTAAATAAAACTCCATTTATATATATAATATATATTTATATATATCATAGTTTCTTAATCCATTCATTAGGATATCTGTGTTGTTTCCATAGCTTAGCTATTATGAACAGTGCTTCAATAAACATCAGTGTGCAAGTGTCTCTATTATATCCTGATTTACATTCCTTCAGGTATATGCCCAGAAATGGTATCACTGGATCATATAGCAGTTCTATTTTTAGTTTTTTAAGGAATCTCCATACTGCTTTTAATAATAGTTGTACTAATTTATATTCCCACCAACAGTGTATAAAGTTTACTGTTTCATCAAATCCTCGCCAACATTTTTTTTCTTGAAGATCGCCATTCTCAGTGGGGTGCAATGAAATCTTAGTGTGGTTTGGCTTGCATTTCTCTTATGACAAGGGAAGTTGAATACTTCTTTATGTGTTTATTGGCCATTCCTATCTCTTCCTTTGAAAATTCCCTACTCAATTCATGTACCCATTTCTTCACTGGGTTGTTGACTCTGAGGGCTGAGTTTTTTGAGCACCCTGTACATTCTGAATCTTGGTCCCTGATTGGATAAATAGCTAGGAAATATTTTCTCCCATTCTGTGGGAGTCTATGACTGTTTCTTATGCTGCGCAAAAGCTTTTTGGTTTAATGCAGACCCATTTTGTCCATCCTTTCTCTTAATTGCTAAGCCATTGGAATTCTATTGAGGAAGACCTTGCCTATGGACATGAAATCTTGAGACTATCCCTTAAATTTGCTAAGTGTCAGTTTCCTGCTGCCAAATTAAAGAGTGTGGTGGCCACGAGAATGCTCTCCTGAGATTTCCCGCTGCATAGAGTAAAATTGACCAAAGGCCTTAGCATTGCCTTCTAAATTCCATCAACACATTGCCACCACCAGCAGTTTCCAGCTAAAGTCTTAACATGGCAAGTGCATTTCTGGAAGACATGGGGCTCCTCTCACCAACCTCTTTGGCCCAATGACTCTCAATCAGCTTTGCTGAAACTTTGTACAAACTTCTTGACAGTCTAAGAAACTTTTGCAGTCAAACTTCTTTTTTCTCCAAATGAATAAGATCTAAATCCGTGGTCTGATGACTCTTGCCTCATTTTCTCCCAAGGGTGATTTCCCTAATTGATCTCTTGAATATTCAATTTTAACTTAACATTCATTCCTTGCACTAACACATTGGAGTAATAATACCTTATGTATTATGTATTATGTATTATTCAAATATTGTGAAGACGGTGTCAGCAAAAACAAAATTTTTGTAACATCTTATTTATAAGATTTTAGACTCATGTGAAGGAGACAGTGCACTCATTCATTTCTTCATCAAAATTGATCACCCAATATGAATTGGGCTCTGAGCAAAGAATCTTAAGACACAAAGGAATGATGCTTTCCTGGACCAGTTCACAGACTAGCGGAGCCTTCCAGGTACTTCATGGCCTTGAACTTAGATGATATCTTAGATAAAAGGTTTTGGTAGGGAAATGGGGTGGAGGAAAGATATAGTAAGAGGAAAGAGGAAGAAAGAAGAAGCTATTACACTGAGGAACTGTGAGTGTTAGATCTTGGCTATCCAAGTGTATGTGAGAGTTTTTTAAATTGTGCCCAAATCCAATTCGATGCTCTACTGCCAGAAGCTTGCAGCACCCGGGTGGCTTGTTGGGATGCACTGGTTGTAACACTTTTGCAGGGAAACTCTTCAAATATTGTCAACAGTTCATGGCCCAGAATATTCAGCTAGACAACAGACCTCCAGGAGAATATACTCTGTGTTGTAATTTTCCAACAGCAAGACGATTATAAAACCCAAGCAGATGGAAAGACAAGGAAAGCTATTCGCAGTTTCCATTTGTAGACAAACCATTAGTTTTGAACAGATCACTACCAGAATTTAATGAATTTGGTACTCTTTGCACTTTCTGCTTTGCAGAAAGCCCTGTAGCTCTGTCAGACTTTACAAACAGTTTCAAGATGCTATTTTTTGTGCATTTGTTTATGTCGAAGACATTGGTTCATAGAGTGTCACATTTAGCTTGTTTTTAATCTCTAAACTGCCATTAATGTATAGTTCCAAACCCTGAAAATTGGATTTCAAAATAAATAGTGGTGTGATCATCTTTTATTTAAAACACTACTGCACCCCATCATTCTGTGTCAAAGCCCAGCTTATTTATGGGGAGCTTGATTACATAATTACATATTAGAAATCATTTGTAAGGGAAATTGATTGGTATATTTACAGCAACGATTTCACCAGAAATAACCCCGTCTCTAGCTGTACGAGTGAACTATGAGGTTCAAAATGGCACAAAAACTTCAGGACACTGTCACCATCTTGTTTATTTCTTACCATAGAAAGGAATAATTATCCACAGAGCAATGAGGAGCAAAACTGTTGGCTTTGAACAATTGTGTTTGCCACAAATCAAGTTTGAAACAGTATTATGGGGTACTAGAAAGAGTACTCAATGGGAATTCATGAGGCTTAAATTCTAGTTCCAACCCTGCTGGTATTTTGTAAGCAAATCGTTCAATATCTCCAATTCTCCACTGCCTCACCAATAAATAAGAATGCTAAGGGTAAGAGATGAGCAGTGTCCACACAGCTGCATGGGAGTTGCTCATCAAGGCATGGATGACCATCATTGATCTGGAAGACTGATGGATGATGGACAGATAAATATCACTTGGTGGTCCCTCCTTAATGGTGACAAAAGCACTTAAACTCCTTTTAGTCCCAGGACCACAGGTTGAGTCCCTCAATTCCTCTCTAGCATGCTTTCCCTCTGCATGTTCCCTTCTCAAGTTTGTAGCCTTTTCTTATTTTGCTTTTTATAATCTATGGAAACAGGAAAATTTCTTCTGCAATAGAGTAAGTCCAAATGTTTATATAGTAGCTTTTGTTTCTAGTTCTGCAGAAGGTGATTTGTGTCTTTTGTGTGTGTGTTATGAGTGAGGAAAGCACCCAATTAAAGCCTCAAAATAGAATCAGACCATGGAAATGAAATAATAATGAAAACACCAATAGCAATAGTAATGAGACTTGTCCCTCTGATTGTGTTGGACTCTTCTAAGGAACAAATTGCATAAAGGGTGGATCAGGAACATGTCCTTGTGCATGTCATTATTTATTTCCATTTCCCTGGCATTTTTCTGAAAATGTCACTGCCATTACACAGGCAAAGTATGACAACTGTGACTAGACCAAAGATAGTCTTGGAAAACAGATTAGCCTGCATGAGGTTGAAAATGAGATCTTTCTTTGTAAACCTATTTGTCACTTCCATCAGGGTATAAGCTTTTAGGACTTTGCTTCCTCTACTGCTTACACAATTATAAGTGTTATAAGTATTCAATTATGAGTATTCACCTCCTTGAAATGAGTGCCTATTACAGACCCATTCCATAGTATGCCTCAATACATGATGGACAACTGAATTAAACTAAACCCTTTTTCATTCATGAGTAAATGCCTACTCACCCTTCAATGAGTAAAAATCCCCTCCTTTTTCTATGAACATGTAGTTTGCATTTCTCTCCATAGTAATCCCATGGGATTTTATCCACACCCTTTAGTATTTATCACAATAGATTTTCTGTGTCTGACTATTTTCCTTACTCTGCCTGTTCCCAGCAGAGTCTGGCATGAAATAAACTGAATGAATGGTCACAAGCTGGTGTTCTGGAAGCCAGGATGGTCATATGCAATATTGGTACTTAATAAATGCTTGTTGAATTGAACTGAAGTGAACTGAATTTGTGGTAGGATTTCCAACAGGAGAATTAGATAAATTTCTTTCTTGTTAGCTCTATATTTAACCTTAATGATCTTACCAATGTCCAATGATAAATGAATCCAGCATAAACTGTTTCCCCTTTATCACCTGCCAAAACTGCTGACACTTTTCATGCCCTGTTGATTCTTTTCCTTCTTACAAAGGATGAGGTCAGACATGGTTTACTTGCAGTGATTGTATTGATCTTCATTCTTAAGATGCAATTGGATCTTCCCATTGCAGACAAGTTGTCATTGACTTTTACTTGAAGAGACAGATACTGACCCTGGCATGCTTTAGAGGAAGCAAGGACTCCATATTTAATTGTGACCAGCCCGGTGAGCTGGAATTTTTACCCAGACAGAGCTACCTTTCATTATCTTGTGTGCTTGGCTCTTTTATGTTGCTTCCAAGAGAGTTTTTACAAATAGATTTGTACAGTGGAAAATGAGATGTTAAATTATTAAAACTACCAAATCAAATAAAATCTGCATGCATTTCAAGTTCACTACTGTTATTATAAGTTGCATATGTAGTACATCAAAGAACAGTGAGGACAAGAGCTACATGAGTGTACAGATCTACATAGCATAAAGCTCTTTACCTTGGAATAAAGATGCTCAGCTTCAAAAGAACACATTCATAAGCATTGATTTAGTTGTCCTTGAGAGTACCTGAGAGATTAATATATTTATCCCCATTTAGAGAAGAAGAAACCAAAGCTCGGGGACAATAAGGAATAAGTTAAATCTAGTACAACTGTTAAAAGGCTAATTGTCAAAGCCCATGTTCCACCATACCTTGTCACTATGTGATTTGACTTTTGTGACATGAAGCTGTTTACACTTTCCTATACAATATCTCACCTGATAGAACAACCCAGCATAAAGGCACATGGTACCTTTACAGAACAAACACTTGTGCAACAATAAGTAACTCTTTTTTAAATTGAACTTGTATCTAAGAAACATGCATAAGACCTACATGTTGAAAACTACGAATGTTGACAAAAAATCAAAATTAAGTGGAGAGAACATTGTGTTTACAGATTGAACAACTCAGCATAGTAAAGATGCTGATTCTTCCCAAAATGTAGGCAGTTTTAATGTGATGCCCATCAAAATCTAGCAAGAGTTTTATAGATATAAAGAGTAGTCTAAAATGTATGGTAAACCTAAGAAACTATAATGGCAAACAATTTTGAAAAACAAAAAAAAAATGAAAGGAATTAGCCTAGCCAATTCAAAACTTATTTTATAGCTGCAGTAATTAAGAACATGGAATTGGTAAAGGGACAGACACAAAGATCAATGTAACCAAATGCAAAACCTAGAAATACATTTCCTCAACTGATTTTGATAAAGCTGCAAAACCAGCTCAATAGAGAAAAGATAACTTTTTCCAGAAATAATGCTGGACCAATTGGACATCCATGGGGGGGGAGGGTAGAAAAGAGACGAAGAAAGATGAAGAGGAGGAGGAGGAGAAGAAGAAGTGGGGAGAGGGAGGACAATGAGGACTACAAAGACAATGAGAACCACAAAAGGAAGATAATGAGGAAGAATGCAACAATAAAAGACATGAAGAAATATTTTCCAAAGAAAATATAGAGGTAGCAAGTAAACACTTTACCATATATTCAACACTGTTAGCAATTAGGGAAGTAAAAATTTAAAAACCACAATGAGATAACACTATACATATATTAGAATGGCTAAAATAAAAATACTAACACCATCAGATGCTAGCAAGAATATGGTGCAACTGGATCACTAATGGAAATATAAAAATGGTACAGTCACTGAGAAAACTGTTTGACAGTTTCATAAAATACAAAACATGAAACCACCGTACAACACAGAAATAGCACTTCTGGGTTTACCACAGAGAAATGAAGACATGTTCACACACAAAAAAAGCTGAACACGAATGTTTATGGCATGTTCATTTATAACAGCCCAAAACTGGCAACAATCAAATGTTCTTCATTGGCTAAACTGTGGTGACTCACACAATGGAATACTATTTAGCAAGAAAAAGTAGTGACTCATAACATGCTGGATGAGTCTTCAGAGCACTGTGCTAAATGAACAAAGTAAATCTTGAGCAGTTTCATATTGCATTATTCCACCATAAAATTTTATTTGCATAAATTAATTGTATAAATTATTTTCATTGTGATATTTACATATACACATATAATATACTTGGTTCAAATTCACCCCAATGGTATTACTCTTTCTTAACTCCTCTTCTGTCCTCCCCCTCCTCTATAGCAGTCTTGGCAGGTTTCATTATGCTACTTTAGACATATATATATATAGTACCTTTATCATATTCACCCCTTCACCTTCTTCTCCCCCACCATTATTTCTCTCCTGCTCCCCTAAAACATCCCCATTTTAAAATCATGTCATCATCCTTCGGATGCCAGAATTATAAAAACAGACAACAGACTAGTGGTGGCTAAGGATTATGCAGGATGGGAGTAGAAAGGTAGTGGGTGTGGCTATATGAGGAATCCTTGTGGCTATGGTCTATTCTGCATCTTGAACACATCAATGACAATCTGTTGGTTGTGCTATTGTACAGTAATTTTGTAGGACATTACCATTGGGGGAAGGTAAGTAAATTATACACAGGATTTTACCTATTAATTTTTCACAATGCCTGTAAATCTAGAATTATCTCAAGATAAATATACGTGAAATATATCTCAAAAAATATAACTAAGAAAACATCTTAAAAAAAACAGGGTTGTATTCATTAGGGTATCAAAGACTAAGTTTCTTCCAATGATATATCACTTCCTATCACCTCATTTACATTGATTTAACTTCATCCAATTGAACATCTGAAGAAGTAGCCACACTCTGGATACCTAACTGTTCCAGAATGCCACAGACTTATACTTGCTATTTCTTGTGTCCATACCGCACCTTCATTCATTGTTCTTCCCGCAAACTTCACCTTGTGATTTGACATAGCTCATCTACACACACACACCAAGCCCAGAGAATCATGTGCTCCTTTAGGCCCCGACTCTTCCCTTGTTATACTTCTAGCTGGCCCATTGTCTTTTGATATCTTGAAAGTATTTTTCTGTTCTGCTACACTGGTAATTTGTTACTTATCCCATGAATGGTTTTAGGCATGAACTACTGCAATGTATTAAAGAGATGATGGATTTGCTCTGCACACTGTCTAAATCCTCCTTATCAACAGAGACCCACATTCCTCCTCCCCACTCCACTGCTGGGAGTATTGGCTGCTGGTGTTTCACAACTGAATCCTTCTCCATCATTCAGGCAGAAGTAAGGATCATACCCCACATTACACTCCTTTCTCAGGAACATCAGAAGATGTAGGGATAGAAAGACCCTGTTGCTACCTAGATTTGTGACAATTCTAAGAGACACCCCAACTCCAAAACTCCCTATGCTATCATCTGAGACCTCTTTTGCAAGTGTTCCAGCTCCCTTTGACCAATTCTGCTTCACTCCCTCCCCATCCAGTATTCCAAAAAGTTCTTCTCAATACATTCCCTACACATAAATCTATTTATCTCAGAGTATTTTCCTGAGAACCCAAGCTAAAAACAGTTACTGCTAGATCTCTTTTAAAAGCAGATTTTCAAATGAGATTTTGAAGCTGGATCACCTGTCAGCTGGTTGACAATAGGGACTCCATTATAAGTAGTAGATGAAGTGGGAATTTTCCTCCATATAATGTATCTGCAATTATTGCAGTTTTCACTGGTGGAGAACTAAGATGGAATACTGGTAAATGAACTAGCAGGGGCAATATCTCAAGTGTTGCAGATGTTCAGCAAAAGCAATAATTTCAAGGACTGTAGAAATGGATGGCTTTTGCTGGGGGATTGCTGCACTGGAAAAATACAATGAAAGATTGAGGATGATCAATCATAAATGTACAAAAGACAAAAAAGTACAAAAGATAGATTGCCTCATTGGCAATATATAAGAATATTCTCCATATTCTGCAGCCAAAAGACAGAAAAAAGCTAAGACTCAAACTTGGGATTTAGGTAGCAGTAATAGACTTCCAGAGAAGGAAGTCTCAACTTAGACAAATCTGCCTCAAGATCTCTGATTAGAAAGGACTGGGGGCTTTGATATGTAGGCAGAAATCTTGGTGTCAGTGCACTCAGAAGTTGTAAATTTCCTGACTCCTCTGGGCTTGAAAAAGAAATATATACTTCAATGTTGCATATAATTTCTCCTCCCCTTGCTTAAAAATGATGCTGTTTAGTGCAGCACTAATTAATTATGCTGTTAGCTTATATAGAAATAAAAATTTCAAAATGAAGCAAAAGGTACAGATTCTTTGACACAACAATTCCATTTGTGGAGATATAACTCTAAAGGTATCTTACAAATATCCATAGCCATTTATTGCATGCAAAGATGCATGTAGGAAGATGTTCATTGTAGCATGGTTTGCATTAGCCATGGGGAAAAAGAATAAGACAACTAAAATCTAGGGAACTATATAAAAAAAGAATATTGTATTCATGTAAGGGAAAGTTATCCAGCCAGCCCTTTAAAACAGTAAGTTAGATCACTGATTGTGTTAATAGCTCCAACATGCAGTGTTAGCTGAAAGAGAAATGAGAGAGAGAGAAGAGAGACCGAAAATATAGAACTATGTACTTTGTTTCAGGTTATAGGTACATGTTTTCACATAAATTTACATAGAGAGTTTCCAGATGAATACAAAACAAACTGTTAGTGCTGAACTCTTCTGGGGGAAGGAGCATTTCTCCAATGGGAAGTAGAATCATATTTTAACATTGATAATTTTGTAAAATTTATAATGTTTAAGTCTGTTAATTTATTTGATTCTTTTTTTTGTTATTATTCACTTATTCACATATGCATACATTGTTTGGGTCATTTCTCCCCCACCCCCGGCCCCCACCCTTTCCCCATTTCCCTCCTCGCTTCCAGGCAGTACCTGTTCTGCCCTTATCTCTAATTTTGTTGAAGAGAAGACATAAGCATAATAAGGAAGACAAAGCGTTTTTGCTTGTTGAGATAAGGATAGCTATACAGAGAGATTCCTAGTATTGTTTTCATGTACAAATGTGTTACAACCCAAGTTGATTCATCTCTAACTGATCTTTACACTGGTTCCTGATCCCCTTCTCATGTTGACCTCTGTCACTTTAAGGTTTCTGTATTAGTTCCTCTGGAATGGGGACATATTTGATTCTTTTTAAATATAACCTTTTTTGGTTATATATTTTAAAAAGGAAAACCAAGAAATGTGAACTATTTTTAAATTATACAATTGAATTTTGAATAACATCAGAAAATAATTCTCATGACTGAATAAGGTGAACAAGGCAGAGCAAACTGACCCTGAAATTCAAACTCATCACAAGAGATCAAGTAATCAGCAGTCACTAGCCTTGACAGATGAACATTGTCAAGGAGCGTTGGTCCTCAGCTGATCACTAGGAATAACAAAATAAAATAATAGAATGTTTGGCCATGTCCCTGTGACATTCAAGCATATTCTGAAAACAAAAGCAGTCAGGCAAAAAGATATAGTTACTACTCCCTGCCTACATGATACACTCTCAATATCAAAGCATAGCATGAGCTATTCACTGGTTTTTAAAGTGCCATGTGGTTATCTAGAATAGCAAAATAGTCTTTATGTTCAAACAGAGAGAGGGACACTGACAGTCATGAAGAATTCCAAATAGGGTGACACTGAGCAAATAATGGCACTTCCTTCAGGTACTTGATTATAGTAAAGATGGAATCTTAAAGGGCTACTATTTCCCAGAACCAACTGAATTTCCCTGTGCCATGTTTACTGCTGAAGTCCCCAAAAAGGATCAGCACAGTGAAGAAGAAATGTCAACAAATTTGGTGTCAGAAGAGCTATCTATGTTCAAGCTTCAGGTGCACTAAACAGCATTTGACTAAGTCACTTAAACTTTAGATCTTCATTTTTTTTAATTTACCAAAAACAAAACTAAAGGAGGAGTATGAAATTTCACAGTAATTAAGGTATTAACTAGAAGGAAACAGTGCCCAATATTCATGTCCACCTAAAAAATGAAATATCTGGAGAAATGACCCAAATAATGTATGCACATGTAAATAAATAAACAAAAAAAATGAAATATCACAAACCTAGACACACACTGAACCAATGTGCACACATACACACACACACATACTTTCAACAAAACTTTAGAAAGTTCTTAGACCTGTAAAACTTATTAGTGGACTCTTAAGAAGAATTTCTGTCTGATGTCATGTAATCCATCATGGAAAATGAGATGTCAGTATTTGATCAGAATAATATATTAACCCACACCACAGTCACACATAGCAAATGGCACTTTATAAACTTAATATTTCTTACCCCCAATGGATAAATGATCACCTCATGTTAGATACCCACATAACAGCTTCTATCTGCTCTTTAGAAATCTCCTTTACATACATTGGCAAATGGGTAATAAAGGTAGAGACTAGGTTTGAACTGGTCAGTCATCTTTAAGAATTTCTTTTCACTGCATCACTTGGACAAGTAGATACCTGCACATCTAAAGGCTGATCAGTTTCCCAGCACTTCTCAGATGTTTGCACATAGACCCAAGAATCCTAACCGTGTAGTAGTTAATAACTAATTAATTAATGTGTTGATTCTCTTTTGAATCAAACTACTGAAACAGGAATGCCTATCCTAACAAATGAAAAATAATGAGAGAACTTTATTTAAATATCTGTGTTATGGGAATTAGTGCTCTGACCATGTTTGTACGCAATATACCTATCAGTCACAGGATAATTGTTAGTGATACCATTATGTTTGTTTTCTTTTTAATTCTTCCAGATGAAATTAAATTTCACAGCATAGCATCTCCTATTACAACCTTTTACACTTTTTTACATCTCTGACTTGATTTTTCCCTTGAATTTTACTATGTGGTACTGATGCTCATCTGTTTCAATTTTAAAGAAAAAGCAAATCATGATACCTCTTCCAAGGGTTAATTTATCATGGTACCATAGTTTTCTTCACACAAGGACCTGTTTCCAATGCCCTCTCTCCACCTGGCCTGGCCCTACAAGCACTTAGCTATCTGTCAAACTCCTACCTAATCTAATTGAACCTCAATGCAAAATCTCATAAGAGTCCCTCTTTTGTAGCCCCTACATATAATAAAAATAACTCCTTTTGTAATGTATGGAGGAAATGATTTTAACTACTCATAAATGATGCACATGGGCAGGGAGAGAAAGATAAAGAACAAGTTTTATTTCATACACATCAAAAGCAGCTATGGAATTTGAGCCCCATCACAGCCCTGAGGCTACTGGTCTGCCCAGGGGATGTTACAGGTGACATAGCCTTCTCTTCACTGACAGAGAGCTCTGCAGCCCCATCATGTTCACGTTCTTCTTTCTCTCCACTAAGAAGAGGATGAAGGCTGTCTCCCACAACTCAACTGTATTTATCATGGGCAGGAGAGAGATTAAAGAGAGGATTCTCTTGTAGCAGTACTTGTCTATTCTGGCTCACAAAGAGAGGATCATACTGCCCTTCCATCAAGAAGAAGTCCTGTGTTACCCGAGCCCTTTTCTCCCTTTTATCTCCAGAAAGTAAGAAAGAAACAAGGTGCCTGGAGTGCAATGGATTAACCAGAAGACTACCGAATCCAAAAGCAGCCAAAACACATCATTCACTCGTGGTTGATTTTCTCTCCCCATCACATTTGCACAGGTTGCATATGGTCCATGAGGCCCTGCTTCACACACTATACATCTGCATTATTGTGCTGCACTTCTAAGCCATCCTTTAGGACCAACTCAAGAATCCTCTCCTTGTGGGACAAGTCCCCACACACCCTTCTCTTTTTCTGAGCTTGCCCTTTGAACTTCCTTCCTATCCTATTCCTGCCATAATTATAGCCTTTGCCACATTTATATAGAAATTTTGTCAGTTTCTTCCAATAGACTGTGAGATTGGTTCTAAGTCTCAATCTCAGATATTAGATAAATTTAACTGAATAATACTATGTGCCAGGCATCATGCTAAATTCTTTAGATAGATAATTTTATTGGCTTCTGCCACCAAACACAGAACTACCCGCAATTTAACAAGATAAAACTATTTAGTTTGGGGCAAACCAAATGATTTTCTCAAGTTCAAACAAATAGTCAGGAATTGAGCTCAAGCAGCTTATACCCAGTCCACATGTTTAACCACTATACTGTGACTCAACCCTTCAAGATACGGAATTGTGAAGGATAAAGAGCAGTCTGTGGGTTGGGCAATGGAGAATGGCGTTCTGTACTTAACGACCAGCTGACGTAAAGACTCGGAAGTACAAAATAAGATGGTAGTGAGTAGGTGGAAGAGAAAACATGGTTGTGAGTCAGAGAACTAGGTGAGAACAAAACCTCCAAAGAATTGTGCTAAAATAAAAGATTTGGAACTTGGACTTTATCCTTTAGCCAGAGGAATCATTAGAAGGTTTTAAGAAGAAATGGGGAAAGATTATATTAGATTTTTAAAGGACATTTTTGTTGGCAGTGTGAAGAATGATTTAACAATAGAGTTGAAACTTTGGACTGAGCAATGAAATTGAATGACTATTAAAATGGTACTGGTCATTGTACCAAGTTTTGGAGTGAGAGGCAGAATGCAAAAATGGAAGAATATAAAATAGAAGACTAATAATCCCTAACTCCAAGACATCTACCCAGTGGCAATGCAAAAAGACATATACAATGACCATAAAAAAATCATGATTATTATCCATTAAGTAAAGACTTAATGAAAAAAGGCAGAGAGCACACAAAGAAGGAAATGGTTACAATCCATTCCTGAGTTCTACCAATATTCTACAGGAAGGTAAAAGTGAGAAGAACTAGGCACAATGACAAAAATCTGAAGAATGGGTGAGATGAGTGGCATATTGACAGGAGAAACACATGGCATCACACCTCAGTCCATGCCCACAGCAGACATTGGAAGCTGATAGTGACATTTTTCTGTGGATTCCAGTTGAGAGATCAGACACCTTCTCAACAAAGGGTCTCAAATAGCCAAGGCCAGTTGATTGGATTGGCTTCCAAGTTAAACCTATTTTTCTCCTCAAAGGGCTGGGACTTGAACAAGCAGTTGTACTGAAGGATGGCTACAGTGGAAGGAGTAAAAACACTGGTTTCCTCTCTTCAGTTTATCCTGCATTGTTATAGACAGTGACAAATTTTAAAGTGGTTGGGAAAAACCTCTAAAACAGGGATTAGGAATATGAATATCCTTTTCTTTCCCAGGCAGGATAGTCAAGCAGATGTCCATATATGACTTGGTCACCTAAAGTGACCTGATACTATGAATTGAGCCCAAGGCTTCACAAGCTGTAAATCTATATAATCATCTGAGGACAATTATGTATGAGGAAAAACCAGCTAAAAGATCTTGTCATTAAAGAGTGTTAATGAGGTTCTCATGACTTCTATGAGTATAATATGCAGGCTACATTGGTAATGTACTTCCCCTGGATGCTACCTCCTCCAGAAACCTCCAGAAACATCCTGCCATTGTGAGTGTCAGAGAAGGGAAAGAAATTCATTTTAACCCCACCAGGAACACTATTCTGCCAGAAACACGATCACGTTGGCAGTAGCATCCCTATTTAACAGCAGACAGAAACTTTCTCAGAAATGTCCAGCTTTGCAACAAGACCAGGATGTGAATTTAGCTCTGTCCTGTTCAAGATGTGCTCCAACCACATTGAACTCCTTCAGCAGCTAGAGTTGTATCTTAACAGTGTCTGTCAGGGAGGCCTGTCTGGGGCATAGGGCAGAGGAAATAAGATCAGCAGAACAATTTCCTATTGAACAGGGAAATTTCAAGATTCAGCCCTTAGGCCAAGTGCCAGTGACTCACACCTATTATCATAGCTACTCAGTAGACAGAGATCAAGAGGATCATGTTTCGAAGCCAACCCTGGGCAAATAGTTCCCAACACCCTATCTCAAAAATACCTAACACAAAACAAGGGTTAGCAGAATGGCTCAAATGGTAGAGTACATGCCTAGCAAGCAAGAGGCCCTGAGTTCAAACTCCCATACCAACAACAACAACAAAAAAAATCAGTTCTGGAAAACAAGTCCTTGATAGTCTCCAGGACCACAGAAGGCCAAAGTACTCTTTATCAACAATACCTTTCACTTTCATCCAGAAGACTCATATTCTGATTTGTTGTGCTTCTGACCAGTAGAGTCTAACTTCAGCTATATCTTGGATTTTAAATTCTTTACTCCCTTTCTCCCTAGTCCTTCTGCCTAACAAAAGACTGCATACAGCACACACACACACACTCATGAACCAGGCTGATATTTTTCAACCATCCTCAGGTTAATTATCACCCGCATCCGAATCCCCAGCTTTCCAGACTCTCTCCCTAAATGAGTCTCATCCAGTAGGCCAAAAAGACCTCAAGAATCTGTGCTATTAAGTTCCCAGATTAGGACTCTGATGTCTCTTAAACAATTTTCTCAATGGAGAGAATGATCCAAACCGGGCTACATGCATATTTGGAAATGTCACAATGAACCCCTTATACAACAATTAAAAGGTAATAAAAACATTTTTTAAAAATGTTCTCAACTTTGGCTGCAACCACAAAAATTCCAACATAACTAGCATCAATATTTTTAAGTAGACATCTGGATTGGAGAGCCTGCATTGACATTTGAGTTTCATTCTTAGCCATCCATGGTTCTCAGATCCTATCCAGTCTGAATAATTATACATGACAATATTCAAAAGAATCCAAACAAATGAACTTAAAATAGCCAAGTTGCCAGGCATCCAGGTGGTCAATTAGGACAATAAACCAAAGGAAGGCAGAGCCACACAACCAGAAATGCATGGAGAGAGGCAAGAGTGTTCCCAGAAGGAAGGAGTGTCAAATATACAAAAAAGGAACAACCAGAAAACTGTTATTATAGCTTGAGGTAAGGAGATAACTTTGAAAACTTGTTTTATAAAAAAAAAAAACTATTATATTTATAGATCTTGTGTTCTTGAAGATCATAAACCACCTAAAAAATGTTTATTCTGCAGAAGTATTTTTTTTCTTTTATTATTCATATGTGCATACAAGGCTTGGGTCATTTCTCCCCTTGCCCCCACCCCCTCCCTTATCACCCACTCCCCCCCCTCCCTCTCCCCCCACCCCCTCAATACCCAGCAGAAACTATTTCTGCAGAAGTATTTTAATAAAATCTTGTCATTGGTTCAAAAGAGAAGTGAGAAGTTGTCTGGGAGCAACTGAGAAAAGACCCAGGAACTGGATCTGGTATTTTACTGAGATCATCTCATGGAAGCTTCAAAATCACTATCAGACAAGACAGGGAAACTATACCCAAGAAGGTTGGGTACTTTCCCAAGAATCCTGAACTACCAAGTGGAAGAACAACTCTTGTGCACCAAGCCCATTCCATAATGAAACACAATTTTTTTTCATACTATAAATTGCATTTCCACAACATGGTCCCTTACATAATCTTATTTTTCATTCCAAAATCCAAGGAAGAAAATACAGCAGATACCATTATAGCAATTTGATAAGACTCCCTACCAGTATCATTGTGGGCCCAGCCACCAGGAGAGGAAGACTTCAAAGCATCCACAAGGAATTCCTGGCACCACTGAACAGCACAGCAGCCACTCAGCAGAGGAAAGCAATATTCCTGGCTCCTCCTGTTTTTTAGTAGTAACTCTTAGAAGATATAACAGCTTCCCTTACTCCTCACTCACCTACCATGGAATCTTTCTGATGAACTCAAGATGATCCCACCCCCAGGCTATTTTCATCCCTAAGTGCACAAGACCCTCACAACTGACAGTGTTTGAATTGCCCCACTGAACTCAAACTAACTTGATGGACTTTATATAACAGTACTTGGTGCCAATCTTTTTCTCACAAGCATCAAGGAAGAAATATTGGGAAATGAAAATAATGCAATTCTTGAAATCAAAATATATGGTGGTTTAAATTCTGTTTAGTATACTTTCTAGCATGTAGTAGCGTAAATGTGTGAAGTTCTTTCCTTTCTTCATCTGGAAGTTCAATTTAAGTGTAATATAGTGGAAGGACAGTTGAGCTACAAGCCAGCAAATTTTATTCCAGTTCTCCCTCTACAGCTAGTTTACTCTGTGACCTTGTAAAGGTGATATAGGCTCAAAGTTCCTTGCTTTTCTCATTCTTCAAATGAGAATAATAATGCCAGTCTAGCCTATCCAGGGATTAAATAAATGAGTGTTCATGAATTCATTGTGAAAAGTATAAAGAGCTACGCAAATATTAGTGGTCACATTGGGCCATACCTCTCATCAATAATTTCTGGGCCAGCCTTTGGACAGCATGAATGCTGGTAGAAAGAAATGCAAAGTGGCTGTTTCACTTTACAAGGTCATTGCTGAACTATAGGCATCAACAAACCTGAAGAACATGGAGGTCAAATACCAGGGAAATCCTTCATGCAACAGAAGATTTTTGTCAGCATAACTGAGCAGAATTCCCAGCCACAGACGTTCCCTAAAAGCATGATTAACTCTCTGATCAACATTTCAAAGCAATTTAGAAAAGTCATTGTAAACCATAGAGTCCTAGAATAGTAGAGATGGAAAAGAATCTCAGAAGTCATAAGCCCAAATGCTTCAGTTGAGGAAACTGAGGATCAGATCCATGCAGGTTAACTTCAAATCCACATTTCTTTCTACTATACCAAGTGTTTCATTGCCATATAAATAGAGTGAAAGATTCTCAAAATCCCAGTCCAACTTGCTTAAGTAGATTTGTTCCTTCACAGAGCCCCTCAATCTAGACCTGGAAGTGGTGGTACCTCCATAGGATTTGGAAATTGGAAAGAAAAGCGGACAGGACATGGAAGCTCCATAGAAAGGATAATTTATAAAATTAGTATAGCATTTGAGGTACTTCAGATGAAACTCACCACAGAAATGCCCTTCTTTTCATGAAATAACTAAAAGGAATAGAGTGTTTCACACTGTATTATATCTTGCAAGGTCTCCATTAAATTTCAAAGCTTCCCTGTTTAGTTAAAAGAGTTTGGGTTTTTCTGAAATGACTAACCCCAGGGTTTTAACTTTCCTGTGATACTTTTAATGTAACCATGTAATTTTTTTCCCCTCTGGGCTGGAAATAATAATTTTGTCATGGAAGAGGTATCTCAAGAATAAGGGAGCCCATGAAGTACAAGCATAGACTCAGCAGGCAGACGGAAGTTTTTTTCTTTATTGGCTGGAGCACACCACCATCATATTAGGATGCTAAAAAGATTATGTTCACGCCAACAAATGTAGCCCACAAAGAGCATGCCTATAAACACGTGTGAAAACAACTAGTATAAGCTTGGAGCTGGAACCCCCATCTTCCTACCTACAAAGTACACACTTGAAGCACTGCCTGACCAGCCTCAGGCCAAATGAATAATTGGGAAGATTGTCATAAGCTTTCATAAATGAGATGCCCTTTGATGTCTTCTGTTATAATTTGAACCATGTTCCACAAAAAGATATGCTGAAATCCTACCCCAGATGCCTTATAACGTGACCTTCTTTGGAGGAAGGTCATTGCTGATGCAATTAGTTAAGATGAGGTTAAACTGAATTAAGGGTGAGACCTTAATCTCATATGCCCAGTATCCTAATTAGAAGAGACACAGAGACAGATATTCACAAGGAGAATGCCATGTGACAACTGAGGCAGAAATTGGAATGACGTAGCTGCAAGCTAAGGAATGCTGAGGATGGCTGGAAACACTCTAAGCTAAGAAAAAATCATGATTGTCTTGGACAGCCCTCAGAGAGAAAGTGAGGATTGTACTTCGATTTGTGGCTGCTAGCCTCCAGAAGTGCAAAAGAATGCTATGTATTGTTTTAAGCCACCCAGTCTATGGTACTTTGCTACAGGAAGCCTAGGAAAATAATACACCCTCCAATTTCAAACAGGACAAAAACTTAGGACCAGGAAAAGGTGCAAAATAATTCAGCCAGAGGGTTCCAAGCCTCCCTCCCCTGGCAGGCTGGGCACTCACACGCAGTTTTGAGAAATCGTCACTCCTGTCACATGGCTCTGAAGAGAGAAAGAAGCAGGAAGGCCACCTTTACTGCTGACATAGCATCATAAAAATAATTAGCAAATGGTCCCAAGGTGCTTCCAGAAGGTGATTCAGGCCCGCAGCTGTTCTGTCTGAAAGAGCAGCACAGAGCGGCCAGCCTGGCTGCTAATGCACCACTTTCAGAGGAAACGACTATGTTTATGAGCAGATATTACTCCAAATTGTTCTCCACAGCAAAGAACTTCTTTCCTGCACCTGGTACATCCATATTTGGCTCACAAAGAACAGCCTCAGGTGCGGAGTGAAGGTCGCATCTGTCTGAGTAAGTGGATGTGACAGCTCCAGTCCAGTTCCAAAGCCCAAGGGTAGCCAGTTTGCCTGCCTGGAAAGACTGTTGTCCAGGAAGTTTGGCGTGCAGCTCCACACCCTTAACGTCACTCACTGTAGAGTCTCACAAGCCAATAACCACTGAGAATGTGGAAAGTGAAGGATTTTCTCTAAATATATCTACCAAGATGCTTTCAGACTTGATCTGCTCCTCATGAAGTTCTACAATTCAAACTTCTTGCTCTTTCATTTAAACGCAAGTTTGCTTAGTTTATATAGATTATATGTGAGGGATCATCCTACGACTGTCACTTTAATTTTCACTTTCTATGATTCATCAAAAACATAAAATGCTAACTGGGCATGGTGGTTCACACCTATAATCCTAGCACTGGGAGACAGAGACAGGGGTGTTGTGAATTCAAGGCCACCCTAGACTACATAGTGAGTTCAAGGCCAACCTGAACTACATAGTGAAACCGTGTTTCAAAAAAATAAAATAAAATAAATCCATAAACATTGACCTTGAATGTAGGAACAAAGCAAAAGAAAGAGGGTAACTGATGGCCCTCACTACCATTTATGGTCTGCTTCATCCTTCTAGGTACCATAGTAAACTCTTTGGATGTATTGTGTCTTTCAATCCTTGCTCAAGCTTGTAAATTACAGCCCATTATTATTGCTAAATTGAAAAAATTTGAGGCTTGAATGATGTATATAGATTATCCATCCAAAATCCAATTGCAAGTCAGGGCAAAGGTGAGATTCAAGCAGAGGTCTGTTTACCATCACTCTGCACTCTTACTGACTGTGCTATCTATGGTATCTCCCGTTTGAAATAGGAAAAAAATTCCAAAAACTAGGTCCAGTTTGTGATTCCCATACTGTGGGCGAATCCTTGTAGACCTGAGGGGCATCTCTACCATTCCCAGAGCAGATAAGGTTCTATAAAAGGTAAAGAGTCATGTTTCAATAAGAAACAAGTTTCTCTTTAACCCTCTCTGGCTATGGTTGGCATATGCCCAGGCACTATTTCTGGTTTAAGATGATGATGATATAGCTCTGTGACTACAGTTAATGATAATGCACTGTGTATGTGAAAATTGTTGAGAGTAAATCTTAAATGTTCTCATCACCAAAAAATAATACCTGTGAGGTAATGGATCTACTCATTAGCTTGATTGTGGTAATCATTTTATAATATATACATGTATCAAAGCATCACATTGTACATGATAAAATATGCAATTTTTATTTGTCAATTATACCTCAATAAAGCTGGGGGAAAAAAGAAGGAAGGGAGGGAGAAAGGGAGGGATGGAGGAAGAAAATGAAAGGCAGGGAGATAAGGATGGAAGCAGAACAAGTAAGAGAGAAAGGGTGACAGAAAGAGAGAGAGAGAGATGAGCAAAACCAATGGGGAAAGTGATAACACAAGTCAGGCAGCATAAGTAAGCCACTGGTTTTTAATATGAGGTGGCAGGAAGGGGAGGAAGGACTGAATGAAGTGGAGGGAGGGGAAAAGGGCAAAGGAAGTCATGAGAAACAATAGTAATTAAAGCAATGCAATCAGTACAGAACCATCCTTTTTCTCCCTTATGAGTGTCTATGATACACAAGGAAAAAAATCAATTGAGAGTTTTGAACAAAAAGCAACACATTTAGGACTGTTAGATGGTGATCTTCCCCTCCCCTTTAGAACATATAAAATGGCTCATTCCCCTGCTTTAAAATTCAAGACAGGACTGTTAGGGATTGGGAAAAGGGTGGTAGGGGAAAGCTAGAGAGGAGAGAAGGGAGGATGGCCATGATCGATGCATAATACTAGCATGTATGGAAATGTCACCATGACATTTATACAGTTTCATTTATACAATTCATATGTGTTAAAAGAAAGAAAGAAAGAAAATTGAAAAACAGGAATTTTCTTAAGTAAGTACTACAAATGACAAAACAAATTATGAAACAACCATGGATTGGAATAGTGTGCCTATATTAAGAAATTGCATTTTCGAGAATATTTAATGCCATGGGATAATGCTATAAGAGAAAACAAGATTCAAATGTGGCACTGTAAGGAAACCCAATTTCATTAAAATAAGTGTAATTTCTATTCATTTGAATGGAAAGGAAATATACTCAAATTGTTGATAATGGTTAAAGAAATAGTAGGTGACTTGTATTTTTTTCTTTAAAATTTCTTTATTTTTAAACATTTTATAAAACTCAAGTAATATTTTATAGTATGAAAAAATAATCCATATTTTTAAATAACTTTTGGCAAACAGTAAATAAGAATATGATGAGGGAGGGTCCTGGGAGTGTAGCTTAGTGGTAGAGTACATGCTGGGTTTAGTCCCCTGCACCAACAAAATCACAAGAGACAATTCCCATGCTGACTGTACTTCAACTCTCTCCCCCAGCTTATACCACACTTTCCTCATCTGTAAAATCCAGTGGTGCTCTTTGTATTTATGGTATAGCACTTCCATTACACACTGTGGCCAAATAGTGAATCTAAATTGGAGGAAGATGTATAGATGAAATCAAAAAGGAAAAGAACTAGGAAGAAGTACAACAGAGAAGAGAAAAAAATGGGAGAAAGGGAAAGCTAATCAAGAGAGGAGTCAGACAAGCAGCTGTGAACTCAGAAGATTTTTCCAGATGAATGTTGATTTTAAGTGACTGTCCAGAGTTTTCAGGGCCCTGTGTCCTTTGATTATTCTTCAGCTTTAATAACTAAACCTCTAAACACCTCACACAGTGGTTTCCCCACACAAGTCCACCAGTATGGACATAATCATCTATGCTAAAGTAGGATGACCTAAGAATGTGATGAAATCAAACTGAAATCCAGATCTAGTGTCCCAGGACAGAAATGACTCAACCTTGAAATAAAGCAATTATTTGTGTTACCTTCCCACTTCACCTTTAAGCTTGGTTTATGTGGAAAATAATTCAGTTAAAGATGGTACTGATTAACCCTATTCTACCAAATACTCCCAGGTCCTTTCTCTCCAGACCCCAAACACTGGGAACTTGCGATCAAACTTTCCTCCTGCCTGAGTGGACAACTACCAGAACCACAATGTTTTCAGAGGCACAATGTGGGAAACATCAATTTTCAGTCTAATAGTTATATTGGGATCTTCATTTCCAGTTCTTTGAAATACAGAATACACTAAATACTATCTTAGCTCTTAGAATATCGTAACATTTCAAACCTACAGTACCTCATGGAAAACCAGAGACAATCATAATCAGGAAGCAAGGTGTGGGAGATCTTTTGATAGAAGCCCCAGAATGGCTGTACTAATGTGCTATCAAAGAATATTTTCAGTTCCTTACTTGTAGAGATCACTTTAGAGTCTATAATCATTCATAGCCTAAGAGTAGATAAAACAGCACTGAATTTCTAAATTTACAGGGACGCAGCTCTTAGTATTACAACCATGGAATCTTAAGGGTGAATTCCATCCTAATAAGATTTTGCTTATTTCTGTGAGAAGCACTGAGTTAAATGGAATAAAGTTTGCTTTTGAGCCAGACTTGCCTGGGTTCAAATTCTGCCTCTGGTATATATTGGTCACTTAGTCACTTTATCCCTCATTTTTCTCATCTGTTAACTGGGGGATGATGGTATGACATAAAGATATTATAAAGTTCAAGGACTAAGTTCTTTAACTAGCCCCTGGAAAGTTCTTGGTAATTATCTTAAAGAAATGAAGGTATTACCAACCCCATTTGATTATAGACATTTTACAACTGAATGTTGTGTCTCCCTAAACTCGTAGGTTGGAATCTCTAGGTAGTGGATGTTAATTGGTCACTTGGGAAGTGGCAAGTAGAGGAATAATATTTTTTCTTCTTCTTTGCTTTGTTATTACTTTTATGATTTTTTGAGGTATTGATATCAATCAGATGCACGGATCCTTGGTGTTCAGTTTTATGAGTTTTGACAATTGTATAGCCTTATATAACTACCACCCAGAATAAGACAGAACATTTTTTCATCCATTCATAGGTTCCTTTGCTGATGGAACATTTTTTTCATGGTGAAAAACTAAAAAAACAAAAATTATCTATCAGTTTGCTTTATGTGGATGGAAGCAGATTTCTACATGGTTTTAAGCTGCTCTCCTGCAAGGGCCTACTCCAACTCCAGCTATAAGCTCAAACAATGCCTTGTAATTTTCTGTCTAAAATACTGAAAACTCCATTCCATTTCTAGCTGTCTCTCTACTATTGAGTTTTATCTCCCCAGGCTTCGTTGACCTTCTAAAAGTTTTATATTTCTTATGTCCTTGTTCCTGCACTTTTCTTATTTATTGAAGTACCTGTTTTTCAGAATAGACTGTGGAGGTTCTTTTACAACATTGCACAGAAATTATATATATTGGCACCTTGTGGGAGGCCCATAAACTCAGGAGATTGTGGTTGGCCAATGCTTTGGACTTGCTGTAATATTTTTTTGTGTCTTGTTCCCAAAAATGTTGGAGTCTATAACTAAAATTCATGCTTCTCAACCTGTGGGATATGTAGTGTTTTCCATGTAACCTTTCCATACTACTCCAAATTTGCATCAAATTCATTAACCCAGAGAAAGGAAAAGTGTTTGTTAGAAATGTTTTTAAATTAAGGTATAATTTATGCATGACAAATTTCATGAATTTAAATGCATAGGTTGATGAACAGAAACAAGCTTATATATCCATATCTCCACCATTCCAATCAAGACAGACCGGGAGATTCAAAATCGCAGCTAGGGTGGGGAAGCAGAAAAATCCTAAGCTCCGTGACGCCAGAAACCTCCTTGAGATATCAGAACTACACTTGGGTAATTTCAATTGTTTCTAAACAAAGTAATAACCACCATCACACTAGGCACAGATAAAATTCAAAGACTGACCCTTAAATCTGCCTTTAATTGCACTAACCACCAACAAAATCCCATGCAGCACATCTAGCAAAGCATGTCCAGCCCTGGGAACAAAAGCTCCTGGCCATTTCTCTTTTTTTCTTCTTCTTTTTCTCTCTTTCTTTTTTTCTCCCAAGAAGCAGAAGACAGAGCAGCAATCAGAATTAAACTCTGACATCCTGGACCCTGACCCATGGAAAGCCTCCCTATGCCATGCCACACTGAACAAAAGAAGACCCATTTCTCCCTGCCACCTGACTCTGAAGCTGCTTGCATGAAACTGCAGAATGAATAGGGGACCATCACACATCATACACTGCTGATGGGAATATAAGCTAGTGCAACCACTTTGGAAAACAATATGGAGGTTTCTTAAAAACTAAAGATAGATCTGCCATATCATCCAGTAATACCTCTCCTAGGGATGTACCCAAAGGAATGCGACTCAAGTTATTACAAAGGCACCTGCACACAGATGTTTACTGCAGCATAATTTACGATAGCCAAGTTATGGAAACAGCCAAGATGCCCTACTACCAATGAGCGGATTAAGTAAACGTGGTATTTATACACAATGGAATTTTACTCAGCCACAAAGAAGAATGAAATTTTGTCATTTGCAGGTAAATGGATGGAACTAGAAAACATCATCTTAAGCGAAGTTAGCTAGGCTCAGAAAGCCAAAAATCATATGTTCTCCCTCATATGTGGATTATAGACCTAAAACAAATTCAGTAATATTATTGAACATGAGTGATACACTAAAGGGAGAACACACACAGGAGGAACAGAGAAAGGAAAGGAAACCTAAAACTTGAATGTGGTTGATGTGCTCACTGTAGAGAAGCAATTGAAGTCATCTTAAACTGGCAGAGTCCACTATGGGAAAAGGACCAGGAAGTAGTGAAGAAGTCTGACAGAGATGAACCCATGGGGGTTGTAATACACAAGTACGTGGAAGCAATGCTAGGAATCTCTCTGGATAGCTATCTTTATGTCAAGCTAGCAAAAACGCTATGTCTTTCTTATTATCTCCTATGTTTTCTCTTCAACAAAATCAGAGAAGAGCATAGAACCTGTTCTTAACCTTCAGAACCCCACAGTGGTGGTGGGGAGTAGGGGTGCAAGCAATGTATACACATGTAAGTAAATGTAAAAATGATAAAATGAAAGAAAGAAAAAAAATTGTAATAAAATGTTAAAGGGGGAAAATAGAATGCAAAATTGTTTTTGCAGTATATTGTCAACTCTGTTAAATGTATGCATATGCATTAAAATATATATTTATGTAAATATGAATGAAAATGCACCAAAATATTAAGGCAAAAAATAAATGTGGCAAAGAGTTATGAGTTGGATTCCACTATTAATAAGACAGAGTCATTTTGCCAGATGATAAAGAATGTGCTGGGTTGTGTTGTTCTAGATATTTGTCAATCTCTGGGTCTTAGCAAGTTAAAAATAAATCATTTCTGGATATTTCCATGTGCTAGCTAGGAGTCATCTCCACAGCATAAATGTGAAGAACATCAAACCTGATCCATCTGGAAGAAGACAGACATAGGCAAGACTATGAAGGGAACAGCTGTGAGGACCTGTCACTGCCACTTTCCCATCGCCCATACAGTGATTTCACTCAGGATTCAGTCATTATTTCTTACCCAGATTATTTCAATAGCCTCCTATTTGATCCCCTGCCACCAGTCTCACTTCATCTCCATTCCCCTTCCCATTCACAATATGATTTTTCCAAATTACTTTCTAACCAACGAATTTGCTGTACAATTCTGCAATGGCTTCCCCATGCTTGCAGAATAACACCCACACTTCAATAAGTCATTTGAGGCTCTCCATGGACCAGCACCTACCTCCCCACCACTCCTTCTTAAATACCCAAGTGTTCCTCCCTGTCATTACAGGCCATTCAGGACAACCATTTCTCCCAGACCCCTTACACTTGTAACTGCTTTTTGCTATGCCAGAAATTTTCCACATCATGAATTAGCTTAAATGTCACCTCCTCAGAAACTCTTTGGAAACACTTCTGATTAGGTAGGATCTTCTCCTTTGCACCTCAATACTTCCCTGTCAAAGACTCTTTGGTACTATTGCATCCCCCAGCTGCAACATTCACATTGAATGCGGCAAGAATGGGACCCTCAGAATTGTGCCACAGTGACACTGAGTCTTTGCACCTGAATCATTTGCTTACTGGTCTGTCTCCCAACCTCTTCAAGTCCCTTCTAGCAACACTTTCACTTATAGCCATGACTATAAGTAGCTCCCTAACCTCTCCAGCTGACAATCTTCAGGGTCTCTTGTAGAGCTTTTTAATCTATTATTTTGTTATTGTTGTACTGGGGGTACATTGACATTTACCAAAGTTCTTAAAATATATCATAGTTGAATTGACCCCCTCCAACATTCTCTTTTATCTCCCCTCCCCTCATTCCTGGAACAGTTTCAGCAGGTCTCATTTTTCCAATTTCATACATGAGTACCTAACATTTCCACAATATTCACCTTCCTAAACCCTCCCTCCACTCCTACCTCCCCACTCCTACCTCCACTGGTGTCAGTCCCCAGACAGGACCTGTTTTATCTTACTGCTTTCTCTTTTGAAAAAAGACATTTTGTTTGTATGACATAGCTGCACAGAGAGCTTCATTGTGACATTTACATGTATATATCTATTATAACCCTAATTGGTTCATCCCTTCAATTTTTCCCTTTATACCTTAGTCCTATTCCATGATGATTTCAACAGTTTTAATAATTCTATATTCATTCTTGTATACAAAGTACATCAACCATATTCACCTTCTTAACTTTCTTCTTTTGCCCTCCCTCTCCCTTTGCAAACCTTATACCTTGGGACTTAAAAGTTTTCATTTTTTCACTAGTTCTTAAGTTCAACCTCACCTCACCTGGGTCAGTATCATTGATTTCCACCAGAGACATAGCTGTCAAGGGCAGGCATCATCACTCCTGTGGGTGGTTAGAGCCCCAGGCCTCACCTCACCCATCAGAAAACTTCAACCATACAGTAGCCTTACAAGAAGACTTTGAGATCCCTTGCCTCAGCAATAGCACAGTGCTGGTAAGTACAACTCTTTCTGTCTATAAAGTACTTCTTTATCCCCAAATTATCTAAGTCATACAGTATGTCATAACAAATAGTAGTTTAGTGATATGACACAAAGAAGCAATATCTTTACTTGAAAATATGTATCCGTAATATAAATAAAAACTAAAAGGGTGTTTTTGAAACATAAAGAATCTATGAGCTGGTTTTGTTGATATTTTTGTTAAAATTTTTCTGAAAACCTGAGATTTGATAAATGAAAAACCTAGAGGAGCTAGTCACATAAATGCCTATTTTGGTGCCTATTATAACAGACCCCATCCTTTTGCCAGAGACCATTCTCCACAGTGGATTAAAGACATTTTTTCTTAGGTTAGGTGTCGCAGATTCTCAGTTTATTTCCAGAGGTACAAAGATGGTAAAGTCTCCCAAAATCATATATTCTAAATAGATGGGCTATTGGGGAAAGTAGATAGGAAGAATAGGGTAGAAAAGGGCTTTGTTTTTTTTCCTGAATGTAGAAACATATTACTCCCTTGTCTTGACCTCGGTCCTGTGTCAACCTAAGTCTGTAGCTTTCTGGGCCAGACCTTAGCCCTGGAGAACAAGTCTACCTGACTGAGTTTTCCTTCATTTAAAAATAAATAAATAAACATTATCTTTTGAAACCTCTAATGACCTAGTGACATAACTTGTCTCTTGTTTGGATTTCACACACTGCCAGGTGATTATAGTGGCTAAGACATCTGCCAGTGGATCCTTGTTTAATCAAGGTTCAGGTCATATTCAGTTCTTAATCTTTCATCATAAATCAGTTCTTCTAACTTCTTAATCACTCTTGTTGCTGGGTCTGAACTGGTTCCAAGGTAATAAATCAATTAGGAAATGTTTGAAAAGTGCTTTTTTAAAAAGTGTACATAAAAGTAGAATATTACCAAAATAAAGTAGTGCACTTAAAGATGAATCTGTGTTCCAGGTATGGCATTGTATGCATAGGGACTTGTGTCTAATAAGTTTTACAGTAATCTTATTAACATGGATTGATTCATTTCTCCCTCGATATTTCTCTTTTTTGGAGAAGCAAAAACATACCACATTTCTTTGAGATAGCTTTGAAATACTTTTTCTAATTGAAGGATAAAATACTTCAGAAGAGACTGTGTTTGGTTAAAGAACTTCTCAGTGTCCAAAACAGAGAACAAAGATGAGACCCACAGAAGGAGAAAGTAGTGTTTCCATTGATGGAGACTTATAGAGAAATTCACAAATATGCCCCCAAAAAGGGTATTCTTGAATTAAGACTAAAGATGGCAAATAGGCTTCAATTTAAGCACCAGTTCTGATCAATTAGCATTAGCTACCTGTAAAAGAAATGATTTTAAACAAATTTCTTTTTTTCTTTTAGCAGCACTGGGGTTTGAACTCAGGACCTCATGCTTGCTAGGCAGCCACTTTACCTCTTGAGCCACTCCCTCAGCAAAAACACAAAATTATTTTAAAAGAGTGTAGAGACCAGGCTGCTGGAGGGGCTGAAGTGGTAGAGTACCTGCCTAGCAGGAGTGAGGCCCTGAGTTCAAACCCCAGTGCCATAAAAAAATGTAAAGGAGTGTGGAGGCCGTGGCCAGGCTCTGTGGAAAGGATCAACTAATAATGTCTACCCTGAGTGTAGAAGAGACATGTAGAAGTATGCATGTTATCTATGTTCCATTAGACAACCTGAAGGCAAGATATATAGGTGATGGTCTGACATGAGACAGATCCTGCCCCACTCTAAATGATTCCGGGTTTTGATTAACACAACCTTACAGCATGCTCTACGTTCCACAAAGACCATTGTGGCATCTCAGCCTATATCATCTGGATGCTTTAAACAGTCAATTGCAAGCCACTCTTGGGACCTTGTCATCCCCTCATACCACTTGTTCTATTGTTTGCTTCACTTTTTTTTTTTTTTGGTGGTACTGAGGTTTGAACTCAAGGTCTTGTGCTTGCTAGGCAGGTACACAACCACTTGAGCCATGACTCCAGTCTTGCATGCCTACTCTCTACAGAGATCTATGCTAAGCTCTTAGAGGTAGGAAACACAGAATACTTCGTATTTGTTTGTATTATACCCCTAGTTTACAAATATTTACATCTATGCTTGCTTATTTTACACTCATTCATTTTTTCAGCAGTTATTTTTTGTGCCTACTGGTTCCTAGATTATATACAACGAGCTGGATATAATTGATAAATTGATAAATAAAATAAATATTGTCTCTGCCTCAGTGAGGCTTGCATTCTCATGTAACATAGGAGGAGGGAAGACCTAGGCGTGGAATCCCTTTTGAAGATGAGAAAACTGATGGTCAAATAACACACACAACTGAATGTACAGAGGGACCAGGACTCCAGCCAGAGGATCACAGTATAATTTCTCTGTTCTGCTCAGTCCTGGGCTTCTACTCCATTGTTAAATGGCAACTTCAAATTCCACTGTTTCCGTGATCCACTTATCTCCTGACAAAGTTGACCTTGTGAGGCCCTTCTGACCCCATGAGGGTATATCTGTGATGCTTTCCATCCCACACACCCTGATGGTTCCTTCAGAGAATGGCACCCTGAATCTGTATTAGAGGATTGGACATCATAAATAATCTGTAGTCAAGGGAGACTTGGAACAGCAGAGAAGATCCAAGGTGGAGAAGACAAGGAAAGGCATTGCAGGTAGAGGGGATAGCAGAGTAGGTAGAAGAAATGGCATGAAGTCACATGTGAAGGTACAAAAATCACAAAATGAGTGAGTTCAGAGAACTCACTAGACAAGTTTAGTTAATCCAAAGAATAAACAAAATAGTCTTTATGTGCCAGGTACTTTCTGAAAAATCATTTCATTCACTAATCCTCACAACTTCCTGAACTAGGTAGGCAGAATATCTCTTTATAAAATATGCATCACAGTCAAGTAACTTGTCCAAGTGCACAGGCTGGTAACAGGCAGAGCCAGAATTCATGACCAGGAGTTTCCACTCCATATCCAGAGCATCCTCTGCACAAAGCATTCACAGTAGAGTGCACAAGGTTACTGTTACAAGAGGGTGAGATTTATGGGAAAAGTGAAAGTAGATATCTCCACTGGACTGGAGAGAAGAAAGACAGACCTCTTACTTACTCTTGCCCTTATGTGATATGTCAAAAGGAAGATCAGAACCAACTCTTTATCAACAAACCCAAGTCCTCTGTCTGCCAAAAGAAGGCAATTCCTTGCCTGTCTCTACTTGAAAGAATGATAAAACCTAGCAATGGCTTCCTCATAGTTCTTGCATTCTCCCCTGCTGCGTTTTCTGTATGGCTACTTCCTTCCCATCCCTTCCCTCTTGTTGAAGATACAACTGGTTGGCTTCTTTATATTGATCCTCTTTTCATCTTTCCTGGAGAACCTCAAATTCATTCATTCACATCCACATTCTCTTCAAGGCCACATACATCAAAGGAAACAGGATGTGTTCTCAGACTCAGCAGGTGACTACTTCTTGACCTGAGCCAATCATGGAGGTCCTATTGCCTTAGCAGTGTTGACTTTGGTGTGATGCATCTGAGCCAATGAAACTTGAGGGTAAGCCTGTTGAGAAATTCTGGGAGAGTACTTTTTACTTTTTAGGGGATGTAAGGAAGAGACAGCCTCAACTTCCTCTGGATAGCATTCTATCTGTTTGTGATGCTTAGAACTTCAATAACCATGCTGCAAACATGAGGGGATTAGGCCAAGGACAGAGCACCTTTGCCAATTTGCCAAAGCTATTCTTGCTGAGCATGTGATAGGGCTGATTCACTGTAAGACAGCAGCTTTTGGGTAGAATTTTGGCAACCAAGAAGTTCTGAAATGGAAGTACAGTCTTTAGAGGAACAGAGAAAAGGAAAACATCAGGATATCACTTTGGTTGTTAAACAGGTAGTAGAAAATATCCTTTGCGAGAAAGGAAAGTATAATGGAATTTTCTTTGATTGTTGAAATATGCTTCCAGAATGTAGCACTTCTCAGAAACTAGAGCACAAAGATAATAGCTCCTATAGAAGTAAAATAGGCCAAAGGGAAATTAGGCACAGCACAAGAGACAGATGTTATTCACACATTCGTTTGTTTGGTGCAAACCCTTCATTCTAGAACAGGGGTCAATGGACTAGGACCATAGAGCCAAATTGAGCCTTCTGCTTATTTTTTATAATAAAGTTTTATTGAAACACTGAAAATCCATTTGTTTATCCATTGTCTGTACCTGTTTTTGTGCCAAAATGTCATAGCTGAGTAATTATAGCAGAGATTATATGGCTTACAAAGCTGAAAACATTTTATATCTTATACAAAAATTGCTCAGCCCTGATCTGAAAGGAAGAACAAAGACTGACAGACTGAACTGATACTCTATGGCCAGATCATATATAAAAATAACCCACAAAGACCCACAAGAACTGTGAACCACAGTCTGCAGTAACCAGCTCAGAAAGCCAACCATTATCTTTAGAATCAGGAAAACAGCACAATATCTATAATTCAGACTTCTAGGAAGTCAGAAAACTACCTCTAGCAATGGTCCCAGAGGCCAAACAATAATCCCTGGAACAACATCCCAAGAACTCAAAGATGTCAGCTTCCCCAATTTTTGTCCCTGTTTCCAATTTAGGACTGACCAAATTGCACACCCCTGACCAATTGCGTAGGATGCCCTGCATCTAGTCAGCTGCCTCCAACTTCCCCAGGCCTATAGCCTCAAATCAGGGCCCACCTGCAGCATTCCCTTTTTTCTACTGTGAAGCTTTCCTGCTCCTCTGCTTGCCTTTGAGTTTATGCCAAGACACAAATGTCTGGCTGACTTCCTTTCTCCAGCAAATTCTGAGTAAATAGCCTTTGTTCTCATTTGTTTGGTCTTTGTTTATTTTAACAGAACTTGGAGTAAAAGGATCTGAGTCCTAATCCTGGATCTGCCACACATTCCATATGTGGCATTGAATTGAATAACTCACCCCATCTTTAAAAAACAATTAAAGAGACAGAGACCCTGCTCATAAGTAATTCACAAGCCATATACACTGTAAAGGTGAGATTATAGCCAGATCTGAAATAGGAGCAAGGACAGAAGCACCTCTGAGGAAGGAGCATGTCATGTATCTAGTGAATGCCTGTCATTACTTAGTGATCATTTTTGTCTTTGATCCCTACTAATATAATCATTAGGAAAATATCTTTCTCCTGCACTCACAAATTTCTTCCTTTTTCAACCACACCCATAAGCTACTTATTTCAAAATAGGGACTTGCCATTTCTTTGAACATCCAATTTCACAAATGGTTCATGTGTTAAGGTCATATTTTAATGGATCTTGATTCAGACAGAGCTCTTGATTCAAATCTTCTTTTCTAAGGTTTCCATTAGTGGAATAATTTGAGTTCATCTATTTGGTTCATTGTGCTTAGAGATTTCCATACATTATATGCTTCTGAGTGTTTTGGATGCCTTTAATCTTTTATAGAACATTTGTGTGATTTATAATAGTAAAAGAAAATACTAGTTGCACATACATTTACTTGAAGTCTCATCAAGTGCCATAAGTAATACTGTCATACCTTTATTGTCAATGAACATTCTATTTATGAACTTTTATAAGTCCTTAAAATGTTCATTATTAAAATAGCCTTTTAAAGCCATGGTTTCCATTGTTTGAAAAAATGAGGGGTTTTTTTAGCTTAATTCAAGGTTCTGTGACATATTAGCAAAGCCCATATTATAAAATCCTTAATAGTCTGGGGTTTTCTTCCATATTCAACTTGAAAAAGATAATGTTCTGGTTTCCATTCTGGAAACTACCCCTGACTGTCTAGGTATAGTCCAAAAAGTAACCTCATATTTCTGGATCTCTACTTCTTGTCTTACAAATGATCACTAAGTTTCAAGACTAAAACACTATGATCACTGAGCTCTATGAATTATAACCACAGGTGGAAAACAGTATTCTCCATGTATTCAACTGAATAGTTAGCCTAAGCTTATGAGATGAACTTTGTTCATCTCAAGCAAGAAGCACTAGGTTCAAAGTAGAATCCAGGAAGACTTCTGTCTCAAACAGCACAATGCTTTGTTAGCATCTTCAGTGAAGACTATGAAAATTAAATAAGGTTGGTGAAGAGATGACCTTCACTTAAGTATTCATTGAATAAGGGGTGAGCTGAGTGCTAGGAATGGGGGTGAGCAAGACAGCCCCTCCAGATGCCCTCGAGATGTCAGAAGAAAATTAGTTTACAAATGAGTAAAGACTATGAACTTGGTCTGGATCTCATTGTAAGTCCCCTTTGGAAAAGAAGCTGGTATATTCTTGCTATACCCCACACAATGTAGTCGTTACCAGCAAGAAATCTACTAATAGGTTTCCTATGTTTAAATCTCCACTTACTGATGATTTTGAATTACCTAAATGCCTTGCATCTCTGTTTTTTCTTATTTGTAAAACAAGGATGATAGTAGTACATACTTCATAGGGTTTCCTGAGAATTTATTAGTCAACATATATAAAACATTTCACATACTGCCTAGCAAATTATAAGTGCTCCTAAAGTATTAGTAATTATTAACCATTTATTGGTCATTGTCTAAACAGTGTACATGCAGTATAATTTAATCTTCACCAAAGTAGACTCTATTATTCCCACTTTATAGATGAAGAAAGCAGGGTTTAAACAGCTTAGGCAAGATTCTGATCAAAACCACTAACCTGTATACTGTACAAGATTTCAGGTTGATGAAAATAATGTATACATTTGCTTTACTATAACATGTTGAGATTTCACATTAAAATACATAGTAATGCATATCTTAAGATATAGTTGTGGGAGAACTATAGTTTAAAAATATAAGTGATGTAAATACTTTCATTTCCTACAATACAGGTAACAAAATATAATAACGTTGATCCAACAATGGGCAACAATCTAAATCAATAATAATGAAACAAAATAAGCTGCCATTTATATTTAACAAGTATGAATAGCAGCATGTGAAAAGCATAACCAGAATATTGCCCTTTTGACATCCAGTAAGAGTCCTTCCAAAGACTAATGGGAGTGCTCACCACTTGGGTACAGACATGCACCAGAGCCTTATGGGGCTGCCTGACTGGCTGAGCACCAGTTCCAACCTTCCACAACCCCAGTACTAATGAATTTCAGTTTTTAAATTAATAGCCTCAGTGATAAGATAAAATTGAATGTCATTCAATTGTGGACAGGAGAGAGGGAAAGAAGGAAAACCAGTGGAATTTTTTTTACTATTCCCCAATAAGAACTGCAAAAAGGATCCTCACTGAGGATCTTGCCTTCCAAAATCTAGAGTACATCCTGTCAAAGTTTGTATTTTCTTCTTACTTTTGTTCTTACTGGCATCATAAACTCTACGAAGCCATGGTCACCCCTGAAGGAGAAATCCCATCGGGCTTTATCTTAAGATCCCTGTCATTTCCAACTACATCTACCAGTTACCAATTCAGAGTAGAAGTGACTTAGCCCTTACCTCCTGAGAGGTGAAATTGTCAACAAAGCAAGAAAAAAAATGTGTCAAGCTTTCCCTAATGATTTCAGCTACTTAAGCTTGTAGCAGATATCTGGAGAGTTGCAGTAAGACCCTTTCTACAATATCTTACTTCTGATTCCACATGTGACATGGGCAAGAAAGACATCAGTTCATTTGGAGGATCAAAGCACTCTTCCTCCACTTTTAAGAAAGTCACTCCCCTGCATCTTTATTTATAAAATCACCTCAAGGTTTGCTGGCATGTTTTCTTCCTTAGGACCAATGATTTCCATGCATAATACAAAATACCTCTCATGAAGTATACAGTCATCCCTTGGTATCCTTGGGGATTTGTCCCAGTGCCACCTCCGTACCAAATTCTACAATACTCAAGTCTCTTACATAAGATGGTGTAAGATTTGTATATAACCATCCTGTTTGCTTTAAATCAGCTCTACATTACTTACAATTACTTACTATATTACTTACTGTATTGCTTATGAAATAAATGACAAGGCAAATGTCAGTATATGTTCAGTACAGGCACAATTTCTTTCATATTTTCCATCCACAATTGCTTAAATCTGCAGAAGCAGACTGTAGATACAGAATGTTGACTGTATTCTTTTTTGTTTTAGTTTATACCAATACTGAATTCCAGCCCAATTCTTGGTGACTCTAAAATATCATATGCACCACCTTTTCTCATTAGTTTCCTTTATTTCTTAGGCTGCCCATTTATATGGAGATTTTGAGACCATAATTCCTATCCTCCTCTGAAATTGTTCTTTGCTAGAAGTCCCCAGACACCTGGTACACCTCCATCCTTCTCTCTGAGTCATACTTATTATCATCCAAAGCAATTATTTTCATGAATGTTTCTCCCTTCCCATTCTTATTAGTTTTCTAAAGCTGTTGTAACAGTTCCACAAACCTGGTGACTTAAAATGACAGAAATTTGTTGTCCCACACTCTGGAGGCTGGAAATACAAAATCAAGATATGGGAAAGCTGGTTCCTTCTGCAGGTTCTGAGGAATAATGTTCCCCTTGCCTCTTTTCCAGCTTCTGATGGTTGCTGACAAGTCTTAGTGTGCTTTGGCATATGGATGCATCACTCGAACTTCGGCCTCCAGTGCTGGGAGCATGGCTCAAGTGGAAGAGCACCTGCCTTATAAGCACAAACCTTGAATTCAAACCCCAGTACTGCCAAAAAAAAAATTACTCTGCCTCTGTCTCCATGTGGTGTTCTCCCTGGGTCTCTATCTCTTCACAAGGCCTTCTTTAGAAAGACATAAGTCACAGAGATTTAAGGCTACCCTAACTCCGTATGACCTCTTCTTAACTAACCTCATATGCAAAGATCCCATCTCAAAATAAAGTAATATCCACAAGAAGCAGGGTTAGGACTTTGTGGTATCTTCTGAGGGAGGACACAATTCAACCCACAATACCATCCTGTGTTTTTTGGTCAATTTGATCTCATTTAAAAAAAAAATCTGTTCATCTTTAAAGAAGGAGCCATCCCAAGAAGCCATCACCATCTTCTCCTTTTCTTGGAATGCCAAATCCCACTGTGTAACTCCATCTCTAGAGCCAGCCTCAGCCCTTTCAGGCCTGCCTCCCCATCCCAAGATCAAAGTAACTACCAAAAAAAAAAAAAAAAACCCTGCAAGTTCTCCAGCTTTCTGGAGATCCTCCCCAGATAGTGCTATTCTTCCACATGTAATGAGGAGTTGATAATAAAGTGCATGTTGTAATTTGTTTTCTGTTGCTATAACAGAATACCACAGACTAGATAATTACAAAGAAAAGATTTACATGTCTCAGATACATGTTCCTAAAAACATCAATTTCACTAGGCCATTACCACAATTTAAACTTTCAGTGGCTTCCATTTATATAACTGTGTTTGTGTTTCCCAAACTGGCTATGCAAATCCCTGATGAAGAGTCAGCCATGTGTGAGGAGACGGAAAACCAAGGCAAATGGCCTAGTGAAATTGATGTTTTTAGAAACATGTATATGAGGTATACAAATATTATAGTATCAACTGTCATATTTGCATTAACACATATGTATGTATGGAATTATCACAATGAAATTCCTTCATAGATATTATTAATATATGATAATTCAAAAACAAAATTTGAAAAATGAAAAAAATGTTTCTGGTTCCTATTGCTGACCTCATTGGAGACACAAACAGCTCCTTTATCCTCTGTGCTGATATAGCAGGTGTGGCCTCCCCTTGATAAAATCAAGTGAAAAGAACAAAAGCAGTACCCCATATTGGAGCCATCCTACTGTGAGAGAAAAGCATCAAAAATTTAGAGTTATTCTTTCCTCTGTGATCTGTGCAAACACTGATCTCAAGCTTGTAATGAAATGACTATTTTACCTTACCTTAACCTCTTTTCATGCTTTGACTCAGGTAGCTCTGGCTTTCTAAGCTGTACTTGTATCTCCTTCTACCTAAATTGCAATGTCTTTCAAGGCCTGACCAAAGTTCTCCCTCCTCCATGATTTCCCCTGGGAATCATCTGCCCTTTCTCTGCAACATACTGGAAACCTGGAAACAGAATCCAGATCCTCTCCACCCAGCCAGTTTGCTTTCTCCGTGCTGCTGAGCACAGAGTTTGACAGATAAAATCTTTGTGGAATGAAGAAAAGAGAACATAAAGCTTCAGCCCAGGGTAGAGATGGGGGAATGCCAAGACATTGTCTACTTAGGAAATGGCTTTGTGTTTGAAATTTTGGCAAAATATAAAACAGGAAAGCCTTACAACTTGAATTTCAAATTTAATTGGGTTCCTAGGGATGAAATTCTACCAACTCTTCTAAGAAACATGCATCCCTCAGGCACCATGGCAGAAAAATTCCTCTTTCAGGGCCCCAGATTCTCAACCTCTCTCCAGAGTGAGGAGGAAATGAACTAGTTCTAGAGAGAAATCCTGCAGTGTGTCACAGTCCTAGTAGTCTGCAGGACAGAAGATCCAAAGCTGAAAGGATTCCAAATAGCAATTCAGATTTTAAAAAATTGAAGAAACTCATAAATGATGGCAGAAACAAGTTGCAAAAGTCAAAATTTAGCCTGCATAGCCTACAAACATATACTGAGGCTCTGGAGACAATCAGAACATAGATAAGCAAGGTGCACTATACATGAGAGCTACAGCCCATAACTGTATGGCCCACATTCAAGTCTCTGGTTATTCATTCACTGGCTTTGCACCTTTGGACAGGTTACTTAACCTTTCTGGACTTCAGTTTTGTTTTATCCAAAAACAAAGTCTCATAAGTCAACATTCATTAAATCAAGACCATGTTCCAGACATTGTACCAACTGATTTCCATGCAGTATGTAAGAGGATTGAATAAGTTAACAAATATTAAATTCTTGATGCATAACTCAGATGCTATGGTCTAAATGTTTTTGTCCTCCTAAAACTTATATGTTAAAATCCTAGTACTCAAGGGGATGGTATTAGAAGTTGAGGCCTCTGGGAGATGATTAGATCATGGAACCAATATCACAAATGAGATTAATGCCTTTATAAAATGGGCCCAAGAAAGACCTATCATCTCTTCTACATTTTGAGAATATAGCAAGACAGTACCACCTACGAACCAGAGATGGACCCTTGACAAACACTGAATCTACCATCATCTCAATCTTGGACTTTCTAGCCTTCTGACAGGAGAAACAAATTTCTCTGTTTGATAAGCTACCTGATTTCTGGTAATTTTTATAGCAGATCAAATGGACTAAGAGCAAAATGGCACTAAAAAGTGGAGATGCTAGCTATGTAGAGAGGATACACCTATAATCCCAGCCCTCAGGAGGCTGAGGCAGGAGGATTTTGAGTTCCAGAACAGCTTGAGCTATATAGTGAGACACTGACTCACAAAACAAAACAAACAACAAAAAAAGTAGAGGTGCTGCTATAACAAATATCTAATAATATGGAAACAGCTTTGGAACTGGGTAATGGGAAGAGACTGGAATAGTTTTGAGGTACATACTAGAAAAAGCTTATATTGCTATGAGCAGATTGTTAAAGGTGATTCTCACAAGGATGCAAAACAAAAAGAGGAAAGCTCTAGAAAGTGTATCGGCTTTCCTGGAGAACACTTAAGTGACCAGGAACAGAAAGCTGGTAAAGAGATGGACTCTAAAGGTGATTTGGATGAGGTTTCAGATAGAAGTGAGGAACCTATTAGTGGACACTAGAGGAGAGGCCACTGTTGGCTGAATTGTGTTCATGTCCCAGTGTTCTGTGGAAGATAGCACTTGTGAGTAATGAAATAGTTTTTCAAGGGCTGGGCATGGCTCAAGTGGTAGAATGCCTACCTAGCATGCACAAGGTCCTGAGTTCAAACTCCAGTACCTTAAAAAAAAACAAAAAACAGAAATGGGATATTAAAGGAAATATTTTAGCAAAGTGTTGAAGGTGCAGCTTAGCTTCTCTTAAATACAAGAAGAGAAAATGACTTAAAGACAGACTTTTTAATCAAAAGTCAAGCAAAACTTAAAATTTGGAAAATTCACAGCCTACCCATATTAAAAAGAAAGAAAAAGTACATTCAGGAGAGAACAAAGTTCAGGCCAAGCAACTCTTTTATAAAAAGATTAATACAGACCATCTGAGACCTATTATCCAATACAATGGAAGAGTAACACCAAAAGCATTTCAAAGAGCATCAGGATTGCCCCTTCCTTCTTAGACCTACAGTTCCAAGGCCTACAGGACAGAACAATTTCAAAAAAGGACCACAGACGCCTATGGGATATAATATCCCATATTATATCCTCTGGCTGCCAGGCACTTCCTAGGCTCTGATCCCCACATGAAAGTGCAAAGCTCTCAGTCCATCCCAGATGTGGCTCCAGTGGGCCCAACTGTGTCTTGGGCTACTGTGGTTGTACCTCTAAAAGTCTCAGATGATAAACTTAGCAGAGCCCATGAGTTGTGTTTCTGCCAGGACACAGAGTTCATGAACCATGGGGCATGGCTACTTCCACCTGGATTTAGAAGGATGAAACAGCTGCAAGTCTCAGGTAAATTACCTCAGGCACATGCTGGGGGTCGAGGCCACCAAAAAGAACCCCTCCAAGGGCAATGCTTAGCAGTGTCATGGGGGCAGGGCTTCCCAAAGCCATGGGGAAGTCCAGTCTTGAGTGAAAAAATATTCAGTCCAAAGGCTTTGGACTCACCCAGAACCTGTGACTCCTTTCTTCTTCCCTATTTCTCCCTTTGGGGATGAGAGCATCTGTCCTATGGCATCCCATCATTGTATTTTGGAAGCACATAACTTGTTTGATTTCACAGGTTCACAGCTAAAAGGAAATATGTTTCAGAGTGACTCATGTCTTGAGTCTCACCCATATCCCATATCTAAATATCATCCTATTTAGATGAGACTTTGTACTTACACTTTAAGGTTGGTGCTGGAGCAAGTGAAGACGTTTGTGTCTGTTGGCATGGAGTGGATGTATTTTGCATGGGAGAAGGACATGAATTTTGGGGAACACAGAACAGAAAGCTATCGGTGAATATTTGTGTTCCCCCAAAATTCAAATGTCAAAATCCTAGCCTCCCCAAGGTGATGGAATTAGGAGGTGGTATCTTTGAGAGGTGATCAAGTAATTGAGATAGAGCTCTCATGAATAAGATTGATGCCTTTATTTAAAAAGCCCAGAAGTGACTTTTCCCATCTTCCACCATGTGAGTACATGGTGAGTTGACTTCAGAGAACAGGCCCTCACCAAAACCATATCTTACGGCTCCTTGATCTTAGATTTTACAGCCTCCAGACTGTGAGAAATAAATTTCTGTTTTTACAAGCCACCTAGTCTATGGTCTTTCGTTATAGCAGTCAGAAAAGACTAAGGTACTAGCATAGAATAAGTTGTAACAATACATAGTTGTGGTGGTGGTTGTTTTCCTTGTTAAGAAAGACATTCCTACAGCCTAGAGTCAGATGGTCAATAGGTTTTTCATTTCGCAATAAACAGCAAGCACTAGCTTTGTCCCAATCAGCTGAATGACCTTGGCTAAACTTCTGAAGCAGCTTAGCCTTTGTTTCTCTGATCTCTCAGTCATGCATAACAATCTCCATTTTACAAGGTTTTTGTAGGAGCCAGATAGGATACTGGAGGTAAAAGGCTGTGTGAAACTTACTGTGCTGTGTGCATCAATGAGATTATTCTCATTTCTTCTGACAACACTGGGTTGTTTTCTGACCCATTCCCACGGCAAGCGGCATGATAGTGTTTAAGGGAATATAAGAAATAAAACCAATCTCTCCATTGATAAATACACAGTAGCAAGTAGTTACTCCTTGTCATGTCATCCTAGAGGTCTTAGACTGTGTCCTTCAAATTCCAAGGGCAACAAGAAGCCATATCTTAGAAAAGTCAGCAGAGAAGTAAGTAGACCAAATGCATTTAGCCAATCTGCCTGTCACTTCCAGTCACTAGCACCCCTCTGGCCTCAGGAAGAAAACCCACGTAGAAGTTACTAAGTGTGTGTGTGTGTGTGAATGAATGATTTAATGAATCAACTGCCACACTCATAGCATCATTATCTCTGTACCTCAAGAACATATTTGCAGGACACAGTTTCTGATCTGAATTGTAGGCATTAAGAAATAGTGACACTGAAAACCTTCCCTGCAGGAATGGGGATGAGCTGGGGATTAACACTTCACAGATTCAAGGCCCATTGATTTATCCATTCTCTAGAAAGTTACTTCACAAACATGTATTCAGATCCTGCTCTGGGCCTTGCATTTGGCTCCCAAGTTCCATCCGCTGAGAAGAGCTATCTTTAAACCATTTTATATTCCATGTTTGCAATCGTGATACACCCATAGGAAAGCAAAACTCAGAGCAGATGTCAGAAAGAGGAAAATGTGGTGGGGTGGGCTAAAGCACCCCAAGAACAGGTCCTGAGTATGGCTGGGCCCTTCCTCCCTCTGAGTTCCTCATAGACAACTGTCCCAGCCAGAAGTAAGTTATCTCAGGACCAGGACATCTGAGTCCAGTTTTACCAGCCCACAAGTCCAGCTTGCAGCTTTATTTGTTCTGGTAAGGTGTTTATAATCATACCACAGCTTGGATTTGTGTCCACGACTTATCATTCATTTCCTAATCAGTCTTCACGTGTTGCTCAAGCTTAATACTGACCTATTGTATTTAGCGCCACATTCTGCAGCAAAGTATCCTGCTGCATTTATTGGGGGAACCAGTCAGTTCTTGCCCTGGCTGATACAGGAAGCATGGGAAACCGAGATTTCAAGGATTTTCTCCCCCTTGTTATCTAGGGATTCTCATTTTGTACAAAGATCCTGTCCTTTCTTCTCTACTCTTCTTTTCCTTTCCTCCAGAGTGCCAAGGTAACCTGAATTAGTACTGAGCAGGCAATGTCTGGACAGTTAGGCTGCTCTGCTTTCTCCCTGGGCTCCTCCAGTGCAAGTGCAGGCACATGTGCACACATACACTCACACACACAAAGAACGTGAGCTGACAGATGCTGCGTGAACTGGGGCCAGTCACATCTATCTAAACCTCCATTTCTTCAACTGTAAAATGAGGGGGGTGAACACCATTATACCTTTCTTTTCTAAAATTGTAATTCTAATTTTTTCATGTCCCAAATGATGGAGTGGTACAAAATGTCTAAGATGGAAGCATGTTTAAAAATTACCAATTACAGGGCAGAAGTAGGAGGATTGTGGTCCAAGGCTAGCCACAGGCAAAAGCTCAAGACCCTATCTGAAAATAACTACAGCAAAAAAAGGCTGGGGCATGGCTAGCATGGGAGACTACTTGCTTAGCAAGCACAAGACCCTGAGTTCAGACCCCAGTATCATAAAAGAAACAAAGAAAAAACCTACTATAATATTCCCATATTTCTATCACTTTAGTACATAATATTATCCTACCATTCATTCAACTATTCTTTAAATGGACTTCTTTAACTTAAACACCCATATATAAATGGGACATCTTATCATTACCATGGTCAGAAAGACATAATATTTTGGCATTAATGTAATCATAATGAAGAAAAATAAAACAATCTTTGAAAACGCTAGCTGCAAACTCGCACCTGCCCAAGGACCCTGATGACTCCTTCTTTCTTGGAATGACAGCACAGAAAGTGTTAAAAGATGCTAAAGTCGTGTGAATATCAAAAGAGACTCTTTCCTTGGAGAACTCAGAATTGAAAGGGGCCACATTCTCTTCTAAAAGGATGCTGGTTTTATTTAATACAGCCGCTGGATGCCACCCAAGCTCACAGCCAAGAACTTTGCTTTGATAAAATGTCCTCACTGTTCCTCAGGTTCATTGTAGCAATTAGTCTAGCCAATGCTCCCAAGTGCCACTGTCTGCCTCTTCATCACCACCTCGCCCTGTGGGAAGTGCCAGGAAGCTTGGGTAGGAAAGTGGCATGCTCACACACACACAGGCACAAAAATGCTCTAAAATGATTTTGTAAACAGCACAGTGCCTTCCTTGGCACTTCCCCAAATCCACAACTCTAGGAATCTCTGACCTTGGGCAGCTCTGCTACTGCCTTTTCTAAAAGAATCACCACTGGCATACAACAAAGAGCAGCATCCAGTAAGCACTTGGGGAGCTCTTTCTTCCTTTGCTCTCTTTACAAACACTATGTGGAGGCAGGCCAAACACCTTTATAAGGAAGCAGGTACTGAGCCTGCTGGAGAAAGAGGGGTCAGGAGAATACAAAAGGCCACACTGCCTTGGGTTGATTCAGTAGGGTGCAGGGAGAAAATATTTACATGTTTCAGCCTGACATCCAAAACCCATCCTGTCATTTCCCAGCAACATAAAGTTGGGCAAGCTGCTGGTCCCCTCTGAGCCTTAAGCTCTTCTCAGCAAAATGGCTCTAGTGACTCTCAGTCTACCATGAGTGGGGTGAGGCCATAAGGTACAGAGCCAGGCACATGAACACTCATTTAACAATAAACCTCTTCTTTTACCTTTTTTTTTCTTTTAACTTTGGTGCCATTCATGGAAATCCAAAATCAACCCCCATTTTATGTATTTGTTTAGTTGTTTGTTTTGCCTTCAAAATCCTGAGTCTCATCTACACAAAGAAAAAATAAGCTGTGAATTTCCATAATTTAAGTTTTGTTTTCTGTGACTTGATTATGGCAAGTGATATATGGGAGCTGAGTGGAATGACAAGGAGGGGCAGAGAGAAGAGGCAGGGACTGCACACCAAGAAACCCAATCATCGGCCCCTTTTGAATAATCATTAGCAGCCTCTGGAAGCGCTAAGTCCCCTAAAGATTTTTGGGATGAGCGAATAACAACATGAATCTAGCAAATGTGGTGCATTTTGTGCATAGATTTGAATTAAAGAAGTCTTGGTCCCTTGTGCATACCAAGTTGGGGTAGTGGGGAAAGGAGCAAAGAAAAACAGAGAAACACCTCCCCCTGCTGCCAAAATAGGGAATAACAGTATGGATCTAAATTTTTTTTTCATACTCCTATAAAAATACTCATGCCATTTAAAACTTCATCGATGTTCCAGATTCTGCTAACATCAAGAAAGAGAGGATTACACGTATTTCTAAATCCCAATAACTAATACAAATTTAAAAGTTTATGGAGAGGGACCCAAAAGTATATGGGTCAGACACTAAATTCTGTCCTGACTAATACAATTAATGGCCAATAACAGAATTTATTTTGGATTGTGACAGAGGAGACAGACAAGATAGACTCAGAATAATCTTTTTTTTAGGTACCTCCTTTACATTGAAAGTGCAAAATTAAGCTTAACAGTAAGTGAATTTGCATATGGTTACTGGTATATACATGGTATATCAGGTAAATTTGAGGCACTGGGTATCATAAGGCTGACATGGGGGTAAGGAATACTGAAGTAATGCTACCAGAAGTTCTCTTCATGATGTGAGCACATCAACAAAATCTTAATATTGATTAGAATGTTGAATTACCTAACTTACAAGGTTACCTAGCCGACACTAAGATTCTGAGGTGCATATCATGCAATAGGTCATAGTTTAAACTCTGAACATTTTTTGTTTTCCAGCACTAAAGTTTGAACTCAGGGCCTCACACTTGCTGGGCATGTGTTCTACCACTTGAGCCACTCCGCCAGTCCCAAAACTATGAATAACTTAATGTTTCTATTCTGTAAACTAGGTTTTATAACATTCTCTTATGAAATGTAAATTAAGCATAAAATATAACACAAAATTAAGAAATGTTCCCTTCACACAGCAATAGACAATGCAGAATCCAGATATAATGGGGGTTGCCATGTTTCAACAGTTCAAAAACATACTTACAATTGAATGTAAACACCTGTGAAACTGTAATAAAACAGCCTCAAAAAATCATTTTTGTGCTATTTGGTGCGTACAAAATGTCTTGATATTTTATAATAATAAAGCACTTAACTTCTTAGGTCAGAAAGAGCACACACAAAAAATATTTGCAAAGTATCTGCTGTGTGCATGCATTTGAATTTTGTGAGGTACATTTTTCTGATCTCCAGCTACCTTCAAAAGTTGCAGGAATGATGGCTGGATGTTAGGCTGGATGTTATTACAATGATTATGTTCTTCACTGACATTTTATTATCTATTTCTTTTTTTGGCAGCCCTGGGGTTTGAACTCAGGATCTCACATTTGCTAGGCTTGCTAGACAGGCATTCTACAGCTTGAGCCACTCTGCCTGCCCTGTTTTGTGATAGTATTTTTTTTTTTTTTTGAGATAGGGTCTCATGAACTGTTTGCCCAGACTGGCTTCAAACCATGATCTTCCTGATCTCTGCCTCCCAAGTAGCTAGAATTACAAGCATGAGCCACTGGTGCCCCACTTATTATCTATTTCTTTATCTGAACAGGAACTACGTAGATGAGATTTTTAAATCAAATGATATAAAAGTTATGAATTGAGAAATCTTGTGCCTGCCCCCACACCCCCATGAAACTTTGGAATGAACTGTCCCCTGCCTTTACTTTTTTTCTGGTCTCCTTGCTGGCTAGGCCCTCTTGCACTGGTATTCACTGTGTTTCATAGTAGAACAGAGCATTGATGTCACTGAACTTTAGAGGCTGGTCCTCAGCATTAGAAGGTTTTAATGTCACCATTTCTTTGAAAAAGACCACGGTGAAAGAAAAAGCCTTTTGCTTCCTCTGAAATGTTCTTGGAAAGGGCAAGATAGAAACACCACTGACTTTTTTGCTGGTTGGATCCCACAGCCATTGGCACCTTCCTGACAAAGGCAGGCCAGCCAGCCTTTGATGAAGGCCAGGTTTGGCTTATTGTATTCGAGGGAGTTAGAAAAACATCTTCCAATGCAGATAGTGAGCCAGCAGGACTACCAAGGTCAAGGAAAAATCCAATTACCCACAGCAAACACCGACTGTACAATTAAATTACACCAGTCAGGAAAACATTTGATCTTCTGCAACTGACTTTCCAGAAAATTCACCCTGGAATAAGTTTGTGCATTGGTCAAAGTTCAGCTGACCAGTTTCCTTCTGGTACCTGGCAACCTATGGTAGCTTGTCAGCAGCAAACTTGTCTTTGCCTGACCACATCCCTTTGACCCACCTGCAGCCCTGGTGGGCAGTTCCCATGCACAGTCATCTAAGTTTCATGAACCTATTTCCCTCTGTCTGAGGACTTCTTCTGGCCTCAGCAATGTGACCTGCAAATTCCCAGTATGCAAGGCAGGACAGAAGTGCTAGGAAGTTAGGGTAAATATCCAGCTCCATTGTTTGCTTCTGGGATGATGCTGAAGTATGTGGCACCCAGACTTTCAGAGGGATGCCAGTGGGATGATCCCGAGATGTGGATAAGAAAGACCCACTCATTAACATACTGCTTATTGCCTTCTCTCTCCTCTCTCCTCTCCCCTCTCTCTCTCATCTTCCTGGGATGGTCTCCTAGGACATCATTGATTCAGCTTCCAACTAAGAGACAGAAACTACACAGTAAGTTAAATAGAAGATGTTTGGTACAAAGACTCATTAATTATGATAAAGAATAACTACAAATTATAAGAAAACCCTCCAAAGAACCTTAGGGCTGAAAAAGAGGATCCAGCAAAACACAAACTTGAGAGGATTTCAGATCTCTTCTTATCTAGTGGTTTAGCCCACTGGATAGCAGAGAAGTCTGTTGCTTTGACTGGGGCCCAAGTGGTCTGGGATTGCTGGGAACAATCCAGCCTGTAGACTCAGGTAGGAGAGGGATCAGCACCTGATGGTGTTGGAGCAAGAGTCCTTTGGATCACTGTGGGCTACAAGATGCTGCAGGAGCGGTCACTCAATGCATGGTCCTCCAAGCGCAGGGCAGCCAGGCACAGGTCATGAGCTTGGAATGGAAGCTGGCCTGCCTCCTGAGTGCAGCAGGTGACTACAAGCAAGGGCTAGGACATGTAGAGGGCCCGGGCACCAGAAAGCACAGGAGCCTTTACGGAGACCTTCGGAGGGGTTCAGGCTGTGATGTGAGTGGTTGCACTATCACAGAAAGAGCATATTCTGGCTTGTCCTCATCCACTCACACCCCTGAGCTGCTCTGCTGTCAGGAAATGGCTGGCTCCTCCTGCAGCTGCAGTATCCTGCAGCACCCTCTACTGAAGAAGCTTAACATTGCGCTTGCTTTTAAAGGAGAAATGCTTAAAAGCTTTTGTTCATCCCAGAGAGTATTTTGAAGGGTACATTCAGAGCTGAGAGGCACAAATCTGATAGCAAATACAACCCCCCCAGATATACCATTTGCACTCAAATCTTGCACTCAGGGTCTGCTTTTGAGAGAGCCCAAATCAAGGCAATGTCTGACCAACCTGATCTCAATCTGGGCTCTGGATGGCCTGAAGAAAGGACCGCCATAGCTTGGAGTTCCCACCTCATAGGATGTTGTGAGAATTAAACAAATGCACTATCCAAAATACATCTGGTACAAAATAAATTATTTTAAAAGTATTATCTTCCTGGCTGCTTTTCAAATCAAATCACAGCCACATAATTCCTTCTTCCTTTCTTTAGGAACCAAATTATGTGAGTATTTTGAACGACCCTGCCCAGGACATTTACCCTTGAATGTGGCCCATGAGAGGGGGTGGATTTGAAGGACCCTTTCCCTAGAGCAGAATGGAACCATTGGAAACAAAGGATAAAGATCAGCAAGTGTTCCTCTTCAGAAAAAATCCAAAGGGAGATGCTCTCCAGGATTATGATGTGGGAATTTGTGGTTTTAAAGGTAATAAGCAGTATTGTAATAGTTGCCATTTATTGAGGACTCACTATATGTCAGGAATTCATAGTCATATCCTTTCTTATTCCTTAAAACAATTCTTTAAGGCAAGTGCTATTTTTAACCTTAATTTTGCAAATAATGAAACAGAGGCTCAAAAAGAGGAATCAATTTGCCCAAGGTCAGAACCACAATATGAATTCCATCTACTTGGCTTCGAGCTCTGGTTCCAGTTGCTGTGGTACAGAATTCTGAATTTGATTCACGAGTCAGGGGATTGTGCCTCTGGCCCATGCTTTATCGCTAAACCCCGCGTGCTCCACAGGGTAATTTTCCCTTTCCCAAAGCAATGAGTCCTTCCTCTGTAAAATGAGAGTCAAGTCAGAATCTTGCTTTTCCTAAGGGTGGTACCACAAGCCCAGGGATATTCTGGAAATGTGTGGGAATGGTTGGCTCTGTGATAAAAGGGCACTCACAGACTGAGGGCCAAGCAGAGGAGATGATGAGAACCAGGGTTGCACCACCACAAAAAGAACGTATGTCATGCCCCAAATATCTCACAGGATATTTGCGTAGTTAGAAAAACTGTCTGAAGATAGACCCCAACTCCATTTTACATCTAAAACCAGAGCATTTTATAAAGGGTTGTTTTCTGTTTTATTTTGGTTTGTTGTTATTTTCTTTGGGTTTGTTTGTTTGCTTGCTTTCAGGGCTGGTATCAAACCCAGGTCCTCATGTGTGCTAGACAAGAACTCTTCCATTGAGTTATATCCTCAGTCTGATAATTTTTTTTGAGGAGTGTTGAACTCAGGGCCTCACACTTGCTAGTCAGGCACTCTTTCTGCTTGAGCCACTCTGCCAGCCCCAATATAGTTTTAATGCAATGCATTTTCCACAGTTGATTGAGGGAAGACTGTACTTTATGAGAAATTTTACCAAGAGTTGGTCACCATTTGGAAAATTATATCACCAACAACAATGCAACAGATGATGTGTTGCACAGAACACTGTGCCCCCCCACTCTCAGTTGTTCTGATACTGTGAATAATACTTTATGGGGTCTTTAAATATAGTAGCCCCCAGGCATTTGTAAACTGAAATACTCATTACCTTACTATACTCTACCTTACTTGTAGAATGGTTAGGACATCATATTCACTTAAATAATATACCTGTAAACAGTTGTACAATCTGTGAACTTTAAGATTTTTAAGGAGGTCTTATAAAATATTTGTTTTAAAGGGGAACTCTGGACATGGGGAGAGAGATTTTGATCTCTCTCTTCACTGAAACATGACAGTCCTAATATAAAGCCAAGAAGCAAGATGTACACTCTACAAATATACTCAGTTACTCAAGAATACTTATTGGCACTGACTCTGAGCCAGGTACTGCTATGGATTCTGGGGACAAACACAGAATAAGAGGACTTATTGGACTTGGTAGAGCTTTCTCTGGAAAAAGGGAAACACTTATGTCTTAGTCCATTCTTTCTTAAAAAACAAACAAGCCTGGGAACAGTAGCTCATGCCTGTAATCCCACCTACTCCAGAAGTAAATATAAGGAGAGGATTACAGACCAAGGCCAGCCTAGGTGAAAACACAAGATCTTACCTAAAAATTAACTAAGCAAAAAGAAAAAGAAGCCATAGGTTGGGTAACTTATAAACAACATAAATTTATTGTTCAGTGTTCTGAGGCTAGAAAATCCAAAGTCAAGGCACCAGCAGAGTTGGTGTTTGGTGAGGATTTGTTCCTAGAAATAGCACCTTCTATGTGTCCTCACATAGCAGGAGAGGCAAAAGGGCTCTTTCAAACTTCTTTTCTTATTTTACCTATTTATTTACTTATTTTTTGCTGTACTAGAGTTTGAATTCAGGGCCTTGTGCTTGCTAGGCTAACATTCTATCACTTAAGCCACACTTCCTTCCTTAAATCTCTTCAAAGCCACTAATTCCACTTATGAGGGCCCTACCCTCATGACCTAATCACTTCCTAAGAGCCAGCATCTGAATTTTAGAAAGAACATCAACATTCAGACCACAGCAACTCATATCTACTAAAGTTAAGTATTTGGTGAACCTGTGGTCCAGCGATTCCACTACCATTTATAACCCAAAAGAAATCAGATCATATGCCCACCCAAAAACATTTCAATGATATCAGTAATAGCTTTTGTTATAATAACAAAAAACTCGATAGCCCAAATACAACTCAAGAGGTGAATGGACAAATAAATTTGATGTAGTTAAACAATGGAGCATAGATAGTATTTTAAAGGGCTGGCAGAGTGGCTCAAGTGGTAGAGCACCTGCCTAGCAAGCATGAGGCCCTGAGTTCAAACCCCAGTACCACCAATAAATAAATAAATGAATCAATAAAAAAAGATAGTATTTTAAAAAATAAAATTCTTAATACAATAACACAGGTAAATTTCATAGACATTATGTCAAGCAAAGAAATCAGACACAAAAGTGAAATCACTGTATAATTTCACTTAAATGCAATTGAAAAGATCTATAGTTATCCATAGTGATAAGTTTCAGGACAGTAATTTATTTCTTGGTGGAGAGTTACTTACTCATGGGAGGGTACACAAAGGAAGCTTCTGGAGTGGTGAGAACATTTTGTCTTGGTCTGAGTGATGGTTACACATGTTGCCCAACCTCAGTTCTCAAGTCAGTTTCTTAATATTATTGAACTTTGACACATCTCAAAGTACCTAAATTGTGCCTTAATCTTTTAAAAGAGACTGCATTTTTACACCCTAGTTTAAAAAGTCAATAGTCAACATATGCTATTCAAAATGATTTATAAAAATGTAAACAGTTGCAAACAAAAGAATTCTAGAATCATATGGGTATGGGTACAAATGACATTCCCATCACTTCTTACTTTTCAATAGCTTGTGAAAATCTTACAAAGCTTGGCTGAGGTTGCATACTAAGGTTTGAGTGTATTTTCTAAAATTCTTATGTTAGAAACTTTATCCTCAATGCAAATATTGGGATGTGGAACCTAAGAAGAGGTGATTAGGTCACAAAGGCTCTGCCCTTGTGAATGGATTCATGCCAATATCATGGAAGTAGGTTAGTTATAAAGTGTGCTTATTATTAAAGCACCCTCAGTCTCCTCTTTTTCCCTTGCTCTCTCCTCCTTCTCTTGTCATTGAATCTTCTGCGATGGGATAATGCAGCAAGAGGCCCTGATCAGATGGCAACAGAGACCTAGGATTCATGTCAGCCCATTACCCAGTGCTCAGAAAATCTGTCCCAGGCAGGTAGAACCTCAGTTGTGCCTTAATTGCACTGCTGCTGCACAGCTCACCCTGTTTTAATACCCTGGGGTCACAGGAAACACTAAGCTAAAGCATTGAAGAATGTCTTAGTCCATTTTGTGTCATTATTACAGACTACCATAGCCTAATTAAAGAAATACATGTATTTGTCACAGTTTTGGAAACTGGTAAGTCTAAAATCAGGATGCTGATATCTGTTCAGGGTCTTCTTGTACAATCACATGGAGGAAGGCAAGAAGGTGAGAAAGGGAGAGAGAGAGAAGACAACAAACTCATCCTTTTATCAGGAGTTCACTCCCACGATAGCTAACCCACTCCTGTAATAACAGCATTCATCCATTCATAAGGGCAGAGGTTTCATGATTTTATCACCTCTCCAAAAAATCCCACCTCTCAACTCTGCTCCACTGGGGATTAAGTTTCCAACACATGATCTTTGGGAGACACACTGCAACCATTGTGAAGAGTATCCAATTGCTGGGACAGTAGGCTGGAACAGAGCCCAGGCTCCTTATCTAAGCATGCTTTATTCCCAGCACAGTAATTCTTGAAGCCTACAGAGAGAGAGAGAACTGACTTGGTCTAAGACTACCAAAAGAACTGTTCTGCCAGTTGTAATTCATTTCTCTCCAGTTTGCCAAGATGATTCAAGACATAACACATATAAATAGGTCTACTACTGTCCTTATGCTCAATAGCTATTTCTTTCTTCTAGATGAATTTCACACTCTATTAGCATTGACTTCCCCCAAAGTAGGATGTGCCTGTGATGGCACATCTGTGACATTTGTGTTCCCAACTGTCTCCTCCTGAGCCTTGGAGGACATAGCTGAACTACTCTGACACTCTTCCCTGCTGACCCTCAAAATCTCTCTCTGCATAGTGCTCCCCAAGGCTGTACCACTCCATGAGAGCTGGCACATGAAGGCAAACTAATTTAGCATACTGAACTACATTGCATTCATCTTTTCCTTGTGTATAGCATTGAGTGCAAGGGCTTTTCAAGCTTGTAAAAAGTGAAAAAAAAAAGAACTGATATTTCGCATCTAAAACTCAACACAGAAGCTGATGATTTTTTTATTTTTAGGCTAATGATTTTTTAAATGTGGTACCTTTTAAATATTCATCAAACATTTTTGGGTAGGGGGAGCATAAGTCATGTTGAGTAATGAAAGAAAGTAAGACTAAAGCTTATTTAAGTAAGAAACATCAGTCTACAGATCATACATGGCTAAGTCAAGTTCAAATCCAGGTTTGTCCACATTTCATCAGTTTTGGACAGCCAGTGCACATGTGACGTCAGAAAAGAGACATGAAATATCTGATGTCTTCCCTCAACAATTATGGACGAATCATCCAGAATCTAGAACAAGAAAAATGGATATCCATTATCCAATTATGAGTGAGTTAGAAAGAGAATATAAGAAATGATTTCATGCCAAAAAGTGAATAAAAATAAATTAGATATGATGGCCAAAAGAAGTAAGATAGAATCCACAGTGTACAAGAATAACAATTTACTGGCTGCTAATTCTGCAAATTTGCTCTTTCAAGCCCAAGCTCATTAGTTATACAGCTAGTGGAAGAACATCTTCTCTAACCCTAAGAGAAGTACAGATACACATTCTCCGAAGGCCTTTGTTTCTCTTGCTTTCATTTTGGTTTGCTTCCTGCCAGTTCTGTGCACCTTATCAAAAACTGAAAGCAGGAAAACAGTTGTCCCTGAGAAAGCAGTACTCTCTTATGGGGAGGACCAAGAAGACCCACTGAGCACAGAATCTGAGCAGGTCAAGGCTGCTGTTTCAAATCTGAAAATATTTGTGATGCCTACGCAACTGGCAAGCACATGACCAAAGAGAAAAAAACAAGAGAAAAGACTGAGGAGGAGGAATGCTGGAATGTGGCCATTATTTTACTTGTTTTTCCCAAATGTCAGCCATGTTGACCATACTCCTATATCATCAGTACTATTAGTTACTTATTCTCTTACTTCAAATAAGTCTGCTTATTTAATTTAGCCTCTCCTAAGGAATAACATCAATGAAATCATACACTTGATATTCTTGTCATACTTTTTACTAATAAGCATTAAATATCATAATTATGAAAACTAAAAATGGTTATCCATGTATCACACATCAGCTTTATTTTTCTACTGAAACATTTGCCATACATTGAGAAATAGTGATAAAGTACATTGGTTTCCAAGCTTTCTTTGTATCTTTTTTTTTTTTGCAGTACTGGGACTTGAACTCAGGGCCTTCACATTGAGCCACTCCACCAGCCCTTTTTTGTGATAGGTTTTTTTGAGATAGGATTTCATGAACTATCTGCCTGGGCTAGCTTCTAACCATGATTCTCCTAATCTCTGCCACTTGAGTAGCTAGGCTTACAGGTGTAAGCCACCAGTGCCTGGCTTGTATTATCATTTTAATTGAACAAGCTAATGAAGTAGATTTATGGAGTCATAATTCAATATATGTATCCTATGTAAAATGATCAAATCAGGGTAGTTAATATTTCCATCTCAAAAGACATTTTTCCCTTTAGTAATAGAAATGCAGTAGTAGCAGGGCTTTTAATCTATCCAGTAGATGGGCTGCTGTGCTAAAAGCCAAACAGAGTTGCTTGGAAACCCAGCCTCTCAGCATTTGTATTGTTACCCAGCCTGTGTCAAGTCCCCAGAGGTCCCTTGGCTTAAAGCTTGAGAAGAAGCACTGTATCTCTGTTCTAGCTCTAGCTTTTGTTTTACAGAGGAGGGAAATAAAGCACAGAGAAGACAAATTATGGCAAGAGGTTGTACTTGTAATTATTGTAGAAATACATCTTGATCCCAAGGCCTCTGAGGTACCTCTGGAGACCTTGGCATGCCCTTTCAGCATGGTCTAAAAACAAGACACACAGTTTCTCTCTCTCTCTCTCTGTCTCTCTGTCTCTCTCTCTCTCTCTCTCTCTCTCTCTCTCTCTGTGTGTGTGTGTGTGTGTGTGTACTTGTGTGTATATGTGATGGCATTGTGTGAAGTGGAGGAGCTACTTCTTATGAGTTGTGGTCCTGTGTCTTCCTATAGGAAAAGCATCCTTAATCAAGGCCAATTCAAGAGAATAGCCAGAATCTACTGTTCTCTGAAGACTCATAGCAAGTTCTGGTGTTTGTCCAGGCCACAGGGCTTCCCAACTTCAGCAGAGGTAAAAGAATTCTAAGAATCATTCTCCATCTGCAAAACACCAATGGGGGTTCTTGGAAATTCCATACAACATTCCTGAAGACAAGAAGACAAGAGATAGGGAGGTGCCTGCTAATCTGAGTAAGTGGAGGACTGGACTCACAGATGGGCTGTTAGCAAAGGAGACTCATTTTGTATTTATATGAGCTGTTGAGGTCCAGGTACTTCCAGGCAATAAGCATGAGGGCCAACTGAGGTTGAGAGGGGATTAATAAGAGGAGCTTAGCAGTTCTTAACATTGGCTGCACATGGAATTACATGGGGAGCTTCTAAAGCAGGCTGATGCTTGGGCTGAAATCCAGTCCAATTGAATCGGTCTTTTGGAGCACAGCCCAGGAATCAACTATTTCTGTAAAGCTCCCCAAGTGATTATAATATGTAGCCAGGTTGTGAGGCACATAAATAGCCTGAGGTAGAAAGATTTGTTAGGGTGGGGGTGGGGAGAGAGAGAGAGAGAGAGAGAGAGAGAGAGAGAGAGAGAGAGAGAGAGAGAGGGAAGGGAAGGGAAGGGAAGGAAAGGGAAGGGCCATCTCATGGGAGAAATAGTGCAAGTAGAGCAGGTTAGTCCAGGGACTTCAAGCACCACTGGAGAGGCCTCCATGAACTGATGCTTTACAAGTGTCTTCTTATGACAGTACAAGAAGTAATTTAAGAAGGGGAATATGGTTGATGTACTTCCTATACAAGAATGAATATATAATTTTTAAACCGTTGAAATCACCATAAGAAGAGGACTAAGGTAGAAAGGAGAAAAATAGAGGAGATGAAACAATTTGGGTTATAATGCATATATATGGAAATGTCACAATGAAACACCCTGTGTAGTGATCTTAAGCAAACAAAAATGTCATTATTTTTTCCAAAAAACAGGTCCTATCTGGGGGATTGGTACGGGGGGGTGGCAGGGGGAGGATGTTGGAAAAATGTGTAGGAGGATGAATGTGGTGGAAATGTTATGTATTCATATATGAAAATGGAAAAATGAGACCTGTTGAAACTGTTCCAGGAATGGGGGAAGAGGAGATAAAGGAAAATGATGGAGGGGGTGAATTCAACTATGATATATTGTAAGAACTTTTGTAAATGTCACAATGTACCCCCAGCACACAATTAAAAAAGTGCCCTCTGAGTATCTATGAATACTTACTAGATAGTCGTAATTGGAGCTGTTGCTGGTGGAGAACCCATGCACCAAGTCCTAAGCCAAGTCTTTAAATGGGATTCATCTCATTTATCTCCTCCCACCCTCCCCATCCACATACAATGAAATTAGCAGTATTATCCCCCATTGCAGTGATAGAGATACTGAGATTTAGAAACATAGATAACTGATCAGTCAAGTCATAAAATAAGTAGTGATGGAGCTGGGAATCAGCCTCAGGGGAAAATGACACTGAAGCTCATTTGCTACTAGGAAAGTGAGGTCTGTTTGATACAGAATTCTTAGAGAATCTATAACTATGAAGAAAACAGGGAGAACCTGGAGTTTACTTGAAGTGGTGTGTTGCTAAGTGTTTAAAAATTGACTCAGGAAAAGAAACTCCTGATTTGTGTCATCTGCCAATTTCTGTGGTGTAAATACTAGCAAACTGGCATCAATCACTTCACAAATTTCCTGAAATTGTAACAAGTGTTGATTTAGCTGGTTCTAGTTCACTTAAGGAATTGATCCCATTCTAAGAAAATAATGTTTATTAGTTAGAAGCAAAACCTCCCCCCCACTCTCTGGCCCCAAAGAATCTTGCTTTAATATCCTTCCCTGCTATCATTCCCCTTTTTCTTCTCAAAGGCTAATAAGTATTTTACTCCAGGTCAGCAGACACAAATGATCTGGTTGAGCTGATTGATGCAAGTCATACACACATGAAGAAAAGTTCTGTGTTTGGTGGACTGAAAAACTTGAGAAGTGACATCCTGAAATGGGTTAAGATTTGGACATAAATTCTTTAAATAGCAAAGTGCTTAAGTTGTCTTTCAGGAAAGGCCTCCAGAGTCCATTCAAGAACAGTTTAACCCATCTTTTCAAGAACAGAAATGTATGGTTCATCTGGTAACCTCTGGTGTCACAAGCTGTCACAAGCTCGTTCAAAATCCCCCATGCAGAACAGAACATGATAACTCTCCCATACAAAAGGAAATATGAGACCTGACAAGAGGCATGATGACTGTCTACACCTGCACAAAAGAACCCTAATACTCACCTTCTCATTTAACAAGCTGCTTCTCCCTTCCTATATATCCCCACCACTGAGAAGAAAAGTTGAGCTTATAGCTCCTTCCCTCCTTGCTAGTTGACTGTTCAGTACACTTTTCTTTATTCCAAAAGCCCAGTGCCATAGTATTCACGTCAGTGCATATTGAACAGCAAGTGCTTGGAAGCAATTCTAGACTGCAAGAATGTTACAAGGACTTTTTCTAAAAAAGCATAGACTTTTCACTTGAGCCTACAGATGTTTGATGGATAACTAAAAGCAGAATAAAGATTGGCATCTCTGCCTGCATTTTCTATCTCTTTCCTTTGCTTTAAATTTGGGGTTAGATTACTGCTCAATTCTACATGCAGAAATATTCATCACTTAAGGAGTATTTATCTCAAAACTGTCATACGAGATTGAGTAGTCCTAAATTAAAGTCCCCCTTCATGGCTGAAGGCACCAATGTAAGAATAAGTATGGGCCAGGCGCTGGGGCTCACGCCTGTAATCCTAGCTACTTAGGAGGCAGAGATCAGGAGGATTGTAGTTTGAAGCCAGCCAGGGTAAATAGCTCTTGAGACCCTATCTTGACAAAAGAAACATCACAAAAAAGAGCTGGTGAAGTGGCTCAAGGTGTAAGCCCTGAGTTCAAGCCTTAGTACTGCAAAAAAAAAAAGTATGGTATTTTCAGTATTGGCAGGGACATCATAATCAACAGACTGCCAACTAACAGTTTGCTCTGCTGCTTCTAAGAATATTGCATTATGCTTGGTCTTCATGGAGGGAGTACAGTGGAGGTCTTAGATGCACAAGCTCTGGATGGAGATCTGTGCAGTGGTTGAGTTCATTAACATTTCTAAGTTTCAGTCTCCTTGTCTGTAGAAGTTGATATTGATGATATTATCAAAGAAGTTTCTCAAACTCAGCAAGAACATTTATCCACATTTTATTTCAAGTTTTTGGTAAGGGGAAAGGCTTCCAAAAAAAGTAGTTCAAAGATTTTTCTTTTGGCAGGAAAACAGTTACTTAATGAACACTACAGGACAAGATTTTTAAAAAATTTACAGATTATTATGACAGCGTAAAGCATAAGGAGTGTTGTACCTTTGAATGTTGTGGGATTCCAAAATACGCCACCTCAAAATGTATTTCATTGGCATATTCCAAGAGAACCATTTGGAGAGTCTAGACTTCTGCAAACACAGGAATGGCTCTGAACAGCCATTTTGTAGAAGAAATTTACATCTGCCAAGGAAATCTAAATCAGATTAATCAGTCAGAAAATCTAAACAGGTTCTTCTTTCTGAGATCTCTCTTTCTGCCTGAGAAAGATCTTTTCACAAGAAGAGATAGGGAGGAGTTGACACTGGCTCAGACAGAGATGACCCCATGAGACTATTACCTGGGGGACTTCACTGCATCACATCACTTGCTCACCATATACTTTCTCAACCTTTTGCAACCAACCACAACTACCTTCACCTAAGAATCCCAAGCTCATAGCCCTTTGTTTAGTTTATATAAACTTCAACCATCTAGCCCTGCATATGTATGGCTCCTGTGTTTAGGCATTTTAGTAAGCCAGTTGGGTTTCTCTATTGTCAGTTTGCTTCATAGACTAAAAATCATTTAACTTGCAGAGGAAAAAGAGTAACTTTAAAACTTTTTCCTATAGTTTTGGTGACCACTAAGAGACAATAAAATCGCTGTGCTTGCTTCAGAGATTACAGCTGTGGATCATCAAACCATGACCAAGCAATCACAAGTAAGGTTTAATACCCCATCTTGGGCCGGCACAGTGGCTCACATGGTAGAGTGCCTGCCTAACAAGCATGAGGCCTTGAGCTCAAACCCCAGCCCCACCAAAAAAAAAAAAAAACAAAAACAAAAACCTCATACCAATCTCCTTGGTCTATGTCTATAGAATCTGATCAGGCAAGTAATTAAAGTCTATCTTTGTCCTTTTGTCACAGTTTGTCAGAGAGGATCTCAAGAGGGCACCTGAAGAGAAAGAAAAGGGGGCTCCTCAACTCACCTTTTTAGATTTTTGCATCTGAATACCAAATAAGAATTCTCAGGCAGATACAGGGCAAGAGAGAAATCGAGATTTATTCAGGAATAAAGCAAAAAGAACAGATGTGCTTCATAGCCAAGGCACAGGCATATAGGATAGTACACATGGGTTCAAGCCATGAAAAAAGACACACTTATAATAGGTAAAATCAGAAAGGGGGTGAGGTGTATGCATAACTAAGCAGTCCCTGACAAAGTGTGGCCTGGCTGATCACTGTCGCAGTTCTGGTTCTGCAAGGAGTTCTATAGAAGTTGTTATCCTGTTATGACTTCCATCTTGTTACTAAGAGATGATTACTCCTGATCCAGGGTGCAGTCTCATCATCAAAAGCAATTGTCCTTATTTAAGGGGTGCTCTGTCCTGTGAGGCTCTTCTGTTGTTTGGGGATAGTTTTGGTTCCTTGTTGTAAAGATGTTATGGATCAGCACTATCATTCCTGGTATCCAGGGTGGCTACAGGAGACTCAAGGTAACGAAGACATGCAAAATTGAGGCAGGGATGTCAGGTTTTGTCCTGCTTTTAGCTAACTTGTGGGATCAAGTGAGGAGTCAGTGTTTTTTAGCAAAAGCAATTTCTAAGTGCCAATTATATTTTTCTTTCTGAAATCTAAATTCAGAGGAAAATTTTGTATGAACTATTTCACCTGAGCATAGCATCTGGGTGTTTTGGGTATGAGTACTCTTGGTTGATCCTTTTCCCTCCTAGATGTGCTATTTGTCATCTGTTATGTGTTTTTGTATAGTTTTCCACAAAAAGAACCAAAGGATAAGAGCAGCATGCAAAAGATTCTCACAATCCTGTTGCTGGAGTCAGATGAGGTTTGCTCCCCCATTTTTTTGGCAGTACTGGGGTTTGAACTCAAAGTCTCATGCTTAGCTAGATAGGCACTCTACTAATTGAGGCATGCTACCAGCTCTTTTTGTTGGGTATTTTTCAAGATAGGGTCTTGCTAACTATTTTCCCAGACTGGCTTTGCATTTTGATCCTCCTGATCTCTGTCTCCTGAGTAGCTAGGGTTACAGGTGTGAGCCACTTATGCCCAGCAAGGTTCCCCTTCTGTCTTATGTCTGAAAGGTTAACTTTGTGACCTTTGAGATTGCTCTCTGGTCTCTGCCAAGCAGGGAATAAACAGTGTTGATGTGTGCCAGACAGCCACACTGAAAAGGTTAAGAATCAGATATAGGAAAGTGGCAAGAAGCACTTTCTTTAGGTCTTGGGGAGTCTTCTTTTGTTGTCTCAAGCTTCAGTGCTTTCTTCTTCACTGTCCTTGGGAATAAGTTTTGGATCACTGGGGACTGCCTGCTCTGTGTTCACCCCAAGAAGATCTTTTCATAAAGCTATATTCTATGCATTCTGAGTTACCCCCAGGGTCTTTCCATTTAAAGACTTATTGGATTAAGTCTCTACTGGAATAAATACATGCATTTCTAATAACTTAAAATAGAAGCTCAAACTTACACTCAAACAAAAAGAATTTTGGCTTTTATGCACATTTTAATAGTTATCTGAATCTTACCTTGTGATTGTCTCTTACTCTTGTCACAGAATGGTAAATGATACTTAAATACAATCTCCTTACTTAAATATAAAAAGTATGATTGTCATTTACTATTCTTTTATGAAAGTTACTGGTGAATATTCTTATCCTATTTTATTTTAAGAAGTGGCCATTTTTTTTTTATTTTTCCAACTAATTCTGCTCCCTCTTGAGACATACTGTTAAACCCCATGGAAATCATTCTTCAATTTTTCTAGCAAGAAAGTTCTTGCTTTTATAGAATAGTGGCTACATACTCCATGGCCTCCATGGAGTAAGTGAAGCACTAATAAGAAAGGAGAAACCCACCTGGATTGAGGAATATTAGATTTATATTGACATTTTTGATGCATTTCAGCATCAATTAGTAGGAACTGTCAAACCAAGGTTCAATCTGTTAACAAGTTTCAAGGATAAATATTGCTGAATGTTGGTAGTCATTAGTCTTCTGTGTGTGCTGTGCCATTTCTCACAATCCCTTACCATTTTAGTATCCTCCTGTTGCCATAACAATATACTTTCTATATTAAACAACAGGGCTCTTATTAATTAGGATATTTAAAAATTTTTGTTCTACACAATCAAATGATATTTAGGGACATGTATAACTGAACTTTAGGAATATGTGGAGTGCAGGCAGGGCATTTGCTGCCCACTCCTCACCTGATCTTCATTCTTGTTGGCACATTTTTTCTTTAGAAGACTGGCTCTATCCCAAGGCATAGAATCTGGTCTTTGACTGCTACAGACTTCTACTTATAGCCTAGCCATCAGAAAGAGACACCAGCTACCTTCAAAAATCTCTTGGAAGGGACTGGAGATGTGGCTCAAGCAGTAAAGTGTCTGCTTTGCAAGGGTGAAACCCTGAACCCCAGTTCCACCAAAAAAATAAAAATCCATGGAAGAGTTCTCATTGGTTTATTTGCTGATATGAATAAACTTACATCTTTTTCTAGTTTATGCAAAGAACTTATATTACCAGTGTAACCACTACAATTTGAATGTAAAATATTGCCAATACAATTAGATACTACCTGAGGTAGACCAGCTGATCACAGATCACACAAACTAGTCCCCAAAGCAATACACAAATTTCTATTTATTTATTTATTTATTGAGGTGTTGGGGTTTGAACTCAGGGCCTACACCTTGAGCCACTCCATCAGCCCTTTTTTTGTGAAGGGTTTTATTGAGATAGGGTCTGGAAAACTATTTTCCATGATCCTCCTGATCTCTGCTTCCTGAGTAGCTAGGATTACAGGCATGGTCCACCAGCACTCAGCATCAATACTGTCACACAAACACACACAAAAATATTTTCTTCTCCTTCATTTCTCTCCTCTGAAGATCCTGCTCCCCAATCCCAGGAGTTTATATAACCAATCCTAGTCTCTGTTGGCCATGACTGTATCTTGCTGTCTCACTCACATTTTCTTTATTCTCAATAGTTGTGACTCAATCTCCCTCTTAAATCCTGCAACTGTTCAAGGTAACACATGCACACAAAGCCACCATTTCTGAAACACCCTACTCTCCATTTCTTCCAGATTGGCAGGAAGTGAGGAGGTTTCTAATCTCTGCCAAATCCCAGAATCATCTTCTACCTCTCCACTTTACCATTCCCTTCCATCACACCCATTTCCACATTCTGACCCAGAAAAAGTGACAATTCTTTCAAGGGAATACTAACTCCTTTTCTCACATCAACATTTTATATTGGTTCATCTAACCACAATTTCCTTCTTCAGGGGCTGTTTCATACTGCAACAGAAATTAAAGAAAAAAATAGCTGCAACCATTATTTGCAGTTTGAAATAATACAGTTTTCCTAGAAAGCTGTTCATGAAGTGCTGTGAGCTCTGCCTATCATGGAAAATATGATAGGCATATTTAAGTTGAGGGAGAGTTAAGTTGAGGGAGAGTTGTTTAAGAAATGATATTCATCTGCTTTTTTATTATGAAATGTCTCATCAGGAGTATAGATGCCACAAACTGGTGATACCATGGGGATACAAGGAAAAAGAAACAAGCAACTCTCTGGTAATTGGGTGGGCTCCGCAAGGCTAGGATAGCACCAATGCTTAACTTACTGGGTGAGCCCATAGAAACAGGGCTGGAAGGACTGGGTGCAGGGGCAGGCTAGACAGTAGGAAAGAGAGGAAATTCCCAAGGCCAAATGACCGGCTGGAATACCGTGCACCACAAATACCAATGGCTATCAATAATGGCTACCTTAAGAAGCCCTGCATTGCTCTCCTTTATTCCCAAAGTGTTTGTAAAATTTGTCTAACAATACCAGGGTGCTGGTGGTTTACACCTGCAATCCTGCTACTCAGGAGGCAGAGATCTGGAGGATCATGGTTTGAAGCCAGCTGGGCCAATAGTTCTGGAGACCCTATCTTGAAAATACCCAACATAAAACAGGGCTGGCAGAGTGACTCAAGTGGTAGAGTGCATGCCTAGCAAGTGTGAAGCCCTTAGTTCAAACTCCAGTATTGTCAAAAAAAAAAAATCCCTGTATAACAATAACCTTAGTGTGAGGCTTGGGGAGCAAAATGGGAGTAAATCAGGTTCAGGAAGAAAGTATTTGACCTCTTTGGGATGTTTCAAATTCTGACATACTACAGAGGGGTAAGGATGGGTCACTACTGTTAAAAATGTTAATACTTTTTCTAAAGAAAGAATCAGGAGGAGAGAACAAAGCAAAGAGATCACTGGCAAGAAATGTTGACTAAACCAGCTTTCTAAAGATTTAAACATGTGGCCTATTTTTTTCTCTTTCAGGTATTTCCAATATTCATATCTAGGGTCTGTCTTCAAATGTAAAGAAAAGCACCTTTGAACAACCAAAGCACTACAGATTCTTTTCTATGTATCCAGAATGTTTTCCAACTTTACAAAATTGTTCATGTTACAATGTATCCAGTACAATGTGTCTTCCAGTGTTAACTAGAAATCATGAGTCCAAATAATAGGCCATTTCTTTTAGATTTAATGTGTGATACTCAGTAAGTCAGCTAGCACAAATTTTAGAAAATCAGTTGTGAATTATCTACTTAAACTATAATTAACTCTCACCTTAATACATTTTAGAAGATACTTAGGATTTTCTGTTATTTGCAAAAATAAAATTATTTATTAGCTACTGAACAAACTCTTTATCAGAAATTGCTTATTTTTAATCAGAAAATAGCTTACTGTTTTAGTAATTTATTTTAAGGTTTGGTTTTTTAATGCATAATTTAATTCACAAAGTTCTTCAGAACTTTTTATTCTTTTTTAGTTATTTCCAAAAAGTTAAATAAGTTTTGATATACACCAAAGAAATATCATGTCTTTTTTTAAACTATACACTTGATAATATAAATTTAACAACATACTGTATTGTATTGCTGGTAAATTAAGTAAGCAAGATATCATACCATTTGATATCTTGATAAAGGCTATATGGTATATTTCCAGAAACTGAAAAAGTGAAAGAATAAGGACTAGGTAAACAAATAGTAAGTCAAGTGATTTTCAATTCTTTGCTGTTAATAAAATTGAGGGAGGGCCTAATTGAACAGTTTATAAATGATCAAATCTAATTTTTTGAGGTTGAGAATTAGATGACCTATGACAAAATTCATTCCCAAGTACAGCAGTACAGTTATAACAATTAGAAACATGAACAGATGCTCACTCTTCTAGCAATAAGACATAATCATCCCTCAATGCATGATTTTTTTAAAAAGGAACAATATCCAGCCAGATGGCTCACATCTGTAATCCTAGCTACTTGAGAAGCTGAGATCAGGAGGACAGCAGTTGAGGTCAGCCGTGGGCAAAGAATTCTATAAATCTCATCTCCAAAATAACCAGAGTTTAAGGGCTGATGAAGTGGCTCAAGTGGTTGAGTGCCTGCCTAGCAAGCCCTAAGTTCAAACCCCAGTGCTACCACAAAATATCCAGACCAAAAGAGACTGGAGGTGTGACTCAAGCGGTAGAGTGCCTGCTTTGTAAGCAAGCAGCTAAGTTCAAACCCCAATACCACCAAAAAAGAAAATCTATATATAAACGAAAATATACACATATATATATATGAAAAAATATATTACCAAGATGCTTTTTCCAATAAAATTTACATCCTATTTAATAACTACAAATATTTGTAACATTTATATTGCTTTGATCGGGTACTACTAGTAATTTTAAAGATAACCAAGTCCAAAATCAGTCGATTTGCTGGCTGTGTACACTTGCACAATGTGCTTAAACCTCTCTGAGCCCGTTCACTGATTTGCAAATTAGCGATGGTAGTAGGACCTCTTAGTGTTTTTCCAGAAAGCATTGACGCACGTAAAAACATGCTTGTTCCACAAACTTTACCTGTTGCTATGGTAATCAATAGCCAAGCCCTTATAACCAAAAGCCGGCTTGTCTTCACAGACCGGCAAAGGGGACCGAAGGCATGGAGATTTAGTCGCAGGCACACTCGGAGAGCAACAAGCAGTGCCAAAGGGAAAATGGGATGTGTGGGAGCAGGGGACACCCGAGCCACCTGCTGAGCAGGAAAGAGGGCAGGAGGACACACTAAGAACGCAGAGGCTTGAGGAGTTGGGACCGCAGGTTCACGCACGGACCTGCATGGTCAATATCTCCGGGTCTCTCCTGCTCTGTCAAACAGGAGCAAGGGCTTCGGGACTGAACGCCATGGCGGATAGAACCCGGCCAACGCCTCACTTTCGGCTGGTGCCTGCTGTGAGAAGCGTTCATGGCCGTGGAGCCCCGGAGTCCCCGCAGCACTGCCCGCGGCGCACTCAGCCTGGGCGCCGCCGCTTCCGGCGCAGCCAATCTTCGCCAGAGTACCCGACCGGAACTGGCCCCTCGCGGCCTCCGTAACCAGACCTTCGTTGCTATTGTCACTCCCTTTTTCTTCCTTCCCTCAGTTCCCTTTCACTTCCGGGGTTGCTCTGGGTTCGCTGGTTCCGTGACAACATCCCGTTGGCTTACCTCAGGCGGCGGGACCTGTGTAGCCGCCGCCTCCCAGGAGCGCCCGCCCGCCCGGGTCCGCGCGCTCCCCGACCCAGGCCACCATGGCCACCAACCCGCAGCCGCAGCCGCCACCTCCGGCGCCGCCGCCTCCTCCTCCGCAGCCACAGCCACCACCGCCGCCGCCCGGCCCGGGATCTGGTCCCGGCGCGGGCGGGGCGGGCGGCGCGGGGACAGGCGCTGGGGACCCGCAGCTCGTGGCCATGATCGTGAACCACCTCAAGAGCCAGGGGCTCTTCGACCAGTTCCGCAGGGACTGCCTAGCCGACGTGGACACCAAGGTTCGGGGCGCGCGGGGCTGGGGGTCGGGGACCGGGAAGACCCCGAAGGCCATCTTCTCGGTCGCCGTGTCCCGCATCCGTCCGTGGGGCAGCGGCGCGTACCCGCTCCCAAGCTCTCTTGAGGGCGCCTCCCGCCGAGTTCCTTTTGCAACAGCTTCCCCTTCTTGATGTGCAGTTGTGTGCCACGCACTGTGCAAGGCATGCCGTGTTCATTCATTCTCTCGTGCTTGCGTTCGTTTAACCGACCAGTGTTGGTTAAGTGCCTGGCACTGCTTGGGCTTTGAATTACACCGGCTGGTTGAGCGGCTCCCATTGCTCTTAACGGGAGATCGGTTTGGAGGCACTAAGGCTAACAAGTGCTCAGTTTTGGGTTCACTCTTTTCATTCTTCTCTCTCTGATGATTTGTCCTTTGGTTTACTTTGTATCCAAATTCTGTTTTGTTTTTGCTTTCTTGAAGTTTCCTGAATTTTTTGGGACCATGTTTTTGTCTTTTGGAAGAATCATTCTGTGATAATTGAATCGAGTTATTTGCAATTTGTTTTGCTGGATACTGAGGGATGGAGGAGGTACAACGAACGATAAGAAGACAAATCTGGGCAGCAAAGAGGTGACTGGGGAGATGAGCAAACTGCTTGATTTAGGTACCTAGGCTAAATCATTTTTCTAAGGGGTAAAAAGATAAAGGGTGAAGGGGTGGGAAGAGAGAACAAAAGGTGTTCAGCAAATACTGAACTGAAGGAAGAGTTGAGTTTAAGAAAATAAGGGAGAGAACAAAAAGGTCAGGAAAAAGGTTTCCTGCCCCCAAAAGAGAGGCTAGAAAGGGGAGGGGGCTTTGTACCAAATGTCATAGTGACAGGGCATTAGCAGGAACAGGTAAACCTAGCTGTTTTGGCAAAGAATGAACAAAGGACACTGGGAAGGAGTCATCAGTGAGATAGATGAAAAACCCAGAGTCTGGAGTTCTGAAAGCTGGTAAAGTGTTAATTGTGTTGAAAAATTGTTGGGGTTTATTTGTTTTGTTTTGTTTCTCTTTTGCTTTTGGCTTCTATCTAGGTATCTGTTGGTTTGGAGTTTTGATGGAGTGAGGGTTCATAGACTGCTTGACTGGTCCTAGGACCTTTGTGTCTTTAAAAAAGAAAAAGCGGGAGGAGGGGGGCGTTTACAGCAGCTGCAGAGTCTTCCTGGGATTTGAGGTGTCCTTTAGGAAAACCCTCCTGAAAATCTGAAGATAACTTCTGCCCTCTGTGGACCATGCTTTTCCAGGGCATTGAAGTTTTAGTACCACAGAGGATTGTTTACTTGGGGGCAAACTCTATCTACGAAACACAGTTTTCTTACTTTATTTTAGAGATTATGTGCAGCCAAAGTAATAACTACTGACTTTTACAATTATTTTTATGAGTAAAAATTGAGTGACCAGGTAAATGCTGCCCACATAGAGCTGGCTAGTTGTATCCAACAAGTGGAGGTGCATTTGCTGTTCTTAGAAACCTGTGAACCTTACCATTCTGTATTCACCTTGAACTTTTAATATACTGATTGAAAATGGGCTGCAATATCTAAGACTCAACTTTTTATTCATGTCATCCCAATTAAAAGTTGTTGCTCTGTAATATCGAGGCCCTTTAACTATACATTATTAAAACCTCCCCTGGGGAGAAGAGAAGTTTTGACAATGTATTAAAATCTAGGCCCTTCTCCCAAGAAAAATGCACATGAACCCATTAGAATGCTGTTTTAATAGAACAACATGATCAACTATAGGCAATTTCATCTGGTGTTTTCATAGACCACAGAATAAGCTTCCCTGTTTTAATGTTTGAGGCCAGAAAGAACAGAACTGAAATAATGCCATGCCTGGGTATAGTTGCTCAAAGTTTCCGTAATCAGCCTTTGTCTTCCTTCTCTCCACCTTGGCTTGTTTCCTCCTTTCTTTCCTACCCTTCTTTTCTTCTCCCTTAGCTAATAGTTGTGTTAGTGTTAATTTAAAATAGTCTTATTAAGTAGTGTTTTATATTCCTTTTTGTAATTTGAAAGAAAGAAAAAGTAAGAAAATTTCAGAAAAAGTGCAAAAGCTAAAGTTTTCTTCATAAGAACTTAACATTCATAACAATGTGATAAGTATACCGGCAGAGAAATAAGATTTCCTATTCTTGCAAATTATACCATTTTATAGAATCTTTGGGTCTCATCTGCCACTTAGGCATGGTGCTTTTGAAAACTGAACCTGAAAAACTGACCTATTTTCTGTCAGAAAGTCTTACCTGTAGTATACAGGGTTGAGGCAATAACTGGATTATATCAGTCACATACATATTTAAGAATCAAGACATTTGATACTTTCCAGGTGCTCTCTGAGAGCAAAACAGCCCAGCTGAATATGTCTAAACCAAGATAAAGAGTACCAAAGGGAGCTGCTACCCCAGGTCATAAAACATACCCCCACATAGCCCTGTGGTCACTAAGACTGTGATTTATAGCAGACCGAGCTGAATGTCCCCACATAAACTTGTGCCACAGATGCAGCTACTGCTAAGGTTTTTCCATTGTAGACTACCACTTACCAGATCTCAGAGGCAAGCCTCGTCTTTTCAAAGCCATTGTGACTTTACATGGATTACCAACTGAACAGTGTGGATAGGGAAGATCAAGAGACCGATCATTCTGCACTAGACTGGGAGCTCACTGACCATGCAAATATGACCCCACTCTCTTCAAAAGATGAAGACTGATTTTTGGACACTATCTCAGTTATAAATGATTCCTGGTCAATTTATTCATCCATTGAGCAGCCCCTATGTACTAAGCCCCTATGTACTTAGGTATCAGTGGTACAGTGGTGAACCAAAAGTTCCCCTGTTACAGAGCTTATATCTAACAGAGAAAAACAGTCAATAATGTGTGATGGATCTATGGAAAAAATAAAGCAAGTGTGAGAAGGCTTACTCTTTTGTCTTGAGTCAATAGAGGGAAGGTTTCAGTAAGGCAATATTTGAACTATCCCTGAAGGAACTAAAGATGTGGCTGTATTCCAAGTACAGATCATGGAGAGTGAACACCTGAGAGTGAACACAGCAGAACATGCTGAGAGAGTGGGAAGTGCCCTTCCCTCCCTTCACAGATCTAGCAAGCCTTGGACACAATCTTGAGCTGAGAAGCATTAGCAGGTTTTCGGTGAAAGGACATGATCTGACTTGTATTTTAGATGGGGTGACCATAGATAATTATTAATAGTGTTCTCGTTTGTGCTCATTCATGATCTACTTTGGACTACCTTGGACAACAAATTGTATAGTACCCTAATTTTAGAGTACTAAACAGAGTCTGTACTCTGTTGGACCACAGACTTGAGGTAGGCAATTGTAGGCTATAATTCAGATAAGAGATGCAAATGCCTTGGACAAAAGTGATAACAGAAAAGGTAGTGGGAGGTAGTCAGGTTCTGAATGTATCCTGGTGCTGGTGATGGAATGGGCAAGTGGATGAGAACTTGGAAATAAGAAAAATTACCTATTAGGTAGCTCAAATTTGAACATGTTATGGGGAGACTAGAGTGCTAGATACATTGTGATATTTAAGTCTAATAAATATTTGTTAAAATGAAGAATTTTGCTTTAGTATCATTGGGGAGAAAGAATTAGTTTTAGTTTAATTCACATTGATTTTGGATAAATGAAGAGCAACATGAGAAATGATTGTGCATTTTTTTGTTGAGTAGAAAATTGACATCAGTCAAAGTCTGAAAATTGGAAATGATAAAAGAGCATCTCGTAGGAATAAAATCTTTATACTTCTGTGTTGGAGATACTTAGTTATCTAAGAACACTTTTAATTTCTTATCTGCCAAGTAGAATGTTAACCTGTTTGGAAACAAACATTATGGGGAGGGGAGCAGACTTATACTTCGGTGGGGAGAAGAATCTCTCCCCTTCACCAAAATATAATGCAATTGCAAGAATTGTTCATCGAACCTGTGATAAGCTCTAAAGGATAGAAGCTTGCCAGGTGGACAAGTAAAGGGAATGGTAGGTGTATTAGAATTTCTGCTGGAGTATAAACCTTGAAAGGTAAAGAGAGAAAAATGTACTGTTTTGCTTAAAACCATTCCGGGACACTCAGATTCATCTACATTCAAAGCCACATAAAGGAAAAATAAACAACATGATGTGGTTGGTGGTGTGGACCTCTAGCTACTGTGTGCAGTTCTAAGTGAGTGTTCACATATTCCTTCTAGGCAAGTCCTTTTAAGTAGAATTGACTTAATACATGTTTTCTCTCTCTGTTCCTCCATATCAGAGGTTCATAGCCTTAGCTGTCTGTGTTTTAGGTTGGATAGTTCTTGCTGTGGGAAGGTTGTGGTGTGCACTGTAGACTGTTCAAGTGTCTGTGCTCTCTACTCCTAGGTGCCAATAGCACCTCCGTCCTTTGCAACAACCAAAAATATTTCAAACATTGCCTAATGCCTCCCTAGGGGAAGGGAGGTTGAAATCACACCTGCTTGAGAACCACTGCCTTACATCAGATTTTATGCATAGTTCAAGTGCTTCATCCCACAGTAATTTCTCTCGAATTCATGTTTCAGTCCATTTTTACCACCCAGTACATCGTGTTTAGTTTTTGCATGCATTTCCAAGTATGTTTTGTGTCTTTACGTTCAGCTATCATATCACTATGTGAAGTGGTTTCCCATTCTGGACTCAATTTTAGACATTTTGTATAAGTACCCAAAGCTTTTCAGCACCTGGCCCCCAATCTATGTGTCCAACCTATTTATCTGCTTTTTGTATTGTTTTCTCCAACCAGTTAGACTACCAGTTTGTGAATTTCCCCCAAATACTTCTGACCCTACATTTTCTCATCCAGCTGAGAGAGCCATTGTCAATGCCAGCTACATTGTGCAATTTTGAAACTCTTTTTTCCAGCTCAAATGCAACATTGTCTAATGAAGCCTTACTTCTGCTTTTCAGCCTTTCTTTGTTTCAAATCATCTAATATTAACATTTACTTCTTTCTTATTTTCTAATTCTTTGTACAAATAAAACATTTTTCATTCTTCTGTGTCTTCCTGTGTTTCTAGACACCTTGTTGTAGATAAAATGAGCAGCCCTTAAATGAGACGCACTCATTATAAGCAGAATCTTCTGTGCTGTAAAACTTTGTTGTTACTTTAAGAAAACTTAAGACTGTTAAAGATACTCAGATTCCTGTAACTGATACTGTTATTATGTTATGCTAGAGATTTTTAGCACTTACATTTGTTTTTCTTTCTAGCCTGCATATCAGAATCTGAGACAACGTGTTGACAACTTTGTTGCAAACCACTTGGCAACTCATACATGGAGTCCCCATCTCAATAAGAACCAGCTAAGAAACAATATTCGACAACAAGTACTCAAGTAAGTCTCAGAATCAATTCCTAGGTAAGCTTTAAAATGTCTGAAAGTAAAAACATTGCAGTGAATTGCCTAATGGTGTTGGCATTTCTAGCAGGTTTGATGTGACGGCAGTATAATTTTGGAGTGTGGCCTAATAACTTCGGGTTTCTCCCACAGATCTTAACAGTCTTTTTTTCCTTCTAAAGAATAATAGTAATGTTTGAAGGATGGAAATAAAATGATTAAAAAGCCATAATCTATATAGTCATAGCTATTTTCTTGACCATAAGAGATCTGGCCTTACTATTCTTGTTTTTACAAGTGAAAACACAAAGATCACTGAAATTAAAATTTCTCCCTTCATTTGAGGCCATATCATCTACTATGTCCCTCCTTTTGTTTTTTGCATTTTACTGACTTTTAACTCTACTATTTAGTGATGATATAAGCCAAAAACACTATGTTTAGAGCTGTCAGAGTCATTTTGAGTGAACGTAAGAAAAAAAAAGAATGAGAATTAGAATGTTTTAAAATGTCCTGAAAAAATCATATTTACTCCCAAGAAATTTTTATTTACAATCTTTGACTTATTTTCGATTATAAATATTTGCAAGACAAAAAGGCCTTCTATCCCAGCCATACTCCCAAAAAGGATAAATTATTTAAAGAACACCTAGTCTTCCTGCCTTGACAAATATTTATATTCAAGCACATTTTTGAAAATGAAATGTGACTTTCAAACAACTAAACAATCTGTTTTATAGCTGCCACCTCATAATTTCCTGTTGTCAGATGGGAACCATAAGCCTATCTGGTGTAATAGTTTCCAGCCACAGGAAGCCTCAGAAATAAAAATTCACACCTTAAAAGATCCATTTAGCCCCAGGTAATACTAGAAACCAGGAACATGGGGGCTTGGACTGTGTCTCCTTGTAAATGAAAGGGAAATTTACAATAATAGCTTTGTCTTCTACATTTTAAAGGATGTTTGAGGACCCTGTAAAAGAGTCCAGGTAAGATCAAAAGATGCCATTAGAAGGCTGCATAATACCACCTGTTGGGAAAAAGTGAAAGCCATTTCTGGAAGAAGAGACCGGAAGAGGTCTTTTGGTTGACAGGCCTAGAGTGCTACTCATTTGCACAAATTCAGGAGAATTATAATCAAGATAGCACCAGAAAGGGAGAAGAGAGGACAGGGTTACTGGCATTACTTCCTTCCCACAGACACGGACATTTACATGGAAACTCTAGTAACTGTTATAGTGCTTTCATTCAGCACTTTCCCTAGCTGCCTCCTTTTCACAAGTGATTGCATTGCTTTTTAAGCATGGGGTCTTTTTGCATGGCGGAAGGATATGGGCAGTACTGGGGTTTGAACTCAGGTTCTCACTCTTGCTAGGCAGGCACTGTACCACTTGGGCCACTCCACCAGCCCTAAAAGCATGTTTTGAAGGGCCTTTCTCCCTCCCCTTCTTCCTTCCTTCTTCCTTTTCCTCCTTTCCTTCCCTCCCTTTTCTTCAGTGCCAGGATTTGAATCCAGAGCCTTGCACATGCTATTGTATCCTGCCATTGAACTTCAAACCCGCCCCCCATCCAGAATGTTTTGTGGGGGTTTTTTTGCTTTTTTTTTTGCAGCCCTGGGGAGTGAACTTAGGTCTTTGCACTTTCTGTGAATGTACTCTGTCACTTGAACCATGCCGCTAGCTCTTTTTTCTTTAGTTATTTTTCAGATGGGGTCTTGTTCTTTTGCCTGGCCAAAGAAGCAATCCTCCTACCATGCCTTCCTCCCAAGTAGCTGGGATTACAGATGTGTACCACCATGCCCCTTGTTGGTTGAGATGAGATCACTAACTTTTTGTCCAGCTGTCCTGGAATTAATGATCATCTCAGTCTCTGCTTCCCAAGTAGCTGAGATTGTAGGAGTGTGCCAACAAACCTAGCCATAGCGGTCATGCAAAATCTATAACATAAGGAAGCATTCATTTATTTTTGTTTAGGAGAACTAAACTCAGTCTTGCACATGTAAAACTTAAGCACTTAAAATATTCGTTGTACCAAAAAAGACATTGTTATCAAAAAATATGTTTGGTGAGGGGTAAGGAAGTACTGAAGACATCACTGTTTGTGAGGCATCTATAAATTTTCTTCTAGCTATGTTATTATTTTTAAATATTTTCATTTCAATTTGTAAATGTTCATGTAACTGATAAGAACAGTTAAGGTTTCCGTACAGTTCCAGATATGGTGGTATAAGCCTGTAATCTCAGCATTTCAAATACAGAGGCAGAAAGATCATGAGTTTAAGGCCAGCCTGAGCTACATAATGTCTCAAAAATACCAAAGAAAAAAGAAAAGCTTGAAAAGAGATTATATAGTTGTGGGTAGACTGATAGTGTAGGGTGGACCAGCCCTCTATGAATAAATATAATTTCAAACAGTTTTTCTTATATATTCTTTGAGAAATATTTTGTGGGCTCAGGTTGAGTCATCTGAAATCGCTGTCTAGTGTCCACAGTTTCAGAAGTTTCAACTTATTATCTTATCTCAGCAGTAGGGAAAATTTTATTCTATTCTGGCATACATTTGTACTACAGAATCTGAACATCCTAGATAGATTTGAGTAATGATGTTAACTGGACAGAATTTATAAGGAAGACAAGGGGGAAAGAGGAAAATTCCTGTTGCCAGCATTTTGGCTTTGTCCTTAAACCTAGGGATGAGATTTCTCCCTACTGTGGTGAGGCAGATATGGCCATGTCCTAAGGCACGGACGGAGCCCACGAAGAGCAGTATGATCACTAGCACTGGACTCCATTTTTATGTATGATCAGAGTTGACCTCCATGTGAGAGAAGACTAGAGTAGAAGTATTCTGTTTGTTTGCAGGATTAGAGTCCAGGACATAGACGAACAGAGAAGAAGCAATATTTTTAGGGTGGGTGGGTCATATTTTTTATTTTATGCCTTTGTACTTAATGTCTTAATTCAAAATTTTTCTTTATTTTTTTTCTACCTTCCAGATTTTAAAGACACTGTTTGCAGGATTTGCACTTTTTTTTCAAAATCTTAGACCTTTAAAAGGCAAGGAACCTACTTTGTGCCATGGTGGCTCATTTATCTCTGTGGCCCACATAAGTAGAAATGTATCACAGCGTGGCAGGGTGCCTCAGGAAATGAAAGACCAATCCACCCTTCACTCCAGACAGAACCACACTCAGAAATAGCATCTGTAGAGTGTAGGAACAACATCTCCGTACTCATTCTGTACAGAGAGACTGAGACCTAAAAGGTGGAAATGACTGGCTCTTCCATCTCCCAGCACTATCAGCCTATATTTCTTTTTTAGTAAAAAAAGTGTGTTTCTTAAAATAAATTCATGTTCTCTTATTTTGCTCAAATGCCATTGAATGAAAGCACTTTTTTTGTCAGTACCAGAATTTTGAGCTCAGACCTTGTGCTTGCTAAGCAAATGCTCTGCCACTTGAGCCATGCCTCCAGCCCAAGAAACACATTTTATTTTATTTTTTTTTTAAGTTTTTTTTTTTTATTCATATGTGCATACAAGGCTTGGTTCATTTCTCCCCCCTGCCCCCACCCCCTCCCTTACCACCCACTCCGCCCCCTCCCTCTCCCCCCCCTCAATACCCAGCAGAAACTATTTTGCCCTTATTTCTAATTTTGTTGTAGAGAGAGTATAAGCAATAATAGGAAGGAACAAGGGTTTTTGCTGGTTGAGATAAGGATAGCTATACAGGGCATTGACTCACATTGATTTCCTGTGCGTGGGTGTTACCTTCTAGGTTAATTCTTTTTGATCTAACCTTTTCTCTAGTTCCTGGTCCCCTTCTCCAATTGGCCTCAGTTGCTTTAAAGTATCTGCTTTAGTTTCTCTGCGTTAAGGGCAACAAATGCTAGCTAATTTTTTTGATGTCTTACCTATCCTCACCCCTCCCTTGTGTGCTCTCGCTTTTATCATGTGCTCATAGTCCAATCCCCTTGTTGTGTTTGCCCTTGATCTAATGTCCACATATGAGGGAGAACATACGATTTTTGGTCTTTTGAGCCAGGCTAACCTCACTCAGAATGATGTTCTCCAATTCCATCCATTTACCAGTGAATGATAACATTTTGTTCTTCTTCATGGCTGCATAGAATTCCATTGTGTACCGATACACATTTTCTTGATCCATTCGTCAGTGGTGGGGCATCTTGGCTGTTTCCATAACTTGGCTATTTTGAATAGTGCCGTAATAAACATGGATGTGCAGGTGCCTCTGGAGTAACAGTCTTTTGGGTATATCTGCAAGAGTGGTATTGCTGGATCAAATGGTAGATCAATGTCCAGCTTTTTAAGTAGCCTCCAAATTTTTTTCCAGAGTGGTTGTACTAGTCTACATTCCCACCAACAGTGTAAGAGGGTTCCTTTTTCCCCGCATCCTCGCCAACACCTGTTGTTGGTGGTGTTGCTGATGATGGCTATTCTGACAGGGGTGAGGTGGAATCTTGGCGTAGCAAGAAACACATTTTAGATGTTGTCCCCTATCACTCCTCCTTCTGCTGTCTATGATACTTCTTTAACCTGGAGAACCATTCCTCCCTTCTCTTCTATGGAAATCAAGACTCAGCTCAAATGTCTTCTTTACAGAACATTCTCAAGTGATGTTGGACATACTTGATAATTCCTTACTCCTCTCTTTCCTAAGCACATGGTGTGTGCTTGTACCTAGCATCATGTATTTAGTTATCTGCATCTGTCTTCCTAACCACAACAGGGACCAGGTCTGCTTTATAGCTGTGTGGTGCTCAGCATGGCTACTGTTAGGTGGAAGATACTCACAATTGTCAAGTGAATAAATCACCCAGTTTTTATAGCATAAAAATAATAAAAAGAAAGCCAGAAGTCTTGAGTTTTATTTTTGTCTGCCTAAAGTTTTCTTTTTTCCTTTTTTTCAATTTGATAAAATCATACTTTGTATGTGTTCTTCACTTTTCCTGAAGTCTATTACTTACTAAAGGCTTATGTGTTTCTGGTTGGGCTTTTTTTTTTTTTTAAGAGAGTAAAGTGGAGGGTCCATAGATTTATTTTAGACTGAAAACTCAGCTCTAGCACTTGTTGATTCCTGTATGTCATTGGCAGGGTGGGAAGTGAGAAATGTATCACCCAGATTCCTGCCTTCTAGTACTATGGCTACTTGTTTTTTGTTTGTTTTCTTGCAGTGCTAGGATTGAACCAAGGGCCTTGTACATGCTAGGCAAGCACTCTACTATTGAGCTACATCCCCAGCTCAGTTCTAATGGTGTTTTGTCTGTTTTAGTTTTTCCATGGTGGGAAGTTTGCAAACTCTTTTTGTAATATAGTTAACCTAAATACACTATAGCATGGATCTTATTTTCCATTGCCTACCCTTTCTATAAATCCAGATAAATGGGTTGGGGCCATTTAAGACAGAATATACATATAATAGATATGTTTTCATTTTAAAATAATTAATGCAAGTAATATAAAATTGTTTTGTTACCTTTGTGTAAACTATCCTGTGTTTCAGATCAGGAATGCTGGAGTCTGGTATCGACCGAATTATTTCTCAGGTTGTGGATCCAAAGATCAACCACACATTCAGACCTCAGGTGGAGAAAGCTGTGCATGAGTTTTTGGCCACACTAAATCACAAAGAGGAAGCAAGTGGCAGCACAGCTCCTGATGATGAGAAGCCAGACTCTTCCATCATTCCCCAAGGTGCTGTGCTTTTGACTCTTGGCCAGTTCCATTGCTTTTCTTCTTGAACCAAGTGTCAAGTTAGGTGTACTTGGTTCATTAAGGCATTTCTCTATTTTGCTACTCTAGTGAAATTATATTTACTTTAAATATCACCCAAATTCCTCAACTAACATAACACTTCTTTTTTTTTTAGATTAATATAGTATTTTAGAAATGTCTGATATGTGTGTGCCATGATAGAGGGAAAACTAAAATAATTAGAAAAGACATTCTTTTGAGATGTAGTCTGTTCTCAGATTTGCTGGTGCCCTTCCTGAGTGCTCAGGAAGTAGAGAATTCTGGATACATATACCAGCACTGGTACCTGAAAGCCTATAGGAACACAAATGTTCTGCACAGACAATGGCATGTGGCATGTGGCATTGACTCAGCAGAGGTATTTACCTTCTGCATAAATTTATTCTAAAATGTATCTTTTTCTCTAAGGTGTCCCTGCTCCTGGGCCTAGTGCTAATGTAGCCAGTGATGCCATGTCAATCTTGGAAACCATAACATCTCTTAACCAGGAAGCTAATGCTGCCAGGGCTTCAACAGAAGTTTCAAGTGCCAAGACCAGTGAGAGAGTAGCAAAAAAACTCTCATCTCAGTCAAACGCTGAGATTAGCACTGACAAAGAGAGAACTTTGGAAGACATGGCTGATAAAGAAAAAGCTACACCTGACTCCGGTGGGGAAGCAGTGGAAACTGCCCTGAAATCTGAAGAACTTAGTGATCTCCCTTGCGCAGTTGAAGAAATTAAAAATCACACAAAAGAGAATAATAGTTTAGTTCTGCTAAATAAGGACATCCAACAGGAGAGCAGTGACCAAAAAAACAAATCAACAGACAAAGTTGAAAAGAAGCCAGACAACAGTGAAAAAGGAGAAAGAAAGAAAGAAAAGAAGGAAAAGACTGAGAAGAAGTGTGATCACCCCAAAAGGAGTGAAGATACACAAAAAGTAAAAGATGACAAACAAGCAAAGGACAAAGAAGTAGAGAGTTCAAAACTTCCTTCAGAAAAGAACAGTAAGGCTAAAACCATTGAAGGGACAAAAGAAGGTACATTAAAAACTTGCAAAAATCTACAGCAGTTTAAAGAATAAAGAGTACCTATTTAGGGAAGAGGGAAAGTATCAAATTTAGCTTCAAATTTTAATTACTTTTAATACTTTTATTTCAACACTCTAAAAACTTATATTTTTCCTAAATAAAAATAATCTGGGCATGGTATGGTGGTGTAAACCTGTAACCCCAGCACTTGAGAAGCTGAGGCATGAGGACCTCAGATTCAAATTTGAGGCCAGCCTGGGCTACCTATCAAAGCACTGTTTTAATAAAAGAAAAACCAGGCTGAGCACAGTGTCTAATACCTGTAAGGTACTTGGGAAGCAGAGGTAGGAGGGTTGCAGGTCGAGGCCAGTCTGGGCAAAAAAAAAAGTTAGAAGACCCTATCTCAAAGAACAAGTGAGCATAAGAAGCACAGAATATTGCAGTCCAAAGCTGGCCTGGACAAAAGCCTGAGACTATCTGAAAAATAAATAAAAGTGGCTTTTACCAAAGTGGCTTTGGTATAGCTCAAATGGTAGAGTACATAGGAAGTGTAAGGCCCTGAGTTTAAAAACTCAAAACTACCCCCCAAAAGCAATAAAAATTTGTATATTTCTTTTCTATAGGGATATATCTTTTCACAGAGAATGTTAACAGAGAAACCATAAACTTTGTAATTTGTCTTGTAACTTATTCACACATACTATTCAAGCAACTTAAGTTGTATATTCTGATCCTTAAAATATTAGGTAGGAAATAATCTTTGTTACTTTCTTTTGTATATATTATTTGTATTGTAAGTTAACAGGTTAGTTATTTAACAGGATACTAGTTTGCCTTTGTATTATTTCATGGAAACAACTCTACCTTATTTGATAATTTAATTTCTTTGAGGTATGTTTAAAGCAGAAAGTTTTCAGTCTAATTTAGGAGCTGGGTTTTGAATATGTTCTTGGAACAAGGTGATTTATTTTTCTACTGTATTTTCTTCTTGAAGATTGCTGTTTGATAGATTCTGATGTGGATGGACTTACAGACATTACAGTTAGCTCCGTCCATACCAGTGACCTTTCATCTTTTGAAGAAGATACTGAGGAGGAAGTTGTAATGTCTGATAGCATGGAAGAAGGAGAGATTAATTCAGACGGTAAAGCATTTTACTTAGCAATGCTGCTGTGAAGCCTCTGTCGAACATTGTTTATGTATTCTGATGGTTGCATCCTGAGGGACAGTGTGCTATGGTGGCAAGAACATGAGACTCTAGTTGTAAGATTTGTTTCTGAGTCCCAGCTCCAGGGTTGTCCAAGCAAGCTTGGTAAATTAATAACCCTCAACAAGCTTTGGTTCTCTATCTCTTGACTCCATCGCCTGGGATGATTATAAGAATTAGATGAGGATATATATGAAGATGCTTTTTGTTTATGTGTATGTGACATTTGGAGGAAGGACCATCCACAAGATCCCCTCAATTCTGGCACCAGTTGGAAATTCAGGGGTTCCCAGGATCAGCCTTAGATTTGATAGTTCACTAGAACTCACTGGTGTACTCACAGCTCAGGGGCACAGATTAAAATCAAACGTGAAAAGGTGCATAGGGCAGTGTCCAAGAAAGTTCCAAACAGGGAGCTTCCATTTGTCCTCTCTTGTGGAGTTGTAATTAGCTTTACTTCCTTGGCATCCATATCTATCTGATAATACTCCCAGAGTACCATTATGTATTCTGGTCCAGAGTTCTTATTGAGAGCCAGCATGTTGTCATAGCAGACTGCCCCTTTATCTGAGCTCTATCTGTACCCCTCTGGAGATTTAAGTTTGATACTTAGGACCCATAGCCTTCACCCTATAACACATGGTAGACTTTTTGGTCTCACGCAGTACTGCCATGCAAACAAAACCCCTCCAGTCAGGCACAGCATTCCCAAGGTTTAGAGAGGACCTCCCAAAAACCAAGGGCAAAGGCTAGACCTCTTTGGACAAGGACAAATTCTTTATTATACAGTTTGTTTTCTACTTGATCCTGACTAATCACTTACTGTGTTCCAAAAACTGGACTAAGAGCCTTCTCTGCAATAATAGTTTTCACTACATCCCTAGGAAACCAGGTGTAGATGAGGAAAGAAAGTTTCAGAAAGTATGTCTAGTACAAAGTTCCGTAGCTAGTAAGGCTGTTGCAGAACTCAGACCTGAGTCTATGCTTCCAACCAGTACCTTGTGCTGCTCTTTACTGGATGGTTAAATTATATGACTTTACAAAAAGGAAAAAAGGCTGAAATTTGTCTGCTGTTGCCTATAGGTGAACATCTTATAAATTTGCTGCTGGCATTGGATATGATACCTAGGGAGAAAATTAGAGGAGATGTTCTTCTCAGTCTCTCCCATCTTCCGTTCTTTTGTTTGTGTCCGGGAAAAACTAAATTACCTGTCCTGAAGAGCAGCAGCAGCACTCCCTAGTTGTCATATCTGCCCTCATGAGGTCAGTTCTGTAGTGCCCATATAGGCAGGATGCTCCTTGACCTGTGAACTCTCACTTGCTTGGCTCTTAACTAAAATTGATGCTTTGCGGTGGGGGAGGGGTCTTTTGAAATTTTTCTTGGACAGGGTCAGACATTTGGTGTGGGACCTAAAGAGTAAAGTGACTATTTTAAGAGTAGTAAGTGGTAGGAAATGAAAACTTGTTTACTTTTTTCCTTCTTTACTTCCATCTGTGTCAAATGAAAACAAATTGCCTACCTAACGTACAGGGTTTTAGTATGTACTTGAAGTACAACCTCATGTGCATTTGTTCAGCTTAACAGAGATGAAGCATTCATATCAAGTCCGCTAACAAATAGGAATTAACTGTTTGTGAAAAGAACATTGTTTTTAAAAAACTGGGGAAAGGAGTGAAGAAGCATTAGTCTGAGATTGCTCCAGCACCTTGGGCTCCTGGGTTCCTGTTTAAGCAAACCAAAAATGGTGTAACCAAAAAAATGAAACTTCAGCTTAGCATCAGAATCCACCAATTAACTTCTAATAGGGACTTCCCATTACATCATAGCCAAATAATTCAAAGGCCTTGTTGTAGCCTGTCCAGTAATTTATTTATCTTGCTTCTGTGGTCAGCCTAGAAAAACGTGCTGTTCAAGCTGCTAAAGCAGAATTCTCTGAACCTCTGGTTCGGAGTGCACCCAATTCATGAATTCTTCTTTTTCTAAATAAACTTTACTGACTTAACCTTTCTAAAGCTTTTCTTTTAACGACATGAATAAGTATGTCTAATTTGTATTTGCCTGCCTTTAAGGTGATTGTTAAATTAAGATATGAATTTTAGCTTTTTAAAATGTTAATTTTTGAATTATCACATATACATGTTTCCCATTTTGTACCTACAAATACAGTTGAGTTTTATCGATACTGCTTTTGCTGCTTGTACAAACTAATCTTGTTACTGCTAATTCACAGAAGCATGTCTTTTCTTACTGACTTTTTTCCAGATGAAGAGAAGAACAAACAGAATAAAACAAAAACTCAAACTAGTGATTCTAATGAAGGAAAAGCAAAAAGTGTGCGGCATGCTTATGTTCACAAACCATACCTTTATTCAAAATACTATAGTGATTCTGATGACGAACTTACTGTAGAGCAGCGGCGGCAGTCTATTGTAAGTCCAGTTTGATCTCTTATAACTTTAACCTACGATATTAGGCTGTCAAACTTAGTAGTCTGTGCTCAAGATACTGGTGTGCATGTGAAGCAGACATACTGGCTGTACCTTCAGGATCCTTGTCATTTAACTAGATAGAATAGACACATGTGACTCAAGTATTTGTAGCATTGTTACTAATAAAAGTGAAAGACTGACTGGTAACAATCCAAATGGTGCATGGTATGTAAATATTTGAATTAATATGTATGGGATCATAGAAAGATACCACATTAGCCATTATTTATAGGGAAATGTCCATGTATTTCCTGGATTTGGAAATGCTTCCAATTATGAAATGTTCTATTGAGAACATGATTTTAATGGAATTATTAAGAACATGATTTTAAAGAAAATTACTACCTCATTCATGTATACATCACTTTTAAGATGACTTACAGTTTAAGAAATATTAAAATATGAAAAGGAAGTATTATAGAAATACGACTTGAAGAAAGTACCCCAAAACGCGAATAGTGGTTAGACTTCCTTCCAGGCTTATCTTTTGAAAAGATTACTTGGTCAGGAGTTTCACTTTGATTTTGTGCTCTGGAGTGATGGGAATAACACAATGATTGTGAATTCCCTCTGGTTTAAAATAGGACAGAGGAGAGTCTCAAGTCCAAATCCTGAGTCCCATGAGTATAACCACCAAATCAAAATCATTGTCAAACTAACCTGTCACTTTAATCTTTTCTTTTAAAATAACTCAAAAGGAGTGGAGTCGTGGCTCAAGCAGTAGAGTGCCTGCTTTGCTAGTACAAAGCCCAGAGTTCAAATCCCAGTCCCATCAAAAGATTCAAAAGAATAACTGAAAAGTTGTGCAGCTCTACCTATATACAGTGATGCTCATATTTTCATAGCTAACTCTTTAATTGAAACAACCTGTGTATTGAATCACCATTTTCCAGAGTAATACCTTCCCCATTCTTTAAAGCAATGGCATTCTGAAGAAAATAATGGGGATATTTTCACATTTGTCTCTTTTGGTTCTTTTGTTAGCTTCCAAATTGAAGCACACACACACCTGTACATACACATACATGCACATACAAGTGTGTGTATATGCATGTGCTTGCGTGCACTTTTATGGCATCCCTTGATTTTTAAGAACATCTGAAGGGTAGACTAAAACTTTTTTGTGGTGTTAGGGATTGAACCCAGGGCCTCACACATGCTAGAGGTTTACCACTGAACTGTAACACTAGTCCTAAAACTTTTTCTTATATATTTCTTTCACAGTGTTTTTGGTTTTGCCTGATAACCAGTCAGGGTATTTTGTGGTTTTAGGCTAAAGAAAAAGAAGAGAGACTTTTAAGAAGACAAATTAATAGAGAGAAACTTGAAGAAAAACGAAAACAGAAAGCAGAAAAGACAAAGTCTTCCAAAGCCAAGAATCAAGGTATAGCAGCTATTATCTTTTGTTATATTAGATTTATATACTCCATTATTTTCTAGTTACTCTTATATTACTTATGACATATGCATACAAAATAGTGTGTTCTCAAGCGTGGAAGATTCCCTTACTTTTTAATCTGATATGTTTGGTCATTTTCTTTAGATTATATTGCTATATTTTCATTCAGCGTTCAATCAGGTACTGGTTTATCCCCCTGATGTGTTAGTAATTTATTTTCCAGTAATGATAGAATGAACTATCACTGGAAAATGGATTGTTAACAAAAGTAATCAAGCCTTACTGGTGATATTAATAGAGTTAACCTATATTTTGTGTTAGTTTTGGAGGGTTTGTTTGTTTATTGTGGGCTGAGGACTAAATCTCTAGTGCCTCAAGCATGGTAAGAACGTGATCTACCACTGAGCTATACCCTCAGCCCCATTTGTCAACATTTATCTGTGTAGCATATTGTGTGAAACACAATTGAATTCTGCTGTGTTTATTTCAACACAACTTATGAGCCATTAAAAGCCATTTGCATTTTTATACTGATTAGAAAACCTTAATGAAAAATAAACATAACGCTATTCATAAACTCTTGTGAAATACAGGTTATTGATTGTTTTTTTCCTAGGTAAAAGTAGCATGGACTTAGAAGAAACATCAACAAAGAATTTGGAACCGAAAGCCCCCAGAATTAAAGAAGTCCTTAAGGAACGGAAAGTTTTGGAGAAAAAAGTAGCCTTAAGCAAAAGAAGAAAAAAAGACTCAAGGTACATATTTTAGCAGGCCATATTCCAATTGTACCACTCTTGGCATACTTTCAGAAGAGAGGCATTGAAAATGGCAATAGAAATTCATACCTTGAATCATATTTTGCCTCATATTTTTAAAGGACCTAGAGTTTCATTTTTATTGTGTTCATTCATTGTGTTAAAATCTATACAATTTCAAAGTAAAATATCTTAATCTTAATTATTTTTGTGAAAATCTGGTGGAAGCTTAAGACCTTCTCCCAGAAAAGTATACATACATAAACAAACTGTAATCCATATAATTTCAGAGAGTTAATGGATCCTCTAGAAGCAGCCCTGTTCTGGCATTTGATCGCCACTTACAATAATTACATCTGTCATCTTAGTCTTTCCACACACTTATTTTTACTAGTATCCCATGCTTCTCCCCCTAACCCAAAGACTAAGCCAGGTTCTTTTTTTAACACTGCATTATCATTATTAATTTCTGTAAGAATTAGAAAGTCAGAGGTGCTTATGAATATGAAGTCATGTGAGCCATGGGTTACAATTTTGCAGTTCCATTAAGCTGTAATTATGTAAATTAATCAAGATAAGTGATTTGTAAGAACTCAGTGAAATTTATTATTATACGTCATTCCTATTAATCTGAACATAGAAAGTTTCCCTGTTTACTCAAAAGATGGTAATTTTCAAAATGTAAATATAGTCCATAAGTATTCATCTTCAGGCAATGAGTTAGAAAAAGTCATTCCATTTTATCTTCCTTTAGCACCAAAGGCAGTTCCTGCTACATTTGGATTATGTTCATTATGACTAAGAATAGGATTTAAATCAACTGTAACAAGTCTCCACTTATAGATTAAGTATTTATAGTAAAGGAGAGGTTTGTTTTTTTTTTCCAAACTCTGAAAAATTCTTATATTAAGTTGAAGTTCATATTTTTGACTTTTTCCCCCTCTTAGGAATGTTGAAGAGAATTACAAAAAGAAACAGCAGTCTGAAGAAGATTCCAAAGAGACCCTCAAAACAAGTGAGGTGTGTCTTAATAAAACCCATCTCCATTGTTCTTTTGTTAGAGATAGATCATTTAGGCCTTTATAGTAAAACTTAGAATGTCATTTGATCTTTTTTACATGAAATAAAAAGATGTTCCCATTCAGCCTTCTTGAATCCCTATCCTATGATCTGAATTCCTCATTAAGTGAGTTAATTTATGTGATATTTTGTCTGTGTAGTAGCTACTTTTCTTCTCGTCCTTCCTCTCTCCTCACCTTGTTTCTTATATTGGCAGTAACCAAATTGCCATTTATAATAAGAAGAAAGAAGAAAGAGGGGGATAAAAACTAAAATCCCTTCCCCATAAAGGATCATCCATTTTGTCTCTTTGATTCTTTGTCCACAAGGGCACATAGTTTTTTTAGTGGAAGTAATGTGAAAATATTTTTCACACTTTACTTGTCTTATTACCTGGTCACTTAATGGTTGACTAACGTTATATTAAATGGATTTTTTTTTATATGATTGTTTTTATATTTGAGCACTTCAGAGTGTATTAAAAATTTGGTTGTAGTAAAAACATCTGCAATGAATATTTTTCCCTTTTTGGATTATTTTCTTGGGACAAACTTTGGCGTTCACTAGGGTTAAATTCTTGTTTACACAGCCATATTTAAAATTCCGTATCTGGAATATCTTCACATTTTTATCTTAACCATTCCACTAATAATTTACTGATTATTTGTTCAAAGCCAATAAATATTTTTAGTTTCTTTATTGAAAATTACAAGCATAGTTAGATGTACATCCTGAAGTTTTACTGCATAGTTTTGAATATTTAACTTTGTGGTAATTTTTTTGTAAAAAATTATCTCATAAAATTTTACTCACATTAATTGCTTAAAATTGTTTTTTGAAAAACTAGTTTGATAACTTTTCTTTGAGAAATTTAATTTTGAAGTACTTGCTAAGATCTTGCTATGTATATAAATCTTTATATATATGAATATAATGTATGTATATGTATCTACGTATATAAATCTATGTTGAAATTTAAGGAATACATTGTTAAGCTGACCTAGAGGCACAAAGGTCTTTCTAAGGACAGGATTTTGACATGTTATTTGAATAAGAATAATTATAGTTAGTAGTCAGTGAGTCTTTATTGAAGTGAGTGTAATCAACATCTTCTTATTAATAGTAATAATTACTCATTGCCAAACTCGGGGGATGAAGAGGAAAGTTCACATGCTCTGCTCTTAATATCTTCCCCTGAATGCATAAACATATTTACAAATACATAGCTGTATTACATATGTTATTGTTACTGTGGGGTGCTGTGTACATTTGAAATCTTATAAGACTATCATACAATTGGTCTAAATTTATGTGATTTCCATAAAATATTAGAGTTTCTGTATTGAAAACCTGTATTTTAGTGTAAAATTTTTAAATTATCTACATCAGCATGTATAGTGTTTTTAGACTAAAAGGAGCATCAGACTGTCATTCATTCCACTTACATTTATTACATTAATTGTCAACATCATGGGCATTAGTGGGCTGTAGCAGTTTAGAGTTGAAGAAAGCCTCCTAAATTCATGGGTGAACCTTCGGAGAAATCTCAGGAGAATGTGAGCCTGTGGAGTTGCCTGCAATGTAGTGGGAAGAGTGCTAGACTCAGAAGGAGATCATCTAAACTCATTTCCAGCATAGCTCCTTGATGCCTAACCTTCAAGTGATGGAGTCCCACTCACTGAGCTTCAGATTCCCCATATATAAAAAGAGGTTAGTAATGCCTACCACAGGCATCCAAGGATCAAGTGAAGTTTTTCATACGTACCAGCACTCAACATATTAAATGCCCCCAAATATTAATTTGAATCTAAAGATTGATTTTGGTATTTCTCATATTTTAACATTTGTTTTCTTACAGCATTGTGAAAAGGAAAAGGCATCTTCTTCAAAGGAACTGAAGCATGCTCATGCAAAAGGCGAGCCAAGTAAACCTGCCCGGAGACTTTCAGAATCTTTTCATTCAGCTGAAGAAAACAAAAATGAACCCAAAGTAGAAAGAGAACATAAAAGAAGAACGTCTACCCCTGTTGCAGTGGAAGGGTCACAGGAAGAAGCTGACACAAGGGAAGGAAAAAGGCAAGTAGACCGCTCAGAAAGTGGAATGGAGGAAACCCAGAAACAGAAAAGTACTCTTAAAAATGAAAAACATCTAAAGAAAGATGATTCTGAAACACCACATTTGAAAAATCTACCTAAGAAAGAGGTAAAATCCTCCAAGGAAAAGCCTGAAAAAGAGAAAACTCTGTCAGAAGAAAAATTGTCTATAAAACACAAACATAAAGGTGAGAATGCACATAAAGTAGGTGATGAGACAGAACTTCACTCTGAGAAAGGCTTAAAAGTAGAGGAAAATATTCAGAAACAGAGCCAGCAAACCAAGCTTTCTTCAGATGATAAAGCTGAACGAAAAAGTAAACATAGGAATGAAAGGAAATTATCAGTCTTAGGGAAAGATGGAAAGCCAGTTTCTGAATACATTATAAAAACAGATGAGAATGTACGAAAAGAAAACAACAAGAAAGAGAAGCACATGTTGTCTGAAAAAGCTAAGGCAGAGCACAAATCCAGACGGTCAAGTGATTCTAAAATTCAGAAAGATTCTTCCAGTTCCAAGCAACACAGTACCACAGTTCAGAGAAGAAGTGAAAGTTATTCAGAAGATAAGTGTGATACAGACTCAACTAATTTAGATAGTAATTTAAAACCAGAAGAAGTTGTTCACAAGGAGAGGCGAAGAACGAAGAGCTTGTTGGAAGAAAAACTTATGTTGAAGTCTAAACCAAGAGGTCAAGGCAAACAATTAAAAGTTACTGAAACAGAATTACAAGAAAGTGTCACAAAACAGACATCCACTCCAAAACCAGATAAGGAGAAGAATACAGAAGAAAATGACTCCGAAAAACAACGCAAGTCTAAAGTTGAAGACAAGGCTTTAGAAGAAACTGGTGTTGAACACGTGCTAGAGAGTGTCACTTCTTCAGCACATAGTACACAGAAAGACTCTAGTCACAGAGCGAAGTTATCATTGGCAAAGGAGAAATATAAGGGTGACAAAGATTCAACCTCTTCCAGACTTGAGAGAAAGTTATCAGATGGGCACAAAAACAGAAGCTTAAAGCACAGTAGTAAAGACATGAAAAAGAAGGAAGAAAATAAATCTGATGACAAGGATGGTAAAGAAGTTGACAGTAATCATGAAAAGACCAGAGGGAATGGTTCAGTCATAGAAAAGAAAGTAAGTAGAAGGTTGTGTGAAAATCGAAGGGGAAGCTTATCACAAGAAATGACCAAAGGAGAAGATAAATTAGCAGCAAACACTTTAGGCACTCCCAGTAGTTCCTCTCTTCAGAGACCGAAAAAAACTGGCGAAACCTCATCAATCTCTGAAGAGCCAATGGAAATTGACTCTGAGGCAGCTGTCGAAAATGTATTTGAAGTATCTAAAATCCAAGACTGCAGCAATAATAGTTCTCAACATGATATTGACTCTGACATTGTCATAAAGCAAAAAACTACTGCCACAGTTCTCAAGGATGAGTTAAGAATTTCCATAGTAGATTCAAAAGCAGCAACTGCAGCCTGTAAATCGGGGCGTGGAATGGGAATTACTAGCAATTCTGAAAAGTATGCTGAACATAACAACACCTTAACAAAGAAAGTGCACATCCAAAGTGCTGTGTCCAAACCAAATCCTGGGGAGAAAGAGCTCATTCAACGAGGAGCTCATAAAGTGAATGTGGACTCTGAGACAAGTCACAGAATGTTTTCTAATGCCCCATCAGAAAATGATAGGATACAAAAGAGTTTGAAAAGCATAGATGGATCCACTGAAGAACATGCCACTCCAGGAGACACTGCTCTTGAACATTCCACAGAATTAGGCCCCTCACCATCCTTAGATTCCAAGACTGTTGTGCCTCAGAAAGAATCTCCTGATTCACATGTAATTCCTCCAGTTCATGGAAGAACTGTTTCAGAAGGTAGTACAGTCAGCGCCTCCCTTATGGATCCCTCAGATATCCCTAACCAAAGTTTGACTATCAGAAAATTAGAAGTCCCTAGGGCAGGTGACAGCAAAGCAGGTGGTGACAGTTCTGTGGCAGCAAAAGGAAGTGTGGCTGTCAAGAAGAACATTCCAGGAGAACACCAGGCTACTTTATTAGACAGTAAGCAAGGAAAAGTAAATATACCTCTTGCTAGCAAGTCAACAGACATAATTGTGGAAAATGAGAATGTTGACAAAGAAGCTGATTTGATGGACATGGCCAAGAAAGAAAGTGACTTAAATGCAGAGCCCAGTTTAAAGCAGACAGCTAGAGCTGCAATGGAAAATGGCAAGGAAGATGACATTGCTGTTGATCATGTGGTAGGCATGAGTACAGAAAAGGTTGCTGAAACAGTTGAACTTAAGAGTGACCCAGGTGAAATTAAATTAGTACCAATTGATGTTGAAAAAAGGGCTGAAAACAGTGAGGTAGACACAAGTGCTGGAGGTAATGCTGCCTCCTATGTGTCTCAACAAAGGAATGGAAAAACTGAAAAGGTGGCTGCTAGATCCGGTAGAGCAGAAAAGACTTCAGTTGCCACAAGTACTGAAGGGAAGGACAAAGGCATCACCTTAACTCCAGTAAAGGCTGGGGATGCCACCACCACTTCTACAGAAACAGGAGAGAGAGTGATGGCTTTGCCTTGCACCAGCAATGAGGCAGATGAAGGCTTCATAATAGGTGTGTGCCCTAGAAACAATCCCCTCCGGGTCGGGGTGGAAGCAAACGAATGTACTGTTTTTGCTGCAGCTGAAGAGAGTGGGGGTGTTGTCACAGAAGGATTTGCTGAAAGTGAAACTTTCCTTACAAGCACCAAGGAAGGAGAAAGTAGAGAGTGTACTGTGGCCGAATCAGAAGACAGAGCAGCAGGCCCTGTGGCTGCTGATACTGTTAAAACAGAAGCCAACTTGAGCGGTGTTGTGACAGAAGAAAAAGATGATGCTGTAACCAGTGCAGGGTCTGAAGAAAAGTGTGATGGTTCTTCAAGTAGAGACTCAGAAATTGTTGAAGGGACTGTTACTTTCATTAGCGAAGGTGAAAGCGATGGAGCAGTTACAAGTGCTGGGACAGAAATAAGAGCAGGATCCATAAGCAGTGAAGAGGTTGATGGGTCCCAGGGAAATAGGACACGAATGGGTCCCAAAAAAGAAACGGAGGGTACTGTGACATGTACAGGAGCAGAGCGCAGAAGTGATAACTTTGTTATCTGTTCAGTAACTGGGGCAGGGCCCCGGGAGGAGCATGTGGTGACTGGTGCAGATGTGGTCCAAGTAGATAATGATGCACCTCCCGGGACAAGCACCAACCCAGGAGATGGTTCTGGGAATGATGGTGCAGAAGGTGAGAGTGCAGTCACCAGCACAGGCATAACAGAAGAAGATGGGGAAGGGCCAGCAAGTTGCACTGGCATGGAAGACAGTAGTGAAGGCTGCGCTATAAGTTCTGAAACGCAAGAAAATGGAGAGAGTGCAATGGACAGCACGGTAGCCAAAGATGTCACTAATGCACCCTTAGTGGCTGCTGGTCCCTGTGATGATGAAGGCATTGTGACCAGCACAGGTGCAAAAGAAGAGGATGACGAGGGGGAGGGCATTGTGACTAGTACAGGAAGAGGAAATGAAATTGGACATGCTTCAACTTGCACAGGAATAGAAGAAAGTGAAGGAGTGTTGGTTTGCGAGAGCATAGAAGGAGTCAGTCAGATTGGTCCTATAGTAGAGCATGTGGATGCTGAGGCTGGTGTGGCCATCATGAATGCAAATGAGAGTAATGTTGACAGCATGAGTAGTACAGAAAAGAAAATGAAAGGCACAGAGATCTATTCCAGTGCCAAAGGGATTGTGGAAAGCAGTGTGACCAGTGTGGTTGCAGGAAAGACTGATGCTGTCCCAGTTCCAGAAGGTTGTGAAGGCCCCATGACTAGTGCAGCTTCTGATCAAAGTGATGGTCAGCTCACCAGGAAAGAAACAGTTGAAGATGCCTCTATTTCCACTGGCCTGGTAGGGGGTAGTTATGATGTTCTTGTATCTGGTGCAGTCCCAGAATGTGAAGTTGACCACACATCACAAAGTGAAAAAGAAGATGAGGGCATCATCACCTCTGTCGAAAATGATGAGTGTGATGGCCTCATGGCTACTACAGCCAGTGATGATAATTCCAACCAAGGTAGCTTGCCTGGGAGTAAGAGTCAAGGCAAAGGCTTGATGATTTCCACCAGTACAACAAATGATTACACCCCTCAGGTAAGCACAGTTATAAGTGAAAGGCATTCAAGTACTCTGAGAACTGAAGAACACTTGGAAGGCAACAGAGTGAACATGGAAGAATTTGAGGCCCCCATGCCCAGTGCAGTTTCAGGTGATGAGAGCCAACTCACTGCTAGCCGAAGTGAAGAGAAGGATGAGTGTGCCATGATTTCCACAAGCATAGGGGAAGAGTTTGAAGTGCCTATTTCCAGTGCAGTAGCCATCAAATGCACTGAAAGTCATCAGCCAGTTGCAGCAGTTGAGGAAAGAGCCAAAGGTCCAATCTTTATAAGCACTGAGGACTTCGAGGTACCTATGCCTAGTGCTCCCACAGAAGCTGAAAGCCCTTTTTCCTCAACCCGCAAGGAAGAAAAGGATGAGTGTGCCCTCATTTCCACCAGCATAGCAGAAGAATGTGAGGCCTCTATTTCTGGTGTAAGTGAAAATGCGCCATCTGTTACAGATGGGAGTGCTGTTATCTCCACAAGCTCAGTGGAAGATTGTGAGGGCCCCGTGTCTAGCGCTGTACCTCAAGAGGAGGTCCATCCAGTAGTCACACCAGCAGAAGAGACAAGTGACACTGCCATGATTTCCACAAGCACTTCCGAAGGCTGCGAAGCAGTCATGGTTGGTCCCATCCCTGTGGATGAAGACCAGGTCACCATTGCGAGAGTGGAAGACTTGAGTGATGCTGCCATCATCTCTACCAGCACAGCTGAGTATGTGCTGATGGGTACTAGTCTGGACAAACACGAAGAGAATCAAGCAGCTGCCCACAACCTAGAAGGAAATGATGACCTGTCGGCTACAAAAGTGAGCAAGTGTGAGGTTCCCATGCCCAGCCTCATGGCTGAGAGTAATTGTCAGTGTCCTGTGCCATTTACAAGAGGCAAAGAAGAGCACCTCGTACTGGCAGCGAGCCCTGAGGAAGGGCAGGGCAGGTCGTCAGTCTACAATTGTTCTGCAGGGCGAGGCCAACCAAGTGTTGTATGTGCAGAAGAGGAAGAGAGACATGACAAGGACTGCTCTGGCCAAGGTCCATTTGCAGGAAGAGGACAGAAGGAGAGTACTTTTCACCTCAAAAATGCAGAAGAGAAGAATGTATTGCCAAGCTCCATTCAGAAGAAAGACAAAAGCCCAGAGGCAGAAACTGTAGGGGACAGCAGCACAACCAGTTATTTGGCATTAAGGAGCTTGGAGAGGAATGCCAACTCATCTGTCCATCTGAGTGGACCAGAACAGACATCTGATGAGGAGCTCTCTATCAGTATTTGCCATTTGGCCACAGTAAATACCGGTGCTAAAAAATCTGACCACATCCCACCTATCAAAGACCCTGCAGCAGAGTATTCTATTCCTCCTCTCCAGCAGGGGCCTGAGGACAACTTGAAAGCCACTACCACCAAATGTATTACAGGCCAGGAGTCAAAAATTGCTTCTTCCCACACATTGATCCTTCCAGCTGCCTACCACTTAGCTCCATCAGCTCCACAATGTGTAAAGGACTTGCCACCAAAGAGTGATCACAATGGCAAATGTACTGCCAAGGCATCTGCTGAGAAAACAGAACATGTTACTGACACAAGGACATTACTTCACAAGGAAGGAAACCTCAAGGTCACTGTTTCTGCTAAAGAAAATTTGTGTGACAGAGGTGAGAATCTTTTCTAATTGCATATGTCTGCAATTTACACACTAATTAAATATTTCATTTAAGACAGTCTTTCAAAAGATGATTCTAAAATGATAATATAATTTTTTTCTTGCTGTGTTACAAAATAACTCATCAAACTTGAAGGTTAGACTGCTCTAAAAATTACTTACTAGGACAGGTGCAGTAGCCCACAACTGTAATCCTAGCTACGCAGGAGGTGGAGATTGTGAGAATCACCATTCAAGCCCAGCCTGGGCAAAAAGTTTGTGAGACTTCATCTCAACTAGTAAAAACTGGGCGAGGTGTGCCTGTCATCCCAGCTGAGTGAGAAACATAAATAGGAGGATCATAGTCCAGGCTGGCCTGGGCATAAAAGCAAAATGCTGTTTGAAAAATAACTAAAACAAAAGGGCTGGAGACATGGCTCAAGTTGTAGAGCACCTGCCTAACAAGTATAAGGCCCTCAGTAGTTCTGCCAAAATAAATAAATAGAACCGTATACCCATTTCTCATGTGTAAGGAGAGAAGAGGTAGGACTCTGGAACATGGGAATTCAGCTAACTATGTGTTGTCTTCATGACTAATGACTGTTACAAGTTTCTAAGTCTCTTTGTTTTTCAATTTTTGTCTCTTCCCCGCCCTCTCCTCCCCCACCCCTGCCATGGTCCTAGGGATCAAACCCAGGGCCTCAAGCCTATCAGGCAAACATTCTACCACTGAACAACACTCTCAGCCTCTATTATTTTTGTTAACTGACTTTACTGTTCAAGTAAAATGAGTGTCTGGTTTCAGATATGTTTGTAAGACAATGGCACCATATTCCCTCTTGACAGATTTTGGAGAATTCTGGTCTTTTTAATTGGTGACTTTCAAGGGTATAGTCTCTGTCATTCATCAAACCATCCAAATTCAGATACTACATACAAGGTACTTACTGTACTAAGCTCTGAGGATGCAAAGATAGATACTCAAAGATGGGAAGGCAGCTGTGAATTCAACCATGTACTGTACCACGTTGGCAGCAGTACTGGTGTGGCAGGCACTTAGGATAAAGAAAAGCGTAGTGTGATGTAAGAGCTCAGAGGAAGCACATGGACTGGACTTGAAAGAATCCGGGGATGCTGGCTTCATTTCCACTCTGACTATAAATTAAGGCTTCCTGGACATGTAAACTAGAGCTGATCACAGCTGTTGTCTAACCTAGTCTATGATGCCATAGATTTAAGTCCTGTTCATTATAGGGACTTAGATGGGAGACCTTCAAAAATGTTATAAGGGCGGGGCACTGGTGGCTCACACCTGTAACCATAGCTACTCAGGAGGCAGAAATCAGGAGGATCACTGTTGGAAGCCAGACTCTTATCTCTAAAATACCCAACACCAAAAAGGACTAGCTCAAATGCTACAGCACCTGACTAGCAAGCATGAGGCCCTTACTTCAAACCCCAGGACCACAAATAAAAAAGAAAGAAAAGAAATGGTATTAGTGTTAAAATAAGTAACTTTAAATTTTTTTATTGATTTTAGCCTGGAGTATATTGAATGCCCAGGAATTTTTTTATGACTCAATCAATACAAAAATCTATTATTCCTCCTCCCCCCTTTTCCTCTGTAGGGACAAAAATAGAAGGTCCTTTATTTATTCATTCATTCATTCATTCATTCACTTATTTATTTATTCATTATTTTTGCAGTGCCGAATATTGAACTCAGAGCTTCATGCTTGCTAGGCAAGTGCTCTATCACTTGAACCGTGCCCCCAGTCCTAGAAGGGCTTTTGCAAGAAAAAAAAAACTTGCAGGCTGTTGGAAGAAAGAAGGCTTTTTTTTTTTTTTTTTTTTGGCAGTTTATGTGTGAAGCAGGTGAGAGAAACTGAAGAAGCCACAGCTACAGAGGGATAAGAGAAAGAGGCAAGACCAGAGTAAAATTGAGTGTCCACCTGAGAAAATTCCTTTGCCTTCTTTGGTCTACCTCAGTTATTTTAAGTTTATGCTCACTTCTGCTGTGTCAACATGAAGCAAATAAAGTGAGCCTATTTGTAAACCAAGTTTATTGCATATAAAAGCCTCAGTGATTCAATATATTTTTAGGTACAAACTTTATTAATAGAGATGACTGTAGAAAGACCCTGGGAAATAAGATGTCTCCACAAATATATTGTGCTGTTCTTTCTGGGCAGTCATCTTACTGTGCAAACAAGAAGCAATTTCACACCCCCAGAATACATAAATGACCCCTACCTCTCTTCCAGCTCCTTTTCCAGAAAATTAAGTTTTCTACTTAGAGTAAAATAAACCACCAAAGAAAAGGTGGCTTGCTGTGCCAGATAACATTTCATTTCTTTTTGATGTTGGGTGTATTTTGAAATCAAATTCTTAAGAAATGTTAATGGTTTGAATTTCATTAGGCAATGAAGAGTCTCCACCCAGTGTTTTGAGAGAATCAGAACTGACAGCCAACTTGAAAACTGAGGTATGGCTGATAATTGTTTTATGCTGAACTGTTAGTGCTTATGTTCCATTTCGTGATTGTGTGTGTGTGTGTGTGTGTGTGTCCCTCAGCTATATAGCTCCTGTAGTCAGTGTACTTCTAGCACTTTGTATTTTTATTGCCTTATCTTTGTAGGGGGGAAATACCAAGAACCTCAGTAATCTTAGTAAATAGTTCCAAATCCATCTCAAGATGGAAACTAGGAGTCTCCCTTCAGTTTTTCCTGGTCATCCTACATTTAATCCATTGCCAATTCTTATAGATTCCATTTCCAAAATAGAGCATGAATCCATCTATTTCTGTTCCTGTAGCTACTACTCTCATCTAAGCTACTACTTCAGTAGCCTCCTAATTAGACTTTTACTCCAGCTCCTCCTCTTGTCTATGATCAGCCACGCAGGTTGTCTTTAAAAAGAGAAATTAGGTCCTGTTATCACTCTGCTTAGAATTCCCCCTGGCTTCCCATCACATTTAGAATAAAATCTTTCATGTTTTTATTATGGCCTGTGTTGTACACAATTTACTCTGTATGCCCCCTTTGTAACCTGATCCCATGGCATCCTCCAGCTATATGAGACTGTAGCAGTGAACATGGGGGGTTGCAAACAGTGTACAGGGAGCACAACTTACCCAAAGAAACAGGGGCAGGCAGGCAGGAGGGCTTGGAAATTCTAAGAATTCTAAAAGTAGAGTAGAAGTTTACCAGGAGACATGGGAAAGAGAGAGCCTTCCAATCAAAGAGAGCTTATATTCTAAATTCACAGAGGGGAGAGCCTGTGGTTTGCTAGACTCACATCTGTGAGCTGTGGTGAGACTTAAGCCTGGCAAGGGAGTAGGACCTATCAGGAAGGGCCAAGTATGTTGTGCTGAGTTGGAGTTTTACTTTTTGCAATAGGAAAACCATTGATGAATGAAATATGAAATTGGTTTGGTTTTCATTTTTGTTGTTTTATTTTTTGTATTTTTTAAATACATACTCAGTTTTCAGTTTTATACAAAAGTAAGTTTTTATGTTGTTTCATGATACAAGGGGGGTTTCAATCATTCTCTGGAAAGCAGTCTTGCCTCCTTGTTGTACAAACCTCATTTAACTTGTTTTTATTGTGCTTTGCATTTTTAAGACATCTGTACCTTCAGAGGAAGAGAAAAATCATGAAATACAAGTAGCACCAGAAAGTCCCCATGTGGGAAAACTGAGTGAAATAGGTAAGCTCCCTTTGGTGGTTGTTTGCATTGTTTATTTTTCCAAATCTCTTTAAATCTGTAATAGAAAACAGGTTGTTTCTTATATCTGTTTCCACATTTATTCTGTTGCTGTCTATTGTTTTGGTTGCAGTATTAGGCCAAAATTCACCATAGATTTATATGTAGATTTTGTGTATACATGTGGTGGGGATTGAAACCATGGTCTCACACATACTAATCAAATATTCTACCACTGAGCTAACTCCCCAGCCACTGTGGTTAGAGTTAATAAACTTTTCAGTTAATTGTGAATATATCGTGTGGCTTCTGGAAAACTGTTGTTCACTACTGAGTTCATAAAGCGAACATCTTAGTATTAGTGTGACATTAGTTTGGCCCTTGTGGATTCCTTGGTAGAAGCCTTGGGAGCTCCCAAGGGGAGGGAAAGGTCCTACTCCATACTTTGTGACCCATTGGGTTAAGGAAATGGAAATAAGAATTGTGACAGTGTAGAATTATTTTCTTCTACTAAGTTAGACATTAAGAAGAAAAATACTGTCAAGGGTATAGCTCAGTGGTAGATTGTGGCCCTGATTTCAATCCTCAGTACCAAAGACAAAAAGCAAGAAAAAAACTACTCAGAACTTTTGAACTTTTAAATTTGTAACCAAATTTAAGCCAGTTCTCCTTTTTTTTTTTTGAACAATGTTGGAACATCCATGTAAGAACAGTCAGGGTGATTTTGGTGGTAAAGAAAAGAAAAATAACAGAAAACCCTATAAATAGTTGTTTAAGGAGAATTTCTTAGCAAATTCAAGCAAAAGCATGATCCAAGAGCATGAAACATACAATAGAAACTCAATTTCTTATCTCTTTATTCCACAGAGGTCACCGCTTTCTCAGTCCTGGCCTCCTGGAAAATAGCTTTGTCCTGTAATTACAGGGCAAAATCCTGAGAATTTGATTCAGCTTAAGTTCATATGTCTGCCCTAATTAGTACTGTTGCCAGAGGAATGTAGCTTGATGTTTGATTTTTAAGTCAAGTGTTATGTTCCTAGAACCATACAGTATCCCATACCACAGTCTGGGCTCTTGGGGAGGATGCTAGGAAAGCAGCTATAATGTCTACTGTAGACAACTAGGCTCTTTAAATAATTTTCCTTACAAAACATCATTAAGCCAGGTACTTGTGAGAATCAGGGAAATCAAGATGGAAATGACTGATAGAAATAAGTCGTTCACTGAGATGCATATGCAGAAGAATAAGGCATGGTAGAAATGACATCATTCAAAGTCAAAGAATTGTGTGTCTAAATCTCCATCTATGACTGCTGTCTGGAGAGGTTGGAAGGGTGATGATTGGGGATCCTCTTGGACAAAATCATCTGAAATAGTTGTAAGAGCCTTGTTAGCAGAAATATAAGCAGAGGACTGGTGGAGTGGCTCAAGTGGTAGAGTGCCTGCCTAGGAAGTGTAAATCCCTGAGTTCAAACCCCAGTACTGCCAAAAAAAATTTTTTTACTGGCCACGGGTGGCTCATCCTATAATTCTAGCTACTCAGGAGACAGAGATCAGGAGGATCACAGCTCAAAGCCAGCCTGGGCAAATAGTTCTCGAGACCCTGTCTTGAAAACACTCATCACAAAAAAGTACTAGGTAGGTGTAGGCCTTGAGTTCAAACTCCAGCACCACCAAAAAAAATAAAAGAAAGAAAGAAAGAAATATAAGCAGGTCCTGGAAGACAACACCAACATTTGGTAAGCTGTTAATGCTGAGGATGACTAATCTATGTAAAACTTGGACAGATATATTAATTAAAATAGAAGTTGTATAGTACAAATAATTAGCAACTCATGTTAATTGTCACAAAGGTACTCTCATTCGATTCTGAAATCTTTTGTTCCCACAGTTATATTTCAGACTGCTTTACTGTGTTTAGTTACAATTCAATAAGAGATCTATTTACGTAAAAGGAAGTTGTTTAAAAGAAAGAATGTGTGTTCTGTCATTGTTGAGTAGAAACAGTAGACCTTATACTTCAAGTTTCCAAAGAATATAAATAGACCATTGCTGTTTGAGGGAATAGGATCTAACTTTTCATTTGATGGCATTTTTTTAAATGAGCCAGTGTTATACTGCAACTTAATAGTTGACATTCAGGTCTTCCACCTTTTTCTAAGCTTCAGATCACCAGAATAATTAAATCACTGTAGTGACTTAATGACCCATAGCCATTATTATAAAAATGCAGGCAACGTTAGTTTCCATTGTCTTTCTGATAGCAGAACACAGATTATAGAAAATACTTGATCAGAGTTTTACAAGTCACATAGGATACTTATTGACAAGGTCTTATTTAACTATCCTGGAAAATCTTTAAATGTGTTTCTCTGCATTTGAAAAACAATCTTGCTTCCTATGTCTAATTTTTGTTTTGAAACAGTTGAACTATGGGGGGAGCCTTCCTTGGTGAACGACTCACTAAATGTAAGTAACTGTAATGGTTTTGATTTTATGGTGTTGATTGTTTTGTTTTGTTTGAGAGTGACTAAAGAGGAGATAACTAATGATTTCTTTAGGAGTCAGGAGGCCATGGGGTAGTATACTCTCCATTCAAGTTCAACATGCTGAATGTAGCTGTTACTGAGTCTTTCCCATATTTGCTTATATCCACTGATGAACTCTGGGTTTTCTGTTTTTTATTATTGTAGAATTGAAAATTGGATAACAATATCCCAAATTTTCTTGGCACTGTATAGACAAAATAATTTTTTAGTTTGAGAATTAGAGTTTATTTATGCTTTTAGAAAGCTTGTCTGAAGATTCTGAAATGTCATTGCCATGTATACAGATTTTTTCTGAGAAGTGAATCTCATAATCCCTTTAATTCTTAAAAGAGTGTTGTACTGTTTTTGTTTTTGTTTTGCTTTAATGTATTTATAAAGAACCTAATGTTGTAGCAGGGGTGAACATACCATAAATGGTTGCAAATTAGCAGACAGTACATTCTCTCCAGTTGCCCTAAAGAGAGGAACTGGGAGAGCTTTGCTTACTATGAGATCAAACCGTTTATCTCATTTCATTGAGCCACCCTGTTCTGTAGCTAGACAGTCATACCATACCCATTTGTGTGGTTCAGGTTTACCTTCAAGATTTATAGAAATTTTAGGTGACCTGAAGCCTACAGAACTAGGCAGTATGTGCTTGCTGCCATGTCACAAATGAATCCTTGCAGCTACCTTGTCTCTAGTTGAGCATGAGTACATCTTCCAAATAGCGTGAAGGTCTATAGCTGGGCCTTAGACTATTTTGAGATTTTTCTCAGTTTAAAGTAATTAAATAAAGAAAAATTGATAAAATTTGCCAAACAGCTAATCGTATGACAAAATCCTTCAAGGTTTTTAAAGAAAAAAAAATTATGAGAGATGGGAAGAGGTTCCTTAGAATTCAGAAAATTTTCCTTTCTTTTTTTTTTTTTTTGCCAAAACCATTTTAAAGACAAGGAAAATAAACACTGAGGATGATAGCTTACTAAGTTGAAACTTTCACAAGGATGATGCTCTACCTGTTGAACTTCTGGTAAATTAAAAAGAACAAAAGAACATGTGCCCTAGTTCCTTTCGGCATTTGCACAGCCAGATTGTGTGAATTTCCTTTTTGTCGCCTTCAAGCTGTTGTGAGAGTGCTCATAAGTTATGCATTGATTGTATATTTAGGTTGAAAATTCAAACTCAACAGCAAATGAAGAAATCCATAACAGATCTTCTAACACAAGAGGTAAGTTAATGAATGTCTTGTAGTAATTTTAATAATTGCAATTACTATTCATTGAGGACCTTCTGTGTGCCAGACTCTGTGCTAATTACTTAATTACTTGTCATTTAATTCATAAAATTTAGTGAAGTAAATGAAGCATGATATCTATAGTTAAGGAAAATGAAACCCAGAGAGGTCAGGTGATTTGTTCAAGGCCATACAGCTTAGAAGTGTTACCTTGCTTTACATAGCTCCTAGAACTTTGCCAGTAACCTGACAATGAACCCAGTCCAGTATGAGTACAAAATGCACAGTCCTTTATGATGTGTGTCCTAGAAACTGTGCTACAGATGCTAGTGAGCATTGGTTGACTCTGACAGGTAGTCTCAATAAAGTAGCAGAGGGAGTGTCATGTTTATGTGGGTTAGGTCTCACTACACACACCTGTGCGGGCCACCAGTTACAGACAGACAATTCTGTTCTCAACCAGAGCATAGAATTCGGTTGGTTCCTACTAGTTTTGTGGATTCTCTGTTCCATGGGGGAATAGGGTCTATTCCTCATACGCTTTTTTTTTTTTTTTTTTCTTTTTGTGGGATTGAACTACGGTCTGTGCATGACAGGCAAGCCATATACACTTATTTTATAGCATACTACATCAGATCCCAAGCATAAGTAAAGCAGTGATAATTTTAAATACTCATGTACCCATTACCTAGTTTAGTCATACCGTCATACCTTGAAATTTAGCATATTTGCTTCACAAAATATTTTTAAAATGTTACAAATACCATTATATCTCGTAGTCACAATTTTTTGACATTTTATCCCACTCTAAAGGGAATGACTATTTTGGATAGGTGTAGTTTCTAATTTCATGAACAACATAGCATATGTTACCTGGTTTCAGTAAGTGGTAATCACATTATATAAACCACTTCTACCTATTGCTCGCTTAATAATATGTTCTTAGATTTTGTTCTGTTAGTTACTATCACTAGTTACTTTATTTTAATTAATAATTAGTATTCCATTATGTGAATACACCCAGGTAATTTTTTGCTTCTGTTGGTGAACATGAAGGTTTTTTGCAACATATCCTATTATAAAGAACCTGTTTCCTAGAGCATATGCAGTGTACCTGTGTTTCTAATATGCAATTGCTCATTAGAGGTACCTCTCTAATGTTAATGAATGTGCCATATTATCTTAAAGTGGTGTACCAATTGTCAGTCTATATATTTTCCAGTATTTAATCTTGATAGGCTAGTGAAGTTTGCTAATCTGATGACTGTGAGGCAGTATTTCATTGTTTTCCCCGGACACTTAATACCGTAGTGCTACACAAACTGAAAGGAAAAGGCCTTGAAATCTGTTATATAAAATCTAGTGTTGTAACCCTGTACATATTCCTTCCTTCCTTGAGCCCTATTTACTCACATCTAATGATGACAATAAATGGAACTTACCTGACAGCATTGTTGGATGGATCCCAACCAAAAATCATTTTTGACCTCTCTGCTGCAATGCTTGGTACATAAATTCAATGACTTTATTAAGTCAGTTTTCTCCCCTCTATCAACATACACATCTAAAATAAGTATTGGATTTGAGAGTACTTAAGACTTTTTTCTTTGTTGTATTTACTCCTTAGAGATATCCAGTGGTAGAAAAAACAACACAGAAGTCATAAGAGGTCGCAGTGTTGAAGCAAATCCTAAAGAGGTGCGTTTTCATAATAAACATTTCATGTGTTATATGTCATATTTTCGACTATGCAAAAAGAATAGTGTTCGAAAGGCTTTACTTATTTGTATAAATTAAATGTATGTGCTAAGAGTTATGCTATCACTTGTACTTGCTTATGCAATAGTAATGTTTAAGTAATTTGGCAGGTTCCAGGATTAAGGGAAGTGTCCCTGTTATGTGGTCAAGAGGTATTTTCATGTACTACCTTTCCTCAACCATAGAAACCCATTTTTAGTGGGCCACTAACAATGTTGAAAAACACTACTAATTATGCTATGCCATCATTGTAAGATATTGCTTGACTTCAGCTATAAAATGAGACTTTTTTAAAAACATGTGTTACAGAGTTATTGAAATACAATATGCAACCAGAAACAGACTAGGATAGAGTCAAACTTAGAAAATTAGTCTAATTTAAATCTAGATGTCAATAATGTCCTAAATTTTTTTTTTAATTTATGTATCAACTTACTCTAAAGGGTAGAAGCTAGCATTATGTGCGCTACTTCTGTTGATTAGGTCCAGATTCTGTTGCCTCTAAGTACCTACTCTTAATTCCAGGTTGAAGAGGAAGAAAGGCATATGCCTAAGAGAAAAAGAAAGAAGCATTACCCCTCCTCAGAAGATGAACTGGGTATTTAGAATATATATGTTCCTTTTTTAGATATCTTTGAAAATCATATTATTTTCATATTCAGAAGAATAGACAAATAACAGAATTCTTGAGGGTAGTAACTCTTTACTTCACAACTCTTGAGGCTAATTTGAGGTAGCTTGACTCCACCAGGGTCCTTTCTAGACCTTAATCTAGAAACTAGATTGTTCCCTGCCAAAGACCCAACCACTGAACCTCATATAGCCTCTGTAATGAGGACCTGCCGCAGGTGCCACTGAGCCCTATGCTTTATGGCATGAGCAGATGTCCTACAGAGCTACAAAGGACTTTAGCCAAGTTGCTCGTGTTGCCCCTCGGTGCTTCATACTGTTGATTTTCTTCTGGTCTGAAACAATGCCATCTGATAGAAGTGGCTGTTGAGCACTTTAATTTGCTAATTCATGCAGGAAATTGAAGTTCAAATGTTTCTGGAAAGTCTCTAAGTCTTAACCCCTTTTCATAAAAAATGCTGGTATCATGTGAGTATTTGAGGATTTTTTATGTTATATTTCAATTTGTTTACTTTGTCAGGACCAAATACCAGTTTTGGTGTCAAATCACATGATATTTAAATGCTTTTAGAATAATTTTGCTTCACTGTGTCACATGCCTAAAACAAAGTCTCAAACTGCCCGAAAATAGAACCTCACATTTCGTTGTTCATTTAGCTTTTATTCTTTTGTGATTCTGTCCAAACTGATTTACAGATGATAATTCAGATGTCCTGGATTCCAGAATAGAAACAACACAGAGGCTGTGTTCTGAAACTGAGCCACAAGACACAAAGGTATTTTTTCAACACACTAATTTTAAGTTTGGGGGTAACCTAATAATATCACTGTGAATACTTATGACTTTTTTATTTTAGTGTACCTTTTACTTTATGTATTTCTAACAATAACCAGTTTATTACAAAAGATATATTTTAGTTTCTCCCCTCAACCAAAATGTTACCATTTACAGTTCTTAAACTGCAAGATTGAATTATTATCACAGTTTAGATATAGTGCTTGCTTAGGTTTTTACTGTGTGGTATTATAGTTTTAACATTTCTAGATGCTTTCTTCCAAATTATAATGAGCTTTTATCACAGATAGACTTTGCACCAAAATATTAAAATACAGTGGTACATATTACTTAAACACAGAAATACTTTACCTTCTCTCTAGATTATCTCCTGCCCCTAAAATGCAGGCAGTCCCAGGATCAACTCACCTGCTGCTTTCTTCCCTATGGTCATATTTTTGTCTCGGCTCAGGAAAGCAGCTCACAGATTTTTTTTTTTTTTTTTCCGCACAGTCCTCTTTTATTCTAGGTCTAGATTTACCCATTTCCTATGAGATAACTCTTTGGAGTTCTTCCATTTCTGAGTCCTCTAAAACTTTTCGTTGTGTATACAGACTAGCTCCATCTCCTTCTCTCTTTGCCTACTTATTTTTTTTCCACCCTGTTCCACAAGTATTCGTCAGTTTATAAAAATATGAGCTGACTTTCAGCTGACTGAAACCAGTTCAAAGTCTCTTTCCCCAGTAACTGATGAATTAAATAAAAAGTAGGAAATAGCCAAAGAAGGAAAGTGGCATATTGTCTGAATTTCTATGAATGTGGCCAAGGAAGGAAATTTTTAACCCATTTCTCACTGCACTATCCAAAACAAGAATTGTGCAATAATTATGAAAGAAGCAGTTTGAAAGGTTATCTTTGTTTCCCCTCAATTTCATGTAAGTTTTTTTTAAATACTAAATTTAAGTAATATCTACCAATTATTTTTTTCATTGTTGTAGTTTAAATTGCACAGTGGGGATGGGGATGTAGCTCAATGGTAGAGCCTTTCCCTGGCATGCACGAGGCCATGGGTTTGATACGCAGCACCACAAAAACAAAGAAAAATAAGTTGCACACATAGATAATATTTTCAGTACAAAGAAATAATATTTTCCTACATGAAGAACTGTCTGCAATAGCTTATATCTAATATAATATTCAACATTAATGGTAAACTTTGGACAGTAGGTTGGGAGTAATTTTATCATAGTTTTCTAAAACATGTATGGCAAGACAAAAAAAAAAAAAAACAAACTGGATATGTGAAAAACTCCCATCACTGGAAAAATAAAAGTAGGGAATAAAAATTAATTACATGCATGTCATCAGGATCTGATTAAGTATTTAAACCAGCCAAATGTTGACTCTAAAAGAACAATCTCAAGAACAGAAATCAGTCCATCCAAAGTTTGAGAACTTTTGGGCAGCTCATCTTCAGCCACTATATGAGGTATATCAATGTGTAGGTGTTCTGGCTCATAGGAGTTTCTCTCTCTCTCTCTAAGAGGTTCTAGAAAATCACTACATGCATGAGTCTGTGTTGATGAGGTTAGAGCAAATTGTTTGCTCAGGAAAAGACTCTGACTTTCCTAGATGGACTGACCTTCCATTCTGTAAACCAGTGACCTCCCAAACTAGGGGTAGAATAATGGGAAGAAATGGTGGAACTACTATTTTTTTATCTGAAAATTATTTTAAAAATCTCTACTGATACTGTCTTTGTAGTGGAAGTAATAGCAAAGTTTATTAGGGAAGAAATTTAATATAATAGGATAAAAGCAGGGAGAAGTGTGGGAAATCGGAATAAAGACTCAAAAATATCTACTGATGTTTACAGGTTGCTTCTGGTGTCCTCTGACACCATGTTTCAGTCATGCGCTGTAATTGGCTCTCTCGGTCCTTGTCATTCAGTACTTTCAAGGTGTCTTAAGGAATGCTGGGGATTCCACAATACAGGAGACTCAGGGATAACCCACTCATTCATTTGTTCATTTCAACATTTTATGATTATTAGAGTTTATGGATGCTCAATTAGATGAATTTTCAGAGTCTGCGAACCTAATTTTAAATGAATTGACATTTCCAAAATAAGACTGACTTAAGATTCTTGCGAAGAAAACAGAGAGAACATTTATAATGCAGTTGCAAACAAACAATAAGAGAAACACCTACGCTGACACTTTTATTACTAGGAGGTACATAAATTCTTTGTCATTCTCATTACTGGGCAAAACAAATCAGACATGAGGTGAGCCAAAATATTTAGATGCTTTAAAAAGACCTTGAAATGTGGATATCATGTGGATGTATTTGCTTTTGTAGTCACACCCCTTCAAGTTCCTGAAAAGCTACCGCAAAACCCAGTGACATTGGGTGTCTCTATGAAGGGAAGGCAGTGGAGCCCTTTTTAGTTTTGAGCAGGAGGATCCATTAAAAAAAAAAAAGTAGAATTAAAAGTAATAGAGTTGGGGGAGTGTTGCTCAGTGGTAGTGGTAGAATGTTTGCCTACACTGGGGATGAAACGAAGCCCCAGGTTTCATCCCCAGCTCCAGAAAGAAAAAAAAAAAAAGGAAATGAGGACTTATAATGGACCACTAAAGAAGTAATTTAAGTAAAGTTAAAAATAAAGAAGTGAGTATTTGCATTTATGAATAATAGACCATTAAAGAGGTAAAACTAAAACTTTAGTTTTTGAATTGCTCTTGATCCCATACTACTTTAATTTATATAATTTGTTTATATACTGTATTAGTGTTATACTTTATAAACATTTTGACATTTCATGTTCAAAACATTTTTGTGACTAAAGGTGAATAATTTAACTGTGAAGGTCACTGCTCTAAATTAGCATATACAAATCCCCAGAAATTCTCTTTGGCACCTTTCACTTTATCCCTTCCCCCTACCCCCCAATCCTTCCCCTCCACCACTCCACAAAGAAATCTATTGCCAGTGCCTTGCACTTTTTTCCTTCGAAGCTTCTTCAAAAAGACAAAGTCCATTTTGCGGGAAAAAAAAATCTTGGCTTTCCTATCCGAACCTGATCTCATGCTTTTCTGCCTTCAGAAATTTTATCTCCAGTCCTAAATAGCAGCAATAATGGTTTTTTTTAAGGGGGCAGGGGTGGGGAGTGGGATTTAAATAAACCATTCTGAACAAACAGCTAAGAAATTGTTTCTGAAGAAAACTTTGAGGAGGATAAATGGAGGCAGTGTTAAGTTTAAGAAAGAAACCTCTTGTCTTTTTCAACTTCTCTATAGAAAGAGAACTCTGGAGATACAGAGGAACAGTCTAAAACAAGCCCCAAGACAAGCAGCAGTGCTTCAAGGGCCATGGAAGAAAAAGGTGAGTGAAACTTCTCAGGTATATTGAGAGGCTGAGCCTTCAGAGTGCCAGCACCCCTGACTGAGCTTCACCAGCTGGAACATCTGCTCTGCGCATTTGCTTTCACTGTGTAGTACAGTACCTCCTGCTTAAGATTAGTGAGGTCTGGGATTTATTTTTAATTTGAATCCTACTCTTCTCAAAGTGTGCAACTTCTCAGTTAACCAAACTTGTACTTATGATGGGGAGGCATGTAAATGAAGCCTATGTAGCAGCGACTGTGCGGGTCCCCCGAGTAAGTTCCCCCAGGCAATGGTGGAGACTGGACTGAACATGGTCACTAGCACTGCACTGAGCTCTGCCTTTTCTGCAGATGAATTTAGCAGCAGTGAGGCTACTGGTGAAAAGATGGAGCAAAATGAAGATGATATCATCAAATCACAGGAGGTGAAAACTGGCTTTCATGTTTATTTGTTCAGAATGACTACCAAGTATGTAAATACCACTAAATACTTTTGAAAGATGGTTTGGTTTGGTTTTTTTAGTTTTGTTTTGTTTTGTTTTGTTTTTAGTGCAGAGAAACACTATTTTGTACAGTACATTTTATCAATGTCATTATGATTAATCTTGTTCATTTCATCTTTGTTTCGTCAAAACATTTGTAAGAGACCTACTTATGTCATGATTGCACAGGGTCAGTCCAGCACTATGCCAATGGCAATGGCAGGTCCCTGTTCTGACAGCTTAGCACTGTCAACAGCAGGAGGCTGCCTGGGCCATAGATTCTAGTAAGAGGAAATGGAAGCAGCATCAGGGAAGGAGACCCAGGTTCATGTGGAAAGGTCATGGGCTCCCTAGGAGCTGCAAATGCCGGCAGACCATCCTAGAACTGCCACTCTAGGCCCTTCAGCTTTCCAGGGAGCCTGTGGGACAGAGGATAGCAGTGGCCTGAGACAGAGCCCCTTAAATCCAGGAACATAATCTGCCACTAGCTAAGCTAGGTAACCATTCCTCAGTTTGCCAGGTTTTTAATGGTTCTTTTTGTTTCCTCATCCTCCTATATGAGAAATTCCATGGATTCCTTTTTTTTTTTATAAGAGATAACATTTGGTCTCAATTAACTTGAATTAAGTCCTACAGATAGTAGAGTACACATAGTGCTTAAGAGAAGTAGGAGGCAACACTTACTTCCATTACCTCATTGTTTCGTTATCCTCAGGACTGTGAAGTCATACAATAGTTACCCATACTTAACCATAGAAGGAAAATACAGCAAAAGAAATAAAACACTATGCCAATGTCACATTATTTTTTAAGTGACAAAGCTGGGATTTGAGCCCTCTTAGGGCTATAAATCTCATTTTGAGGAAATAAACTATTATTACAGTATATTAAAGGATGAAATTATTCTTTTATTGCTGGGTTTTCTTTTCATTTCCCCCTTAGGAAGATCAACCGATAATTATTAAAAGGAAAAGAGGAAGACCTCGTAAATACCCTGTAGAAGCAGTGTTAAAAATGAGTAGGTATTTTGGTATATTTTCAATTCACCCACAAGAAATTTTCAAACTCATTTTCTAAGTGAGTTCTGTTTTGTTTTTTTAATAGAAGATGACTTCAAAACAGATACTGGCATTATCACTGTAAGTAATTGCAAAACAATGAGAAAAGAACCCTTCACATACTTGCTCTTGACCTGCAAATGATATAATGCAATGCCTAGTATTTTCACTATTCTATTTTTTTAAATACTTGAAAAGCTTTTAAAGACTTTTTTAAATAAAACATAGGATAATCATTCAAATAAGATTTTGATTTGTAGTATCTTTATATAAACAAAACTATATTAATTCTTTAGTTTCTTCCATCCTTACTTAGGAGTTTGATTATGTAAAATCATGTAGAGACTTATAGTTTTATGATTATCCATGGTTAAAATATAGAGATTTGCTATTTTAGATGATTTTGTACCTTTTTTTTGGGAAGTACTGGGGTTTGAACTTAGGGCTCCATGCTTGTGAGGCAGGTGCTCTACTGTTGGAGCCACACTTCTTTTTGTGTGATTTTTGAGGTAGTGACTTTTTAGGGAGACCTCTGACCTTTGGAGTGTCTTTCTATCTTACTACTTTCTGTGGAGTTGTTTTTATACTAAAATGTGCACTGATTTCAGTGCAGGAGAATCTTCAGTAATACTTTATCATTTTGAACATTATTTTTGACCCTCAAGTGTATACCCAATGCAATTTTTATCAAGATTTCATTTCATGCAGTTCAATGCAGCACTATAAGGAGGACAGACATATGTACACTGACCTAACAAAAGCAAAAAAAAAGCACGTGGGATTCAAACCTCAGCTTTGCCACTTATTCCCAGAACTGTGACTCATGGCCAGTCATCTAACCCTCTGGATTCTCAGTTTCCTTGATTATAAAAGTGTTATACCTATACTACTTCTCTCATAGAAATATTATAAGACAACAAAATTGGAGAACCACATATGAACGTATTTCTCAACATGGGAGATGGTTTGCTGGCCTTGGAAAATAGTAACAACCTTGGCCATGCTGTGATGCCTCCAACGCTCATCCTCCAGTGTCACAGCAGAGTGGATGGGAAAGAAGCTTGGGGCAAAGACTGTTCAGAAGCATAACCATCCACATTTGCTGGATATACTTGACTACCTACAGAAAATAGGCTCCAAACATTCTGTCTACTTGATAAACAAAGATCTTAAACCTTTACATTATTGGTTGCCTTTCTGTGTCATAAACTGCTGACTTCAATTTTTTTGTTTGCTTAAACTTAGGTAGAACAATCTCCACCTAGCAGCAAACTGAAAATACTACAAACAGGTGTGTTCCTCAGCATTTTTCTGTGTATAATCTAAGGAATTTGGTGTTTTTTCAGATCATACACAAGAAATTTTCAAAGTGATTTTCTAAGAAAGTGATTTTTTTTCTCTCAGTGAGCACGTAGGTTGGCTATTAGGGAAGGTTTTAGGTTTTTGTTGTATTTCTCAATGAAATGAGTGGGCTCATGGGTAAAAACAATCGTCCTTATTACTATCACAGACTATACATTTGTCTTTTTGTGTGGTCTGATCCTTTCTCAGTTAAAGAAATCTGGTCTGGGAAGCCTTCATAGAAGATGGTAGAGGCAATAGAAAGCAAAATAATGAAAGCATTTATATAATTACACCCATTCAACTGCATTGCATTGTCCAAATCATATTTTGCTCGATTTGTTTAGGGAAGAAAACACTCAGCCTAGAATTAGGCACTGTTGTCATGAGGCAGAAATTCAGCTCAAGAGCCTACTGTTCTTAGAGGAGTAATAATATTTAAAATAGCCTGTGTAACTTACAGAGCCTAGGACTAAAGAGATGAAATTTTTCAGGTATTTTTATCCTCATTCCAAGGAGAAAAATAAATACTCCAAGATGTTGATAATGATTGCCTCGGGATGCGAGAATGATGGGGACATTCTTTGTTATTTAGTCTGTTGAATGCATTTGCCACATTTTTAACAATATGTATATATTTTGTGTTTAAAACGTTTTTTATATAAGCTGGGCACCAGTGACTTGGCCTATATTCCTAGATAGTTGGGAGGCTGAATCAGGAGGGTTGCAGTTCAAGGCCAGCCTGGGCAAATAATATCTGGGACCCCAAAATAGCCTGGGAGAAATGACTGGAGGCATGGGGCATGGCTAAAGCAATAGAGCGCCTGCTTTTGCAAGTGTGAAGCCCTGAGTTCAAACCCCAGTCCCTCAATAAATAAATAAATAAATAAATGCATGAGAGCAACAATAGCCATTGATGGACTTTCAAGGATTGACATAGCAAAAAGGATGGCTGAATATAACAGCTATTTTGTATCAAATAAATAACATGGTCAGTTTAGGAAAATCTGTATCTTGATTGACAAGAAAAGCAAATATGTAAAACTGCATATAATATTTTTCACATTTATCTGTGTGTATTTCCTGTCTCTTGGTATTTTTTTTAAAAGGAGGGCATATCCTGCTTGTTTGTTTTTGAACCCAATTTACTCATAATTTTATAATATTTTAAATCATATAAGAAATCTTCATAATGAATACCCTTTAAAAACTAGCTGTGTGATCATGCTGTGGGATTGTAATTTGACAGTAATTTTCTGAATCTGGGTAATGATGACTAGTTAAAGGCAGACTTCTCTGTTGACCTTTTTATTAACTTTTCTAATTTCATTAGTATATTGAACTCACAGAAAAGGAAAACTACTACAGTCTTCCTCACTAATTAGAAGTGCTTTTGACTTTTTGAGTGTCTTAAGAAAGATGTCCATAAATTATGGGCAAATAGCTTCAAATAGTGCTTCTTACTAAGTTATATTCTTGGAAAATTGTAACATCTACAGCAAACAAATGGGTAAAAGAAAAATAGGCATACACAATTTATGAACAGGATCATAATATGTACTTTTTTAGTTGCCATGATGGAAATATTTGAAGCAAAAAGAATTCCAGCTATCACTCTTGTTTGTTAAACAGTTTTGTGACTTTGAACAAATTAGGAAAATCGAGTTACTCAAGCATGGTTTTCCTGATTGTAAGCTGGGATTGTAATATTTATAGAGCCACATTGAGACTTCAAAGAACTGTAGGTTAAGCATTCCTAATCTGAAATCCAAAATGCTTAAAAATCTGAAACCTTTTCTGTTGCCAAAATGACAAGTATAAAATTTTACACCTGACCTCATGGAATGGTTCACAGTCAGAACACAGATGCATTAAAAATAATACATAAGATTATATTCTGTTTATGTGTATAAGATGTATATGAAATGTAAATGAATTTTATGTGTTAAAAGTGGGTCCCAACACCAAGATATCTCATTATATATATGCAAATATTCCAAAATCTGAAACCCTGGTGCCAAGCATTTTAATAAGGAATCCTTAGCCTGTGTGTCATCCTGACCTGCAGTTCCTGGTGCATCTCACTGTGCCCTCCTCATACCTTTCCTCCTCCCTTCCGGGGTTCAGAGCATTTGAGCTTAAAGAGATAATAAAGGTAGTCTAATAGTGTAACCCTGCTCCTCATCTTACAGATGGAACCCTGAGAATCTGGGAGTGTAAATGATCCACCTAGATCATGCAGTTCTTTGTTGCACATCTGAAATGAAAACTTCAGTTTCCTGACTTATATTCTGAAGTATTCTCTGCTCTGGATTCTGATTTCAGTCTTTACTTGACTGATAAAAAACATAATGAATTGCATTACAGTGTATTAATTAGAATTGGTACATTGACAGATAACAAGCCAGTCTAACTGTTGAAATTAAATTTTATACAGTAATAAAGAATTTATACAGAAATTGCTTTATTTTTTAAAGATGAGTCCAGTAAAGAAACAGCCAACCTACAAGAAAGAACTATAAGCAATGTAAGTATTGGTTTTCTTATGAAGATACATCCTTTAGAAAAAAATTTAACAAATGCTCAGTTAGCCATCATTTCAACTTTAATTTTATTACATCTAGGATGATAGTGAAGAAAGAACAGTAGCTAGTGTGCGTCGGAGGGGAAGAAAACCCAAACGTTCACTCACTCTGTCAGATGACACTGGTATGTCTCCAGCACATTCTTAATTACAGTCTTCCTATTTCAAAAATCACCCTTTTTTCTGAGTTTTTCTTTAGATGAAGAAAAACCCATTGTGGTACAGCCAGTATTAATATTACATAAATATGTGTGAAATAGCTGTAATCCCGTGTCAGAAATGGTACATTCCAGATGTTTTTATGAGTACATATGAATTTTTCACAAATGCTTGCTGTGAACGGTATAAGTAAACTATCCCAAATGTGTTTGAGATTAAGTTAAACAGTTGTGAATTGCAAGTGCTGAAACTAAAAGGAAGTGGAAAACCACTTCTACTGCCTCCAAGTCCCTAATATCCTAAGTTCTACCATGACTCTCCTTTGGAAGCACCTTTGGCAGTTGTAAAATCCAGGTGTTACCCTTCTATCTGCACAGAATCCTCAGAGCCAGAAAGAAAACGCCAGAAGTCAGTTTCTGAAGCAACCGAAGACAAAAAAGATCAGGAGTCTGATGAGGAAGAGGAAGAAGAGGAAGAGGATGAGCCCTTGGGAGCTACCACAAGATCCACCACCAGATCAGAGACACAGAGGTAATGGGAGCAGCTCTGGGTTTCATGGGATTCTCTTTGAAATGAATTGCTTCCGCCCCATTGGAAACCCATTACTTCAGCCCTCTGCCATCTGCGTCTTCTTGGAGAGGCTATTTTCTATCTTAAACTATTTTGAGGATCACTTCAGAGGCTTTGCCAGGTTTTAAATTCTTGTTTGATGGAACCTATCAATTCTTTCACAGATATTTTTTGATCATCTATTAAGTCTCAAACACTGTGTGAGCACAGAGATACAGAAAACACTGGTCCTGTACTCAGCATACTTATTCCTAGTGAGCAATGAAATCAGGTACTTCATTGTCATCACATGCATTCATCCTAGAAAGCTGTCCAAATTTGAGCACTTTTTACTTATGTAAATGGTAATTCCATATGTTTGCCAAAGTGTGTTTTCTGATACCCTAGTAGAGTCAGAAGCCTTTGGGTGGGGGAAAGGAGTACCATAGTCAGACAACTTTGGAAAAGCCAGTCACAATATACATTAAAATATTAAAGGCTTGGCAAGGCCCTAAAGGAGGGAAATTTGCTTTACTTTTTTTAAACAGGAAATATTTATCCATTTATACCCCTCCCGCCCTCCACCAGCCTGCTAATACCAACCAGTGTTCCTTTCCTCACTACACATTTTAAGAAATGCTGTATGGCTAGATAGTCTCATCCTAATAGTAATTTTTCCAGTGCAAGAATATTTTCCATTTTTACTGTGATTCAAAAGCTTTTAATCTTGGCATAATCTTCTATAATTTCATTATTCAAAAAGTTCAGGAATGTTTGTTTCAAAAGTATCACAGTTAAAACCTGTCACCATAATATAACAGTAATAGTGTCTTAAAATTAAATAAACATTTAAAATCAACCTCTTTCTAATTCCTTGGAACTTATACGTTACTAGCCTTTAGTGCCATAGTTTGATTTCTCAAAGAGGCCAGTTTTAAAGACAAACAACTCAAGAAGCTCACATGACTAAAGGTAAACTGAGACAAATAGAAGTCATGGAGTCAAGATTCCCTGTTATAGGAGAGGATGAGCATGGTAGAACCCAGTACTGCTGCATTCGGGTGCATCATTCCTCTTCCCCCCGCCCCACCACCACCACTGCTCCCCTCATACAGTCATGGAAAGGTCATCCCATACAGTGAACTCAACAGAGAGAAAGCCCCAGAGGCCTCCTAGCTATCTTCTAGTGAGTATCCATAATCAGCTGTCAGGCTTGCCTTTAAAAATTACTCCTTAAAATAAGTTATATTTAATTCACATAACTTAATAGACACCTGGATTATCACTGTCCTTCCTCGATGTACTTTAGGAACTTTTCATTTATAAATGGATTTTTTTTTTCTCTTTGGCTTAGATTCCTTGGCATTGGTTGATTAGTTCCAGGGTTCTGCCATTTTGGTAATTTTTTCATAGGTCCTTGGAGTTGGATGTGCTCTGTGTGCCACTAGCCCATCACTGCCTGAACTATTGCACCAGCAGTTCTTTGACCTGGTCTTCCTACTATTGCCATTCCTTAGGGGTGGGCACACTACCTCGTCCTTGGCATTTACCACCTGTGTTCAGGAGAAGCCAGCTTCCCTAGAGCATCTACTCCTGGGGCTGTTACATAATTTTCCAAATTTTCTGTTATTGTTTTGAGCCTCCCTGTCATCCCTGTTTGCTGTCTTCTGTTTATATCCTCTTTACAAAGCAAATGTTCTAATTACATTCTGGTAAATACAGAAGAGTATTTCCCTGCCTGGTCTTCTAGATACTGTTCAGTATGCATCCAAATCAGAGTTGCCTCAAATTAGATCATACAAAGCCTAGCAGGTCCTTTATCTGAACATTTTTATTGATAAGTCTTATCTTCCCTTATCTCATTTCTTTCTTGCATGGTTGACTACTGGGGACTTAACATTTAGCCCTGTGAATTGTGCTTTCCTTAATCTTGGCTCCTTAGTCTATTCTGATGAGCCCTTTTGGTATGTTTGTCAGCCAGTATGTTTTCTGTTTTTCACAGGTTCATCTTTTTCTAAGTTACAGTACAATATGCACAGGAAAAGCAAAGACAGTCATGCAAGTAGAGTTAGACCTGGATGACATCGAGGTCTGCTTATTAGCAGTGGTCAAGAAAGCCATCTGTTTCTCCACTTTGGGTACTCATTGCTCTGTCTTACCCGGAGTATCCTCATCTTTTCCAGTAGTCCCACAGCCTGAGAATTCAGTGCTACTATTGTCCAGTGTTTTATAATCTGTTTCAGAAAGCATCATAGCAAGCCATCTGCACGTGCAACATCCAAATTTGGCAGCCCAGAAACAGTTTCTCCTAGAAATCGTCAAAAGTTAGCAAAAGAGAAGTTACCTACCAGCGAAAAAGTTAGTAAGTCTCCCCCATTAGGAAGGTAAGTCCCTGCTCACACTTCAAGTCATGTTTAACTCCCTGAGACAATTTTTAGTGCAGTAATGCTTTCTTCCTAATTTCTTTTTTAAGGTTTTAGTCTCACCAGATAACTGTCTTTGGGGATCATTGGTTTCCACAAGGACAAGGAAGGGCTATAAAAGATGTCTTCAGTGACTTCACCATGTGGCCTGACCACACAGGCTTGTCCTTGACACCTGTGAGCCTTATCTGCTGGCTCTTGTCTACCAAGGCTGAAAGTGAAATGTGTTTCTTCCCAAGTGGTCATAGTTCTAAACCGGTGAAGTCAGCATGAGGTGGTAATGCATATAACAATCCAGAATCATTTCTGGTTTAGCCCAAGTATTGCAGAGGTGACGAGGTAACAAAACACAGCACGCCTTTCAAACACAGCCCCCTGCTAGCTTGCACCTTCCACTGCAGCCTCATTCACATCTGCTTTCCATAGATAGTGTGAAGTCCCACTTCCTTGCCTCTGCTTGTGGTAGTGAGGTGTGTCCTGGCCACTAGCCCACAGTAAGCCAGGTCCTTCCCTCCTTCAAGCTCTTCTTCAGAGTGCCTTCTCCACCTGGTTCACCCTGTCCTTATCTCTCCTTCCTGTTGCACTTTCTATCAGTACAGAACAGTTATGAATGGCTTATGGTGTTGTTTTAGGTAGCCTAGTTTTATTTTCCTCTCTGAAGTATAAGTTTCTTTCTTGAGATTAGGAACTTGTCTTACTTTCTGTACACCATAGCATTCAATAATAAAGATGATTCAATGTATACAATAATTGTTCTGGTAACTCTTGTCACATTCTAATTTTCACAGCATACTTATAATATATGTGTACGTTCTCAGCCCTGTGTGTTGGAAAGGAAAGGAATGGAAATTATTCTCATGCCCATTAGGTGAAGTGTAATATTTATCCTTACTTTATTTATTTGTGAAGGGAAGAATCTCAGGAAGATCGGGGTGCATTCTTCTCAACATTTGGTGAACAGAGCAATCACCTGGAGGAAATGCAGATTGTGATTATTGGTGGGGGAGGAGGGTGCCTTAGCGTCTGCATAGCTAACAGACTCTCCAGTTTGGAAAAAGGGAAGTGGCTGGATGAGCTACCACGCTTTCACAGCAAGGAAGTGACCGTTACAGCTCCGGCTCCCAGCACACACACAGCAGTGCTACAATAAGTGGGTATTCCCTGCATGGCCAATGGCTTTCCATGGGCACAGCTATTAAAAAATACTGCTTCTTAGCCATTCTCAACACATTCATAGATAACATGTCAGACCTACATCATCTTCAATAATATTAGATTCAGTGTAACTTTATTTACTTTTGCTGTCAAAGGAACAAATAAGCAAAAAATGTCTTCCACCAATAAAGGTCCATTTTTCCTTCTTCACAATTTTAGTTTTCCAAGTCTTTTAATTCATTGGCAAGACATTTACTGCTTATTTACCACATACTGAGCTCTGTTCTAGGAGTTAGAAAAATAAAGTCTTAGCAGCCACCTTGGGGAAACATCTTGTCAGATGGGTAATAGAAGAGAGAGATAGATATATGTGATAAGACTTTCATACTTTTTCTACAGCAGCCCTCAATAGGCATATATTTAGCAATATAACACATTCCTGCTGCTGTAACTGAGGCAAAATTTTAATGAGCTCTACTTGATAAGAGTGGTAACAGTGGTATTCCCATGCTCTAATTGTTCCTTTAAAATACTGATTATAACCTGCAGTGTGAAATCACAAAAGATCAGTTACAGTGGTAAGTGCTATGGTGACGGTCCAAAGTACGATGGGATTTGCATAAGGAGCAGCTTGCTCTGTGATGCAGATGGCTTCTCAGAGCAATGATTTTTGAATTAGTGTTTTAAAATAAAGAATTTGAAAGAGCCAGGTGCTGTGGCTCACGCCTATAATCCCAGATACTTAGGAGGCAGAGATTGGATGACCTTAGTTCAAGACCAGCCCAGGCAAAAAGTGAGCCAGACCTCATCTCTAAAAACAAACTGGGTGTAGTGGTGCACTCTTACAACCCAACCACTCAAGATACATAAGTAGCATCTGGTCCAAGGCCAGCTCCGAGCAAAAATGCTTGGGATCCTTTCTGAAAAATAACTAAAGTAGAAAAGATCTGGAGGTGTGGTTCAAATGGTAGAGTGCTTTCCTAGCAGTTGCAAAGGCTCTGTTCACACCCAAGTACCACCAAAAAGACAAAAATAAACATGAGGCCCTGAGTTCAAACCCCAGTACCACAAAAAAAATAATTTGGTCAGTTGGGTGGTGTTTTTTTCTTAAAGTCAAAAAAAAAAAAAAAACAAAAACACAGTCACATGTCAAATGTGAAGATGTCAGACAGCATTTGTTTGGAAGTGGCAACACTTTGGCAATACTATAGTCCAGCTGCGTGCAACAGTAGAGCTTGTAATACAAATGACATTGTGTGTTGTGCTCTAGATTGCTTAATCCTGGAACCTGCAGAAAGCCAGCAAGATTTTAATTTCTCTAAGAGCAGTAACATGATTGATTGGCCAGTAGTTCTGATGACAGCCTAGAAAATAGAGATAGGATTGTGACATGGGGACATTGGTTAGAATGTTCTTCTAAATTCCTAACACTGCCAGCTGTCTTCTCTAACATTATGTACTATGAAACGTACACTTGGTCAGGTTATAATCTGCTGTGTTCTTGTTAGTTGCTTCAACTGGAGACAGTGTGTATATAGAGTTATTTTCTTTGTTGTTGTTATTGTGGGTTTTGTTTTGTTTGGAGGGTTTTGGTAATGGTGATACTGGGGTTTAAATTCAGGGCCTTGTACTTACTAGGCAGGTGCTCTGCCAACTTGAGCCATACCCTCAGCCTTTTTTTTGCTTTAATTATTTTTCAGATAGGATCTCAAGTCTTTGTCCAGGGCCAGCCTCAGACCATGATCCTCCTACCTTTGCCTCCTCATAGCTAGGATGGGATGACAGGCGAACGCAACCATGCCTGATTTATTGATTGAGATGGGATCTCAATAACTTTTTGCCTAGGCTGGCCTCAAACCTGATCATCCTGATCTCTGCCTCCTGAGTAACTGATTACAGGTGTGAGCCATAGTGCCCAATTATGTCTTTGTTTTGTGGATGGAATGAGAGCCCAGAAAAGGAAGCTGATGTCACCAAAGTCCAAACACCTGGAGGTGGTAGGGCAGAAATCAGAGCTCAGGGTTTAGTGCTTCTTCTCTTGGGACCTGTGCTTGTGTTCAGGGTGTCAGCAAATAACCAGTTAGCTCAAACTTCTTTTCTGTGTAAGTATTACTGGGGTTTTCTCATAGTAGTCAAGTTAAAAACTCTCCCAGTTTTTTTAGAAGAACTCCCAAATTATTTAAAGCAGCTGCTTTTAACTCACCATTGCCTCAATTTTGCTTAATGCAGATCAAAGACACAGCTCTCCCCTTCTACCAAGCGTAAGAGAGAAGTCAGCCCTCCTGGGGCCCGAACAAGAGGTCAGCAGAGAGTGGAGGAGGCCCCTGGGAAAAAGGTGAAGCGATAATCCTGACTGCCGCTGCCCCTGGCTTTCTGAGGAACATGGTGAAGAGAAAAGGGATAGGCCTCAGGAGCCAGAGGCTTTAAAACAGAACAAAACAAAAAATCCAGAAAAGGGTATGCATGTGCTGTAAGTTCCTAGGTGCAAGCTTTTTCTTGTTGTGTTTTAAACAGCTTTATAAACTTGTTCATAGAAGATATTATGTACATCTATTTCAGATAAAGAAAAATAAGTTTACTTTGTATCTGAATTCAGCAAAGTAGTTGTATATTTTAACATTCAAAATTGGGATTTCCCAATGAGACACATCACTAATGCAAACCTTCCAGCCCATCAGACACCAGGCTGCCTCCTGGTGATCTGTGTAAAGTATATAAACATGTAAAAATAGGTTGTATTTTACTCTATGTATGATGCTAATCAATGAACACTTTATTTATTTTACAGAGAAATCTTATCTGTGAACTTTACTATATATCTGTTTATTTTATTTTATTATTTTTTTTAATAAAAAAAGGATTTTAAATGCTATGCAGTCATTAAGTAGAAGATTTTTTAGAATTCTGCCTGCCTATAACTATTTGAATATGATCTGGCAGGAAATACAGAATCTCTCGCATGTATCCAAGTAAAGTAGTTTAGCTAAAGAAAGGGTCTCCATTGCTTTTTTGTTCACAGTTGTGACAGTTTTCTAAGAATGTAACTGCTTTTAGATTATACTTGCATCTGTGACTTTACCACTAGCCCCACTGATGTAAGAAATTCTGGTTCAGGTAAAGTTACACCCATTCACCTGCAAACGGAGCTCCTCTGTTGGCATTCATTCCTCTCCTCTGTGCCATTCGGAAGCTTCCACCAAGATTTCCATGTTGTCTTTTTTGGTGAAGAGAAATGCATTGAAGATTAGGTCACTCCTATCTATTCAGCTTCAGGATTTTATGTTGTTTTATACAGTTATTTCAAGATAGAAACTGGTTTTATCACCAGGTTCTTTTTTAAACATGTTTTAACTCCCATGTGAACAAACTGTCTAACTTAAGTTTTTCATAAAATTGAACTTTTCTTAAGGTCAAGTTTGTCTCCTGATGATGTGATGAGTTGCCAAATGATTGAGATTATTTTAAAATGTTTTGTTCTGTACTCTTGTTTTATAATTAAAATTGACATTCAGTGTGTGGGGTTTTTGTTGTTTTTTTTCTGAGGGGGGGTTGTTTTATTTTGTTTTCACTCTTAATGTAAGGTGATATTCCTGTCATTTTACATGGTTTCTTACTGAGATTTTATATATAAATTATAAAGTGTTTCCCTAAAACTTGAGTGGTATGATTTTTTTTTCCCCATGTTTTAAATTTTTATCTAGGACCCATTTCTTTTCTCCAGTAATTGGTCTTAGATATACTGTTCCATTTTCACATTCAAATATGTGTCAGTAATTGCCTCTCACTTGGTACTGAACTCTAGATCCAAGAAGAGATCTTAGGAATAAGACCGTGTGAGTTTCTCCTTTTTATTTATATGAGTGAATTTTAACCAAAGCTCAAAAATCTGTTTGTCTTAAAGTCAGTCAATGGTAAAAGCCAGACTAGGTTCCAAAGCTCCTGTTTTCTTGAGTAACAGTGTTTGCACTGGTCAGTTTTAGGTTGGTTAACCAGCAGTGCACACCTGAAAATGGAAGAGTTTAGAAACCCTCCCAGCATTGAGAAATCAATACTGTCAGTTTAGGGCACTGCAGTGGGCATGACCTTGGAGAGACTGAGAAAAATGGGGTTATAAGGAAACAATGCCTCTTTATAAAACTGGAACTAAGTAGTGGAACTGCATAAAGAAATTTCTGGTGTGGGAGTTACCACTTAGTAATTTCCATAATTCTGAAACTCTAGCAGAAAAAAGATACAACCCCCAAAGTAGCAGTTCTTGGTTGTCATGGTTTCATACTACTAACAGTTAATAGAGGGAGGGAAGTTGGAATGTGAAGCATCCTACCTGACAGGATAGTCCTACGATCCAGAAAAAGAGCCAGCCCCTCTAACCCACTAAGAAACATTTGCTGACTGTCTCTAAATTTGTCATTTCCCTGGTCTTGCTACTTGTCACCAACTCACTACATCTCAGTGACTGACCTGAACCCTTGCCCATCTGCTTTCCCTGTCACAAAGCCTTGACAAAGCTGAGATACTCAAGTGAGACTCACTAAGGGTAGCTGTGCCCATTACTGCTGGCAAAGTGACCCAAGCATGTCTAATTCCTCTTCACTGTGGTAATCTATGACCATAGTCCTTCATTCCTACTTCAGGCCTCTTTCCCCATCACCTATACTTTAATACCAGACCCTACTGAATTTTGCCATATCCACTCCAAGTAAAAATGGCCAGCATGTAACACTCCTCTTCCCAAGGACTTCTCACAGTGAGGTGGTGGCAAAGGGAGACAGAACTCATCTCCAGCCCCCAGGCCAGAGGGCTCTTTCTACTGCCTGTGGGAGGGAGCCACTGAACTTTTTCCCTCCGCAGATGTCACAGCCCTTAAGATGGGGATGGAACAGAGCTTTCCCCCAAGAGTCTGTAACTGACAGAACCTAATGGATTTGAGAGGGAGATGGTCCTAACTGGAAGAAGTGCGCTGAAAATTTGTTTTCTTGCTGTTTGTTTTGAGTTTAGTTTGGCTGCTTAACCATCTTTGTATGATTATATCAACAGCAGGTATTTTTGATACTACACTGACAGAGACACTCCCTAAGGAAAAAAGTCATTTTACTGCCAGTACTTTTTCCCCCTTAGAGACTGTTGTACTTGGAAAATACACCTTTGCTGAGCTCCCACCATATGCCCAACACTAGAGGCCCAAATATGAACCCACATCTCAAGGAGTGACACCCACGTGAAGCAAACTGCACGTTTGCACATACGATCCAGAAAGATAGCCAGCTCCGCTAACCCACTGAGAAACATTCGCCGACCGTCTCCAAATTTGTCATTTCCCTGGTCTTGCCGCTTGTCAGCTGCCACCACCTCACTACATCCAAATGAACATTCCAGATACGCTGCACAGATAGATGTCTGCTCACAGGTTAGCAAGGGAGAGAAGATCATCTTTTTGAGGAGAAGCAAAGGGAGCAGACGGAAGGAGTTGGATGGGTTGGGGATAAGTACACAATAGAGCTTCAAGCAAAGTTTGGAACCTAGAAAAGAGCATTTTGGAAGCTGAGAAACAGGGAAGACTGGAGACAGTGAGTGCTATTTTTTCCACCAAGTCAACCTTCCAGAAACTTCCTGGAGAGAATCTCTGTCTGCTCTGCTTCCTGACTGCCATGAGTCGAACAGTTCTGCTCTACCCCAGTTGCCCAGCCACAAGGGACAAAACCTCTGAAAACATGAGCACCATAAATCCTTCCTCCTTTAAGTTGTTTGTGTCAGGCACTTTGTCACAGCTACTAGAAAAGTCTGATTAATACAGTGCACATTTGTGAAGTGACCACAGTCAGGCAATTAACACAGCACCCACATAGTTGCATGTGTGTGTGTTGAGAACACTTTAGATCTCCTCTCAGCAAATTTCAAGCATACAGTATGGTATCATTAACTGTAGTCCCTGCGCTGTAGATTACTCTCCACACATTACTCTTTGTCTCTCCATTCCCCTACCCTCAAGCCTCTGGAAAACACTATTCTATGCCTACTCTTATGCGTCTGCTTTACACAGACTCTGCTTCTGCGAGCCTGATTTAGATAACGCTCAGAAGTGAGACAGTTTTTTTATGTCTCTTTTCACTTACCATGTTTCCTGGCTTCATCTATGTCAGAAATGACAAAATTTGATTCATTTTAGTGCTAGAATAATATTCCATTGTAAATACACACACACACACACACATACTCATTCAACTGTCAGTGTACATCTTGGTTGATTTTATATCTTGGCTGTTGTAAATAGTGGTTCATGAAAGTACAGGTATCTGATAAAATGATTCCATTTCCTTTGAACATATATTCAGTAGTGGAATTTTTGGATAACATGGTAATTCTAATTTTGGGATCTTTTTGAGGAATCTCCTGTTTTCCATAGTGGACTAATTTATACTGCCAACAGTAAATCCTTTCCACCATTTGTTATTTTTTTTGTCTTTTTGATAATAATCATTCTAACTAGGTTAAGATGATATCTCATTGTGTTTATATTTTCCTGCTGATTAGAGATATTGAACTTTTTTTCATATTTTGGGGGTTTTTTTGTATATCTTCCTTTGAGAAATGTCTTCAGATCATTTGCCCATTTTTTAATTGGATCATTTAAGGGTTTTTCTATTGAATTGTTTGAGTTTCTTACATATTCTGGATATTAATCCTTTGTCAGATGAATACTTTGCAAATATTTTCTCCTGTGAGCTGTTTCTTCACTCTATTGATGATTCTTTCACTGTACAGAAGCTTCTTGATTTGACATAATCCCATTTGTCTGTTTTTATTTTTCTGTCTCACTCAGCATGATGATATGCAGTTCCATCCTTTTCCCCCTGCAAGTGACATGATTCCATTTTTCTTTATGGCTGAGTAATATTCCATGGCATATATGTATGTGTAAATATTTTTTTCTTTACCCATTCATTGGTTGTTTAGCTTGTTGACTGATTCCACAGTGTAGCTATTGTGAACAGAACTGCAATAAACATGGGTATGCAGGAATCTCTCTTGTACATTGATTTATCCTCCTATGGGTGTATACTCAAGAGTGGTATGGTGGGGTGATAAACACATCTATTTTTAGTTTTTTGAGGAACCTCTGTATTTATTTTCATAGTGATTGCACAAGTTTACATTCCCAACAGCAGTATAAGACGGTTCCTTTTTCCTTGCATCCCTGCCAGCATTTGTTGTTTGTTTTCTTGATGATTACCAATCTGACTAGGATGAGATATAATCTTAGTGTAGTTTTGATTTGCATTTCCTTTATGAATAAGGATATTGAACATTTCTTCATGTGTTTATTAGTGATATGAGTTCCTTCTGAGAATTGTCTATCCAGTTCATTTGCCCATTTGTTAATTAGATTATTTGGGGTTTTTTTACTGTTTCTTTTTTTGAGCTTTTGTATATTCTGGATATTGATCCTTTATATGGCAAATAGCTGATGAAGATTTTCTCCCATCCTGTGGGGTGTCTCTTGATTCTGGTAACAATTTCCTTGAATGTGAACAAGATTTTCAATTTGATGCAGTCCCATTTGTCAGTTCTTGCCCTTGTTTTCTGGTTAATTGGTGTTATATTCAGAAAACAATTACTGAGGCCTAGATCTTCCAGAGTTTTTCTTTTTCCCTTATCGAAGTTTCAGGTCTTACATTAAGGTCTTTGATCAACTTGGAGTTGATTTTTTTTCCTTTATTCACGTATTCATATGTGCATACCTTGCTTGGGTCATTTCTCCCCCCTGCCCGGCGCCCCTTCCCTCTGTCCCCCACCCCCCTCGCTTCCAGGCAGAACCTGTTCTGCCCTTTTCTCCAATTTTGTTGAAGAGAAGACATAATCAGTAATAAAAAAGACAAAGCGTTTTTGCTAGTTGAGATAAAGGTAGCTATACAGAGAGATTCCTAGTATTGCTTCCATTCACAAGTGTATTATTACAAGCCGAATTGGTTCATCTCTACCTGACCTCTTCACTATTTCCTGGTCACCTTCCCCTATTGACCTCTGTCGCTTTAAGGTTACTGTATTAGCTCCTCTGCAGTGGACACATCAAAAACTTTCAAGTTTTGAGTTTCCTACCTATCCCCATGCCTCCTGTATGTGCTCTCCCCTTACCGTGTGACCCAAGTCAAACAACATTACTGCCTTTGCCCTAGATCTAAAGTCTGCCTATGAGGAAGAATATACAATTTTTGGCTTTCTGAGCCTGGCTAACCTCGCTCAGGATGATGTTCTCCAGTTTCATCCATTTACTTGTGAATGATGAGATTTCATTCTTCTTCATGACTGAGTAAAATTCCTTTGTGTATAAATACCACATTTTCTTAATCCATTCCTCAGTAGTGGGACATCTTGGCTGTTTCCGTAACTTGGCTATTGTGAATAGCACTGCAATAAACATGGGTGTGCAGGTGCCTCTGGAGTAACCTGAGTTGCATTCCTTTGTGTATATCCCAAGGAGTGGGATTGCTGGATCATATGGCAGATTTATGTTTAGTTTTTTAAGGAGCCTCCATATTGTTTTCCAGACTGGTTGCACTAGCTTACATTCCCACCAGCAATGTACGAGGGTTCCTTTTTCCCCACATCCTTGCCAACACCTGTTGGTGGTGGTGTTTTTAATGATGACTATTCTAACGGGTGAGGTGGAATCTTAGTGTAGTTTTGATTTGCATTTCCTTTATGGCTAGAGATGGTAAGCATTTTTTCATGTTTTTTGGCCATGTTAATTTCTTCTTTTGAAAGAGTTCTGTTTAGTTCAGTTGCCCATTTCTTTACTGGTTCATTGATTTTTGGGAAGTTTAGTTTTTTGAGCTCCCTGTATATTATGGTTATCGGTCCTTTGTCTGATGTATAGCTGGCAAATGTTTTCTCCCACTCTGTGAGTGGTCTCTTCAGTTTACAGACCATTTTTTTTGTTGTGCAGAAGCTTTTTAATTTTATGAAGTCCCATTTTTCCATCCTTTCTCTTAGTTGCTGAGCTGCTGGGGTTCTATTGAGGAAGTTCTTGCCTATACCTATCATTTCCAGAGTGTTCCCTGCTCTTTCCTGTACTAACTTCAGAATTTGTGGTCTGATATTAAGATCCTTGATCCATTTAGAGTTGATACTAGTACAGGGTGATAAACATGGATCTAGTTTCAGTTTTTTGCAGGCAGATAACCACTTTTCCCAGCAACATTTGTTGAAGAGGCTGTCTTTTCTCCATTGTATGTCTTTGGCCCCTTTGTCAAAAATAAAGTGGGGATACCTGTGTGCGTTCATATCCAGGTCCTCTATTCTGTTCCTCTGGTCATTATATCTGTTTTTGTGCCAATACCCTGCTGTTTCTATTGCTATTGCTTTGTAATGTAGTTTGAAGTCGGGTATTGTGATATCTCCAGCATTTCTCTTTTTGCTGAGTATTGCCTTGGCTATTCATGGTCGCTTGTGTTTCCAAATGAACTTTAAGGTAGATTTTTCAATCTCTGTGATGAATGTCATTTGGATTTTGATGGGAATTGTATTAAATACGTAGATTGCTTTTGGTAGTATAGCCATTTTTGCTATGTTGATTCTACCAATCCATAAGCATGGGAGATCTTTCCACCTTCTGTCATCTTCCTCGATCTCTTTCTTCGGGGGTTTGTAATTCTTGTAGAGGTCATTCGCATCCTTTGTTAAGTTTACTCCTAGAGATTTGATTTTTTTTTCTTGAGGTTATTGTAAATGGAATTCTTTCCATATATTCTTTCTCAATTTGTTCATTGTTGGTATACAGAAAAACTAATGATTTTAGTAAGTTGATTTTGTATCCTGCCACCTTGCTATACCTGTTTATGGTGTCTAGGAGTTTTGGGGTAGAGATTTTTGGGTCTTTAAGATATAGGATCATGTTATCTGCAAATAGGGATATTTTGACAGTTTCTTTACTATTTGTATTCCTTTTATTTCTTCTTCTTGCCTAATTGCTCTGGCTAGGAATTCCAGGACTATGTTGAATAAGAGTGGGGAGAGTGGGTACCCTTGTCGGATTCCTGATTTTAGGGGAAATGGTTTCAGTTTTTCACCATTAAGTATGATGTTGTCTGTATGTTTGTCACATAAAGCCTTTACAATGTTGAGGTACATTCCTTCTATTCCTAGTTTTCTTAGAGCTTTTATCATGAAGTGGTGTTAGATCTTATCAAAGGCTTTTTCTGCATCTATTGAGATAATCAAGTGGTTTTTGTCTTTGCTTCTATTAATGTGTGGTATTACATTTATAGATTTGCATATGTTGAACCACCCTGCATCCCTGGGATGAAGCCAACTTGGTCATGGTGGACGATCTTTCTGATATGTTGTTGGATTTGGTTTGCCATTGTTTTATTGAGGATTTTTGCATCAATGTTCATTAAAGAGATTGCCCTAGTTCTTCTTTTTGGAGGTGTCTTTGTCTGGTTTTGTGATGAGTATAATTCTGGCTTCATAAAATGAGTTAGGCAGTGTTCCTTCCCTTTCTTTTTCATGGAAAAGTTTAAGGAGAATTGGTATTGGTTCTTCATTAAAGGTCAGCTAGAACTCAACTGAGAATCCATCAGGTCCTGGACTTTTCTTTTTTGGGGGACTCTTTACTGCTGCTTCAATTTCATTTTGTGTTTTAGATCTATTCAAGTGATTAATATCCTCTTGGTTCAATTTTGGGTGATCATAAGTATTTAGAAATTTGTCCATTTCCTCAAGATTTTCAAATTTATTGGAATATAGGTTCTCAAAGTAGTCTCTGATGATTCCCTGAATTCTCATGGTGTTTGTTGTTATCTCCCCTTTTGCATTTCTTATATTACTGATTTGGGTTTTTTCTCTCCTCATTTTAGTCAGGTTTGCCAGGGGTCTGTCAATCTTGTTTATTTTTTTTTCAAAGAAACAGCTTTTTGTTTCGTTGGGTCTTTGTGTGTTTTTGTTTGTTTGTTTGTTTCTATTTCATTAATTTGGGGCCTTATTTTTATTATTTCTGTCCTCTTGTTTTGGGTTTTGCTTGTTCTTGTTTTTCTAGGAGTTTGAGGTGTAGCATTACATCATTGATTTGAGATCTTTCTGACCTTTTAATATATGCACTCATGGCTATAAACTTTCCTCTTAGGACTGCCTTTGCTGTGTCCCATAGGTTCCAGTAGGTCATGTTTTCATTTTCATTAACTTCCAGGAACCTTTTAATTTCCTCTTTTATTTCATCAATGACCCATTGATCATTGAGCAATGTGTTGTTCAGCTTCCAATTGTTTGCATGTTTTTTACTGGTTTTTTTTTGTTGATTTCTAGTTTTAATGTATTGTGATCAGATAGAATGCATGGGATTATTTCTATTTTCTTATATTTGCTGAGGCTTGCTTTGTGCCCTAAGATATGATCAATTTAGGGGAAGGTTCCATGAGCTGCTGAGAAGAATGTATATTGTGCAGAAGTTGGATGAACTATTCTGTAGACATCAGCTAGGTCTATTTGATCTATGATATGATTTAGTTCTAGAATTTCTTTATTGATTTTTTTTTGTTTGGATGACCTATCTATTGGTGATAGTGGGGTATTAAAGTCTCTCACTATCACTGTGTTGGAGTCTATATATGTTTTTAGGTCCTTCAGAGTATGTTTGATGAAACTGGGTGCATTGACGTTGGGTGCATATAAGTTGATAATTGTTATTTCCTTTTGGTGTATATCCCCTTTTATTAGTATGGAGTGTCCTTTATCTCAGTTGATCAATGTAAGTTTGAAGTCTACTTTGACCGAGATAAGTATTGCTAATCCTGCCTGTTTTCGGGGGCCATTGGCTTGGTAAATCTTCCAGCCTTTCATTCTCAGCCAGTGCTTATTTCTGTCAATGAGATGGGTCTCCTGCAGGCAGCAGATTGTTGGATTTTCATTTTAATCCAGTATGCCAAATGGCATCTTTTGATGGGTGAATTAAGTCCATTAACATTAAGTGTTAGTACTGATACGTATGTGGTGATTCCTGTCATTTTGTTGTCTTAGTTGTTTGAAGGTTTGATTGTGTGTAGCTAAATCGATGTTACTCTCTACTTTCTTGCCTTTTCTTCTCCTGTAGTTTGGTACTGCCTGCCCATTCATGGTTATGTTGGGTTTCACTTTCTGTGTGCAGAATCCCTTGAAGAATCTTTTGTAGTGGTGGCTTTGTGGTCATATATTGTTTTAGTTTCTGCTTATCATAGAAGACTTTTATTTCTCCCTCTATTCTGAATGAGTTTTGCTGGGTAGAGTATCCTAGAGTTGAAGTTATTTTCTTTCAGTGCCCGGAAGACCTCACTCCATGCTCTTCTTGCTTTTAATGTTTCTGTTGAGAAGTCTGCTGTGACTTTGATGGGTTTACCTTTGTATGTTATTTGTTTTTTCTCTCTTACAGCCTTCAATATTCTTTCTCTATTCTCTGTGCTTGTTGTTTTAATGATAATATATCATGGCGTAGTTCTATTTTGGTCAAATCTGTTTAGTTTCCTGGAGGCTTCTTGTACCTGAGTGGGCATAGTTTTCTCTAGGTTTGGGAAATTTTCTGTTATTATTTTCTTGAATATATTATGAATCCCTTTTGCTTGTACCTCTTCTCCTTCTTCAATGCCCATGATTCTCAGATTTTGTCTTTTGATGGAGTTGGTGATTTCTTGCATATTCCTTTTGCAGGTCTTGAGTTGTCTGACTAATAGCTCTTCAGTTTCTCCTTTAATTTCCATTTCATCTTCAAGTTCTGAGATTCTTTCTTCTGCTTGTCTAGTCTGCTGGATTGGCCTTCCATTGGGTTTTGTATTTCTGTTTCATTCTTTTTTCTGAGATTTTTCCATACCATGGATCATTTCCTCTTTAATATTGTCTGTTTTCACCTTTAATTCATTTGTCTCTCTATTTATAGTGTCTCTGTTTCACTTTGGTGTTTATTTAGGGCTCCTATGAGCTCATTTATTTGTTTCTGTGTTTTCTCATATTCTTTATTTTTGGTGTCTTGAAATTTCTTGAGTGCCTCTTATACATTTTGGTTAACCATGTCTAGTAACATCTCCATGAAATTATCAGTGATTACTTGCAGAATTTCTTCTTTGAGGTTGTTTTTGTGGGCATCTTTGGGTTCCTTGGTGTCATTTATCTTTGTTTCCATCCCTTTTTTGTCTTCCCATCACTCCACTTAATACTGTGCAACTATGTTCTTGATAGACTAGTTAGTGGTTTTAGTCACCTGTTTTCTTTCTCTTGGCTTAATTTTGTTTTATGACTGTATTGAGTTTGTAGCTAAGTGTGTGTGTGCTATTTCTGTCCTTGGTCTGGGTGTAATTTAGTATTTGTTAATTCACAATAATAAAACTAACAAAAAAAAATGAACGTGGAGAGATGAACAAACAAACAAGAAACAGAACAAACAGACAAACAAACAAATAAACAAACAAAATATTCCAGGTTCAGGAACAATAGAATTTCAGTCTTAGTTTGAGTTGTGGTGTTACTCCTCCAGCATCCAATCCTGGTGTTGGTATTTAAGCAGAAGCTCTGTAGTAGTCTTGACAGGTGGTTGGGTAGTGTTTTGGTTTTTTTCTTCTGTCTTTCAGTGGCAGCTGCTTGGTCAGCTCCTCCCTCAATGGGATGTGGCAGCTTAAGTTTGTATGTTGTCCTCAGGTTCTGGAATCAGCTCTTTAGCCCACCAGCTGTCCCACTTTGGAGTTGGGTTTTCACTGTGCTTGATTACTGGGGGCTTGTTTGTTTGCCTCACCCCCTTTCTCTGGGGCAAGGTCATTGATCTGTCAGCTGGCCTCCTGCTGTCAGCATGTTGTGATGGTTTGCTGATTGTTTTTCAATTTTGCAGGGCTGTTTGACTTTGGATGTTGCTCACTGGCTCAGGAGATGGTTTTGTGGACCTCTACCTGCCATACTTCAGGCAGTGGCTTATCACCCACCACTGTCAGCCTTCCCGCCTTTCCAGCCATTTGTTTACTGATAGTTCATGCAAAGATTAGCTCCTTGCCCCTCCCCTCTTCTCCAGTGGGTTTTCAGCATTCCTGTCCCCTCTGCTATGTGCTAGTTTTCAGTTCGTTGTTTATTGTTCAGGTTTCTGTTTTGTTTTGTTTTATTTTTTGGGATGGTCAGTCTGCCCAGGGGGCTATGCTGGTTTATCCCAGCAGTGGCTGGGGGAATACCATGTGATGCTTGGTGCTCACCTGTTTGGTATGCCAAATGTCTCCCAAGCAGGCTTGGAGCTGGCATCTGGTGGTGGTGAGAGTCCTCCTGTTTTCTCAGTGTAACATGGCATGGAGAAGCTTTCCACAGGCTAGGGGTTCAGGGTGTAAAAGTTTTGATTCTTCTTGCTGCTTTATTTCTGCCAAGTGTGGGTCCAGTGTCTCAGCGAGGTTTTGGAGTCATGGAGCCCATGCTGTCTGCTTCTGCGCCCTAGTTGCCATCTTGGATCCTGGAGTTGATTTTTATACAGGGTGAGAAAAACAGGTCTTATTTCAGTCTTCTGAATGTAGATAACCAGTTTTCCCAGCACATTTATTGAACAGGCTGTCTTTCTCCTGTGTATGTTTTTGGCTCCTTTGTCAAAGATCAGATGGCTGTAGCTATGTGGTTTTATTTCTGGGTCTTCTATTCTGTTCCATTAGTCTTCATGTCTGTTTGCGTCCCAGTGGTAGGTGTTTTTGTTACTATAGCTCTGTAGCATAATTTGAAGTTTGGCATTGTGATACCTCTAGTATTGCTCATTTTGTTCAAGATTACTTTTGCTCTTCAGGATCTTTTATTGTTCCATATAAGTTTTAAGATTGATTTTTCTATTTCTGCAAAGAGTGACATTGGAATTCTAATGGGCATTGTATTGAATCTATAGATGGTTTTCAGTAATGTAGCCATTGTCACAATTTTAAGTCTGCCAATTCATGAACATGAGAGATTTTTTCATCTGGTGTCTTCTTCAATTTCTCCTCAAGGTTTTATAGTTTTCACTGTAGAGGTCTTACACCTTCTTGGTTAAGTTTATACCTTGATATTATTTTTTGAAGGTATTGTGAATGGGATTGTTTTCCTGATTTATTTCTCAGCCTATTCATTGTTGATAAAAAAAAAAGCTACTGACTTTTTGTATGTTGATTTTATATCCTGATAATTTGCTAAATGTGGTTTTTCAGATCTAGCATGTTTTTTGTCGAATCCTTGAGGTCTTTTAAGTATAGAGTAATATCATCTCCAAATAGAGATGATTTGTTTTCTTATTTCCTTTTATTTCTTTCTCTTCTTTATTGCTCAGGCTAGGGATTCCAACACAATATTAATAGAGTGAGGAGAGTGGACACCCTTGTCTTGTTCCTGCCTGATTTTAAGGGAAATTATTTACTATGATGTTGGCTACAGGTTTGTCACATAGAGCCTTTATTATGTTGAGATACTTTCCATCTATTCCTACTTTCCTCAGAGCTTTTATCATGAGAGGTTGTTGAATTTTGTCAAAGGCTTCTTCTGCATCAGTTGAGATGTTCATGTGATTTTTGTCCTTAACTCTGCTTATATGCTGTATTACATGTATTGATTTGCATATGTTGACCCATCCTTGCATCCCTTTAATGGAGTGAACTTCTTTGTTACTTCTACTAATCTAGATTTGGATTCTACTTTATTTGTTATACATATAGCTTTATTTTTAGGGTCTATTTGCTTAGAAACTCTTCCCACTCTTTCACCCCAAGTCGATGTTTGTTTTTGTCACTGAGATGTATTTCTCGTAGGCAACAAATGGTCAGGTCTTTCTTTTAAACCCAGCTCACCATCTGTCTTTTGATTGGGGAATTGATACCATTAATATTTAGTGTTAATATGTAGTAATCCCTGCCATTCTATTACTTTTTTTACAAAAAGTAAAAAAGTGTATCTTTCATTTGATGAGATATATTTATTCCTCTATGTTCATGGTTATGTTTATTTTCATCTTCTATGTTTAGAATTGTTTTGACTATCTTCTGGAGTCCTGGTTTAGTGGTCATAAATTGCTTTCATTTTTGTAGATCATGGAAGGTTTTTGTTTCTCCTGCAATTTCAAATGATTGTTTTTTGGGGAAGAGTAATCTAAGACTTTGGCTATTTTCTTTTAATGGTTAAAATACTTCATTCTATGCATTCCTTGCTTTTAAGGTTTCTGTTGAGAAATCTGCTGGTATTCTGATGGTTTTGCCTTTATAAGTGACTTAGCATAACCCCTTTGTAGCTTTCAACATTCTTTCCTGTTCTCTGTACCTAGTGTTTTACCTGTAATATGCTGTGGATATGTTCTGTTTTGATCATGTCTGTTTGGAGGCCTGCAAGCCTCCTGTACCTGAATGGGCATCTCTCTCTCAAGATTTGGGAGGTTTTCTGCTATTATTTTGAATATGTTTCCTATGCCTTTAGTTTGTACCTTTTCTCCTTCAATACCCATTATTTGTAGGTTTGGTCATTTAATGGAATTGCAAAGTTCTTTTTTTTTTTTTTTCCAAGTGTACCATTTTCAAAGTTTTTTTTTTCATTTTTCTTTTATTATTCATATGTGCATACAGGCTTGGTTCATTTCTCCCCCCTGCCCCCACCCCCTCCCTTATGACCCACTCCGCCCCCTCCCTCTCCCCCCCAATACCCACCAGAAACTATTTTGCCCTTATTTCTAATTTTGTTTTAGAGAAAGTATAAGCAATAATAGGAAGGAACAAGGGTTTTTGCTGGTTGAGATAAGGATAGCTATACAGGCCATTGACTCACATTGATTTCCTGTGCGTGGGTGTTACCTTCTAGGTTAATTCTTTTTGATCGCACCTTTTCTCTAGTTCCTGGTCCCCTTTTCCTATTGGCCTCAGTTGCTTTTAAGGTATCTGCTTTAGTTTCTCTGCGTTAAGGGCAACAAATGCTAGCTAGTTTTTTAGGTGTCTTACCTATCCTCACCCCTTCCTTGTGTGCTCTCCCTTTTATCATGTGCTCATAGTCCAATCCCCTTGTTGTGTTTGCCCTTGATCTAATGTCCACATATGAGGGAGAACATACGATTTTTGGTCTTTTGGGCCAGGCTAACCTCACTCAGAATGATGTTCTCCATTCCATCCATTTACCTGCGAATGATAGCATTTCGTTCTTCTTCATGGCTGCATAAAATTCCATTGTGTATAGATACCACATTTTCTTAATCCATTCATCAGTGGTGGGGCATCTTGGCTGTTTCCATAACTTGGCTATTGTGAATAGTGCCGCAATAAACATGGATGTGCAGGTGCCTCTGGAGTAACAGTCTTTTGGGTATATCCCCAAGAGTGGTATTGCTGGATCAAATGGTAGATCGATGTCTAGCTTTTTAAGTAGCCTCGAAATTTTTTTCCAGAGTGGTTGTACTAGTCTACATTCCCACCAACAGTGTAAGAGGGTTCCTTTTCCCTGCACCCTGCCAACACCTGTTGTTGGTGATGTTGCTGATGATGGCTATTCTAACAGGGGTGAGGTGGAATCTTAGCGTGGTTTTAATTTGCATTTCCTTTATTGCTAGAGATGGTGAGCATTTTTTCATGTGTTTTCTGGCCATTTGAATTTCTTCTTTTGAGAAAGTTCTGTTTAGTTCACTTGCCCATTTCTTTATTGGTTCATTAGTTTTGGGAGAATTTAGTTTTTTAAGTTCCCTGTATATTCTGGTTATCAGTCCTTTGTCTGATGTATAGTTGGCAAATATTTTCTCCCACTCTGTGGGTGTTCTCTTCAGTTTAGAGACCATTTCTTTTGATGAACAGAAGCTTTTTAGTTTTATGAGGTCCCATTTATCTATACTATCTCTTAGTTGCTGTGCTGCTGGGGTTTCATTGAGAAAGTTCTTACCTATACCTACTAACTCCAGAGTATTTCCTACTCTTTCTTGTATCAACTTAAGAATTTGGGGTCTGATATTAAGATCCTTGATCCATTTTGAGTTAATCTTGGTATAGGGTGATATACATGGATCTAGTTTCAGTTTTTTGCAGACTGCTAACCAGTTTTCCCAGCAGTTTTTGTTGAAGAGGCTTCTATTTCTCCATCGTATATTTTTAGCTCCTTTGTCAAAGATAAGTTGGTTATAGTTGTGTGGCTTCATATCTGGATCCTCTATTCTGTTCCACTGGTCTTCCTGTCTGTTTTTGTGCCAGTACCATGCTGTTTTTATTGTTATTGCTTGTAATATAGTTTGAAGTCAGGTATTGTGATACCTCCTGCATTGTTCTTTTGACTGAGTATTGCCTTGGCTATTCGTGGCCTCTTGTGTTTCCATATAAATTTAACAGTAGATTTTTCAATCTCTTTAATGAATGTCATTGGAATTTTGATGGGAATTGCATTAAACATGTAGATTACTTTGGGGAGTATCGACATTTTTACTATGTTGATTCTACCAATCCATGAGCATGGGAGATCTCTCCACTTTCTATAGTCTTCCTCAATCTCTTTCTTCAGAAGTGTATAGTTTTCCTTGTAGAGGTCTTTCACATCTTTTGTTAGGTTTACACCTAGGTATTTGATTTTTTTTTAGGCTATTGTAAATGGAATTGTTTCCATACATTCTTTTTCCGTTTGCTCATTGTTAGTGTATAGAAATGCTAATGATTTTTCTATGTTGATTTTATATCCTGCTACCTTGCTATAGCTATTTATGATGTCTAGAAGCTTCTGAGTAGAGTTTTTTGGGTCTTTAAGGTATAAGATCATGTCATCTGCAAATAGGGGTATTTTGACAGTTTCTTTACCTATTTGTATTCCTTTTATTCCTTCTTCTTGCCTAATTGCTCTGGCTAGGAATTCCAGTACTATGTTGAATAGGACTGGAGATAGTGGGCATTCTTGTCTGGTTCCTGATTTTAGAGAGAATGGTTTCAGTTTTTCTCCATTAAGTATAATGCTGGCTGTAGGTTTGTCATATATAGCTTTTATAATGTTGAGGTATTATCTTTCTATTCCTAGTTTTCTTAGAGCTTTTATCATGAAATGGTGTTGGAGCTTATCAAAGGCTTTTTCTGCATCTATTGAGATGATCAAGGGGTTTTTGTCTTTGCTTCTGTTAATGTGGTTTATTACGTTTATTGATTTTCGTATGTCGAATGACTCCTGCATCCCTGGGATGAAGCCTACTTGGTCATGGTGAATTATCTTTTTGATGTGTTGCTGAATTCGGTTTGCCATTATTTTGTTGAGGATTTTTGCATCAATGTTCATTAAGGAGATTGGCCTATAGTTCTCCTTTTTGGAGGTGTCTTTGCCTGGTTTGGGGATAAGTGTAATACTGGCTTCATAAAATGTGTTTGGCAGTTTTCCTTCCCTTTCATTTCGTGGAACAGTTTAAGGAGGATTGGTATCAGTTCTTCTTTAAAGGTCTGATAGAATTCAGCAGAGAATCCATCAGGTTCTGGACTTTTCTTTTTGGGGAGACTCTTGATTGCTGCTTCAATTTCATTTTGTGTTATAGGTCTATTCAGGTGATTAATTTCCTCTTGGTTCAGTTTTGGATGATCATATGTATCTAGAAATCTGTCCATTTCTTTAAGATTTTCAAATTTATTTGAATATAGGTTCTCAAAGTAGTCTCTGATGATTTCCTGAACTTCCATGGTGTTTGTTGTTATCTCCCCTTTTGCATTCCTAATTCTACTAATTTGGGTTTTTTCTCTCCTCATTTTAGTCAGGTTTGCCAGGGGTCTATCGATCTTGTTTATTTTTTCAAAGAACCAACTTTTTGTTTCATTAATTCTTTGTATAGTTTTTTTGGTTTCTATTTCGTTGATTTCAGCTCTTATTTTTATTATTTCTCTCCTTCTATTTGTTTTGGGATTTGCTTATTCTTGTTTTTCTAGGAGTTTGAGATGTATCATTAGGTCATTGATTTGGGATCTTTCAATCTTTTTAATATATGCACTCATGGCTATAAACTTTCCTCTCAGGACTGCCTTAGCTGTGTCCCATAGGTTCCGGTAGGTTGTGTTTTCATTTTCATTGACTTCCAGGAACTTTTTAATTTCCTCTTTTATTGCATCAATGATCCATTCTTCATTAAGTAATGAGTTATTTAGTTTCCAGCTGTTTGCATGTTTTTTGTCTTTCCTTTTGTTGTTGAGTTCTACTTTTACTGCATTGTGTTCAGATAATATGCACGGTATTATTTCTATTTTCTTATATTTGCTGAGGCTTGCTTTGTGCCCTAGGGTATGATCTATTTTGGAGAAGGTTCCATGGGCTGCTGAGAAGAATATATATTGTGTAGAGGTTGGATGAAATGTTCTGTAGACATCTACTAGGTCCATTTGATCTATTGCATATTTTAGATCTTGGATTTCTTTATTGATTTTTTGTTTAGATGACCTATCTATTGATGATAATGGGGTGTTAAAGTCTCCCACAACCACTGTGTTGGCATTTATATATGCTTTTAGGTCTTTCAGGGTATGTTTGATGAAATTGGGTGCGTTGACATTGGGTACGTACAGATTGATGATTATTATTTCCTTTTGGTCCATTTCCCCTTTTATTAGTATGGAATGTCCTTCTTTATCTCATTTGATCAATGTAGATTTAAAGTCTACTTTGTCAGAGATAAATATTGCTACTCCTGCCTGTTTTCGGGGGCCATTGGCTTGGTAAATCTTCTTCCAGCCTTTCATCCTAAGCATATGCTTATTTCTGTCGGTGAGATGAGTCTCCTGTAAGCAACAAATTGTTGGATCTTCTTTTTTAATCCATTTTGTCAAACGGTGTCTTTTGATGGGTGAATTAAGTCCGTTAACATTAAGCGTTAGTACTGATAGGTATGTGGTGATTCCTGCCATTTAGTTGTCTTAGTTGTTTGAAGGTTTGATTGTGTGTACCTAACTTGATGTTACTGTCTACTATCTTGCTTTTTCTTATCCTGTGGTTTGGTGGTGCCTGCCTTTCCATGGTTAAGTTGGGTGTCACTTTCTGTGTGCAGGATCCCTTGCAGAATCTTTTGTAATGATGGCTTTGTGGTCACATATTGTTTTAGTTTCTGCTTATCATGGAAGACTTTTATTGCTCCATCTATTTTGAATGATAGCTTTGCTGGGTAGAGTATCCTGGGGTTGAAGTTATTTTCATTCAGTGCCCAGAAGATCTCACCCCACACTCTTCTTGCTTTTAATGATTCTGTTGAGAAGTCTGCTGTGATTTTGATGGGTTTACCTTTGTATTTTACTTGTTTTTTCTCTCTTACAGCCTTCAATATTCTTTCCTTAGTTTGTGAACTTGTTGTTTTAATGATGATATGTCGTGGGGTAGTTCTATTTTGATCTGGTCTGTTTGGTGTCCTGGAGGCCTCTTGCATGTGTATGGGAATATCTTTCTCTAGATTTGGGAAATTTTCCATTATTATTTTGTTGAATATATTACACATTCCCTTCGCTTGCACCTCTTCTCCTTCTTCGATGACCATGATTCTCAAGTTTGGTCTTTTGATGGAGTCAGTGAGTTCTTGCATTTTCTTTTCACAGGTCTTGAGTTGTTTAATTAATAGTTCTTTGGTTTTTCCTTTAATTACCATTTCATCTTCAAGTTCTGAGATTCTGTCTTCTGTTTGTTCTATTCTGCTGGATTGGCCTTCCGTTTTGTTTTGCAGTTCTGTTTCGTTCTTTTTTCTGAGATTTTCCATATCCTGGCAGTTTTCTTCTTTAATGTTGTCTATTTTTGTCCTGAGTTCATTTATCTGTTTATTCATTGTGTTCTCTCTTTCACTTTGGTGTTTATACAGTGCTTCTATGGTTTCCTTTATTTCTTCTTTTGCTTTTTCAAATTCTCTATTTTTATTGTCTTGGAATTTCTTGAGTGTCTCCTGTACATTTTGGTTGACCCTATCCAGTATCATCTCTATAAAATTCTCATTGAGTACTTGTAGTATGTCTTCTTTTAAATTATTCTTGTGGGCTTCATTGGGTCCTTTAGCATAGTTTATCTTCATTTTGTTGGAGTCTGGATCTGAGTTTCTGTTCTCTTCATTCCCCTCTGGTTCCCGTACTAATTTTTTGCTGTGGGGAAACTGGTTTCCCTGTTTTTTCTGTCTTCCCGTCATTGTCGTTGGTGTTGTTACTGTCCCTGTACTGTGTGTAATTAAGTATTTTCTAGCTTGTAATAATAACAATGGTAATATTTAGAATGGAAGGGTGAGCTGAGATGGAAAGCAAGAAGTTAAAGAAAAGGGGAAAACAAATATACAAACAAGAGGGAGAAAGAAGAACAAGGTATCAGACAAGAGAGTTTCAAAGGTATAAACAGGGAGTGTTAGTGTACTAATCGACAGTAAGCTGAACAGACATTAGAGAGACAGAGAGGATTGAAAATCAAAGATAACAAAATAAAAAATAAGTAAATGAAAGAAATATCTATATATAAAAATGAATTAAATTAAAATGGAAAATAGAAAATAGAAAATTAAAAAAAAAAATCAAAAAACTTCCAAGTTTATATGCAATGCAGTTTCAGTCTTAATAATTTGGGTGTCTGTCTCAATCTCCAGTCCTGGAGTTGGTGCCTCAGATGTTGTTCTGTAGTTGTCTCATCAAAGGGGATGCCTAAAGTAGAACAAAACTACACACACACACACACACACACACACAAAAGCCCCACCAAGTGTCCCAAGTTCAAATGCAATACAGTTTCAGTAAGTTTTTCAGCTTGCAGGTGTAATTCAGATGTTCTCTCATCAAAGGTAGGGAGAAAAAGAAAAAAAAAGCATCTGGAGACAGTTCTGAGAGTGGTATCTGCAACTGTGGCTTGCCTGCCTGCTGCTCTCAGCCTGTAGCTGGCAGTGTTGTTTATGCAGATCTCTAGGGTGAGCTAGCAGTCACCTGGTCCCACAGGCTTCGTTTGTTCAGAGTTCTCCTGTGCGGGAGCCTCTGCTACAGGTTTTCCCCTTTCCAAGCACTGGGAAAGGTGACACTGCCCCCGCGTTGTCAGGCCTGCGTGTTTATTTACAGTTCATGTGGGAGGTGGGTCTTCCCCCCTCTCCTCTGAAGTTTTCCTCCCACTGCCACTTTCAGAAGCTTTCCTGCTCCTGCTTACTGGGCGGTGCTGCTGCTCCTGCCGGCCGCCATGTTTATTTACAGCTCACGTGGGAAGTGGGTCTTCCCTCCTCTCCTGTGGAGTTTTCATCCCTCCTCCACTCTCACAAGCTTTCCTGCTCCTGGTTGTTTGGCGCGCTCCCCGCTCCCGCCAGAGCCTCTCCGGCCGCCCGGCTTGTTTATTTACAGTCCTGGGAAGGATTCCCTTCCCCCAATCTTCAGCGTTCAGGGCACCCCACCCTCTTTCCAGCGTGTCTTAACTGTTCTTATTGCTTATTACTCAGTTTCTCTTTTTTTCCCGGGTGGAGGTCAGTCTGTCCAGGGGGCTATGCTGCTCTGGCCCAGGATTGTCTGTGGGAGTACCGTGGTACTGCGAAGCTCACCTGGTCTGCGTCTTCCCAAGCCATATGGGCGCTGGCCACTGGCAGCCCCAGGGGCCCTCCTTGTTTCTCCATTTAACGTGAAGTGGAGATTCTCTGCCGCAAAGTTCTTGCATATTCTATTCATATTTCTTCCTTCTTTTTTCTATATATCCAGCTGATTTTTTTCTATTATATCTTCAAGCCCTGATAGTCTGTCTTCCACTTGATTCAGTCTGCTGGAGAGGCTTTCACATGAACTTTTCATTTTATATTAGCTACTGGGGTTTTAAACTCAGGGCCTCACATTTGCTAGGCAAATGCTCTTACCACTTGAGCCACTCCACCCTTTTTGTGCCCTTTTATTTATTTATTTTTTTGGTGGTACTGGGGTTTGAACTCAGGGCCTTGCACTTGCTAGGCAAGTACTCTTAACATTTGACCCACTGTGCCAGCCCTCAACTGGCATTATTTGACTTATGGAGCTCTTTATTTCCAGAGCTCCAATTTGATTTTTTTTCAGGTTTGTTTTACATTTATTGAATTCCCCTTTCATGTCTTACATTGTCTTTTTTGTTTCATTTAGCTGTTCATTTGTATTCTCCTCGAGTTCATTCAACAGTTTATAACTTCTTTTAATTCATTTAGCTGCTTATTTGTGTACTCTTTGATTTCATTGTGGTATTTATGCATACCTTCTTTCATCTCATTAATTATTCTCATCAACATTCTTTTGCATTCATAAATTAAGATTTTATCCCCTTCACTATCAATCAGATCCCTTATTGTGTGATTACTGACAATTTTAGGAGTCAATACCCATGATTTGTAGGTTTGGTCATTTAATGAAATTGGAATGTTCTTTTCATATGTCTTGTGCCTCTACTTTTAGATTTGCTCATCTCTACTTGATTAGTTGGATTTGGGGTTTAGTCAACTAAATTCTTTCACTTGAATTATTCTCCATGTTCTAGCAGGACTGGCTAGTGGCAGGGTTGATATGCCATTTCTGACCACTGGTCTAGGGGAATAATTCAGTAGTAACAAATTCACTAATTCAATACCAAGTTGGATATTTACATGAAGTAAATTTCCACTGGCAGTATAATCTATACAACTCATCACATTATATATGAATGATACAGAAAGAGGTTGGAAAAATAAAATCTGTTTGCATAGGTGTTAAAACATATGTCATAAAAATAAGGGAGAGTGAGGAAGGAAATACAGATTTACTCCCATTTTCTGGGTAAGCACCACCAGATTCTGAGGAGAGCCCTATGCAATAACCATGTATATCCTGCAAAAGGCATAAGTACTGACTCTCCCACTAGAATACACTATGATTTTTCTGGAGGCCTCTTATAAGCAAGTTTATAAGGGTTTGTTACTATAGACCACCTTTATTTCCCAGGGACATCACTTGGTATAGGATTGAAAGCCTGATTTTAAACATGTTCTTCCTGTCTGTTATAGCAATTAATTTTTGCACTTTGTTTCAATCATGATCCAGTTAGTTGTTAGAAACTGCACCCATTATTTTAGCAAATAATTTAATGCTGGAAATCAGCTTAAACAATCAGAGCAAAAGGGTAACACTGATGTAAATAGAATAATTTCAGAAAGTAGCCATTGCCACTTTGGAGCTTAGGAAATAAAAAGAAAAATTGTAGTTACTAAAATTGGGACCCCCCTGTAAAGAGGGACCCATACCTACTAGAAGTGGAGCTCCTGTTCTTACTTATATGACTTAGGCAGACAATGTGACTTTTCCTAGGAGAATGGGGGAAATTGGAGCCTGTAACTACCTGCAATTGTAATCAGCTGCAATTGTTAGAAGAAAGGACCATCACTGGATAATGCTAACTAGGTGACCAAACAAGAAGACTCTATATTGCAGTATCACCCTTCCAGACTGCTTCTGAACCTGTAATAGTTAACTTTAGTCATCAACTGGACTGAAAATAAAACTTGGAAAGGCATGATTTTTGCATGTGTCCATGAGGGTGTTTCTAGAGGAAATTATCAAATGAGTCTGAGTAGTAAGGAACATCTACCCCAATGTGGATGGTCCCCATCTAGTCAGCTGGAATGAGGGGACAAAAGAGAAATAGTGAATGTGTCTAGGTGCCTGTGTCTATTTCCTAGAGCTGGTATATGCTTTGGAGCTGGTATATGCTCTTTCCTGTCCTTGACTCCCCAGTGAGTAGATTCCAAGGCTTACATGAGTACTCTCCCACATTCTCAGGACTTTGGCCTCAAACTAAGAATTATGCCATCACCTTACGCCATCAGCTTCTGGGACCTTCAGACTTAGTCTGAGACTTGCAGACCACCTGTTGTAGGACTCTATAACTGCATGAGCCAGACCCTGGTAAATCCCTTTTCCTATGTTTATACCTATTGATTCTGTCTTCCTGGAGAACCCTAACAGATTATGGTACCAGGAATGGTTCTAGAGGAATTTTAAGGATAAGTTTCCATCATTAATCTTGGGGTTTCTGGAATTGGCTCTCTAATCTAATTAGATGTATAAATACTAAAGATTCTACTTCTACTAGTAAGGAGAGCACTGTTAGTCCATGGCATGAACTATTTATAAATGTCGACCTAAATTTTAAAAAAAAAAATCAAAAAGTAGATGCCAGTGGCTCACACCTGTGATCCTAGCTACTTGGGAGGCTAAGATTTGGAGGATTGCAGTTCAGACCAGCCTGGGCAAAGAGTTTGGGAGACCCCATCTCCAAATATAACCAGAGCAAATATAACCAGAGCAAAATGGATTGGAGGTGTGGTTCAAGTGGTACAGCTCCTGCTTTGCAAGCATGAAGCCCTGAGTTCAAGCCTCAGTTCCACCAAGGGAAGAAGGAAGGAAGGAAGGAAAGAAAGAAAGAAAAGAAAGACATTACAGAGAGCTTCTTCAAAGAATAATGGTATTCATTTATGTAAGAGTATTTCATGGAAATAGCAGAGAATAATACTGCAAATACTGGGCTGGCTCAAGTGGTAGAGTGCCTGCCTTGCAAGCGTGAGGTCCTGAGTTCAAACCATAGTACCGCCCAAAAAAATTAAGTTGTAATGGAAACACACATGCCAGAGTTAACTATGGGAATATTTGAAAAGGATGAGGCAAGGGTAAGATTTTCAAAGCAAAGATGAGTATGATTCCATCAGGTGTTTTAAAACAATAATCCAATAATCTTTGGCCACAATGATTAATAATGAATGGTGTCAGTCCAAGGTTGAATAGACAATTGCTGGGCAGATATCCATTTTTTGTGCTAGGTTGAGGTGGCTCTTATGCAGGATTGTGGCTCTTGCAGAGTCTTTTGTGATAGTCATTATCAGGCAATCATGTGTAAGAATCTTTCCTTTATAATCTCCTGACTTTATTTGCCATTTTTTTGGAAGAGTAGACACAAGTGACTCCATTTTGATCCTGACAACTTTTGCATTTCTTTCACACTGAGAAGTAGAAAGCAAATGCATTTGTGTCTCCTTACTTATCAATTGAAAAAGACAGGGAATCTGGTTTCCCTGAAGGACTATCCTTTGCCTTTCTAACTGGTATTGGCCTTTCCACTTCTCTCTGAGGGAATTAACTCTGCATTGCTTGAGGCAATGGTAATGACCTCTCCTGAGGCCATGTCAAATAAGATAATGGTGTCTCTTCTTGGGATCCATCACCATAACCATTCCTTGCTTCTAAACCTATAACTGGACACAAGTCCCAGCAGACCTGTGCAGTTCAGGTACAAAATGTGATCTGTGAAGTGGTGTCATATACCCCCAATAAGAACTATTTGAATTTTCTAATTTATACAGGCATCAGTCCAGAGAACATGTATGGAAATGGATGTTAATGGTGTAGGATAATATGAAGAAGCACAAAATCGTATCAGGAAAAAATTATTGATATTGGCACACAAAGCAGAAATTTTGCATTTAATATTATAGCTTGGAAAGTTTGAAAAGGTGCTCACAGTTTGTTGTTTAGTTGGCTGAAACATGGATCAAAAGGTAAGTTGGAGATGTCCAGTCTCCCTTCGTTTACTACAGAGGAAGGAACTCAAAGGCTTAAAGCATTGGCATGATAGTGGATTTGTCACATAAGACCTACTTACTCATCCTGGGAGGATGCAGAAGACATACTTTTCACCAAACTTTTGGGAAATAGATTTTGGGAAGGCAGCCCCAGAATTGCTTTTCTCTATAGTCCAGACCCTAAAGTGGGAGCCACAGTCACTCAATAGTAAAACTTAAATGCAATTGGGGATAATTAGATCACAGAGTGGCAGGAGCCAAGTGGCAGCACTCATCCATCATGACCAAGGTGGGCTTACTTACTATACTGGACAGCAGAGGCAAAGCAACAATCAAAATAGTTTCGCTCTTGAAGATCTATGGTGTTGTCTAGTTACTCCTGGAGTTACTAGATAGGTAGGAAACCTACTAAATTCTTCATCTGTATAAGCAGAAAGCTTTCATATTAAAGAAATCTAACTGAATCACAAAAACAGATTCATGGTCCTTCATGGTGGTCATTACTCCAGTTTTAGAATATGTAACTAAAACAGGCATACTTAGCAGCTGGCAGAACTCCTCACTGGTTCCTTAACCTATGGAGTGAGGGCTATTATGATGGGAAGGACTGAATGGAAATCATCAGAGTTTCTTCTACCGAGAAAAATAGTAAACAAAAACACCACCATATCCCTAGAGGCAGCAGGACTTGAAAGATAGAGGGTGAATAGGAAACTACAACCAGGCAGAACCACTAATGGTTCAGACCCTTTAAGAATGAATTTTGGATCATCACCCTGCAAGGCAAAAAACTGTGATTAGCTGAAGTGCTTGCTGGAGGCAAAAGGGAGTACAGAATGGGTAGTAGAAGAAGGTGGTTATCAATATCATCTATGAACACATGCCCAGTTACAGAAATGAGGCCTATGTCAGATTATTCTCCCCTGTTTTGTTAAGAATACACCTAAATAAATTTGTAAATATTTTAAGCAACCATCTTTGTTTCCATTCTTCTCTTATTCCTTTATCGTATAACATAAGTTTGATTGACTTTCTGTCAATGTTTAAACACTATTAATTTTGCATTGTAGTACTAAAGACAAAGAGTAGTAGGAGCAGTGCATTTTGGTTGTAAAGATAAGCGCATCCTGTTAGGTAGAACTATTCTCTCTTATTGTCTTTATCTGTACATTAAGTACAGGCTAAGGAGATAGGGTACCATGTAGACAATGGATGAAGTTGTGGTGGTAAATTTTAGGTGTCCACTTCACTGGATTAAGGAATACCTAGAGAGTAAGTGAAGCATTATTTGGGGCTGGGAGGGGTCAGAAGATTAGTGTGTCAGTTTGGGTGGACTAGGTGGGGAAGATCCACCCTCCATGTGGGTGGGTGTCACCCAGTTGGCTGAGGGTAGGGGGACTGAGAAAAGGTGAATGTATCTCTCTGTCTCTGCCAGTTGAAGTATATTTTTCCTCTCTTGTCCTTGGCTTCCTAGCCTTTGGCTCCAGGACTTGCATCAGCAGTCCTGGGTTCTCAACCCCTCAATGAGAGCTACGTCATCAGCTTCAGCTTCCTTGGTTTTCTGAGGCCCCTGGACTTGGACTGAGCCATGCTGCCAGCATCCTGGGGTTTTCAGTCTACATGGTGTCTGCTTATCATAAGACAGCCTACATTGTCACATTTGCTAATTTCTCTAGTAAATCTCCTCTCATCATTCTCTCTTATATCTAATGCTTGATTTTGTTTCTCTGGATAACCCTGTCTAGTACAGATAGTCCTCCTTTGATAGACTTTAACAAGAAGCCTACTGGCAAAGGAGAAACGTGCAGAGTTCCCAACCTAACAGAATATAGAAAGAATAGGTTTGTGCAAGCCACATTCTGACTCCACATCATCTCACCATGCTTTATGTTTTTAAACTTCAGTATAACAAAAACAACTTTTAGCTAGTGGATTTTCCTTAGTTGATAATAATCTCAGCAGTGCATTTGAAGCATCCAATCCAAATCAGTAAGTAGTCTAGCACCTGTATGTTTGGCTACAGTAGGGCCTATAGAAACATCCAATATGCCCAACTGTTTAAAGTAGAGACTCTGAATGCAGTTTAAAATCTCTGAAGAAATGATTTATGTCCTCATTGGTTGTCTCTCCTGAAGGAAGAATCAATCTCAGTCAGCTTTTCATAAATTCATTTCCTGTGACCATCCACAGAATCTGTGTACTCTTTTTTTTTAACATGGTGTCTTCTCAAAATAAGCTTATCATCAACACTTACAGTTGTTTTATTTGGGGAAACAATTTGTCAGTCTTCAACAAGTCTTAACTTGAAATCCTTTCAACCAGAAAGAAGTACTCAACAAGAACTTGCCTCCCTGTTCGTGGTACATGTTCCCCTCTTCTCCTTCAAACATTGTTAATTTCATCCCTGTCATTTTTGGGTCCTCTGATCCTCCAAAAAATTCTTTCCCCAGTAACCATTATTGGAGCTTAAAAGATATCATCGATCATTTCAGATTCTCTTTTAAAGTACATTTATTCTTTCTTCTCTGAAAGTCATATTTTCTTAATGTATCTGCCCTTTACTCCTGGAACTCTACTTCCCTTTGACTTGAGTGTGGATTTCTTCTGGATATGACTTAGACAGGAGGGGTGTTTGCTTGTCCTTGGCTATCTTACTAACAACCCATTTTGAGCTTACAGGAGGCACATGTCCCCATCCCCAGTTTGTCTGCATTTATGCAGGGATTTCTCTGAAGCTTCCTCTAACTGCTTCCTTTGACAGTTCCCAGGACAGTTCGGCCCCATCTGTCCCTGACAGCCACTAAGCCAAGCGCAACAAAGATATCCTGTTTTCCCCTTTCTGTTCTTTGCCACACTTACAGAGACAGAATGACAACGTTTGCTGTAATTTCTTCGCATAAATCTCTCCAGGAAGCTTTCTCCCCTACCTTAAGCCCTTTCTCTGAAGTCACAGCCCTCTGTCCCTTTCCCTTTCAAAACTCAGTCCAAAATGTCATGGAAATAAACATCTGCAAGTTAGGTCTCAGAAGATGATTTAACAACAACAAAAGAAACTGAAATATGTTATTTGTGCTAAAAGGCTAAGGGAGCAACCACATCACTTGGAATTATGATAACCTAATGCGTTTCACAAAACAGGCTGTTCCACAGGCGTCCTACTGTGGCAGCTATGTTCTGGGTGACCTGGAACAAGTCAAGTGACTTTCCTATGTCTCAAGTTCCTCATCTGGGGTTTGGGGCATGGCTCAAGTGTTAGGACACTTGCTTTGCAAGCACAACAACATGAGTTCAAACTCCAATACCACAAAACAAAATAACAAAAACAAATGAAAATCAGAAAATCAAGTTGCTTATCTGTAAAGAGAAACTTTGACACCTGCCCTGTGGACCTCATAGGGTTGTGTTTTCATAAATATTTGCTAAGTGCTGTCGTGTGCCAGGCCCAATATAGCACTAGGGACATGACGATAAGTCATTTAAAGCTCTGTGAGCTTCTCAGAATGGTTGCATGTGGCTGTGTACTGACCTTTCTCACTGTTGTACAGTATCCTCCTCTGAGAAATGCCACAGTTGATTTATCCAGTCTACTCTTAATTATCTAGCTATAATCAGAAAAAATGGGCAGGTTGGCTCAAATCCTAGCACACTGGCCTAGCAGATGGGTGGTCCAGAGTTCGAATCCCACAATCACCTAAAAGAAATTTTTTTGGGGAGTGACACAGAGGTGGCCCAAACAACGAACACACATGTGAGTAAATGTAAAAACAATAAAATTTAAAAAATGAAGTGGGAACATTCTGGCATATGTCCTAGTGGACTTACATGTGCCTTTCTATTGAGCTAATTCCCTTTTACACTAGAAAGTCTCAAGTTGGTGTCATCACACTGGAATATCTCTGTAGTTCTCATTCCAGTATCCTTACAACAGAAAGCCACCCTCAGCCTACTGCATCTAGCCAGAGTTCACAAAAATTGTATTACCATATATGATCTTTTTCTAAGATTGTATATGGCAAGAGTCGCTAGTGCTTCATTTATCTATATATTTATAAATATATTAATATTGATTACTTGTTTTTTTATTTTATTTTTTATTTTTTTCCTTTTTCTTTTATTATTCATATGTGCATACAAGGCTTGGTTCATTTCTCCCCCCTGCCCCCACCCCCTCCCTTACCACCCACTCCGCCCCCTCCCTCTCCCGCCCTCAATACCCAGCAGAAACTATTTTGCCCTTATTTCTAATTTTGTTGTAGAGAGAGTATAAGCAATAATAGGAAGGAACAAGGGTTTTTGCTGGTTGAGATAAGGATAGCTATACAGGCCATTGACTCACATTGATTTCCTGTGCGTGGGTGTTACCTTCTAGGTTAATTCTTTTTGATCTAACCTTTTCTCTAGTACCTGTTCCCCTTTTCCTATTGGCCTCAGTTGCTTTTAAGGTATCTGCTTTAGTTTCTCTGCGTTAAGGGCAACAAATGTTAGCTAGTTTTTTAGGTGTCTTACCTATCCTCACCCCTCCCTTGTGTGCTAAAGCTTTTATCATGTGCTCATAGTCTAATCCCATTGTTGTGTTTGCCCTTGATCTAATGTCCACATATGAGGGAGAACATACGATTTTTTGGTTTTTTGGGACAGGCTAACCTCACTCAGAATGATGTTCTCCATTTCTATCCATTTACCAGTGAATGATAACATTTCGTTCTTCTTCATGGCTGCATAAAATTCCATTGTGTATAGATGTTCTTTTGAAGAAATGCTTTTTTCAAGTTTTAAAAAGTTAGTCATTTAAAGAAAGGTATTAATTACTCATGATGACAGGTGGATACATGCAGGTGCCAAAGATATAAAAAGGGATATACAAAGACTGTAATTTAGGGCATGCTGCTCTAAAAAAAAAAAAAGCACACTTTTGACTTAAGCATCTCTGTTCATCATTATGAAGTGGCAATCTGACTCCATTAGTCAATTCAATTAAAGACAATGTTCAAGTTGGGTATTCCAAGGCCTTGAGTTTCTGCATTTTCAGGAGAAAAAGTAACAATAGATAGGGGTAGGAGGAGTTCTAGAAGGACCCAGAACTAAATTGATGGGTGAACTAAGCCTGCGGATGGAGAACAGTGTCTTTTTAATGCATCACATTTCATGTTCTTAACCAGACCTTTCTAGTCAATGAGACTTCCAGGGGAAGAAGAGAGTAGACAGAATGAAAATGTGATAAACAGGTGCCAAGGTTCTCAAGGGTTTCACATGAACACCAGAGAATGACGTGACTGCGAGGCACATAGGCAGGCAAGCATCTGCAGGAATCAATTTCTCCACTCATCTCCATCAGCTTTGGTGTCACCAGTAGCCAGAACACCTCTGTACCCAGCTCTCTGACCAGTCTCCTTTCAATTACTTCCTTAATGTTCACACTCCAGCAATGGCTTTTACTCTTCCAGGACTTCTTACCCATTGACACTACAATTTTCAATCCCTTTCCTCATTCCAGTGTGTTCTACCCACATTCACCTTCAATTCCACAAGTACATGGTTATGAACTCTCCTGCAAAACAGCCCTAACTGCTCTTGTTGTCTGTAATGTTTCAGCAATTACAGTAACCCAACTATTCACCACCCTATGCTTCACCCAGAGCAGGAGAAAGTCCCTAGAGAAAAGGTGAATTTCAGATTTGCTCAGCTCTACCAGGCTTCCCTAATCTTTTCCTTTCCTGTTGACCAAATGACTATTTCTTACCTCAGCATTGCCTCCTTAATCCTCTCTGCTTGCTCTTCGTGCCCAGCTGACCTCACACTTGTTGAGAAAGTTGCATAGAGTTTAATATGTGGAAATCACTTGAACACTACCTGGCTCAACACTTGTGCTCAGGGAATACTAGCTATCTGTTACTACTTCATCTTTAGTCACTGGGCTAACTAACTGACCTACTAGTATTGTCTTCTCCTGACCAGAGGCCAGTCTTCTTCACATTCCCTAGGACTTTGCTACTGGACCATCCTCTCCTGGATTAATTCTCCCTCTCTGTTGAGTTACTTATATGAACATCTCATATATTCTATCTGCTAATGAATTTCTGGTTCAGGATCCCCTCCATCTTCCACCTCATTGCTTTGATCTACTCCATACCAAACTTCTTAAAAGAGTCATCTATATTCACCAGTTCCACTTCTTCCTCCTGCCCTGCTCACTTCAATGCATTCCAAACTGCTTTCCTGTCTCTTCCCCAGGCTGGGCTGTAGCTTGCCTAGCATGTGAGAGGCCCTGGGTTCCACTGCCACGAATCAAAAACTGGTCTCTTCCTGTCACCCTTCAAGACAGTTCCTATGGAGATGAGGTAATTCAGGATGTCCACGTTAATAAACCCAAGGGCTATCTCTCTTTCTCTTCTCGCTTGACTGCAGCTCACTTTACAGTGGACCATCCTTCACTGTGGCAACACTTTCTTCTCTTTGCTTTCTCAAGGTTCTTTCTTGTCTCTTCTGATGATTCCCTCTCTGTTTCCCAAGATACGTTTCTGCTTTGAATCTGACTCTATAGAAAATAGCCCCTATGTCTCTTTTTATCACATCACTTTGTTTTAATTTTCTCCGTGGTGAGGTTTTCTTCATTGCTTCAGTTAAGCATTTGCTTATTGATGGTATTCCCCCACTAGACTGTTAGCCTGTTGAGAGTAGAGTTTTACAAGACCTTGAATTCCAGAACCTAGAGCAGTGCCTGAGATGGAATAGACATAAGTTGGAAATTTTCCCAAGGAGAACCTAGCATAACACTGAGAGGGCTCTGGGTAGTTTCTGAAGACGTTCTTTGTATTTTACAAGCATCTCAAACTCAACACAAGCAACAGCACAGAATCTGCTCCTCTTCCAGTTAGCTCCATCATCCCCAGATAGCACCTCCTTCCACCCACGGTCTAAAGCCCAAATGAGAAAGTAAAATCCGGAGATGAAATGAGTTTTTCAGTAACACAAGAACATCCTGATGAGGTTGAGTACCTCATCAGTATCATGAATAAATTAGTCTCTGAAAAACATTCCTGTAACGTCAATAAAACACGCTGGGAGTCTATGCGCCCCGTCATCAGCCAGGAACAGCGGTCCTGGAGCACTTACAGCAGACAGTCTGCAGAACCTGTACTGAGGAATCAGAATCGGGATGGGTTAGGAGGGAGGCAGGAGCCCGCCCTGTCCCAACCCCTTCCTCCTGCTCTTGACTGAGCAGTCTTCAGTGGAGGTTCTGATGGCGTCTGGGTGAGAATTTTAACGTGGAACATCTCCGCTCTTAGATCACTAATAACGGGAGGCTGTGAAAACATAGAATTGGGAGCAAAAACATTCCGTTTTGGGAAATCTAACGTTTTCTTTTTGGACTCTATTTACCACACAGGTACTTGGTTATTATGTGGGCACTCCAGGCATCCCTGAAGAGTTCCCGCTAGGTGGCGCTCGCTCTCCACTGTACCAAGCCTGGCTCTAGAGCCTGTGCATTTCTTTTTAATACCCTGAGAAGTGATCAATCTTCAAGCCTGGCTTTTTGCATGTGAGAAAACTAAGCTCCAAAGGGAAAGTGCTTTCGTGAGGTCGTTTGTTTCGTCCCAGCCTAGAGAGCATAATCTGATCTCTGAAACCAGTGGGTTTACTTCACCCTTTGCACACATGGTCTAGTTTGTTGATTATAATAAAATATTTCCACTTAACAAAGTTTAAGTTCAGATCTGTGGGCCTTAACGTGTTTTATTTGAAAATACACGGAATAGAAAAAAATCGTTAGATTTGCCTTCTTGGATTTTTTTCTTTGATTTCTCAAACTCGAACGAAGCTCCTTCCTCGTGAGAGGTTAGAAACGGATAAGGACGACGAGAATAAACCTGAACGTTAATGAGCAGAAGCGGTAAATTCAACTGGATTTTACATCAAAGCTAAATTGGAATCCTGATTTAGCCACCCACTGATGGGGCACGGGTCTCAGTTTTCTTATCTGTAAAATGGGGGTGTTTTCTACATCATACCCCACGGATGTATCCATTAAATGAAAGAATAGGCACTGGCTCACTGTCAGTGAGCCATAAACGTGAAATTATTTTGGCCTGTAAGAGCAATGCAGTCTGATCTACCTGGACCACGTGCGTGAAAAACCCTGCTGTGGGCTGGATGACTCAGCCTGTGTCTGCTGGCGGGAAAGCGGCGTGGGACGTGACGCCCAGGATACTTCCGCTGGCTGGAGAGGCCTCAGATGTCTTCAGATGAGTACAATTGGTTCCCTTGCGCGACCTCTACCTAGACCCGGCTTTGGTGAGCATCTCCTTCCCTTTCTCTTGCTCACGCATTTCAGCAGCGGCCTCCGAGAGCACCGCGTCTAAACCCACGTTTTAAAGGAGTGGAAACTAAAGAGAGCAGGTGACTTCAGTCATGGTCACCCGCGCTGAAAAGTGAGCCTGGCGTGGTTTGCATTCGCGTGCTGCTCCAGTAGAGAAGACAATCTCTTTCCTCTAGGTCAGGCAGGTGGCCTGCAGCAACCGCGCGTTGCGCTGTAACCCTTGGGAGCCTCAGGAGCTCGGGTGCGCGCCGCAATATTCTGAGCGTTTTCCCCCTTGCCAGCCCCCGCGGCTTTCCGGCCCGATCTGCCCGTGGCGCACGGAAGCCTCTCCGCGCTGCAGCGCTCCAGGCCGAGGCTGTGTTGGAGACCGAAGGGCGCAGCACGTAGGGGGCGCGCAGGAACCGAACTGCAGAGAGGAAGACCTGGAAGGAGAGGAGGCCACAGAACGAGAAAGGGAGGGAAGAAGAAGAGGGGGAGAAGACTAGGAAAGAGTGGGGCTTGGAGGGAAAAAGGGGGTGCGCCCTCGGGAGGAAGGCGCGGACGCCGCGTGAGCTGGACGCCGCCTGGAAGCCTTGCCGGCCTCTCTTCCCGACTTCCCAACTCTGCCGACTTCTGGCCAACCCAGGCCGGAGCCCCGCGCCAATGCAACACCAGACGCCAGTGCCGTTGGCGCCCACGGGGCTCCGGGAGCCCCCGCTACGCCTGGAGGAAACCGCGGTCGATGGGCTCGGAGCGGAGCCCCGGCGCGCTCGGAGTCTCCGGCCCCAGGATACGCGCGGACCTCCAGGTCCCTAGCCAGACACCCCACTTGCTGACCCGGACTCTGCATATATCCCAGCCTATCTCTGTTCTCCGACCTCCGCCCAGGCTTCCCCAAAGGCCTTTTCCTCCCCACCCAAATCTAGTTGTCGCTCAAAACTGGTGGTTTATCCAGGGCCCACCCCCGGGCCCTGCCTGCAAGTCAGCCACTCACCAGACCTAAAGATCAGCTACCCATTCATTGCAGTTGCCCGAGATGACACCACCAGCCACCGTCGCTGAGCGCCTCCTTGCAGACGCGGAATGTAACCACTTTTCCATTCCCCTGGCACACACCAAAAACGCTAGTAACTTTCAGAATCACTGAAACTCATCTTCTCGTGCTTTGAAAACCTCTGCCCAAGACTGTGGCAACTGATTTGAGATTTTTTTTTTTCAAAAAAAAATTTTGTTAACCAAGTATTATTATTTTCAAGTAAGTAATAGCCCCCAAACTTAACTCTAGTTCTCTGGTCATTCAATCTCCAAACGTCTCTACAGCCTATATATCCGGAAGTCACTTTATTATTTGCTCAACCAAGTCCTGGCCCCACAGTCATAGCCCTGTGGGGCACACATATTCAACACCTGCCTCTCTCTACCTTCCAGGCAACCTATGTCAATCTCGACCAGCCCCTAGAAAATAGTGGCATCTGTATTTATTTCCAACATCCTGGCCTAGAGTGGAGAACAGAGGACAATTTTTAAACACAGAAAAAGTTGGGGGGAGGAGAGGAACACTTTCTTTTGAAATCTCTTAAGCATTTTGTTGTCTCTCTCCCATTCTGAATCTCGAAGTCTGAGAGGCCCTTCTTACGCTTGCTTAATACACCAAATTTAAACGCCTTTCTCTCAAAACTGATAGAATTATGATGAACTATAAAGGGCAATGACCTCTTAAGGTGAGAGTTTGTTTGCCAAGGCACAGTACAGCGTCTGCACAGAGCAAGAAAACATTACGCAGCTAAAATGCTGAAAAGTCTGGATGCTGCAAACGTCCTTCTAGGGTTGAAAACAATGGGCAGTGCATCTATTTCCTCCTGCAGTGCAGAACACCTAGAAAGAAAGCAGCAGGGGAAATGGTATCTATTTTAGTGACACCAAAAACACCAATCCCGGCAATTTTTAAATGAAAATCACAGTTCTTTAAATATATTTAATGGTTCAAGTCTGTGCATTTGGTATGAAAGACAGTAAAATATGTTACTTGAACAAAAGTTTATTTAAAAATAAATGCCATAAATAAGCAACATGTTTTGATATACTCAAAATATTTGTGTTTCTTTCTTGGTTCCTCCTATTACATAAAACAATGTATTTCTTATTTTTTAATGTTTTAAGAGCATTAAGTGTCAGCTTGGGATCAATACTATGTAACCCACTGATAATGTTTTAAACAAATAAATATCTTTTTCTGTTCACTTCATAAGTAACAGAATACTTAAGAACAAATTGAAAGGATTTTGTTTTTCGTGATGTAAAACTTGGAACAAACTCCAGTTACGTTCAGTGTCGACCGCTCAGGAAAATGACTGTACAATTCCAGAAAGTTTCCCAAAGATGCCTTCCAGTTCCTCGCCTGACTTTAGTTTTTACTGTAACATTTTTAATCTGTGCGATTCTTCTAGTAAAAAATCGATCAAATCAAAGACGCTAAGGAAAGAACAACATTTCTAGGGTGCTTTTAATTATACGGGTATTTCAGTAAAGAACATTAGCAGTGAAGAAGCAGAGAAATATTAGAGATGAAAAGATGCATTTGTTCTTCGGCTTTGGTTCCTTCCTAGAGAACAGAAACTAAGCGTGTCGTTTATGAAACTGCATTATCTTGAATTTCCGTTGCAGATTTTGCCTGGACTTCATATCAGCGTTCCAGAAAAGCGCTGGAATAGTGGCTGTATCTGCAGAAGTAAGAAACGTGGCTGCAGGGTGGATGACTCTCGTGTTCTTACAGGGTGCTTCGAGGATCAGGCTTAGGAGGGAAGGGGTTAAGTCAGACCCTGTCTTTTAAGGCTCAACTTGCCCAGTTTTGTCTCTTAAAGTCAACGTCCCCCAGCTGGAGCCAGCCAATCAACGGCCGAGAGAGCCCTGGACAGCCCAGTGAAGGGGCGTGGCCTGAGGCTGTCACTCAGGCGTGAGGAATGACACTCATACCGGAGGGGGGTGTGCGGGGGAACGCAGGGGAAGGAAAGAGAAGAAACAGATAAAACCAGAGCAGAGAGTAAAAAGGTGCCCCGCTCCTCACCAAATTCAGCGGCTGCCGCCGTCGCCGCCTCAGTGGGATCCGGAAGAGCCAGCCCAGCGGGGAAGAGGGAGGGCTGACCTGAAGCGAAATCCTGCGGGCGGGGAAGAGACAGAGGCGCAAAGAAGTGACTTGGGCCGTGCTCCCGGCGGCGCTTGGGAGGGAACTGTAGCGGCCGAAGGGACCCCGCCAGTTGTCCCCCATCTTCCCCCACCCGAGGGGCAGACCCCGGCCCGCCCCTACGGGCGAGAGGCAATGAGATAATCCAGCTGAGTTACAATCGGAGAGCGTCTGGCGCTGGATTCAGGGGGAGGGGGTCTCCAGGCGGAGTGGGCCTCAGAGTTGGGGGCGAGGGTCGGCGCAGATCCTAGGAGGGAGGGGGCGGGGGCTGCTGAGCTTTGCAGCAGGAGGCTGCAGGGTGTTGGCGCACCCGGCTCACTCGCGCTGCGGTCGCCGGCGTTCTCCATCCGGCTCAGAGTTGCCCCTTGCCCCAGCTGCCCGCCCGGCCGGCCGCCCGCTCCGGCCCGCGGCGCAGATGGCTGTGCGCGGCGCCAACACCTTGACGCCCTTCTCCATCCAGGCTATTCTCAACAAGAAAGAGGAGCGCGTAGGACTGGCTGCGCCAGAGGGGCGCCGGGTGCCTGGGGGCACAGCGGTGGCGGTGGCCGCTTCGCCAGCAGTTTGCTGCTGGCGGCTTTTTGGGGAGGCAGAAGCGGGCGCACTGGGAGGCGCTGAGGACTCTCTGCTATCGTCTCCTGCTCGGAGCAGAACAGCTGCGGGGCAAACTGCGGAGAGCCCGGGAGGTTGGGACTCGGACTCCGCTCTCAGCGAAGAGAACGAGGGCAGGAGGCGCTGCGCCGAAGTGCCGGGAGCCAGCGGGGCCGGCCGCGCAGGGGGAACCCTGGGCCTTGACCGGCCAGTCTGCGAGATGCATGCAACCAAGGATTTGGAGGAGGAAGCCGCCGGACGGAGCGACAGCGAGATGTCAGCCAGCGTTTCAGGTCTGCCGCGGCTTCGCGGGGAAAGGGGGCGGACAAAGAGGTCAACCACGCGGAATAGGGTGGGCCTAGTGTGAGCAACCTGTGTCCAGGGTTAGGTTCGGGCCAAGTCCCGAAGTTCTGCGCGCTGGCGCGGGCTGCACCAACCCTTAAACACCTGAGCCTCTAATAGATGAGAAGCTCCTTGGAGCCCTGCATCCCAGGACAGTGCTCTTGGATGAGATTGGGAGAGAACCGCTGCTTTCTGCCTTCCGAGGCCTTTGAATTCATTGCCAGTGCCTTAGCAGCGTCTGTCTTCAACTCCCCCAAATTAGCAAAGAGAGACCAGAGACCTCAGGTACACAGTGGCCTGGCCCTAACTGCTGGAGGTCCCAGGACCCAGCCTTGAAGCACAGAAACAGGCAGTGAAGGACACCTTCAAATGGGCCAGTGCCAAGGATGCACAGGTAGGGCTTTGAGGAAAGGGACGCTTTAATTTTCCAGTGCCCCGGGTGAAAGACCAGAGTTGAGCTGAAGACTGAGGTGCTGGAGGAAAACCCAGAAGCTACCCGAAAGCGGGAGGGTGGGGGCTCCATCTAGGTTACCTGGGGGCAGGCAGGATAGAGGCATCCTTTGCCAAAATCGGAACATTTCTTGATTGGAAAGACCCCGGGCCACTTCAGTTGGGTGCACTTTGCTGAAGGCCTCAAGCAGCTAGCCCAAAGGAGGCAAGCTAGTGCGAAGGACCTCTCTGTGGGGTCAGCGGGGAGAGCGAAGGAAGGGGCCCAGGCAGTGGTGTCAAATCAGGGTCCAAAGACCCAAGACAAGACAGTCTCTTCTCTTCACCACCCAGCCTTAGCTCTCCTCTCACTTCCTTGAGAAGAGAGGAGAAAGCCCAACCAAGACCTTGGCATTGCCTGTTGCCTTACCTTCTCCTGCAACCATGGCCTGTTTGGGGCGAAAGACTCCATATACTCCTGGCCTCAAGATTGATCCCCCTCCTTCACCTTGCATACAGCCAACGCGAATGTGTGAGCCTGACTTTGAGGAGCCGGGTGACCCCAGTAGACAGATAGAAACGCAGTCCCGAACTCCAGGTCTTACTGCTGAGAGCAAGAAGGTCTTGCGGGGATGCTAAGACCCAGTGCCCCCACGTTACTAAAGGGAATTCTGGGACCCAGACAGAGCTGGGTGCTGGTCTTCAACTGCACCCCTTAACATAGCTGCTGAGTCGGTCCGGTCTGCCAGAAAAGGCAGAAAGATTCGAGAAGATAGCAGGACAGGGTTCCAAGACAAATCTCCAGCTCCAGAGGGGACCTCACCTCCGCTACCGTCAAATCAAAGTTTATTTCCGATCCCCAAACCCACCCCGGAAACCCCTGCAGTTGAGACCCAGTCTCACCTTTGCGACGCTGACAGTCTCTTGTTTTTGTTTCCATTGGGGTCCGCAGGCGACCGCAGCCCCAGAGCTGAGGACGACGGTGTTGGCCCGGGAGGTGCACGCGTGCCTGGGCTGTGCAGCGGCGCGGGCGGAGCAGGTGGCGGCAGGCCGGCGGGCGGCGCGGAGGAGGAGGAAGAGCCTGTTGCTCCCAAGCCCCGGAAGAAGCGCTCCCGGGCTGCTTTCTCCCACGCGCAGGTCTTTGAGCTGGAGCGTCGTTTTAACCATCAGCGCTACCTGTCGGGTCCGGAGCGCGCAGATCTGGCAGCGTCGCTGAAGCTCACCGAGACGCAGGTGAAGATCTGGTTCCAGAACCGTCGCTACAAGACCAAACGTCGGCAGATGGCCGCAGATCTACTGGCCTCAGCGCCCGCAGCCAAGAAAGTAGCAGTAAAGGTGCTGGTGCGTGACGACCAGAGACAGTATCTGCCCGGCGAGGTGCTGAGGCCACCCTCGCTTCTGCCACTGCAGCCTTCCTACTATTATCCTTACTACTGCCTCCCAGGCTGGGCGCTGTCTACGTGCGCGGCCGCTGCGGGCACCCAGTGAGCCTCCTGGGGCCAGCACCAGTGATTCCTGCGCACCGGTTCCGACAGCCGCTGACAAATGTGTAGGTAGTTTTCTGTGCAGTGGGGCTCAACCAAGGGGCAAGTGGAGGATGAAATCCAGCTCTGGTTCCCATGCCCAGGACGTGTGACCTGGCAGCCGAACTGAGTCTGCCCAGAAGGGGCGCCTTTTCTGATAAGAGCAGGGGGGGCACCGCCTAGTCTCTGCTTACCCTTGCTTACCTGTCTGTAAGCCCCTGGACGTTATTTATTGCCACGCCAATGTTGGATTTGGATTGTGTCTGCCTGGGGATGTTGTTTCCCCGGAGCAGAGAGGACTCCTGGAGACCACATAGCCTGAATCCCCAGAATTTCAGGCCTGCCGGGAGCTTCGTGCGCTAGGCCACACTAGTTCATGGTATCCATGCTACCAATCTATGTGTATCTACATATCTTTTATTTTTGGAAATTACATTTGTGACGAAGGAGTTCCTAACCCTGGCAGCTCCAGGCCAGGGGTTGGTTTGAACCGCGAGTGGTTTGGTTTTCGGGACCTCCGCTCCACCCCTCCCGAGTGTCAGAGCTCAGGAGGCGGCGCCCTATTGGGTGCCTCTCAGCGCAGGGCCTACCAGGGACTCCCACACCTTCCCTTTCTGAAGGCCAAGGCCGCACTCAAACCGGGAGTGCCTGGGAGCCCCCCAGTGCGCAGAAACTTGCCTTTATTTCTTTATATTTTTCGAAGGAGGTTAAGACTTGTAGCACTTTTCAGTTGTTTGTATTCAAATAACGGTTATTTTTGTATTCAATGTGAATATCTCTGGCCACCGTTTCCGGCGTCCTCTGCAATCCCGCCGCCTGGTCTTCTGTTTCTACCCTTACACCCTCCGCGACTCCTGTGCTTGGCCAGGTCCAGGACCCCGCCTTTGCCCCTCATCTGTTTCTAAGACAGGTGATCCCACCTGTCTTGTCAACTTCGCCGTTCTTCGCCTCCTGAAGGGCACTGTGCACTCAACTAGAGTATTACCTTTTAAAAGATTTGTGAAGTTTTGAAGCTCTATTCGCTGTATTTTTTCTTTAATTTATAAACTTTTAGTTTTAACATGCCGTCTTAGATACCGTGTTTTCTCTGAAGCTCTCTCGCTGCGGCTTGCGGGGGGTGGAGGGGGGGAGGAAGGCAGTCTGGAAGTAGCTTGGGGATCATTTTCTCAGTCTTTTTTCTGTCTTGGGCCCAGGAGACATTGCCACCTCCTTCCCCCAGCAGCCCCGCTGCCCAACCACAGGAAAGGGTTAAACAGTGCAGCTCAGGGAATCACCATTTGGGGATTCTGCAGGAGTCACGGATGAATTCCACTGAATTCGGAAGCAGATTTCTAAGATTCCTTGTTTTCTTGAGGGCATGGGCTTCAGAGTCTAGGAAGCGCGCCTAGTTGAATCCACAGCCAATTCACCCTAATCTGCTGATTCTTTCACGTCCTGACGCCTCCGGTCTGCTTTCGATTTTCGGATCGTTTCTCTTCAGCGGTCCGGTCTTTATTCTGTTCCAGGAGTAGGCTAATAAAAATTCACGCTGAAATTCCGAAGCGATTAGAGGTGAACTAGGCGCCAATAACGTACCTGCCAAGGAGGGTCACTTGAGATTTTACCATTGTAAGGTGCGAATGGTGTTCCACATGGTTTCAAAGCGTTTCTGATCCCTCGATGACCTGGCGTCCTTTGATGCGTACTGAAACCCATCGGGGGAGCAGAGATGAGCGGAACAAGGTCATTGATCACATTTTGCACATGAACGCCGGCAGGCGTTCAGGTCTCCCAAGAATACCGCTCCCTTCGCTCGCCACCGACCTCGCCTCGCGGGTTCCTGCGAGCAAGGAAGAGTTATTGCCACAGTACTGGCGCCGAGGCCCGGAGACACGGAAACCCAGGCTTCTTTCAATTTCACAGGGAGCCGAAAGGCCTATTTGAGCCATTTTCTAGCCGCAGCCTTTCCCAGTCTCCCAGTCTCCAGGCCTTGGTAGCCTAAAGATCCTGAAGGCCAAGGCCAAGAGTGCTGGACCTCCTGCGACCAGCACGGGCTGTGCCCAGCGAGCGGCAAGCGCTTTACAAAGATTCCAGCTTCCGGAAACAGCGAAAAGTGAAAGACAAACGCCTTCGGGATGTCCACACTGCGCCCCAACCACTCCTGTCCTACTGCTTTCTATTGGGTTCTGCATTCATTTTGCATTGTTTAAAACCGTTTTAAATTTCCATTTTAACTTTATAATTAATCATAAATGCATTTTTCCTTGTAGAAAGTTGGAGCGTTTCCGTTAATTCTACAATCTCTTCCCTTCCTTTCCCCAGAGATCACCACTTAAAGATTTTTTTTTTGAAAGGGGAGGTCGATGTTTTCCCCGTATATGAAAATGGCAGTCGCTTGTTGCAGCGTCCTAAGAGGGTAGTATGTTCTCCGTGCATGAGGATTTGGAGGAGAGAGAACCAGAGAGTTTCTTCCCAGTAGGAAAATGAACGGATGTCTCATCCGCAGCAGACCCCACCTTCCTTTCCTCCAGCGTGGGGCAGTGTCACTTCTCTTCCTCTCTCACTCCTGGGCTCCCCGCCTGGACAGGCTCCGCAGGGCTAGCTCGAGCTGCAGCGGAAATGACTCAAATAAATTCAGTTTTATCTATATTTGTGGCACCTTTCCTTCCAGCTGCCCTTTACCTTGCATTGGCAAGAATACCTTTCAGTCTGGTTCGGGGAGTCCCAGGCAAAATCTAGGTCCAGCTCAGTCTGCCGGGTTTTGCAACTCGCTTTGTTACCCAAGCCCGGGTGTCCTTACTTGGGGTCCTGGGCCACTCCGTGGCTTCGTTGGAAATTCACTGTTACTTTCTTCATTTCCTTTTTCTTTCTCTGCCATTCACCTTTCCTCTCTGGCCTTTTTTTTTTTTTTTAAGATGAAACAGTGTCATGCTCTCTGACCACATAGCTCCTAGCTCAAAGGGTCTGGATTTGTCCAATCTCTGGGGTTTTTGCTGCATGGAACCTTCTCTGCCTCCTCCGGGCCTGGTTGCCCAGAGCAGTCACTGGCCTGAGTCCAGTGTCCTTCGACGTCTTCATCCTTCTGTCCATTCTCCTTTAAAGAACATTCAAGCAGGCCTTGGGGATCTTAAGATCTGACCCACCTACATTACATAGACCAAGGCATGAAAATGGCTGGAAAAGGGGCCAAATATGCTGTGATCTGCACTGAATTTGATCGCAAGGATTCAGGCCTACTTCACAAATTTTGCTCTGGGCAGCAAATTTGGAATCAGTTGGACATCAAATGTGACTAGCTTTGGGCTCTCTCTCTCTCTGTGTGTGTGTGTGTGTGTGTGTGTGTGTGTGTGTGTGTGAAGCATCTAGGTCTGTTAGTTTTGCTTATGTCCTGATTCTAAGAGCTTAGGTTTCTGGAGTTCTCAGGCCTCTGGAAAGTATCTTGGCTATGTAGCCATTGAGCAGGTAGTTGAGGTTGGGTTCCATTTTCAAAAATTATCCACTTCTTGGCCATGGTGAATCCCAGAATCTTTGTAGCTCTCCCACTCTGGGAAGGGGAGAGGGTAATGGAGAGTCAGGTTTCACTGGAGATGTGCTGGTACCTCTGAGCTTTGGCCTCCTAGTATAAGTGACCAGAACCAGAAGAGACAGGGTTCCTTGGAGGAGTAACATCTGGAGACTTCTGTGGAGTGGAGAGTGTCCTGGTTCCAGCTCCCTCCTCTCAGAGGGAGAACAGCTTAGTAGATGAAGGCCACAACAAATAGGCCAACTACCCAGAGGGTCAGAACCCCATCCCAAGTAGTTCATATCTCACCAAGTGGTGGTCCTGTGTATCTAATTCCCTAAATTGCCACCATCAGCACCACAGCTCAGAGCTTACAGACAGACTTACAATCCACTCTCCTCCATTCAAGTTTTAGTCCATATTCCAGAGGAAATGAGGACCTGGCCTCTTTCTGCAAAGTTCACAGAAGTCAACTTGCTTACAGAAAGATTCCTGCGTTGCTGGAGAGAAAGTCACCCAGAGCTACTGGGAGAATCAGTCATTTCCACACAATCTCAAAACTGGCAGAAAAGGTCCTGGGGCTCATAGGAAAGATAGGGAGCATTCTCTTCAGGGAGAATAAGGTAATCCAGTGCTGGGGCAGAGGTTGCTGACAATGGGCTCTAAGACTTCATCCTCATGGGTCACTATATTCACTCAACAACTCTCCTAATTGGGAATAGCACAGAGTTCAGTGGGACTGCAAGAGGCAGCAAATGCTTGACAGCGATTTCAAAGTTGCAAAGTGCTAAATGCCCTTTGCACCTCAGGGCATTAGGCAGCTGCAGAAGCCACTGAATATGGAGGCAATAATAGAAACTCCTAATCTGAAGGAGGCCGACAGCCAACCAAACACTGTTTAAGAATAATAATAACAAGGACAGCAAAATCAACACCATTCATTTTTCTGGGGCATTACACTGAAGAAGTGCTTCCAGATCCTGTCCTGCTGAGGTTGCCTGCAGCCTGTCACACATGACCTCCGTCTGACAGAAGAGGAAACTGAGGCTCAAAAAGGTAGCATGACTTTTCCACCACCACAGGCCATTAAGAGGTGGAATCACGGTTGCTAAAACCCAGAAGCATATTTTAGGTTTCACGCAGCAGGATAGGTTTCCTTTAGCACTGGCTCCAAGTTTGACTCTGGGGTGGTTGCATCACAAAGGTGTGAATGCACTTTGAAGACCAGTAAGCAGCACACAACTGGTATGACTTTATTGTTGTTGTTGAGATTATTATTTATTATTATTATTAAACTTCTAGGAATGCAGAATCGCTGAGCTGTAACAATCTACTTTGCTTTCCTTCAGGGAGTTCCAAGTACCCTGTGGTCTGTTGAGCTTAGGGTCTGTGAGACGCCTACAGAGTTCTGGGCAGTCTTTGATCTTCTGATGTAAATGTTTTTAAAATGAAAAAATGCCAAAGCAGGACTGCAAAACAAATTGTGTTATATTGTAAATGATTACATTATCTAATAAATTGGGGTTTTTTCACCATAGCCACACATAGGAGTTATTCAACATAAACTGGATCGCTCAAATCATTAAAGCATTTATAAAAGATTGATTCCCAAGGCCCTACAAGCAGGGGTGGTCTTGTATAGGGTACAGATTTAGGTTGAATGTTGAACCTTTTTCAAACTTGTTGAGTATATGCCTGAGGCTTCCTGTGAAGGAAACTCGGAAGTCTAAATTTGGGGTAATTCATGAGTGTAAGATCTGGGTAAACGACCCTGAAGCCCCACACAGGGCCAGAATCCTGAGGTTGCTGTTGAAGACTTTTGCTTTGAGGCAGGCTACCAGCAGGAGCCGGGCTTTTGGACCACTCTGAGCCAACCTGTAATCCCTGGCCACCGGCGAATATCGTCTCTCTGTTCCCCTTGAAATGTCCAGTTGAAAGAGAACACACTATACCTGCAGGGGTGGGAGTGACACTTTCCCTGGAGCCTCGGGGAGGTAAGATCCTTGCCGCTGGGCTCAAAGGTTTCCTCCAAGTTTGCATAAGAGTGTATGATAAGCTCCATTGGCCCAAGACAGGCTCGCGTTCACTCTCCCTCTCACAGTCACCCTTGTTCTCCGCTCCCCATCCCCGGCAGTTTGCGACGTGCGGCGCGGGCAAGAGGTTTGTGCGCTCATGAAACGAAAAGTGCATCATTAATCGCTGCACAGAGCTCCCGGTCTCCTACACGGATCTGTGCGATTGCGTCGTGGAACTCCCAGGAGTGAGGATCTAGCGTAGGAATTCTGTTCCGGCCTTTGGGCTTCTCGGTGAGTTGGTCCCGACTAGGTCCCGACCCCCTCCCATCGCAGCATTCACGCTTTGCAGGCTTTCTTCCTAGCACTTGGGCGTGCGCCCTGGCACCACAGGACGATGCTCCAGCTTTTTCCGCTTCCTTCGTGGGCCAGGATGTTGGTGGCCCAAGTGCTCAGTGGCTCTATAGGGTCCATAGAGTAAAGCTGCCAGGAGGTCTGAATTCCACGGGCCTGTGGCAGCTCTGCCACTGAATTAGTGAATCTCCAATAACTAACTTCTCTAAGTATCTTTATTTTTTCAGTTGCAAGGCTCCTGGAGTCCACACACACACCCTCTGGCTCTGAGTGGAGGTGAAGGACAAAGCATTTTTACTTTAAATAATAATTCACATCCTTCATGAGCAATTTCGGTGTTTATGTGGGGAGGGCGATTGTTTTGTTTTTAAGGATCTGGGTCGCTCCAAATTGCTGCCCTGAAGGCCTCTACCAGAAGGTCATTATTGCTGGGATCCACTGTCTGAGTGGGAAGCTGCTTTGGAAAGTCCAGCTTTTCCTCACCTACGATTCTCCCCACCCACCGCGTTCGCGAGGGAGGAGACCTGGGGCTGTTCAACCTCTAGGCTGTGCTGGACTCGAGAGACCCCTGCCCTTGGATGGAAAACGCGTTAAGGGCGAGGGTGGTGGGGTGGGCGAGGGAGTACTATAGTGCTTTCTTGTCCGTGGTCCACCAGAAAGCGAGGGTGGGCGGCGCTGTAAAATAAGAGCCAGTAAAACCCCTCATTTTAATAAGCCTATTAACATTTTTGAATGCCTTTCCTTGTGCGTGCTGTACTCCCTGGGAGGTGAGGCAGAGCTGTGCCGCTGGGGTTTTTGCTCAGCAACACCCACAAACGCGTGCGTGCGGGTTCGTGGCTCTTTGTGTGGGGCTTCATTGGGTTAGAGCCGCTGGGCGGCGCCCACCGAACCTACTCAGGGCCTCTGCGTCCCGCATCTGTTCAGCCTTGCGAGGTGCCGCTGCAGGACGGTGGCCATCAGAGGTTATAGGACTGGGTGTGTTCAGAGGTGGAGGAGCCTTGGTGTCCTAGAAGTAGTCCCGAATTGTCCCCACAGCTTTGAGGGATCCACAGGCCTGTGGTTTGTCCTGGTCTGCCTACTTTTTCGCTTTTCTTTATGGAAAGGGTGCGATACAATTGACTCTTCAAAAATCGAGTAGTTTAACCTGGCTCCTGTGCCTGTTTGCCACTTAATCCTGACAGTGTCGACACAGGCAGGACCCAGTTCGTGTCCCCGATTGGGTGAAGAGCTGAAACCCTGGTAATTGACCTCAGGCAGTCCCTCTTCTAGGAGGAGTCCTGGAACGCTGCTCTTCCCCCTACCTCCTCCCTAGTTGAGCAATACGTCCTTGGCCCCCTGGACTTTGGGAAAGGAGGATAGAGACAAGCCCACAGAGAGTTAGTGAGAAACACACTTACTGAAGAGGAGACTTCGCCTGATCAAGTCCACGTTCTCTGCAGTCCTTCAGGTTTCCGCTTTAAGGGATTGGACCTTCATTGAGTTACTCCATATATCGTTTGAATTTAAAATTCCGTCCTGAGTAGGTCGCATGCTCTCACTACTTGTCATCCGAGCATACTGATAAAGTGGTACTTGGGTGTAGTGCCTGAGCTAGCGCTTCTGGGCAGTGCAGGTTGGCGCGTGAACGTGGCGGGGGCTCCAGCGCCTACCACTAGGTTTGTTGCTCTTTGGCATTTAATACAGTACGTACTGGGATAATTTAGGAATAAGGGCCAGGATTCTCCAACTTGTCTGTACAACAAAGACTCTTGCACCTCAGACTCCAAGTGCGTAGAGACCCGCGTGAAGATGGAAAGGGATCTATCTTCTGGGCCAATGTCTCCTTGGGTTCAACTTCTGGGGCCTCAGTATACTCTTCCTGGCTCCTGGGCACCCGGCTCCACCAGAAGCAAACTCCATTGAACATTCCATCATCTTATACTTGGCAGTATTAAAATTCACATTGACTTTCCCTGACAACTAAAGGTACTGTGATTCCGAGTAAGCCAGCTGCCCAGACCCAGCTGGGATGCCGAGAGACAGCCTTGGTGAGGGGACCATGGTCAGTGAGGTCGCAAGACTGCTTTTAGAGGGAATAGGCCTTAGCAGTCCCTGCAGAGCGCTTTTACCCAGACCCCTTATTGGGGTGAGCATGGCTAATGCCCCAGTGCAGCAAGGAATCTGACTTAAAGACTGGTTGGGATAGCTGCTTTCCACCAACTGGCCTTGCTCTCTGGATTTCCAGTGCAGTGCCTGGCCCAGTCTAAGCACTCCAGTGTTTTTCCAGGAAAGATTCTTACTGTGGATATATTTACATTTCAAAAAGCAGAGTCTCTACATAGTTCCTTTTAATCCCACAAAAGGTAGCCTTGGTTCCACAAAAGGTTACAGAAGTGAAGAAGCTGGTGACTCATCCTAGAGTGAATCCAAAGACTCAGGGCACAGGTCTTCTTGACACTTCAAGGGAAAGGCAGTGACAGCTTCATCCTAAAAATCCCTGTGGGCACAGGTGCCTGGATTTGGAGCCCAGCTTTCATGAAGTCCTAGCTAGCACTATTCTGCTGAAAAACAATAACTCCCAGAAATGATGGTGAGTGAACCACACACTGCTTGAGTAGTTAGTTGTGGCACTGCATGCTTGCAGAGAAGCTGATAACTTTGCAAAGTTAAGCAAGGATATATGCCATTTAAAAGATTTTATGGAGGTGACCAGTAAGCATCCAGTGACAGTTAACAACCAAAACAGCTAGAATAGTCAGCCTACATTTGCAACTGTTCTTCAAAGCAACACAGGTGTCAGTCTTTTGCAATTGCTGTTGTGATTTTAAGATGGAGAGGGCTGGGGGTGTAGCTCAAGTGGTAGAGTGCTTTCAACAGGCCCTGGGTTGGGATCCTAGTTCTTTCTCTCTCTCTCTGCCTCCCTCCCTTTCTCTCATGCACTCATTGAAAATATATATATGTGTATATATTTTTAAGGTTTAGGAAAGACATGCTCTTGGGGAGGGGGAATTCTCTTTCAGTGCAGTCATACAGTCCAAAAGTATCCACAGAATTCTTTAAAGATAATTACTTCCTTGATGTCTGATATTAGCTGGGTGCCAGTGGGTGACTCATGCCTGTAATCCTAGCTTCTTGGGAGTTTAAGATTGGGAAGATCACAGTTCAGTACCTGCCCAGGCAAAGATTTCCTGAGACCCCCATCTCCAAAATAACCAGAGTAGAATGGACTGGGGGTGGAGCTCAACTGGTAGAGCTCTTGCTTTGAAAGTGAGAAGCCCTGAATTCAAACCCCATTCCTACAAAAAAAAAAATCTAATACTTATTTGGTTTACAATAAGTATTGTGCATGCAATAGTGCCCCACTGCTAGGCACTCCCTGGCCATGCTGATCCTCCTGTCTATAGAAGGCTGACTCCTTCCTTCAAGGTTCAGCCTAAGGAGAATTCAACCCCAGGATACACTGTGAAACAGTCATATCGGGCTTGCAGAGACAGTCACACAGTCAGCCATCTTTTGAGACCAAGTGGAGTCTTTGGCAGGTGCTGAATGCAGGATATCTTCAAAGTTGGTCTCCTAGGAGAAGCACAGAGTAGGTTTGTAGGTTTTTGTTGTTGTTTGATTGCTTTTGAAACAGGGTTTTGCTATATAGCCCACACTTGTCTCCAATGTGCTATGTAGCCCTGGTTGGAACTCTAGATATCCTATCTCAGTCTGCCTGAGTGCTTTTTTTTTTTTTTTGGCTGTAACTCAGCACCTGGCACTTGATAGGCAAGCAAAGAGATTTAAAGTGAGAAAAATCTTTGGTGTGGAATCTATGTTCTTCCCTCGTTGTTTGTTTATTTATACAGATAATATTAATACTTGAACACCAACACCATGCCAGTGATACAAGGAAAAAATTCCCTCTCTGGTGGAGGTTATCATCCATCCAGAGACAAGGATGACAATGCCAAAAGAAAAATAAAGCAGGCGGCTGGTTGGCTCATGATTGGGGAATACTACTTTGAGGTCATTCGAATGTCAAATCGTTTTTGTGTGTGTGCTCACCAGTCGCTGATTTCTACTTGTGGCTCACTTTCTGTCCCTCTGCAAGTCACTTCTTTTGAGCCCCTCCCTGGTGTGCAAAACGCTGGACAGGGGGCAGTAGATGAGGCATACAGCTTTAAGTGCCTGTCGTGTTTCCCCTTCTTCTTTCTTATCCCTTTCCCCCACTCCCACTCCCACTTCTGGAGGCCACAGTGAGGGTATTCAGTGAAAGGCTGCCTCAAGACCCGGGCATCTTCCAGAGCCCGAGCCTGAGCTCTAGATAACTGGCACTCTGAGATGCTTGAAAGGCTGAGAAATTTCTGCAAGCGACTGGGGCAACTTCCCCTTTCTCTTTTGTAGGCAACTTTCCAAACCCGAGTGTACCAGTCACAGTACTGTCGGTAACCAGTGCCTCATTTAGCGCTTAACCTGCCTGGCGCTGTGGTGAGTGCTTTGAGTGAATTACTGTCTCCTCTCCTCTTTAGGCGGCTGCATTCCTACTTCCCCATTCCCTTTGGGGATGGGACCTATGCTGTGGCTGTTCCTGGTGGAGCTAGGTTCGAATCTAGCCTTATTTGGCTCCAAATTACTCAACGTTGGCCTCATTTAAGTTTCCCCACCACAAAGTCGCTGCTATGTGGATCTTTTGTTTTCAAAGTCTCCTGAAAGATGGAATTCACTGGCAGGTAGGAACAAGGAAGAGTAGGTTGGCGAAAGTGCTGGTAGAAAAGGCTGCGTGGTGTTCAAGCTTTAGAGGCAGAGCCGGGCTTGGTTTCCACTTGTGTCTCTTCCCAGCTCTTGGTCTCCCCATGGAGCTAGGGAGACACATAGGTTTACTTGGAGATAAAGGAGATAATGGAGATAAAGTCCTTCCAGTTGGTACTTGGCACAGAGCAAGTCCTGAAAAGATTCTTGGGCCCTAAGACTGGAACTGGCCTTCATTCCTTCCCTCTTCTGTCTTCCCCATCTGCAGAAGGGAAGCGGTTGGAGGATAGAGATCTTCCCCAAACTCACTGCTGGGGGGGTGTGGGGAGCATCAGAATATAGTAAAATACTGTGGTACTTGGGAGGGGGAGAAGGCAGCAACCTGAAAAGCAAGGCATCTTAATTTTGCCCAATTACATTTACCACTTCTTGGTGACAGTGTATATTGTGGGTCCTAGTGGGCTGGCAGCTGGGGCAGGTTGAGCAAGGTGCCCCTTTTCTTACCTGGGGTGATAGGAGGGGGTATGAAGACTAATAAGTCTCACTAGCTGCTCTTTTCAGAGATTCTAGTTGCCTTTCTCAGGAGAAATTGACAAACTTCTCAACTCCAGCCATTCAATCCCAATTCCCCAACACCTTATACACCCACTGCAGTGCCTCCCCCATCACCTCACCAGGGTCCCCAAAATCCAGAGGAGGAGCTCTCAGATAGGACAGGCCTTTTCGCAGGTTTGAGGCCTTTGCCAGGTACTGGCCATACCTGATTTCATTTGGGAGAGCCCCCATGAAGTGGATGGGATTGTCCTTCTTTTACAGACTGGTGAGCCAAGTGACTTAGGCAGGGTCACACAGCTTGGAAGTGGTGGCAGAGAACTGGCCAGGGGGCCTGTGGAATTTCAAAGTTTCCAGTTACTGGTTGTAACCATCTCCGTGCCCCACATGCAATCCTAGGGTGGGGACTTGGCTGTCAGGAGAGGAAGGGAGACTCCCCCAGGGGGCGGGGAAGGGGTATTAATTCTCTAGGCAGTTTCCTATTAAGAAAACACCCAACTCTGGCCTGCCTTCTCCCTAGGGCTGCTGCTCGGCCTCCTGAAGGCGAGGCCTGTATATTTGTAGTTTGATTCCGCCCGTCAAGGCTAATTTCTCCCTACAACTTAATGGACTCGGCTTGACGTGCATAATGATTCCTAATCACGAACATTATTTTCGCTACAGCGGAGACATGTTCCAGTTGTTGTGACAGATCGCATTTCAGCCATAATGACGGAAAATTACCATTTCTAATTCTCCGGTTTTTGACACCTAAATCCACAGACCATATGTGGAGACAGGAACTCTGGGCCCCGCGGTCCTCCCTCCGCGCCGCAGCACAGCGGTTCTGCAGTCCAGAGCTTCCACCAGCCAGCCGCGCCCAAGCGTGTGGAGCCGGAGGGGCGCTCCCGCAGGCTGGATGCTGCCCGCCGTTCGGCCCCTTCCCCCAGCCTAAGGTGGCCTTACCACCAAAGGCAAAATCCATGGCTTCGGAGGGGGTCTCCGGCAGAGCCCGAGCATCTTTAGGGAGCCATTTTACTGATGAGGACACGGGATCAGAGAGGGGACTGCAGTTTGTGCAGGATCTCACAGATAATAGGCAGGCACATTTTGCTCAGATTATTCCTGCAGTTCACAGTGGTGAGACTGTTGTATCTTTCAGCCCCAGAAAGGGAGACCCTAGTTTCCTCTTTTATTTGAAAGCCTCAAACCATACGAAAGACAAAGGTTTCAGGGGGCCACTAATGACCAGTGTGGGCTCCGTGCAGAGGAAGAAATTGAAGCACCGGGAGGTTATGTAATTTGCCCAAGATTACAGCGCTGATACAGATGGAGTGTGGCCCAACCCAGTTCTTAAGGCTTTCTTGGTGATGTGACTTTAATTCATTTTAAACTCGAACGTTCAGCATTTACATCAGCCAGGTGTGGTTTATTGCTGTTTCAGGTGTGAGGAAACTGAGCAAATATGTGGAAAGCCTAAACCAAGACACCTATGTCCAAGCCTTTTCGTGTTCACAAACCTGGGGACACAGTGAACGTCATTATCTACCAGCAGAATCTACAGATCCTACTTAAGGCTCAGGTCTGATCGAGGTCCTAGGGTTAGAGAAGTGGAACCCAGAACACCAGAGGTTCACCGCTCCAAACAGCTCCAAACAAAGGTCCAGGGGAGTGTCAGCTCAGAATTTAATAACACTGCCTTAGGGATACGTCACAGGATCTCTGATTCTACCTCTGTAAAAAGGGTATAAAATCCCCGCCTCCAAAAAAATGGTTAAGAGATTGATAGGCCTTTTGTGAAGGAATCCAGGAGGCGCCAACTTTCCCGGGACTCACCCGCACAACAAGCAGAAGAGCTGGCGCAGGCCTGCAGAGATTTTGCAGGAATGCTGAGGTGCTAAAGTGCGCGCGCACCCCAAGGAGACAAGGAAGCAGCTGCAGTGCGGTGAAGGTGCAGGTGAATTTCAGCAGGTTTTCTGTGGTCTGGGCAGAGATCTGAGTAGGGCGGAGGATGGGTTTGGTGGGGAAGGTGTGGCCTGAGCCCCTAGTTCACTATGCGTTTAGACCTCACGTCAGGTTCTTGCACTGAAGCCGCTTTGACCCAGGAGGGTCAATGAGACCAGGTGCCCAGTAGAGAAACTGAGACTGGGCAAAACCACAAAAGGCTCCAGTGTCTTTTGCCAAGCTCAGAAAGCCAAGCAGGACTCTCTGCCCCTCAACTCCCCATCCTCCATGCACATTCTGCTCCTCGCAGTGCAATCGGACACCCCGCAGGTTCCATTGTGTGGCAAGTTTCTTCCCACCTGCTGTGGTGACTTATGCAGTCAGAAATCCAAGGGCTTCTGGACGCCTACTGAAAGGATGGTGAAAGAATGAGGCCGGGGTGTGCCAACCAGTACAAAGCATTTGGTTTCTCTATAGCACCTACTCCGAACCCACCCCCAAAATGGGGCTTTGTTGATTAAAAAGAAATGCCTTGGTCATACTTTTTTTAGATATAAACACCCTGGAGGGAAGCTGAAGACTCCATTAACAATTGGGGACATTATAGGAGCCTGTTGGTGTGTTCTTTTGGGCAGCTAGGAAGCAGAAGTTGGTAATGTCTTTGTGATTCTGGATTTTTGCTTCCTTAAGTGAAAGAATAATGGGTTCCCAGTTACTTTCTCCCAAGGAAGAATCTTGTGAACGCGATTTGTAACTGGCAAAGAATATGCAAAGAACTGTGACTGTAGCAGCACTACTGACCTATAAGAACATGCCAGAAACCATGCAGAGCCGCTGTTCAGGTTGCAGACAGAGTCCCTCAGTCCTTTAAGACTTGCTTTAACTGTGCATATGACCAATGTGGAGACTAATGCCAAGCCTGGTGGGGGCTTTTCTTTAGACTGCTTGAAGCTCTAGCTCAGTGGGCAAACTCCATCAAAGACATCCCTAAAATAAATTGGAAAAAAAAAGATGTTGGCATAGAGGCATTTGAGCAAAGAGGGCCCCTGTTTTCGGTACAAAGTCATTTGCAGCCACACATGCTGAGGGTCAACCCCTACTTTGCCTTTTGCTGGTTGTATAACATTAGGCCTCAGTTTGCTCATCCATAAATTGGTTGTAACAAAAGCATCTATTCTGTAGGGTCTTGTTGAGCTTTAAATGAGTTAAAAGTTTTAAATGACTTAGAACAGTGCCTGACATGTAAGTACTTCATTATTTGTGCCTGAAATATACTAAGAACTCAATACATGCTAGCTATTTTTGAAAGACATCACAGCTTATTTGGGAAGGAATCTCAGGTCTTTGACTGTATTCAAACAAATATGGAGGTTATTGTAGACCCTTGGAGCCTGAAGGAGCCTTGCAGATTTGTTGCCTAGGATGACAATTGCAAAGACATGACCTAGTGTTGCCTAGGATGACAATTGCAGAGAGATAACTCAGTGTTGCCTAGGAGGACAGTTTGGGGGGTGGCCACCCCAGCCAGAGGTCTGGATGTCAAATTTCAGGTTTGTTACTTACTTGAAGTAATGGATAGATAATCTCTTTGTGTCTCTGTTTCCTCTTGTGTAAAATGAGGATTCATGTCTACATCTTAAGGCTATCACAAAGCTTAATAAATATTCTCAAAGCTTTTAAAACAATACCTGGCATGAAGTGAGTGCTTTCTCTTTACTTTAAAATGACATGACTCCAGTAGGACTGGGGGTGTGGCACAAGTAGTAGGCACTTGCTTAGCAAACTCACCTTGGGTTCAACCCCCAGTACAAAAATGAAACCCCCAAACCAGAAATAAAACTAAACCTATGTAAAGCATTTTTCTCAGTGCCTGATACTCACCAAGAGCTTCATATTATTGGCTCTTATTCCTTCCTAAACTGCCTTTGCAAATCCTAGCATAGAAGAAGATGAGGTAACTGAGTGTGATTACTCAGAGACAAGGACTTTAGGGATGATCTGAATTCAAGACTGGCAAGACCCCTCACTAACTGGGTGGCCTAGTATCATCAGTCACAGCCTCAATGAGCCAGCTGCCACAGTCCAAGGAGGGTAACAATTTTCACTTACCAGATGAGGCTCCAGAATTTTCCTGTAGCAAGGGTTGTCGGGGACAATTGGAAGTCTGTTGAGGTAGAGAAAGGCTCTTCACTTGGATGTGTGCTGCTGATATGCTGGAGATGCTTTAGCTGCCAGAATACAGGCCAATATACTCATAAAGGGCAAACTACCTTCCCAGGTTCCTATTTAATTCCCTAGGTCTGTGGGTGGGGCAGAAAGATTGGATTAAAGTCTGAATGAGAAATTGAGTGAGGCTTTTGGTGCTTAATCCTTCATAAAATGCCTGTGGAATCTGGGCAGAATTCATCTGGGGTTCACAAAGGCCCCTTCTGGAAAGGCAATCCTGACCAGAAATCCAGATCACTCCCTACAGCTTATGAACCACTGTGATGCAAGACACTGAGAAATCAGCGGGTTGTTGCAGATTTAGATTTAGAGCATGTAAAGTGGCTGAAAAGGTGCCTGGCACACAGCACTGGGAAATGGGAGCCCCTGTTATTGAATCATGTCATAAATGTCTAAAAAACAAAAAGGCCTCACCAAGCACCAAGACATATTCACAAGAAAGCAGATGGTGTATTATTATTATTATTATTATTATTATTATTGTTATTGGCAGTACTGGAGTTTGAACTAAGGCCTCATTCTTGCAAGGGAGGTGCTCTACCACTTGAACCACTCTGCCAGCCCTCTTTTGTGTTGGGTATTTTCAAGATAGTGTCTCGCAAACTATTTGCCAGATTGGCTTCCAACTGTGATCCTCTGCCTCCTGAGTAGCTAGGATTACAGGCAGGAGACACCGCCCCGACCTCATGGTGTATTTTTAAACCGTCCAAAAAAGCTTTTGAAGCACCCATGGGGCAACTTCTGCCCATTTCACGGAAGGATATCCTGAGGCTGAGAGGCCTTTTCTACTGGAATTTCTTAAAGTGGTGTGAGTAAGGGGCTCCTTGGTATTTCCAGCTCTCCAGTGCTCAGCTCTGGTGTTGGGGAAAGCTGGAAAAAACTTGCAAGGGATCTGTGGCACCTGCGGCTTCTCTCCACCCTTCTAAGTCTGCGTGGTTAGTTGCGGCGGGAGGGGGCACTTTGGTCAGCGCAGCCGCCGATGGAACTCCTGGACAAATCGCCACCGTGCTGAGTTGCGACCAGGACCTACGGTGGGCTTCTGCGGGAGCTCCCAGTCTGCTGGCGCCTCCTCGGTTTCTTCCTTACCTTCGATGTCAAGGACAGGTTGTTGGAAAGACGGGTGGGCTTCGCTAGCAGTCTAAAACAGGGTACTGAGAGAGACAGACAGCAATTGTTGAGCTTTCTGAAGCCAGACATCACGGCAAGCTATCCATGTCCACTAGATAACGTGTGATATCCAGGCTATGAGGGACACCGTTGGTGGAGCTGAACTACAAAGTTAACAACTCCCACTTGGTCCTACCTCTAACCGAGTGATGGAACTGAAATTTGAACTTTAGATCCGGCTCGAGAATTAGCGCCCTAACCTTGCCTGTTAGCTGCTTTCTCCAGTGTTCCCAGGACCCAGAAGTGCTTGGCGTCTGGCAGGCTACTCTGGTTATTTGTAGAAAGAGGAGGGTTACTCTAGTGCTACCGACAGTGACACCAAACAACTTGCAAAGAGAAAATCGCTTGCTGTAGTCCACAAAGCGAACGACAGGAAAAGCTGGCCCATCCCCCACAGGCTCCAAAGGGTTGAGGTGTAGAAGCTGCCCGAGGTCGCTTTCATGCACATCTTCCCCGTCTGAAGTGGACAGTGGGACGGTGATTGGGGTAGCGCAAGGTCACTGGCCAGACACACACTGCCGTGGGTATTCAGGTTCTTCCATCCCAAGAGAAGCACTGAATTATCCACTCCGTTTCATCTGAGTAGAGAAAGGGCTGGTTATATTGGTGCCTGGGCTCCTTCCTCAGCGCTTGGAGAGCTCTTGGTTTGGTGGAAGAGGAATTTGCTTTACTTCTGGCGTGTTCCGATAGGAAGGCCATCCCATTACTCACAACTGACTGGCCCTTCTCCTTTTCCAAACTTGCGAATTATCAACGGTTTATGAGGCCTAAGGGCGCGAGGCTGGAGTGTGGGGTGCTTGTCTCGGGCGGAGTTGGGGGGAGGGCACCGGTGCCGTCACCATCCCCTCGCAGTGCCGGCAAAATGGATGAGATGGGGAATCCAGATCCGAGTGACGGGAGTAGCAAAGCGGATGGGATGTGTGGGTGAGGTGTATAGGCCTCGTGATGGTGGAGTGGAACTCGCAGGGAGCCAGGCGACAGTTCAGTTCAGGTTGAGTGGAATTGGGAATTGAGGCACAGGCGCCGCGGAGTTGACTGCCGCCGAGGCCACCTGGGCTGAGATCCAGGTCAGCGTCCCCTTTTCCCCCTCCCTTTCTTGCCAGGGGCAGCCCAAGGAGATTTCGACTTTATCTGGACTCTGTACTCAATTCTGAACTATCCCTTCTCACCTAGGTGATAACTATAGCGTTTCCTGGAACGGCAGCAATCCGGGGGGAGGGGCGGTGGTGGTGGTGGAGGTTGAAGTGGAGGGACAGTAATTTCAAGTATGCAAGAGGTGTGGTGATTTCCCCAAATCTTGCGCAGTGCGTCGACCTTCCTGACGCTGCGCTTGCTATAGGGAGAGCCCCAGCTCTGTAGGGTCACTTCTTGCGCGGGACTTTGGGTAGCCCCAACACTCTTCGTACCACTAGTTATTCTGTAAAACAGATCTGGTGAAGTCTACCTCCCTGAGAAGCTCAAGAGGGGCAGACGCGCACCCAAAATGAAAAAGCTCCAGGTGTCAGGGCCTAGCCTATTTCAAACAACAGCATGCTTGAAAATTAACTTCAGAGGGTGCTTAGTTTTAATGAATGAGGGTGAGGCCGTAGGTATTTGAGTTTTTATCCAATGGGTGGCACTGGTTGCAGATGGTTCAGGGAACTCACAAGACGCCCAGCGTTGCGGAGAGGAGAGGAGAGAGCAATCTGACTTCGGTTCGATCAGCACGTCCTGGAGGCCACTGTGCCCGGGACGCTGGGAACACAGAGATGACCACAGAACTTAGCAGCTAAGTGTCAGGCCTGGGACCATTTAAGCCATTTCGTCCTGAGAGGCTGCCATGACACAAAGTCCACGGCGTCAATGTGCCACCTCAGGCCCTGCTCTGGGGTCCTTTCTCAGCCTCCAAGCAGCTTTTGCGCCCTCGAGTCTCGTGGCGGCGAATGCCCCACTGGGCACAGGGCCCAGTCACCCACAGGTCCTCTCAAGGGAGGGAGCTGCTCATCGAACCGAGGTCGGGTTCCTCTCTCCTCCCCTTCTAGCTCCGCCACCTGGGCTTCTTGTTGTGAGATCCCTGAACCATCAGCAATCAGGGCCATCGTGGGATAATAAGATAAAGGAGTGAGCGCCGAGGCTTTGATGCGGCTCTGAGTGCTTTGGTGAGGGTTTTTGCAGCCACAAGTCTGGGCGTGGTTTGGGGATAGGGGCGCTGGGGCCGCTGCCACCTTGGGGAGGAGAAGGTGAATGGGAGATCATCAAGCGGCTGCAAAGGGTGAAAGTCGAGTTTTGTCTCTCTGGGACCTTGCAGCGGTTTGCCCCGGAGGCCACATTTTTCTCTCGGAGAATTGGGGCATCACTTTCTGCCAGTCTCCGTGGGGTTCACGTCAGGCTTCCCAGGCCGGCGGGTTTGCGCCTGGCCGTGCTGCCAGCAAGAGCCACCTGCGGAGGCCTCTGGCTGGGGCTGACTGAACCCACACCTGGAACGTCCTCCTCCTCAGTTCCCTTCTCAAAGCTCTTTCCCTGCTCTGCCCTCCCTTGGATAGGAGGCAATGAAGTTGTCAGGGATTCATAAGCAAACAATGTTTGCTCTCTCCTTTACCTAGCCAGGTGAATTATTTGCGGTGACTTCTAATTTCCTTCCCCAAAGAAAACCATATCCTTCCATCTTTCCATCCTCCCTCCCCACCTTTAGCTTAAATGCCTATGAAAAATTGATGGAAAACATCTTCAGTGGGCTTTGGCTTCTCCTAGAAAAACAACCCAAACCCAGAGCTCACTAGTAATAGTGAAAATTTAAAAATTCAAGTCTTTATCCCAGGCTTCCCTAGTTTTCAAACCGACAAACATGTTTGGACTTCCAAATATCAGACTTGATATCTGGCTGTTTTACAGAGATGGCTTGGCAGCAGAATAACTGAAACTGTAAAATGTTAACTCCAATAGAATCCAAAGTCTCACTCTCCCCTTCGTTTGTTAAGCCATCCACTGGCTTGCTGAATAAAATCATGCCAGGATTGAACGTTTTTGGTCAATATATTGGCAGTTTATAGGGGAAAATGGTAGAATATCGAGCTCATGAAATTCAATAAGAATACCATTACAGTTTTCCCTTATTTGTTGCTCCCCCTTGGTTTCTTTTTATATGGAATTCCATATAAAATATAAACTATTTATATAAATGTTTGCAGTCTTACATTAACCAAAAATACAAGGAATGAAACAATTAGAGAGCACAAGTAGGCGTATTAATTAGCCCACCTTGCACATGCAGCTCTGTGTTCTACATGATATTTTTTCATTACTACATGAACTGTTAAATGTATAAAGGAGGTACATTTGTGGGCACATTAACACACTATGAGAACTTGAACTTATTCATTTCCTGACTTTTATGGGCCTGGTTAAGCTGTTTGGGCATGCTTTACATATATATTCACGTGCCCTGAACTCCCACTGACTTCTAGAATTCCACCTCTAGGGAAAGAAGGAGGCAAGGAGAAAATGACACAATTAAGTGTAACTAAGTCAAATCTAAGTATCTATATATGCCTAATGTTAGCTGGATCCCACAATGGCCTTGGCTTCAGGACAGAAGGAAGATCTTGACTTCTCATAAAGTTGGACTGGGGTTCCTTTCTTCAACCAGTGGCCTTCTCAGAGGCCACAAGGCAAGTCCATTATTATATTGGAAGTATTTGTTTGCCATTGGCTTGCCTGGGCTGTCTTCCCACACTTGTTACAAATATGAAACCTAAATTGAAACTGCCCTGCTCCTTAACAGACTACTCAGTTCTTTCCCTTAGTGCAAATGTGTTTGAAATAATTCTCACCCCCTCCCCACACAATGAGCCACTGTGGCTTTTACCTTGGATTTCTGTACTCCTTTATTCTCAATCACAAAATTGAAAATATTTTTAATAGAATAATTAGATTCCTACAAATGGATTGCCCAGCAAAGAAAGAACAGGTATCCTGACACAGAAATAAATAATCTTGGGTCCTGATGGATGTTGCAAGAGAATTAATTTATATTACCTGCATTAAAAAACTTGATTATATGTTTAAGAGAATGAAGAAAAAACTGTGAATACTCTTACCTCTCACATACGCATATTTTCTTAGTTTTTTAAAAATAGGAATATAGCAAAAGAAGTAGCTTGTTTGAATCTGGAGCTAGAAAAAAGAACAAGGCTTTAGAAACGTGCTTGACTGCAGACTATGTAAGGAAAATTTCAAATCAGCTTCAAAATGAATCTTGAAATAAGCATTAAAATACCATTTGGATTATATGTGAGTAGCTAAAGAAAGAAATACTGTATTTCTCTTAAATGGAAAATGACTTTGAAGAAAAGTAAAAAAAAAAGTCATTGTTATTTTAATGTCCTGTTTATAGGAATAGATTATCAGACAGTTTGGAGGGATATTTTTGCCTTTTGTTCTTTTTTTTTTTTTTGGAAAAAGCATTTACAAATGACCCAAGTACAATTTGTGTACAGTTTATGATAGTTCAATAGATATCTAAATTGAATATTGATAGTTGAGAAGATGTTACCAGTCATTTTGATCTAAAACTTTTCCATTTAATAAAAAAATATCAAACATGTAGATAACCATCACCTTTGCTAAATCTTGTTATATGCCAGGCACTTAATTCCTTACAAATGTTATTTCATGTCATCTACTTAACAGATTATCCCCACTTAATAGATGAGGAAATCAAAGCTTTGAGAATATAAGTGACTTGCTTGCCTTCATATACATAGTAAGTGGTAAAACTAGGAACACTCGACATTAAGACCCAGGTTTTAGTCACTACTCTACACTATATTCCTCCAGTAATAGAACATGGTTATGCTTTCCTGAACAGATGCATGAATTCACAGAACCTTCTATTTAAAAATGTTTGCTAAATTAAAATAGTTCAAGTCAAAATGGTAGGATTGGCTATGAACTTGGACTTTGAGAAAAATTACCTGGCTTTCAAGAAGGTGGTCTTACTTGCTAGACCAAATGTTTTACTTTACTGTTCTGTTTTGAAATATTATTTTTTGGAACAAAACCAGTGGTAAGGTTCAGAAATGGAAATGCCAATATAAAAGATGAAATGTTGGAACATTTTCAAGTTGTAAACCAGAGGGAACTAAGTTGGGGAAGTTAGTATGTATATCAATTTCATATCAGACAATTCATAAGTCTGATAGATTTTGTGTGGTCGCTCTGTCTGTTGAAAATATGTATTTTTTAAACAGTTGTTTGCTAAAATGTGTAACTCCAAAGGCCAAATTCCCTGGCTTGTGTACTGAAGATATTCAGCATTTTGAGTGTTAAGAAGAGTTGTGAATTAATCCCTGAGAAAAATTCCTTCCATTTCCAAGTCTGCCAATGTAGGATTTTCAGAAAGGATAGTTGACCAAGGAAATTAAACTCCCTTTTACTATGCAGATGTCAAGAGAGAACATGGTCTTCAAAGCAAAGCTATGAAATAGAAATTTTCTTCTTTTGAAATATGTTTTCCTTTTGGCATTTGAGACCTAAATTACATTTGGGTTTTCTATGAAAGTTTTAGTTTCTTTATTATTTTTTCTTTTACCATGTAGTATTGATCGGTTATAAATAAGGGACATTATGAAAAAGTATTTGAAAGGTCAGCTATAATCTCTAATTCTCTGCAGTTGTAAAAAAAAATCCTGTAATTAATATGCATGCCATTTTAAATTGGATTTTAAATATGATCTTAACAGTCCCAATACTTAGAAATAGCAGAATTATTTTGTGGTTGAAAATTCTTTATGTAATAGTATTTATTGAATATAATGAATGCTGTCTGAGCAGGTTAATGTGCTATCTTTTTAATAGCAAGGTATTGCTACTGGCTTAATGTCCATACGCATGCACTTGGAGTTGTTTTTCAGTGCTGGGATAGCTAATGAAGGCCAATTTAAAGCAATTTTCTTGAAGATTGCTGCTCAGCCCTGTCTGACTTGTAATTCCAACACTTATGCCAGGCAGGAGGGAGTAGCTAGAGGTTAGTAAATACAATTATATTAATATCGATGTTATTTTAGTTACTTAGTGTTCAGTTATCTTGCAGAGAGCCAGTCAGATTAATGGAGACCTCATAAAGTCAATGCATACATTGCACCAATAGCCTAGCCTTTTAACAGACATCGAAATTAAGTGTTTGAGAAAGGGTGAATGTGGAAATACAGTGTTTAGCCTGAGCTTGCTCTGAGCTGCTGAAACAGGGCAAAAGATTCTATTTTTATTTGAAATTAGTAGGCAAAGCATTGGCATTTGTTATCTTAAATCTATCACTACTATGTTTACATAAACTTGTTTTTAGGTTTTTGGAGAGACAAAATTATTTTACTCTGTGATAGATACTATTTTTGATCTCATTTCCTGAGCTGTGTATACTCTCTCAGATGGATTTATGAATGGGAAGTCATGTACCTCATGTTGGACGCAGTGAACATACACACTTCATACAGACACTACTTCAGTGATCTATGCTCAGTGAAAATTTAGTAGATTGCTCTAATTTAGTTACTTCATTATTATGGGGTGGGGAGAGAGAAAAGGTGGCTTTTATACATTCTTCTGTCATTCTATAATCTCTCAGTCATTTTCAAGTTTCACTTTTCATTTTAAAAATAAAATTTCACACTCTTATTTCCAAAGAACTTAAATCACTTCTAACAGTTAACAATAAAAAATGAAGCAAAAAATTGCTTCTGGAAACTTAGATATCTGTATTGCTGAACACATTATTGCACAGGACATACCATAACATATTATTTTATTTTATACCTTCAATTAACTTGAGACCAAAGTGAAATAAATTTCCCTTGGGAACAAAATGTATATATAAATTATATCAATGACAATGACTAAAAGATAATTATACAAAACAGAGTATTTTTTCTCGGATTTTAATTATTGCACCTTGTTTAGCAGAGGATCCAGAGTGCTAATGAAAGTTTAAGGATATCTAATTTGTGATCAAAACTAATCAGTTGATATTTGTAAATTCTTTTGCAATTTTTTAACTGTAAAATGGAAGTCATCAATTTATCAAAGACATTTTGTGACACTTAGCATATTGAAAAAATAGATGATGAATTCTATAAAAATATGACATTTGAAAAAATTACCTCTTTTTTCTCCAAGTTGCAATTTGTATCAATACATTATGATTTGCCCTTTTACATGAATGCCACATCCTAAAGATAATTTAAATTAAATGTAAAACAAGGCAATTTGAATTCCTAAGATTAACTCAGAAATTTCTATTTGGTGCAATAATTTAATTTTTTGTGTTAGAATAATGACTAGGTAAACCAGATTGAATTTTTCACTTTGGCCCTTTTTCCCAAGTTTGTATTTTGACTTGACTACAAAGCAAATGCTTTCCAAAATTTAAAACTTTGAAGTTTGCATTTAAAACTTCTTTGAATATGAAGAAAAAATAAATGTTTTGTAAGTGTAGTGAGCATTTTTATCTGATGTCCAGTAATATTGTATTTACTTTGGTAGTAAACTATTTGAAAAGATTATTAAAGGTGATCCTTATAAAGCTATGAGAACACATCTCTTGAGAGTTTCTTTTTGTTTTTCCATTTACATGGAGAATAAGAAAGTATATATAATTTATTACTATTTAGCAACTTAGTGAATGGTCTTTCTCATATTTCCATCTTGGAAGCCATTAGATAATCTGTTTTTTAAATACTGAGTTTAACATTCAGTTTAATATTCTTTTTCAGATCAGAACACATAATCATAGGATTATTAGACATCTCATAATTTTTAGAGGTGTCTTAAACCCATGCATGTTTATTCCTATGGTGAATTTCCTAAAGTTACAATCTTTAATTCTTGTTCTCAAAAGCAAACAAACAAAAAAATGTTACCCAAGATGCACATAAAACATGCATTAAAGGGGTTTCCTACTCTATGTTTTTTTATTATCCCTCTACCTTACCACCCACCAGTGTTGTGGATTTAAGAGAGTCGACATAATTGAGTAAGTAAATTACCAAAAACCTAGGCAGCTGCTGCAGACACCTAGCAATGGGCTGTACCTTGGTTCTAATGTTCTCATATTAGCACATTAAAACAAGCAGAAAGGGGCTCTAATTACGCCTTGCTTTATGGGAGCACAATAAATTCCTTTTGTTGACCTTGCTGCTAACTCAATGGTGTTTTTGTGCAGTGTTGAATTAAGAGATATCAAAAGTCACAGATTGAAGGATTATTCTGAGTATTTAAGGAACGTGTAAGTAGGTAGTAATGAACCCATAGCACAACCCAATCTGCTCCTCTGAATGCGAAAGTACCAGTTATTCAACATTTCAAACTGACAGCTTGTAAATGTAAATTTTATTAAATGCACAGCAATAAAAATTTGTAGGTTTCTGTCACTTTGAATTTTAGTGGCTCAAAATGAGGCCTTTAGCCTTTTAAATCACAGCAGGCAAAAGCAGCGTTCTCATGCATTCAGCATTTAAAAAAAAAAGATGGAACCTTTTCAGGTTTCATTATGAGCGTTTGTTCACATAATATCCTTTGCAGGATTCAGGATGAATGTTATGTCACCTACAGGCCTGCATTTTCCATCACTTTCATATCACAGTCCACAAAATGTTTCTCTTACCACCCTGGTGGAGGTGGGAGAGAGCACTAAGTGGAAATAAATATTAAAGAGATAAAAAGAAAAACTAAGAAAGAAAGAAGGAATGGTATCATGCAATAATTCACAGCATGGATTTTGACATTTTAAAAACAGCCAAGCTCATTCTCAAGCAGGTTACAGTCCTAGAAAACTGAGTAAAGTCATATAAAATAGGCACAGCATGAGGAAATACTGTGGAGTATAAACTTTTGGCTAGAGCTTCACAAAGAATTCTAAAAGCATAGAAGGAAAGTTAAAAACTTGAATATATCACAGCTCAGTTTCCAATACTAGATGTAAATAATTGGCGCTTCATTTCCAATGCTAGATGTAAATAATTTTTTCCTATGCACTAACCTTACTTAATAACAGAAGGGCTTAATTTCTGTATTCACTGATCTGTAGAGAAGCAGTTTTAATTGATAACCTGACCAAGTGTCAGAGTTCAACCATAATCCTGAATGTGCAGTTTGTCAATTAATATTACTTTACCTTGGTGAACATTGTTGCTATAAATAAGCTTTCTGATGAGACTTCGGAGAAAGCATTTGGCCACCTGCAGTTGTTAACTACCCCCCTGGCACTTTTTCTAAGAGTTGAGGTAGTACCCTGTATTTTGGCCACATTCCAGTTTGGGCTAATGGCATTCATCCTCTCAAAGTTTCCTTTGCAGTTTTAATTGGATTCGACCCTTTTCTTCACGTTAAGGGGCCTTCCTCACTGAAACATTCCCTCTTTGGTAGAAAGAGAGGAGACAATCATCCTTTCTTTCTCTCAAGTCCTGGAGAGTATTATAATGTTCTATACAGTAACAAAGTGAATTTCAATGCTGTCCTTGTGTAAGTACAACTTTTAGCATTTGTAATTACAAATATTATTCAATGTGTGCCTAGACTCTTCCCTCAAACACTTTCATCTTTAGAGTAAATTCAAGGATGATGTAAAGCGACAATTTTCAATGCAGAGACTCAACATCTTATTTTTAAAATGGTAGACATCAAGAATGCCTTATAATAATTTATACATACTTAAAGAATGTAATTACCATGGCAACAATCACATTTTAAAGGGCAACTTTGGTTCTCATATGAAAAGTCAAAATCCTTTCTCAAAGTTCTGTCTGGACTAGCTAACACTGACTTGAAGCTATTGCGAGTTTAGTACTTCTTGCTATTTCTACAGCCACTGAATCAAAACTCAAGTTAAGAACAGAGGACATAGCAATTAATATTTAATTTGTTTTGCAGTACTGGACTTTGAACTCAGAACCTTACACTTGCTAATCAGAGCCATACCACATGAGCTATAATCCAGCCCCCAGTTAAATAGTTCTCAAGACTTTTCTTAGCTAACATGCTTAAATTAGAGAAGTCACTTTTAAGAACATTTTTGTTTCAGGTTTCTCACCTTCCTCTATCACTTCTGGCTGAATCTGCTGCTAGTTCAGTCAGCCAGGCAGCAGGCTGGCTGTATGTGCAGGCTGGGCATGCATGGATTCAACTAATGGTAAATGGAAATTATTGGGGGGTGAGTGGGGAGTGCATCTGTACAAACAGACTTTTTGTTTTTGTCATTATTCCCTAAACAGTGCAGCACACAAACTATTTACATAGTGTTGATGTTTTATTAGGTAATATGAGTGATCTAGGGATTTAAAACATACAGGAGGCTGTGCACAGGTTATATGTGGATACTCAGATTTTGATATGCTTAAGTGGTCCTGAAGTCACATGGATACCAAGGGACAACAGTATTTTCGTGGAGCACTGTGGAAGGGAGGTACAGTAAAAATAGAGTGGTGGTCCTTAAAAGCATGAATTTTTAGAGTTTATATTTAGACACCTTACTCTAATCTACTTTATATCTTTTTTTCCTCTCAAATAAATTTGACCATCACAAGTCATAAACTACATAATGTAAAATAATTCAATTTTCTTCTTTCTTTCCCTGGCCCTAGCCCCAATTCTAGACCCATCCCTTACTGATACTGCTTTGGTATTGGTCTTTCCAGGCACAAATGCATTTTCATACAGACATTTTTAATTCTTTTTTGGTTGTACTGAGGTTTCAACTCAGGGCTTTGTGCTTGCTAGGAAGGCACTCCACTGCTGAGCCATGCACCCAACCCTTTTTCTTTAAGTATTTTCAAATGGGACTCCCATTTGTGCCCAGGCTAGCCTGGACCTTTATCTTTCATTTATGCTTTCTGTATAGCTGGGATGACAGCCACATGCCACCAAGCACTGGTTTCATTGTTTGAGATGGGGTCTCGATAACTTTTTGTCAGGGCTGGCCTTGAAACTCAATCATCCAGCTTTCCACCTCCCAAGTAGCTAGGATTACAGATGTGAGACATCACTCAGAGTTTTTTTTAATGATTTATTTCATACATAAATGGAGTCATACCACACTTCTGAAGCTTTTATTTTGCCTTGTAGTATTACTTAAAGAGCTTTTCGTATTAGTCCATGTGGATATACTTAATTCTCTTAAATTGGAGAAGTAAATCCATATTGTTAGGAACCCCCACAGTACATTTCATTATTATTACCATGTCCTTTGCACACTCCTTTTTATGTACATGTGGGGTTATTGTTCTAGAACAAATACTTGTGCTACAGTTATCTCATTTTATAATTAAATCCACTAGGGTCTATAGAAATAAAGTAACCTTAGGACACACAGTCTTGGCAAAACCAAGCTCAAATCCCAGGTCTCCCATCTTTTGGTTTACTGATCTATTTGACATTCCACACAGTGGCCACTCTTCCTATCGACTTCTGACAGCTCACTGTGGTGACCCTCACTGAGAACTGCTATTGGCCGCAGGGTACTGCTTTGGCCATGACCACGCTTCCTCCCACAGGTTGCCCATGATGACTGGTGCAACAGTTCAAAGACCTGGCTCAATTTGGGACAACTCTGAAGGACCACCACAGCTCTGAGCACCTTGTAGGATATGCCAAGGCCTCCGTTGCTGTGACATTCAGAGTTAGCTTCTTGTGTTTCCAGATTTCCTTGCTGGAATATCTCACAGGAGCATTTGCCAATAAAAATTCCACAAGTGGTTCTCTGCCTCAGTCTGTTTCCAATGTAGGGAAGAAAATAAAATCTTTCCCTTCTGCTCCTCTAGGTTCTTACTGGAGCCTCTGTAACAAAAGGCAGATTAACAAGAGAAAAACTGAAGCTCATTAACATGTGTATTTTATATATACAGTCGGAGAAGCTCAGAGGAGTGTAATTCAATGAGGTGGTTAGAATTTGGGCTAAATGCCATCTTTAGTTAAACGAAAGAAGGGTGCAAGTTATGCCAAAGTAATCAGGAAAATAAGAGTAAGGTTTGTTATGAAGATGTAGTCAGTGCCTTATCTATTGATGAGTGTCTTGTGATTTAGTTGTTACAGTAGTGGTGGTAGTGCTGGGGATTGAACTCAGGGTCCTTATGCATGCTAGGCAAGGGTTCTACCTTGTGCCACACCTCCAGTCCCTTTTGATTTTAGGTTATTTTTGAAATGGGGGTTCATAATTTTTGCCTGGTCTAGCCTCAGACTGTGATTTTCCTACCTATGCTTCCCATTTAGTTACATGGTGCACACCATGTCTGCCTAGCTTATTTGTTGAGATGGGGTCTGTCTAACTTTATTTTATAGGCTGGCCTTGAACCACTATCTTCCTGATCTTTTCCGCCCAGCATAACTGGGATTACAAGCCAGGCTCCCAGAGCCCTTCTTGTGATTTAGAATTTTCTTTCTCTTCTGGGTACAGCAAAGGCCATATAAATGGCAATGACTTCCTTTATGGATACAAATTCCTTTCACAAAAGGATAACTAATACTCTGCTTTCAGAGCTTCTACTTACGTATGCTGCTTCTCAAAATAACCATCTCAAAACAATTCTTATCCTGAAGAAGAATGTTTTGGGTGCCATAGTCTATTCTCACACAGTCATATTTTGAGATGGCATATTCTGGTCTCCTACACTAAGGAACCTGTTCCAAGATGCCATATGGCTTCCCTATTACCTTTCTCACATGTGAATTTGTAAGCTCAGAGGCAGAGGGAGAAATGATGTTCAGAAGTGGGGATGTTATTGGGGTGAATAATGTCCGTAGATTCCAGAGCCACTAAGAAGGCTAAGCATTTATGTTGTTAGTACTAGAAGAAAAGGTACAGAAAGAGGAAGAAATGGAAGGGGAGATGTGAAAATGAAGGCAGCTGTTTCAAATTGTTTTCAACAAGAGAGACAATAAGCATCAAGGAGAAATAAGTGAATTGATGTATTCGGGGAAAGAAATTTTATCCACCAGAGCTTTTTTTAGAGATAGTACTATCTATTGTGGATCATGCAAAGACATGTGTGATGCTTCCTTATTGCCCATCCCAATATGGACACACCTAGTCCCAATACTTGGGTATAGAATAGCACCCAGGGCATAGACAAGGGGGAAGTGCAGGAATATAATGCTATAAAGGAAGATCAGGAAGAAGAACAAGAAAGCTGGGTAACTAGTTACTGCAAGAGAGAACAGGTCTAAGGAGAGAGACTAGGTAAAATGGGAGGCAGAAGCATAGTTTTTGAAAGATGAGAAAGCATAAAAGGTTTGTTAGGTTGTTCCCAATAAGGTGTACAATCCAGGACCCTGTCTAGTGACCCTGCCCCCCAGTTCTGGTCAGACAGATTCTTTCAGTCAGTGATTTGGGATTGGGGTTCACTCAATGGTAGATAATTTATTTCTATATGCAGCTAGAACTGTAGTTATGGAAGCCTGAGTGCAGGGTCATGGTTGTCTTCAGGATGGGAGAAGGAAGTAGAGAATATCAGGCTTAAAAGAGAGAATGGAATAAATAACACATACAGAGAAAAATTAGTATGAGAGCTAGCATACTTCGGCTTCCCTATAGGTATCTAGTTCCTAGCTGAAGTCCCTAGGTGAAGTTTAGCTCCATTCTTATCCTTTGGTTCTGCGGGACACTCCTGTATTTTAGCAACAAATTGCAAAATCTAGTTTAAGTTCCATTTCACTACATTAATAAAAATGTTTTAGCTAAGGATACAGATACCAGGAGTTGGATTGTAAATCATAGTCCTTTAAAGAACACAGAGTTGACTCTTTTGAGGTGATATACGTTGGAAATGAATAACAAAGATTTTTTCCAGAGTAGGACAAAGCTTGATTTTCTTTCTTGCTACCATACAAATTTGGCTAATGATGATCAGAATGGGTAGAAGAAAAATACAAAGAGAAAACCATTTATCAAGGTCCTATAGAAACCAAACATGGAAATTAAAAATGGAAAGAAAAATCAAGTATTTATCATGGAAAAATGTTTGGGAAGTGGCTTTTCTTCAGTGAAAGAAATGTGGAAGGAATGAAGCAAAATTTCATTTTAATATGATTAAATATGAGCACATATATGTGACAAAAGCAAAATGTACTAGTTTCCTAGGGCCACTATATCAACTACCATAAACAGAGTGACTTAAGAAACTTGTCTCATAGGTTTGGAGGTAAGAAGTGCAAAATGAAGTTGTAAGTTAGGATGAACTACATCTGAAAGCTCTAGAGAGGAATCCTTCTTTCCCTTTCTAGCTTATGGTGTGTGGCCACACAATCTCTATTCCAGTTCTAATGTCTGTCTTTTTCCATGTGTGTGTGCTGTATGTGTGTGTGGCTTCATAAGGCATTTTCACCTCCTCTTAAATGTTACCATTTATATCGAATTAAGGGCCTGCCCTAAAGACTTCATCTTAATCATCTTCAAAGATCTTATTTCCAATCAGATCACATTTACAGGCACACAGGATTGGGGCTTCAGCACATCTTTTTACTCCACATCGAATTCATTTTGCCTAAGTTAAGGGCTTCATTCTATTCCATTTTTATTGGTTTGGATATCCAAAATTTCAAAAGTTGAATCTTTCTTTCCCTACTGATCACCAAAGTCTCCACTAGCAGCTATTGAATTTCTATGTACGTGTGGACCTGTTCCAGGATTCTCTGACTTGTTCCATGGATTCATATTTCCATCCATTTCTTAGAACACTATAAGTTTCCCCCTCTTAATAACAGCCTATATCACTTAAATTTTTTGTTATAGAAAATTTCAAGTATTTATTAAAGTAGTCCTGTTAGATTTTTTTTCAAGATAATCTATGTAGCACAGGCTGGCCTCCAACTAGAAATCTTCTTGCCTCAGCTACCCAAGTGCTGGAATTATAGTCATGTACTACAATACCCATCACTAGATATATTCTTAAATGCATTATATCTTTTGTTAGACATATTCCTTAATCTATTATATTTATTATGCTATTGTGAAAGTTAGCTTTTTCTTTTTATTTAATTTTCTAGTTAGTCACTGGTATATAGAACTACAATTGATTTTTTGAATATTGAATTTGTAATCAAGAAACTTGCCAAATTCACTTATTAAAGTTAATTTATCTATAAGTATTTTGGATTTTCATTGTACATAATGATATCAAGCTCATATAATGACAGGTATTATCATTTTTTTTTCTGAAGTTATGGTGATAGCTAAGATTCCCAATACATCAATGAGGAATATCAGTGAAATAGTAGGATATCTTTTCTAACTTCAGAGGGAAGCTTTCCAATATTTATGACTAAGTATAATATTTGCTGTAAGCTTTGTGTAAATTCCTTTATCAGATTAGGGGAGTTCCTTTCTATTTCTAGTTTGCGAAAATGATTTAATTTTGAATTCTATTGGATTGTAATCTTTTCCTCCTTCCATTTGTTGAGATGGTCATAATTTTTATCCTTTAATCCTCAAATGTAGTATATTGCATTATTTAATTTTATGTCAAACCAGCTTTGCATTCCTCCATCATGACTTTAATGCACTTTTACTCTATTTATGCCTCTCTTTCTCTGACACATATATTATTGTCATTATGTATTTTAATTCTACTCCCCCACCCCTTATTTTTGCAGTACTGGGGATTAAAACCAGGGCTTCACAAATGGTAGGTCAGCACTTTACTACCGAGTCACATCTCCAGTCCTAAGTCTACCCTTTTAAACACTGCAGGTTATTATTATCTTATCCACCCAATGTTCACTTACTTACCACATAGCTATCATTTTCTTTTTTCCTCTTACGTATCAGTTCACATGAGATTACCTTTTTCCTCCCAAAAGTACCTGTAAATTTTCCTTTGGAGTGGTAGTAAGTCAATTTTTATTTGACTGAAAATTTATCAGTTTTCTTGTACAATATTTTCTCTGTCTACAGAAGTTTAGCATGACTGTTATTTTCTTATAGGTCCCATGGGAATTCTCATTCCTAGTCTGACTTCCATGGTGGCAGTTGAGAAGTCAAGGGCTGGAATGTCACTCCTTTAGTGATAATCTAAGGCCCTCTTTACATCTTTGAATCTCTGCATTTTCACTGGATGCATCTAGGTGTGGGTTCCTTATTGTTGAACTTGTTTGAAATTCATTGTGATTCTTGAATCAGTAGATGAAGGTCTTCCATCACTTTTTCAAAAGCTCAGATCCCTTAACCTACAACTATTTTATCTGTCTTGTATTCTATTTCATTGTGTTCTGGAACTCAATTTATATATGTGTTATATGTTTTTCTTTTCTACACATCTCTGAATATATATTTCATATTTCTTATCTTCTTCCTTTTTGTGCTCCTTTGTGGATACTGTCATCTGGATCACCTTCCTATTCACAAGTCCTTTCTTTCATCTCCATCAAATCTGTTTTTCTTTTTTTTAATTTCTTTTATTCATATGTGCGTACAATGTTTGGGTCCCCCCACCTTGCCCCCTTGCTACCAGGCAGAAACTATTTTGCCCTTATCTCTAATTTTGTTAAAGAGAGAGTATAAGCAATAATAGGAAGGAACAAGGGTTTTTGCTAGTTGAGATAAGGATAGCTATATAGGGAGTTGATTCCCATTGCTTTCCTGTATATATGTGTTACATTCTAAATTAATTCTTCTCAAACTAACCTTTCCTCTAGTTCCTGGTCCCCTTCTCCTATTGGCCTCTGTCACTTTAAGGTTTCTGCATTAGTTCCTTTGCATTGAGGACATCAAATGCTATCTTGTTCTTTTTGGGTTTCTTGCCTATCCTCATACCTTCCTCATGTGCTCTCACCTCATCATGTGATCAAAGTCCAATCCCCGTGCTGTATTTGCCATTGATCTAAAGTCTGCATCTGAGGGAGAACATAATGATTTTTGGTCTTCTGGGCCTGGTTAACCTCACTCAGGATGATGTTCTCCAGTTCCATCCATTTACCTGCAAATGATAAGATTTTATTCTTCTTCATGGCTGAGTAGTATTCCATTGTGTATAAATACCACATTTTCTTAATCCATTCATCAATAGTGGGGCATCTTGGTTGTTTCCATAACTTGGCTATTGTGAATAGTGCTTAAATTTCTGTGTTAAGAAATAGCATTTGATTTTTTAATAGGTGCTATATTTAAAAAATAAATTCCTCTTTTCTGCAAATATATTATAGATTGCCTTTTATTTCTAAACATAACAATCACATTTTCTTCATAATTTGTGGTAATAATTCCATTAAGTTAGTCATTTTTAGATCTGTTTATGCTTTCTAAGTTTCAGCTGATTCTTATTTATTTTTGTGGTACTGGGGTTTGAATTCAGGGCCTACACCTTGGGCCACACTCCTCCAGCCCTGCCCTCCCCACCTTTTTTTGTGAAGGGTTTTTTTGAGATAGGGTCTCATGAACTCTTTGCCCTGGCTGGCTTTGAACCTCGATCCGCCTGATCTCTACCTACTGAGTAGCTAGGATTACAGGAATGAGCCACTGGTGCCTGGTCTTACTTATTCTTATTTATGCTGCCTTATGTTATCTATAAACTGCCTATTTTTCTTATAAAACTAATTTTGCAGTGTCTTCATGACATAGGAGAAAGACAACTTTTTCTATAGACTGTTTTCGTTTCTTCCACTTGCACTAAGATTGGAGACCCAATAAGCTAAACTACTAGATTGAATTTTATGTTATGTAAGTGACACAGGTCTTTGCTTATAATTTGCCTGTTACCTCTGTTTACAGATTTTAAAAATTGCACTCAAGGCTTTTTCAATTTTAAAATAAACATTTTCCTTTATAGTTTTGTTTTTATGCCTTAAGAACTCTTCATCTACTTCAAGTTCTATATTCTTTATTTTGATCTAGAATATTATAAAGTTTTGATCTTCATTATCTGTAAATTATTTTTATTTACACTGTGAAATAGAATTTTATTTATTTTTTCCATCTGGATATGCAGTTTTCCAGGCTCTATTTACTAATTACTTCATCTTTTCTTGCAGAATTGAAATATCGTGTTCCCATATATGTATTTGTCTATTTCTGGGGTCTTTATTTTGTTCCACTGGTACCTTTGCCTCTACATTGTTTGCATGCTTTGTTCTTCTTTTTAAAACTTATTTGGCAACCAGAATTTTAAAGATCATCCTGTCAAATACCACATTAAACCCTTTTTGAAACTAACTGCAATTGAAATTTTACAGATTTTTAATATAGTTTTGGAGCATCATCATTCATTTCTTCTGGGTTTTTTTTTTTTTTTTTTTGGTACTGGGGTTTGAACTCAGAGCTTCCCACTTGCTAAGAAAGTGCTCTACCACTTGAGCCATACCTGCTGCTCCATTCTTTTCTTTAATGATATGTGATAGTTTTCCCTGTGAAACTTTTTTTTTGTGTGGTGAAAGTGATAGTAAAGTTTATCAGGAAAGGAATATACTTTCAATAGACTGAAAGTGGGTCATCTCTAGAATGAGCACAAGAATGACTTGTTTTTTGAGACAGAGTCTTGCTTTGTAGCCTAGGCTGGTCTCAAACTCTCTATCCTCCAGCCTCAGGTTTCTGAGTGCTGGGATTGTAGGCATGAGCCACCACACTTGACCCCTGTGAAGCTTTTGAACACCTTTTGGTCCTCAGTAGTTTTTGTGTTTATCATGGTAGCATTTTTTCTTCTTTATACTTTCTAGCTGATGTAGCTGGTGTTTAGAAATACCATTAATTGTTGTAGAGTGATTTGGCTTCCAGAACACTTTTTATGTCTATGAATTTATTAGATTTTCTTATCTTTTATATGTAGGTGATCATATAATCTACAGAGACAGTTTTATCTTTTCTCTTCCAATGTTTCTTCCTCTTGTAATGATGAACTTAGTATGCCTCAAAGGTTTTATCATTTATTTTATCATTTAGTGTGATATTTACTGAAGGCTCTGAAGAGTTATTTTTTTTTTAAATTCAGATTAAGGACATTTCTTTTTTTTGAGTTTATTTTTCGTTCACCTTTTAAAAATTATCATATTATTTTAGTACTGGGGGTACATTGTGACATTACAAAAGTTCTAACAATATATCATAGTTGAATTCACCTCCCCCGTCATTCTCCTTTATCTCTTCTCCCCCATTCCTGGAATAGTTTCAGTAGGTCTCATTTTTCCATTTTCATACATGAGTACATGACATTTCTACCACATTCACTTTCCTATACCCTTTCCCATATCTTTCCCCTCCCAGGGTACCAACCCCCAGAAGGGACCGACCCATTTTACTTTCCTGTTCTTTGATTTTGAAAAAAAGACATTTTTGTTTGTATAAGATAGCTGTACAGGGAGTTTCATTGTGACATTTCCATGTATATATGTATTATAACTCGAATTGGTTCATCCCCTCTATTTTTCTCCTTTCTACCTTAGTCTCCCAGTTCTTATGGTGATTTCAACAGGTTTAAAAATTCTATATTCATTCTTGTATAGAAAGTACATCAACTATATTCACCTTCTTAACATCCTTCTTTTATCTTCTGTTTTCTTTTTTAAAAAAAAATATAATATTGCTTGTATTTGTATTGGGTCTATAGTCCACTTATGAGCAAAAACATGCAGTCTTTGGCTTTCTGAACAAGGCTAACTTCACTTGAGATGATTTTTTCCAGTTAGAACATTTCTTTTTATTCCTCATTTTCCAAGACTTTTAAAGAAATCATGAATGAATATAGACTTGTGAAATGCACTTTGGTCTTTGTAATCTTTTTATGACCAGGTTGATTTTCTTTCAGAAATGATCAACTAAATGTACTGCATAAAGAACATGAATGGGAAAAATTCTCATTGAAAAAATGTTTTTTTTTCTTCAGTTCTTTTTTTTATTAATTCATTATTCATATGTGCATACATTGTTTGGGCCATTTCTTCCCCCTACCCCCACCCCCTCCCTCTCCCAACCCCCCTCACTTCCAGGCAGAATCTGTTCTGCCTTTATCTCTAATTTTGTTGAAGAGAAAGTATAAGCAATAATATGAAAGACAAAGCATTTTTTGCTAGCTGAGGTAAGGATAGCTATACGGAGAGATCCCTAGCATTGCTTCCATGTACAAATGTTACATCCCAAGTTGATTCATCTCTAATTGACCTTTTCTCTAGTTCCTGATACCTTTTTCATATTGACCTCTGTCATTTTAAGGTTTCTGTATTAGTTCCTCTGCAGTGAGAACATCAAATACTATCATGTTTTGGGTTTCTTACCTATTCCCATACCTCCCGTGTGTGCTGTCCCCTTATCATGTGACCTAAGTCCAACCACATTGCTGCATTTGCCCTAGACCTAAAGTCTGCATATGAGGGAGAACATATAATTTTTGGTCTTCTGAGCCCGGTCGTTTTGACAAAATGCATCATTTACTTAGAACTGGAACTAGAGAGAAAAATTTTAAGTTGAAACCTTTCCCTCTGATATTGGGATGCCTGCTCTGGAGACTGCACTGCATGAAAAGTATTACTGGCCTCTCTAATTTGAGTTAAATTCTTTTGCTTTTTCAAGACATGAAGTCATTTATACATATGGCTTTAGTTCCATTTATTGATCAAATCTTCTGATTCACTATGGTTAGTATCTTGAGTTTTCTTTCTATATTTTATCTATTCAATAGCATATGTTCCACCAAGAGAAAATCATCTCAAATCAAAAGCTCAGAGACCTATCCTAAGTAGAAATATGGTTAGAAGTATAGTGGGTTGAATCAGGGGGGTCCTCTGAAAGAAGTGTTCATGTCCCCATCTCTGCAACCTGTGAATATGATCTCATTTAACAATGCATCTTTGAGATGTAATTTAAATGAGATCACCCTAGACTATTTATGTTGTCTGTAAATCCTGTGACAAGTGTCCTTCTAAAAGACACAGAGAAGGAACATATTTGGGGAAGGAGATGGTCATGTGATGATAGAGAAAGAGGTTGGAATTATGCAGCCACAAGCTAAGGAATACCTGGAACAACAAAAGCTTAAGAGCAAGGAAGGATTTCCCCTTGAGCCTTCAGAGGAAGTGGTGCTCTATTGAAAATTTGATTTTGAACTTCTCCCCTCCAGAACTGCGAGGGAGTACATTTCCTGTGCTTTAAGCTACCAAATTTGTGGTAATTTGTTATAACAACCCTAGAAAATCCTACTAGAATCCTGGCAGAGTAGGTTCTCTATTTATTCTCATGATCAATTTTCTATTTTATATGTTGCAGACTTCTTTTGTGACTCTGTCTCTTGTCTTTTAACTTTGAACAGAAGCGATTGACAACTCTTCTTACATAATAAGAATTTCATTGTCTCTTAAAACATGCTATTCTTTTCCAGGAATACTTGAACTTTTTTTTTTCTGAAATTAATGTAATGGTAAGGTCATAGTTGTCTCAAGGAAAGATATCTTTAGTTAGAGACACTTGCAATAGGGAAGTTAATAGTGTCTCTTGGCGTAAACACAAAGCAACTTCATAATTGCTGCAAACTATTGACAGTCTCAAAGGAGGAAGGACTGCATCTTGACATGGAAATGAGCACAGCATTTTTATTACCCTAGAAGTATCAGGGAGGGAAAATAAATCCCTAAGTCATTGAAAGGTGGCCTAAATCTGTACCTTCAGCTAGTGCTGAAATGAAAAATTCTGTGTGTATGTGTTTTAAATTGCCATTGTTTCTAGTATTTAGGATATAGTTTTTTTCTAATTTCCTGTATCTATGTTCCCCAACCTGATATATAGTATTGCAGTTATATATTTTTCCCTTTAGAATAATTTTATATGATAAATCTCAACAAATAATATGGTTGCACTAACCATTTATAAATGACTATTCAATAGTTCAGAAATTGAATTGTCTAATAAACAGAAAATCATTTTCAAGATTTCTAGGCAGGTTTTAAAATGCCAGTACTCTCTGAAAGCATGGATAGTTCCCTGACATGGGTCACCAGAAGAGGACCTTCACACGCATTCACATCATTAAGTATTTTTCTCATTAGCTAACAAGAATATTGATCTTTCGGTGAGGGCTTGGAGGTGAGAAGCAGGAGTCTTTTGGCTCAGTGTGTCATACAATGGAGCACAGAGATAGGTATTTATCCCTGAAGTACTTCAGCTGTGACCTGAACTACAGGAGTTCAGCTTCAACATAATTGCAGCACAGCGAGGGGTCCCTCTGGTAACCAGCTGCTTGATCAGGGATTCATTTATCAGGGGGATTATGACTCCAAACATTTTTCTAGACTGGTGTGGCCATTTAAGGGGAGAAAAAAAGAGGAGTCTGGGGAACTAATTACGAAGGAGTGGCTCCCCTCAGAGTCTTGACCTTAACCCCACTGAGAAAGTATGGGATTTACTTTACCTAAGTAAGGAAAGAACATAAATAGTGGGCAAAAATGCTTTGTGGCATGATTTCCAGCAAGTAATGAATCACCTGATAGAAAGAGAGAAATAAAAAACACCAAATGCTATAAAAGTAGCAATTAAATGTATCATTGTGATACATATTATTATTTTGCACTTTTCTGATTACAAGAAAATAAATTAGAGCCTGTGATTAGTATATGCAAAATATAACATGAAAAACACTTTTTTTCCAGTCTTCGGCAGGTTTTGTAGTATTACCATAGTGAATCTGAATCTGGGAATCACTTTTTATTATTCTGATATATACATAGTGTTTGTGTGTGTGTGTGTGTGTGTGTGTGTGTGTGTGTGTGTGTGTGTGTGTGTGTGTGTTGCTGGGGATAAGCCCAGGCCTTTAGCTTGCCTTTTCTTTTTTTTTTTAATTGGTGGGACTGGAGTTTGAACTCAGGACTTTGTAAAGCAGGTAATCTACTGCTTGAGCCACAACTCCAGTCTTAGCCCAAGCCTTTAGGAAAACATTCTACCACTGAGCCCCATCCCCAGTCCAGTAAATTCTGTTTTCTATGTATGTATGTTAATGTCTCTTATTAGTTCTGCAAAAAGGCTTTACCTTTTAGCATATTATCTCTTCCACATCTTCTCTCCCCAATTCTAGTTGTATGTTCCATCTTCCTATTCTCTGCTTTTTTTTTTTTTTGGCAGCACTGGAGTTGGAACTCAGGGCCTCTTGCTTGCTATTTGGTAGGCAGGTGCTCTTAGTGCTTGAACCACTCCACCGGCCCGCATTACTGGGGTTTGAACTCAGGGACTCAGGGTGGGCAGGCACTCTACCACTTGAGCCACACCCCCAGCCCTTTTTGTTTTACTTTGTTTTTCAGGTATAGCCTTATACTTTTGCCTAGGGCTGGCCTTGGATGGTAATCCTGATCTCTGTCTTTTAAGTAGCTGGGATTATTGATGTGAGCCACTGTACCTAGCTTATTTTACATGTTTTTAAATCCCTATTTCAGGGAGGGGGTGGGGGCAGGGGGGGAGAAATGACCCAAGCATTGTATGCACATATGAATAATAAAAAAATAAAAATTATTAAAAAAATAAATCCTTATTTCATGCTTTTAATATCTTGTCATATTTGTTTTATTTTCTGTATAATTTCCTTTTAATCTATATTCTAGCTCCTGAGCTGTTGCAAATGTCTATTTGAGCCATTTGCTAAGATTTTAATTTCAATTTCTAAAAGTTTTATGAAAAGACCCAGAGTATTAGTTTTTTGGAAATCTTTAGTTTTGTGCTGGAAGGACTTTATTATAGAGTTTATAGTTTCCTAAAACTGTTATAAGCAGAAATTTAGCTTATTCCAAGTCTCCATCTATTAAACTATAGAAAAAGGAAATGTAATAGCTAGGAAATACAAATGAATAAAAACAAATACTTGAAAATCTTTGTATAGTTTACAGAGTTCTTTAAAATAATAGTATTTAACTTTATTTTCACATTACTCTTATTTCCATTTTACATGTAGCAAAACTGAGGCTACAGGCCCTACTGAAGGCCACCAAGTCAATAATGAGTAGGGGGCTCAAATGCAACCCATATTTTATTACTTTCATTACATTCATATATTCTCTAGTATAGAGAATTAAATAATTTTCATGAACATGCCCTGGGATGGTTGAAGTTTGAATAATAAGGGAAAATGTGCCTTATTTCATTATATAGAAATAGAAATTTCTATAGAAAAAGATAATTAGGCTTAGTTCCAGCTAACCCAAAAGATTTACTGGGTAAATGATAGGGATTTTTAAGAAGAGGATTGAAGTAGGCTATATATATATGTAAAGACAGCATAATGAAATCCACCAAACACTGTTTGAAAAAAGGATAATGGAAACCTAACAGAGGGGGTGAGTATGTACAAGGTACACTGTACACATGTATGGGATTATTACAATTAAATTCCCTCATATTATTAATGTATGGTAATTCAAAAATAAAATAAAATAAAACCTATTTGCCAACTTTTTTCCTACTAACTTTCTTTTCATTTCTACATTCCCTTCTTGCTCTGTTTTTTCTCTATTTCCAACCTTTAGGATCTCATGTTCTGTTAAGCAATTTATAAATTGCAATTTATGATAATTTAAGATCTACTTCTTACATTTGTTGGAACATTGTGAAGGTATGATTAGATAATGTATGTAAAGATTCCTCTTGAGGTATTTGTTTTATAATGGGTGTTCAAAAAAAGGGGTTAGGAAATTCTTGTATGGGCAAAGGTAGCATAAATGTTTATCAAATATCTCTGTATCCGTCACAGTTAAAGTTCAACAGAGAAATAGAACCATGAATGTACATTGTTTGTGGAGAGGAGAGAGACAGACAGAGAGAGAGAGAGAGAGAGAGAGAGAGAGAGAGAGAGACAGAGAGAGTGTGTTAAAGAATTTGGTTTTGTGACTGCGGACACTGCTAAGTCTGAAGTTTGCAGGGCCCACTGCTGGCTGGGTGGCAACTCAGGCAAGATTTCTAAGCTATGACAGTTTTAAGGTAGAATTTCTTCTCCAGGACATCTTAATTTCTAAAAATGAATCACCATGCATAGGTAGTATTAGTCTAAGCTAAATCCAATACTTCAAATTAGTTAGGTTAAATTTCTTTGGAAAAGTGATTCCCCCCTGTCACACTAAACCTTAATCCACATTTATCCAGAAACTTACTCTCTCTCCTTTAACTCATCTGGCAAAAGTTTATTTTAAAAAATTTTTATATTAGCATCATTGGTTTCACTGGATTGTTTGTTGTGGTGACTGTTTTACAGACAACTCATTTGTACAAGTATGTTATTTTTTTTCTCCTTTTATCATTTTTTCTTTCTCCTTTTATTTTATCATTTTTACATTTACTTACATGTATATACATTGTTTTTGCCACCTCTCCCCATAAGTATGTTCTAATGTGCTTCCTTGATAACAAAAGGAGACATTTTCTGGGTGAAGTGGCTCATGCTTATATTCTCAGTTACTTGAGAGTCAGAGTTTGGAAAGATTGCAATTGGGGGCCGTCCTAGGCAGAAAGTTCTCAAGACCCCATTTTAAACAGTGACTGGGTATGGTGGTATGTGCCTGTCATCTCAGCTATGCAGGGATGCACAAACAGGAAGACTGCACTCCAGGCCAGCCCTGGGCATAACATGAGACTCCTATCTCAACAATAACTAACACTAAAAGGGCTGGCAGTGTGGCTCAAAATATAGAGGACCTGCCTAGCAAGTGTGAGGCCCTGAGTTCAACCCCCCAGTACTGCTGGAAAAAGAGAGAGAGAGAGAGAGAGAGCGAGAAAGAGAGAGAGACTTTAACATAGACTTAGTGTAAGCACTCTGTAAGTACTGTTAAGCTTCATGACAACCCTATGTAATAAGTAGCCTATTTTACAGATGATGAACTAAAACTCAGAGTTTAAATTAATCACATTCATAAACATGACTACAAATGAAGATCAAGTCTACTCAAATCTAGGAGATTGCTTTAAAACAACACTGTATAGAACAGCTTTTCGTGTTCATGTGATACTAATTTATTTTTGTAATAGGGACTAAACCACTGAGAAAGCTTTCAACATTCCGAGTCCAAACTTTTGTCTATCATAAGACAGAAAGAGAAATTGAGGTCTATTGCATCTGAGTCCTTCCATAATGAGGATTTAAGTATTGGAATTAGTCTGTTATCTGTTTGACAGATTTTTTTTCCCCTTAGTTTTAAAGTAGAGTTTCTGAAATAGTGATTTCCACCACTTTAGTTCTATATGACACTGGTAAATATTACCTGAAAAAATTCTACACTTTTTGACCAAAGAACACTTTGTCCAAGTAATATTGGGTTTAAAAAGATCCAAAGAGGTTGTTTATTGCAAAATTTCTGAGTATGAAGTATTCCAGTGTGCTGTCACTTTTCAAAAGTGGGATAGCTATAGCTATTTTCAAACTTTATTTGAAAAGCAATTCATGGGAACAGTGTCCCAAAGAACTCACTTCTGGGAGATAATATCCAAAGGTTAAACTAACACTTGGTAATAGCATCTCACTTGTCTGAGTGTCTTAAAACTAAACTTAACAACACAGATAAACTGGAAGTCCAGATGGTACAACTAAAGGCCATCAAAGGTCCAGCAGTTGTGCAAAGGGGTGATCTGTATCAAACACGGTTTCAGAGGAGATCAAAGTAAAGGATGTTATGTCTTGGAAAGCACACTACCATCCCATGGAATCTGGAAATGCAGTTTCCTTAGAATTACGTAATTCTTTATGCTGGCTCTTGCTGGTCAGGCAAATTCATGTCCTAAAAGCTCCCTTGATCAAGCTTCAAATAATATTTTGCATTTGCACCCCAACTCCTATTTTTCAAAACACTTTCACCTATATTACCTTATTTAACCAGGCCAGCCTGGCTGGTGAGTTGTGATAGGTCTGTTTTTCACAGCTGTAGAGGAGATTTGAGAATTCGCCTGTTCTATGATTTTTTGGTTTTGTCTGGAGCTTTGCTTTAGGAACCAATGAAGCACATCCCCAAGAAATGAGGCAGAACTGTAGACAGCTGGGAAATTGCAGCTTGCAAACCCGCCTGGTCTGCTGTTAAAAGCACGACTTCTTTCTCTTCAAACAAAGGCTTTTAGATGAGTGTGAAGCTCGCAAGTTTTCTGTATATTAGTATACTATTCAGATGACAAAATTCTCATCTTCTCACTGAAAAGGTTTTTGTTAACTATTAATCTTCTGTTATTGCTGTCCTGTTTTCATTCTTTCTTTACGGATTTTAAGTCACTGTTCAAAATTCATACACTACCACAATGAAAAACATGGAAAGGGATAGTTCCCTATTATCTCACTACTATTGATAGCAATTAATAATCTGGTATATATTCCTTTATATTTAATTTTACTCTGTATTTACTATCAACCACATATATAAGTATTTATAATTTTGGTATAAGTAAAACATGCAAAATTTACACAATGAGTCTATACTTCAATGAATTATCAAAAAGTATAGGGGCTGGGTGTGGTGGTGAATGCCTTTAATCCCAACTATTCTGGAGGTAGAGGTAGGAGGATCACAGTCTGAGGTCAGCTGGGGTAAAAGTGAGAAAGTTAAGCTAAAAGCAAAAAGGACTGGCGTTGTGGCTCAAGTAGTAGAGTATTTGCAAGCATGAGGCCCTGAGTTTAAGACCTATTACTACCCCAAAAAAGTAGACATGTCTTTATGACCACCACTCAAGTCAAGAAATAAGAGATTAAAAATAAAGAGAAATGGAAAATCACCGGTATTCCAAAAGCTTCTTCCCTAGAGGTAACCACTATTCTGACTCCTAATATCAGTTGATTTTTTTAACCTTTTTGTGAATAGAATCATAGGAGATGTCTGGCTTTTTTCATTCAACATTATATTGATGAGATTCTTTCATATTGTAACATGTAGCAATTTATTCATTTTCACTGATGCATAGTATTCCATCATATGAGTATGATACAATTCAACTTCTGATGGCATTTTGATTGGTTCCAGTTTTGGGGGTATTACAGATAATGTCTATACATATTGTTGTGCATGCCTTTGGATGCAGTTTGGTTGGGTAGGTACTAAGAAATGAAGTTGCTAGTTTATAGGATGCATACATTCCTCTTTTGTAGATGATGTGACAGACTTCCAAAGAAGTTACAGATATTTGCACTCTGTGGCAGTACCTGGAAAGTTTAATAACTCCACATCTTCTCCAACACTCTGCAGACTCAGCCTTTGTAATTCTGGTAGGTTTGTATTGAAGTTTTCATTTCCATTTATCTGATTATTAATGAGGCTGAGAATGTTTTCATGTTATTGATCATTCTGAAAGGCCGACTCAAGCCTAATGTTTAATATTCTGATGGGCTATTAGAATCAGTTTCTAATGATTCAAGTTACTTTCCAACACTAGCTTCAAATCCCTTATGAGTTATAGGTGTTGAAAACATTTCCTTCCAGTCTGAGGTTTTTATTTTTATTTACTTAAAAGTATTTTGTTTTGCAGTTCTGGAGATCAAACCCAGAGCTCTGCACATGTTAGCCAAGCAATGTACCACTGAGTCATATCCCAGCCTAAAGGCATCTATTGGTGAGCAGAATTTTAAATTTTAATGTAACTAATTTCATCAACTTTTCCTTGAAGGTTGGGTTTTTTTTTTATGTCTTTCTGAAGAAATCTCTGCCCCCCCGCCCCATGGTCATAAGAATGCTTTTCTAGTTGCGAGTGTGGCTCAAGTGCTAGAATGCTTGTCTACCAAGCATAATGCCCTGAGTTTGCCAAAAAAGTTTTCTACATATTTTTTAAAAGCTTTCTTACTTTTACACTTAGCTTTATGAAATGGCTAGAATTGATTTTTATATATGGCTTAAGGTAGGACTCAAGGTTCATTTTTAAAATAAGATTATTTGATTGGCTAAAGACTATTATTGAAAGGAGAATCACTTTCATCACTTTGTGATGATCAAGAAAAAGAAATTTCTTAGAACTCATGCATTTTGAATGTTCTTCATGTGTGTCTTCCAGTGTTTTCTGTACTATTTTCTTCAGATCCTTCAGCCTAAATATCTCCTTCCATTCACTTCTACCCTATTATTTTGATCTTCAATTGAGTCTATACAGATATAAAACTTTTTGGATTAATTAGAGTCACTATATTTTCATTGCTAATTTCCATGCACCCCTTTTCTATGGTTTACCCTTCCTGATAAAATCTCTCTCGTCACTGAATCCTATCAGCATATTAGTTGTTTAAAGTCTGTGTTTTGTATTATTTGGATCCTCATGGCATATTTTTGCTTGTGATTTCCTTCGATTTTCAGTCACAGTGTTTTGCTCTTCATTTGCCAAGTGTGTGAATGAGTGCCATATATTGATTATGAAGAGTTTCAGAGAGAACTTGGTATCTTCTTCTTCCACAGAGAATTTACCTTTCTTTTTGCTTGTGGGTCTTGTAGGGAGGCCAGAAACTCCAGATCATCATAGTTTAGTGAGGAATGGAAATTACTCAATAATTGTCTTCTGCTCCTGTGGAGAAAATGTATTTCTGGTTCACTCACCCTTAGTCTTTAGACGCAGAGTTTCAGAGTTTCAGTCCAAAAAATGGGGGCTGGGTTACTCAGGTCTCTCCACCTCTTTGCATCCTGAGTGCCAGTGTTCTCCTCTTCTCCAGGTTTATGAAGCTGTTGAAAGTGCTTCTTGTTTTTCTTCACTCAACTCTACCTTTCAGCAGATACTATCTGGGGACAGTGACCCCAGATATCTTCCTTCATCACCTAGATCTTAGACCCATGAATTCCTCACAACACAATATAGAAACTCTCTAATGAAATTGATTTTAGAAACATTAGGTCTACTTTTTTTTAGATTTCCTCAGTAGAAAGATTGGTACAAATAATTTGTCTTTGCTGAACATTTATATAAGATTCTAATGAGGTTTTTGACCACGTAGATGTTGAAATTTTGGGGGGAGGTGGGACTGTGATTTGAACTCAGGGCTTCAGGCCTTCTACCGCTTGAGACACACCTTTGTTCCATTATGCTCTGGTTATTTTGGAGATTGGGGTCTAATTAACTATTTATTTGAGACTGGCCTTAAACCATGATCCTCCTGATCTCAGCCTCCCAAGTAACTAGTACTACAGTTGTGAGCCACTGGAACCATGCTGAATGCTTAATTTTTTTTTTTTTTTGTGGTACTGGGGTTTGAATTTAGGGCCTACACCTTGAGCCACTCCACCATCCCTTTTTTGTGATGAGTGTTTTTGAGCTAGGGTCTCTTGAACTATTTGTCTGAGATTGTCTTAAAACTGTAATCTTCCTGATCTCTGCCTCCTGAGTAGCTGGGATTACAGGTGTGAGCCGCCTGCCTCTGGAATGTTTATAATTTTATGTATACAAATAATCAGTCTTTAATTTTGTGACGTGAGCTCCATGTTGTATTTAGAGAAGCTATTTCCATTCCAGGTTATGAATATTCATTCATGTTTTTCAATGAATTCATGATATGGATTCATTGAAAATATGATTCAATTTCATGTGGAATTTACTTTGGGATAAAAAAATGAGGTACATATTCAGTTTTAAAGATTACCCCTTATGGGGGGTTAATTTGATTAAAGCATGATATATACAGGCCTGAAATATGAAGGTGAAACCCCCTTGGACTATCAATATACACTTAAAAAAATGAAGGACAGGAGGGTAAAACTTGTCTTTACCTGGGGTGGATATCTATGGGAGGGGGTGTGCATAAGGAAAGGGTGTTCGTGGGTTGATGTAGTTTGTATTCATATATGTAAGTAGAAGAATAAAACCTGTTGAAATTGTTCTAAGAAAGGAGAGGGAGGGAGGGAAGAGAACAGTGAGGGGGTATATCTAACTAGAATATATTGCAAGCACATATGTAAATATCACAATGTATCCCCTAATGTATATGCTAATAAAAACTACCCAAAATAGTTAAAAAAATTAGCCCCTTTGCTTGTCCAACTGATCAGAAATACCACCTGTACTAACCGGTTAAATTCTTCATGTATTGGTACCTCTCAAAATTTTTCTGTTGGAAGAATTCATCTGTCTATTCCAGTACCTATTCCACATAATTTTAATTATGGAAGTATAATAATTTAAAAAAATTGATATTATCGTTTCAATACTTAAAATTTTAGGCAGCACCACTTACTTTTTCTTTTAGATATGTTAACAATTGATTTAAGATATAAATGAGTTACATATCACAAAACGATTTAATGAATACTTGTGAAATCACCATGCGATATCTTCCACATAAAACAATTGTAGTCTGTACCTGTCTCTCTGTTCCTCTCTTCTCTCATCCACCTTCTTCTTCCCATTTTGAGGTTACCATTAACTAGAATTTTATATTTACTGTTCTGTTTTTTGACAGTTAAAAATCATACATGTGCATACATACATATGTATACATTTATAGTTGTGTGTGTGTGTGTGTGTGTGTGTGTGTGTATATGTGTGTGCGCGCGCGCGTGCGTGCATGTGTGTGTACTGGGGAATCAAATGTGGGGTCTTAAGCCCATGAGGCAAGTGCTCTCCACTGAGTTACATCCCAATCCTTCCATTTAGTTTGGAGCTTTTAAACTATAGTATTATACTGTATGTCTTTCGGGATAAACTTGTTTTTTTTTTACTCAATATTGTGTTTCTAAGATAAACCCACTCAGCTATTGTCCATACATTCCTCTCTGCTATAGTATTTGAGTGAAGTTGACAAAAATCTATCATTTGTTGCTGAAGGATCTTTGGATTATTTCCTTAATGAAAATGGGCATATCACAGTTCTTGTTCATTTCTCCTGCTGTACTTATTTTCTAGGGTACATACCTATATGTGGAATTGCTGGCCCACAGGGTACACACACACCTTTAACTGTACAAAGTAATGACAATTTGTTTTGTTAGGTAGTTGTACACACTCTCTAAAATACATGTATAAGAATTCCTGTTGATCCACATCCTTCTTAACAACTGGGTTTGTGCCTCAAACTCATTATGTAGCCCAGGCTGGCCTGGAACTCTCTATCCCCCTGCATCAGTCTCCTGAGAGCTGGGATTATAGGTGTATACCACCATGCAGGCTTTTTGAATTAATTATATATTCTGGGTATTACCACCTGTTGGATGAATAGCTGGCAAAGGTTCCATAGGCTATATCTTCCTCAGGTAACTGTTTTCTTTGCTATGCAGAAGATTTGTATTTGATGTAATTCTATTTGTCAATTCTTGCTATTATTTCCTGAGTTATTGAAGTCTCATTCAGAAAGTTGTTGTCTATGCTTATATCTTGAAATATCTCCCATATGTTTTCTTATAGTCATTGCAAAGTTTCAGGTATTACATTCAGGCCTTTGATCCATTTTGAATTGATTTTTGTACAGGATGGGAAATAGGGATCTAGTTTCAGTCTTCTGCATATGGATATCAGCACCATGTGTTGAAGAGGCTGTCTTTTTTCCAGTGTATGTTTTGGTGCCTAGGTCAAAAACCAGATGGTTGCACCTGCTTGGGCTTATTTCTTTATCTTCTATTTCATTTGCCTTATGTATTTGTTTTTGTGCTAGTACCATGCTATTTTTGTTACTATGGCTCTGTAGTATAATTTGAAATTGGGTATTGTGATACTTCCAGTGTTGGTCTTTTTTGTTCAGGATTACGTTGACTATTTGGGGTCTATTGTGTTTCTGTATGAATTTTAGGATTTTTGGTGAAGAATGGCATAAAAGTTTTGATGGGGATTGCACTGATTTTTGTATATTACTTTGTTAATATGGCCATTTAAATGATATTTATTATGCTGATTCATTAATATGTAAGGTCTTTTTGTCTTCTTTAACTTCCTTAGTGTTTTATAATTTTCTTTGTAGAGGTTTTTCATCTTCTTACTTAGTTTTTCCCCACAAGTATTTAATTAATTTATTTATTTTGGGATTATTGTGAATGGAATTATTTTCCTGATTTCTTTCTCAATGTTATTGTTATATGGAAAACCTACTGGGTTTTGTACATTAATTCTGTATCCTGCTACTTTGCTGAAAGTGTTCATTAGATCTAGTTTTCCAGTGGAGAAACTCCACTATATATGTATATATTTGATCATATATACATAATATATGATCACAGAATCTGCAAATAGGGATAATTTGACTTGCCCATTTCCTATTTGTATCCATTTTATTTCTTTCTCTTGCTTTATTGCTGTGGCTAAGAATTCTAGCACTGCATTGAGTAAGAGTGGTGATGGTGGATACCCTTATCTCATTCTTGATTTAAGTGGAAACACTTTTTAGTTTTTTTTCCATTTAGTATAATGTTGTTGTATATAGACATTATGTTGAAGTATGATCCTTCTATTTCTGATTTCTTCAGAGATTTTATCATGAAGGATTGTTGAATACTGTCAAAGGCTTTTTCTGCATCTATTGAGATTATCATTACGATTTTCATCATAGATTTTATTTATGTAATATACTATATTAGTGATTTGGATATGTTGAGCCAACCTTGCAACTCTGATCTGAAACAAACTTGATCATGGTGTTTGATTTTTTTGTGTTATTGAATTCAGTTTGCAAGGATTTTATTGAGGATTTTATTTATGCTCATTAAGGAAACTGGTGTATAGTTTTCTCTTTTTGTATCTTTATCCAGTTTTCATAATACAAGATTCATAGATAGAGTTTGGAAGCATTCATTCCCTTTGTATTTATGGAATAGTTTGAGGAGCATTGTTGTTAATTCTTTGAAGGTGTGACAGAATTCAGAAAGAATATTTTCATTACTGTACTTTTCTTTGTCGGGAGATCATTCCTGCTTACATATCATTGCTCTTTATTGATCTATTTAGGTTGTTTATATCCTCTTGGTTCAATTTTGGTAGGTAATATATGTCTAGAAAGTTACCTATTTCTTCTAGATTTTACAATTTATTGCAATACATGTTTTCAAAATATTCCCTAATGAGCCTCTGGATTTCAGTGGCATCTGCTGTAATATCTCTATTTTTGTCTTTAATTTTATTAATTTGGATCCTTTCTTTTTATTAGTTTGGTTAAAGTTTTGTCAGTCTTATTTATTTTTTCAAAGAACTAACTCTTTCATTGACTTTTGTATTGTTCTTTTAGTCTCTATTTCATTAACTTCTACTCTGATCTTTATTATTTCTTTCAGTTTAGTAATTTTGGGGTGGATTGTTCTTATTTTTCTAAGGCCTTTAGGTGTATAATTAGGCTATGCACTTGAGATCTGATTTTTTTTTAACATTGGAAGTCAGAGCTATAAACTTCACTCTTAAAACTGCTTTTGCTGTATCCAATAGGTTCTGGAAGTCCTATTTTTCATTTCATCCAAGGAATTAAAAAATTCCTCCTGATTTACTCAATGACTCACAGATCTTTCAAAAGCATATTGTTTAATCTGCATGTATCTATAATTTCTATTTCTATTGATTTCTGGTGTTACTCCATTATAATCTGACAAGATACAAGAAATTATTTCAGTTTTTTTGTATTTGTTTAGACTTTAGGTTCTAAATTGTGATCTGTTTTGGAGAACGTTCCATGGGCGTCTAGAGGAATACATGTTTGGGAGCTGTTGTATAATCTGTAGAAGTCTCTTAAGTCTCTTGGATCTATGGTGGCTTAACTGAAATTTCTTCGTTGATGTGGCTTAATGTCATGTATTTAGGAAATTCAGATTTGTGATTGTTCAGAGCTGTCTCCAAGGTCGGGTACTTCTTTACACTATATTGCTTTCCCATTTTTATTCTCATGTTCTCTCCAGGACTATTGCCTTTGAGTTAAGCTTTTTGTGACTTAAGCTTCTTGGTCTCTGAGAAGGGGATGATTCTTCTTCACAGCATTCCTCTGAGGAGTGAATGTGATAACCCAGGTGAAATGATTAACAGGGAGCCGAACACTGCAGGCCAGCCCTGCAATTCTGTCGTACAGAATCTCACTGCATTATAATTTTCATTTACCGGTGCTCCTGGACTGAGATAATCCCGCACACTTCTCAAATTTGTCTATGCTGTCAAGAATTACTGTGAACCGCAAAGAGCTTGTGTGTATGGCTCTCGGGACCGTGTTGACATTGAAAACAAGAAATGTTCCAAAACGAGAGCGGTCAGCTCGAGCTCCCTTAGCTGCTGGAGTGATGACGTCATGTACACCAGGTGAGAGACAGGAAGGTGAAAACGGGAAGCAAGCGTGTGCACCATTATGGAAAACGGTTGTGACTTCGTGGGAACCCCAGGCTCCCCGACCCCACTTTGACAACTGCTGCCCTCGGCGAGGATTCCGTGCCAGGAGGCTGGCGCTCGGTACTGCTGGATGGACGATCTATCGCACTCTGGTTGTGCAGAGGAACGACCAGAACTCCCTTGCAACCCTCGGCCGCCACAGTGGCTTCCCCGCCACCTTAGCAACCGCCCGCGCCGCAGCTCCGCCTGCCCTCGTCCCAGCTCGCGCTCTTTCTTGCCCTGGGCAACCTCCCGAGCCCACTGCTACTCCTCAGCCTGCTCTTCTGCACTCAGCTCCCGGCAACGCGCGTCCCAGAGACCCGGCCTCCCCGCCGCCTCACAGCCGACGCCAGGCTTCCATGGCAACCAGGCGTCCGCACCCTTCCACCGCTCTGGGCTAACCCATTCGTTTTAGGGACTTTCTCCGGCGTGGTCAGAAACAAGAGGACTTGGTAGAACGTTACCGAAAGCTACTCTGCTCACAATATTTTGCAGCTGGAAAGATACACTTCTTTTTTTATTCTGGCCAACTTGCCTCCGCGAAGGCGGCGCAAGGCCTCGCCCGTTCCGTCCGTGCATCCCCACTGCAGCCTGATGGTCCGGCCCGCCAGGCGCGCGGGTTGGCTCCGAGGCGGGGTGCGCGCACGACCTGACGCTTAGGGGCGGGGTCACGAAGGGGGCGGGGGGGAGTGAGTGGGCAAGATGGCGCCCGGCGAGTAGCTCTCCCCGGGTTCCTCCAACGGCAGCGGAGACGCCGGGGCGGGGGGTCCTGCCTCCTTTGCCTGCTTTCCTTCTTTCCCCCGCCCCCGGAGGCCTCCTCCTTCCCTTCCTCCCTCCACCTCAGGGGGCGGGCCGGGTTCTCGGACACCATGTCGGACTCTGAGGAGGAGAGCCAGGACCGGCAACTGAAAGTCGTCGTGCTGGGGGACGGCACCTCCGGGAAGGTCAGTCCTCCAGCGGGCCCGCCGTCGCAGGCCTGCAAGAACCCCGGCGCGGCCCCGGCGCCACTTCATTCGTCCCCGAACCCGGGGGCCTGTAGGCCCGGCCCTCCTGGTGGTGGCCGGGCTGGGCACGAAGAGGGCGCGTGGTGAAAGGCCGACTAGAGCTGTCCAGCGCCCCCTTAAAAATAAAAGTCAGTTCCCAACTCGCGAACTCCTGCAAGACTCAGGCGAGCATCGCCTCTCTGGGATGCTGTTCAGCTGTGGGCTGTGCCCTGGCCAGGATGTCCCGGGCGTCTGACCGGCTCCCACCTGCAGCCCAGGTCACGCCGTGCGCCCCCGCCCCTCCCGGTGTCTGAGGCCTGCGCTGCACAGTGAGCTCCCCGGAGCGGAGCTCGGCCCAGCCATCAGATTGCCTGGGTGCGAATGGGGGCTCGGTCACCCCCCGGTCTGGTCATTGCCCAGGCCCGCTTCGGTAACGTGGTATCCGTAGAGGTCCACCGCCCGGGGTGCAAGGTGAAAAGACACGCCAAGCTTTTGGAATGCGATGTGCGCTTAGTAAACTTGCGTTGCAATTTTAGTATAGTATCTGTTCCCAGCCTAACACCTGTCAGTACAACATTGTTTCCATAAATACTTGTTGAGCTCCTTTTGTGGGGCAGGATGCCGAGGGTGCAGCTGCTCGCAGGGCGAAGGGATCCCTGTCTTAAAATCTAGAACGAATGAATGAACGCGTGCGGAAAGTGAGGTTACCCCGCAGCCAGTTGACATACTTCACTTCTCAGGCAGTGGTTTTTGACCCGAAGTTGTGGAGCTCATGAAATTGGGATAAACATTGCCTGGTACTTTCCCTGGGGAGAGGGTCCTTAGGACCTCAGAGGGACTGTGACCCACCCTCCAAATAAAAGGGAAGAGCCTTTGCCCCGGGCGTCCTCACACCTGTCGCTTCTGTCAAAGGCGCAACCCTGGGAATATTGCTAAAGTTTGTTTCCCTTCTCCCAGCCGGAGTCTTCGGAAACGCTGGCACTTTCCTGTTTTAGGCTTCAGATGTGCGTGTTTCTGGTGTAATTTGGATCCTGGTTTCCTTGGTGACGGCTCTGTTTGCATCCTTCCTGGTACCTGGCACTGTCCAAGCTGCCCCTGCTCTTGGTTCTGAAATTTGATTTTCTAGGGTCCCTAGGAAAGATGTCCTTCATTTGCAAAATTTGGAGTATTCTCTTAACTTCTTTATTGTCTTCCGAGCATACATTGTTACCCAGTTTTATTCTGAGGAAAACAATTTAATGTTTTAGTAATAGTATAAGTGGTGATTTTACCTTTAAATATTTTGGGGAAGAAAAGAACTTGGGGTCACTTTTCTTCAGGAAGTGTTATGTGAGAGTTTATGCATTTAAAAGCTTTTTGAATAACTGAATTGTCATAGATAATAAATTCAGCATTGTTTTTAATGATCTTGATTCAGTAAAAAGTTAGTTTTTATTATAGTTTTCTCATCACTTTGATTTTCTTTTGAAGGCCACCTAATTTTTTTCTTTCCTGTATTTTATTGTATTTAGTTAATAACTGAATTTATTTTCCTCTTAGAATTATAGTGAAACTCTTATAATACTAATACATTTGTAAAAAAAAGGCCCAAGTTTTCCATTAACCTTCATGGTATGTTTCTTTAAACTTTAGTTTGTTTTCTTTCAGTATTTTCTGTTGTACATGTACTCAGTTGAAATTTATTTATAATTTTGTATCTAAGTTCCTTTTTAAATTTAGATGTTATACCTATTTTTTTCTCCTTTGCTAATTTAGTGTGAATAATTACGGTTTTTCATCTCTGTTTAAAGTTCTGTCTAGTGTAGGACAAAGCATAATTTTTTCACCTCCACACTGTTGAATTAGGACTGTCATTCTGCTTCAAAGAGTAAATAACAATGATATTTTTTATGGTGCGCTGACTTAGTCTTCATCATCTTGATTAATCTATTTTAAAACTATAACAGCTTTTTCTGCCAGAAAATGAGCATCTGAAACCTAACCTTCCCTTATTGTTGTATCAAGCAATTTTGTCTCCGTATTCTCGCCAGCTCTGAAATTATTGGCAGCAATCTCTACCTTACTCTGTTTCTTTTAGTGTCCTTTTATTTTATGAATTCAGTTTTTCTTTCATTCTTATATTTAACTCTGCCATTTTTCTTATGGTTGTTTTTCTGGCTGATTTTAACTAAGCATTTTTATATACACTGACAAATACAGTAGAGAATAGTATTTGAATAACCACTAACAGTGTCTTCAAGAGAAATTTAGATCCATGGTTCAGAAACATGTGTTTCTGTCTCTTTCCTGTAATGATTCATACTTTTGTTTTTATTACATATTTTCTTGAGACTTTTTGAAGCAAAATATTATTTTTTGGAGTCATTATCAGTGTTAGTGTAGTTTTGTTAAAAGTTTTCTAAACATATATATATATATGTATATTTGTATGTGTATATACAGATAAAGTGTTTCAGATATGGTAGCTTGATTATTCTCATTAAGAATGATAATTATTTAGTAACTTATATGAAATTATTGGCTGTGAAAGATGCCATAAAGTATAGATAATTGAAGAGGAAGTGCCTCCCACTGATTTAGTTGATTCTCTGTGTACTTTTTATGGTGAGTTGTCAGATGATATAACAAGAACCTGTTTTAATACTCTGTTTCCTATGGCCTATACTTTTGATAGTTTATTACTATATTTCAATTGGAAATTCTGTATTTTAAGGCTTTAGATTTGTTTCAAATGTTTTTGAGGGCAGGACTTAAAAAATTTGGATGCCCTGTTTCCAAGACAAGAACTCAGGTTTTCTTTCATGAATATTAATTAGTTAATATAAAACATTAAAAATTGAGAATCTTAAAGTGAAAAGTTACGTCAAATGACATTATGATGATGTTATGTATGCCTCAAGGTACTCTGACTTAAACATTTCAAGTATCAATGTATTGGACGTCTGAAATACTGTAGTAGTATATTTGGTGATAGTTATTTTTCTCTAGAACTCTAAACCTCTTCACAGATGATTTTGTGTTCTGTTACGTAAGCTCAATGGATAGTTAAGGCTAACTGGAAACCAAAAAGTCCTTCAAAAGGAATGCTTAACTCTTTATTCTAATCTCTCAGTTTTGATAATGTTATATGCTGCAAGAAAGTAAATATCTTAGAAATTTACTACAAAATTTGAGTATTTAAATATTAACAAATTTGTAGTTAAGGGTGTGTGAATTGCCATTTGTGTGAAAAATATGGTTTATGTATAAAAGGAATTTTAGGCCATCATGTTAAAAGGAATTGAAATTTGGCCAAGTTTTCTTTTGCACTGCTATACTTACATCATAATTAACTATAATGAGCTATCTTGGAAATTTTATTTTAGTTTTCATTATTTTAAGGGTTGACATCTAATTTAACTTTTAAAGTAAAAAGCGTCATTTTTCCCTAACTTTGACAATCTGTCTTGAAGAATATAAAAACTTAGCTGCGTTCCTCTCCTTTCTTGGAGGTTTTCAACTAATAATATTGCATTTAAAATGCTTAAGAACTCTGAATTATTGAATTATTTCAGTTGTTACCAGAATGATTATTCTTTTGCTTTGATACGAAATGATACTTCAAAAGAAATCTCTAGTTCTTGAATGAAACTTTTATTTTTTTAAAAATGTTGATGAATATCTGTTCTGATTATTACATCTTATAATTTTTTAGTATTGTAATCCTTGGATGGAAACTTTATTTTGTCTGCTTCATATTCATCTTAAAAATACTAGCTTCTTCATTTAAAGATGCAAATTATCAGGGTCATTCTCTAGTTTTTATTTAACATCTCTAAAATAGAGAAAAATGAGATAATTAAGATGCTTTTCTTATAGGAAGAAGAGAAAAGATTTTATAAATAGCTTTCCTGTTGTTAATTAATTCTTATTAGCTGAGGACACAGCCATCTTCAAAACGTATAACCTTAGAAGTGAAACTTAGAGTTCTCGGCAATGTTTTTTGAACTGATAAGTAAAATTCAGATCTTTAATCATGTCACTTTAATTTTTCTACTGATAATTCTCAAATTCTAATTTCCATCAAGGAGATCGGGATTTAAAGAGATGTAACTGATGATGATGTTATCTCTACTCCTGGCTGCTAGCAAGTGAAGTTTTAACGGTGATGTCAGGTCCCTTTTCCCATTGTAGATGAATAGAGCTGCTTACAGTTGCTTGTTGGATTAATTGGAATATAATTGTGAAGATTACTTAACATTTAGTAGTGTTCTTATATTTACATTTCCTAAAGAAATTAATTTTCTGTGCACCAATTTTTTTAGACTTCCTTAGCTACGTGTTTTGCTCAAGAAACTTTTGGGAAGCAGTACAAACAAACTATAGGATTGGATTTCTTTATGAGAAGAATAACATTGCCAGGTAAGAGACTAAAAAGTCTTAACATGGAAGACTATACAAGTCTTGCAGTAACAAGCATATGGCAGAAATGTGCTAAATACATTTTGGGGCTGCTTCTGCATGAAACTACATGTAATCGGTAAATATCTTAGGGAAGTTAGCTGTCATCAGCATCTACTATGAATATGAAGCATATTGTCCATGGATGTGAGACAAAGTTTATATACTCCCCAACCCCTGCACTATTTTTGGTCACAATGCATTTTTTGAGGATAAACAATAGTTGCTTATAAAATTTCAAAAGGCTTTAAAAAATTAAATGCTATATGTTGTTAACAGATGCTATGTTAACTAAATGTGAAAAGATTGGGAAGGATTATTTTTTAAAATATTATTTTGATTAGCTTCTACTTCATTTTTTTGTTTGAAAGTTGGAGCAGAAGTATAATGTAGCCATGGAACTTCTGTGCTCTAATACGTGAATGCTGTTTTATGCAAGGCAGCATGAAATTGCTGGCATTTAATAGACCACTAAAATTTAGGGTCCCTAGGCACTCATAAAAATACAGTTTGAGCATTCAAGATGTTTCAGTTCACCATGCAAAGAAACTATTTAGATGCCAGTTACAGCACATTTTGTGGGAAATACAGGGAAATAATAACACAAAAAGAGTGGTTTATGTTTTAAGTTAGTTTCTGAACAATTGGGGCTTTAAAATGCTCTATCCATTCAGTTTCAATGGTTAAGTTTTATGTTTAAAGTTTTTTATTAAAAGCAGTTTATCTTGATTAACTTTATAAACCATCTAGCCTTTCCTAAGTAAGGAAACACAATTGAATAATAGGGTTGCAAATGTAATGTTATATTGGACCATGAGTGATATAGTAGGAAAGGGCTTGGTACATTCCAGTATTATTGAAATATGTTAACTTCTCAAATACCCCATCTGTTGGAAGAGTCTCCATGAAAGTTATAGAGGAGCTAAAGAAAATGCTTGGTAATGGAGGTATTCTTCATATGTCATTGCTAATATACTTTGTTATGTATGTTTGTGATGGTTTGTATTCAGCTCTCAGTGAAAACAGATTAGGAGATACAGCATGAAGAAAAGAATTTTAATTTTTCTGTTACTCAGTTATTGTTCAACAAGAGGTTTAATGAGAAACATATGCATGTTTTATTTCATCTATATTTTCTTTTAATATATTCAAGCCAGAAAATAACATTTTAGCTGAATTAGATTTACATTTATGGCTTTGTTAATGCTGTATTCAGAATGCTTAGTAATAGTCACTAGTAGAATACACGCACCAGTTACGTAGTACACATGCTGAAACTTACTTGTGCAACATTTTTCAGAGATGTAGTTGTTATACACAGAGAACCTCAAAATAGTACTTAGCTATCAACCATTTTGTTTTGATGCTTAATTAGCAAAAGCACCAACTTATTATCTCATTAATTTTATTTAATTTTTTAGTTGAAAGAATTAAATAAAGGAACAAACACTTAAATATTATAAACAAAGGCTGGCTTTGGATATTTTTATGTCTGTGATATTTGTGATGATTTCTGACTTGTTGCACAGCATTACCAGTTTTAAAATTGTGATTACTTTGTTGAAAAATGTTGCTATTCTTGAAGTCCAGATTTATAGTATAATATTTAGATTAGAACTTATTTAGGTTAAAAAATGATATTTGGGAATGTGTATTCTCAATGAATATATATTTTAATTTTTTTGATGAAGTTTTTATTTCGATGAGCAGAGTTCCAAAAAAAATTTCCATATTTCTTAAAGACAGTTTGTTTTACACTATGTAGTGGATTCAAAATTATCAGAAATTTCAATATGAAAAATTTGTTTTAGTGTATCTTGACTTTATATAATTGATAGGCATATTAAGAGATGAGATGAATAAAGTACAAGATTCATAATATATCATATTTTATATCCTTTAACTCTAATTTTAACTCATTATAAGGGTCAAATTTAGGATGATTAATATTTGTGTCATTTGCTAAGTAAAACATTGCAGGCAGCATTATTAAATTTAGAACAGGACAGCATAGTATATAACTCCAATATATATTACTAGTTTAGTGAGTATCTGCCCAGTCGGTTATTAGGGTGTAAACTTCCTGTCCATCTACTCACATTCTCTTCATGAAAGTTTTCAAGGTCATTACTTTGCAAATACTCATCCATTTTAGTGTGTTTCATGATCTGGTATGCTGTATAGTCTGGATGCAACCACTGTGCAGATTTTACTGCTTAAAATAGTGTATCTGTTAGTCAGAGATTTTGCTGATAGAGCTTCTTAAGAGCCTCAGTCAAAATACTTTCAGGAAGCTTGTGGGTACAGTCCAGTAAACAGCGTTCTACTGTGAAAAGGATTTCTAAGTCTTTAATACGAGAAGTGGGTAGTCTTGTGTTTTTAGTTCCATCTTTACTATGCAGCACTTTAAGGTTAACCAAAGCACCAAGTGTACTTTTACAAGGTCAGTGTTGAATCCTTTTGGTGGCTTTGATTCATACCAAGAACAACTTACCTGTATTTTGTCACTTCATTCATTTTATTTTTTTTCCCTAGTTACATGTCATTTTTCACAGAGTAACAGAAGTTCTGTAACAGCTTGCATTTGGGATTAGGTTGCTGGCAATTTCCTTAGTGTTCTTTAGTTGTTAGAAATTTGTGTTAGATGGATTCTGGATTTAAAAATTATAATATTGATTGTTTAACTCTTCTTACATAGCTTTATAGGAATGCCATCATGAAACTATAGTAGGAAACTCTTGAGGCCTGCAGAAACTAAAATGAAAATCAATTTGAATCACATCTTTATGTAATTTTGTTTCTCAAACAGGGAATTACCATTTTATTTTTAGTCTTATGTGTTAATTACCTTAAGATTCAAATGTAGAAGTTAAAATATATTTCTAAGTATATGAAGTAACTATCAAGTTAATATCACTTGTCCAAGTATAATGACAGTTTTTTTTGCTAGTATTCTAACAAAATATGCATTACTGATAATTCTAGTGGAATCTTTACTTTTGAGTCATTATAACCTGTATCTTAAAAAAAAAAAGCAAATAGCAAGCAGTATTTGTTTGCAAAAGTATAGATTTAAAAAAAATATCCTCAGCACATGAATATAAATCTCCTACTTGGGAGATAATTGAATAGGAGAACTAGGGTCTTGAAAGGATTGTATTCAGAATTTGGAAACATGTAATGAAGACTGTGTTCCTTAATTTACAGTTGAAGCACTCACAATGCCTAATTCAGATAGGCTCTGAAAGTCCAAATGTAAAGAAAGAAGAGGAAAGGGAAAAAAGCTTCATACTGATGTGAGGTTAAGCGATAAGGATTAGTGGCCTTGAAGAGGTGGGACTAAATACCTTTAATAATTATTAAGTGTTGCATAAAATCTTGCTCTGTGTGAAGAGTAACCTTCAAATGACTGTAGAGTTTTGCAAGTAAAATAGATGGCTTCCTGAACCTATTATCCACTGACTTCTGAAACTATTTCACATACTTCTAGCGACAGCTAGCTCTTTCTCACTAGATTAATCTGAGACAGTATTATAAATGAATAATTTCAGCTTTAAATCTCACAGAATTTAGATTTTTAAGAAATTGGGTTATATAAATTGTTGGACAAATCTTAGTCCATTTTGTTTTTACATTTATAGGCTTTAAGAGCATTTTGATCATTACTCTGAGCATTGGAAGTGTGTGTCTGTGGGAGTGGTGATAGGAGATAAAGTTTACTAGCTCTCATTAATGCTAATGGAAGCTCTTCCTGGAAGTCCTCTACACAGTGGCAGATGGACCAGACCTACATCCAAAATATGGAACGATTGTAATACAAACTCACCAAAACTTAGGCTTAAGGATAAAACTTTGCTGGTATCCAGCATTGTACTTTTTTTTCAGTTGTGTAGTTAAATGGTGTGACTAACATTCTCTGACTGTATTGTCTTTTTACATTGGTATAAAAATTCACGTCTTTTTAATTCTTTTTGTTTTTGAAGTAAGATCATTTTTTTTCAGTTGCTAAGTTTTATTATAGATTTTTGTAATTTGTGAATCAGGCAGAAGGTGCCAATTGAGACTTTGGAGAGAAATAATTTGAAATGTTAAACTAAAATGCATATTGGACATAGTCCTTGACTTTTGTAACTAAATTACTAATTGCATTGATAAGAGAAAAGACCTTATCTCATATATTTATTTCATCTAAATATTTTTGAAAAATGCAGAAATGAATTTTAAAGATTGCCTTTCAGTGTTTTAGGATGCTTTTATAAATGCTTGTATGGGGAAGAAGTTTAATTACAGTATGTTGTCAGGGTTTGGAGCATAAAAGTCTCTTAATGGACATGCTCAACAGGGGTGAATCATAATATTTAGAGATATGTCATATGTATCCTACATCAGTTCTGAACAGAATTATCAAAAGTGTTTATATTTTTAGAGGTTAAATTTAAAAATATGTAATTTTTTATTGTTTACTGATATATGTAATAGCTGCCTTTCAAATTATAAAAGATTCATTCATTTCATTTGAAATTATTGGTGCATTTTTAATAGATGCATTTTTATAGTCTGTTGTTATTCTGTGAATTTAGAGTTTAGAACCAATAGCAAAATTCATATGGGTATATTAGCACATCAAGCTTCAGTTTTTATTTTTAAAGTACATTTTTTACTCCATTTACATGTGCTTTGTTGGTCTGTTTTGTGAGAATGTTGCTCCCCGCCCCCAGGGTTTAAGATTATTAATTAAAGGTTACTTTATTTTCTCTTGTTGTGGAGGTGATTGTAAATATGTCCTTGCATGATTTTTTTGACAACAGTATTTTTAGACTTGCAAATATCTGACCATGTGGGCTTGGAGAATAAAAGGCAAATTGGGGTCAGAGTTTATCATTGTGACTTAGTGTTCTATGAAACCGTGTTCATCATTTTATTGTTATAATGTTACTAAACTTTTTTGTGTTTTTATTTTATATTTTGTTCTTTATGTTCTAGGAAATTTGAATGTTACTCTTCAAGTTTGGGACATAGGAGGGCAGACAATAGGAGGCAAGATGTTGGATAAATATATCTATGGAGCACAGGTATGATGTGAATTCTATGATTATTCTAAGATCAAAAATACTCTTATAAAAATACACAGTGCACACATGTATGTTTTTTTCTAATTTGATTTTTTTATTTGACATGTAGAGAGATTAATTTTTCATTTGTAAAATTAATTTGATTAATTTCCCTTTGATTTCATCTTTCCCAGACTATATTTGGAACGGTTTGGGTAAGGGAACTGGTGATACTAACTAGTGGGAGTTGGAAACCTTCACAGCTTTCATGTACTGCTTATATTACTAGATAGTGTAGTCAGTAGTTGAATAAATACAATGATAAATGATATTTGGTATTATTTATTTGGTTACAGTGACTACTGCCATATAAACTGATTGAAAAAATATAGGTGAAAACTTCACCTATATTTTGTGTCTATATTTTTGGGCTGTGAATTATTTAGTAGACACTCAATAATAGTCAATATGATTATGTGTATGAAGAACATACAGTTTTTAAATATGATAATAATATACTTCCAGAAGAAATCTGTGTAGAGCAAGAAAAGTCACCTAAATAATTACATAAAAATTCTTGGGTTGTAATAGACATAATTTATGTTTTTAAATAAGATTATGTAAATAAAAAGTATATATGGTTGTAATATACTTCAAAAATTATTTCTCTCTGAACATATTCAATTAAGAATAATTGCCTTTTTAATGCTTTGGCTGTTTGCTTTTGATTTAATGACTGAGACTCGGAATGTCATGGTCTGATGGAGTAGAGTATGTGGCATGTAGTTGAAAATGATAGACATGGTGCTTACTGAACTCTGTGCAGTAATTATTCATGTGCTATTTCTTTATTATTTCTTTTTCTAACATTTTTAATTAGTGTTTACCTGCCTCCTCATCATGAGACATTGTAAGGATAATATTCAAAATCTTCATTTAATTCTATATTGGAGTTTGGCATTTTAAATAGGAGGAACATAATATGGTTGTGTGGAACTCTTTCTTATGAGAAGTGAATCTATAGGCAGAGAGAATGTTGGTACTGTACAGTCCAAAATTTGATTCTTGTCAAATACATTCTCATTTATTGTGTAAAATATTCAGAGAAGTATAAATAAGGCTAATTAGGTTCTGAGTCATGTAGAAAAGCCTGAGAGTTTTTATTACTCATAATAACTTTCTTTTTTGTCTTTTCTACATTCTTTTTGTCTCCTGCAAAATCTTTCTGTTCTTGTATAACATTTATGCTTGTAATTATGTGTCATGATATTTTATGCACATTCATTTTTAAAAGGTTTACCTAAAATTTTAGAGTCTGCCTCTTTTGTTGCTGTTTTAAACTGGTTAGGTTCAAAGTAGATATTAATCTAAAGAAAACTGGCTGGACAGAGATATGTAGGAAGACATAGTCCTTGTTTAACTCAGAGGACTGATTAAACTGGATTTGAAATTAACACTGTTCTCCCTTTTTGCCCCATAAGAGCTATATTCAAGCCACATTCAGAGTTTTTTATTTTTAATGAAAAATCATACTGATATAACATCTACTGATACTTGACTCTAGATTTAATAGTAGCCAGCTTTTAACAGTCCAGCTACTTAGTGAAGAACAGGAGTACTTTATGCATCTCAGGGTAAATAATAATATAAAATTAATTTAAGTCTTTTTTCTTCACTTAAAAATTAGAGGAATACAGTGCTCATGAATTGGTTTCTGTTAATTCTGTTTTATTTAAAATTTATTATTTAATCTATTTAAAAATTTTAAAATACATTAGTATTATTTAAAAATTAATATTGATAATGAAAATCGCATAATATAGAATTCACTATTCTAAAGTGCATAAGCTGTGGAATTTAGTATGTTCACAATGTTAGGTAAACATTCCCTTAAATCAGTGTATATTTTATATAGTTGCATTGTTGCTTACAATCAGTCAGAAGGCATTAATGTGAAAATTTGTAACCATTTTAAGAATTTCGATCTTAGAGTTCTTGGGTTTAATAAAATGTCTGTTTTCTTAATGTACTTCATTTCTTGGGAGAAGGTGAATGTTTTATACCTTATTAGAACTTATCATATTATAAGGCCTTTATCTTGAAGGTACATTTGATTTTTTTCTTTCACTGAAGCTTTATGTTGCTTATATTTTGTAGTTTGTTTTGACTGTTGTAAGCACATAACCTGTTACATTAAACAACAAAGTAGTATAGTATTTCTGAGAAATTCATGAACATTTTCGTGAAATTGTCCTAGGAAACAGGGAATTCTGAGATAATGAAATAAACTGCCATAAATTACTTTCTGTAGATTCTTAATTGAATGTTATATAAAATACACAGAAGTACTTTTACTTTGCATTTTGTTAAAATTTATATAAATGGCATATTCAGACCAGAGAAACGCTGAGTCATTGTTACCATAAATTGGAACTTTTTGAAGTTCCAATTCTTTTATTCTTAGTTGGACAATATGTCTTAGCACAGTGGTTGACAAAAGGCAATAATTCCTATTTCTTCCTTTATAGTGTCTTCAGATTCCCTTTCCCTAGTTATTAAAATTTGTTGGGGAAGAAAAAGTTTTCTTCTACTGTATCATATTAACTTATGAGAGGGGACTGTGAATTAAACTGACGATAGATTACCAAAAGAAAGAAACATTTAAATACATGTGACTCCACAGGTATTCACAAAAGAATATGACAAGGAGTTGATTTGAACTTGGGGCTTATATACCATTTTAATAGCAGATGCAGAAGGGCAGATGGAGAAAAATTGACTTCTTAGCAGGAGAATAGAAAGGGCATTTAAGAAAAACAAATGACATTTTTTGAATGTTACTTTTTAGAAATAATTCTTTCAAAAATATTCTAATATATTTAATGACTTTGTGTTATACAATTATATAACTATTCTTCAAAGGAGATCTATATTGCTTTAAGAGTTGAGATGGATACTTTCTATTGCCTGACTCATGAATCTCAAATTTGGTACCTGTGTGCTACAGGACAGAAATCCTTCATAAGTAATATTTTGGCACACTGTTTTGAGGACATCAATTTAATGTGTTATTTAGGATTTTGTTTAAGTTCTCTAACTTCTGTGTGGTATATAGAAAAAATTATATATGTCTGGGCTAATAAGCTAAAGCATTTCTTAACATCCAGGAAGAAGTTTATTTGTAGGCTGGAAGTTAATTTTGGTCCAAATAAAAGCCTTTTCACTTCTTCTCCCAGTAACATTAAATTCAATAATCTATTGAATAGTGTTGGCTAAAACTAAGTTACATTGACACCCAAAAAGAATTAGTCAGATATTTTGTCAAGAACTAGTTCTAAGAATTGAAATATGTCCAGTTAAGTTCCCAGATTTTAAATTAACTTGAAATTTTCTCGGAGTCTTCTGAAAGATATTATAGGCTATTTTTCTCAGTGGTTAGGAGCAAACACACAGTACATAGTGTTTAGTGCCCTGTTACCTGTGGCTAACAGAGGCTAATAACAAACCTCAGAGAAGGACTGGATGTTTCATTTTTGTAGCTCTTTCCATCCTGGAATCTAAGTGGTTTGCAAACACTGCCTTACTGAGCATACACTCAATGAAGTGTAGTCATCTGTAAGGTAGAACACAACTACTATTGTGTGTCAGTGCCCCACAAGGATGAGCTAACAAAAGGGTTTGGGGCCTGTGTGACACCTGGGAAGAGAGCACATCTGAAAACTGGCCTCCTTGAAACCAACTGTTCTATTTTACTATGAATTTTTTAGTTGGATGTTTGCCATTTTATAGCTATATTTATAGCCCTTTTGCATCTGTGTGTTTTGAAGGTTACACTTATATAGCAAGATACTATGTTACAGATATTGTATAGTCTGTATGCTTTAATTAATGTATGTGACTAAGAACTAAATGTAGATTATTTCTCTTGCAGCTCAGGAAGAAAAAAATAATCTGCATTTTGGGAATGAGGGAACCTTTCATTTTTGAGATTCAATATTATGTGAAGTATGCTTAATGCCGGTTAAATTATAGAATGAAATCTATGCAATATTTTGATGTTACTATGATAAAGCAGATGAAAACAAAATACTATATAAAGTAATCTTATGTAATATTTGTATAAAAGTCTTAAAAAAGAAGGTGTGGTAGTATCTTTTTGGAATTGGAGGGGCAGGTAAAAAGTACAGTAAAAGGCATAAAAATAGAGATGTTCTGTATCTATGTATCCTACATCAGTTCTGAACAGGGCTATCAAATGTGTTTATATTTTTTGAGTTTAAATTTGAAGAAGCTGTTCTTCATTGAAGAATTTGAAGATGCAAAAAGATTTCTTAAACTTGAAATCTGATTTCCAAACGTCATAAAAAAAGGTTTGAGAAGAAGAAGAGCACTTGGAGGCTGAAAATTAGAGGAAACATAGGGTTATATAGGGATGAAGACATAGGAGGAAGATAAATGGCCTGTGAGTGGGTGATAACAAGAGCTGTCTGGGACACAAGACCTAGTGATGGGCTCAGATGGCCACAAAGATTGGAATAAAATTAGATCCCGCAGTCCCAAGGAGACTGCTTCAGATTTCAGTTGAGGTTACATGTTGCATTTCTGAGGGAACTCAACTTGTTTGTGGGTAGGAATATTCCAATAGTTTTCTGGATGGAGTCAGGAGAATTCTGAATTGTGGTTAAGAGACTCAGATTTGAAGGTGCTTTTATTATAGGCTTTTGCAGAGATGAGTTCTTAAAGAGTTTTGGCTTCTTGGGGCCAAGGCTGACATGTAGAGGCCTCAAGTATCAAAAGTTTTGGTAAGGAATGCATTTCAAACAATTGATCTGTTTTATCTGTATGAAATTGTGCTCAAAAAGTTGCTCATATTATTATCCTTTAATAGCTGTGGTGTCAGTAGGATGACTTTCATTTATTTCTGATATTGTTAATTTGTGTTGTTTTTCCATTTAAAAAATTGATCCGTTTGAAGAACCAGCTTCTGGTTTTGTTGGTTTTCTGTATTGTATTTCTCTTTTTTAGTTTCATTGATTTCTACTCTAGTAATTATTTTCTTCTTCTGGTTTCCTGTAACAGGATCTTAGATTATTGAGCTTTCTTCTTTTCTGATATATGTATTCAGTGCTAAACATTTTTTAGTAAGCATTGCTTTTCCTCCCCTCCCTATTTTTCTCTAACTGAGCTGGGGTCTCTCTATGTAGCCCAGGCTGGCCTTGAACTTGAGATCTTTTTACGTCAGCCTTCCAATTATAGTGTACACACCACCACACTCAGTAACTAAGCATTGCTTTTTCTGCATCTCACAAGTATTTATGTTATTTTATTTTTAAATTAGCATACTATAGTAACACAAAGGGATTTGTTTGTAATAATTCTATAGATGTGTGTAGTGTACTTTAAACAGATCTCTTCCTATGTTATATTCCTGTACCCGCCCTCCTTCCTCTTTACTCTTTCAAAGTGTTTGGTGGGTTTGATTTCTGTCTACATATGCGTAACAGGCTTCCATTCTCTTCACTCCTCAGTATCCTTTCCTTCCCGCCGCTCATTGATCTTCCCCACTTAGAGTCCTCCTGTTATATTCATGCTGCATTATTCTCAACATCATCATTTTAGGTATAGAGTCTGTGAATAAGCAAAATTATGATATTTGGCTTTTTGAGCTTGTCTTATCTTGCTCAACATGATGATTTCCAGTTACATCTATTTTCCTGCAAATGATATAACTTCATTTTTCTTTATGGCTGAGTAATATTTCATGGTAGGAGTGTGTGTGTTTGTGTAAAATATTTTTTTTTTATCTGTTTATCAGTTGTTGGGCACCTTGGCTGATTCCAGACTTTGGCTATTGTGAACAGAGCTGCAATAAACATGGATGTGCGGGTTTCTCTCTTGTGTATTGATTAAAACTCCTTTGGATACACGCCTAAGAGTGGTATGGTGGGGTCATAAGATAGGTTAGTTTTTGTTTTGTTGTGAAACTTCCATGTTGATTTTTATAGAATTGTATTAGTTTATATTCTCATCGAATCTTGCCAGCATTTGTTGCTGCTAGTTTTCTTGATGATTACCATTCTGACTGGGGTGAGATGAAATCTTAGTGCAGTTTTGATGTGCATCCTTATAACTAAAGATGTTGACCATTCATGTATTTATTAGCCATTTGTATTTCTTATTAATTGGATTATTTTTTGCTGTTCAATTTTCTTAACTCATTGTGTATTCTGGATATTAATCCTTTATCTGTGAATAGCTGGGGAAGATTTTCTCCTATTCTGTGACTTGTCTCTTGATTCTGGTAATTGTTTCTTATGATGTGTAGACACTTTTTAATTTGATACAGTCCCATTTGTCAATTCTTGCTCTTATTTCCTAGGCAATTGGAGTTCTATTGAGAAAGTAATTACCTAAACCTACCTATAGTTTTCCCTATGTTTTCTTGTAGTAGTTTCACAGTTTCAGATCTTATAGTAAATATCTTTGATACATTTGGAGTTGATTTTTGTAGAGGGTGACAGGGGTCTAGTTTCAGTCTTCTGGATTTAGAGAACCAGTTTTCCCAGCACCATTTGTTGAAGAGGTTGTCTTTTCTCCCATGTACGTTTTTGTCTCATAGTCAAAACTGAGATGGCTGTGGCTGTGTGGTTTTATTTCTGGGTCTTCCATTGTGTTCCATTGGTCTTCATGTCTGTTTTTGTGCCAGTACCATGCTGCTTGTGATACTGTGGGTCTGTAGTATAATTTTGAAGTCCAGTATTGTGGTACCTCCTGTGTTGCTCTTTTTGCTCAGGGTTGCTTTTGCTATTCAGGGGCTTCTGTGTGAAATTTAGGATTGATTTCTGTATTTCTGCAAAGAATGACATGGGGACTTGATGAGCATTGCATTAACCTGTAGTTTGCTTTCATTAGTGTCACCATTTTCATATTAATTCTGCCAATCCATGAACATGAGAGATCTTTCCATCTTCTGGTGGCTTCGTAATTTCTTTCTTCTAGGTTTTATAGCTATTATTGTAGAGGTCTTTCACCTCTTTGGTTAAGTTTATACTTAGCTATTTTATTTATTCATTTTTTGAGGCTCTTGTGAATGGGGTTATTTTTCTGATTTCTTTCTCGGCCTGTTCATTGTTGGTTATAGAAAGCTACTATGTGTGTTGATTGTATATCCTGCTATGTTGAGGAAAGTGGTGCAATTTTCAGGGTCTTTTAGGTATAGAATCATATCATCTGCAAATAGGGATAATTTGATTTCTTCCTTCCCTATTTGAATCCTTTTTATTTCTTTCTCTTGCCACATTGCTCTGGCGAGGAATTCCAGTACTCTATTGTATAAGAGTGGGGAGAGTGGATGCTCTTGTCTCTGTCCTGACTTTAGAGGAAATGATTTCAGTTTTTCCCTGTTTATTATGATGTTTGCTATAGGCTTGTCATATACAGCCTTTATTAGGTTGAGGGACAGCCCTTCTATTACTATTTTTTCAGAGCTTTTATCATAAAAGAATGTTGGATTTTGTCAATTGAGAGGATCATGGGATTTTTGTCTTTGATTATTACATAATTCTTTTACATTTATTGATTTATATATATTGAGCCATCCTTGCATATCTGGAATGATACAACTTGGTCATGGTGTGTGATCTTTTTAATGCACTGTTGAATTAAGTTTACAAGTATTTTATTGAGAATTTTTGTTCATCAAACAGATTGGTCTATAGGTGGTCTCTCTCTCTCTCTCTCTCTCTCTCTCTCTCTCTCTCTCTATCTCTATCTCTCTCACTCATTGTGTTCTGTCTGGTTTTTGGAATGAGTGTAGTACTGTCTTCATAGAATGAGTTTGGTAATATTCCCTCCCTTTCTACTTCATGGAAAAGCTTGAGGAGTATTTGGTGTTAGTTCCTTTTTAATGGTCTGGTAGAATTTGGCAGTGAGTCCATCAGGTACTGACTTTTCTTTGTTGGAAGACTATTACTGCTTCAATCTTGTTGCTTGTTATAGATCTGTTCAAATGGTTTACATCCTGTTATTTCGGTTTTGATATGTCAGATGCAAGAAAAAAAATTAAGTGGATAAAGGAACTGAATATGCATTTCTCAAAAAATTTAAAAATTGTCAATGGATACATGAAAAATGCTTTGTATTAGTAATCATATATCTTAATGGTCTGCTTTTGGGTGCATGTCCATTGAGGATTATTATGTATTCTTTAAGAAATGACCTCATTAACATTCTGCCAGTCTTTGTAATTGATAATTTTCCTTATTCTGAAGTATGCTTTGTCTGAAATTAATATGGCTATTCCAACTTTTTATATTAATGTATAGCTGGTATTTTTCCATCTCTTTACATTTAACCTACCTGTGTTTTTTATATTTAAAATTAATTTCCTACAGGCAACATATAATTGTAATTTTTCATCTCTGCTGATAATCTGTCTTTTAATTAGTATACTTCAACTGTTTACATTTAAAATGAGTATTGATACAGTTGAGTTAAAATTTGTCACGTTCATCTTCTGTTGGTTGTACTTGTTCTTTGTTTCTTTTCTACTCTTTTCCTGCCTTCCTGATTTTTTGAGTATTTTATCTCTTAGTACACCCTTTATACTTCTTTAAGCTTTTTTTTGTGTGTGATTGCCTTAGAGTTTGCAATATACATTTTAAAACTAATCTAAGTCCGTCTTCAAATAACACTGTATTGCTTCACATGTAGTGTAGATACTTCAGAAGAAAATATTCTCAATTCATCCTTACTTTCCCTTATGTCATTATTGTGATTCATCTGACATATTCATATGCCATAATCATCCAGTTAATTGTTACCTTTATTATTTTAAACAGATGTATTTTAGGTGAATTTATAATTAGAAAAATAAATGATTTTATTTGCCTTCATTTATTCCTTCTCTGATATTTCTCTGACATTCTCGTTCCTTCCTTCCCCTCTTCCCCCCTCCCTTCCTCTCTCCCTCCCGCCTTCATTTTTCATCCTGTATGATTCTATTTTAAAGTTTATTATAAATTGACAATTTATAATTATATATATTTATGGTATATAAAATGATATTATGATTTATGAATACAAGTGGAAATAGTTAAAGCCCGTGAACCTACCCAGCATCTCAAATACCATTTTTGGTATGAGCGCATTTCAAATTTACTCTTTTGGAAATTTCGAAGTGTATGATAGGCTGTCATTAACTATGTGCACCAGAACTGTTGTACAATAGTTTTTAAAAAGGAAAAGTATTCCTTCCCTTTGAGAGATTTTGTGCCCTTTGGTCATCATCTTCCTCATCCCTCTCCCAAACCTCTGTTATTACCATTCTACTCTCTGTTTCTATGAGTTTGATTGTTTTAGATTACACATGTAAGTGAGAACACAGGATATTTGTGCTTGGCTCATTTCATTTAGCGTTAGGTTCTTTAATACACATCCATTTTGTCACAAATGACAAAAGGAATTTGTCAAATGACAGAAAAGGAATTTCCTTTTTTAATGACTGAATAGTATTTCATTGTGTATACATGGCACATTTTCTTATCCATCCATCCGCTTATAAACTCCATAACTTGTCTATCATGAATAAGGCTAAAATGAACATGGGAGTGCAGAAATTTCATTGGCAAACTGACTTCAAATCTTTTGGGTAAATACTGCAAAGTTGAATTGATGAATCACGGTAATTCTATTTTTAGTGTTTTGAGGAACCTTCATATAGTTTTTTTTTAATGGCTCTACTAATGAACATTCCCAAAAACCATGTACAGGAACCTTTTCACACATTCTTTCCAAAATTTGTTATCTGTAGTATTTTGATAAGAGCTATTCTGAAATATGTGAGATGTTATCTGATTGTGTATGTGCATGTGTGCATGTATGCACATGTGTGTGTGTATGTGTGTGTTTGTGGTTCTGGGGATTGAACCTAGGGCTCACACATGCTAGGCAAGTCCTCTACCAGTGAGTACAGTTCCTTTTCTTTTTTTAAAAATTTATTTTGAGACTGAATGTCACTAAGTTGCCCTGTTTGTCTTCAAACTTGTAATCTTCCTGTGTCAGCCTCCTAACTAGTTGGGATTGCAGGTGTGCACCACCACATCCAGCTATTGTGGTTTTTATTTGCATTCATCTGATTACTAATACAAAGCATTTTTCATGTATCCATTGACAATTTTTAAATCTTTTGAGAAATGCATATTCAGTTCCTTTATCCACTTAATTTTTTTCTTGCTCTTGAGTTTTTTGTTTTTTATATCTTTTGTACATCAGCTTGTTGCTGGATATTTGGCTTGCAAATATTTTCTTCCAGTTTGTAAGTTGTCACTCCCACTGTTGTTTTCTCTGCTGTGCAGAAGCCTTTTAGTTTGATGTAATACCTTTTGTCTATTTTTGCTTTTATTACCTGTGCTTTTGGAGTAAAATCCAGAAAAAAATCATTGCCTAGACCAATGTCATACAGTTTTTCACCTTTATTTTCTTCTAGTAGTTTTACACTTTTGGTTTTTGCGCTTAAGTCTTAATCTGTTTGAGTTGTGTGGCATGAGATAAGTATCCAATTTCATCCTTCTGCATGTGGATCTCCAATTTTCCAACACCTTTTATTGAAGAAACTATCTTTTTCCAATTATGTATTCTTAGCACTTTAAAAAAAATCAATGGAGTGTACACATGTGGCTCATTTCTGGGTATTTTGTTCCATTGGTTGATGGATCTTTTTTTTTTTGTCTGTACCATGCTATTTTAATTACTGTAGCTTTGTAGTGTAATTTAAAGTCAGGCAGTGACTTAGTTCTTTTTCCACATGATTGCCCTCTCTTGCCTTGGTTATTTGATGTTTTTTTGTGTGTTATTTATTTTCTCTTATGTACAACTTGGTTTTTGACTCCTTATCATTTTCCTTCTTCTTGAAGAGACCTTAAACATATTTCTTCCAGAGCAGGTTTGATGACAGTGAATTCCCTCAGTATTTGTTTTTTCTGAGTTTTCTCCAACATCCCCCCTCCACCCCCTGCCATGAAATTAAGGCTTTATTTGAGTCTCTAATGCTTGATTCCACCACCTGAGGACATTCTTTCATGAGAAGACTGCACAGGCCTTCTAACCATGCATGTACGTACCCTCTACAGCCCATAGTTCCAACCCAAAGTCCCTACTGCAGTTCAGGGGGAGAAACAAGAGAGGGAAAACAAGAAGTCTCTGGAAGATCCATTTTACTTCTTTTCCTTGTGAACCATGACATGCTAAATACATTTTTTGATGGGCTTCTTTTTTGAAAGATAATGATGTTTCATCTGCACATTTTATGCTTCTTGTTTCTTCTCCATCAATATTTCAGTCAGTTTCTTGTCAGAGACACCAAACTGCTGACAGATCCTTAGAACCTTACTAAGATTAAACCCAAGAGAAGCTTGCATAGCAAGCTGTTAGTTTTCTCTGCCACTGAGAAGGCAAATGCAGGACACTAACAATAATATCCAGAAGGCAAACATCGTATGTATGTTTTACCAGAATTTCCAAGTACCTGGTAAATACACCATCCTCTCGGTGATGAGGATAGACTGTTGATCCACTAAGTCCAAGGTCTGGATAGCTTCGGAGCCAAAGATGAACTTAAGCAATAGTAGATGCTCACCCAGAAGAGGATAATAACAGTGGAGGGAGAGCTCAGAATATATGGTACGCTTTCTGCTGAGGAATTCTCTGTAATTCTTATTTTTGTTCCTGAGGACTTTTCTGTAATTTTTACCTTTATTCCTTTATTAATAAGGTATTACCCCTCCTTTCTCTGGCTTCATTCAAGACTTGTTTACTTTTTGTTTGTGTGGCTTAAATATGTGGTATGCCTACATGTAGAGTTTTTAGTATTTATCCTACTTGGTATTCTCTGAAATTCTTGGATATGTGGTTTAGTGTTCATAATTAATTTTGAGAATTTCTTGGCATTATTCAAGTATTTCTGAAACTTGAATCTCTCTTGTGCTGTTTCCGTTATGCATATGATGTATCACTTGGAATTATCATACTGTTCTTTGATATTCTGTTCCATTCATTCTCTTTTCTTTTTGCATTTTGGTTTTGCAAGTTTCTATTGATCTATCTTCAAGTTCACTGATTCCTTTCTAGGCTGTGTCCACTTTACTACTTTCCCAGCAATGGAATTCTTCATTTCTGTTATGGTATTTTTTGATATCTAGCATTTTCTTTTTATTATTCCTTAGAGTTTCTGTTTATGTAATGCACCTGTTCTTGCATGTTGTCCATCTTTTCCATTAGGATCCTTAACATATTCATCATAGTTATTTTATTTTATTTATTATTTTTTTATTCATATGTGCATACAATGTTTAGGTCATTTCTCCCCCCTGCCCCCCACTCCTCCCCTTACCCCGCCCCACTTACCCACCATTACCCCTCGCTACCAGGCAGAAACTATTTTGCCCTTATCTCTAATTTTGCTGAAGAGAGAATATAAGCACTAATAGGAAGGACCAAGGGTTTTTGCTAGTTGAGATACAGGGAGTTGACTCACATTGCTTTCCTGTACACATCATAGTTATTTTAAATTCTCTGTCTAGTAATTCTAAAATCTGTGCCATATCTGAATCTGGTTCTGATGCTTGCTTTTTCTCTTCAGAGTACCTTTTGAAATGTCTTGTAATTTTCTATTGGAAGATGGACATGATGAATTTATTTTAATAAGAGTTCAAGTAAATGGGATTTTAGTTTGAGGTTTCATGTTACTTTGGCTTTGGTTGTGCTGCCTTGTAGGTATGGGTGTCAGAGGCATTAAATTTCTATAGCGTTGTTAATCTCCCTCCCTCCCCCACATATCCATTTTTGGATTGCTCTCAAAAACCTCCTTCTTAGTTGAAACTATGTCTTGTACCTCTTTTTTTTTTTTTTGTGGTACTGGAGTTTGAATTCAGGGCCTACACCTTGAGCCACTCCACCAGCCCTTTTTTGTGAAGGGTTTTTCTAGATAGGGTCTCATGAACTATTTGCCCAGTCTAGCTTCGAATCAATATCCTCCGGAGTAGCTAGGATTACAGGCATGAGCCACTGGCACTCTGCTCTTGTAGCTCTTTGAATGATCATCAGTTGCTTATTATACTCAAGCCCTGTTGGTTTTGTGGTAAAGTATGGGTAAAGGTAAAAATTATATATTCTTATGAAAAGGTCTTTAGGTGGACCTGTGTCACTGAGCTGTTCCTTCACAAGTATAATTTAGCTCCTCTCATTTAATGAGACAGAATGGATAGGTGAGTCTAAAGTTGGGAACTTTTTTCCCTGCTATGAGATGTATTCTTCCTCTCCTTGCCTTCGCCACGAATGGATATTTCTTGACTGTTCAGTAAGTTCCCAGAAGTAAATCCATGAAAGTGTGGGGGTGACCTGAAGACTCCTAGGAGTTTCTTATTCCCAAACTAGACAGTAGCTTTTAGCAATTTGTCACAGTTACCATTTAGATGTCTATATCATTACTTCCTCCACTAGGTTCTGCTCCATGTAAGCAGCTCTTGGCTATGAATCTCTGGATTTTTCTCTTTTGTCTACATTTGAGGATGTTCATTTGCCCTGCAACCTCAGTTCTCTGATGAGTTCAGTAAAAGTCAGTGATTTTCATTGTGTTTAGGCTTTTTCTTTTTTGTAAGGACAGGTGTGATGACTTCTAAGTTCTTTGCTTGTTAGAGTTGAAACCAAAAGTCCTAGAATTCCTTTTGTATTTTAATATTTTTGGTTTTCTTATCTTTCCTTCTTGAATTTTTACCATAGTGGTAAAGGTAGAAACTGATATAATTACAATGGTAAGAACAAAGAAAAAATAATAGTTTTTATGTTGAATTGTATTGAGCACATGGACAGGACATTTGGGTTGTTGGATAACTAGATTAGTGAATAAGAGTTTATCCTACCTGAAAGATTTGGAAGAATCATTGACTGAAAAGAATTGGGACACATTGGTCTAGTCCAGGAATTTGCAGATATTTCCTATAAAGAGCTAGATAGTAAATACTTTAGGCCTTGCAAGCCATTATTATCTCTGTTGTGGCTGTTCATCAAAAGAAGCTATTGATAATGCTTAGGCACACAAGTATGACAGTGTTTTAATAACACTTTATCTTCAAATACATGTAGTCTGGACACCTGGGCCATAGTTTACTAATCTCTGTTCTAGATTCATGGTCTTTAATTTTCATTCTGAATCACTAATCTAGTATTGATCACCAGTAGATGACGGCCATGTTTTATTTATGTATATTTTGTCATATTCAGGTGTTACTTCATGTTAAGATGAAGATTTTCATATATTGACCTGAAGGGTACCAAAAATTTTAAGGTTTAGGCATCATAGGTCTAGACTCTATTTAATGAATGTAAAGTAATGAGTATCTCAAAGTTGCCATGAAAATGTGATTCTTGTTTACTCAGAAAAATAAAAAATTCTGTGCATTTTTATAATATATTTTAAATTATTTACTATGTATTGTTATTATTTCACCTTGTCACATAGACTTACTAGGTATTTTAAATATGGGATAATAGAAGCATTGTTTCAGATCCACATAAATGTAGGTGCAGGACTGGAATCCAAGGATAGAGTTCTTTTCAGTAAGCAGTATAGTATTACCCAAAGCAATAAAGTTAGGATGGAGTTAGTAATGAAGTTAGGGTCACTAAATTCAGGATTAGTCAACCTCACAGGTTAGTTTTGGAGCTTTGTTCCTAAGGAAAGTAAAATTATATTTCTTATTTCAGATAATTCTAATTCCAAAGCATCTTGGAATAGAAATAATGTCTAGTTACCAAAAATGAATCAGAAAAATGGCTTGTTATAAAAATTAGAGAACATTTAAATTTAATGTGCTCTTAGAGACTAATTTAAAGATTGTAGAGACAAGAAGCCTAAGATCTGGAGAAGCTAAGCAGTTTAAGGGTCAGTGTGGTTTAATGAAAGAGTACAGTACCAGAAGACCAGTAACTTCATTATGCTAAATTCAGCTTGTTCTAGCTTCAGAAAATCAGCTGTTAAATTTGCAACAATTTTATGAGCCAGTTATTGAATATATTCATGATTAAAATTTATATAAACCCAGAAATTTTGTGAAAACAAAGGTATTATGTTGCTCAACATGCATTACTTGCTAATTATTTTACTATCTTATTTGTTATCTGTGCTCCTGGGCTATTTACAATTAGTATATCTGTATGGTAGAAATGCTATATAAATGGTCTCCTGTCCAGCTCTGTGCTCAGTGATGTCTCCCAAATATGGCCACAGGGGAGCATTTACACCATGAATCTTGGCAAATGGTTCAAATAATATACCCATCCTAACCTCCCACTGAGCATGAAGCCAGCTGACAAATAATACCAGCGCATTACTGGTGTACATGCACTTTCCTGTTTATGTGTCTGGTTCCTTGACGTGTGGAACTTGTGTTTCTAGGATCCAGCACAATGCATAGTTTGTAATTGACAGACAAATGTTTTTAGTCAGTGTGTTCCTGAAATCCTGGCTCCATCTCTTATGTGTGTGACTTTGGTTATTGTAACCTCTTTTCATCAGTAAAATGGGAATAATAATGCCAGCCTCTCATGATTGTTGTGAGGATTAATGAAAATTAATGACCTTGATACTTAGTAGTAAAAAAAAAAAAGTAGTTTTTTTTATTATTATAACCTAAGAAGTAGACATAAATGCCATAGTTGTCTAGACTTTGTACTATATGCAGAGCTTTACGTTAAGTGTTTGACCACAGACTGGATGAAAATCAAGAATGTGGTACTGTCATTTTTGTGTGTGTATATATTTCTTATTCTTTTCCCCAAAATAATGGGATAAATTAAAAGGAATATGATATATGAGGCAGGAAGCAATCCCTTTGTTGTATTTGGCTTTGCTCAGACTCTTATTACAGTATTATGTCCAGTTTTACATTGCTCATTTTAAAGAGGATGTCAAAAAACTCTATGTAGAGTGTCCTGGGAAGAATCAACAACTGTGATTAAAGGGACAGAAAATAGACCCTTTGAGGTAAATTTAAGGAACTGAGTTTGTTTACTCTGGAAAGCAGTCTGTAAAGAAGTTACTTAACTATCTTCAAGTATATGAAGGGTTATTATAAAGAGTATAGTATCAAGTTGTTCTCCAGATGCACAGAGGACAAAAAGAGGAAGCCAGCATTTCATTTAATTGAGTTAAACACTGAAATTGACTATCAAGGGATGTTGTGGAATCTCCATTTTTGAAAATATTTATAAAGAGTAGAGCAAATGGTTATTTATTGAAAAGTTTAAATATTTGACCTCATGAAAGTGAGAGGCAAGATTGTAGACCTTGCACCTTTCTCACTTCTGTGATATAATCTTCTTTTATTTGTTACAGTTTACCAAGCATATCTCAGCTATCATATTGGGAAAACACAATTTTGATAAAAAATATACATTTGTTTACATTGGATCTTAATTGCTGGATTTATCATGAACGGAAACATTTAGTATTGTTTATTTTCTAAGAACTAAATTAAATTGAAATCAGTCTGTACATAAAATATTCCGTGTTTGGATTTTTACACTGCTTGACATATCTGAAGAGTATTTGTTACTAATATTTTTAAGTAGTACATTACAAATACTTTGTAATTCTTTTGTGACAGGGAATCCTCTTGGTATATGATATTACAAATTATCAAAGCTTTGAGAATTTAGAAGATTGGTATACTGTGGTGAAGAAAGTGAGTGAGGAGTCAGAAACTCAGCCACTGATTGCTTTGGTGGGAAATAAAAGTAAGTTATTACTACTTATTTATGTATAGTAAAGTTTATTTGCTGCTATGGACTGAATGTTTGTGTCTCCTCACTAATCCTTATGCTTAAGCTTGAATCCCCAATATGATGGTATTGGAGATGGGTGCTTTTAGGAGTTAATTAGATCATGAGAGTAGAGCCCTCTTGAGTGGGATTACCTTTTTAGAAGAGACATGAGAGAGAGGATATTTTTCTCTGCCACATGAGGCATGCAGCAAGAAGGTGGCACATCTGCAAACAGGAAGAGGGCTTTCACCAGGCGCTAAATCTCAGCACCTTGATCATGAGAAATAATGTTGGTTGTTTAGTACATCAGTATATGGTACTTTGGTATAGTGTTCTGAACTGAAAATTTCCTAAGACATTGCCTAGCCGACAGATTTTATTCCTAAGAAAATAGGTTTAATATTTGGAAACAGCATTTCTGGAGTGAGTAGATTTAATAGAACAAAATTAATGGTATGAATGATTTTTTAATGACTTTTTCACAAGTGGTATTGATTCTTTGAAATTCACTCTGAACAATTTAGTGTACATCACATTCTAAGAAACATCTTTTAGACATGTGAATTAAACCCCCATTTCAGGCATTGCAGTGTGGTAAAGACCTGCCTTCACTGAATATATGCTGTTCAGTAACTGTTTTGATGCTTGCTCGATCATAATTGCTCACTGCTTTTGGCTAATTCCTTGAAGGTAAGTTCAGTTCTGATCATGTGTGTTTTGGCTCTCTGTGGTCTGAGGAAGCAGCATGGATTATTGACAGCAGCAATAGAGCTATAGATTTTATGATACTACATTGTAGCTTTATCTCTGTCTTAGAGGTTTTGAGATATATTTCATTAAATAATCTTATATCCTAGAGAAGGAAGCAATGTCTACATGGAATTTTATATACATTGTTCCTCCTATCTCTTATAAACTTCCTTTTCTGAATTTTTGGGGTTCTGAATTTCAGATAATTTTTCTTTGACAAAGAGTGAGTTATATTTGGAAGATCAATCCTTGGCAAGAATTATGGAAAAGTGATTTTTGAGATGGTTCTTGGGCTATGATATGGAATATAAAAATAAAATTGAAGTCAATACTGGACTGCTGTTCATTCATTCCCATGCAACGCAGTAATCTGGAGAAGGAGACATTAATAAAGGTGTTCAGATATATGAATTATTATGATTTGACCTGCTATTTGCCAAGTTACTTGAGGTCAGAAAAAGAGAAAAGGAATTCATATTACACCTTGAGGATTTAGATCAGGAATTGTTTCCTGACTATAAGAGTTGTTAAATCAATACCCATATATACTGCCAAGAGACTTTTTTTCCAAAGGTCCTTGGTAATTGTTTAGGAAATAGTTTTCCCTGAAGGGGAAACCAAGATTTATGCATTACGTAGTTTTGCACACTGAGATGAGCATTTAATAAATACAAACCTTAATTTGAAGCCATTATAATATAGGTATGAATGCCATTTCTCTGAAGAACTAAAACTATTAATGTTGTCATATTCTCTAGAGAACAGTGTTGTTTCTGTATCACAGAGTGGCATGATGGATAGAAATTGTAGTCTCTTGTTTTAAGGTTTAATCAGCTGCTTTTCAGTTCATTGAAATCTCCCTTTTACAAATTATAAAATTTAATATGTTTAGATTCTATTTATGGGTTCAACTTTTCATTTTCAGAGATGATTTCTTAATCAGTTGTCCTGTTACCAAAGCACTGACTTAAGTCTGTAGTTAAATTTATGCTTTATTGGAGGTTTCCCATCATCTTAGGAAATTGTAGAGGAGGAAGAGGAATTGAGAATAATTTTCATTTCTTTGGGATATAGTCTAGCCACCATATGCGATAATAGCATAGTGGTGCATAATTATATACATTATGTTAGTGTTTATGCGATCCTTGAGGCTTCTATCATTGGTCACTGTCAAAGATCAAATATCAGACTAGATGAGCTATCAGACTGGGCTGGTGGTGCCATGTCTAGGCTTTAAAAACAAATATTTATATAAGCTATTTGATTTTTGCAGAAAGTGAATATGGTGTTATGTGAGATTTAATAGTATAAGAATCGGGTTTTTTTCACTTTTGACTTTGATGTAACCCCTTTCTTGCCTGTATTTACAATATTCTCTTTCAGAATGACATCGTGTAGCAGAGTAGGTAGTCACATAAAATGTTGTATTTGTAAAATGAAGAGATTGTAGGTGAGCAATTTCCTGGATGTTATTTACTGCATAATCTGTCACTGGCCCAGTTGCATGTGATCATGTAGGTAAAGATCCTACTACAGTTAAGCCTATTAGGACTTTCACTCTGAGTCTCCTGAATATTTTACAGTTTCTTTTTCCAAACTGATATTACATTAGTAGAGTATGGTAGACTGAATTCATTTTCTTTTTGGGGATATAATTTTGTTAAATAGCAATAAAATTCACAAAGATTTCATACATTGGCAAAACAAGAGAAACATGGGAAATGAAAACTGGATTATTATGCTTATTATATAAACACAGTCATCTTCTGCTTAAATGTGTTTTAAATTCATCATTGTGTTCTGAGTTTTGCAACTTAACATTGAAAAGAAATACATGTACTCTGTCAAGTTTTAGCCAAAGTTAGGAGAGTGTATGTGTGAAATTATTCCATACGATGAGTCTAATTAGTAAATTATAAGATAATTTGTTTTTTATTCAAAATATTAAACTTTCAGAAATTTGGGCTGACAATAGAGGATATTTTGATACAAAGATGAATTACGGGTTTGTTTTTGTGAAAAATTATGTTTTATTGTGTTTAAATATAGAGTATAACTAAATTAATGAAATAGTAGAGGAAGGGACTCACTTTAATGAAATGGTCAGAATAATCACCAATTAGAACATTAGTTATTTCAACATATAAGACTTAAATGTATATGATAAATAAGATTATTTTGACCTGTATTCTATTTTGAAAGTCTATCAGATATTAGTGGTATTTCTTTGTTCAATTTAAGTTGTCACATGAAATATTGCATGGTTGTTAAGATCATAGGCCTTTGAATTTAGAGAGATTTTGTTCACAATTTCTTTATAAATTTTTTATTAGGAAATATTCAATTATAAGGGAGATTCATAGTAACAATTCCAATTAGACTTATATTGTACATTATTTACATTGCCCCCACTATCTCTCCCCCTCAGTTATTCGCATTTTCTTAGCAGAGTATGTACGTGATTGTTCATCTTTAAGTCTTAACTTTCCTCATCTGCTCATCTGGCTTTTTTTTTTTTTTTTTTGGTGGTGCTGGTACTGATGTTTGAACTCAGGCCTTGCACTTAACTTCCCTCATCTGAAAGTAAGAGTAGTAGCTATCTCTGATAAATGGTTTAAAGATTAAATGAGATTCTTGTGAAAATTTGGTCTTGTGTGTAGCAGATGCTTAATAGCGATTAGTTACTATTGTTAATTATAGTAGTCTTTAAAAAAGTACAGAGTATATATAGCAGTTTCAATTGGAGTGATCACAAATTACAGCTTGGTAGAGCTGAAATAGTTCTGTGAAACTGGATGGAGGAAATAGTTATTAGGGAACTCCTTTGTCACCATTTTATATTGCTGGTTTTCATCCTATATCTGTTGGGAAGGGCTTGTCACTCAGCAAACTATTTTAAATGCCAGCTGTGATATTAAGTCAACAGTGTTTTCGTTTTTAAAAAAATTTTAAGTTATTTATTATTCAAAGGAGTTTCGTTATGACATTTCTATACATGCATATAATGTACTTTGATCTTATTCACCCTATTACAGTTTCTTATTTCCTTTCCCCTTTTCCCCTTCTGCATTTCTAAATCCCCCTTCTACTTTACCATCATGTGCTTTTTTTTTGCTTCTCCTAGATTCAAATGTGAGAAAAGCATGTGATACTTTTCTTTGTGAGATGGCTTATTTCTCTTAACATGATGATCTTCAGTTGCTTCCATTTTCCTGCAAAGGTCATAATTTCATTCTTTAATCTTTATGGCTGAATACTCCATTTTGTGTGTGTGTGTGTCTCACATTGTCTGTATTCATTCATTCACCCACTGTTGGGCACCCAGGCTGATTCCATAACCTGACTATTGTGAATAGTGCCATGTAAATGTGGGTAGGCAGGTGTCTCTATAGTAAGCTGCCTTTGATTCTTTTGGGTATATATTCAGAAGTGGTATAGTTGGATCAGATGGAAGTTCTATTTTTAATTTTTTTCAGCAACTTCTATATTGATTTCTAGTGAAATTGCTAGTGAAGCTAGCCATTGTCAAATTGCTCAAAGACTGAGCTAGAAAAAGTTCTTAAGGAGTGACTAAGACCTGCCAACCTAGGGTGAATGTCTGAAGGATACAGATTCAGCCACATAAGCACCTGGAAACTATTACATTGTTATAAACCACAGCTTCTGCAAGGCAGGGAACTGAGTTCTTTGGGAGTCTTGTTCTTCCATCTTTGGGCCACTGTCACTTGCAAAACCTAGAGATATTTAATTTATGTGCACTTAAGGGCTTTTCATGGGTGGACATGGCCATGGCCTAACATAGCCACTGTCACCTGTCATTTTAATTATTCCAGTATCCTCCTAACTGGTTTTTCTTGCTTGAAACTTTGTTATCCTATGATAACAAATGACAGATCACATAATTCTTCTACTTAAAAGCCTTAAGTTCTTTCTTATCATATTTAGAATGAAATCCAAACTCTTTATCCAAGTTGACTGGGTCTATGTGATCTGGCTCTTGCCTGTCTTTACCTACATGATCACATGGAACTGGGCCAGTGACAGATTATGCAGTAAATAACATCCAGGCATCTTCTCATGCCTTCTTACCCATTACGTGCTCTCAAAGCTTGTTGATCATTTTTTCCTTTTCCAAAACATTCCAAGTTCATTTGTACCTTAGTTTCTTCTGCTTGTGAAATGCTTTCCCCTATGATCTTAGTTTTTAGCTAGCTCCATTTTGTCATTTGCACCTCAAAGTTGCCTTCTTTGACCACTTAATCTAAAGGAGCCACCCAGTCCTTTTTGTTAGGTCATTATGTTTCAATTTATCTATATAGTCTCATTGCCACCTGATTTTGTTTCTTGTCTGTCTTTTGCTATTAAAAGCTAAGCTTTATGAAAGCCAAGGACTTCGTCACTTAAAACAGTACCTGAATGTATGAATATTGAATGAATGCATAAAAACCTTTTCATGAAGACTGCTGTAATTAGAAGTGTTTATGGCCCACAATGTGTTAGTGAGGGAAAATGGTTTTCTTAATGAGGAAAATACATATGTAGATCTACGATATCTATTAGGTAGCCTTCAGGGTCAACTGGTTTATTGAATTCCTCCCAGGCAAATGATGTCAGTGGGAGTTTCTAAAGAACTACATCTTAGGTGTACAATGCTGAATCATATTTGATATAAAATACAGATTTCATGTCATGTTTTAGCCTAAGTAAATATAAAAAATTTGGGAAGTTTGCTTTTTTCTAATGTGTGACTTTTACTTAATATTAGAAACCTATACTTTTTAAAATTTACAAAGTTTAAATTTTTTATGTTTAATTAAAAATTCATAACCCACACTGAAGCATAGTTTTAATTTTTCTGCAGTGTTTCAGTCAAGGGTATAATTGAAATGATATGAAAATTTAGTAATGTTATTGTTTTAAAGATTATTAAATTCAGTCCATGTTTTATAATCATATGGCATTTTAATTTGTCACTTTGTTATTTTCTTTCTTTAATCTGTTATGCTTTTCTACCATCTGATCCATCACCTAGCTTCTTCCCTGACTTGCTAACATTCTCTGTTGGATAGATTGTAAACAGAATTAACAAGGGTTGCATAGGAGCTGCCCTATTTCTGATTTATAGCTTCTTGGTTGGTGGAGGGGTGGTGGTTATCAGTAACTTGTATTGGGGGTAGGAATTATCATGCTCCACTATAGAGTGGATGGATGAATGATTTCTACTCTTAAGGATATTAACCAGATCCTTTCCCAAATAAAGACTAATAACTCAGATTTGTAAACAATCTTCATGACAGATGAGGGCATAGAGAAGAGTGCATCAGCACTAATTAACAACGTTGAGTGTATATTCTTCCTAGCAGTGATTGATTGTTCTTGGAGTACTATCTCTGCTCAGGAAGTGATGTTTTACATTGGGAAGTTTAAAGGTTACATTTTAATGTACCCTGGAAGTTGTGTTCCCCTAAACTCCATGGAAATGTACTAGCAAAACAAGCAAATTGCAAGTTGAAAATTTTACTTCTGCTCTTAGTAAAATTATCACAAGGCTTTTTAAGGACTGTTCTTTTTTCCAGTAATAGAGTAGTAACAAATGGGTATATGTCAAATTTGAAAACTTCACTAGAATTTACACAAAAGTATTTGCCTATACTGTCTATTGAGTCTTCAAAAATTCGATTTTACCTAGAGAGTAGAAATGTGAAACAGATTCCTAAAGGATTCATGTCAGTTCCTATAAAATTTATCACCTATAATAGCCTACCAAAATGAAAAGGTCATTGTTACAAACTTATTTACGAAAGCTGTAATTTAGAAAGCATAAACAGCTCTTTTGAATATTTGGAAGGTTGATTTTCTTTATACATTCTAAACCAAAGCATTCTGGCCCTTCCCTTGTTTCTTTTAATACTTTGCTGCTTTTTTGTTTCAGATAGTAGGAATCCCAAAGCATCAGACTCCAGTGGGTTTTTTGTTCTTCATATGGACCTATTTTTTTGTTGTTGTTGCTGCTTCTTTATTGTTTATTCTCTTGACATGTAACTTATTCAAATAGAGCTATGGCTATTTAATTACTGGAAGATACTGGGAACATAGAAATATTTATATATACATATATATAAATTGGTATCTGCTGGGAAGAGGGAGAGGAGAGGAGAGGAGAGAGATTGCCATATAGGTACCTGAGAGATGAGTTGTCCAAGTGTGTGGGAGCAGCAGGTACAAATGCCTTTGGGCAGTATTTTGTGAGTGTGTGTGTGTGTGTGTGTGTGTGTGTGTGTGTTTTCACTTAGCATTATAAACAAATGGGTGTGTGTATTCACGTGTGCAGGTGCATGGTGTAACCGTGTGTAGCAAGCAGTATTTGCATATGTATATCTATGTGTAGGGAATAATGACTTTACTCAGGAGATATAAAAAGAAGGAAGGATTTAGGAAGAGAATGGCTGTTCTTTTCTTACATTTAATCCTTTAATCCATTTTGAGTTGATTTTTGTATATGGTATGAAATAAAGGTTCACTTTCATGCTTCTGAATCTGGATGTCTAGTTTTCCCAAAACCATTTATTGAAGAGACTGTCCTTTTCAAATTTTGTGTCAAAGAAATAAAATTATCATTGAAAGAGGAGACATAATAGTTGACACAGCAGATATACAAAGAACTATTTGAGATTATTCTGAATAGTTATTTGCCAATAAAATTGGAAACTTGTATGAAATGGAAATTTTCTATATATATAAAAACCTACCAGGATTTAATCATGAAAAAATAGAAAATCTAAACAAACCAGTAAGTTAAAGCTGAATCAAGTAATCAAAGACTCCTAATAAAGAAATACACAGAACCTGAGGACTTCACTGGTGAAAACTACCAGCCATTTAAGGAACAATCGGGTCACTCTTTCTCAAACTCTTTCAGAACATCAAGAGAATACTTCCAAACTTGTTTTATCAGGCCAGCATTACCCTGATGCCAAAGTTTGACAGACTGCAAGAAAATGCAACTTGAGGTCAGTATCCCTGATGAACATAGATGCAAAAATCCATAAGAAAATACTGGTAAAACCAAACTCAGCAGCACATAAAAAGGATTATATACCATGATGAAGTAAAATTTATTCCTAGGATGGACAGATTGCTCAATTTATGAAAACTAATAAACCCAGCTGGATGTGGTAGTACACATTTGTAATTCCAACTACCCAGGAGCCAGAGGCAGGAGGATTGTGAGGATGAGGCCAGCCTAGCAAAAGTTTATGAGACCCTATCTCAAAAACAAGCCAAGTGTGGTGGCACACATCATATACCTGTAGTCCATGCCACTATGGAGGTAGAGATTGGAGGCTGGTCAAAAGCCCAAGACTTAATCTGAAAAACAAACTAAAAGAAAAACAGGACTGGAGTGTGACTTGAATGGTGGAGCCTAGTAATCACAAGGCCCTGGGTTCAGTTCCCCGCCCACCCCCCCAAGAAAAAAAAACCCACAGACTAAAGGATAAAACCTATGATTATTTTGGTAGATGTGGAAAAGGCAAATTAAACATCCTTTCAGGATAAAAACACTCAAGGAATTAAGTATAATAAATGTACCTCAATGTAATGAAGACAATATATGACAGTATTATAGATCATACTTCAATGTTCATAAGCTGAAAGCTGTTCTAAGATTAGGAACAAGATAAGGATGCCCAATCTCACCAGTTCTATTTCATAGAGTATTGAAGTCATTGCTAAAACAATTAAAGAAGAAAGATAAATAAAAGGTGTTAAAATTGGAAATGAACAAGTAAAATTGTCTCTGTTTGCAGATATGGTTTTTATATATAGAAAACCCTAAAACTCTTAACAAAAAGCTGTTAAAACCAATATGTGAATTCAGTAGTTACAAGATACAAAACCAACATATTCAAATCAGTAGCACTTATATATACTAAGAACAAACTATCCAAAAAATTAAGAAACCATCCTATTTACAATAACATCAAAAAATAAAATGCTTAGGAATAAAGAGGTAAACCAAGGAAAGAATATACTGATACACTAAAACTATACAACGCTGATGAAAGAAATGAGAAGGCACAAATAAATGTCAAGATATCATGTTGTGAGCACATGACTAGAAGAATCAACACTATAAAAATTTCTGTGCTATCCAAAGTGATCTATAGATTCAGTGTGATCCCCATCCATACACCACTGAAGTGATGGTTACACAACATGGTGAATGTTGTTAATGTCATTGAATTGTACATGGTCAAAATGGTAGTTTTATGTATATTTTGTCACAACAAAAATCTCTTGTAAAAAAGAAAAAGACTCTACTGATATTTTTCACAGATAAGAAAAAAAATAGAGGACATGCTTAGCATGAGCAATGGCCTGGGTTTGATCCCAAACTTATTCCTCCCATATCCTTCTTCATCTCAGTAAATGGAAGTTCATCCTTTCAGATGTTTAAGCCAAAAATCTGAGCATTATCTTTTTTCTTCTTCTGAACCATTCTATCAGAAAATCTATCAACACAAAAGTCAACCACTTCTCATTGCTTCAACTGCTATCACCCTAGTATATGTCACCATTATTTCTCAGCTAGATGATGTGAAAAACTATTTGGTCCCCCTACTTCCACTCCTGTCCACTATACTACATCCTCACAGTAAGAACTGTACAGTTCCTTTTCAAGTACAAGTTAAATCATTTCACTTTGCTCAGAACCCTCAGTGGCAAAAGACAAAATTGCTAAATAGCTACTACTGTTAGAAAACATAGGAAAAAAGCTTCTTGATGTTTATTTGGGCAATAGTTTTTTGGATATGACCCCAAGAGTACAAGCAACAAAACCAAAAATAGACATATGGGATTATAACAAATGTAAAAGTTTCTACACAGCAAAGCAAACAACCAGGAGTCAAGAGAAGAGGGGTAAATTCAACTGTAGTATATTGTAAGAACTTTTGCAAATGTCACAATGTACCCCCAGCACAACAATAATAAAAAAATAAAAAAGAATCAAGACAATTTATGGATTGGTAGAAAATATGTACAGACTATAACCTGATAAGAAGTTAATATATTAAATGTATAAGAAATTCAAAAAAGTCAATTGCAAGAAAGCAAATGTTTTGATTAAAAAATGGGCAAAGGACCTAAACAGACATTTATCTAAAGTAAATGTGTCAATAGGTATATGGAAAAACATGCTCAACATTACTAATCCTCAGTGAAATACAAATTTAAAACACAGTAAGACATCACTGCATAATTCTTAGAATGGCTGTTATCAAAAAGACAAAAGCTAAGTGTTAGCAAGTATGTATAGAAAAGAGAACCCCTGTGTAATGTTGGTCAGTATAAATTAGTATATCTGTTGTGGAAAACAGTATGGGGATTCCTCAAAAGATTAAAACTGTGATCCAGCTGCCCCACTTTTGAGTATATGTCCTAAGGAAATTAAAAATCATTATATTGAAGAGATACTTTTACTCCAATGTTCATTTCAGCATGATTCATAATAGGTAAGAAATGGAGTCAATCTAAGTGTCTATCAGTGAATGAATGGATAAAGAAAATATGATTTTGATGTGTATACCTACACATACAAAATAAAACACTAGTTAACCTTAAAAAGGAAATATGTTGTTTGTGACAATGTGGATGAATTAAGAGGACAATATGTTGAATGAAATAAGCCAGGCACAGACACATCCTATATGATATCACTTGCATGTAGACCTAAAATCATTTAACTCATAGAAGCAAAAAGTAGAATAGTGGTTGTCAGGGACTGGAGTGGTGGGAGGAATGATGGGATGTTAGTCAAAGGCTAGAGGTTTTTAGTGAGGACATATTCTATGAGGATCTATTATGCAACATGGCACTTGTAGTTAGCAATAATGTAAACAGTCAGCCTTCTGTGACTGTGGGTGTTGTGTACCCCCAGATTCATTCAGCTGCAGATCAAAAATATTTGAAAAAATTTTATCCATGCCAGAAATGTGCAGCTTTTTCTTGTCATTATCCCCTAACTAGTACAATTAAATAATTATTTACTTAGCCTTTATACTGTATTGGCTATTACACGTAATCTAGAGATGATTTAAAATATATAGAAGAGTGTTCACACATTGTATGTAAATATTGCACCATATTAATGTATGGGACATAAGCATACTAGAATTTGATATCTTCAGGAGGTCCTAAAACCAGACCCCAGCAGATAGTGAGGAGTATAGTTGAAAATTACAGAGAGTCTTGCATGTTCTCTTCGTAAAAAAATAAGTGATATGATGGGTACATTAACTTGATTTTAACATTTACAAATATACATATGTCACACATCAATGTAAATATGTACAATTTTTATTTGCCAGTTATACCTTAATTTGAGGAAAAATAACAGCTTCACTTGATGCTTTTGAGTTAGTACCAGGTAAGATTATTTAAAAATCTAGTTGTTATTACACACATAGGTTTCTTTCTCTTTTGTTAGTGTATATCATTTGTGTAAAGGAGTTTCATTGTGATATTCCCAAACATGACTATAATGTACTTTGAACAAATTCACCACTGCTGTTACTCTTTCCTATCCGCCTCTCTCCCCTTTTGAACAGTTTTTAATGGTTTTCATTATTCTATTTCATATATGCCTGTGAAGTACTTTGATCATATCCATCCCCTTCACCATCTCCCCTTTACTCTCTCTTTGCTTTCCAGACCCAAACTATCTCCCATTTTATACCTGCACACACATAGTTTTTTTTTTGATAACTAAACTCTTATCCCTAATTAATCTCTTAGTTTTCATTATCAATTTCAAGCTTAAAAAAGATGACACATTGTATTTTCCCTTAAGGATGTTAATTTTATGGTGTGTTCTACCACTTTAATATGTTTAATAGAAGCAGACAGTATAGTGTAGTAGTTAAGGACTCAGACACCTAATCAAGACCACTTAGGTCAGATGTGGACTCATTTATTAACTATGTGACTATGGTAAGTACTTATCTCTTCATACCTCAGTTTTCTCATCTTTATAATGGGACTAATAATAGCACCTACCTCATAAGGAGGTTTTGTGAGAATTAATTCTATGTAAAACTCCTAGAACCATGACTTATATAATATTGTTACATCTGTTAATTGTTTTTATTGTCCTTCGTGTTCTACTTCATATTCTTTCATGTACTTACAAGTAACTAGAAGAGATTTTGGTAAATGTATGTTTTTCCTTTTTTAAAAATATTTTTTGGTATTGTTGTTTGTGGTGCTGGGTATTGAACCCAGCCAGGGTCTTAACACATGCTAAGTAACTACCACTAAACTGTACCCCCAGCCTGTATATATTTTTCTTGTGTAAGAATTTAAAATTAAAAAGTTGAAAATTTTGCAAAATATCTTTGAAATACATAATGATTAAAATGTTGACTATAATTAATATTTGGAAACCAAGCCTCCTTTTAACTGGTACTTTGAAGGATATTTTTTGAAAAATTGTTTAAATTCAGTTGATAGAGGTAATAGAATTTTGATATGCAATCTGAATGGTGAAAGCTGTTGTACTGTTGCCATGAATTTTTATCTTCAGTTTATTTTGCTATGCAGACATGTGTCTAATAAAAAAAGATGCTGCATAAACCATCATTTGAGTTTGAATGTGCTTCTGTTTTTGGTTGAGGTATAAATGTTATTTCTGGCTGTGTCCTTTATACTTAGCTCTTCTTACAACAAATGGAAAGTCCTTAATTGTACCTAAGGGAATAGTTAATCCACAGTGGACATATGGTGGACAAAAGCTGAGTCTGGTAAATGAAATAAAATTATAAATGGTAAACATGCAAATGCCTAAAATATCTGGCAGTTATGAAAGATAAAGTATTTGAGATTAGCACATACTGTGTGTGGCACAATTCTTTTTGGGGCATGTTTGTATTGAATATATATAAATTTGGTTAAAACGTGTGCTCTACAGTTATGTATGAAACACTTCCTTTTTTTTTTTTTAACTGTTTATTAAGCTTTGAAATGTTACTTTGATGCCAACAATAGAGATTGGTGATCTCACATTTGTGGAAAGTGACTGCTCTTTTGATTGGGGCAGTTAATTAGCATTAACCCAGAACAGCTCCTGGGCTTTATGGATTTGAGCATTGTATGTGGTTGCACTGCTCCAGCAAAAGGTTAAGTATTAATGGAAAATGGTCACAGCCCTTTTGCTTAAAGAAAACATGTTACTTGTAAGTTTTCTTTTGATTTCACTTTTACAGTTACATTGAATGTCTTCATTCATTTAGCCATCCATAAAGCAAATATTGTTGCACATGCAATGGATAATAAGTCTTTTTAGGACTACTTGTGTGGTATGTCACAGATCATTAACTGCAAGTAACCACCTGACTTGAGGGAAGCCTGGAAGCATCATTATAGTGAAATAAGCTTTTATTTAGGTATCACTGCACCACTTTGATTTATAGGAATGTCACAAATTGCTACTGTGAAAATATATTCTCATTATCATTTAGGGAATGGTAGACTATAAAAGAGGTATATTGCTAACAATGGAAAAATAAGAATAAATATTATTGTGATCTGTATTTTGTATAATAATTACTTTTAAATAACGATTAGGTGATTCATTAAGCTAAATGAGGTAATTCCTTAGAATGCTTTCAACTTTGTGTGTGATTCTGTATATGTATTAAAGGAGTGTTCAAAGTTCTCCATAATTTAAAAAAACCTTTAACTTAAACAGTATAGAAAAGAATATCAAACTATATGTAATTATTTAATGCATTACTGCCTAAAGCACTGTCTCCTCTCTGTAAGTACATAGATGCTTTTTATGTCTTGAGTTCTGCCTTCAGGAAACTTAGTCTTATTGTTGACGTAAGAAGTCATGTAGTGGGACTAAAATGGTCATCTTACTTCTACAAGAAGTAAGTAAATCCACAAATGAAAGACTACTTTAAACTTATGTGTATCACAGTGGGGGAAAAATGCTCAGCTAAGGATTAAGAGGAACGTGGAGCTCAAAACTATATCTTTAGAAACTGAATAAAACTTTGGAAAGTAAGCAGAAGTACTGAATTTTAGGCAAATTGTTACTTTTTTCTTTTTTTTCCAGTACTGGGGTTTGAACTCAGGCCCTATACCTTGAGCCAGTCTACCAGCCCTTTTTGTGAAGGTTTTTTTGAGATAGGGTCTTGTGAACTATTTGCTGGGGCTGGCTTCAAACCACGATCCTTCTGATTTCAGCCTCCAGACTAGCTCAGGGGTGAGCCACCGGCACACAGCAAGTTGTTACATTTTAAAATAAGGCCTAATTAGAGTGAACTAGACAGAAATAGCAAATCATTTTTAAATGTTTGCTCCATTAGAGCCCATGTCAGTTATTTACTATTTTTAATGGCTTTAATATAAGTGACTGTGTTTTGATTTTATTTGGGCTTTGTTATTTAAACTGTATGATAATAAAAATGTAGATAATAGCACTAAGGCATATTGGTACAATTAGGTGGGTAACCGTGGTGAATTGTTTAAATATGGTGATAAAGTTATGTGCCCCCTCCACTCCTTTTTTTGGTGGTACTGGGGTTTGAACTCAGGGCTTTGCACTACTACTTGAGCCATGCTCCCAGCCCTTTCTGCTTTAGTCATTTTTTTTTTTTGGATAGGGTGTCTCCAGTTTTGCCTGGGTCACCTTGGACAGAGATCCTTGTATTTATATCTCCTGAGTAGCTGGGCATGTACCACCACACCCAATTTATTGATTGAGATGGGGGGTCTCACCAAGCTTTTGCCCAGGTTGGCCTTGAACTGCAATCCTCCTGATCTCTGCTTCCAGAGTAGCTGGGATTACAGGCTTGAGCCATGACACTTGGCCATGATGTCACCTTTTTTATATGTTTTGTTACATGCTAGCCATCAAGCTCAGTGACTTCCCTTTGTAAAACTCAGGAAACTGAGAAAGTAACTTGCCTATTGTTAAATAGCTAGTAAGAGACAGAGCTAAGATTTGTTTCCCCTCCAAAGCATATCTACTTTCCATCTTGTTACAGGCAAATCTTAAGCAAATTCAAGCAACTTCTATTTGGAATTTAGTAGTGGCTCTTTTGCAATCAAAACAAGCAAACATATGTACATATACCATAGTTTAAATCGCTAATAGGAAATTAACTATTGTTTTCACAGAGTACTTACAGACTTAAAGAGATAAGTCCTTAGAAGTAACTTTTGTTTTAAGAATGTGTAATTTCCTATTCTTCAAGTCTTTCTGCACCCAAAGTGATTCAGCCTTTTAGAAAGGAGATCCAGACTTCTTTTACACATTTATATCTCCAAAGAACTCATTTTAGAGTTTCCTGAAATATGAGGTCCACTTTTGTATTTTGGTGTTTGTTGCTATGTTACTAACAGGTTAGAGAACTTAAATAGCTGAAAAATATTAGAGCCAGTATTATTTTGTTAGGACCACTATAACAAATCACTTTGGATTGGGTGATTTGATTCCAAGATGAGTGTGCTGGTGGCATGGCTTGTAAATGAGTGGCTTCTCCCTTGGTCCTCACAGTCTTTCCATCATGGCACACCTGTGTCCTAATCTCATTTTATAAGGACACATTCATAATGGGTTAGGGACCATTTATATGACTTCATTCTGCCCTAATTACCTTTTTAAAGCTCTATCTCCAAATATATTAACCTTTTGAAGTACAAGGTGTAAGAATGTCAGCATATGAATTTTGGGGGTGGGGGGAGCACAACTTAGACCATAACAGAGTCAGTGAAATTTAATGTATTAGAGTAAATCTCAGTGAATCATAGAGTGCTGAAACTAGAAACATCTAGAAATCTAAGAATTTTTTTCTTTGCAGCTAAGGAAAGTTTAGTTGTGTTTTTTTCTTACCTTCTTCCTCTCTTCCCAGCTTCTAATTGGTGAATATATGAGTTGCCTCATATATTCTCCACAGCTCTTAGGTTATGTGTCATGGCAACTACATCTTTGAATTTTATTTTTCTTTGTGTTTTAGAAAAAAAAAAATCTCAATTTTTGATTCTGGAATAGTACAGTTTCTGCCATATCATCTCACTATATTGGTTATTTTGGAACTCTTACTTATTTTTATTCTTTTTCTTAACTTAGCCTATTCTTGGTATAATTTTACAATATTGATCCTAAGGCTACTACACACATATGCTTACATTTTTTCTTTATCTTTCAGTTTTCTTTATTGATGTCTAAAAATTTCAAGAGCTCTGTGGCTTTATATTCATATTTTTAACTGTTCAACTTCTTCCTATTTATATATGAAGATAGAATTGAATAGTATTAGTAACTATTTTGGGTTTTAAAATATATTACAAAGTCACTGTTGAATTTTCTTAATAGTTTTTACCTAGAACATGAACTGTCTAAGTTATTACTTTTGTAGTTCTTATTGAAGTGTAAACTTAAGGGTTTTTGATACATTTCACCCTGACCATAAAGTATTGGTGGTATATTAATCAGGCTTCTAATATGGCATGCAGGCAGACATTAGGTAGACTGTCCCTTAGAACTAAGGAAGGAATAGCTGTGGACATAGGGGATTTTGCTGCAGGTTTTGGCTACCATGCCTTTCTCTTTTCATACACCTGTTAACAGCTTGGGGCTGCATGGAGGCACTCACTTGTTTCGTTGCATGGTGGCACTGCATTAGGTTAACTTGGCTAAAATAGAAATACATTGCCCCACATTTCCTTCTCTGCATTGTTCTGCCTTGCATTGGCCACAAGAGACATTTTACACAAGATTTGTAAGGAGGCATTAGTATGTTAGACATACCTTTTGACTCTGTGGGGATCAGACCTGAGTACCAGGCTATAGCACCTTTCACACTTTGCCACTGATTAACTAGCTCAACTTGAAGGTGTGAGAAAGCATGTGAGCCAGTAGTTCTTCCAGCTCCTGTCACATGTCCCCCTTCAGGTTCTCTGAGGACTTACCCGTCTTCGATGACTTTTTATTGGAGGGTGAAAGCTTCTCCCATCTCTCACTCTTGGCAACAGGGTTGGAACTGGTGAGAGACAGATGTGAATTCTAGTTTGTTATTTGTTCCCGTTGTCCTTATAGGTTCTAGTTTGTTCTTGTGTCTTTATCTGTTCTAGCTTATCCTTGTAAGCTCCAATTTGCCCTTGCTCTTTTTCCTTACCCTATTCCCTTCTGGAGTGCCTTTCTGGCTTACCTGTAGTGACACCAATCAAGAGTAGAAGAAGATGCAGTAGCCTATGCCTCCTCCACCAGCTTCTATAGATAGGAAGGTCTAACTCCTATAATATATCCTTATTTGTCACTCATTGTGATTCTGATTCTTTAATCAAGCCCTGTTCATAGGGTTCATACTGTAAGTTTTAAATACTAGATTCCATATTTAGAAAGTTAGTTCTACTGGCTCATTTTATCTTCTAGAAATTTTTCTATAATTCTCTTCTACTCTTGGCATCTTTTCTTTCCTTTTTATTATGTAGCGCTGCTGTGTTTTCTCATTTATTTCATTTGGCTTATCAATAGTATTTTGGTGACTAAATAATAGTTTGAAACAATTTATTGTGCTTGGATATTAGTTTTAAAAACACTTAAACAGATTTAACAATCTTTTAAAAACAATTGAAGTCTTTTTTACTGTAAAGACTCATTTGACAAAACAGTAAGCTGGAGATGTAAAAAAGAAACCCAAAGAGATTTTTACAGTTAAATGGGCTAGATTGAGACAGAAGTGTCATTTTATTTTAATTAATTAATTAATTTATTTATTTATTTATTGCAGTACTGGGGTTTGAACTCAAGGCCTAAACCTTGAGCCACTCCAACAGCCCTTTTTTGTGATGGGTTTTTTTTTAGTGTATTGAGAACTAGGCTGGCTTTGAACCTCAGTCCTCTTGATCTCTGCTTCCTGAGTAGCTAAGATTGTAGGCATGAGCTACCAGTGCCCAGCCAGAGTGTCATTTTAAGCCAGCAATGTTCTAAAAGCATAGAGAAAAGATGTTTGAAAGACAGTATTTGAATATATTTTCACGTTATGTTACAGACATACAATATAATAATGATGTGACCAATTATAAAGCAATATCTTAAATTTTTTCCTTCTGGTACCTTTTAAGCTTGAACACCTGTTCCAGTAACATATGATTTTTCATTGGAATTGGTTTCAGCATCATTTGTTTTTCAGCATGATTAGTTATTTACTATCAGATGTGTATATATTTTTGCTTTATAGTTTGGTTTGTTGGAAACAGAGTTGTTTATAGACATTATGCTACTTTTTTCCTCCAAGATTTTATTAATGATGTTTTATTTTCTTCAGAGGCACTTATGCACAAAAGACAATGCAGTAATTATTGAACAAATTAATTCCAAATTGGTAGGGCCAAACATACTGTTTTAAATATTATTAAAAATTGGTGGAGTAACTTTATAAGACTTCATAATATCATTGATATGCTTTTTAAAAAATGCTTATTTTCATGTTTACATCTCATAATAATGTATTAGCATAGCGAATTATATAAAATAGTTTGGATGTAGTTTATTATAAAACATTGATGCAGTAGGAATTCTTAAATTTTCCTATTACATGTATGTACATATAAGGATTTTAATGTAGAGAATGATCACTGCATATTTATAAAATCTAGAAAATGTAAAAAGAATGAAAAAAATCCTCTCAGTTTTCTTGCACAGAATTATCTTGTTAATACATGAGTGTAGTATTTTTCCGCATGCATATTTTTTCACTTAATATGTTTCGACTACATATTTTTCTTGTTACGGAGAATTTTTTAAAGGTTTGTTTTGAAGAACTACATAAAATTTCCATTGATTGGATTTCTGATAGTTTACTCATTTTTGTGTTTATGATTATTTTTGAATTAAAAATGACTTTAAAATGCCTTATAAGGGGCAAAATGAATCAGGAGTCACACTTCAATAAATAATAGATCAGTAAACTGAGAAAGTGAGAGAATTGGCTGTTGAGGAGTGGAAAATTCTTGTTAGTCCTGTAACCTGAAAAGCTATAATGCTTATTTGTTCTAAATTCCCATAGTATAGTCTTCCTCTATTCTTCAAATAGTGAATATTCTGAAAAAATATGAATAAGAATTCAGTAGTTCCCTTTTCATTGCTCCCTCATGAATACAGTATTCATTATGAAATTTATGAATGTTATCCATAAATACTGATTGTGTTTCTGACATATAATGGAAGGAAGCTTGTCAACTTTTTTGATTAAAAGTTATTTTTTTTGCACTAGTCAGGAAAAGCAGTCTATTATATGACAGCAGGAGTTAGAACCAAGTGGTCCATTAGTACCAGAAAAGCTGCCTATTCAAAGAACTATAGTTTCAACAATCTCTTTAACTTCCTATGAATTCCATAAGACCTCTTAATTTTGCTTCTTTTAGGTATAAATTCATATGTGTATTGTTACAGTTTCAGAGACCATATTGCATCCATGAGATGTACTTCTGGAGTTTTATTTTAAATAAGAAGCATCAGGTATTATATTTGAATGTATTTCAAAGTTAGAGTATATCATTTAGTAATACCTCTAGTAAAAGAAAGACTGCTAGTTTTAAGTCAGATATTCTTGGCCTGAGATTTAGACTATGTATGTCTTCTTCCAGGTCTGAACATTTTCAGTCTTTCAGCATAAGCATTTATTTTCCAAATATGAAATATTAAATACTCTTTAGCAGACAGGGATGTTCTGCACATAAATACTAAATCTTTTGAAAATGAATACCTGAACATGCAGTTTTAAAACTCCTCAGGAGTAACTCTCAAATTCTGTTTTAGGCTTTTCTGTAATTTAGGATTAACCAAAAAAGCATTGAGTGACCAGCTCGGTCTTCAGGAAAGTGTAACAGAATGGCAGGTATCTGAAAATAAGCAAAACACAGGTTAGTATTGTTAAAACTTATCAACTAAACATGTCCATTTTAGTTTCTGAAAAAAGTTTAAAATTGAACACCAAAGAAGGTTGGTATAATTTTGTTTCCCTCCTTGATTCCAGCTTGTTCCCACCACTCCATTTATATCCATAGAGTCATAATTTGATATGCTAATATATTGGACCTATGAACTGAATGCTTAGCAGTGGAGAATATTTTTAAGGTTTGAAATTAAATTCCCTGTTTACTCAAGATCTCTTCTTTTTTAAAAACTAAAATTTCCTGAACACTGTTCTATATTTTTATAAGAATTGGTAAAAATTGATTAAATTTTATGTTTATTCTTAGGTCATGCGGGAGTGGATTTTTCTTTTTCCAAAAGAGATTTTCTTTTAGGAATTATCTCTCTTTATGCCTTTTCCTTAAGTAGAGCCACTATTTTTTTTTAGAACAATTTTGGATAGTTGTCTAATTTTTTCCTGCCTTATTGACATATTGATCTAGTACCAACTTTTGCGTGTTTGTTACATTACAGTTTAGTATTAAAATCTACGGTTATTTTATAATTGTCAAAAATGACTTCAGCTTTTTTGAATTTAAAAAATTTTCTAAAGTTAGTTTGATTAAGGTGCATTTTGGTTATTATAAACACATGGATTACATTTTAGAATTTGGTTCTTATATATTGTAAACAGTTGTACACAGTCTCCTTTCTTATTTTAAAGTATTCATTCACCACTCATTAATGTATACCTTTTACGTATCAAATACAATGATAGGAGAGAGAGCATGATAGTATTGTTTTAGAATAATGTACTTGATGCACAGTGGTCTTTATAGGAAGAAATGGTCAGGAAAGATTTAATAGCAGAGGTAATTAACAGCACCTTAAGGGATATTCAGGAATGTGCCATAAAGAGACGGGTGAGAAAGGGCAGTCCAAGAAGAAGCAAATGAATGAATAAAGCTGCAGAAGTTAGGAAATAGTCTGGAATGTAAGAGGAATTTACAATATTTTGCTACAGCTGGAACATAGGGTGCAAGTCAGGGAGAGTTGAGAAAAAGACAAAATGTTGTAAGGAGTTTGGGCTTTATCAGAAGAAATATAGAAAGCCACTAAAGGTTGTTCAACAGAGAAGTAATTTGAGCAGTGTTGAAGAGCAAAAGGTCAATAAACCATGGCCCACGATCTCTTTGGTATGACCCACTCTTGACAAATGTTTTTTTCTGGGTGCCGGTGGCTTACGCCTGTAATCTTAGATACTCAGGAGACAGAGATCAGGATTGAGGTTCACAGCCCTGGCAAATAGTTTGTGAGACCCTATCTCAAAATTATCCAACACAAAAAAAGGGTTGGAGGAGTGGCTCAAGTGGTGGTGTAACGCAAGTTGTGAAGCCCTGAGTTCAAACTCTAGTACCACAAAGAAAGAATGGTTTTTAATATTTTTAAAAATGGGTTGGAAAAAATCAAAAGAAGGATAAGAATAATTCATGACATTTAAAATTATGTGAAAATCAAATTTTAGAGTCCATAAATGGTTTTATTGGAAGAAAGCCACATTTTTATCTACTTACATCTTATCTATGACTGCATTTTCACTAAATGGTAGAGTTGAGGTCTTGCTTCAAAGGATGTATGACACATAAAGCCTAAAATTGTTTTTTTTTATAGAAAAAAGTTTGCAGACACCTGATTTAAATATACCTACTAAAATGCAGAGATAGTCATTACATAGAAAGCAATCCCAGCTATATGCTGTCTATAAAGAGCCCACATTAAATGTGCAGATGCAGATAGTTTAAAAGTAGAAGTATGGAAAATACTCATCAGAGCAAAGTTGGAATAGCTATATTAATTCAAGAAACAAATTTAGCAGAAGTAGGACATGACATCATGATCAAAGTATCAATTCAGAAAAAAGCTTAAAAATTTAAAATGTGTTTAAAAACCTTCAGACAGAACTTCAAAATACAAGCAGAAAATGGAGAAATGGATAAACCCATCATTGCAGTTGAGATTTTAGTACTGCTCTTCCGTAACTGATAAAACACATGGACAGACAATTAGTAGGGATGTAAAGGCATGGACAATAGCCAGCTGGGCCTAATGTTATGTTCATAAAACACTCTGTCTGACAGACAGAGAATACTTATGCTTTCAAGTGCACATGAGACATTTGCCATGAGAGAACCTATTGTGACCTAGAGAAAAAGAATTAAGCAATTAAAAAAATTGAGTACATTCTTCGACAATAATGGAATTGAACTAGAAATCAGTACCAGAAAAATATCTGTAGTGGCCCCAAATATTTAGATATTGAGCAAATCACTTCTGAATAGCTTATGGGAAAGGAAGAAATTGTAAAAAATTAGAGGTATTTTGAATTGAACAAAAATGAAAACACTGCGTCCTAAAGCTTATGGAATGCAGCTAAAGCAGTACTTAAAAGGATTATGTTTAGCATTATTAAATGCTTGTTGTATTTAAAAAGAAAACATTTCTCAAAGTCAGTAACCTAAGTTTTCACCTTAAGAAAATAGAAAATAACAGGTAAATTGAACCCAAAACAAGCAGAAGGAAGGAAAAAAGTGAAGCTTAAGAGTAGAAATGAAAATAATAAATAAAAAAGGGAAACCTTAAAATATGAAAGCAAAAGCTGGTCCTTTGAACTGATTAACAAAATTGATAACCCCCTAGCCAGAGTAACCTTGACATAAAAGAAGCTTCAAATTACATTATCAGGAATAAAAGATGGGAAACCGTAATAAATCCTTTATGTATTAAAAGGAGAATAAGGGAATATTACAAAAAACATTACCTCCATTAGGTTGACAATGTAGATAAATAGACAAATTATATTGAAGATACAAACTACTGAAGTTCACCTAAGAGCTGGCCATGGTAATCGCAGCTACTTGGGAGGTAGATATCAGGAGTATCATGGTTTGAGGCCATCCTGGGCAAAATGATATAGTGAAATTGTCCTCTAAACTGGTTAGACCAGTTAATGATTTGTGGACAGTGCATTAACGATCCTTTCTCTCACATTCTTCCCAGTATTCAATTTTATCTGTCTTTATAGTTTTTACTATCTGATGGGAAAAACATAGTATCTTTTCTTTTTTATAAAGAATAAAGATTTATTTAGTGTATAGTTTTGGAGGCTGGGAAGTTCAAGAGCATGATGCCAGGTGAGGGCCTCCTTGCTGTATCAAATGGTGAAGGGCATCACATGGTAAGACAGAGCAAGCCTGCTAACTCAGATTCCTTTTCCTTCTCTCTCTCTCTCTCTCTGTCTCTCTCTGTCTCTCTCTCTCTCTCGTGCATTTAAGCCATGTTTTTATTTTTTATTACGATATATTTGTTGTCCAGGGAGGATTCATTGTGACAATTCTGAATAGGCTTACATCGTGCATTGGTTAGATGGCTCCCACCATCACTACCCCTCAACCCCCTCCTGCCCCACTTAAAGCAATTGCAAGAGGTTTCATTGTTCTGTTTTGAATATGAAGTCCTTCACCATATTCCCTCACCTTAATCTCCTTCATTCCCCCTCCCCCTCCTACAAGTACTCCCCTGTACTGTACCTATTATACAATCCTGTCTTTAGTTATTAATTTCTAAGTCGATGTTCAAAGGGGTTTCTGGATGTATCCCCACTGTGAGTATACTTTCATTTAGTCAGTTCAATCCCTTCCCTTGCTTTCCCTTAAATCTCCTACCCCCTCATTTTTCAGCAGCTTTCAATACATATCCTTATATCCTGTACCTTCACAGATGTTATGATGTTATGTATGTAAGCCATTTTTTTAGTTTGAATGTAATAGTTGTATGGGGTGATACATTATGACATTTATATATATGCTTACAATACATGTTAACTAGATTAACCCCCTCCACTGTTCTTACTTAACACCCCTCCCCCTTCTTCGAACAATTTCATTGTTCTGTTTTCATTCAGGAGTATAAAGTACATCTACCATATTCACCTCCTTCACTGTCTCTGTGTAACCTCCCCTCCCATTGGCACCCAGCCACAGGTAACTTTATCCTTTGACCTGATACTTTCTTTTCACTTTTACCACCTGTATATACTTCACCAGATATTAGTCTTGCCATTTTAGAATTTTCATGAAAATTATAAATCATTTTTGGGTATTCTTTTGTGTCTTGCCATATTTTTGAGATTCTTACTGTGATATGAAACTCTTTAATTTTTGGTCCCATGTAATATTCCTGTAAAATGGAGGAATAAATATTGTTTCAGACACAAGGGTTTGAATTTATTTTAAGAGCCTAAAAACACTTTTCTGCACCGAACAAATACTTCATGAGTAGATGTTATATTTACTTTTTGTTCATTTGTTTTTGTTTTTAGATGCATGCAACAAAAGAACCAAATAAGCATAGCTGAAATAAAAAGCTTATTATCTCAAGAGTATCTGATTTCATAAAGTCTTAACTTCTATTTCTCAAAAACATCATGGAACATTTAAAATGAAAATCCTACCTAAGGGGAATTTTGGAGCAAATATTGGCAAGGGTGCTTATATAGAATACACCTAAATAAATTGATGAAATAAGAAATGAAACTCAGTAAAAATTGTGAAGAAGAAGGATGAGATTTTTCATAAATATAGAAATTGGTATGTAGGGAAAATATTAAACAGTGACATTTTGAGGTCTTTGAATTTATACTGGAAATTAAAGTAGTTTCTTTGATGATGTCTTTTTTTCTTTTATCTGTTTGTGGAACCCAGTGATATTCAGGCAGTTATTTTTGTAAGAAGGTTGGTCTAAGAATCTGAAAACTCAAAGTCAAATTCTGGTAATTTTTTATTTTCTTGCATTAGCAATTCTTCTAATACGGCATGATTTACTGTGTCATCATAGAAAGACAGCATTAGAGTTTACATGGCAGGGTAAAATTAAACATATGCTCACAATCAAATTAATGTATTTCATCTGTCTTCAACTAATAACAATCTGTCATGTTATCTATCTGAGTAGGGGCATAAACAGTTTATTTTGTGTTTGGAGTAACTTCCTGGAGGTAGTTAATGTGACAAGTAGTTTGTTTGAATTGAGTATAACCAGATCAACACTCTAGATGTTTCCTTGATAACCTAAAAATTACTGTGAAAATCTGTACAAGTGCTATATTTATATTTTGCTTTTACCTCTTTTAAGTTAGACAGTGACATTTTTTACAATCATTTTGCTAAGAATATTCTGTTCTTGCTGTTAAATGTGAACTGAGGAGCAAGAATACTTTTAAAGCTTACTTTCCATTGATAGAGAGTAGACATTAATAATGTAATTAGCATCATATAATACTTTCCCTTTTTTCAAAACATGAAGTAATATTCTGCTTTGAATGAAAAAAGTCATATTCATTATAGAATATGTTCTGATAGTATGTTGAAAGAGAAATAGTTGGGAAAATAGGAATGTTGTAGTCTTAGGTCAATATAAAAAAACTAGGTGGTGTTGTAAAAGTATTTCAGAATTTAAAAATTTTATATCATGTACTCTGATCAATAACTCTGATCATAATACATTTATGTCTAGTTTTTAAAATCTGTTACATTGAATGCTTCATTTTTCATGACTTTGCTGATGATCACTACATTACAGTGATGGTATAGGCATGTACAGTGAAATTCCGGTTAAGGAATCCTAAATGCCAGTAAATAAGTAGGACTTAAAAATTGAAGTCATTATATAGTTGGCTTATTAAAATTAGTGTGTGTGTTTTAGATACACATAATTTTAAGACATACATAATTTTAAGTCAATTTTTTAATATACTGTTGAGGCAGTTTTTCATGTTTGGGCTATTCATGATACATCATTTTAAAACATTTTGCAGTTTCACAACTGGTATGTATAGCTTTTGTAAAGCACTTTATATAATCAAGTTAAGAATTTTAATACTTCTAAGGCAAAGTAAATCAATAAATATTCTATAATGTTTATGGACTCAGTTTTATGATTTAGTATTATTAACGATTTTAAGGTAGTAAGAAGTAAATAATAGGTATGTAATAATTCACTTTTTAAAATAATGACTTTAATTTTTTTATTATTTTAATTAGGATTCTAAACAAAAGGCGTAAGTGGTCATTGTCAGCACTAATGCTCTTTCTAATTCTGGTGCTACCAATGACTTGCATGGGGGATTTTGGTCTGCAGATTCACTTAAAAAAAAACCAAACTTTAGGTTTTTTTGTGTTGATATTAGAATAGTGCTTACCTGTTCTCCAAAGTTCTTATCATGCCTCAAAGGGTTCTGTAAAACTTGAAACACAGTTTAGGTTGTTCCAGAACTCTCCAGAAGTAGTTTCCCTGATTCTGTTTTTTCCCTTCAGCATCTTTTCTTCCTTATAGCAGTCAGAGGAATTTTTTCAAAATGCAAAGATTGTATTGTGTTGTTGGTTACAACCTTTCAGTAGCTTCCTTTTGCTGTAGTTGAGTAATAGCCTCATTATGCTATAGGTCTTCACTGTTGCTCATTATGGTTCTGTTTCCTCAGTTGTACTCAGTCTTGTCCTCTTTAGGCTTGTGTCTTTGTTGTCCCAGTCACTGAAACAGGTTTTTCGTCTAACCTCCTCTTAACTTGTTTAGCTTATTTTTATGCTTTAGATCTCAAATCAAGAAGTCTTCTATGGCTATCATATATAAAACTGTCATTACTGCTTTCCTGATACCTGTCCTTTTTTTTCCCACTCAGTTATTCTCTATCTGCTCACCTTTTTGCCTTCCCATTTCAGAATTTAATAATTGTTCTAATTTACACATTTATTTATGTTTGTGTTCTTTTTCCTCACAAATGAGGATTAAAGGCAATGTATTTTGTTTGTTTATTTATTGCTTGTACCTATAAGCATAAATTATGCTAACTTAATAAATTTATGTTAAGATGTTTTACTTCTAGAGAAATGTATAAACTATATTTTCTTATTGTTGTTACCTGTGATTTTTATAACCATACAATTAATTTGAATCATTTTAGGTTGATTAATGTATAGGACTGTAATGACTTTTGGGAGGAAGAAAAAAACCTGTGTATAAGTATGAAACTTACCATCTTCTATTTTTAAACTTATAGGTAATGATTGCTACTTATTTATGAAAGATAACTAAACAGAAAAATCATAATATTCATAGCATCTATAGGAGTGCAACTTTTTTTATCACATAATTTTCTTCTGAATCGTCTCTGAATTTAGAAACAGTTGTCACTGTGTAGTCAGTGGAAGTGCTTTGAATCAATTGGGGAAAGTGAAGGTTTTCTGATATATGTCACCCACAAAGATTTCCTTTTTGTACACATAAAACACGCACACACACACACACACACAAACACACATCCTTCAGCTGGACTCTGTGAGGTAAGACTGGGTAAAAAATATATCATATTGCCTGTGTGCATATAAGCTTCTTAACCTCTACAAGATCTTCCAGCCCAGGTTCTTTCAAATGCTTTTCTATATTCCTTTTGTAAGGAATGTATGTCATCTCTACTCTCAAGTCTATCTTAAGTTTTCCTTATTCTTTAGTAGTTAAAGTACCACTGTCTCTGAAATCTTTTCTGTTTCCCCCATGCAGTTTCAGAAATTTCCTTTCTCTACACTCTGTTATTCTTATCTCATACAGAGCTCTTGCTTTCAGCATTTCATTGTATAGTACCATTTTGTATCAGTTTCTCTTGGTCTCCCAACATTTTGTACTTAAAGGATGCTAGGAAAATAGTTGATGAGTAAGTGAGTGTGTAGGCAAACTGTGGCAACACTAGCTCATACTGTGTATGTGCCTATCACATACCATGTTCCTACTGTATCCCAGTCATGGCTCTGGTTGCTTTGTAGTTATCTATTCATTTTATCCACTATAACAACCATATGAGTTAGGTTCTTTTATTGTCCCCATTTTATACATGAGAAAACTGAGAAAAGGAGATAAGGTGATTTGCCCAAGGTTCTATAGACAGTAACGGATCACACTTAGGAAGTTTGGCTCTGGAGAGTGTGTTTTCTTTTTTTTTAATTAAAGACTCTTTTTTGTTAATTACTTTAATTGACAAAAGTATATGTGCCAGGTACAACATTGTGTTTTGAAATATGTATACATTGTGGAATGTCTAATTTGAGCTAATAAGCATGTATTACCTCACATAATTTTTTTTTGTGGTGAGCGCAGGTTAAAATCTACTCTCTTAACATTTTTCAAGAATACAACACATTTTATTACTAAGTACAAGAGATGGGTCGAGTGTGATGCATGTCTATAATTCCAGCTACTCAGGAGGAAAAGCAGGAAGGTTGTCAGTTAAGGGCCAACCCCAGTCAAATTAGTGAGACCCTATCTCAAAAACAAAATGGCTTGTTTTATTCTCCCTCTCTAATGTGTGACTTCCCCTTAGTATGACCTGTTTTTCACAATATTGCTGAATTTGTACTAGGCCTGTATTCCACATATGAGAGAAAACATGTGGCTTTTGGCCTTCTGAACCTGGCTAACTTCACTTAAGATGATGTTCTCCAGTTCCGTCCATTTACCTGTAAATGACAAAATTTCATTCTTCTTTTTGGCTGAATAAAATTCCATTGTATATAAATACCACATTTTCTTAATCCATTTATTAGTAGTGGGGTATCTTGGCTGTTTCCATGAAGTTAAGAAGGTGAATATGGTTGATGTACTTTCTATACATGAATGAATATAGCACTTTTAAACCTGTTGAAATCACAATAAGAAGGGGACTCAGGTAGAAAGAAGAAGAACAGAGATCAACTAATGCAGGTTGTAATACAGATATACATGGAAATGTCACAAGGAAACTCCTTGTATAGCTATCTTAAACAAACAAAAATGTCATTTTTTTTTCCTTTTTAAAATTGGAGAACAGGAGGACAGAACAGGTCCTATCCAGGGGGGTTGCTGGTATCAGTAGGAGAGGGGAGGATGTGGAGAAAGGGTGTAGGAGAGTGAATGTAGTGCGCTGTGTATGCATATGTGTAAATGGAAAAAATGAGACCTGTTAAAACTACTCCAGGAACAGGGGAAGGGGAGAATGATGGAGGGTGTGAACTCAACTATGATATATTTGATATATTGTAAGAACTTTTGTAAATGCCACAATGTACCCCCAGCACAACAATTTAAAAAAAAATAAAGGGCTGGGGCGTGGCTTTGGTGGCAGAGTGTGTTTCCTAGCAAGCGCAAGATAAGGTCCTGGGTCCAGTTTTGCAGATAGACTGGGAGAGTTCGAGGGGAGGGGGAGAATGAGAATAAGTGCAGTAGGGATGGAGCACTGGAAGCCAACAGAGATTCAAATCATCTCTATAATCTAAGTAACAAGCCTACCACACTACAACAAAATGTATTGACAGTGGAGAACGTATTTTTTCACGTTATTTTCCATGTATTACTTGAACCATTCAGTGGCATTTATCCAGTTTTTACTCTAGTAAACAAGCTTTTGCTTTAGTAAAACAAGCTTCTCAATTTATAGTTAAATTTAATTTTATGATTATTTGTGTGTAACATGTCATTAATCACAGAAGCAATCTTAATGCTTACATTTGTATTGTCTTGCTATCATAATAACTTTATTTAACTCAAGGCCCAACATGCAGTGTGAATTTCATTTTCAACAAGAATGGATGTAAATATGTATTTTAAATAGTTTTTCTATTAGTTAAGGTAATACTAGATTCTCTGAATAAACCATCTCTAAAGTTTCAGCATAGTAAATTTGAATTTATTTCTTATTTACATAAGGACCAAAACCAGTTGAAATTATCAGTGGTGGCTCTTCTGCCACCACTACCAAAATTCCAGTAGTGCCCAAATTCCTTCTGTTTTCTGGGATTGCTGTTTTCAACAAATGACTTCACAGGTTACTCCAAAAGAAAGTACAAGGACTGTCATGTATGGAAGGTTTCTATGAGTCAAGCCCAGGATTGGTACTGTCATCTCTCCTTTCATTGCACTAGTCAGAAATTGCCTCATACTCTCAACTCACAGCAAGCCAAGCTGGGAACATTTAGTGTGGGTTGATAAACAGTTAGCTAGTCTGCCCATCTTATCATTATACATCAAGTTTACTCTTGTCAGTATATGTCTGTTTTGCTTTTGTTCTTGTCAAGAACAGTGAAAGATGTGAGCTTTTTACCTACTTCAAGCTGACAAGTTAGCCTGTCACTACATGGAAACTGATGGAAGGCATGAGACTCTTGGGTGAGAGATGAAGGACTTTATAACTGATGATGTAGTATGAGCTCCATGTTTGTATTGGTTCCCCCAGCTCTCTGGGTTCTAATGGGGCAAACATGGGGGACCTAGACAGATGATGTACATGAAAGAGGTTTTATCACAGTAGAGGAACCCTAAGCTTAGGAAACACAAATCTTTTATAATGGCCTGTAAGTAAACTTCTGATCTGTGTGCTCGAAGGAGATATCACCTTTATTATACCAGACAATAAACAAACTTGCCTTTTATCCAGAGAGAGACATTGTCTCTAGACTGCCTGCCATACTATATCCTTGAAAGGATAGTCCCAAACAAAAACTGTCAGTTTTTTATTTGACTCTTTCCTCTCTTCCCCTCCCCAATTTTAATTAAGAAACTATTGAAAAACTCTAGTGTTTTTTCCTTGTCATTTACTTACTGGGTTTTTTATATATACATTTATAGCATGTTTATGAAGTAGAAGTTCTACTGTACGTACAATTTTCTACTTTTAAGTTTAATATCCTGTACATACTTCACTCAGTAGTTTTGTGATTTTTAATGGCCTGTATTATGTGATTCTACTATAATTTATCTATTTATATTACTTCTAATATTTTTTAATGCTACAAGCAACTCTGTGAAGGGCTAAATTTTGTAATTCTTACACATTCCTGATGTTTTCTTCAAAATAAACCCATCTAAGTTGGTCATAGACTAAAGTATTTGTAAGACTGAATGCATATTTCTAAATTGTTTTTCAGAAAACTACTACCTCATTAATATTATATATTCTTAGTTTTTCATTTTTGCCAATCTGTAAGCTAAACATTTTTTTCAGTTGCATTTCTTTCCATGTTAGTAAGATTGAACAGTTTTTTTCCCCCCACAGATTTATATGAACATTTCAAAAGATCTCTAAGGTGGTCTATTATTCTGTAAAATATAAGTTCCATTTCTGAGAAAAATCATCCTTCTTACTGGATTTTAATATTCATGAATCCCTGCATTGTGCTTTTATTGGTTATCTCTTTTTGATGTAAAACTAAATTATAAAATAAAATGTTATAATTTATATTTTGAAATGATTGAAATTATACATGATACTCATTAGAATGATTTTCTCATTTGTATCAAAATTATTCTTATCCAAAATTAATTAGATTATCTTAAGAATTCTATTTCATATACAATGTGATTTTAAGAGCACAGCTGATAGTTTAGACATCTTGACAACTCTTTTTTCCTTTTCATTTTAATGTACAGACAGGTGAGCCAAGTGATTTTTTTCTGCAGTTGTTTTTGATCATAAATAAAAATTTGGATTTTCTTGCTCTGTCTCATGTACTCTTAGATTTTTCTCATCTTCATTTTTGAAAATCATCATTTATGTTAGCTCTACAAGAAAACCCAGGACATTCATGTAATTGCTTTAGCCTTCAAATTCTTTTCCTGTACAGTTCTGTCTTCCCTTTTTTCCAAATCCCAGTTTCTGTCTTCTCATAACTTCTGAGACCCTTCCTCTGGGTTTTTGGTTGTTTATAAGTAAAGATACCAGTAAAATTCCTATGTTTGTAATACGTACTTCAAACAAAAAATTTTAAACTTCTTGCTCTGAGCCTTGGCACATGACCTTCTAATGCTGTTGAATTGTTGAATTTTTCCTACTACATCTTACCTACCAGAAGGACTGGAGGTGGAGGATAGGTAATCTTTTTTTTTTTAAGATGAAAATATTCCTAGGTCTTTATTTTTTCAGTTTTTATTAGCATATATTCATTGTACAGGAAGGGTTCATTGTGACAATTCTGAATAGCCTTACATTGTACATTGGTTAGATTGCCCCTACCACCTCTCCACTGCCATCCTCCTCTAGACTCTACTTAAAGCAATTGCAAGAGGTTTCATCACTCTATTTCATATATGTATATGAAGTCCATCAATCATATTCCCTCACCTTCATTTTCTTCTTTCACCCTCTCCCAAATAACCCCACCCCCCCATGCTACCTATTTTGCAGTCCTGTTTTTCATTATTAAAAGTGATCTTCTTGTACCTTAAGGTTTCCAGATCATTCTCCTTCTTCCCTAAAAATCCTTAGATTAGATTATCAAGCCATTAGCTATTACTTCCTGCTATTTACATTGGAGTTATCAACTAAACCCAAGCCATTGCCTTGAATTTCTTGAAGCTTTTGGCTGTTGGATCATAGTCTCTCCAGTACTGTTGCTGTCGTGATTCATGGTGACTTCATTATCCGTATAAGTTATGCTTCTGATACATTGGGCTGCATTGAATTGTTCACATTCAGTTACCTTGCTTCACCTGCACCCCCTTACAGTTGTTTCTAAGACCTAGTCAGTACCAGTTTCTATACCAATATCTATTGGCTCTCCAGCTTGTGTCCTATATGTTTTAAACCCACACTAGACCTTAAAATCAGTTGATCTTACGAATTTTTAATTTTCTCCAACCTCCTCCTTTTCCTACTTACATTTCATATACCATCATTATAGTCTCTCCTAGTTTTACTATCCCCATTTATCTGTCCCCCTTCTTTTCAGGTATTGTACATGTGTGGGAGAACTTCAGCTCTACTTAAATGCAAGTTTTTCTCTGAAGCTGAATGAGAGCTGAAACAAAACCAACAGCACGGTTCATTTCATTTTAAATCTAGAATAACTGTCAGGTGACTTCTCTGAGAGTCTTTCACATCCCACATCAAATCCATTAGTATATCCTACTTACTTTTTGTTCCAAAAATATACCAAGAATCTGTCTTACTTTTCATCATCTCACCTGCTACCAATTTGCTTCAGTCTATCTCATCTCTTTCCTAGATTTTTATCAAAGCCTGCTTATGTTGGTTCTCTGCTTTACCTATGTAGCTTAATTGCAACAAAGCAGCCAAGATGAACTTTAAAATGTGAGTTGGATTACTTTTTTTTTTTAATCCTCCAGTATCTTCCCATTTCTTGTTTTAGTGGCCTACATGTCATGCATGATATGGTACCTGGCTTATACCTCTGACCTCATTTCTACCATTTCCATCTTTTGCTAACTCTTTAGCTATTCTGGCCTCCCGGTTTTTCTTTGAATCTGCTAAGCCTAATCTTGTGTTTGGACTTTTGTATTTACAGTTCCTTTTGCTTGGAAAGTTTTCTCCAGGTTTCCTTGCTTCCTAGCCTTTTTAAGGTCTTTGGATTATCTACTGAAAATGCTATTTTCCCTCATGTACCCTTTATTTTTCTCCATAAGGTCTCTTGGCTTTCACCATACTTTAAATTTTTACTTTCTTGATTATTTTCCTTCATTATTGTATCTGTAACACCTAGGTCATAGTAGGCACTCAACTATTTATTTGGTGAATGAAGGATCAATAGAGTAGTTACCCTTTGAAATACTAGAGCATATGTTTAAGCATGGTTTATTGAAGTAAAAACAATTCATGTATTAATGCCTTTATCTTAACTTGCTTAGTATTGGAAAGATGTACATCAAAATGTTAATTGTTGTTGTCTGAGTTAATGGCATTTTAAATTGCATTTTCCTGGTTGTTTTTCATGTAGCAAGAAATTTTAATTCCACTTTGAAAAATAAAAGAAAAATGATATTATTAAAGGATATAAGGAAATTAAATCATTATAATAGTGAGAGTGTTATCTGTCATATGTATGGTAGATGGGTACTAGGTAATTTTAAGGATGCTCTCAAAAACTGAAGAAAAAGATTTTTACAGGTGTCTTACTATAATTTCATCTTTATAATTTATTTCTATCTTATTTAGAATGAATTATTCTAGTAACCTGTTAGTACTGCCATATCAAAATACCTGAAACTGAGTAATTTATAAATAACAGAAATTTATGTCTCTTACTTCTGGAGGCTGAGAAGTTCAAAATCAAGTGTCTGGTGGGTCTAGTATCTGGTCAGGCCCTCATCTCTCCTTCCAAGATGGCACATTGAATGTTGTGTCCTCACATGGCAGAAGGTAGAAAGGCAAAAGGGGATGAGCATTGTGTCTTTACATGGTTTAATTACCCTGATAAGACCCTACACCAATTAATAGTATCATATTGGCAAAAAAATCTTCAGTTTAAGAGTTCTAGGGGATACTTCAGACCATACAGTGTTGTAATGGAGCCCTCTTTAAATGTTGTCTACTAAATCTAACACATCAGAGAAAAACTTTTTAGGGAAGTGCTGTGAGAGCCTTTTCTTTTATACCTGCTGTGTCATTTGTGAGAATGTCAACTACTTAAAATTATTTTTATAATTCTTAATAGCTTTTTATGTTCACAGTTCTGCAAATAGCTTTTTGAGGGATTAGATTATATATTTTACATGTTGGGTTCTTACTGTCAACTGTACTGCTTGGTATATGATAGGTACTCAATAAATGCTTTGATTAGGCAGTGAGAATACTAGTCACTTTGTGTTTTATGGTTATCTTTATTAGGAAAAAAAACCCTTTTATTTGGGTAGTAAATGTCTCAAAGCTGTTGATAACCTTATGTGGTAGTAGGGGAGTTAGGAGGAAAGAGAAAATCGATGATATACTATTCCATAAGAAAAGACAAATGTAAACAGACTTTCAATGATACAACTTCATGTTTTTTTTTCCATTGGATAGAAATTTCATTGGGGATTTTCCCTAGTGACATGCTTTATTCTTAGTATTGAATTAGGAAAGTATTTTAGTTTCAATATTATGATGAACTAGATATATAAATGGCAATGCTAATAGCTTAGTATTTTAGTGTTCCACAAATTGATGCTTGTGGCATCTGGACGTTTTTTGGCCTGTTCTTGTAAATAAGGCCTCAGTGATGTTTAAGGAACAGCAGCTTGTGGCTAGAAAAGAAAAAAAGCTCCCTTTTTTCCAAGGTAAGCAATATAAATGGGGCTCAGGAATTTAGATCAAAAATCTCCCAGAGAAGTATCTCTTGAGTCTTCAAACTAAAAACTTTCAGTATAATTTTAAATAAAGCCTTTTGTGAAGTATGAGAGAAGTTTTTTTTTAGTTGATAGTCAATTGCTACTACTATGTAGGCTTACTAGATTTGCAAATTTACAAGTTTTTACAAGTCAGTTGGGTCCCTCCCTCAGGAAATCAGTTTAAGTTTTTTTTTCCTTTATTGACTCAAAGAACCTAGTTGTCCTTAAGTCCTGTGAATATATTTGCCACATAATTTGACGGCATTGAGTCAACACTCTTATAGGGTCTGTAGTTTGTAAAAAGAAAAACTGTTTAATAAAGGATCACATTTGAAAAAATAGACTGTACTGGATAAAACCAGTATGGGTATGAATTCTGTGCTGTGCTTTAAAATACCTACAACTATTCAAGGAAATACATGTCTTTCTTGCCAGGTACTCTCAAAATGGATACTTTAGGTTTAGAAAGCTGCTGAACTGTATCTTTGTGAACTTAAACCATAGCTGTGAATAAATTAATGTAAATATGCAATGTAATATTGATCTTTTAGAAGAATATTAATTATGTATTTGTGTTACTAGTAAAGGTTTTAAAGACAGTAGAACTTTACTAATTACTAGGGTAATTAAATTTTCAAACCAAATATGCTTAGGTACTTAAACTTTATCTTCAATTAATTACTATAATTAAATGCACTGTATAAAGAAAATCTTTTTTGAGCATCATCAGTGTGCCTAAATTTATATAGATGATAATAACCTGGGATATAATATTGGAAATTAAGTCAAATTCAAACACATTAAAATGTTTTGATTGACTCTAATATTGAATTTTGTTCTCTCTTTAATACTTTTCTAGTTGATTTGGAGCATATGCGAACCGTAAAACCTGAGAAACACTTAAGATTTTGCCAGGAAAATGGTTTTAGTAGCCACTTTGTGTCAGCTAAAACAGGAGACTCTGTAAGTAAAATAATGAATACTATATATTAAAAGTGATACTTCACATGTTTGCTACCATTCCTAGGAAGTACGCTTCTTTTTATTTAACTTTTGGTGCAAATTAATTCCTCTTGAAGGCATGAAATAGATTAGCTATAACATGTGTATTCTGGTTATGTTATTTTTACAGTTAACATAATTTTATTACTTTAAGGAATCTAGAAATGCAGAGAATTACGAAGAATATAAGTCTTTCATAATCCCAGCATCCAAGGATGACCATTCATAACCTCATATGATTCTGTTTAGTCTTCTTTTTCTGGTGTTCACAGTAATAGAGCAGTGGCTGCTAACAGATTGCATTTATTGAGTACTTCCTTTGTGACAGGCACTGTATTGCTCTGATTCCATTTCATAGATGAGTCTTACTTAGAGAGGTTATGCAATGATGGAAGGGGTGAATTTAGCTAAGATACATTGTAAACACTATTGTAAATGTCACAGTGTACCCCAGTACAATAATAATAATGTGATAATAAAAAAAGAGAGAGGTAGGTTATGTAATAGGGCCCAGTTTACACATCTAGTAAGTAGTGGAAATAGAACTTGTGAGCTCAGTTAGCAACATTCCATGGCTTACTGTCTTAACCACAACAAATACTTATTTAAAAGATTAAGATCATAACAAAGAAGGAATTTTGTGTCTTACTTTTTTATTGGCAAAATTTCTCATGTTTTTTAGTACTATCAAACACATTTAAGAATCCCTTAAACATATGTTCAGAACTGTGTTTAATCATGTCCCTATTCTGGGCATATAGATTATTTCTAAGTTTTGAGCATAATATTCTAATGTAACTATTTTTAGTAAGTTTTTGATGTTTTGGTTATTTCTTTCAGATAGATTCCTTGAAAGGAGATTGAAACATATTGCCAAATTACCACCAGAAAGGCTGAATTAATTTATACCATTATTTGTATCATATGCTTGCCATACTACTGTACCATTTGTAACATTGAGGATTTATTTATTTTTAAATCTTTGTTAAAGTGGTGGGCAAAAGCAAAACCAAACCAAACCAAAAACCCTCCAATATTTAAATTTAAATTTCTTTGATTACAATTGTGGTTGAAATTTAAAAAGTTTTCTTATCTATTTTCTGCATATTATTAGTTTACAATTTCCTACTGATTTTTTAAAAAGTCTGTAGACACTTTTATGTTAGAGATAATAGCCATTTGTTACAATTTTTGTCACTATCCTTTTTTTTGTTTGGCTATTTTTTCTTTTGATACTGGAGATCAAATATAGAGCTTTCCTCTTTACTGTTAATTATCTTGATATTTTTTAAACAAAAGAAGTTTGAAATTTTTCTGTGGTTTAATTTTTTTGATTTTTTTTCCTTTATGATCTCCTTTGTAGTTTTAATGACTAGCATAAATATTAAATAATATAAATTGTGCTTAATCCATTTTTGGGTTAGACCCATTAACATAGCCTCTTGGCACTCTTTCCTGCAGGGAAATGTGAACATGGAACATGTGCACGTACCCAGTTATGCCAATTAGTACTTCTTGATAAGCTAATCTGTGGGATGACTGGGCTTCTATCCTTGCATGTTCCTTGTTGCTTTGTCATTTTAGAATTATTTTAATAGTTATTTAATTATTATGTTAACTTGTGTTTTGTTTATCATTTTTTGTGTACTTGTATTGAACCACCATGACAAAGGCCCATTGTTTTCTTTGTAAGTACTACTTTGAAGTGGTTTGTTCTTGTAGAATCAGTTTAAGACTTCTAGACATCTCCAGTTCCCCTCATTGCTTGAGGAGCTGAGCGCCTGGCTTACTGTACTTTCTTTGACAGTACCTGCCATAATTGTTAGTGATTTCAGTGTCCTCATTTGTTCACCTCAACCGCCCATTCCTGTGCATGCCACAGATCTTATTATAAAGCACTACAACCTTTCTGTTAATCTCATTATCTGGCATCCTGATCACTGACCACCAAACATCCTTTGTCTTTCCAGCTTGCACCCTCAGTGTCCTGTCCCAATCATTCTTCAGCCCTAGTGGGACCTATGAGACATTGATCTCAACACCTTTTTGAAATCCCTAACCTTTCATGTCTTCATTTCCCCCTGCTTCCTAACTTAGATTTCATGGCCAGACAAGATCATTGCCAGGCACGTACTGTTGGTTCCCTTCCCCTCTCACTCTGTGATACTGATTTGGACAAATCTTAATTCTGCTTTAAATCAAGCTTCCACTTTTCTGAGGCTGCACCCATACATGCAACCACAGAAAATCACAAAGGCATGCTAGAGGTTTCACTACAAATTTACAACCACTAACTTCAAGTGAGCCCTTAATGCTGCTTGGTAATAATGCCATATATCCCTAGTCTATCACCTTTTCCCTCTTACCTAGATGACTGTTTATTTCACAGAACATTCTCTTCTGTACTCTCAGCTGATGGTATTGTTTCCTGTTTTTTAAGCAAATAAGATAACTTCCACATACTCCTGCCATCACATCTACCCTAGAATCCCTTTCCTTTTCTCTCTATATCTATTGCCATATCTTCTACCTTTCTTGTGATTACTATGGGATCTATGCTCCTAACTAGGCAGACTTTCCCTGCTCCCAAATCTCTTTGCCTAATCAGGGATATTGCTTTAGTAATTCACTCTTTTTCCATTATCATTTTTTCCCTGTCTACTGGATTATTCTAGCAACACACAAAGTATTATCACTTTTCTTATCTTAAAAGCAAGAAAAAATTTTTTCTTTTTTTGTGCTACTAGGAGTTGAACTCAGGGTCTTGTGCTTGCTAAGCAGGCTGTCTACCACTTCATTCACATCTCCAGCCCTTTTTGTGTTGGTTATTTTTGAGATAGGGTCTTACTTTATGCCTGGGCCGTAGCTAGGATTACAGGCTTGAGCCACTGTGCCTGGCCAAGAAAACTTTTGATTCAACATATTTCTCTGACCACTGTCTTACTTCTTTCCTCACCAAGAGAATTTGTATTATCCTTGACTTTTTCTCTTTTCCTCATAACCTATATGTATCCATCACCAACTCCTGTTGGCTTTACTTTCAAAATATATCTAGAACCTGATGACCATTTCTTACTATCTTCACTGCTACCCTTTGGTTTAGCATCCATAGTCTCTTTTATTAGTCTCCTTGCAGATTTTGCTTTTTGTTTTCTTGCTGTTCTGTAAGGGATACTCAATACAACAAGAGATTGATTCTATTAAAATAAAAGTCCAGCCAAATCACCTGCCCATGTCTTCCATTTCACTTAAAGTAAGTGCCAAAGTTCTTTCAACATCCTGCATGATCCTGCATGATTTGTATGCCTTTTATCTCTTGGCTCATCTTTTGTAATTCCTTCTTTCTCTCGACTCCATCACACTAGTTTTCCTGTTCCTTGAACATTGACTATCAGTGAACTAAAGCATATGCTTTTGGAGATAAAAATAGCATAAGCCTTTTAGGGATATGTGTCCCTTTAATTAAAAAAATTAAGTTAGTAAAGTTATGATAAATATTCAGTGAGTAATCATGATAAGTGGGATACTTATGAGGCAAAGGTAAGTTACACTGCAGCAAATGTCAGAATGGGAACTCTGGCAATCATAGTGGACCTGGCATAAGCTAACCATGTATGAAAGGCTATTTATAGCATTTGTAATTTCTGTTTACCTATAAAGGAATGTATTGGTCCTTTTCCCTAAACTGACAGAATATAGTAAAGAGTGCTAAGTAGTGTTACTCATGAGCTATGAAGAGTTTGTTGAAATCGATACGAAAGCTATAAAGATTACTAATGTGTTGGAAAGTAAAACCTTTTAAAATAGACTAAAGCCAGCTCAATAAACCAGTATAGAACTGACTGAAAAACCAGAGCAATAGAGATTAATATATAATTTTTCAGGAATCGTAGAGCTTGTTTTGCTTATAGGTAGATGTATGTTATTTTGCTTTTTAAAGTGGTAGCTGTAATTGTCTTATTAAGTCTTTTCAAATGTAAATTTTGACTAATTCAGTAAGTTGCATGGATTTTCAAATTATGATTTAATCCTTTAAAAATGATTTTATTTAATATATTACCATCCTTGACAACAAAGCTTTTTGTGGAATAATCTAGCACGTCATATTTTTGCAACTCTTGCTGTTTATCATTTTTTTTTAGAAAGTTCAATTCATTTGAAGGTAACTTAAGTGTGTCTGTTTTAAATCACTTAAACCTATTTTTGTTATGTAGGTCTTCCTGTGTTTTCAGAAAGTTGCTGCAGAAATCCTTGGAATCAAATTAAACAAAGCAGAAATAGAACAGTCACAGGTGATGATCTTGAACTTTATATTTACATATCCCTGAAAGTTTTTATCAGTGCTTAATGGGTTAAAGTTCTGACCATATCGCTTTGTAATTCTTTTAAGTTCTTTCAGGGCAATCTCTTTATCTATAAAAAATCCACTATAATTATAATAGTTATTGACATTATTTTGTTAATTTAAGAGTGTCCTTAATTATTGAAGATTTCTGTACTCTTTTACTATTCCTACACAGCCTTTGCCTCACGAACATGAATACCAGCAGTCAAGAACTTAAAACACCCCTACAATTGCATTCTAATTCATGTGTCTAATACAGTGAACAGCTAGAGCGTGTGTGGTTTGTTAAAAGCAACAGACTAACAACATTTTTCTTCAGTATCCCTCACCTGTCCCCTATTCCATGAAGCTAAAAAGATTTAATTACCTTTTTTCATCCTTAAATTTTTCTTTAATTCCTTTAGCGTTTGTTCTATGATATATTCTCATAGACACTTGTATATATGTATATGTGTGTGTGTGTATATGTGTATATTAAAGCAATTAAGGATAAATATCAATTGAAAATTGTTATACTGAGGTGTTTGTTTCTAGTATTTGATTAAAGTGTTTTTAACTCTAAAAATTTTCAACTTTTAATTTTCATAATTCAAAGACATTTATTTTAGCATTTGCTATGGCCAAACACAGTGGTTCGATATTTTGTGTTGTGTAAATAGCTTCCAGGCACATAAAAAGTAGTTTCTTGCCTTTGGGTTAGGAGAATATAGGAAAGAAAAGTCACCAAGATTTGCTTGATGACACAGACCCCCATAGAGGTCCAGTGACTCCTTTGCTTTCAGCTTCTCTTTCTAAATGATGTTTAGCTTTGGTTAATTGGACAGTGTGTGAATGATAAAGAATCAGTGATTATTGATCATATATTTTATATGAAGTATAGTAGTGGGCCCAAAAGAGACTTACAGGTGTTTAAAGTGTAGTCCTTACCTCCAGTGGAAAAAAAGTGTATGATGTGTCAAGTACTATGTTATTTCATTTAATCCTCATAAGTCTCTGGGAAAAGTGATATTTTATCATTTTATCATCAAGATACTGCAGACTGTGGAAAAGCTAAGTAACTTGACCACTAAGTCACAGTTAGGCAGTAGTGGAGTCAGATATGAACCCAGGTTTGTATGATACTGGTGCCCTACTATTTCTCCTCTGCCATATTGGGAGAAGATGTACTGGGAAGTTTGGAGTGCAGAGGAAAAAAATGACTGAAAGGAGCTGTGTGAATAGTGTACCTGGGTAGAAAAGCTTAAGTTGTATTTTGGAAACAGAAGATCAGTTTGATTAAAACAAGTGACCATTTGTATTGGAGTATAAAAGGGAGTTTGAGAACAGATTATGGGCATTTATGAATGCCAATTGGATGAATTTTACCTGACCTACACAGAGTGGGAAATAATTTTTAGGCAGGGAAGTAATTGAAAGCAGTTTTTAAAGAGAATTTATCTAAAGGGGTATCTTTGCATAGAGTTTGATGGCTAGGATGCTGAGCTAATGAGACTGGGTTACTGCTATCATGTAGTAAAGACCAGAGTCAAGGTGGAAGGGAAAGGGTGGATGGATTTTAGAGACCATTTAAAGAAGAATCTGTAGGGTTTGTGAAATGATTGGAAAGGAGAGAGAAGTTCAAGATAACACAGATTTCTTTTTCTCTCTCTCTCTGTATGTGTTGCTGGGAATGGAACTCAGGGCCTCATGCATGCTAGGCCAATACTCTACCATTGATCTATCCCCCCAGCCCTTAACCCTGAGATTTCTTCCCTGAAGGATTGAGGACAAGGAACCCTAGTGATTGGTTTGCCATCCCTAGAATGGAACACAAGCTGGTACTTCACAGTGGGGTGACCTACACTGAGGAAGAACTCTGTGTACTGTCTGAGCTGCATGGTGGTGCTCAGGTACAAGAAAACATCCAGAGAAATGGAGGAAAAGTGATGCTTTTGAAAGGCAAAATTTGGGGGAAACACTAGTACTATTCTTAGTTCCTTCCTGTCACAAGAGCAAGCCACTGTCTTGACTTTAGAGGTAGGGCTTAATACCAGGCTATTTAAACTAAAGAGATGTTTTATGTATTAACTACATAGTTCTCTATCCTCCTTGCATACCCTGCCTTGTTTATTATGCTTTATGGTTTAATTCTGTCCTCAGTCTGTTGATAGAATTTATTTTTAATTCATTCATTTGAAGTTGAATTTAAGCTACTGGAGCCATCCTCTTTGGTTTGTCAGAATTCTTAGTGTATAGTGGGAAGGCTCCTTTCCTGAACCTGATGAGTTAGTGCCTTTGATGATTAAATTATTGCTTTCACAATTGATATTTCTCAGTGGAAACATTTTTGAAAGGTCATTTAGGAGAATAAGATGTCCTACTTGGGTATGATGGCATGAGACTGTAGTCCTAGCACTTGGGAGCCTGAGGCAGGAAGACCAGTTGAACCCATAAGTCTGGTCAGCAAAGTGAGACTCCAACTTGAAGACAGAGACAGAGAGAGGGAAAGGGAGAATAAGAGAGAAAGGGAATAAGAAAGGGAGAAGAAGGAGAAAAGGGGAGGAAGGGAGAGAGAGAAGGGGAGGAAGGCAGGGGGGAGAGGGAGAGAGAGAGAGAGAGAGAGAGGAAGAGAGAGAGAGAGAGAGAGAGAGAGAGAGAGAGAGAGAGAGAAAGAAAATACGCTAAGTCCAGTGGTGTGCATGTGTATATTTTGCAACTTTTCTGGTTTTCAATTACATTTGAAAGATGGCTAAGGGGATTCAAGGAAATGTTTGAAAGTATTTTGTATTGTTTTATCCAGAGGAGTTAAATGGCAGACTCACTAGTCACATGGGAATTGATGCTGTAGTAATTTAGTTTGTGAGATAAATATTTACAATAGGGTTTCATTTTTAGTTCCATTCACTGATTATTTAGGTTCTGTTATTTTAGTTCTACCCTAGATTGCTTCTGTTTGGGAATCATATAAAATTGAGTTATCAGCACATTTTGTAAGCTTTGCAAGGAGAAAAGAAAGTGAGTTTAGTTTACTCATACAAATCTACTTTGAGACTGTACTTATGCCAGTGACCACTAGAACGTGAGGATGCAGAAATGAACAAGGTGATGTCTTCGTCCTCAAGGAGCTCCCAGAATAAATGGGGTAGGCAATCATTAAACAATTAGGTATACTGCAGACAAATTTTCACAATTCTGAATTTAGTTGATTGTTTTATTTCTATAATTTATCCTCCCTCCCTCCCCTCAACTGTTTTCCTTTAAGATAGTATAAAAATTATTACCTAAAAGTGTTCCCAGATTGTCAGGTTTTTGTTGTTTGCAAAATAGTCAAAGTGTCAGGGAAAAAAATTAGCTTGCATCTGTTGTTTTGCAGGATGTCGAGTATTCAGCAATTTAATAATGCATTAGGTAATCTATGAAGAAACTGCATAGACTGTTTTTTTAGTCTAAATTTGGCTGAATATGTTTGCATTAAGTGTTCTTAATACATTTGAAGCCTTGATAGTTTTACTTGTTAGTCAATAAACTATGAATTTATTTTTGGTCTGAATTAGGTATATGCACTAGTTTCTTAAAAAGGAAAATTTTGTTGTATCTGAGACTTTCACCAAACTTGCTAAAAGTATGTATTCTTTGTCTTCTCAGATTATTTTCATGCTATATATGAAACTGTCTAACATGAAGTAGGCATTCTTTAGAGTTTAGTTGAGTCTTAATTAGTATATAACTCTATGCCACTAGCACCCTGATTCTAAGTCCCTTCCCTGCTCCTCGACTTTCTCTGAATATTATTTCTTTTTAAAATTTTTTATTATAATATATTTATTATACAGGAGGGAATTCATAATGACAATTCCAGATAGGCTTATATTGTACATTAGTTTCATTGCCCTCATCATCTGTCCGGCCACCCCTTCCCTGCCCCATTTAAAATAATTGCAAGAAGTTTCTTTGTTCTATTTCTTATGAGTATATAAAATCCATCAACCATACACCCTCATGTTAATTTCCTTCATTTACCCTCCCTCCTCCCAAACACACTGTACCTATTTTACAGTCCCTTTTTTTGTTATTAATATTTTAGTTAATGTTCAAAGGAGTTTCTCACAGTATCCCCACTGTGGGTATACTTTACTTTGGTCCATTAAACCCCTCCCATTACTCTCCCTTACCCCTTTACCTCCCATCCCCCATTTTCAACAGCTTTCAACACACACCCTTATATCCTCCACCTTCACGGCTGTTATGCTTTATGATATTACTGATGCTCTATCATTCTCTTTTCCTTTCCTTCTTTTCCCATGTTCCATAGAGTTGAATATTGTCTCTTTAAGGAGTCCTTAGGTCACTTAGATTCTTTTTACTCAAATATTGCTCTTTCTTTCATTTTCTCCATTATATTTTTGGAGAATGTACTAGAATTCCATTCTCTTCCTAAGTACTGCTTGCCGTCCTTGAAGAACATATTCACTCATTTTGTATGTACTACTCAACCTTGAGCTACTGAACATTGTCCAGCGGATTTCCATGTCATACCCATTTTTCTTTTATATATTCACTTCTTAAAAATTTTACTAGCATATAATAGTCATCCAGTGGGATACATTGTGATATTTATATATGTGCTTCTGATATATCTCAGTTAGATTTACCCCCTCCATCGTTCTCCCTCCTCCCTACCTTAGAACAATTTCAGCAGGTTTCATTCTTGTATTTTCATATATGAATGCAAAGCTATGCACCTTTATTTTTTATTTTTTACAAAATTTTGAATCAGGTGGGATCTTTGACACAATGTAAATAAACTTTGTATGTTATAGATTAGGAGATTGTGAAGACAGAAGAGGTGAAATAACTTGTCCAAAGTTACGATGTTACTAGCAACATGTTAGTGACCCATTGTGTGGAAGAAGAAGAAGAGTAACTCAATTTTCTTTTGTTCCTGCTACGTGCAGCCTATGCTTTTTAACCCGCTGTAATCCATGCTTCACAGGATATTCTATAATCATGCTGCACTTTGAATATATATCAACCAATCAAAATATTCTTTTTAAAAACAGTTAACATATCTCAGAAACAGAAATCATGTGTTTATGTAAATGTCTGTAATATGTAGAATAATGACAGTAACAAATGTTTGACTTTGAATGATAGTAAATGTTTGAGTCTTCAGTGTGTATGTACTTCTTATCTTGGTTATGACAAACTACAGCTTTTGCAGCAGTAAATACTATCTAGAATAAGGCAAAGTTACATGATTGACCAATTTATCTTTAGTATCTTCTCACAAGTTCATCTATATTCTTTATACCTTTTACCCAACCCTTAGGCTACCTTCTTGCTTGTGCTTTGGATCCTGACCGTTTCTGGTATCTAATTGCAAGTGCTCTTTGACATGATCAGAATTAAGCTGGTGTTTACATGTCTTCTTGCCTTTTAGGACCACCTTATTATTTATACGCCACTGACCAATAGCAAAGAATAGTTGGGTGTACTTTCTGGCTCTAAAAATAAAGGTTGGTGTTTTGTAGGCAATGTCTCTCAAAAAAATCAGTAAATGGCTTATAAACAAAGTGGTGCTGTGAAATACCTACCATGAAGTAGTTTATGACATAGAAATTATATTTTTCTACTCATAGTGAGCAAAGTTTTGAATCTGCAGAGCCTTCATTATGGTTAAAAGTTTGGAAACATTGTACAAAGCTTAATGTGAAATAATCAACACCCCCAGGAAAGATGTTGCCTTGTTAATTCTTCATTAATTTGATAAAAATGAATGATGAATACCCAAATAATTTATGTTAGTTAGTACTTTGACCAAAATGTCTTGAGCACATGTCAGCAACCTGGTCGTGTTTATAGGGTAGGGTTTAAGCCTATCGTTTTTTGTTGAATTAATGAGTTTCTTAATGATTATGAAAATCCCTTCTCTTCATTGTAACTCATTGTTTCATTTGGAATGAAACAATTAGGTTGAGGGAGGTCAGATAATGGTGAACAACATTTCACTAGTGTTGAGATGTTCCTCATCTCATCTAGTGCTTGGTAATGATTCTGTTGATAGCATCAGGCTGAGTGCCTAATAAATCATAACTCTTTTCCATTTGCTAGAGAACTTAAGCAGAACCCACCTAAGGTAATACGCTCGTATACTCCAGCATCCTGTTCCTTTTCTCTCAATTGTTTGATCTTTATTTAAAAATGTCTTCACAAGCAGCAGCCCATATTAAAATGTTTTTGTGTATGTGTTAATAAGCGAAATGAAAGCTGTTATGAAGGAAATATATTCTGAAATAAAATGTGTGCAATCATGCAAAAATGAAGATTGTTTCAAATATAAAAAGTTGCTCTGTCATACATACTCATCCCATGTGGTCTTTTCATCCTAAGGATACAGCAGTTAGAAACAGCACTATGGATTTGATTTTTATTTAGAAAAATTTTAAATATTTGAAAGCAATAGCTGTTGTACTTAAATATAATATTTCTGGCTTTTTACATGACCCAAGCTACATTTTAAAAAATTAGTGTACATTAATTGTACAAAGGGGATTCATTGTGCTATTACATGCATATAATGTACTTTGATCAAATTCACCCCCTCTATTATTTTCCACCCCTTTAAAATAATTCATTATGTTATTTTCATATGTATATATAAAAATAGCATGATCTTTGATTATATTCACCCCCAGTCACCCTCTCCTTCCCTCTTCTCACTCCTGCTACTCCCCCAAACAAACAACTGCATTTTCAACTTATTTATTTCTGTTGTGAAATTTGGAAGTATAGAAATTAACGGAGTTGGGAGGAATGGGGGAGTAAGCAGCAAAAGGAAATTATGGACAAGTAATAAGTATTACTACATATAAAAATTATAAATGGCATATGTCTGCCTCTGATTTTTGAATCTGCATTGTCCCTACAGTCAAAGATAATTAATTACTCCTCCCTTTATGTTTCTACAGCACTAACTTAGTGCTTAGTAAAGCACTTAACTTGCTTTAAGTAGATCTGTGTGTGAGTAGATCCTGTGTGATTTACCTGTGCAGTCCTAGGATAGAATGGCACATAGTAGATTTTCAGTAATGTTTGTCAAAGGAAATGGAATTAATACTTTTGCTGCACTTTAGGGTAAAAAAGCCTCATAATTCTTCATAGTTCTCTAAAATACTGGTCATTATGTAGGTTATGTGTAATTGTAATGCCAAAAACAGAACTCATAATTTGTTAGGATTCAGTGGACGTATTTCAATAAATAGAATTACAAAGAACAATGTTTATTGGATCTCTATTCCTTTTTTACCTTTTGTGTGCATACATTCTGCTATATCTTTTGTGATGTGTTTAAATTTATGAGTTAATTTCTTTTTCTACTTTGGTGTTCCTTTCTATTTTCAGTCATTGAACATACTTTTCATTTTCTCTCTCCCTCTCTGTCTGTCTGTCTGTCTCTTATTCTTTCTCCTTCATCTTGTTTACGTTGTGTGGAATTGACAGCATATTGTCAGGGCAGAAATAGTGAAGTACCCGGAAGAAGAGAACCAACCTGCCAGCTCTTCTCAGAGTAAAATCTGTTCAGTACAGTAGTGCAGGTATTAATGGAAAAATTAATGAAATTTGGGGAGGTGGGAGGGGAGGACTAGTGAATGTTACATTGGTTTTTGTTCCTATGGATAGGAAAGTTCAGATGTTTATTGTACATTTTTATGAATTATTATGTGTCTACTGTTTAGAACATTGAAATATTTTTCAGTGTTCAGGTGACCTAAAAATTAAATAAGAAATTGAGAACAAATTAAACCATTTCAGTTACTGTCAGACATAATTGTCTTTATGGTTGTGTTTATTACACGTGCAGTGAAGTGGAGAATTGAGGCACTTATGTCATTATTCATTCCTTACCATTTTTTCCCGAAATAGCCTAGCATTTGAAAGAGTGTTTTAAAAATTTGCCTTCAATTGCCCTTCTTTGTCTGCATGTATGCAGATTTAGTAAAAAGAGCTAAAAACAGTAAAGGATTTGTTGTAATTTAAATTTTACTTAGAGATGAATGTTAGAACATTTTGCTAAATTCATTGTTTCAGATATTTAAGTGTACGTTAGTGGAAAGGAAGGAATAGTTGAAAATGTTTTTTGTTCTAAATTATAAAGACATGAATATGATTTGATTTTCTGAATTTGTCATTATGCCACATTTTATTAGTCATTATTTATGACCCAATGGTGAGCTATTTAGAAGTAAATTAGGGATTTAGGAAGAAAGTTTTAAACACTGGAAAAAAAGAACCATATGCTTTATATGTGAGTTCTCTTGAGCATGCTTCTTCTTAGTAATTCACACACTGCTATAAATGTTCTAAGAAAAGTTATGGCTGAGTATAATGGCTTATGGAAATACTAATAAATAATGAAAATCTTTACTTTGAAATGATGAGATTTTATCTATGAATTAAGTATGTTTGAGTAGCTAATTTTAATTATTTTGCTTAAATTTTAACCATAGTTTAATTTTTATATCGATTTGTCAATTTTTAAGGACACTTGTGATAACCTCAAGTTAATGTTATAAAATTAGGGTAATTCAATAACTGAGTTCTTAAACAAGAAAACAAAAAAACCCCAACTCTTCATTAGTTCTGGCTGATTCTTTTTATATCAACTCCTGCTTCATTTATGAAGTTTGTCATCAGGAGTTCACCAAAGTTCAGAAAATGAAAATATGCTTTTAGGAGCGCTTTCTGATGTCCTGATAATAACTCTGTTCTTTTATGGCAGAGGGTGGTGAAGGCAGATATTGTAAACTACAACCAGGAACCTATGTCAAGAACTGTTAACCGGCCTAGAAGCTCGATGTGTGCAGTTCAGTGAGCGCATTTTTTTTTTGTATTGATAGTTGTGGCCGCCCTTCACCTCTGAGTGGGCCCAGGCTGTCTAGGAACATGTTTTATCAGTGACCATCTCTGTAGTTCAGCTCACACTTTCCTCCAGCTCCCTCATCATTAAGTGCTGCCTCACAGCCGCCGGCAGCTCCTTGGACTGGAAAGAATTCAACTTCAGGACCACACACTTTGAAATCAAAATGGAGAGTCCATTCTTTAGAGTTAAACTCCTTCATTGAAAAAGAATGATGTTGGTTCTTTATGTCCTCACTTCTTTTTTTCCCTGATGTAAATTTTTTTAACCAAATATGAAAACGCTCCTCCTGATCATCAGCCAGGATTTCATCACAGCATGGTTTCATTCTCTTATCTGAACTCATGTATGTCAAAGTATACTTCAGAGTGCAAATATTGAAAAAAGTAAAATATATTACCGCCAGTTACTTAAAGAAGGCATTCCTTTGCTGTCTATTGAAAGTGAAAACATATAAAGCTATATCAAAATGAAAATGCTTGAAATGAGGCTGTAATAGAAGTATTTTTTCATTTTTTTAAAGGAACCTAAATTGTTTATATTGTAGTTTATAACTCACAAAGTAGGCAGTATTTGATATTGTATTTTTATTACTGTATCATGGTCATTACATATTGTATCATACTCAGCTTAGATGTTTTATGGATTTTAATAAATGTTCAGCTGATGCTCCACATGGAACTTCTTCTACAAATTGCACAAGAGTACTTCCAGCGTGAGTTATGACATCCTGTTGGATCATTGTGGAACTGACTGTACCTGATGTTCAGATGTTTTCTCTTACAAATAAATTTGTTTAAGTTACTATTTTTGTTTGCAGTTTTTCAGCGATCTTCCTTTTTGTTACAGAAAAACAGTATGTGGACACATAGTCAACAATCCTGTGGAGTTTAGTCACTCAGAGTTGTTAGTTTGTATGGTTGGACCAATTATAGTCCATATTTCATAGGCCAGTATTTCAGGTGTACCATATCAGCTGAATCCTCTACCTTTTTACTTTTCTCATGCTACTCTCTTACCTCTGTGCAAATAGAATTATGGACTCATTCCTGTCTGCCTTGTGATGTTCTGTCTGCCTGTTGCTGCTCCACAGACCCCTCTTGGAACATCCCTCTCTCCCTTCCCCTGTTTCCTCCTTTTATCAGACATCAGACATAGTGAAGTCAGGGCTCTGTTTGTCTTGGTCATAGTTGTTGTGTTTTGTGCTAAGACCCAGTGCATGACATGGAGGGTGTGCTATGTTTATTTCACTGCAGCAGGAGTGTTCAGATGTCCCCAAAGTCATCCTCATCTCCACAACTGAAAGTTCCATGTCATACCTCCTAGATGGCCACTACCCCTTTCTGTCTTGCACCACAGCTGATTGTGTTCCTGTCCTTCAGTGTTTTATAAGCCATGAGGGCACTCACTGAAAGGCAGCAGTGGATCTTTCCTCTCTCATATCCCTTAACATGCCTCTCTGTGTGTCTGTCTTACAGGAGATTGGCCACGTGTATGCAGAAATTTTGGATATCTTAAGTTTAGAAAACTTATTTCACATTGTGGTGTGGTTAAGAGAACTGAAGTAAGAAGAGAAAAAGTAACTCTCCAGAGGTCTTTGAAACTCAGAACTAGACCTGATGGATGCCTGTTTCTGGGCCAAGAAATTAAATTAAAAAAAATTTAAAGATTTTAAAATTATAACTGTACTCAATAGGTAGTGGATCCAACCTCTTTATTTTTATTTCCATATTTTTTCATTTTATAGTAATTTAGCACCCTTTTAAGCCCTTCAAGGTGATAAGCCTTTCACACTAGTTCAGTTTACCCTTCCTTTCAACATCTTCCTCATGCACACAGACTAGGGCCTTTAGGAGCAAATAAAGTTGAATAAGCAAGTTCTCAACCTTCAAGGACTTTACAGCCTTGTAGGAGAGATGTTTGTTGTTGCTGTTATTTTAAATTCTGTGGTTTATTGAAGCCCACTATGAAGTTAAACTTGCCCAAGGTTTTACATTCAGTAAAGGGTAGGACCATGCTCCTTTTGGTCATTTTGTGTTGTTTTTACATCATTGTGAAAACTTTAGGATTTTGAAAAGTATTTCTCTCCCAATATAGTTACCACAGTGCTATACAGTATGGCTTGACACATACATATGATTGTACAAACTGAGTGCTGTGGGCATCTAAAGACAGTGAAAGGAAAGGTCTGGGATGAGAACAAAATCCTGTAGTTATATGTTTATGAAGTTAGAGCACTGAAAGGGACTGAGCAGGAGCAGGGTAAAAATGGCCTTGTTTGTCTTATTCTGTCCTGAACTTTTCTAGGCACTTGTCACTGTACTATTTTATTTTTATACCAGTCTTTGAGAGAAGAATCCATGGCCCCTCTCATAAAGGAGCTGAGAGTAAGTGATTATCCTTGGGGAAATGGTGGAGCCAGGAACCACATAAGATGCTTCTGAGATAGTGCTGGTACTGGATTTTCGCTGCTTTGTATTGTTCCATTTGGCTGGTATCTGTCCTGGGAGTTGAGCAGTTCTGGATGTAACTGGTTCTTCAGAGAACTAGTGATGGGCCTGTGCTAGCCCATTCACTCTCTCACATCAGCCACCTTGAGCAGCAGCATATGTCCAGATTTGCTTGTGGTGGTTATTTGCCTTCTGTCCATTGAAGCGAAGACAGAAATTGTTTTCCCCCCTTCTCCTGCATTCTCATTGGGTTTGACTCTCAGATAAGCATGACTAGTCAGTAGGAGCCTTTTGGTGCAAGGAAAGCAGGCACAATGAACGTGCAGAGTAGCAAAAGCAGATTTCTGAATTCCATATTACAATTTTCCCCATACCTCGGTTTTTATTTTTGAAACAAAAACACGTAGGATTCATGCTTATTTTACTTCAACAATTACCTCTCCTGTCTACAGTTTTTAATTTAAAAAATTACAAGTCTTTCCATCTAGTTTTAGGCACTTTGTCTCCTGAAGACACATGCTATAAGGTTTCAAACACATTGTGGTCACTTCTGCTTATTGAGCGTTTGAAAAACACAAAAGTCTTCAACCAGAACTGGTCATTGGATGCTGCCTTTCAAGTGCACCCTCTATTATGGGTGACAAACCGCTCTGGAGTGGTTTTTGGAGTGGCCCAAAGAACCCCGGTGACTGCTTTATTATTCCAGGAGGAGGTAAGCCAGGCCCCTTTAAAGTTGATCACTGAAACAATGTGATAGAGCATAATAATTTGCGTACCATTTAGAAATATAATTTTTTCTGGCCATGACCCGTGCTAGTACTGCTGTGATGTTGGATGTCCCAAAAAGCTGCAAGATTCAAAGAAAACAGAAATGCAGATCTGTTAAACATTATGCTAAACATCTGTTAATGGCCTCCCAGCAGCCACATTACTTCCCAACATCAGTTTCCTGATTTCCTGACGGTGCCCTCCTCCCTCTCCAACACTTAGTTCTAGGAGTGGATCCTCATTGGTTTAAAAATACTAAGATATAAATCAGCCTTGCTTCAGGAGTGGTCAGAAATGAGCTGATAGCTCCACCAGAGCTGATGAAACTGCAGGGCACATTTGCTGACATTTCTGAAAAAGAAAGAAGAAACCTCTCATCCCAGAAGTTTTCAGAAGAGACTTTCCCCCCGGGCTAGAATGAGAAAGAATATAGCTCTGAACAACATTGTCAGCCATCTTGAAGCCATATAGAGAAAGCCTGACCATGGACAAGGCCCAGGCTGACTCCAGGGAAGCTGAGGCAGAATGCTGTGTGAGGGGTTTCTGCAGTGTCTGAGTTCCTGTTACCACGTTTGAGCCCTGGGTGAAACCATACCTTGAACTGTTTAGCAGCACATGTCAATTTTCCTTTAGCATTTAGGCTAGTGGTTTTTAGTTTATTTTGTGATTCTTGCTTATTATCCCCTTAGGAGGATAACAGCACATGATAATGATGAGGGAATTCAATGCCATATGAGACAGTTGAAGGAACACATTATACTTAATTAATATGGAAGATAGAAGGCCTTAGATTCCACTGGTAATGTTCAGATAGATTAGTATGTCCTATGAGAAGGCTAGCTGTGCTACAGAACATACAGACCCCAGAAAGTAGGATGGGTAGGAAGAAACTATGATGATTTCTATACACCCTAAGAAAACCTTACAAACAGTTTGCTTCCTGGAGATTACTTGACAATGAATTGTATCATGTTTCAGAGTTGCAAACTCATGCCTTCAGGGGTTATGCTGGTAAAAATGAGTAAAAAGCTGTTAAGAGTATAAGACAGTAAGGAGTGGTGATGATTGATAATAAACTGCAGGCCTGATCCAGTTTTTAAGGTTCTGTTGGCCAACTAAAACCTACATATGGATAGAGTCACTTCTGGCCCAGAAGGAACCTTCATGCCAGTTAGAAAATACCTATACCTTTCTCAAGTCACTACATTCCTTTTAGAAAACCATTTCATTGTTTTGTTGGAACAAGGCGTTTCATTGTTCTGGAGAATAGGTGGTGAGTCTACAACACTCGTTCTGTGAATGATGATCCTGTGGTGGCCTGGATCAGACCTCTTTAGGCCAGGTTATAGCTGAGTGATAGTAAACCCCAGTCTGCATGGAAAGCTGTTGAAATCAGGAAAGAAAATTATTTGTCAAGCTTTATCAGAGAGCAAAATCATGTTTAGGCTAGACCTAGGGACATGGGATACACAGCCATGATGTCAATCTATCTTTGGGAACTGGTTTGGAGGAGGAAGCAGATGGGTTAGTGCAGTCTCATGCATCTTCCATATCAGAAAAACTCCATCTGTGGGAAATGTGTGCAGGGTGCTGACAGCAAGTCAATTCCAGTGAGGACTGGTCGGGACAGATTAGATGGGGAAGTGAGGCTTGGACCGATCACCTTACCCTGTTAGGCTGATGGGGAAGTGAACATTTGAGTGGAGCAGGACCATGGCACTGAGCTCAGAACCATGCACATTCCATTCTGACTAGCCTTTCAAAGCACCAGCTTTCTACACTGGAAACGAGGAAAGGCAGATTGTCTTTCCTGATTTCAAGTTGAATTGGATGTTCCTATGCCTTCCCTGCTGCAGACTGAATAGCTCAGTGTATGTGGTACCTCCGGAGGCAGATGCTGTTGGCACTACCCATATGCCAGTTAATTTAGCCACACCTTTTGACTTGCCCCTTTAATCTTTCATTAGCATGCAATCCACAGATTGTACATAAGTGGAACTCATAGACCTAAGTCTCTTAGGCCCCTTTCCTTTCCATGACCACTGCTCTCGTGCCCTGAGGCCTGCATTGTTCCACTGGCCCCTTTCTACCAAGAAGGCTCCAATTAGCTGGACAGGTCTCTGGGAGAATGATCCTAGCACAGCCTTAAATCCTTTCTTGTTCAAAACCCCTCAACAGTCCCTTGTCATCAAAGGAAAATGAATCCCCAGTGCAACCTTCAGGATCCTCTCAGCTTTCTCACCCTTCCTGTTAAAATATCTGTTCTTCATCTTGGGGAGCACTTCGTTCCAGCAGGTGGGGTCCCACACTTGTAGCTTTACTAGGACTTTCCCTGGAGAAAAAGAGACTTTGCAGAGACCAGTTAGAAAAATTGACTTCTCCTGTTTGAAAACCACTGCCAGCACAAACGGTCTGACCACTTCACCTCTCCAGCCCAGAGCAGAGGTTGGCCCCCAGAGCAGGGATATGAGCCCATTTGTGAGTGCTGTTTGTGTGTTCTGCATCATCACCAGGGCTCACTGGGCGTGGTGCAGGTATTGTGAGCTCTTTGTAGACATTTTCTCATTTGAGGTATGTGGTAGTCTGCCTTCCAGGTGGCCCCTAGCATTCTCAACTCCTGTCACACCTTTGTGTCACCCCTCTCATTAAATCAGCTAACCCTGGTAGAACCCTGCAGAAGTGACAGTGTGTGATTCCCAAGACCAAGCCATAAAAGGCATTGTGACTTCTACCATACCCCCTTGAATTGCTCCTCTTGGGAGAAGCCAGACACCATGCTGTGAGGACACTTCGTTGGCAATGGGAATATGTGGAGAAGACATGTGCTAACAGCCAGCACTGATTTGCCAAGCCCTTGATACAATCAGCTTGGAAACAAATCCCCCAGCCTTAGTCAGACCATGGTTACCTGCAGCCCTGGCTTTTATCTGACCCCAGAGCTAGAAGTGCCCCAGAAACTATGAGAAATAATAAATTACTATAAATGTTTTAGGCATCCAAGTCTTGGGGTAATTTACATCACAGCAATATACAATTAACACAATGGATATTAGTATTATCTCTGACAGATGAGGAAACTGAAGCAGTTTAATAAGCCAATGAAGTGGAGCTGGTGAGTTATGGCAGGAATGCAAACCCAGACTGCCCGACACAGAAGCCTGACCTCTTAGCTAGTGACTGACTATACTCCTCACTCCTTAGCATCCCTGTGCCTGATTCATAGGTGGTGGTTATTAAACAGTTCCTAGTAAATAACAGATGGTTTCCATTTCTGCATATAGAAATGAATTATATGTGTATATATTTACTAGGAAACCAAAAATAATTTTTACAATCTCCTTTAAGCTGGAGTTTATTGTTGCTTAGAATTAATTTCTTCAAAAATGTTAAACTCCAAATGAAGGTGACCTTATTATTTATTCTAATTACATAAATATCATGAAATGTAGAGAAAAAAGAAATTATGATCATGTCCTCCCCTGCTTGTTATTGTTGACATTTTGGTGAAAAGTCATCTTCTAAACATTTATGCATACATACATATCTCCAAAAGCTATACTTACATGTGAGTTGCATTATATTAAATAAATAATTTGAATTTACCTTTCTCACCAAGTGACTTTATGATTTTCAAATGTATACTTACATAATTCATTTCGTCATTCTGCCTATGGGCATTTTTCTCCCATGTTTTCACTATTATAAACTATGCTGGGATGACCATCCTGTGTATATTTTTCTATTTTCCTTTCTATATTTACCCTCAGGAAGTAGAGTGGCTGCTTCAAAGGGTATTGTGAAAATGTATATTTTCATAATTTTGACAAACTGCCCTTCAGAAATAATGCCCTAAGTTATCTTGCTAATCATAAATGAAGTGTCAGCTTCTCTGTGACCTTGTATCACACCTTTAGAAACAGTAAGTTCCAACACTTGTAGTGCCATCGCTAGAAACAGTTAAGTTCCTCCTGTAGATTCTGTCTCTTGCACAGCACTGATGATTACTGGCTTCACGAACAGTCTGGGCAAAGGCAGGGAAGACCCATGCCTGTGAGGTTTTCTTGGTGCCTCTATTTTGGTTTTAACATATTTTTATCAAATTGTTACATCAAATTATTTCTTATACACATAGTAAATATCCTTAGAAATCATTCAAAAATTTATTCTGCCATGAATTGTATAAAGTCACAGCACACAATGGTTTATTGAAACCAAAGTAACCAACCTCCCATGTAAAGGAGCCTTTGTTTTCCTTATTTTTCCCTCCCTTTCCCTAAAGCCTCCCAGACAGATGTCACTGACCCTCCCTGCACCCCATTGCTGTGCACTAAAGCATTTTCTTCTCGAAGCACTGCCACACTGCGGTCAGGAGGCAACTTGTCCCACTGAAGTCCCTAAGCCTAAAACCTGGTACCTTGCACCGAAGATGCACCTGATAACAGTTTATCGAATGGATGAAACCTGTGTGTTCTGTAGGTTGTCATGAGCTGTCAAACAGCTTGTAGAAGAGCTGTAAGAGCTGTGTCCAGGAGATGGCAGGTCTAGTCACTGAACAGCTGACCCTGAGCCACCACTTCTGGCTGTTTCTTTACCTGCAGTGAGTTTGTTGGATGACAACAGCAGTTTCCAGTGCTGCTTGATCATCAGACTCACCTGGGAAGTTTAACAGCACTCCAACTCTAGGCTCAGGCCCAGACACAGGGCCCTGGAGTCTATTTGGGGATCACAGTACAGACTCGCCTCTTAGTGTCTCCCCTTTCCCTTTTTTGGCTGAGAATATATTGCCAGTGCCTCAGTTTGTAAATCTGTAAAATGGGGACAGTGACCATGGTGACAGCCCTGAGAGTTTTTATGGGGCTGAGGTGAGGTTCTTGTGATTGGGGTGGGGGTGATGTCAAAAACAAAACAACTCCAAACAAGTAGGTGAACTCTGGGATTGTCAGCTTATTTCAGCCTGAGTTTGGGGTAACTAGTCCTCTTAGTGAGAACTGACGCTCTCCTTTGTTATGGATAGTTATTCCCCTGATGAGGCCCTGGCCTTTGCAGCTTTCCATAGAAGTCCATATCCCCTTGAAAGCCTGCATTTCTTTACAGCTGCCAGAAATCCACTCTAACTTAGGCGTGGAGGATTGTCTCTTTCTAGCTTCCCAGAGACCTTGGCTTTGGAACTAACAACTATGTCCCCTTGCTCCAGCCCTATCCCCACCATCCTCTGATTTTCTCAAATTTGTCTTCTAAATTGGCTGATGGCCCACTAACAGATTGGATTGCTGGGTGGGTACGAGGTCATAAAAGCTGCCAGAAAGCTGAGCAAACCAAGATTTGCTTACTGTTGCCTTACTTCCTCCACAACCAACTGGACCTGCTTTGGCTTTGGTGCTGTCCTGCAGGCCCACCTGTGAAGGTAGTTGAAGATGCAGAATGGATGAGGGAAGGAACCTCTGTGCACCAGGTGAATGCTATGCACTTTGTATGTTTTGTTAATGGTCAACTTTTGTAGTACACCTGATCTGCCATGCAGGACACAGATCATCTGTCTTAGTCTTCACCCAGGCTGCAGTGATAGTTGCCATTTTTATTTTACAGATCAGGAAGCTGAGACATGGAACAGTGAAATATTTCATCCAAGGTCACATAGTCAGCAAGAGGCAGAACCAGGATTTGAACATTCTCCTTCCAACACCAGAGTCCTGGTACTTATTCAGGCTCCATATTTAGCATTTACATTTCCAGGGAGCTACTTGAATCTAGAATGGGATTTCTTTTAAGTTTTTGGAGCCAAAATTATTTTAATTTTATGGCTGGAAAAAATGTAAACTTAGGTTTTCAGCAGACCAGAGATGATAAAGTATGCATTTGTCAAATAAAATTCTGTGCTGTGATTAAGTAAATCATTCCTTAGCCTTGTAAAAAAGTAGGCCTCACTTGAACTGTTTTCACTTCAGCCTTTGCTAATATTTCTGTTATCTCCATTAGGGATTACAATGATGGATGCCTTTTATTCGCATCGTTAAGCACTTGGGTGAATGTGTGAACACACAGAGCTCCATAAGTCACAGGGAAATGAAGCAACATGGCCTCCTGGAAAGAAGAAATATCTGGAGAGGCTGACAGATTGGAGTTAGCATTCTGGCTCTGCCACTCATGAGCTATGCAACCTTTGTCAAATTCTTCAGCCTCTCTGTGTCTGTTTCCTAATGTGCAAAACATGAATAAGACTACTCAATTCACTGGGTAATTTTAAGACTGGGATGAGGTAGCATATTATAGCACTTTGCTTTGCACAGTTCCTGGCAGCGTGAGGTGAGTACACACAAATGTCATGAGCATTAATAGAATAGCTCTCAAAGTAACTAGTTATTTAATGCCAATGCCTAGAGCTCACTGCACGTAAATTCCTGTGGGCAGCAAGACTAAGTCGAGGCCTTACTGTCAGTAAGGCTCATCTGCTGATGTACTTCTGCCCCTGTAAGCAATTGCTCAGGCAGTAGGCAGGGGAAACACATTAGCGGGAATGTGTGTTGAAATTCTTTTGGATGCAAGCAACAGAAAGTCCAAGTTAATATGTCTTAAACAATTTAAGAGTATCACAAGTATTTGTAGGGTATGGTGACTCCAGGATTTTTAAATAAGTTGTCACAAGTTACCATCAAGTTTCCAGATTCTTTCCTTTTTTCTCTGGCATCAGTCTGTCATCAGGCTAATTCCCTCATGGTCCCAAGATGGCTGCAATAACTCCAGGTTCACACCACAAAATTTAAAGGTCAGAAAAAGAAAAGAGGGCCGAGTCTATTGTCACATCTGTTTTAAAGAAAGAGAAATTTCCCTAAAGCTCCACTTCCCAGAAGACTTTGTATCCCTTTTCTTGGCCAAAATTTTATCAAATGCTCATCTCAGACCAGTTGGAAGGGAAATAGTTAAGTTCAAGGATTCTCAATCTTTGCTGAGAGCAGATTAGGAAATCATTAAAAGATATGCAGATGGCTAAGTTCCATCCTTAGAGGTGGATGTCACTGGGCTCACTTGAGGTCCTGTTGCACATGTGCACACATTCCAAGGAGCTTAGGTGAGCATCTAAGGTTGATTTCAGTCGTATTTAGACTGCTCATGTCTCACCTCCTAGGAGGGGAGAGTATAATACTCCACTGAAGCACAATCTGAAACAGGTAAAGTTCTAGAAGGGAGAACATGGCTATTAGACATCCAGAAGAACCAGCCAACATAGGTACAGTAATAGGGAGCTAGGAAAGCTCTGGAAAGAAGGAATGAGACAGGAGCAAATAGCCTCTTTTACCAGAGACCTTTAAACCCTCCACTCCTGGAGAGAATGGGGCATCCTGCAGCTCTGAAATGAACCAGTGCACCTGTTAATTATTGCAAATACAGCTTTCCTGGTAGAACTACAGATACATGGTCTAAACGTCTAGGGTCTGCAGTTTCAACATGCTCCCTACTTGATTCTTCTGCACACTGCTGACTGAAAATAATATCTGCTACTGGATTTTCACTGCCATAAGGCTTCAGAAAGGACAGACACCTTCTTTTCCTAGATGTGGGTTAGGCCAGAGGTGAGAAGTATACATGTTGAAACCTGACTACTGTGATTAAATGTGCCTCAAAGGAAGGTTGAATCTTCATTGCTTTTATAATTATATGAAGAGGTGGGACTTTTAAGAGATGATTAGGTCATGACAGCTCCACCATCATGAATTGTTTAACTCATTCCAGGAGTGGCTTCCTGATAAAAAGGATGGCTTCCCTTCTCTGTCTTCAGGCTCACTTGTCCTTCTGCCTTCTCCTCAGGGATGACACAGCACAAAGGCCTTTGCTGGATTCTAGCACCATGCCCTTGGACTTCCCAGCCTCCACAACCCATGCGCAAATAAACCCCAGTTATTTCTAAGTTGCCCAGCTTTTGGTATTCTGTTTAGAGTAAGACAAACCAGACCAAGACACTGGCAGAGCTGACTGACTCCACTTCTACCACCTGAGCCTCAGTTTTCTTATCTACCCAAGGAAGAGAACAATACCTATGCCCTAGAGTTGGTAATTTATTTGAGGGTAAATGAGACCAAGGAAGTGAAAGTCGCTGACACAGGTGGTGGCATGGGGCATGTTCAGTAAATTCATTGTGGGGCAAATTTTTCTAGGCCAGATTAGAAAATCTAATTGGGGCTGCCTGGTTGTGAAGTAAATATTGGCTGATAGTTTCACTTGACTTTAAAATTCCTCTATGTTGTTTGTACATGAGCTTCTGATTGGAGCTGTTCAGAAACAGGCCATGGGCAGGGTTGGAAAACAGGTTTTCTATTTCTACTTAGGAAAGAGTGAAATGTGAGTTCTGGCTGGATTTTAGAGTGTACAGAGTCCGCAGAGCCCATGTTTAACTGCTTAATGGAAACTCTAGGCATGGCCAGCCTCCTCCTTGTCCACCCGGTGGCCTCTATATCTGCCTACTGTCCAGGAAAAGAGCCAAGTGTAAACTAACTGCTCATGTAAATGGGCTGTCAGGTCACTCAACCAATATGTTATGGTTAATCTGTTAAAAACAGCAAGGTCTCCCCATTTGTAAACACTCCTTGATAAGCTCTTTATAGCATATACAACCTAGGAAAATGAATGGCATACCACCAGCTGCCGTCAACCCACTGCTTGTCCAGATGACCTTCTAACTCAGCTAAACCTAACCCAACTCCACCCACGTCATGTGGACCCACAGAGCTCAGCTTCCTCAAATAGGGGTCAGGAATTCCAAGATGGAGAAGCAGATGCCCTCCAATTTTAACAGGCTTAGAGAATGGGGGAGGCTTTGGTACTGCCTTGGGTGAGGGATGTGATCTTGGACTGAAAATTCAGGCAATCCTGGGCTTGAAAATTCATTCTCAAGCTCCATGCTGCTGGCCTTTGGTAAACTAATGAGTCATATTTCAAGCTTTTAATCCCATAGGTTTAACTCTGCACTTGATAAAAGAGAGTGAGAAGGTGGAAGACCTAGAGATAGAATGGGTGGTTTTGTCTGCCTGTCTATTCAGGGAACACAAACCCAGAGTAAAAGAGAAGATGCAAACGTGGGCTGTCTGGTCACTTTTAGGTGTGCCCAACTCTCACGCTATGTACAGCTTGTATTGATTTGGGCATTTAGCATATACTTATCTAAATATAGGCCTTTTTTAAAATCAGGATTTCTAACTTCAGAATCCAAGTCCTGTGCAAAATGACATTCCATTCTAGCTACCCAGTATGGTGATGGCAACTTCCTAGGCCTTATTATGTCATTTTTTTCCCTTCTAAAGTGGAAGACTTGTTGAGGGAGATATCTGGCTCTTCTCCAAGTTTCTGGATCCTTCCTTGCCCTTTTTCTCAGAACCTACCACAGAGCCCTATCTTAATAAACACTAAAAACTGTGCTCAGTGTAGGCAGCTGGCCTCAGTGTCACCAACACCATGCTTAAACGGAAGCAGAGACATTCCACTGTGATTCACCTTACCTAGGATTACTGAATGTAAGAATGAAGCAGTGACTAAGAAATAAAAGTAGAAGGAGAGAGGTTTTTTGGGGGAGGTGGGTGGGTAGCAGTGCTTGAGATTGAACCACAGGGCCTCAAACACACCAGGCAAGTGCTCTACACTGGGTATGCCTCCAGCCCCAAAACATTTTTGGTGGCATTTGATTATCTAGTTCCAGTATGTCTTGGAGTCCAAACATGTCTGTTCTTGAATTCTGTGAGGCCCAGCATCCTGGTAAGAAGCTGCCACTGTGGGTCTGATTCAGGAAAAGAGGAAAAGACCTCCTCTTCTTTCAGATCCAACAAGGTAGACTTGGAATTTACTGCCTCCTTGGGATCCATCCATCCTAGGGAGAAAACTAACTTTTCAGAAATACCCCACATCTGTGCCCCCTCGCTTTCCCTCTGGCTCACTACAGGTTCCTAAATTGGAGAATTTTTATCATGTGGGTGTGCTTGTGTACATGTGGGTAATTTTTCTCACCAGTTTTATTTTCTCTACAGTCTGTTATCTGTGCGCTAAATTCTATCCATTTTACTCATAACTTAGGATCTTAAAACTGAAAGCCTAAAGAGATGTACTCTTTTTCTTTTCATAACTCCCCTAAAATAAAATGGGCAGAGAAAGGTGTTGTATTTGGTGGAATGTAAGGAGGAAAAGCACATGTACAAAAATTAATACCAGAACAGAAATCCAGTTAGTGTTTCAAAACCTCATCTCACAACACAGCAAAATGCTTTGTGGCACATGCCCTGATGGAAGCACTCTTCCATTAATCAGCATTTTCAGTTACAAACAATATAATTCACTCTAAGTGACTTAAACCATTACTTGAGTTGCTTTTAGAGTCTAGAGGACCAGAGAACCATGCTTGTAGATGATGCAGACAGGAGCGAAACTCCAGCCATACTTCTCAACGGTTTGCAAATTCAATCCTATGGTAGTAGGACCCAGACCCCACAGCAGGCACCATGCATGATGGGTACAGGACACTACTGCTAAGACATCTACTATTGTCATCCTCAAATTGATTCTGCATTGCACATGAGTCATATGACTAATGAGTCATATTTCTCACCGTGTTTCCTTCTGAATAGAAGGAATGTGTTTGACAGAACTGAGGTTACATGTTCCTGATTGCATGGAAGCCTAGGAAGGCAAGCTTTCTGTCTTCAGGTTTGGGGAGCGGACATCCTAAAGTAGGAGATTATCAGTAAGTAGAAGGATATTCAATAAATTATGAGTGGCATTGATACCAAATGTCGTAATGTTCTTTGCAGCTAGGCTCCCATATTTGATTTTCTGTAGGGAAATTTCCCTTCATAAGCCTTCACCCATGCTTCTTCTCTGCCTTTACTGGCTGACACCATAGGCTCCATTCTTGTTCACTGCACTCTGATTGCGTATATAACATTTTGGCATGCAGCACAGCCAGTGTGCTGACTCTGAAACAAAAGGTACCTCAAAGCAAGTTTGGAATGCCTATTAACTCTAGTGATTTGTTGAGCAGAAGCAGGCAAGATGTGTTCCTGGCCACAACTGTATTGCTTTTGAAAAGAGGCACGTATTTTCTTTGACCCTTCTACATGCTAGGCACTTTGAATCACCATGAAGGTAGTAATTTTATTCCCCAAAAAATGAGAGAATGAAGAGAGAAGGTAGCGAAGTAACTTTTTTATGGATCTCACACAGTTTGTAAATGACCATATCCAAAAGCCAGTGTTGCACAGTTGATACAGATATAGTCATATATAGATATAATAAGACATTACATATGTGATGCTTCTTAATTCTCAAAAGTCAGTGTAGTAGGCCTCATTACTACCCTTTTTACAAATCCATAGAATGAAGCTCTGTTTTCATACTTGTCTTTCCCTAAGAAGAAATCTTGGAGATTCCAACCCAGTTGTCTCAATCTAATCCCTGGATTCTCCCATTGAAGTCTGTCTGGATTACATTTTCAGAATTAGGCGAGACTTCAGGCAAAGTGTCAAATGAAACATGTCATGACTTCAGGGCTGGTCGGCACCTCGGCCACCTGCCCTGTGGTGTGGACAGCAGCTTTTCTGTAAGTTGGCTGCAGCTCTCTGGACACACTAGTTGAAAGGCCATATTCACAGCTGAGGCAGCTTTGCGTTCTCCAGGAGAAGGTTTGCAAAGAATAAGTGAGGAGCAAGTTATGAGACAGAAAGGAAGGCCTCATCACATTACACATGACGGGGAGAAGAAAGATTTTACACAGAGAAAAATGCTACCAGAACTTCCAATTCTTGGCTAAGTAAGCTAGAAGAATGAGAATTACTGCTTATGGAAAAACATGGCTATCATTGAGTCAGTTCTCTTTTTAATTAAACAAATTCAAAATTAGTAAAATGGTAGAAAATAAAAAACAGCATGTAAGAAGCACCCACAAAATCTCTCTTATTCTGACATGATCACGGTTGGTATTCATATTTTTTGTACTAGAACTTTTTTTTGACATTTCCTCTAAAAATAATTGTAGCTCTTGCATTTGTAATCTTCTGTCCTTTTCATTTAGCACCACTTTATAAAACTTTAAAAACATGATCATATAGTTTCATAACTTATTTTTCTTGAGTATAAAATGTTTCCCTGATTTTTTGACATAAAATCTTTCCCTAGCTTTTGGCTGTGGTCAGTGGTGCAGCATCCATCTCAGCAGTCTTCAGTCCTGTCACTCTCTGAGACTCAGGCAAAGCTGCCTCACTCATCCTGTCTCAGGCCATTCCTGCCCCTGTGCTTTCAGTTTCCTGTCCGTGTGTCTGCTATGGCATCTTATAGGGCAATCCCACGCCCCCTATATTTTCAACTCTTCTTTTTTTAGGGGGGGAGGAGTATACTGGGTTTTGAACCTAGTGCCTCAAAAGTAAGAGCTCTACCACTTGAGCTGTGCACCCAACCCTTTTGTTTTTAGTTTGTTTTTCAGATGGGCTCTTGCTCCTTTTGCCTGGGCTGAACTTGAACATGTGACCAAGTAGATGGAATTACAAGCATGAACCACCCTGTATTTTCAATTGGTTTAACACTTCTAGTTTCCTTCCCTAAAACATTATCCCTTGACCTTAAGTGAACCTACCCACTCTTCCCCTTAATCCTGCTCCTCACCTTCATATTACATCTCAGTATTCTTGTTCCTGGCTCTTCTTTCCCCCTAAGTCAGGTCTTGCAAAGGGCCCTGTGGACTTCTCAAGGCCTGTCTCAAGGTTTATTTAGGAGTTGTCTCTTCCATTTTATGATGTTCCTGTGTCTTTGGTCTCTGTGCACCTCAGACTCTGTTTCTTCAGCCATTGTCTTGGATCTGTCTCAGCTCTTCCTGACATGGTTCTCCAAAAGATCCTGTTGTTGGCTCTTTTTTTAGTTTAGAGACTTTTGGTCTTTGAGGTTTCATTCATACTCAGTTTTTACTATTCTCAGTGTATTCTTCAGTGTTCTCTAGATTAATACAGACATAGTTGAAGGAGATAGATAGATAGGTAGATAGATAATTTATTATGGAATTGGTGCATGATAATGGAGGTTGAGAAGTCTCAAGATCTGTTGTCTTTAAGCTGAAGAATTAGGCAAGTCTGTGGTGTAATTCAGCCCAGAGTCAAAAGTCTGAAAAATTGATGATATAAGTATTGTCCTATGGACTGAAGCTAGGGCTCAAGAAGAAAGAGAACTTGCTCTTCACGGCCTCTTTGTTCTGTGTGGCTCTCACATTCGTGAGTGCAGACCTTTTTTACACAGTCTACTGACTCAAATTATAATCTCTTCTGGAAACACCCTCACAGACACAGCCAGAAATAATGTTTACCAGCTTTGTGGGCATCCCCTAGCCTACTCAAGTTGACACATACACTTAGCCATCACATTCAGTAAATTGCTAAATCCCAAAACCTTAATTTCTACCACTAACCCTTCTTCTGAGCTTTGTTTAATCTCTACTCTTCTATTTTTATGAATACTTGTCAAGAGCATTTTGTGTGCCAAAGTTTTTCTCCTGTTGGATTCAAATATGAATAAATCATAGTCCTTCATGAAGACTTACCCATCCATTTGCCATGGTATACCTCCATCTGGGTGACACACACATAACTTGTATTGAACTCATTCCACAGACCCTCTCTCATCCTAGACCTGCTTCTCTAGCTGTGCTTAATTAGCAATACCACCATGCAGATAGTTACTTGACCCAGAAACTCAAGAATTATTCTAGACTAGCTCTAATCTCAGCCCCTATGTCCAGTGATTGTCAACAAATCCTTATGAGTCTACATGCTGGTGTCCTCAACTCTCTTACCACTGCTCCGTCCTTGGTTCTCCTCTCCTGCCTATGCTTTTGCAATAAACTCTTAATGGATCTAGAGCCTCTAGGATGCTTCTGAAACATAAGCATGTCTATGTTATTAAAACTGCTGGTGGATTTCCACTACATGTGGGAGCAAGTCCATGTACCCTACAGATCTTGGTCCTTGCTTACATTGTTGCTATATTCTGCCATTCTGGGTCTTATACCTTATGTTTTATAACTCTAAAGTGCTTGCACAGTTTAACCACCTTGCTTGTACTCTTCTGTTTTACTGCCTCACTAAACCATTTCCACTTTATACACAGCCTCAGGCACCATCTCCTGAAGAAAGCTTCTCCTGATATCTCCCTCCCAGCTCACTTGGCTGTCACCCTCATGTTCTTTGTGATCCTAGCAGCCTATACATGTTTTTTTCACTAGATGTGTCATTTTGTTTATCTGTTTATTTCTGTCCACCTTAGGAATTCTAATGTTGAATACATTAATTCAAAGAATTAATTGAAAGAACCCCATCAGTGTTCCTTGCCATCCACTATTAGTTGTTGATCACTCTAACTCAGAATAATTTTTGGGGTTCCCATCATAAGACCAGGGGAAAATATGTTTGCAGGGTTTTCCAAGGTTCCCCGGTTGGGCAAAGAATTTGAATTTCACCTTTGACTTGCTGATCTCCCATCCCAGGCACTGACTTTGAGACCACAGCAAAGCTCCCGGAATTTCAAGGCACTAGACAGACTCTCTGCCCAGCAGATTAATTTTAGAGTCATTGAAATTCTGCCAGCTCTGGGGGGATGATTGGGAGCCAGCCTGACAACCAGCAAAGGAGGAAATTACTCTCTGTCTATTTCAAGATGAGAGAGTTGTGACCACGGTGCCTCCTCCAGAGATGCCGTTCGGAAAAACATAAATTTAATACTTTTATGAAATTCAATCTTCTAACCATAAATGTTTCAGGGCTTGCTTTGATGTTTAGAGAAAATAGCCTGATTCCAACGTCTTTTGCACATATGAAGAGGACACCACCTTGCTCGTGGGCTAAGCATTTGGGGTTCCCCAATTCTCTGGAAGAATTATCTTTTGTTTATATGTACTAACAAATACTTATTCAATGCCAACCATGTTCAAAACACATTGTGTTGCTGAAGAACAAACCCATCTTTCTATGTCAGATGAAAATGTGTTCAAATCCTGTCTTGGTCCCTAACTGGTCATAGGTTATTGTGATACCCCATGGCTCCTTCTGTGCCTTGTTTCAACACCTGTAAAATGGGGTTGTGATATTTGCTTTTAAGGAAAATAGTAGGGATTACGTTAGGTAGAATAAAAAGGAGCCTGCCTTGCAAAATGCCTAGTACCTAAATGTCTGTTTAAGAGAAAAACTAGGAAAAATCTAATTGTGTATAAATATAATTTGAGTTGACATGAAGTCATGGCTGTTACTACAAGTAGCATGTTCAGTAAGGAGACTTTTAAACTATTAGGTATATATTCAGCTCAAAAATAGAATACCACATGAAACAGTAATTCTGTAACTGGGTTCATAAAATGAAATCTATGTCAGAGAGACTTCTGCATTCTCATGTTCACTGAAGCATTATTCACAAGAGTCAAGAAGAGGAAATGACCTGAGTGTCCATCAACAGATGAGTGCATAAGGAAAATGTGATACTTATACACAATGAAATACTATTGATCCATAAAAAAGGTGAAATCTTTTCATTTGCCACAACATAGATGAAACTGGAGGAGGTAATGTTAAGTGAAAATAAACCAGGCACAGAAAGACAAGTACTGCATGATCTTACTCAATGCAGTATCTAGAAGAGTTGATCTCATAGAAATTGAGAGTTATTGGAGGATGAGGAGAGTAGAGGGAAGGGTAGAATGGTGAAAAGTTGGTTAATGGTACTAAGTTATAGTTAGATAGGAGATAAAAGTTCTGGTGCAATATTGCATAGTAGGGTGACTGTAGATAAAATAATGTATACTTCACAACAGCCAGAAGAAAGGATTTTTTAATGTTTTCACCACAAAGAAATAATAAATTTGAGGAGCTAGATACGCTTACCCTGATCAGAACATTACACAATGAATACATGTATCACATGGTACCCTACAGTTATATACAATCTTCATGTGTCCATTAAAAAGTCTTAAATATATTTGACTTCAGGAACAACAACAACAACAAAAACAGTGGCAGGATGGTAAATATTCAATAATAGACTCTGTAGAAAAGTAAAGCCTTAATTGGCAGTGCTTTCTGATGTCCACGGTGTACTTTCTCCTGCCATGGCTGGTTCCACACTACCAATGTGATGTTACTGATATGCATCTTGTATGGTGTGTCCTACACAACATAGTAACCGAGTTGGACAACAATCTACAACATCTCCATTACCCAGAGCCAATAGGTACATTAAAGCCAGCAGCACAGATGCTAGTGCATTTTGTAAACTATTTAGGAAGTGATAAATGTTGAATATTTATTATCATTATTTTAAATGTAGTTTATTTAATTGTTAGGATTCTACAACTTAACTTTTAACAACTGGCTTACAAATTCCTGAAACTTAACGATTTCCTGTCACAAGCTAGGGTGTTGGTTTTAGCACACCATTGTACAAAGTCCTATGATAGTGACCTAAAAATAATGCACTGTATTTGTCTCATGTAACAAAGAGTAAAGCCATCAGAGACCCAGACTCTCTCTGCTCTGTGAGCATAAGGGTCTCATCCTTGTGGATATTGCTTCAGGATTGTAGGATGGCTTCTTTCCCTCCAGGTTCCATATCAACATTGCATACAGGAAGAAGGGGGAAGAAAAAAAAGAGCGAAGTGTGTTTATTTGGCCAAGGATGCTGTATAAATTACCATAACACTTAACACAAAAACAACAGTGGCTGAAAACATTACAAATTTATTATCCTACAGTTCTGGAAAGCAGTAGAATGAATTAGTTCTCACTGGACTAAAGCTGAGGTGGGCAGAGTTCCTTTCTGCAGGCACTGGGGAGAATGTATTTCCTTGACCCTGCAAGGTTGCAGAGACTGCCTACATTTTGTGGCTGTGAACCTCTTCCATCTTCAAAGTCAGCAATGACTGGTTAAGTCTGTCACGTGTCACATCACTCAGACTCTGTTTTTGTGGCCCCATCTCCATTTCTTACTCTTCTGTGTTCCTCTTTCACATAAGATGACCCTGTGATTACATTGGGATACTTGAGTAACCCAGGCTAACCTGCCCATATCTAGATCCTCACTTTAATCTCATCTGCAAAGTCCCTTTTGCAGAGTAGGTGACATATGCATAGATTCCAGAGATTAGAACAATTAGAACAATTGTGGAACTCATTACTCTACCTGCCACAGTCCCCATAGTCTCCAGGGACTATGTTCTGCATCTCACTGGTTGGAGCTGGACTGTCACAAAGCCACTCCTAGCTGCATGGAAGACTGGGAGATCAAGTTTTAGCTTTTGGAGCAATATAGAAAATGTAGATAAGATAGTAGAGGCAGGAAATGACACTGGGGTCAGCCTCACTGAGAAATAATAAATAGTTACGTGGGTCTATACCTCATAGTCTGCTACTTAACTTACTGGAATTAGTTTTTCAAACCAAGTTATTACTTTGAATTGGTAATGTGTGAGTTTACTTTATTGTCATTGCTAATGTATGATCCCCTCCTGTCCCCTTCCCCCCTAGATATAAGCTTATTCCAAGTTTCCCAACCAGTGTTTGGCATATAATAGACCAAAGAGATGAGTCTCTGTGCTCATTTTTTTGTCTGACATGGGGTGGGTGAGAGGTTGTCCACAATTCTGTTTAAACCATGGAGGAGCACATAGGATGAGTTTTTTTTTGTTTGACCAAGTTGCCTTACCAGCCCACAACTTATCATGTTGGAAAATTTATTCCCCATAGCTCTTTTTCTCTGTTGTTAGACCCTGTCATGGGAGAGGGCAGTGGGCAAGGGTTTTGGCATCTGACAGTCAGACACATTGACTTAGAAAGTAGAGTTAGCTATAGGAGAAGATTTTCATGGGTAAGGCTGACAAAACAGCTCTCCACTGGCCATGCCATGGGGTGAGACTTTTTCCACATGGTGGGAAATATGGTGTAGAAAAGTTTGTAATGGGAAGACCTTTTGACTTCCAACTTGGTCACTGTAAAAAGAATAAAACCCAAGGGAAAATGGTCTTGTGTCTCTCAAGTGTCTCATGGAAGGCTCCAACAGGAATGCAATAGAAATCAGAACAAGGCAAAGCCATGTGAAAATTTTCACATCCCATAAAGGTGTTGACGATATCCACCATACCACTCAATGTTCCTTTTACAAAGTGAGAGATTTCAGAATTTACTACCCACAAAAGCATTGCTTCCCTTAGAAACTTACAGCCTTCTACTTGGCATATTTCTCCTTTTGAAACTTGGCTGTTGCAGCTTTGTTAAATTTTACAGCTTATGTATTTTCTTTCCCTCTTTCTTCTTTGGTCTTGGTTAGTTATATTTTGCTAACCTTTATGTATAAATGCATTTCACCAAATCTTTCAGGCACATAGGTGAAGTAAAAATGAGACCAACTAAAAAATGGGTAAACAAGAAGGAAGCTAGAAAATTAGCTATGTGAGTTCAAGGGAGGTGAGGACGTTCAAAAAGCCAGAGAACTGAGAAGCCACATCCAGAAAGAGAGGTGGAGCCTCGGAAAACAGGAAGCGATTTGGATACACACTTGTCATCTCTACCCAGTGCTGAGGTTGAAGGGAGTCTGGAAAGAATTTTTAGGAAAGATATTATAGACCAAGAACTTCCTTGTAAACTGTTCTAAACACTGGCTTTGAAAGCATACAGAGTGGTGTGGTGTTTCAGTAAACCATCAGTGGTGCATATATACAGGCAACATCTTTAAGACAGAGCTGAGCAGGCTGAGAAGTTGGTGGATTCGATCCCTGGCTCCTCCCTCCCCCTCTGCTAAGCACTGAATAGCTCCTTCAGCCACTTGAGATGGCATGGGCTTAACATTTTGACATTGATGTCTAATTTTTCATTGTCCCTTCCTGTTTTCTGCCACATGGTTGGTTAGCCTAGGTTGAACAAGACCATGTGAATGAATCTGCTTAGGCATGTCTGCAAATGAGAGCTTTCAAAGTGTGAACTTCAGTCATCCAGGTGATGAAAGCTATGTCTGGTAATAGGGCATCCATCCTCATGAATGGCGTAGGGCAATCAAGTCTGATTCTTTACCTTCCCTACCTCCTCTTACCTATCCTATCCTCTAGTAAACCACCATTGTATTCTCTACCCCTATGTGATCTGTTTTATGATATTAAATATTAGTGAGATCATATTATATATGTTTTTTTGTTCCTGGCTTGTTTTGCTTAGTATAATATCCTCCAGGTTCATCCATGTCATTGCAAATGACAGAACCCATTCCTTTATTATGGCTGAATTGTATTCCATCTGACGTATACTATATTTTCTTTATTCATTCCCCAGTCAATGGATACAGGTTGGTTCCATATCTTGGCTATTGTAATAGTGCTTCAATAAACATAGGAGTGCAGGTAGCAAGATGATGACTTTCTTTCCTTTGGCCATATACCCAGTAGTGGGGTTATTGGATCATCTTGCTGTGGTTTGGATTGCACTTACTTAATGCCTAGTGACGCTGAGCATCATTGCTTGTGTTTACCAATCATTTGTATTTCTTCTTTGGAGAAATGACCATTGATGTCCTTTGCCCATTTTTGATTAGGTTGTTTACTTTTTATTTTTAAATTATATGAAGTGCAGGTTTTTGGATTAAAGATCAAATGTTAGTGATAACCATGGCTTTTAGAGTGTTCTGTCATCAGAAACAGGTCTTCCTGGCATTCCGTCATTTCAAGCCCAAGGTTTTTGTGTCTGAAACATTCCTATATCATTTCATCACCTTGGCAATCACCAGAGTTTCAGACCAAAGGCATTCATGCTAACAGCAGATCATCTGTTTAGAAACAGGGGATCCCAAGAGAGAGGAGAGGTGGAAATCTTTAGCTAGTCTCAGTTTGAATCTCTAATGTCAATTTGGTAAGAGAGCCTGGAATTCTAGAACCCAGCCCAAGATTTCCATGTTCTAATTATCTTCTGACCACTGTTGGGCAAACTCCACTTGGCCTCCCTTATTGGCACTTCTCCTTTGCAGGCCATTTCATCTTGAGGAAAAATAGGGTGGCTCTGTGTTTCAAATGCCTGTAATATGAAAAATAAAGCAAATTTACTTTATTTACTCCAGCCTTCCTGAACACCCCTCAGTGTCTTAATGGTTCTGAGAATCTGAAGAAACAGGTACCTGTCGTGTGCTCTAGCGACTTATCCTTGGCTTTGGCTGTGTTCCTCCATTACACTTAACTAACTTTTGGAGCTAAGAAGTGCCTGCCTAAGCTTTCACAACAGCTACTGATACCCACCAGGGACTGCATAAAGACTGCTGAACCTGGGTGCAAATTCACAATGTCCAGTCATTGCCTAGGTTCCTGGCTTCAAGGTTGTGGAACCCTTACACTTATGTTGTCTCATTCTATCTTGTATTTGCTACAAGCCAGACATGATTCCTGCCAATAGAAGTGAGGGGCTGTCTGATGGATAGATACATGAACCATCCACAGACTCACTTTTACTGATGCAAACATAGTGTTTTCTGGCCAAACTCCTAAAAAGCAGCACATCCTCCTACCAGGATACTCTTTCTTCTTTCCCTTATTAAATGTATTTTTGGGGGCCCCACTGGGTTTTTTTCTCCATCATTGTCAGTTATTCATAAATCTCAGGGTGGGTACAGATTAGGCTCAGACTGGAATTCCACTACAACATTTTGCCAGGGAAACCACTACATTTCAACTTTAGTTTCTCATCAATTCATTTTCCTCCTGGGATGAATCTAACACACTGGGGTGGTTCCATATTTTAAGTTGCAAGATTTACATTTTATTCTTCCAATGAGAATGAGGACCAAAAACATTTTGGCATTTTATCTTAAAATATTCTTCTGTCTTTTAATGGGTTTACATATACATCTTAAGGTATTCATTTCTCATCCCTCCCAGAGAGATTGTGGAACCTAGAGAATGTAATCAAGTTTGTGCTTTTCCTGGAATAACTAAAGGAACAGCCACTAAAGAGTAATATGATACATTTACTATTCTGCTACAGACTCTGCATAGTATTCTGACAAATTCCTTGGGTGGAGAAGAAACCAAAGTTAGTTGTTTTAACACTGGGACTCACAGCTGGGGGATGGGTAAAGTGCTATGCACATTGAAGAAATAGTTTCCTTTTTGACTTGGCTTAAAATTGTATTATGATAAAAAATAGGAGCACTTATGGTTAATTGAACATATCCATTAGTGAAAAGACCCTTAGAAATCCATCCAAACTTTTTATTACATAAATAGGGGAACTTTTCAGATGGGGAAAATGACTTGTTTAAGATCAAGTCAAGAGCAAAGTGCTATTTTGTGCATTATGTACAGAATGCACAGGCATTTAGAACTTAACTCTATGCAGGAAATTCTTTTTCCCCATTTTTGTTAACATTTAATAGTTGTACAGAGGTATGTATATATTATAATATTTATATATATGCTTATAATATAATTAGCTTTGTCTCCATCCTTCTTTCTCCTCCCCCTCTCCCTTTCTTAGGACAATTTCAGAAGGTTTCATTTTTCCATTTTCATATATGAATACAAAATACATCCACTATTTTTACCCTCATTCACACTTTCCTTATGCTCACCCCCCTCCCACCCCCAGAAAAGACCTATTTTACCCTCCTGTCCTTCATTTTTAAAAAAAGTGTATATTGATGGTACAAGTGCTTTGGCACTTCAGGCCTGTATATATTGTGCTTTAATCAGATTAACCCACCCCATGACTTACTTTTTCTCTATCATCATGCTCCCCTAATATTCAACAGCTTATCGTATACAGGTAATTCTGAATTATCGTTATTATCCTCAGACTTTGTTAATAAATAGCTGGTACTGACTAGTAGGGGCTCATGGTATTTCCTTTCCCAGGGTCTAACATTTTAACATATAACAGGACTGTGACATATTGGAAGAAGAAAGTTTTGGTGGTAAAAACAACTGAATTCTAATACCATATAGGAGACTTGATGGGCAGGCTCTCTTATCCTAGAAGGGCTTTGGCCTTTGATGTTATGTGCACCAAGATCGTGAAGTTGTTATATGAATTTTTTCATGCATGAGATGTTTTTGCATTTTATTTAGGGAGAGGGTCTCTTTAAATCTGGACTGTTTTAGTTGGATGAGACAAGCTTTGAGAATAATAGTAATTTATTGGCTTATTTTCTAGGAGATCATGCCCAGGACCCTAACAACTTTCACACTGGCTGAATCTGGCTGTGTTATTTCTTGTTCTCTGCTCAGCTTGACAGTGACTGAATTCTGATTTGGGATTCAATACTCCTAGATCCCAGCTTAGTACCACCTAGTGATAAGAAAATGACTATCCCTCCATGGATCACATAGAAAGCCTTCACCATTCATTGGGACTGGTGCATGGAGCCATTCTGGTTGATCAACCTGGGTCACCTCTGCTTCCCATCACTAAGTACCGATAGTAACAGTCTTATAGAAACACATGGCATGGGGGAGTAGTTCCCCAAAGGCACTAAGAGAAGGGAGATGGGAAGGCATGAGGAGGAGAAAGTACTAGGGCAAACAGGTGATTATGTAGCCCTTCACCAGATTCTCAAAGGATCTCTGAGCAACAGGGGCCACATTGTGACTGTCCTGGAGGAGGACAGTGAATGCTTTGCTAACCTGACTGAAGGTGGTAGAGAACTTGGTTTTTACATGGGACCCATTTTTTGCTTCATCCACACAAGTATGCTCTGAATATTCACTGTGCAATACAAATGTGTTTGTGAGTCTACTACTTTATTAAGAAACACATTGTGTTCAGGTGCACTTCATCTGCAGAGTCACCGATAAGGATATTGTCAATTTACTTGGAACAAACAAAACCAATTTTGTTCTCTGCAAAATGTATTTTGGATGCAATGGAACTTTATTACAGCCAATCATTCTGTGAATGCATATCCCTGGATAACAGCTCCAATTTTCATCACCCAGAACCCAGGAGAGACCCAAACGAGGAAGACCTGAAGTGCACAATGATCATTCTTTGTTTCAGTCTTGGTGCCTGGGAACACCAATGCAGCAGGGTGTGCACCATGAGTATTAAACTTTTATAGCATGTCATTGACAGTTGACTTGTTTTGTGTTCCTGTTTTGGAATTAAAAGATGTGAGGATTAATCTTTCTCAGGACTCATAGAAAATGTCTCCCACAATGGACAGAAGTTGGACAGTGTTCTGTACAGATGGGTCCTTCAAGGGAAATGAAAGGAACCAGCTTTCATTGCTATTACTTTGGGAATCTGTTTTAATGTTCCATTGAGACACTTTCTGATGGCACCTAAAATCTATTGAGAGGAATATTAATGAAACGCCATGGCATTCTGTATGGAAAGTCAAGTGGGAAGGGATGGGATGATGAAGCTGCAAGGAAGAGAGGAAAAGCAGGGAGGAGCCTAAACATCAGGTGTGCTGGTTCCTTGGCAGGTCAGCTACTTTAACTGAGGGAAAACATTGCTCCATGCCCCACCCACCCAGGGAGCTAAGTCTTATCACTGGCAGAATTCTACCTATTTTTTCTAGTGTTACTGAGTTTTTGAACCCAGGGCCTCACACTTGCTAGGTAGGTGCTTTCTTTTAACACAACTGTAAGATTCAGGAGACCTGTGGATATCTTGGAGAGGAAAAAAAAAGCTATAGTACTTGACTTGGTGCACTAAACTGAGCATCTAGGCAGACACAGACCTACCCTGAGCTAGGGTGATAGAAAGGGATCCCACTATTATGTAAGTGACATTTCTAAAAGTCACAGTGATTTGATTGTGCAGGAGAGTCAGCAGGAAATGTTAGTTCCATTCCCACCCATCTAGGGTGAAGAGTCCATGGTCTTCCCTAAATCCCAGGGGCTGGAGCCTGGGATTGGCATTTCCCAGAATTCCTTGCAGCCAAGGTTCCAGATTAAACTTCACCAATGACAGGCAGTAAAGGATTGACTTAGTGTGCTGAGACAGAATCAACATTATTGGTCTTCTGGCAGTGGTGGGCAGATACGGGGATTTTCACAAGTGTGAAGCTGTGCAGTGGCCAGCAGGTTTTATAAGTGACCTGACTCATTGTTATTGGCAGTTGTCACTAGGGTTCCTTATGTTATGCCTTCAGTTTTGTGATCATACAAAAACTGCTGGTGAACCTAACAGAGCTCTCCCTAGCTCCCTCCCCACTGTTTTCTAATGGTTCTGTGAGTAGCTGTCCTGTTTCCCTTCTTGTTTGAAATGCCCGAAGTGTATTTTTCTGACCGATACCTTGCTTCTGCTAATAATGTTACAGGAATCTCAAGGTGAGATATGAAACACTGAGGCAGATCAGCAGAAAGCAACGTTTTATTGTGCCGGCACAGACCCAGCGGACTCGTGTCCAAAGGCTGAGCCCCAAGAACAAAGGGGTCTCACCTTATAGACCCTTGCAAGCAGATTACAGAAGCAAAAAGTATATGTGGTTGCATGTGACTTATTGGCTATTTCATTCTCCCAGTGCTATGTGACCTTTTTCATGTTTCAATTCTTTAAGTTTTATCTCTGCTATGCCATTCCTTCCCCCTGCTACGTTATCAGAACACAAACTTGTCTGTTCTTTTTCTTGTACAATAAAGGTATATACCTGCAAACACCTCTATATGTGAAAGAGAATGCTAAAATCTTTTTTTTTTTCAAAAAGTCTGAAGCCTGAAAGTGGGCTTTTAAAAAATATAGCCTGCCATTAGAATTGCTTTTGATAAGTCAGATATTTGGGGACACAGCATGGTAGAACTTCTGGGCAGAAACTGTTTTATTTACAAGAACATATTAATAGCATAACATAATTTTATATTTGGAATGCCAAAAAACAAAGCAAACAATGCAGGTATTTATTTTGTTAATGTACATTCCTGAAAGTAATACAGAACAAAATTTGGTAAGAAGTAGTACTCAAGAAGACAGAGGTGACTTGTGAGGGTTTGAAAGAGAGAGGGCTGAAGAGGAATTTCAACATGGCATTGAACTTGAGTTATTTCCTTGACTCCTTCAGGTCTGTGTTCAAATATTGTGTCAGTAAGGCCCTCCCTGAACTCTGTTTCCAGCAGCACTCATCTGTACCTAATTCCTCTTACATTACTTATAAGACCTAATACAATGCAAATAACAATGTAAATAGTTATAACACTGTATTATTTAGGGAATAAGGACAGACAGGAAAAAAGTCTGTGCATGTTTGGTACATTTTAAAAATTTTTCCGAGCTACAATTGGTTGAATCTGTCAAAATGGAATCCACAGATACAGAGGGTCAATTTGTAACTGAACTCATTGGGTTTGTATCACCTATAAAGGCAAACAAGCATGGCCAAGAAATAAGAGTGGAGAAAGATTTATTACCTACAGCAGTTAAGGAGAAAATGGGAGTTATTTCCAAAGCAATGCAGCTACTCCAATAAAGGAAGCATTTTACTCAGGGAGCCTAGACATACTCACATGGGAAAGCACTTTGAGAGTACACACTTTCCTGAGCGTACTCAATTGAAGATGTGCGTTACTGAGCACGCTCAGTTTAAGGTCATAGTTTGAGAAGGAAAGATGGCAGACAGAAATACCTGTGGGTACGCTTAGCTTCGTTTATCAAAAAGGTTTTAGCTGCAACTGATGAAGGTGCTTTAAAATGAGAGTTTGCCCCTAAGTGTGCCTGCCTCGCTTAACTGCTACCATTGTATATATATTTAACATAGTTCTATATAGAGGTATCTTACATTGTTGTTTGTATAGTTACTATTATTTTTTTCCCTTCTTAGTTTAAAGAAGTGTACCTCAAAGGAAAATAAAATGATGGCACACATTTTTTCAGGTACTTTGATGTGGGTGGTATGGGTGAATGTGGTGTGGTACCTAACTCTTGGTTAGTCTTTTGGCCTTGCTTCTTGTAAAAAGAAGATGCAACAACAACAATAATAATAAATGTGCATCACTGAAATGTCTGCAAGATGGCATTTAATGAAACAAAGCAATGTAAGAAGTAGATATGTCTTCTACCTTGGAGGCAGCAAACTAACTTTCAGGCTGTGAGGAAGCCATGGGGCCTGTCTGAGAGACAGAGCATCCTGTATCCGGAGCAGCAAATGGTAGAGGTGTAACCTGAACAGCCCCAGCAGGAAAAGATGCCATGACATGCTGTGTACCATAGCCGTGAGGATCATCTCAAACGACAGCCCGTTGTTCACAGGCACACAGGGAATACTTGTGGAGACTTCCTGACTAGGTTGGGAAATGTTCAGGACGCAGAGCCTGACAATTCTCTGTGCTCACTATTTTGCTTTTAGGCTGGGGTGGCCCCGAGAAGTCACAAATCAGATCTCTGTTGCTGCTGCTTCTGTGGTCAGGGCTGCAGATACGGTCCTACTGCCCTTGCAATGGCCACCACTGTGCTCCTATGACAACTATTAGTACAGCCACTGGTGCTGCTGGGAAGACATCATGATGATTGGGTGCTTGGTGCTCTTCAGAGATCTTTGTCAGAGATGTATCCTTTGGCTCTACTTCAGTGGTAATCACAAATCATAACTGGAAATCTGAAAACTTATGGTGACACTTGATGATGACACAATATCCACATGATCTGGACCAATATCATCTGTATGTCTTCCTGTGCTGTGTGAAGTGGCAGGCTCCAGCCATACTGGCTACTGATTATTTGAAATACAGCTAGTGTGATGGAAAAACCGAATTTTAAATTTCTTTCATTTTAGGGATTTGGACTTAAGACTGGAGTAGCCACCGGTGTTGCAGATGTAACATATACTTTTTAAAGACTACCAACTAAAATTTAAGAGAAAACTTAATCCTGGGAGAGCAGTGGACATGATGACATCTGGCTTACGATCTTCTGTATCATCATGTTCACCCTGTGATGATTTCCTTGACTGATCCTTGACATTTAGGAAAGAAATGCTTTTATCTCATTCAAGTAAGGGATGAACTTCTGTGCATATTAAGAAATTGGTCACAGGACATAGAAATCGGCTCATCAAGGTTCTCCAGAAAAATAAAATCAATCAATATGTGAGACATATATATATATATATTTATATATATATATTTATATTTATATTTATATATTTGCAAGCTGGAGATCTAAGAGAACAGTGATGATTCAGTCTGATAACCAACATCTGAGAACCAAGGAAGCAGATAGTGTAAATCTCAGTCCTAGGACAGAAGTCTTTTTCAACCAAGCAGGCAGGAAGCAAAAGGTGGAAATCCTCCCCAACCACACCATTTTTTCTATACAGATCCTCAGCAGATTAGACAGTGCCTACCCATGTTGGGGAAGGGGATCTACTTTATTGAGTCCACCAATTCAAATGCCAATCTCATTCAGCATGCTCCTCAAAGACTAAGGACTGGAACCTGGGCGAACAGCATTCCAGAAAAAGATATTTCCTGAGCATTACCAACTGGATGGTTACCTGCTGATGTCATTTCATTCTCACTGCCTATAATAATAATAAAAAAAATAATAATTCAGTGTAGCCACTGTCCCTAAGAAGACAGGGACAGTATACTGAATTGCTGCTTTGGACCAGGTACTCTGCCAGATGTGCAATCGCTGTCAGTTTGGTTTTTATTTAATTCAAGCGTGCATGAGCAGTATTTCCACATAAAAAAACTAAGCCACTCTTTTCTGGTCTCACAGCCTGGAGTGGGGACCTGGCCCTTGAGCTCAGGACTCTGGTGCCAAGACAGTGCTCTTCCTCTTTGCCACCAGTGCTGCATTTGAAACAGATGATGAAGGACAAGAAATGCAGCTTGACACAGTTGCACTCCAGTAAAGAGCTCTTCTTAAGTGACAAAGTATCAGCTCGGGAGATTGCACCAAAATACACATCCTCAGACACTTTTGACCTCCATTTGATAGGGTTTGTGTTTAACATGAACACCTTGTGAGCATTTTTACTAACTTGGAGGGACTTGTCAAAAGATACTTGTTTCTACAGGGATCTTGTCTAGAAATGAGCCCTTGTTCCAGGCTCTCTAGTTGCAGGACTGGTCACCAACATACTTTGTGGATGACCGAAGCAAGCAGAAGCTGTTCCACACTGGGTCCACTTGGTCTCAGGCTCTGATCAATTGCTGGAATGCCAGAGCAGTGATGGTGTCTTTTGCATCTGTCCAATAAAAGAGACACAAGCCAGATATTTGATGTTATCAGAGATAAGAGGACAGTAACTGACATTTCCCACCAGAAATTGTAAGTGGGTTATTAGCAAGAAGCAGAGTATGTTGCTGACAAGAGGTATTCCCAGAGCATCCGATGTAGTGCTTTAAAGACGTGCTCAGGTCACCGTGGTCCCAAGTCTGGGAGAGAATTCCTTCTTTGATATACTCTGTGTGCAATTCTGCTCTTTTGAGCTCCTCTGAGTGTATTGTGAATATGATGCCCTTGGCAGTGCTTCTGACTCATTTTATTCAGAAGTCATTTAGACCCTCAAGAGGAACTGTTTTTATTTGCCAAAGAGCCTGTTGTAGCAGAATGGGGCTTGGGGGAAGGGTATGGGTTTTGGAGTTGAGGTATTTATCTTCCTAATGCTTAGATGTGTGACTTTGAGAAAGTCATTTTTTTCCCCAGGTTCATTAACATGTAATTGAAAAATACAAGTTGTACACATTTGAGATGTCCAATGTAATGATTTGAAATATGTATGCATTTTGAAATGATCACCAAAAATCAATTAATGTGTCCATCACCTCATATTACCTTTGTTTTTCTTGTCTCTTAGCATACTTCAAGTATACAATTCAGCATTATTAACTAAGGTAATCTTGCTGTCTGTTAAGTCCCCAGAACTTATGGACCTCATAACTGTAAGTGGGAAAGTTATTTCCAAATGGAATTTCCAGTTAGAGACTTCTGGTGTCACCTGTATTAGTCTCTTACCCTTCTCCACGTTGGGGTAGGTGGAGCTATGTGGTAGTCCTTGGGCTGTGGGCTGTGAGCACATGAGAGCCATGTCACCTCCACTCTGAGGACTCAACTACCAGTGGAGACTCTGTTGGCTCCCTCCACTGTGTGCCTATGGTGGAAGCACCACATGAGGTGGAGTTCCACAAGATCCAGGCTGGATGAACCTCTGGGTCTCCATAGGAGGCCCTCTGTCCTGAACTCGCCTGAGTCCTCCGTATTTATGGGGCAGTTGTAAGTAGCTCATGAGATCTAAGGAATTTTGTTATCAAAGTACAAAACCTATAACTGCCTATATTGATGAGTACTACATTTTTTTCCTTTGTTTTGCAATGACAGTAATTTTAAAAAGACCAGGTAATAGGTCCTACAACATGCCAGGCTAGTCCAGACCCCCTAGTAGACACATCCTCACCTCACTTTGGAAGTAACAACTGTTTTTATTCAGAGGACTGTTCAGAAGATAAAATTAGACAATAGTATGTAAAGAGATTTTCTACCTGATGTTCAATGTCCCAGCCCCAGGTGAATGGCTCTATCAATGGTGCAGGCCGTTTTAGTAGAAAATCTAATGCTAGAACAATTTTACCTCTAGAAAATGAGAATGACTTCCTTTTGTATGATACACTACAGAGAGTAAAGTTATATAAAATCTCTTTGGATGATGGAAATAGCTATAATATTTACAATAACAGCTACCATTTATTGGTGGCACTCTATGGGAGTGTACTTGGTGTCAGACTCTAAGCTAAGGCTTTTCATACATTAATACTATCTACCAATGCTTACAACAATGCAGCCAGACAAGTACAATTATTTATCTCTATTTTACAGATGAAGAAGCTAAACACAATTAGGCTTACTGAATTAACCAAGGTCACACAGTTAGTGACCAGTGGAAAGATTTCCAGTCAGAATTCAGAGCCTGGATACTTAATTACTAAGAAAAAAAAGAAATTCATGATTCCAGGCTTCCACTGAACATCTGTGTGGCTTTCATGTGGAGGAGCATGGCAGTAGAATAAATAGGACCTGATGAGCAGAAAGGGAGAAGGAGGCAGACTTTTGAGAATATGTCCACTAAACCTTTTTGCATGCTAGGGATATTTTCTATCCATTTGGCAGCAAAACGCCACATATGCTACTGGACACCAGAATTGTGTGACCAAGGGAATGGAATTTCCGTTTTGTTCAATTTTAACTGATTTAAATGTAAATTTCAGCATGTGACTAGAGGCTGCCATAACGGTCAGTATAGCCCTGGGGAGGGTCAACATCCTGACCACAGGATCTTGGGCTTCGGGAGCCCTTCCTTTGTAGTGTGAGTGCTCTGAGTGAGAGCCAAAGATCTGAGGAAAGGGACAGAACAATGGTGTCAAGTGATCAATGTCACATGAGGAACTTGAGCTTTGTTTTATTTTTTAATTAAATATTTTTTGCGTATGTGAGGGATGGAACTAGGACCTTGCACTTGTTAAGCATGTGATCTATCACTGAGCTGTACCCACAGCTCCTGAGATTTATTCTTTTTTTTTTTTTTTTTGTGAGATTTATTCTTTATTTTTTTGGCAGTGCTGGAGCGTGAACTCAGGGACTTATGCTTGCTAGGTAAGTACTCTACCTCTTGAACCTTGTCCCTGCCATTTTTGCTTCAGTTATCTTTCAGATATGGTCTTGTGGTTTTGTCTGGGTTGACCTTACACCCTAGTCTTTGTACCTTCACCTCCCAGTAGCTGGGATTACAGGTGAGTACTACCACACCTGGCTCCCTGAGCTTTATTTTAAAGGTAATAGGACCTGGTCAAAATTATGGATCTTGGAAATAATTCGATAAGTCTTGTACTTAGGGAAGAAGCAAAGGCAGGATGAACTGGAGAGCCTGGAGGTCAGTTATGAGGCTATTGTAATCAGAATCCTTTGTGAGGAATTTTATAACTATATTTGACACTATTAAATGAGTTGAGGAAAAAGAATGAGTAAATAAATTAAGGTACTATTTTAACTCTTTTCTCTCTCTTTTTCTTTCTTTATATTTCTTCTTCTTTTTTTTTTTTTTAAGATAGATGTCCTGCCATATTGCTCAGCTCTGCTCAGAACCCTGTGGCTCAAGTGATTCTTCTGCCTCAGCCTCTGGAGTACCTGGGCACAGGTTATCACACCCTGTCTATTTTTAATTCTTTTGTGCAGTGTAACCTCATTTGCTTAGCTGCAATTATAGCAAGTAACCAGCTTGAGCGGGCAAAGATGGCTAGGTAGCTCCTGGAATGCCAGAACCTTAGGCGTTGGGAGGGACTGGAGCCAAGAACTAGAGAATAAACAGTCCTCGTTCTTCTCTTGTTTCTACTTTTCTGTGCATCTGTTTGCTCTCTTTTATCGGCTGCCTGCCCAGCTTGTCTTGATCATAATTATGACTGCATTTAAGGTCATGAGTTTGCATGTCCTCAGTTGCAACCATAAGCAGACTGCCTGACACACAGTCCTGGTTCAGAAACAATGAGCTTGGGGAGGGTGTCCACTTCTGTTCCAGCAACCATAGCCAGAGATGTAGTTAGAGGACACACATGGATGCAGGAGAAGCCAGGTAGGGAGAGATTCTCAGGAGATCAAAGACCATTATGCACTGGGAAGAAGCACAAAAAGGCCACTGTTACAGTTCCTCTTTGCTGCTCTCATGTGAAAATGTTGGCTGAGCTCGGTTCCCAGTTGAGAAATGAAGAACTGATAGGCACTAATGCTTACAATAAACACAGACAGGAGTTGAACCATTAAAGCTGGCAGTCAGCATGCAAACACAGCCTTGACTGATCAGCACTACTAATTGTTCTTTCCTGCTGAGCTCATTAGCTTCCCTTAGTCCTACCTTTTAGTCTTAGAAGCAGCACTTTCCCCTGGTCGGGAGACAGCTTTGCTGCTCACTCTGTAAGTTACAGGGGAAGGTAAAAGGTATCTAGTGGTTCAGTATCCAGGACTCGAGATGACCAGTTTTGTTTTAAACCTGGGAGTTACCGTGGTCACATAACAATGTTTTATTTAATCATAAGAAACTTTATGACTCAGTGTGGTTATGTACACTTGTAATCCTAACTATCTGAGAGGTGAAGGCAGGAGAATAGAGAGTTTGAGGCAAGGTGGGGGAGAGGGAGGTAGCAAGACCTTAGAGATGATTAGGTCTTATTTTGTAATATAATGAAAGAAATATAGAAAAGAATTCCATAGAATTCCAAAGAATTCCATATTTAATCACATCTCAGATTCTTGATTACCTTTTCAAAAGGTGCTAAAGTTTAAGTACATAGTAATAGCAAATAGAGCTATTCAAACCAAAGTTTAAAGAAAATGGAGATCTCTCAGAGTCAAAATACATCAAAACCTCATGTTATTTTGGGAGACACAGTCACTGTGCCTGTGCATATTGTGGATGTGCTCTAATTCTTTAGTGTATCAGGTGAAAAAGTGCTATGCTTGCTACTCATTGAGTTGGCAATGTAACTTTTTTTAAAAATAGAAGAATGTGGCTGTGCATACTTGTAATCCCAGCATCCAGGAGGGTGAGGCCTGGGCCTGAGGCTTGAGACAATGCACCTTTTTTCCTCTTCTTTTTTGGCTTATATTATCCATGACTTTTGGCTGTTCTTAGTAGGAGGAATAGGAGGAAAGAGTACATGTGCTTAATTTTTTTTTGTTTTGCTATTTGTTTGTTTGTTTTTTGAGACAGGATCTACTATGTAGCATAGGCTGGCCTAGAACTGGATCTCCTCCTGCCTCATTCTCCTGAGAGCAGAATACAGTCGTAAGACACCACATCCAGCTATTTGATAATCTTAAGAGATATTAAGCATTTCTACTCAATGCCATAAATTTCCCTCTAAGGAGTATTTACCTAAATCTTATGCATTTTGATATGTTGTATATTTTAAATCATCATGCAGGTAGAAATATTTCCCTTTGATTTCTTATTTAACCTATGGATTATCTAGAAATAACTGACAAATACTTGGGGATTTTCCAGATAAACTTTGATATTTAATTCTAATTTTATTTCAGTACAGTCTGAGAACACACTGATTTAATCATTTTATTTATTTTGTACTTACTGACACTTATTTAATAACCCAGATATGATCTATTCTAGTTAATAATATATATGTACTTGAAAAGTAAATACATGGTAACATTGATGGATGTGGTAAATGCCAATTCGGTTAAATCATTAATAGTGATGTTCACCACACTAAATAATCAAAGTTAGAGTCAAAGTGTATGGATGATGAAATGGCTTTTACACAAGAGAACTGGGATGCATTGACTTTGAGAGGCTGACAGGGTTTTGGGCCCTTTGAATGCTTCACCTCCCAGTTGCCAAGAAGCTCTGTCTCTGAGCGTTCACTGCCTAACACTCTGCATGTTGGGTCAGCGGATGAATTTAAGTCCTTCCTTCACCTTCATGCCTCTCCTGTGGTCACTTTCCCTCATGTCTTCACGCCTCATTTTCTCCTTTGCTCAGAGACCACCATTTATAATGACTAATATGTCTAGACTTCCCCAGATCGCTCTATAGCCTTCTTTGCCTGCAGAATGAATCTTGCACTATTCCCTTGGAGTACCTTGTGAATATCCCATTATAGAACTTCAGCAGATAAGCCAGTAAAGTCACATTGTGTGCTCAGCACTGTGCTAGGGTAAGGACTCACAGGTAAGTCAAGGCATTTATAGCTTGGTCTTCTTACCATAGCATAGTGCAAGTTTTATTACGTATGGTATCTCCCCCTAGACTGCATCCTACCTGGTTCCTGACCCTTACTGCAGAAAGAGCTATGCCTTCTAACGTTTTTGTTTCCAGAATCTAGCGTTAGGTATGACACACAGAGATTTAAAGACTTGACAAATCAAGTCCTGCAAACAGTAGAACTTTCTCTCTTGGGGATGTTATAGTCAGCATTAGATTTGGGGACTTTGGATGTGATAAAATCCCAGCTATTCTTTATACCCTCAAGAATGAAAGTAGTTCCTCTATGTTCTAGATTTGTACTTAGAGTCATGCACTATAAGAACTTATTTAAAAGGTTTTTAATTAATCCACTGTTTCTCCAGATGGGCGTATGTTGGGCTGATGGATGAAATATTTTTTGGTGGTGAGAGATGCTTTTTAATAGTTCCGCATTTTGAATGTACGCTAGAAAAATATAGATAGAATACCTGTGAGTTCCCAGATATTATTGTTTAAAGTGTGCAAGTATAAAGGTAAACATTAGATAGTCATGCTTTTGAAACACAACAGGCATTATGAAGGAGCAGTAACAGTCACAAAGGTGAAACATGAATAAGAACAGTTCACTTCATTTACAGACCAAAGCAAGGCATGGTTTAGCTCAGGTCCCACAACTCGAGAGTCACCCAGCAGGAATTACGTCCCTGACCACACTGCTCTGGTGTCTAGCTGGAGAACTCTCTGGTTGTGTTCCTAGCTCCAGGTGTCTGTAGAAAAAGATGACTGGAGAGGAGGAATTTAGGTTTGGGCTCCAGGTGGCCCGTTTGGAGCTTAGAAGAGTGTGGGAAAGAAAGAGGAAACCAAAAAGAACAGAGAGGGCCGGCTGTGATAATAAGCCTTCAGTTCAGTCTGGGCTGCCGGCACCCGTGGGTGGCCTCTCCCTCTGTGGGACAGGGTAGAAGCTTTGCTTCAAGAGAGGCTGCTGCCCTTGGCTATGCAGTCATGCCAGTGGACCCAGGTAGCAGAAAAGGGCCAAGTAAGGGATTTTTTTCATTCATGTCCAGACAGTGTCTCTTTTTAATTTTGTTACACCATGTAGTACTCTTTGGTACCTTTGGACTGGAAGTATGTTTTCATCCTGCTGGGAGAACTTTTCTTTTGGAGTTGGGTTGGAAAGGATAGAAGAAAAGAATCCCTCTATCCTTCTGTGTGCTGTGCCCCGCCCCACCACTGCCAAAGACTGCAGCAAAGAACAAACTTGGCTCAACCCAGAAAAAGCTCTTGGGAGAAATCTAGCTCATCAGCAGAGATCTCTGAGCCATCTCTGTGCTGAAGTTGGCTGGCTGTCCTTGGAGTGAATGTTGTTTTGGGTTCTTTGATTTCCTTGGAAGAATATCTTCTGGAATGATCGGATCTTTTAAGCCAGAATTCAATGCAGGAAAACCTGTCATTCAGGACTCACCAGAGAACACTTGGTTTTTCATTTGTCAACAACTATGTATTGGGCTCCTGTGTATCAGGTGCTATACTGGATCCTGGAGATACGACAGAGAAAAAGCAGGCAAGCTTCCTGCTCTTTACTGTTAGCAGGGAGACACTGATACCTTATTAAGTTCATGAATAAAAGATTGGTGGCATGAAGGAGGACTACTAGAGATGAGCTGGAGAACAATGGAGAAGCCTATTTTAGAGGGCTGGGTAGGGAAGACACAGGGGAAGAAGAGACTGTAGGTTGTGACTTGCAGAATATGGAGGCAACAGCCACCTGAAAATCTTTGGGTGCAGCCCTTTCAGTAGAGTGAGAAGGGTAAGAACTTGGAGATGGGAGACAGATTGACACTTTTCCTGAAGGCTGGTGTGCCTGGAGTGTGGTGGTGCTGAGTGGTGGAAAGGAAACTCTGGGAGGTGGAAAGGACCCAAATAGTTATGATCTCTGCAGGCCATGGTAAAGAGGTCAGACTTTCCTGAGTGAAAAACAGTGAGAAAGCACTGAAAACTCAATATTAGGGGCCATTGTCAGTGTACAACAAAGAAGAGGCCAGCCACATTACTCCAAACAGTGGAAAGATAGAATTGTGGCTGTGTCTTCCTATCCTCTCTGTCCTGATGGACTTGAAGTAATATTTCCTTCTGTTATAGAAGGAGTCTAATTATAACTATGTAGACCTCCTATTATAAAATGAGTATAGCAGAAGTTATAAAGCTTTAAAATGACTGTATGCAATGAGAAGTTTCCTTCCCAGTTCAATAATAGGAAAAGAGATTCCATCTTCTGAAGAACAGGGTATATATTTCCTTCTCCCTGAAAGAAAGAAAGACAGACTGCCTCTAGTTTCCTTCCCCTGTGGGCTAGACTCTTAGGGTGAAATCGATGGTCCCCCAAGATAGATGTGATGTGGCCTTCATGGCCTCAATATTCTGGCTTTTTTTCCCCCATTCTTGGTCTTTTCTTCTACTTGAAAGAAATAAAGTCCTTCTAGTGCTGATTTTTTTCAAACCATTTTAGCATTGAAGCAATTACAAATTCAAATAATGCCAACTTTCCCAAATAGTGCTTTTAATCAACATGTGATTCTGCTATAGCGTGGGCCAAAGTCACTCTCATTGTCCCATTGTTTGAGGTTCAGAGGGATCCCATGACCTCCAAGGATTTTTGCAGATTGTTAGTCTCTCCCAAGTCCTTGCTGCTCTTCTGGCAAGGAATGTGCTATTTAGTCCTGACGTCCATTTTCTGTTCTCCCTCAAATTATATTCTCAAAGCAAGGGACCAGAATTTAATAATAAAACTACCATTGACTGAGTACCTATTCAGTGCTAGGACTTTCTAAAAGTTCGTTTCCTAACGTTCATCTGTGAGAGCTAGATTGTTTCTGTTTTGCAGACAAAGAAATGGAAGCTCAGACATTGTAAATGTATACAGAGTGCAAGTAGGGAGAGCCAGTATTGACCCCGGCCTGTCTCCTAAAACCTGCTGTCTGCCTGAGGTCACACTATTGGTTACACTTCTAAGCTCACATGAGCCTCAAATAGAGCTGTTTCTCAGGTCACCAGGCCATCTCCTCTCTATTCTTTGTAGCTTGAAATTCTTCCAACGGAGAGGAGATTATTTTTTCTTTTCTTTTATTGTTGTTGTGAGTACACTGTGATATTTACAAAGGTTCTCACAATATACCAACTATATCATACTTGAATTCACCCCCAAGGAGATTCTTATTTAGGGCAAGAAACTAGATTTCAATGCACATACCCTTCCAAAAATCACATTTAACACTTCCACGTAGAGATATCAGGCACATTGTGGGTAGTGGGTCCCATCTTAAATACTAGGGAGGATACAGAAGTGAGTGGCACAAAGTTGTTATCCTCTAGGAGCTCAAAGTCAAGGGCTCAGGGCAGATTATTTCCTGAGCGCTGACTTTAGGAGTGGTGGGGAGGGTGCTGGCCTTGGTGAAGTGGCAGAGAGATGAGGGAAGGTAGAGTAGAATGCTGTTTAAGATCTTTAGTTTATTTATGCACTCATGAGGGTAGGGACTCCAAGATATTAGTGCCCTTTTTTGTTTGTTTTATACTTTGTTTATTTGTTTTTTGAGACAAGATCTCTTTATGTATTCCAGGCTGCCCTTGAACTCATGATCTCCTGCCTCAGCTTCTTGAGTGCTAAAATTACAGGAATGCAAGCACTACTACAACTATCTGAGATCAGTGTTCATTTAAGAAGAGGAAGAAAGACCAGAGCCCTCTGCTATGTGAAGACACACAGAGAAGGCATGACAAGAAGAAAGTTCTCACCGGGAAGTGAATATGTAGTTACTTTCACCTTCAACTTCCCAGGCTGCAGAACTGAAAGAAATATGTATATGTTGTTAAAGTCACTTAGACTGTGATATTTTGTTGCTCCTATATTTGTTACATTTGGACACCTTTAAGCCATTGTAAGCAGAGATAATTGTATCTAGTTGGCTGAGGTATGGTACTGTGGAGTTCAGGGGAGATGCTTTGGATGGGAGGCAGGTATCTATGGTAGGATCCCAGAAGTAGCACTTGGGAAGTTCATACACCCTAGCCTTAGTTTCTTCACCTGTAAAGTGGACACAATACAGTAGAAAGCATCAGAAAAGACAGACAGGACAAATGTGTGGGATAATGCTTAGAAAGGGTTAAGCATTGCATAGATGCTCTTTCTCCAGCTGACCACATCCTAGTGAAGATGTGAGGTAGTTTAAGGCTGAGTGTTTCAAAATGCACCCCAAGTTCTTCCTACATCAGATCAACAATCATAAGAAATACAGAATCTTGGCCTATTTAGATCTATAGAATTAGGTGGGTAGAGCACCCACCTGCAAGTATGAGGCCCTAAGTTCAAGCCCCAGTATTATAAAGAAATTCTGTATAATCAGAACTTTTGAAGAAAGACGATACTAAAAATTAGAAGTAGATTTTCTACTACCCTCTAACTAATTTTTGTACACCTAAATCTTTGAGAATCATAGGTATGGGGGAACACCTCCACCAAGGTAGGCACATCTTGGGTTCCCTACTATGTAGAAAGGACTGGCTAAGAAAGGGATGGATGGGCTGACCTCTAGGTGGGGGCTCAAGAGTGAATATTGGTCAGTCAGGGGTCAAGTGAGCATGCTAGGAATGTGAATCAGGGGTTGTACGTACCAATCCCAAGACAAAGCAGGAGATCCAAATTAACTTTTAAAAGTGAGGGGAGGAGGGACAACATGGCAGAGTTGTAGAAGCTTTTTCCCTTGGGCTTGGTGATTAATAAGAGTCTGAATAATAAAGAAGCAACTACCTACAGAAGAGCAAAGAGAGGAAGAGCACTGAGACCACTGACAGGCGGAAAATACAGGAGAATAGATGACAAAGCAAATCACGAAACAGTTTGTGTTTCCAGCCCCAGCACCCCAGATGGAGGGGAAGCCAAAGCTTCCACCTCAGAGTAAGCCAAGTGGCTTCCATGACAGATTGGCAGAACCAGCTACAGGACAAAAACTATACCACCCACAAGCCCTAACCCAAGTGCAGGGATATGACAGAACGGTGACTACCCCTGTATGACAGGCCAGTAGCAGGCAAGACAACCCTTCATCCCTCATATCTTAGGGAGCTGTGGCAAAGCACCATCTTGAGAGAGGACCTTTCTGATTAAAACCGAAGTACCCAGGGGATCTTGGAAACAAGCAACTATCACTGCTTAGGGCATCTTGAGATACCTGGTTGCACTGTGTGTGTGTATGTACGTGTGTGTGTGTGTGTGTGTGTGTGTGTGTGTGTGTGTGTATTATGGGGGGGGATGACCTGAAGAGAATTATGTAGAGGGAGAGACTTTGACTTGATGAGAGCTGAGAAGTTAAAGTGAACTGGGGAAGGGAAAAGCATAACATTGATGTTATAACTCCTAACTCCTAGTGGAAAATGTCTAAAACAAAGCATCTAGCCTTCAGTGGCAGAGAGATCAAATTTCTGAAGCTCCTTGCAAGCAGACTAGTTTGAGACACAGCCCAGAGAGTTCTTAGATGCCCAGCCACAGTGTCTGCATGGGAGTGTGCCACTAGAGGCAGACATAGGGAGAGAGCTAAGCAGGACAAATTTGAGGGTTCCTGGTAGGAGCCCAGGAAGCAACAAAAGGCCCAGACATTGGTGGCCCCACCCAATCCTGCCACAGCAGCTCCATTGAATAAGGTCAATTTAAAAAACAAAAAGCACCAGAGCCCCACTGACTGAGAAATCAAGTTAGAGCATGCATGGGGCTTTGAAACTGAGTAACTCTGGGAACTTAAGTTCCAGGTCTCAGAACAACAGTGCCTGTGTGGGAGGCTGCCACCAGAGGCAGATATATAGAGAAGGAGCTTTTGACTGGGGCAATCTGAAACGCAGGAAAAAACCTCAAAGGTCAGGTCCTTAACTTCCCAGCTACCTGCACTCTACCCATGGAATGAGTGGCCCCACTCAGATCTCTCTGCATTTGAACAGGAAGTAGCACTCCTCCTGGCATCTGCAGAGGTCATGCAGACCCAAAACAACTCCACCAGCAAAGTGCTTTGTTAAGAGAGTTGATCTGGAGTGTGTCAGCCACACAGTCTCAGCCTCCACCTGCTGAGGCCTCCACCTGCACCCTAAGCTAGAAGTGCAGCTCCATCCTCCTGGAGTTCTGCCCCCCCACAATAACAACTGGGGCAAGAGAGGCCAATATGTACAAAATACAGAAAATACCAACACTTCTCTTCAGTAAGAGAAAAAATACAAACTTTTTCTTTCTTTTTTCTCTTCATCCAGTTTGTTTTTCTTTTGCTGTTTTCCCCTTCCTTCCTTCCTTTCTTCCTTCCCTTCTTAAAAATTTGGTTTCTAATTGTTGAAATGTTTTTCCTTTCTCATGTTTTTCTTATTTCCCAAATCATTCCTTATTTCTCTGTTATAAATATATACAGCTCATTCATATTATTATCTCCTATACCTACCTCCCTTCTTTCTGTCTTCCCACTTCCCTCCCTTTCCCATGCCCATCCCTATGTTATTCATTTTCCAATCCTTTCAACTGGTGTTAAGCTCCCAGATCATCATCCTAGAAGTCAGAGTTTTGCTCCCATACATAAAACCTTTGTGGGAAGACAGACAAGGATTCCAATAGTTTTCTCTTCATTCAAATACTTAATTTTTTTGTTGCTCAGTTGTTAACCTTGTTACTGCAGAGGGTCCTTCACTTATGTGAAGTAGACCAACAAATGTACAGCATAGAAATTCAAAAATGAAAAAGCAAGGCAATGTACAGCTCCAAAACCCCACCACAATAATTCAACAACTGAATCTAAAGATAATGAATTGACCAGAATGAGAGATTCAGAAGCCTACTGTTAAAAATGATCAGTGACCTCAAAGAGAATTCAAATAAATAGATCAATGAAGTTTGGAAATCAGTGCAAGACCTACACAAGACAGTCAACAACATTTCCCAAAGGAAATGGAAATTATGAAAAGTAACCAAGTAGAAATGTTAGAAATGAAAATCTCAATAAATCAAATAAAAACTACAGTGGATATTATTATCAGCAGACAAGATGAAGCAGAAGAAAGAATATCAGAGACAGAGAACAAGATTGAGGATGTATTGCACGTAAATAATCACAAAGAAAAGAATGCATATGATTATAACATAAAATAACTTTGGGATGTGATTAAAAGACCAAACCTAAGAATTCCCACTGTGTGGAAGGAGCTGAAATACAAACTAAAGGCATGAGATGCCTGTTCAATGAAATCATAGCAGAAAACTTCCTAACTCTTTGTAATGATATAGGCACCCACATCTAGGAGGCATTTCAAAATCCAAATAAACATGACCAGAAAAGAACAAGTCTATGCTATATCATAATTAAAATGCCAAGATTAGAGAAGAAAGGAAGGATATTGAAAGCTTCAAGAGAAAAATGCCAGCTTGCACACAAAGGTTAATACATAAGAATGACTGGACTGAAGGGTCACCATTTTCCCAATGGGAGAAAATCTTTGCCAGCTCTATATCTGACAAGGGATTAATAACAAGAACATACAGAGAGATAAAAACTAACCCCTCAAAGAATCAACAGCTAGTTGAATAAATGGGCAAATGGACTGAGCAGACAGTTCTGAAAAGAAGAAATACAAATGACCAAAAAAAAAAAAATATTCAATATCCATGGCCATAAAGGAAGTGCAAATGAAAATGACATTGTAATTTTACCTTACTCCAGTAAGAATGGCGGTCATCAAGAAGACAAACAATAACAAATGCTGGCAATATAGCAGGGAAAAAGGAACTCTTATCCACTGTTGGTGGGAATAAAAATGATTGCAACCACTATGGAAAGCAGTTTGTAGGTTCCTCAAAAAACTAATAATAGTTCCAGAGATAGCATTCTGGGGCATATACCTGAAGAAAGTAAGCCAGGATACAATAGAGCCACTTGCACACCCATGTTTATTGCAGCACTATTCACAATAGCCAAGCTTTGAAAACAGCCTAGATGCCCTACAACTAGTGAATTGATTAAGAAAATATTATATATATACATATATATATATAAATGAAATATTATTCAACTGTAAAGAATGAAATTATGTTGTTTGCAGGTAAATGGTTGGAACTGGAGATCATGTTAAAGTAAACCAGGCTCAGAAGGTCAAAGATCACATATGAGATCCCTCATATGTGGAAGCTGGACCTATAAGATAAATGTACAACGACCATATAAATACAGGCATAATCTTATATGCATATATATATATATACACACACATACATACATATATATTTAGTGAGAGAGAGAGAGAGCAAGATTGTATTAGAGGATCCATCTGAGGGGACCACAGGAGGTGGGAGAGGGAAAGAAAATGTTAGAGAATGAAAAATATTGAAACATCCCATTTGTATACGAATATAATGCACTGTAAGCTGCTGAATAATAGGGGAGCATGGTGATAGAGTGAATGATAGGGGTGTTAATTTGATTAAAGCACAATATATACACATCTGAAATGCCAAGGCAAAACTATCAATATGCTCTTTTAAAAAATGAAGAATAAGAGAGTATTTTCTGGGGGAGAGTACCAGTGGGAGGGGGGAGGGCATAAGAAAATGGTGAATGAGGGTGAATATGATGAATGTATTTTGTATTCATATATGAAAAATACAAGAATGAAACCTGTTGAAATTTTTCTAAGAAGGGGAGAAGGATGGAAAACATGTTGCCCTCATGTATGGAAGCTATACCTATGAGATAAATGTACCCTTAAATACATATATGAGTTCACCCCATAACCCCAATATATACAAATACATATGCATAAATATATACATATATATGTTTTATATATATCTATATATATATATATAGAGAGAGAGAGAGAGAGACAGAAGGAGGTTGATACACACATGAAGGGAACTACAGGGAGAGGAAAAGAGATTGATGGTAAATAATTTTGAAACAATGCATCTATGTACAAAGATAGTGTAATGTAATGCACTGTAACCTGTTGAATAATAGGAACACAGGGTGATAGAGAAAGAGAATATAATAGAGGGGGGCTAATACAATGACAGTATGATATATGCATGTCTGAAATAAGGTAAAACACCCTTGAACAATGAACATACACTTTATTATTTTTTTTGATGTCGATAAAATGTTATTTTTTTTATAATGGAAGGTTCACTAGCATTTTGAATATATACTTTAAAAATGAAGCACAGGAAGGTAAAACAGGTCCATGAAGGTAAAGCAGGTCCAGTCTGGGAGTGGGTACCAGTGGGAGAGGGGACATTAAAAAATAGAAAAAGAAATTTTGAAAGTGGGCATGAGGCTGGAAACTGGATGACATCTATTAGGATGGTACAAGGAAGCAAAGTCAGGAAAAAAGTGCAAGTCCATGAGAAGCCCAGAGAAAGGTCCTGGAGGGAGAGCAACCAGCAGCCTGGTCCTAGCTTCTGTTGACAAAGTGCCTGTATGGGGATAGAATGACTTAATGATTGGAAGGAAATTCTCTGGGGGTCAAGTTCTAGGAGATTAGCCACAGGGTGATTTTGCTATAGATATTGGTTTTATCTGTTCAACCCCAGTGCTCAGAAGGAGGCCCAGTGGCTGGGCTGTCCCTTCTCTGTTCTCCAGAATTCTTGCTCTTTCCCTCTTGAATCCTCACCACCATGTAGGTGGCAAGTGATCCATAATGGACATGTTTTTATTATAATAATGGTACCACTTTCTGAAGAAAAGAGCAATGCAATTTTCTTAATGAAAGTCATGTGTGGAAGCAGGGTTGGATGGGAACTTCTGGGTCTGGTTTGGCCCTGGCTCAAAACCTTCCAGGAAAACACAAACTTTCAGGGCCACACCCAGAAAGTTCCTTTTACCTCTGTCAGGCCCATCTGCTTTGCATTAGAGAAATAATAACAGCCCTTTTCCCACACCCTTTCATAAATATAAAATGTGTAGTAAAATGGTTATTAGAAAGTAATCAATGGTGCTTGTGTTTTCTTTTGTGAGGACACTGAGGGTGAGTTCACCAGAATCCATCAATGCTGTGTATATGGGGTATCTTTCCTGAACAACTGGCCAAATCTCAGTTTGTTCCTTGACTCTGGGTAGGTCAATGGGAAAGACCCCTAAGAGTTCTCTCCTAAGCCAGGAAAGCATCTCAGTGGATCTGGGGAGGAGGGAGAATGTTGACTTTATATTCACCTAGTGAAAAGATCCATCACTTGATAGTTTTAAGGTTGGGATCAAATGAACTAACATTGATAAAGAATTTAAATCCGATGTGTGTCACACTGCTAAGGTCGAGTTCTCTTTTCCTTACCTTTCTATTTTGCCTTGTTTGACTCTTTCTGTGAAGCTTGTAGAATATTAAAAAATAATTAAGGATACTTTTTAAGAAATTCAAAACCTTCCCCATTGTGGAAGTCCATATGATTTTCCTTTTGGCTTTGACACATTTACTGGAGGTTCCTCAAAATTTAGAATGTAATCAAATCTGTACACAGTTTGCATTACTTTATAAGGTATGCTAGTTTTTTTGCTTATTAATTTAAAAATAATATGATTCATTATCACCAGAATCCAAAATTCTTGGAAATAAGAACTATGTATTTTCCCCTACTTCTGTCTTTTAAGCATACATCACAGTTCCAGGTGTATAGAGAGTAGTAAGTGTTGATTGGATATTGAGGGCAATATGGCATCTGAGTGACATCCCTTGGCACTTTTCTTCACAAACATACCTTATTGGACAGCTGTTCTCACACCAAACCTCCTCTAGAATAGCTAAAAAAGTCAGAGCTGGTTGTACAGTAGATTTGATTGCACTATCATATCACAAGCAAACCAGTAAGTGCTGGGTCACAAGCAAACCAGCAAGTGCTGGATCACAAGCAAACCAGCAAATGCTGGAGGGCACAGAACTGGGGACCTGGTGAGTGCAGACAAAGCACAGGGTATGAAGAAACATAGTGAGGGAAGCCATGGTGATTAAGATCCCTGGTTCAGCTGGCTAGCTCTGTAGTGGGGAACTTCCAACCAAGGGGACCACACCAACTGCATGGCAGAAACCCCTGTGAGTCAAAAGGTGGAGTAATGAAGATCAAGACGGCCCTGCCTCTTGCCACAGCAGCAGTGTAGAAATCACGGCACAGTTGTAAGTGGTGTGACCATGGAGAGAGTCAGCAAACCTAAAGCACAGCACAGTGGTCTCTGACTTAGGAAAACAATTATGCTGGTCTATAGAACAACCTGTGAATTGGTGGAGCCTGGGGAGATGTGGATGGCACATGTCAAGTAGGGAGTATCTGGTGTCTAGGAGGTTAGGAGCCCAGCTGAGGGAGCCAGCATGGGAACTTGAATTAGAACTTTAAGTCTACTTTTCTGTGCTGGGGCATCAGAACCTTTCTGTGCTGGGGCTTCAACTCAGTGATCTGTGCAGCCACTATCCTGCTAAATTTCCAAATAAGATGGTCACTACTGGTCTAACTGATTCTGAATTTAAAACAACAACAACAAGAAAACAACTACTCTGGAAGCAACAAAGAAATTATTGACTGTTATTTTTCTTTTTGTTTGTTTGTTTTGGGTATTTTGTTCTCTCTCTCTCTCTCTCTTTTTGCTTTCTATTTTTCTTCTGTTTCTTCCTTCCTTTTGTAGTTATTATGTGTGAGCCACAACACCCACATTTTAATAATAAATTTTAACCATATCTTCTCTCTACCTCTCCTATTTTCCTCCCCTATTTCTACCTTTTATGTCTACAATTACAGTATATCTCTTTCTTATTTTTCTTATCTCTCTGTTCCCCCATCAACAATCCTTCTTTGTTGTTTTTATTTTTAGCAGATAGTTAGATTACCAGATCATTTTTTTCTTTGTTTCTTTCTCCTTTCCTTCTAATGGTACCTTTATCTATGTCTCTTTTTAATCTATCTTCTTACTCTTTTTCATTACCTCCTTTATTAACTTTAGTCACCTCCCCTTCCATCCTTTTTACACCATACATCTTGTCCTATTCATTAGAATTATCCTTTTTATATTCTTTCCTTTATTACCCTTATTAGGAATGGCTACCTAGTTCACAAAATATTACCTTGGCTTCTACATCCTGTTAAGATACTGGAGCAGTGGCAGTGGTTGTTCTCAATTAGGGATTCCTATATTCTTATAGTGGGTGTTTCTATCAAGTGTGATTGCTTCTGTAGCTAATCTTCTCCTCCAAGAGTAGAGTAGAGGGCACTGTCTTGAGGACTATTTGATAACTGATCCACACCTGTTCTCCAGTGATTAGAAAATACACCACCAGATGGCTACTACCCAGTTATACCTAATCATTATAAATACTTCAACTGAAAGGGTAAATCTCCAACCAAAAAATTAGCCTCAGATGCATGAATACCCACATAGAAACATAAGTTATACAAAAAAACTGAAAAACATGTTTCCTAGAAAAGCCAACAGTTTCACAAAGTAATCCAACAATAATTAAATGGATGGAATTTCAAACAATGAATTCAAAAGAACAATGTTAAGAATGATCAATAAAATAAAAGAGGACATGGATAAGCACCTGAATGAATTCAAATAGCATACAGATATACAGCTAGGTGAACTCAGGGAATTCAAATAAACAGCTGAATGAAATAAAGAAGATAATGTAGAACATGAAAGAGGAACTCAGTAAAGATGCAGAACTCCTGCAAAAAAATCAAACTGAAATCCTGGAAATGAAAAGGTCAATGATGGAAATAAAAAACTCAGTTGAAAGCCTTGCTAATTGAATTGAATAAGCTGAAAAATAGAATATCAGTGACTGAAGATAGAGTACAAGAATTAGAATACTGAGAAAAAGAAAAACAAAAAAATAGGAAGAAGTACAAGTGAAACATGTAATACCTCTCAAATACCACTAAAAGACCAAACCTATGAATCATGAATATTGAAGAAGAGGTGGTGCAAGCTAAAACATCAATAACATATTCAAGAAAATAAGAAAATTTCCCCAATCTTGAGAAAGAGTGTCATACAAATATAAGAGGCTTTCAGAACACCAAACAGGCAATATCAAAAAAGAAACTCCTCAAGCATATTATAGTTAAAACACTATATAGAATAAAGAAAGAATATTGAAATCTGCAAGAGAAGTGGCAGGTCCCATAGAAAGGCAAACCCATCAGAATAACAGTAGACTTCTCAACAGAAACTAAAAGCAAGGAGGACATGGAACAATGTATTCCAAACTCTGAATAAAAATAACTGTCAACCTAGATTACTAGCAAAGCTATTCTTCATAATTCTAGGAGAAATAAAAACATTCCATGATGAACAAAATCTAAAGGAATTCATGATCACTAAACCAGCACTGCAGAAAATACTTAGAGAAATCCTATAACAAGAAGTGGAAGAAAAATGTAACCATGAAAATACAGGAAAGAATAATTTCACTAGATGAGTAGATAAGCAAATGAGGATTAGGAAAGAAGCAAACATCACAAAACAACAAAATGACAGGAATAACACCTGTCTTTCAATAATGAATTACACCACAGACCAAATGTCTTAAGTGGACAGAAGTCTACAGAATATTTCCTCCAATAGCTGCCCAATAAACATTCTTTGCAGTATCCCATGGAACTTCCTCTGAAATAGATAACATTTTAAGACTTAACAAATACAAGAAATAGAAATAGTCTCCTGTATTCTCTCAGATCACAATGGAAAAAAACAGCAGCAAAAGAAGCTACAAAAATATCAAACCTATGGATACTGAAATACATGTATACTGAATTGTTGAATAAAGCAATTAAGGGGAAAATAAAAAATTCCTATAATCAAATGAAAGAGAAGGCATAAATTACCAGATCCTTTGGGATAAGAGGAAAGTTTGTAGCTATAAGCACTTGCATTAAAAACATAAAGAGGTCCCAAATGAATGAATGAATAATGCACTTCAAGCTCTTAGAAAACAAGAGCAAGCAAATCCCCAAATCAGTACATGGACTGAAATAATAAGATATTAGGGCAGAAATTAATGAAATAAAAATCCAAAGAATCAATGAAATAAAAAGTTATTCTTTGAAAAGGTAAACAAGATTGATAAGACCCTAGTCAAACTAATCAAAAGGAGAGAGAAGACTCAAATTAAAAGTTAGAGATGAAAAAGTGGATATTAAAACAAGTACCAATAAAATTCAGTGGATCATTAGGGAATACTTTGAAAACTTATATTCTGATAAACTGGAACATTTAGAAGAAATGGATGAATTTCTTGATGCATTCACCTTCCAACATCGAACCAAAAGGATATAAAACCATTTAAACAGAAATGTTTAAAATAGTCTTACAGCCAAAAAGGGATCAGAACCAGATGAAATCACTGTCAAATTCTACCAGATCTCAAGGAAGAACTACCACAAATGCTCTTCACACTATTCCATGAATTAGAAAATATAGGAACATTAACAAACTCATTCTATGAAGCCAGTATTACCCTGATATCCAAATCTAATAAGGACACACAACAACAACAAAAAAGGAAATTATAGATCAATCCACTTGATGAGCACAGATACAAAAATCCTCAATAAAATATTTACAAATAAATTCAAGAACAAATTAAAAAGATTACACACCATGATCATATTGGTTTCACTCCAGGAATGCAAGGATTGTTTAACATATGCATATCAGTAATACTAATGAGAACATAAACAGAATCAAGAAAAAAGCCACATCATCACCTCAATAGATGCATAAAAAAAACCTTTGACAAAAGTAAACATTCTTCATGTTAAAACTCTGAAGAAACTAGGAATAGAAGGAATGTACCTCAACATTATAAATTCTATAGAATAAATCTATGACAAACATCATACTGTGGAATAATTGAACTCATTTCCTCCACTTCAAGAACGAGAGAAGGGTGTCCTCTCTCCCCAGTCTTACTCATTATATTGCTTGAATTCCTCACCAGAGCAATAAGGCAAGAGAAATAAATAACAGCAATATAAATAGGAAAGGAAGAAGTCAAATTATTCCTATTTGCATATGACGTCCCGTATATAAAAGACCTGAAAGACTCCACCAAAACACCCTAGATCTGATAAACACTTTTGGGAAAGTAGCAAGATACACAACAACATATAAAAATCAGTATCTTTTATATATACCAACAACAAACATGTCGGGAAAGAAATTAGGAAAACATTAAATTCACAATAGCCTCAAAAATAAAATATCTAGAAAAAAAATTCACTAAAGGTCTTTACAACAAAATCTATAAACACTGAAGAATTTGAAAAAAATGCTAGAAGATAATTCATGTTCATGAACTGGCAAAATTAAAACGAAAATGGCTGTACTACTAAAAGTAATCCACAGAATCAATACGGGTCCCATCAAAACCCCAGTATCAGTCTTCATAGAGATAAAAAATCAACCCTAAAATGCTGAAGAGCAAAAGTTATTCTGATAAAAAGAGCAATGCTGGAGGTGTCTCAATTGACTTCAAATTATACTACAGAGCCACAGTAACAAAAACAACATAATATTGGCATACAAAATAGTCACGTAGATCAGTAGAATAGAATAGAAGACCCAGAAATAAACCCACACAGCTATAGCTGTTCAGTTTTTCCAAAGGAACCAAAAAGACATGTTGAAGAAAAGACAGCCTCTTCAAACAAATGATGGAAAACATGATATCCACATGTGGAAGACTAGTCTTCTATGTCTCACCCTGCACAAAAGTCAAGTCTTAATGTAAGACCTGAAACATTGAAACTGCTACAGGAAACCACTTGAAGACACAAAAATAGGAAATTATTTTCTTAATGGGGCTCCTATTGCCAAGAAATAAGAACAAGAATTGACAAATGGGATTCCACCAAATTAAAAAGCATCTGCACAGCAAAGGAAACAATTACCAGAATGAAGAGACAAGCAAGAGAATGGGAAAAAAATCTTTGTAAGTTATTTAACAGATAAAGCATTAATATCCTGAATATACAAAGAGCTCAAAAATTAAATGTATGAATAATCCAACTAATAAATGGGCAAATGAAATGAACAGTTCCCAGAAGCAGAAGTACAAATGGCTCATAAATACATGAAGAAACATTCAATATCCTTACTTATAAGCAATAAAAATCAGAACAACTCTGACATTCCATATTAACCCAGTCAGAATGGCTATTATCAAGAAAATAAACAACAAATGCTGGTGAGGATGCACAGGAAAAAAGAACCCTTATACATTGTTGGTAGGTAAATTAGACCAACCACTATGGAAATAAGTATGGAAGTTTGTTAAGAAACTAAAAATAGACCTGTGTTATGACTCTGCTGTATCATTTTTGGGCACATATTATAAAGTAGTTTAAGAAAGATATCTTGACACCCAGTGTGATAGCAGTATTATTTGCAATAGCCAAACTATGGATTCAGCCTAGTTGCCCAATAGATGATGAATGGATAAAGAAAGTTATACACGAGGATTCCAAGATGGTGGCTAGAAGGAGGAAGCAGAAACCAAGCCTCCTATAGTGAAATCTTGGAGAGACGCTGGAGACACACTTTGTAGGAAAAATCACCAAGAAGAGGCAAAACTTTGACCCCTCCACACCTCCAGCCAGTGCAGAGAATCTCCACTTCACATTAAATGGAGAAACAAGGAGGGCCCCCGGGCTGCCAGTTGCCCGCACCCAGATGGCTTGGGAAGATGCGGACAAGGTGAGCTTCATGGTACCACGGTACTCCCACAGAGAAGCCTGGGCCAGAGCAGCATAGCCCCCTGGACAGACTGACCTCCACCTGGGGGAAAAAAAGAGAAACTGACTAATAAACAATAAGAACAATAAAGACATGCAGGAAAGAGGGTGGGGCCCAATGAGCGCCAAAGATTGGGGGATGTGAATCCTTCCCGGGACTGTAAATAAACAAGCTGGGTGGGCAGGAGAGGCTCTGGCAGGAGCAGGGGCACACACCCAGCACCCAGGAATGGGAAAGCTTGTGAGAGTGGCAAAGGGAGGAAAACTCCACAGGAGAGGAGGGAAGACCCACTTCCCACGTGAACTGTAAACAAACATGGTGGCTGACAGGAGCAGCAGCACCCTCTAGTAATCAGGAGCAGGAAAGCTTGTAAAAGTGGTGGTAGGAGGAAAACTGCACAGGAGAGGGGGGAAGACCCACTTCCCACATGAGCAGTAAACAAATACGCAGGCCTGAGAAAGCGAGTGCAGTGTCACCTTCCCCAGTGTGCTTGGAAAGGGGAAAGCTTGTAGCAGAAGCTCACGCACAGGAGAACTCTGAGCAAAAAAAGCCTGCGGGGCCAGGTGAGTGCTAAGCTCACCCCAGAGATCTGCATAAATAACCCCTCCAGCAACAGCAGACTGACAGCAGCGGGCAGGCAAGCCACAGCTGCAGATACCATTCTCAGAACTGTCTCCAGACTCTTTTTTTTCTTCTTCTCCCTACCCTTGATGAGGGAACAACTGAATTACACCTGCATGCTGAAAAACTTACTGAAACTGTATTGCATTTGAACTTGGGACACTTGGTGGGGTTTTTGTGTGTGTGTGTGTGTGTATAGTTTTGTTCTACTTTATGCGTTCCCTTTGATGAGACAACTACAGAACAACATCTGAGGCACCATCTCCAGGATTGGAGACTGAAACAGACACCCAAATTATTAAGACTGAAACTTCATTGCATTTGAACTTGGAGGTTGTTTGATTTTTTGATTTTTTGTTTTTTTTTTTAAATTTTCTATTTTTCATTTTATTTTATTTTATTTATATATATATAATTCTTTCATTTACTTATTTTTATTCTTTTTTTTATTTTTTATTTTCAATCCTCTCTCTGTCTCTCTAATGCCTGTTGAGTTTACTGTCGATTAGTACACTAATGCTCCTGTTTATACCTTTGAAACTTTCTTGTCTGATTCCTTGTTCTGTTTTTTCCTTCTTGTCTGTTTATTTGTTTTTCCCTTTTCTTTACTTCTTGCTTTCCATCTCAGCTCACCCTTCCATTCTAAATATCACCATTGTTATTATTACAAGCTAGAAAATACTTAATTGCACACAGTACAGGGACAGTAACAACACCAAAGACAATGACGGGAAGACAGAAAAAACAGGGAAACCAGTTTCCCCACAGCAAAAAATTAGTACAGGAAACAGAGGGGAATGAAGAAAACAGATACTCAGATCCAGACTCCAACAAAATGAAGATAAACTATGCCAAAGGACCCAATGAAGCCCACAAGAATAATTTAAAAGAAGACATACTACAAGTACTCAATGAGAATTTTATAGAGATGATACTCGATAGGGTCAACCAAAATGTACAGGAGACACTCAAGAAATTCCAAGACAATAAAAATAGAGAATTTGAAAAACAAAAGAAGAAAAAAGGAAACCATAGAAGCACTGTATAAACACCAAAATGAAACAGAGAACACAATGAATAAACAGATAAATGAACTCAGGACAAAATAGACAACATTAAAGAGGAAACCACCCAGGATATGGAAAACCTCAGAAAAAAGAACAAAACAGAACTGCAAAAAAAAAAAAATGGAAGGCCAATCCAGCAGAATAGAACAAACAGAAGACAGAATCTCAGAATTTGAAAATGAAATGGTAATTAAAGGAAAAACCAAAGAACTATTAATTAAACAACTCAAGACCTGTGAAAAGAAAATGCAAGAACTCACTGACTCCATCAAAAGACCAAACTTGAGAATCATGGGCATCGAAGAAGGAGAAGAGGTGCAAGCAAAGGGAAATGCATAATAATCATCAAAATGTATGCACCTAATGTCAACGCACCCAATTTCATCAAACATACCCTGAAAGACCTAAAAGCATATATTAACTCCAACACAGTGATTGTGGGAGACTTTAACACCCCATTATCATCAATAGATAGGTCATCCAAACAAAAAATCAATAAAGAAATCCTAGCTCTAAAATATACAATAGATCAAATGGACCTAGTTGATGTCTACAGAACATTTCATCCAACTTCTACACAATGTACATTTTTCTCTGCAGCCCATGGAACCTTCTCCAAAGTAGATCATATCCTAGGGCACAAAGCAAGCCTCAGCAAATATAAGAAAATAGAAATTATACCATGCATACGATCTGATCACAATGCAGTAAAATAGAACTCAACAACAAAAGTAAAGACAAAAAACATGCAAACAGCTGGAAACTAAATAACTCATTACTTAATGTACAATGGATCATCGATGAAAAAAAGAGGAAATTAAAAAGTTCCTGGAAGTCAATGAAAGTGAAAACAACCTACCAGAACCTATGGGACACAGCTAAGGCAGTCCTGAGAGGAAAGTTTATAGCCATGAGTGCATATATTAAAAAGATTGAAAGATCCCAAATCAATGACCTGATGATACATCTCAAACTCCTAGAAAAACAAGAACAAGCAAATCCCAAAACAAATAGAAGGAGAGAAACAATAAAAATAAGAGCTGAAATCAATGAAATAGAAACCAAAAAAACCATACAAAGAATTAATGAAAATAAAATTGGTTCTTTGAAAAAATAAACAAGATCAATAGACCCCTGACAAACCTGACTAAAATGAGGAGAGAAAAAACCCAAATTAGTAGAATTAGGAATACAAAAGGGGAGATAACAACAAACACCATGGAAGTCCAGGAAATCATCAGAGACTACTTCGAGAACCTATATTCAAATAAATTTGAAAATCTTAAAGAAATGGACAGATTTCTAGATACATATGATCATCCAAAACTGAACCAAGAGGAAATTAATCACCTGAATAGATCTATAACACAAAATGAAATTGAAGCAGCAATCAAGAGTCTCCCCAAAAAGAAAAGTCCAGGACCTGATGGATTCTCTGCTGAATTCCATCAGACCTTTAAAGAAGAACTGATACCAATCCTCCTTAAACTGTTCCACGAAATAGAAAGGGAAGGAAAACTGCCAAACACATTTTATGAAGCCAGTATTACACTTATCCCAAAACCAGGCAAAGACACCTCCAAAAAGGAGAACTATAGGCCAATCTCCTTAATGAACATTGATGCAAAAATCCTCAACAAAATAATGGCAAACCGAATTCAGCAACACATCAAAAAGATATTCACCACGACCAAATAGGCTTCATCCCAGGGATGCAGGGGTGGTTCAACATATGAAAATCAATAAACGTAATAAACCACATTAACAGAAGCAAAGACAAAAACCACTTGATCATCTCAATAGATGCAGAAAAAGCCTTTGATAAGCTCCAACACCATTTCATGATAAAAGCTCTAAGAAAACTAGGAATAGAAGGAAAGTTCCTCAACATTATAAAAGCTATATAAGACAAACCTACAGCCAGCATTATACTTAACGGAGAAAACCTGAAACCATTCCCTCTAAAATCAGGAATGAGACAAGGATGCCCATTATCTCCACTCCTATTCAACATAGTACTGGAATTCCTAGCCAGAGCAATTAGGCAAGAAGTAGGAATAAAAGGAATACAAATAGGTAAAGAAACTGTCAAAATATCCCTATTTGCAGACGACATGATCCTATACCTTAAAGACCCAAAAAACTCTACTCAGAAGCTTCTAGACATCATCAATAGCTATAGCAAAGTAGCAGGATATAAAATCAACATAGAAAAATCATTAGCATTTCTACACACTAACAATGAGCAAACTGAAAAAGAATGTATGAAAACAATTCCATTTACAATAGCCTCAAAAAAAGTCAAATACCTAGGTGTAAACCTAACAAAAGATGTGAAAGACCTCTACAAGGAAAACTATACACTTCTGAAGAAAGAGATTGAGGAAGACTATAGAAAGTGGAGAGATCTCCCATGCTCATGGATTGGGAGAATCAACATAGTAAAAATGTCTATACTCCCAAAAGTAATCTACATGTTTAATGCAATTCCCATCAAAATTCCAATGACATTCATTAAAGAGATTAAAAAATCTACCGTGAAATTTATATGGAAACTCAAGAGGCCACGAATAGCCAAGGCAATACTCAGTCAAAAGAACAATGCAGGAGGTATCACGATACCTGACTTCAAACTATATTACAAAGCAATAACAATAAAAACAGCATGGTACTGGCACAAAAACAGACATGAAGACCAGTGGAACAGAATAGAGGACCCAGATATGAAGCCACACAACTATAACCAACTTGTCTTTGACAAAGGAGCTAAAAATATGCAATGGAGAAAAAGCAGCCTCTTCAACAAAAACTGCTGGGAAAACTGGTTAGCAGTCTGCAAAAAACTGAAACTAGATCCATGTATATCACCCTATACCAATATTAACTCAAAATGGATCAAGGTTCTTAATATCAGACCCCAAACTCTAAAGTTGATACAGGAAAGAGTAGGAAATACTCTGGAGTTAGTAGGTATAGGTAAGAACTTTCTCAATGAAACCCCAGCAGCACAGCAACTAAGAGATAGCATAGATAAATGGGACCTCATAAAACTAAAAAGCTTCTGTTCATCAAAAGAAATGGTCTCTAAACTGAAGAGAACACCCACAGAGTGGGAGAAAATATTTGCCAGCTACACGTCAGACAAAGGACTGATAATCAGAATATATAGGGAACTTAAAAAACTAAATTCTCCCAAAACTAATGAACCAATAAAGAAATGGGCAAGTGAACTAAACAGAACTTTCTCAAAAGAAGAAATTCAAATGGCCAAAAAAACACATGAAAAAATGCTTACCATCTCTAGCAATAAAGGAAATGCAAATTAAAACCACACTAAGATTCCACCTCACCCCTGTTCGAATAGCCATCATTAGCAACACCACCAACAACAGGCGAGGATGCGGTGAAAAAGGAACCCTTTACACTGTTGGTGAGAATGTAAACTAGTACAACCACTCTGGAAAAAAATTTGGAGGTTCCTTAAAACACTAAACATTGATCTACCATTTGATCCAGCAGTAACACTCTTGGGGATATACCCAAAAGAATGAGGCTCAGGTTACTCCAGAGGCACCTGCACACCCATGTTTTTTGTGGCACTATTCACAATAGCCAAGTTATGGAAACAGCCAAGATGCCCCACCACTGATGAATGGATTAAGAAAATGTGGTATCTATACATAACGGAATTTTATGCAGCCAAGAAGAAGAACAAAATGTTAGCATTCGCTGGTAAATGGATGGAATTGGAGAACATCATTCTGAGTGAGGTTAGCCTGGCCCAAAAGACCAAAAATTGTATGTTCTCCCTCATATGTGGACATTAGATCAAGGGCAAACACAACAAGGGGATTGGACTTTGAGCACACGATAAAAGCGAGAGCACACAAGGGAGGGGTGAGGATAGGTAAGACACCTAAAAAATTAGCTAGCATTTGTTGCCCTTAATGCAGAGAAACTAAAGCAGATACCTTAAAAGCAACTGAGGCCAATAGGAAAAGGGGACCAGTAACTAGAGAAAAGGTTAGATCAAAAAGAATGAACCTAGAAGGCAACACACACATACAGGAAATTAATGTGAGTCAACTCCCTGTATAGCTATCCTTATCTCAACCAGCAAAAACCCTTGTTCCTTCCTATTATTGCTTATATTCTCTCTACAACAAAATTAGAGATAAGGGCAAAATAGTTTATGCTGGGTATTGAGGGGGTGGGGGGAGAGGGAGGGGGCGGTGTGGGTGGTAAAGGAGGGGGTGGGGGCAGGGGGGAGAAATGACCCAAGCCTTTTATGCGCATATGAATAATAAAACAATAAAAAAAGTTATACACACACACAATTATTAAGCCATAAAATTAGATTGCTTTCAGGAAAATGGGTGGAACTGGAAATTATCATGTTGAATGACATAAACCAAACTCAAAAAGCCAAATATCACAGGTTTTTGCAGAATATAGACCTAAAATGATTATAATTATAGTAATAACAATTAGAAATTAGCATAAAAGGGGGACTGTTTGTGAGAGGAGAGAGAGGAAAGGAAAGGGTATTGGAGGATGAATATGAGTGAAGTACAAGTACATTATACCCACACACGAAGACAGCAAGATGAAACACACTAAATGTTGTTTACAAAGGAGAAAGGTGGGGAGGGGGTGTTAAGGGAATTTAATGGAGCAGGTGACTATGATCAAAGTGTGTGCATTTATGGAAATATCACAATGAAACCCTTTTGTATAAAATGTGTTGATTGGGCAGTGATAACATCCATATTTATTTACAATCATATTCATTTTTTAAAGTTCAGTGAAACCATTGACTGCTGTTATTCCATGTACAGAGGAAATTCATACAACAGTAGCATCTAACTTATTTTTAGAATTTTTTACATGCTAGAACAGTATCTGTATTAACCATTTTATCCTTTCAGTAGTCTAACGAATGTCACAGAACCACAGACTAAGGAATGGAAATAATCTGATCATGGCACTGGGTTCTCATTTACACCTGCCTGATGAATAAATGAGTCATGGTCCCTCTTCTCAAAAGGCTTTCCTCCCATCAAATTGGCATCAGGAGTGGAACAGATGTATAGATAGGTCTGTATCTATAGGATAAGCCTCAGTGGGACAAATAGCCAGAGGGGCAGGCAGAGGCTAGATTCTGAGGGTCCAAAATGCTGAGGGATAGGATGAGTCAGTGAGTATCCTGAAAATTCCATAGAATAAGGACCAAAGTATGCAGATATCTCTCCTTTGTTTCATTTTGCATTCCTCCCTTCTGAAGTCAGTCAGCACAGGACAGGGAACTGCCTAGGTGCAATGTTGAAATAATAGAATCTAGAGCTGCCTGCCCTAAAAGCTTCAGTCAGCCTTCTATACATGGCACTAGGTCTGGGGGAATGTCATCCATCTACACTTCTATGCTTTCAGTCATGAAGATCTCACAATTTCATCATTGGGCAGCTCCAGAACTGAGCTGAAATCATTTTCTTTCAATACTGTGACCCTGGTGTTCTGCCATTTTCAATATGTTAGTTCTTTCTGAGTTCTCCAAGGCAAGTCTTCTCCAAGACAACATTTACGTATGTTTCAGTTATTTCTTATAACTCATGATTTCTAGAGGTTATTCATTCAACAAACAAACACTTGGCTAGATGCTGGTGATGCAGAGAATGCTTACATCTTGGTTCTGCCTTCAAAGAGTTCACAGTGAAGAGAGAAGAGACATAAAAACAAAGATTCCCTAGGTGATTTGATGGGAGCTATAATAGCAGCCTAAACAAAGTCCTATGAGAGCCCAGAGGAGAAATTCTTTCCCCATTGATGGTCTAAGCAGTGTCCCCATGCTTCCTTCCCTTACTCACTTCCATTCTTCTCTCCACAATTTCTTTCTGGATGTCATCACAAAAACCAGTGGTTTCAAGAAACATATTATGTGTAAATTAACCCCCCAGTACCCTAGTTCAGATGCTTCTCCTGAACTCCAGACCTGGTTGTTCCATGTACCTCCTGCACCCCAACATTGGTTATCTCAAAGCCACTTACAGCTCAATACATCACCAACCAAATTCATGATCTTTTTTTGCAGAACATTCACGCAATTTGCTTTTTATCACACAGTGAGCAAGTGACAGTATCCAGACTCAAACCCAGTATTGCCAAAGTCCGTAGTCATTCTGCCATTTTCTATGGTCTTTGGGATAAGAAGTGGGTTGGAATGTATCCAGTATTTCCCTCTTGTTTCATATCTTTCCTTTGTGGTGCTGTCTTTGAGCTCTATTTACTATTTCAAGGTGTTCCTTTCTGGGAGGCTCTTGTCTCATTAAAGGAATCTACACTGATGACATCTCTTCCCCTCATCCTTTATAGTTGAGGCCTGAGTTTTTCTCATAACTCATGACAGCAGTCAGATGTCCTGTCTTGGAACCCAGTCCTTGCCAGCCATCACTGGATCCTTAGTTCCTTCTTCTAGTAGCATTCCAACAAACTGACTCAGTTTTATTCTTCAAAGTCTATAGACTCTGGAGAAGGATTTGAGCTATAGATAATACTCAACATCTGCATAGTGATTGAACAAATACCATCCCTATTTTAAGCCAGTATGTTTTTCTTGCAATTGCATACATTTGAAGTCTAACTCTAGAATGCTAAGTTTGAAAGGCAATTGTTCAGAATGTCACTCAGTGCAACACCCATTGGTTAGAACTACAATATACCAGGTACTCTTCTGGCTACTGGGATTTCAGCCAGGAATAAGACACAGCCATGGACTTCAGGCAGCTCACAGGAAATGCAGGTAAGAGGCAGAAGTTGCAGGAGGGATGGTTTGGAGCAACATCTTAACTGTATGGCAGTGATAGTGGTACAATATCAGCACTGTCATGAGACAGAGGAGGGAGTAACTAAGTCCATGGATATGAAGTGATGCTTGGAGAGGAAGCAATATCAGCCTTACAGACGCTGAGGTCCTCAGCTAACCTTCCAAGTATTGAGGATGCCTCTCCATCTCTCTTGGTGGAGGTAAAACATCTTTTCGTACCTTGAAATCTTCACTTAGAATATTTCAGAGCAAAAAAGCTACAGTTAGCCCTCAGTACCTGTGGGGCAGTGATTCCAGAACCTCCTAGGATACCAAAATTCACAGATGCTCAAGTCCCTATGTAGAATGGTCTCATATTTGCATAGAAACTATGCACATCGTCCTGTTCACTTCTAATCATCTCGAGATGAACTGTAGTACCTAATACAATGTAAAAGCTATGTAACGATGTCATACTGGATTGGTTAGGCACTAATGAGAAGAAAAATATGTTTGTACATGTTCAGTACATATTCATTTTTTTCCTGAATATTTGTGATATGTTTGGGGCTTACTTTACAAAAAGAGTGAGTTAAGTGGATTTCCAACTTCCTTTTAGTAGCAGAAACTTCAACCTAAATCTTAGCAGGATATCCACTTTGTAAAATGGACCTAACAGGAGTGTCTGATAGTTAGAAAACCATGATCTAGGTCAACTTTCTCATTTTCCAGGAGAGGAAATTGAAGAACAAAGCCCAGGAGTGGCAAAGTTGCAATGGCCCAGAGTCTGGGTCCCTGGTCTCTGCTCTGCACGGGATGCTGGAAGTTCAGGTCGATAGGCTGTCCAAAGCCTGACTGCCTGAGATTAACCATCAGGTGGGGAAAGCAATTACATTTTGCACAGGCAAGATCCGCTGGTCCCATTCTCCCTCCCTGCAGGCTATGTCAAAACATGAGGGTAAGATCCTGCTTCTTCTCACGTTTTAAAAACATACAGCGGACTTGTGTTTATAGTACTGGGAAGGGATGTGACGCGTAACAGCAGATTGCACCAGCCCTGCAAAGAGCCACCCTGTCCTCCCTGAGGCTCTCTTCATCTGAGACCACAGTGCACTCCTTGGGCACCAACTCCGAGAGCAAGATTTGCCAGGGATGCCTCTGAGCTTCAGCACTTAAACAATATTACATATTGTGCAAACAAACAGCACCAACCATGATCTGACCTTGGATCAGAGCCCCATCTGTCTGGGTCGCTCAGCCTGAGATTGTTGCAGTGGGGAAAAACAGATTAAGCAACAGAATTCCACTTCCAGACTCTACTTTTCTACTTCTGTGCAACTGTCAGTGGGCTTTTTGGCTCTCTGAGCTTTAGATTTCCCCATCCGAAAAAGTGTCAGAAGCTAGGTAGCATTGAGCCATCCATGGGTTCTCATTCTTATGTGTATGTTGCAATGAAATCTTTTCACGTAGAATCTACAGGCAAATGGAAAATGAAACAGACAAAAACCAAGATGTTCTGTTGAAGGGAAGAGGCGGGATCCTTTCAGAGCATGAATGGATACAACTTGGCCACATGACCTCTTAGGTCCTTCCTGGCTCAAACATCCAGTGATCCCATATGAAATCACAGCTGTGATTGCAAAATATGAGAAAGGGGAAGAGCTATATTACAGATTACATCTGGACATTTTGTCTTTTGCTCAAAACATTTTTTTCTTGATTATCAGACACATTTGTTATTAGAAATCATTTGAAATTATGCTCCTCTGAACTGAAATTATGTTGAAAGACAACTGTCACTTGCAAGACTTTTCATGTTGAATGAACTCAAAAGATACATACGGGAGGACACTTGGTACTGCTGGTAGGAAGATGAGTCCAGCTTCTCTCATCTGTGCATCCATTAGGAGTGAACAAATTATGTCTGTGTATTATGATTCATTTGCTCCTTAAAACCAGACTGAAAAGAAATGTGATAAGAGAACTATATCTCCTGGAAATGAAGAAGGTGCGTAAGACCACATGGCAAGGCAGGAGGAGCCAGGGCAGGGTTCCTCAGATGACTTTTGAGAAAACTAACCTTTCACTTGTTACCACTTTGATTCCTTTTCCTTTTCTTCATCTCTGTTTTGCCTTTGCCTGGAAGGCACTTTGTGTCTTTATTTTGATCTCTGATTGTCACCCTCATCACAAATATATTCCTGCACTCATTCCTTCTCCCCTCTCCAGTTCCCAGCTCACATCTCAAGATACCTGGAGTCCATGGTAGAATGAATTTGATATTCACATTCACACAGGATGAATGATGAATGTGGCCAACAGCACTAAGCATCGGTCCCAGTCTCCTCAGTCTTGCCATTCTGGACTGTGGGGCTCTAAAGCTAAGAATTATATTTCCCAGATTCCTGTGTAGCTGTTGCTGCTACAACTTAGGTTTAGTTACAAGATACATCTGCTTGAGATGTGGAACATGAAAGTGAAGCAGCAGTTCCCCATAACTGACAGTAAATCAAATACCTAACAACTCAGCTTTTTACTTCCCTTTAAGGTTTATGAATGAACCATTTAAAATCATTTCTTTGAGTAACCATACTCCATCATATACACAATCTCTCTGGGTTCCCTCAGTTTTACTTAGTTTCCAAGCTGTGAAATCGAGGTAAAAAGAATGCCCACTCCCTAGAGGTCTGAAGGTAAAATGGTGATGCTCACGAAGTACTTAGCACCTGCTGGGCACAGTGAGGGGCTGAAAGATTGAGTTTCTTCTGCATGTTTCACTACTTTCTTGGTCTTGAGACACCTCACATGCAGGGAGACAGCCCCTTCCTTGACCAAGTAAACTTAAAGCCAACACTAGAATAGTATTTACCAAACAGCTTCTCAGAACAGCTACTACCATCTCCTTATATACTAGAGTTCCGAACACACAGTTTGGGATATACTACCCGAGGATATGATTACTGGAGAGAAACTTAGAGATCTTTGATTTTATAATTGTCTGTTGTAGGGTTACTGAGTCCCAGTGGGGAAAGAATGACCCTCCTAAGTTTACCCAGCAAGAGACTTGAGGGAGACTCCAGGTTTCCTAATTTTACTGTCAGGAGAAAAAGTTACAAATGTGCCTGAGCCTCGATTTCCCTATCTGTAAAACAATTATAATGCCTATTCTGTTTTTCCTATCACTGATAAGACAAATAATGATAAAATATTACTTGTGGAAGTGCTTTGGAATATATATATCGATATGTATATATATATAATTCATATACAAAATATATATAATCTATAAATATATTTTTATAGATTAAACATATAAGTGTATAAGATATAAATAAATATAAAATATAAGTATATACATACACACACATTTAAAGAGTCAGAGAGGTATCTATGCACACACATATTTGGAAAAGCTTTGCATGAAGGTATGACATTATTAATGATTAGTATTTTTTAATTACTTAACCAAAGTTTTATTGTATTCCTGCCACAAGCCAGTAACTGTGTCCATGCTGGTCATGTAGTATAGAACAAGATATTGATATTACAATCTGATGGAGTGGAGCTCAATGGTTAATAAGGAGACAAAGAACAACAAATGAACCAGCAGGAGAGCACTGGACAATGCTGAGTGCTGACATGAAATAGGGCTGTGATCCAGAGCAATAGTCTATTTTAGATCAGGGGGTCATATTCTCTGAGAAGGGACCTTATACTGGCCTTCTCATGGGCCGGAAGGAAGTGGGTGAGGGGTCTTGGAGCAGAGCAGTCCAGGCAGAAAGAGCTGGAGTAGGGGCCTTAAATGAGGTAGAGGTGGTGTGAGCTGGTCCTTCAGGGAGGCCCTTATCTCTGGAGGGTTGTCTCTGGAAGCCATACAGCCCACAGCAAGCAGTGTGGAGGAAGGAAACAGGTAAATAGTTTAGTGATGCAAGTTCTAATCTTGGCTGTGCTACCAAGTAGCTAGATTGCTTTAAATGTACCATATACTAGCCCTGGCCTCAGTTTCCTTACCTGTCAAGTGGAAACATAAATCCTGTCCTTATCTGAAAGTATGCTATGACTGATGTATAGACTTAGGGGTGACCTGCCTTCAAACACCGCTATTCCTCACTTTAGTGATAAACCCCAATCTGTCTCAGGCCCTTCCTGGAGACCAGGCTGTAGGGATGAGGGGCCCCAGACCATCTGCCTGCATGCACAATGCAAATTCTGTGCTGGCCCCATGGACAGCAGGCACAGGAGACAGGGTCTGCTTTTTCTTCTCATGGACTTGAGCCTTCAAGTCTTTGGACTGAGTGCCAACAATAATTCATCAGGAACACTTTACAACTCCGCATTACAAAACCTGTTAGGAGACAGATCGCCCACAGGACAGCCTTCAAGAAGGAAATGTGTTCAGGGCTGGTGACCTCAAGATGATTAATGATTTTTAACAGGCTGAACTCTGTCCTCTGCCTCCCATGTGCTGGGAGCATTTTCTCTCTCATTCATCCTGTTTGAAGGGGGAGGGGGAGTAAAGTAGTGAGGGAGGGGGATGCTGGAAATTGAAGCCCACTGATCATAAAGGAGAAATGAGCCATGTGTCAGAAAGGCAGAAATATCTTATTGTTATTACTCTACTTTTTTTCCCCAAAAACAGCAATGCAGTTTTTGTATATTGAAATATGTACAATGTCTCTTAAGGTCTCAATGAGCACATTCCTGGGATGCATCCTGCACAGTGACTTGTGCTCTCAGTCTTCATTCTTCTTATTATCACTTCCATCTCCATTGACCTAATCCCTGACTTTATTGAATATGGGATGATGTAGTGAAAAGGAAGACCTGATTTTATTTTTTGATTTTCAAAGTCATGGTAACCTTATTTTTATCTTGTTAGATTAAAAACAATTCAACAGCAATATATACTGTTTCAGCAAGCCAAAAATAAGGTTATTGAAAGAAAATTTTATGATCTTTCCCCATACCCTTCAGTATTGGTTAGCTTTCCATCAATGTATCAAATACCAAAAAAATAGTCAATTTTTATAAAGAGAAAAGGTTTGTTTTGGCTCACAGTTTTGGAGGTGTCAGCCCATGGTCAGATGGCCTTATTGCTTTGGGGCCTGTGGCGAGGCAGCACATGTGGTGGAGCCAAGCTGGTCCACATGGAACATGAAATTGAGAAAGAGGAAGGATCTGGGGTCTCACTATCCCTTTCAAGGATTTGCTCCCAATGATCAGATGCCTTCCCACTAGGCCCTACTACTTAACATTTCCACCACCTCCCAATAGTGCCAGACTGGAGACCAAGCCGTTCACATGTGGTCTCTTCCAGGACATTCTGCATACAAACTGTAATGTCTTCTTTAGCCTCACACTTGATATCTTCAAGATCAAACCAGTGCGATCCTTGGTAGTATTTTATTTATTCATGTTAATAGATAAACTAAACTGGAGCAACATCCTCAGATACTATCCTGCAGAAGGCAGATGTCCATCTGCAAACCGAGAATAGCAGCAGACCTTTCTAATTTGGTGAAAACCAAATTTATGATGTTTAGGATGATAGCTAGTATTTATTTACTATTTAGTTTAAAAATACACTTATGTTCTGGTGCATGTTATATGTGTTATTTAATTCTCTTAATAACCATTGGTGGTACTTATAAATATTATCCCCATTTTGCAGCTAATGAAGCTGAGCTATGGAGTAAACTTAGAAGTGGTAGAACTAGGATTAAAGTTCAGGAGATCTCACTCAATCCCTGGGTTCTTCTGGATTATCTTTTCTTTCTTTTTTTTTTTTTCATTTTTCTTTTATTATTCATATGTGCATACAAGGCTTGGTTCATTTCTCCCCCCTGCCCCCACCCCCTCCCTTACCACCCACTCCACCCCCTCCCGCTCCCCCCCCTCAATACCCAGCATAAACTATTTTGCCCTTATCTCTAATTTTGTTGTAGAGAGAGTATAAGCAATAATAGGAAGGAACAAGGGGTTTTGCTGGTTGAGATAAGGATAGCTATACAGGGCATTGACTCTCATTGATTTCCTGTGCGTGTTATCTTTTCTTAATTTTAAATCTTTCTCCTATACTCTTTCTTAATTCCCTTGGCCTCTCTGAGTGTCTGCTTCTAAGTCCTGATAGGCAGCAAAATAAACAAGAAAGAAGCCAGTGATCAATACAGGATGAAGGCTACTGTAATGGCTATTCCCTCTGGAGGTCCGTTCTGGATGAGATTTAGTGTCATGAGCAGATATGTTTTTTCAAGTCTAGAACTGTCTCCAAAGTCTAATTAGCTATATAATTGCTTCTTGGTATCTTGCCTGACTCTTGAGTGGTATTTATACATAATGGAATTTTATGCAGCCATGAAGAAGAATAAAATGTTATCATTTGCAGGTAAATGGATGGAATTGGAGAACATCATTCTGAGTGAGGTTAGCCTGGCCCAAAAGACCAAAAATCGTATGTTCTCCCTCATATGCGGACATTAGATCAAGGGCAAACACAACAATGGGATTGGACTTTGAGCACATGATAAAGTGAGAGCACACAAGGGAGGTATAAGGATAGGTAAGACACCTAAAAAATTAGCTAGCATTTGTTGCCCTCAACTCAGAGAAACTAAAGCAGATACCTTAAAAGCAACTGAGACCAATAGGTGAAGGGGACCAGGAATTAGAGAAAAGGTTAGATCAACAGGAATTGACCTAGAAGGTAACACACATGCACAGGAAATTAATGTGAGTCAACTCCCTGTATAGCTATCCTTATCTCAACTAGCAAAAATCCTTGGTCCTTCCTATTATTGCTTATACTCTCTCTTCAACAAAATTAGAGATAAGGGCAGAATAGTTTCTGCCTGGTAGCGAGGGGTAAAGAGGGGTAAGGGAGGGGGCAGGGGGAAGGAGGGAGAAATGACCCAAACATTGTATGCACATATGAATAAAATAAAAACTAAAAAAATAATTAAAATAAGCTTACCAGTCAAAAAAAATGTCTGAAAGTAAAACAATAAAGCGACTTGCATACAACAATGACTTAATGCATATGACTGCTATTAGTGAAAATAAGTTATTATATCTGCTCAAATTTGTTGTATCACCTTATTATATTTCCTCATCCTCACTAATTCATTTGGATGAATCATAATCTGAAATTTTTTGGTAGTTTGCACTAGGTTTAGTTGACATTACATGGTCTTTTTAAAGTTTTTACAGAAACAGGTGAGTAGGCACATATTATAGAAATAGAAAAGGAAAAAGAAAACTGGAAAACATGAAAAATATATTGCCTGAATAATTTTTAAGTGAGGAATCAGAAACTACAAGAGAGGTTTAGAAAATATTCTGTTTCAAAGCCCTTAGAAGGAACCCACCCCGCCTACTACATCTTGACTATCCACTCCTACACATAGGCCAGGTCCTGTCAAGTGGATCATTTAGCTCAGGATATAAGTTTGTTTGCTGGATGAGATGTGTTTGTTCTAAACAAAAGTTACTGGAATGGGATACCCTCTGTGAGATGCAGAAGTTCAACCTAACTTTAGACGTGCCTGATGTGTCTGGAATAGAGGATCTGGGGAGGATTGGAGGTTGACTAGGTTTTAGGGAAAAGAGGCCTCTCCAGACTACCTTGAATCTTAAATGTTCCCTAAGGACCTATATGTTAATGGCTTTGTCCCCAGCCCTTGACTCTACTGGGAGGTAGTAGAACCTTAGGAGGTGGGATCTAATGTAAGGAAGTTAGGTAATTGAGGGCATGCCTTTAAAGGACAGACCTTCCACTTCCCCTCTCTTTGCTTCCTGGCTGCCATGAGGTGAGAAAGTTGCTCCCCAAATTGCTCCCCACCATGACAGGCTGCTTGCCATAGGCCCAAAAGCAATGGGGTTAACTGATCATGGACTGGAACCTTTGAAACTTTGAGCCATAATAAACTTTTTTCTTTTAAAGTTGATAATCTCAAGTATTTTTTTAGAGTAATGAAAGCTGACTATCATACTTTGTAATAAGGGGTTTATTTTAAAGAACTCACAGAGGAAAGTCTATCTCAAGAATCCACCTTTAGCAAAACAAGAAAAATGTTCTGACTTCACAGTCCTACCAATAAATATTTTATTCTGTGTGTGTGTGTGTATGCTTAATTGAAAACTTGGACCATCACAATTAACAAATGTAGTTATTGCCATTAGCTATTATCTTTGGGCAAGGTTCATCATTAATGGCAGAGGATCTAATTCTGTTTCAAATGGTCCTTGTACCAGCTTCCTGGAGCGATCATAGCAAAGTACCACATATTGAATGGCTTATGCAACAGAGATTTTTTTTTTGCCTCAAAGTTCTGCCTCAAAGCTTGAAAACTTTGAGGGTTAGTTCAAAGTTTGGGGAGGGTTAGTTCCTTCTGAGGAACATGTTCTATTCCATGCCTCACTCACTCCTAGCTTCTGATAATCTTGGGCATTCCTTGACTTGTAGATGCAATCTTCTCCTTATCTCTTCACATCATCTTCCCTCGGTGTGTCCTTATGTCTACCTCTGTGTCCAAATTTAAATAGAAAGGTATAATCTTTGTCTTACTTTTAGGTAAAGAATTAAAAATTCAAATAGTTTTCTTGTACCCCATTGTATTATATTACATTCTTCATGGGAACAAACAAAGTTTCTGGAGAAGTAAGAATGACTTGGTCTTTCTGGAGCTCAGGTAGTTCCTGAGACCATGAGTATGGTAGTATGGTGACTCCCTTGTAGTATTCTGCCTTTAAAAGAATTTTACTCCTCACTATGTGATCAGTTTTTCTCTCTCTACCTACCCCTTCTCCTGCTCTCTTTTCTTTATTGGCCTTTTTCTCAACCTCTTTTGCATTATAGCTTTGACTCATGTGTGGCTCTTCCTCGTTTCTTCACTGGCAAGGGTACAGACCTCTGAATTTGGGACATGGTGCTGCTTCTTGCAGTCTCAATTTACTTCTCTGTAATAAAGTAAAATGAACTATACAAGACCCCATATTCTTTCCAGGAGCAGTATTCCATGCTATACTTCTCTATGTTGTACTTATTCCCTGGAAGAATGTTTACTACCTAAAAAAAGAGGCCAGTTGATTGCAGGTTGGTCTTGATTTGGATCCAAATCCAAATACAAACAATTTTCAGTTAGTTTACCTGAAATTCAAGTTGTAGAGTGTCATACAGGTGACATCCTTCTAAACTTAAAGTACAGCTCAGTTTATATTAGGCTGAAAAGGCCACTGAAAGTCCAAAGTTAGTTTTGATGCTCATCTCTTCACCATCCTCCATGTCCAAGCAGTCATCAAATCCTATTAAGTCTATCTTAAGATTTGTCTTCATTTTCATGAACCCTAAAGTAGAGCCTGAGATAAGAACTTGGCAACAGGAAGTTTATTTGGAAGGTAATCTCAGAAAACAAGAGGGAGCTGAATAGGGAAGAGGAAAAGCCAATGTACATGGTCAAAGTCCCTGCCACAGGCAATGTGAGCTCCATTACAGCAGCTCCTCTGAGAAATGGACAGAACGACTTGCAGTGCTGCACACTAGAGCAGTAGGGTGTGACCACCACCCTCAGGTGAGTGTTGCTCTCAGGGTCTCACATATCCATACCTGTAAGTGTTGTCCTTAGGATACCACTATTCTTGAGCTCCCTGTCAAAGGCAGAGACCTCAAGACAGAATTAAGAAAGACCCTGCTGGTGGGGTGGGAAATCACTTGACTTATAACTCCTTCACAGATGTGGCAGTAATGAGGCAAGAGGACTGAGTATAAGCCTCAGAGGTATCTCTCAGAGAGGCCTCTCCAGTCCATCTTTTCTCTTCATTCTTGCCTCTGCAAGAAAGTTGATCCCTTTCAGATTTTCACTCCTCACAGCAGTCTGACTGATCTCTCTAGAACAAAGTCTGTCTTACCAGTCACTGCTCTTTTGGGGCCCAGTGGCCTATAGAAATGGGGTAACCATATAGATGAAGGCATTTGGATGTTCAGGTATGCCAGGCTAAATATTAACCATACTTTCTTGACAACTAGGAAGGAAAGCACATCAGAATGAAAGTGAAAACAAGTAACATATGGGAGGTTAGCTTATATACACTTAAATTTGTTTAAAAAAAAAAGCTCTTTTGCTCCTTTATTTTTGTCATATAACTTTATGACTAACTGGTGAGCTGTATCCTTACCCACCTCATTATAAAATACAGATTCTTTGGGTTGGCCAAAGATGTCCTTCATTGTTTAGTGATAGCTATTGCTATGACTTTGACTATGGGCCCTAATCTACCAGTATTTTTATCTGGTGAGGTTGCCACTTTGCTCTAGGTTGATTTTGTGACTGCTTTGATATGGCAGACTTGATACTGTGCTGGATCCAAGTTTACTGGCCTGGAAGCTTCCAAAATCTCTCTTGGAATGTTTTTTTGGGGAATCTATCTGCTATTGGCAGTGAAGCAGCTCAAGCTGCCATATGGAAATGCCTATAGGGCGGGAGAACAAAGGACCTAGCCCTGAGCCCTGGCTGAGCTCTCACTGGGGCCTCCAGATGACCTTATCCACCTCAGTGGCTCAGTCAACACCATGGGCAGCAGAACCTCCCAGTCAACTTGTAATTCATGGGAGACCATGTACTACTGCTTGAAGCCACTAAGTTTTGCAGTAGATTGATTCTTGGCAATAAATAACTGAAATAAAGACAAACAACCTTCTCTATTTCTGCCAGCCCTTCTTACTCCCTCATCTCTTCTCAGCCAATGTTTTAGTGAATCCAACTGACTTGTCAGCCCATCAAGTCAGTTTTTGTGATGGTTTTTTTAATTCTCCCATCTTGGCCTGGAATGCCTTGTCTTTTCTTCTCTGTAGAGAACACTTTTATGCCCCAAGACAAATGTCCCTTTTACTCTGAATTTCCTTGTCATATCCTCTTTCATTCTAGGCAGAATTAGGTCTTCACGGAGGTTTATGTGTTCAAGAACATTTCATGACCTGTAGTAGAATCTATAGTGTTTTAAAAAATATACCAAGTGTCTGGTTCTTCCTTATAGGGAGTGAACAGGAATTGCATACATTAGAAAGTAACATGGATCAACACACATCTGATTTAATTCTCATTACTAAACTCATTCATGGGGCTTTCTTTGGATAATCTTCATTGTCTCAGTTTTCTCATCTGTAAAATGAGGATAACAATTGCATCCTCATAGGGTTGTTGTGAAGATTAAAATGCACTCTGCACATCCAACACCTCATGTAACACCTGGTCATCAGATGTTAGGGGATTCCAGAGAGATTCTTACCCTTTTGTGCTTTACTGTTAAGCATGAACACACATCCCAGACATCTCCCCTGGTCTCTCCCTTATCCTATCTGTCCTCTGAGTTAGATGTGCTACCTTGCACTCTTATAATATATCTTCTTTACTGCTGTCTAGACTTCTTAACACCATGAGACATCCCCATGGACAGGGATCTCCTGCAGGGATGCATGCACTATTTCTTACTCTTAATTTCTCACTCTCAGCAAAGTAGAACAGCACCTGACACCTAGTAGATGTTCTGTAAGTGTTTGTTGAATCAATGGCCCCAATGTCTAGGATTTAATCTAGAATTACAACAGAGTTAGGGAGCTGGCGTAGTCACTGTGGTTTCCATTCAAGACAGCTTATGCCTTCTGTTGGCCATTGTCCTTGCCAAACTCATCATGTTTGTTGAGTTGAATGAATGTGTGACAATTATCTAAGAGGGGGATGCTTAAAAATGCCATCAACAGAAAGAGCTATGTGACCTTGAGTAAGTCCTATAAGTTGGTGTTTCTTCTTTTTTCTCATGTTGAAACCTTTGGTTGTAAAGTGTCTTTCCACTCAAAGATGCTAATTTATAGTTGTTTTGAATTTTGCAAAATCTGTAATCTTAGATATCCCTGCAGGAGCTTTTAGGAAAAGAAATTCACAGCAGGGATACTAAGTTTTCAAATACCAATATTTCTTGTCATTAATTCATACTGATGCATGAATTGTTTGATATTTTGCAGAATCAGCAAATATTCCCTGTATGCAAATGATAAAGATTTGTGAATAAGCTGCTTGATAACATTAATTATCATTTGGAAAAACTGAAAGCAACCCAAAGTTCAATATGAAGGAAAATTTAATACATGAATTTTGATATATGAATGAATTGAAATGAATATTCTTGATGCCATTTAGTAAAGATACCTTAATATTACTGAGGGCAATATTAAGTGAACAAGGACAACATTTCCCAGGAAGGAAAGTGTGAGAGGTTACAGGGCATCATTCCTAAATGTCAAGGAAGGGAGGAAAACTTGCTGGTTTAGGGAATGATTTCTAGAAGAAAGGTGGGTGCTGTGTTTTATACAGAGAAGAGCATGTGCAAAGGCCTGGAGATCAAGAAGAGTTTACACACTTGGAAAACTGAAAAAGCTCAACCAGCTGTCATTCAGGGAGTTTTGGAATCTGAAAGTGTGATGCTGTAGTGGTAAACCATGTTTAAATGTTCAAATTTTTCCTGTGAGGAATAGGGAACAACAAAAGATTTCTTTTTCTTCAACTCCTACAAAAGAGAAAATCATGTTTGTGAAAAACATTCAAGGACAAAAGAAAACAAATATACAGACTACTAAAACAACAAAAAGCGCACAGTTCAGTATGCAGTATGATCTTACTGATGTAAAAACAAAAAAAATGCATGAGAAAATGCCTAGAAAAAATTATGACAGATGACAGCAATGGCTACCTCTGAGTGGTGGTATAATAAGTAATTTTTCTTTCTGCATCTTTACTATTTCTCATACTGTCTATATTTTTTTCTATTGTGAACACATGTGAGTTTGATAATATGAAAAATATAGAAAAAAAAGAACCCTGAGGTTGATGGAAGATAAGTGTTCTCCAGTGCTTTGTGGGGACCCAGGACAACCTTGCTTTGGATCCACACTGAGCTGATTTCCTCAAGGGTAAGGCCAGCTGGACTCCTCCTCCATGTAGTGCAAAGCAGGCACGTGTCACATCTTCCTTCCATCTTCCTTCACGTCTCTGCCTCAGCCATGTTACGTGGCTGAACACAAGGTCAGCTACTGCCTAAAGAAAACAAGGGAGATTTAGATGGACCTGGGGATCTAGTGAGAAATGCTCCTGGTAAGTGTGGGGAATTCAGGAATAGGCTGACAAGAACAGTCACACTGCAGATAAGATCTCAGAGTCCAAGACCTCCATTGACAAAGTGTGACAGAGGGAGAGCTGGGCCAATGGAGAGTCACAGCACAGAGACAAGACAGGGACACATAGAAGAGAAGATGAATGAGACAGTCAAGGAGAGAAACAGATACAGATGGGAGGCAACTCATCAAGATGTTTATGATAAATGTGTGTGATTTTTTGTTATTGATTATACCATAAAAAATGTAACAGAAAAGGATCATAGACAAGAATGCCAATATAAAACTTTTAAAGAAAACACAGGAAAAAGTCTATATGATCTTGGACTTATAACTTCCTGTTATACTCAACACCGAAAGTATAGGTTACAAAAGAAAAAAATTGTTGAGTTTTGTAAGATGGAGGAAAGAGGTAAGAGAGAAAGACAGTGGAAGGTAGAGGAAACAGAAATTAACAGAGGAATACAGGGCCATTGAGGGAGAGAAGCAAAGATAGGAGGAAGGAAAGAGGTAACAAGACTGGAACCAAAAGGCAGAAGCAGGGCTAAAAAGGTGTGGTGGGGGGATAGTCAGAGATGCAGAGATGCTGCAACTATGGAAATAGGACAAAAGAACAAGAGAGAAAGAGACACAGATGCTCATATATAGAGATGGTTCAGAGGTAGAGAGACACAGAGAGGGTGGCTGGCAGGAGAGGCAAGAGGTGGCATGAGGGTGACAGTGAATGGCCATAGAAGGTGCATTGGAGGACTTGTGTTCAATGTGCTTAAGAGGTCATTCTGAGCAAGAATGTTCTTGCAGGCATACAAACATATGATGGACTTGTACTGAAAATCATCTTTCCTAGTGACATTCCCAAAACGTTAGCAGTATTTTCAATGATAAACAAATCATTTGTATGGCAATTTATAAATCTCTTTCTATAGCCAGTTTTTTCACTCTTGCTTCTCCTAATCAAGTAGTTATTGGTACTTTAATTTGATTTTTAATGCCATTTTGCTTAGGAGGAAACCGAGGCTCAGAAAGGCTAAGTGCCTTATTCAGTTGACATAACTAGCAAACAACTGAGCAGCAATAAACACTCAAGAAGTCTACCTTCTAAGTCAGAGCATTGGGAGATATTCTACCCCTTCCTCAGTCCATGGGTGTATAGGGGAATGTAAAGACAATTTAATGTAGCTATTAATACCAAACGTGGAGAAAGATATTAGGGTAGTGGTGATTCAGTGATAACCACGACTTGATTTCTACCGTCAAAGCTCTTGCCATTGCAGTTGGGAAGACTAAACCAACAGAAACACCCAAAGCATCTTGTCAGACTCTTGGCTTTAGGTAGACTGAATTTGATCTGTGAATTTTTTGCTTGTAAGAATCAGAGCTCTGCTTTACAATTTCTGTAAATTCTCCATCATCTTCTTCATGACCTCCTCTGTGTCTGCTACTTACTTGGTCTACGTACACCATTGTGGATTGGTCCAGGGATAACTGGGAAACACACTGGTCCCTTTGCCATTTTAGTTATATATATTAAAAAAACCCCTTTTCATACAGATAAATTTTGTGAGTTTAGTAAGCTAATAAAGATGGGAGAGTAAAGAATTCTCTCAGCACCCAGCTTTTCTTTATCTTGCAGGCTTTCATCTCGGGCTTGTTGTCTTCCAAATCTCCCACTACAGAATGTCTACTTGCCTAGGCATAGCCCCCTGGATATTAACCTCATCCAGGTGTCAAGCCTTCCCCAGATTTCCCCTTTTGTATCAAACAGTGAAAACCACCAAGCTATGAGGTCCTTGTGAGGCAGATGCAAAAAAGGTGAAGGTGTGTGCAGGCCATCAGGGCAGGAGTATTGGGGTAGAGGGTCCTAAAGATGGACTCCAGGAAGGCATCAAAGGCCTCCAAAGGCTCCTCAGGGGATGTGGATTGCTGGGTAGGGGACCAATCTATGCGCTCATCTCTGTGTTCAGCAGATCCTCACTTCAGTGGATCTTACTAAGCCCTGGCCTGGAGTCACTCCACTCACTAAGCAGCTGGCTGGGAATGAGAAGAGGTAGCAAAGAAGCTTGGTCTGTCCACCTGGGGAGTCTGAATTCTCGGTTGATGTGTCTACTTTTTCTTTCAGGATTGAGAAATCAAACTACAGCAGAAATGCAAAAGTATTTGCATTGCATCTGTTTCCAACTGCCTTTTCACATAGCTCATCCTTATATACAAATGATGGCTTAATATTTACCAAGTGCAACAGTGCGTGCAGTCCTGAATGGAAGACACAACAGTGTGATTCCCAGTCTCCAGGGCCTCTTTCCATGGAGGGTATGAGCTCACCGAGGACCTGTGAGGTCCTTAGGATGTCTGTCTGCTGTGTGCAGCCTGAGTGAGCTTTAAACCAACATGTGTGAAAAGCGTTCCACCAGTGTGTCCTGAGGCTTTTCACTGACTTCTGCTAACACAGGTGTTAAGTCTTCTGCCCTGGGCCAAATCACAAGTTTACATTCTTATTTTTCAGTCATTTACTTTGATATATGACTAAATATTCACTAGTATTGAGTGAACTTTTAAATAGACACCAGGAAAGAGAGGGAGGAGGAAGAAGACGTGAGAGGCAGGCTCCATTCTGGCCTCATCCTATGTGTAACAACTCTGGCAGCTCAGTTTGCTGAATCCCTGTATCCACATCTGTAAAATATGGGTAGTAATAATCCTATTATTGAATTTGCAGGCTAGGCATGCTGATGGACTTGAAAGCTATTTGAAAACTATAATCCATGAGGCAAATCACCACTGTTTACTGAACATTACTTTGTCTGCCAGTGTGGGGAGCATTTTGTGGACTACTGACCTAAACTTCCACAGCACCCTATTGGGGAGGTGCTGTTCTTAGTTTTACTTTATAGATAAGGAAACAGACTTCATGAGGTAAAGAAAAATCACCCAAGATCACCCATCTCGCTAAGAAAATTTAAGCCTTCTAGTCCCTTAGCACAGGAAGCTTTTTATCTTTCTAAATCTTTCTTCCCCTTCTTCTTCTTGTTTCCCTTATTCTTCTCGCCTTCCTCCTCCTTCCCCTTTCCCTTCTTGTTTCCTCCTCTGATGACTACTCTTTATTCTCTTTTCCTTCTGCCTTTGTGCTCTTCTTCCTTTCCTGTGTCTTCTGGCTCCTTTCCTTTCTTCTTCCTCCTTTCCTTCCTTTAATTTTTTGTGAGCTCTGTAGGGAAATGTGGCAGTCATCAAGGTTATTCGCCAAATATTTTTCTACATGCTAAATATTTTTTTGCGGTGTTGGGGATCGAACTACCACCGCATGGCGCTGCCCATGCCAGGCAAGTGCTCTATCACTTGACCTGTGCCCTCAGTCCTTATGCTTTTTAAATTTTGATTAAATTAATTTATTTATGTTGATAATACTGGAATTGAACTCACGGTCTTGTGTTTGAGCTATATCCGTAGCCCTTTTTGTTTTGTTTCTCAGATGGGGTTTCATAGTTTCTTTGCCTATATTGGCCTTCAACTTTGATCCTCCTACCTAAGTCTCCTGCCTACCTGGGATTACAGATGTGTACCACCATATGCAGATTGTTTGTTGAGATGGCATCTGAGTAACTTTTTTTGCCTGGGCTGGACTTGTATGGCAATTTTCCTGTCTCTACCTTCTATATAGCTGGGATTATAGGTGTGAGCCACTGTGCTTAGCCTATATTTTGTTTTTGAGGCAGGGTTTTGCCACTGCTACCTGTGCTGTGGCTGGCCTTGAACTCGTCTTCCTCCTGTTGCCGCTTCTCAAATTGCTGGAAATATAGAAGTCTGCCCACCACCTATTACCTACTATTAATTAACTAATTAGATTAATATCTTTGGAATATTATTTCATCTGCAATGTGGAACAGTGTGTGGAAGGGGCAAGGATTGACCAGAGAAGACCAGTGAGAGGCCATATTGACATTTGGGGGAAGCAGAGATAGAAGAGAATAAATGGAGAGCATTTTGGTGAAACACCAGGCACGTGTTGATGATTCAAATGTGAGGGTGTATGAGTGCAGAGGGACAGGGAAAGGAATAGGCAGGCCATGATGCCTTGTGTAACTGAGAAGATGTGGATGCTACAGACCGTGGAAAGGAGAAACAGCCAAGGGAAAGGAGTAACAGGTACAAGTTTGGATCAAAAAGTCAACAAGGTTGTACTAGGCCTTCTGTGTTTGAGGAAGTGATTAGGCATCTGAATGAAGATGTAGACCCTGGAGGAAGAAGAAGAGACAAGGCTGGAATCTTCAACTTGGGGATCAGCAGCTTACAGACAGACACCATTTAAAGTCATAGGAGCAATTTCTGGCCAAGATGGAGTAATTGGAACCTGATACAACTTCACACTGAAGAAAGTGAAAACCTGCACACTCCTCCAAACAACAACAACAACAAAACCAGTTTTCATAAACTACATATTAGGCAGTACAGAGCCTGGAGGGCTTCCAGGGTGTGGTGCAGGAATGGGGCAGCTGGGGCAGAGGCTGGCGGTCTCCTAGGTGAAAGCGCAGAAGGTAAACAGAGCCCATGCTGGAGAGAGAGAGTTGCATGCTGGTGACCTGTAGCAAAGCCAGCTGACCTCCTGGTAGCCTCTGCTCCCTGCTGGCCCAGGCAGCAGTTTGCTATCTGCTGCTGCTCTGGCCAGATCACAACTTCTTGTGCCTTCTTTCATGGGTGGGAGATTCCTGCTCAGCTCCAGGTTTCACACACTGAGTTCAGCACTGGCCCAGTCACATTTCACGGGCTTCATTCCATCACACCTGTGAACTCCCTGCCTGCTGTGGTTCTTGGCCCAGAGCCCTGCAGACTTCACTTCTCTTCCCACTTATTGTGGGGTGTTTCTCTCCGCTGTGTAGCCTACAGGCTGAATACCTTGTTTTGAAATATGGCTATGCTTTTAAATGTCTTGTACATATTATCTCCTCTTTGTTATGTTACTTTTTAGAAAAATGTGTTTAATTTTCATCTTGACTGAAAAGTAATGGAACCATCCTAGTCTTTGTCTTCATATATCTCACAGCTGCGTGTGATGCTCCTTCTCGAGCTGTGACATCATTCCTTACAGTTTTCCCAACCTCTCTGGCCCTTCTCAGTCTCTTCATGGACCGCTGCAGAGAACCATGCAAGTGAGCCATGGTCTCTCATCCAATTCCATGGTTACAGTGCCCATCGTTGTTCCCAATTCCAGCTGAGCTGCTCCACCATGGCATGCCAGTTAGGTGCTCCTTTCTCAACGTGTTGGAGCTCTTACCCTAAGACTCTCCCAAACCTGATCTCCATCTGTCTATCCAGCATAGTAAATGATGACCTATAAAATCATATACTTAAGCCAGAAACTTCATTGCTATTGTAGACTCTTCCTATTTAAAATTAATTGGGTACAACTAATTAATCATCCTCTCATCAGTTTTGCACTAGTAACCCACATATATCTTGGCCCATTTTTTTCTTTTCTTCATGTTAACCTTGGATTGGATTCATAGAAAAAATATAGCAGTGTGGAAGCAACAAAAAACAACAAAAATTATACACTTAAATCTTTGTTGGAATTTCTATACAACAAAAAAAGATTCCTTTTATAATACACAACAAATTTTGGAATCTATTTTACTTATTTTTGTTTCTATTTTTATCTATAGCTATCTATCTATCTACCTATCTGTATCTACACGTTTTCTTTTTTGAGGTTCTGGGGATTGAACCCAGGGCTTTGCATATGCTAGTAAGCATTTTACCAGTGAGTTACATAACAGCCCTTTTGTTTTTGTTTTTTTGAGACAGGATCTTGCTGCTACCTTTGTCTAGGCTGGCCTTGAACTTGCAATCTTCCTTCCTCTGCCTCTGGAGTAGCTGAAATCACAGGCAAGTGACACCATACCCAGCTCTATTTTTCCTATACCTGAATAACTCCTTTCATCTTTTTCCCCTGAAACATTCCCAAACCCTTTGAACCCGGCTTTATATGTCCCAAACCCAAGGATTGTTTTTCCCCTTCTCTTTTGTTGTTTCATGATTTTTCTGGACTCTTTCTGATAGAAATTAAATCCATAACCTTCTGCTCTTTTTTCCTCGCCCCTACAACTCCAACCTTTTTTAGCACCACAAAAACAAAACAAAACAAAACAAAACAACTAAAAATTGAGTAGATTCACAGAAATGTCCTTGGAAAGGAAGAAAGGCATTGAAAAGGAAAAATGCATTAATTTCAAATTTAATATTTTTCTCTATTTACTGCCAAAATCTCTTAAATATCTTTCACATCCATTTCCTTCTCTTCATTCCTTCTGTAACAATTATATCCCAGTGTTAAGAACCATTAAGAGACTTAGATTTTCCCCTAACCAAAAGTAAACAAACAAGACTGCCAAAGTTTCATGGATGCTGGTAGAAGACACAGACCTATGAGTTAAAGACAAAGGACAATTTATTGCTCACAGTAATAGTAGTTGCCAGAATGTCAACATTACTGTGCCATTTCCCCAAGCCCCAATTCCCACAGGATAATGCAAAGTAAGCTGGAGACACCTGTGCACACATTACGGGAGGGGTACCCTGATCCTAGGGAGCCAAAGTCTTCTATAGTGGACAGTAAGCATCTCTACTCTTTGCTGGAGGTGAGGGTTTGTTTAGATTCCATCTCTACTTTCCCTAGCTGTGAGCAAAGCTTCCATTTGTTCTGGAGGAAATAGACACTATCTTCCTCTAATGCAGTTCCATACACAAAGCTCTGTCTTTTCAGACTTCTCCCCCTTTAATGCTGAAGATGATTGGCATTTAAAATTATTATAATCTTGCATTTAGCATCATAATAATAGTTTTTTGAGCTACCTCTATGTGGAAAACAATTTACAGGCTAATGGACTTGTGACCTTTATAAACTACTTTGTAAACTTACAAACTATTATTTATGAATAGTCATGTTAAATTCTCAACTATGGGTGTGTGAAAGGTGTTTACTTTTGTGTGTGTTAATGACTGACAAAGGGAACTTTAAGAGAGAATTCTTCTATAAGCCCAACAAATGGAGGTATATGCTTTATTTATTTACATTTTTTCTGCAAATATCTAGACCTTGCAAAGATCAACTGTAGTTGAACTTGTCTCCTGTCTGATTCTAACAATGACCTCTTGCTCTGATTTGCAACTAGGGTTTTAAATGCCCTTTCTCAAGTTCATACAACTGTCCCTTCAGGGGCTTTGCATTTTCTCCCAGTCTGAGCTCTTTTAGACAAATGTCATTTTTTTTTTTTGTCATTAGCCTTGTGAGAATTCCTGCAAATAAATAAACAGTTTGAAGAAGGAAACCCATTCTAAGAGTGGAGACTGTGAGTCAGTGCCATGACTGAGGGAGTGGGGGAGTCAGTTGACTTTTGGCTTATGTCTTGGATCTCTTGTTTTGAGACTTAAAGTTGTGAGTGGTCTTGGAGCATGGTTTCCCGGCATCAACTCCTGGAACAGAAGTTCATGCTAAGAACCAGATGATAAAACAGAAAGTTTTAGAATAGTTTATGATACTTTGAAATGTATAGAGGATTTTCATAATGATTTGAATTTATGCAGTATTTCATATCTGTTGCCTCAGGAGAAATTCAGACCTCCACTGAACCATTTCTAACTATGCTGCCTCATTTCCTATCACAAGCATATGAAGGTTTATCATTCATATTACTTGTGGTTGGGTGAGGTTGGGTGAGCCACTGCCTAAGCCTCAGCTTTCTATCCATAAAAGGGGAATAACAGTAGGATGGAATTGTAGTTAAGATTGCAGCAAAATAAACAATGTTATATTGGAGAGTATTTTCAGCTATTAAATACTATAAAAACTAAGGTTGTATTCTTTGGCTTCTGAAGGCCAAACATTCTCTCCTATGCTACTCTGGTTGGTCCTCTGCCTCTAGCAGATTTATAAATACAGAGCAAAACCCATGAAAAATTTTAAAAAAAGCCTGTGGGGATATGTTGGTCAAAGGCACATTTTCAGTTAGGAGATTTGGAGATCTGTTGTGTGGCATGATGACAATAGTTAATAATAATGTATTGGTACACTTGGAAAATGCTAAGATGGTAGATTTTAAAGTTCCTATCATAAAAGTCATGGATGTGTTAATTAACTCGATCTAATCACTTTATATATGTATATTAAAGCATTAAGTCTTATACCATAAATGTATACATTTTTCATTAATACTATTAGAGTGAAAACAAATGTTTTTCAATTTGAAAAAAATTGCATATAAATAAGTTGAAAAAACTATGGGTAGTATTAGTTCTAGCTGCTGCCCTAGTGAGGTTTGATCTTAAGAAAGTCATTGGCTAGAGTAACCCTTCAGCCCTTCGTAGATCATGAAGTCCTTTGGCCATTACCATCTTTTCACTCCCCAAAGTCAGCAGAATGCATGAATGCAGCAAATGTTTCTTTAAAAAACTGAATGGGGCTCACTCCTCTTCATCTTTAAAGAATCACTTTAGTGAGGCAAGATTTGTGACTCATTGGTGGGTTGTGAAATGAATTTTATGGGTCATAACTAGTATTTTTTTTGAAGATAAAGTCTAATTATGTAGCCCAAACTGTCCTTGAACCCTCAATCCTCCTAAAAATGGTCCATGCAGGAGTGGGGAGAAGATGGTCAAGAAAGCCATAGTCTTCCTCAGACAGGAGGGCCCTTCCCCCACTTTATAGGAGTTGTTGACATATATGCTTTGGGGCAGAATCTTCTGTTAGTTCTAAAAACAGTGATCCATATTCTGCCTCTCACAGCTACATCACAAGAAGGAACAGGGAGAAGTCACTCTCAGGGTTCAGGTGACTATGCAGGTGTCTTTGCAGGGTGTCTTCTGAAAGAGTCCAGGTGTGCTCAAGTGTTGTCATTACATGAGGCTGTGCTATAGATATTAAGCAAGCATTGTGACAACCTTAAAAATACAGTAAAAGAAGCAAACCGGAAAACCTGAGCAATGTCAAAAAAGAGATGGAAAATTGTCACCAATAAGGCATATCTGTTCCAAGTGAGGATAGGACTATTCCAATGAAGATAGGCTAAGTATAAAGCATCATCAGACAGTGTCCAGGTGCCAAAAAATTGTATGGAAATGGAACAGAATCCCACTGAGTGACTGTATTTATGTCAAACTTTCTCCATCCTATCGTGATTCTCAGTTTGGGGTAGTGGGGAGATAGTGTCAAAACTTCCAAGAAGTCTTTACTAAATGGTTTCTGCTTCTCTCCCCTGGCAGATTTTAATAAAATTTCCTTTGTGTCATCTCTCTTCCCCTTCCTCTCCACTTACCTCAATGAAATGAAAATTTCTACATGCAAAGGAGCTATTACGAATAGACATGCGTTGTGTTTATAATGAGGTAACGGCATGAAAAGGCTCAACAACACACCCATTTCCACCATCTGGACATTGCCTGCTATCACTTGTGTGATATTCACATGGCGCTCTTTTTCCTATGGATTCAGTTATTCTTGCTAACTTCTATCATGCAGACTCATCTTATTTTCAAGGTGGGCAAACCAGGTAAGCAGTTTCTGCTCTGACAGAATAACACCTGAGCAAGGCCAGCTCCAGTGGAGGTGTTCTATGTATTACAAAAATGCTTTTGTAAACCCCCAAATGTTCAAATGTAATTGGAAGTGATTTCTGCCCAGCCTTACAGTCTTCTACACTCAATAAGTCACTGCACTCACAGTGGTCTCTTTATAAAATTCCCATTCCTCCATTTATGAGTATGTAACTTGATACAACTTTTTGGTGCCTTCTTTGTAGGTAAATAGCTCGGAGGGAATTTATAAGCCTTTCCCCTATCCCTAAAGAATAGTAGCTTGAGTCTTAGATTGGATCTTATCCAGTGAATTCAGGTTTTTTATTTCTAAACCTCATGGTACCCCTGTGGGAGAGTTATAATAATGACTACAAGGTGGTACTAGGGTTTGAACTCAGGGACTTGCTCTTGCTAGGCAGACACCCTACCACTTGAGTCATGTCTCCAGCCCTTTTTGCTTTTGTTATTTTTCAGGTAGGGTCTCTCATTTTTGCCCTGGCAGAACTTGGACTATAATTCTCCTTTCTTTGCCTATCAAGCCTGTGTATCACCAAGCCTGGCCTGATAATGCCTGTTTTACAGGTGAAGAAATTGAGGCTCAGAGAGACCAAGCCATTTGTTTAAAGGCTTTAAACTGAGGGAAACTGGCCCCCAGAAATGTCTTCTAGCCCTGAGACAGTCAGCCCATGAGGTCATGAGTGAGATCAGTCTTGCTTGCTTCTGCAACTCTAGAATATAGCTTTTGAAGTCATAGACCAATGATGCTTGCAGAATTAATGAATGAGTGAATGACAAATAATTGAGTGTAGATCAGCAGTGTGTAGGATGAATGGGTGCCTCTCTGATGGTTTGACATGGGGCTACAGACTCTGTGCTTACTTATCTGAGCTCATCTCCAGGTTCTGGTGAAGAAGAATGAAGAACATGTTTTTGACCTATTTTCCACTCTTGCTGATAGTCTAGTGGAAGTCTTGCCCATGGTGCTCATGTCTGAAAGTGGTAGGACACACACATGTCAGAACATCCTTCCTCTTGGAAAGCAGACCTGGAATGGGATTCAAGCCTCTAGGACAACATACCCCTCTTTCTCTTTGGGGCCATATATGGGAACCTCTTACCCCTCAGGCCAGCAATAAAATCTGCTTGCCCCACCCCTAAGAAGCACATCTCAGCACTTCAGTCCTGGGGACCCAAGTCTTATTTGTTTGTGGTCTGCTTCAGAGCTTTGCAAATCCCAGGGAGGCCTCCTGACACAGCTCTGGGCCTTAAAGGACTGTTGATACTTGATCTCCTGTCCCAACTAATCAGCAGCTCTGTGCATTTGGAATGTCATTCCCATTTGCATTTCCAAGGTTGGAATGCTTTCCTTGCTGTGGCTTTGCCACTTCCACACTGAAGGGATGAGAAAAGATGCACACTACTTTTGTTCTGTCTACTTGGCCTATCTTTGGAACAACTTGTTTTGTCCAGAAGAGAAAAGCCACTGTATTGGATCCACTCCTACTGCTCAGGGTTTGGCCCTGATTCTTCCTCTTTCTGGCTAGTTGATGACTCACTTTCTTTGACTACAAAATGAGGATCTCAAGACCTGTCCTGCCCACCAGGCTAGAAGTCGGTTTTGGCTTGAATTAGTCCTGCTTCCAAGACACATTCTAAAAGTGACTTGTTTGTTTAAATAAGTTTTTCTTGTCATTTCCCATTTTCCCCTTAAAGCACAATCCAGGTTAATTAAAAGAAAACCAGCACAGAAGAGGAAGCAAAACAAATAAAAGATACTAACTGAAGAACAACGTGTACAATAAATGTTTGCTATTAAGCTTTTTAGTAAGCCATCCCTTGTCTCCATGGGAGGCCTACTATGTGCTGAACACATTAGCCTTTCTGTGCACAAATTCTTACTTAACCCTCCCAGCAATGTGTTGGGCATCAAATGATTCTGTGGGCTGTCTCTTAAGTCTAGTGACTGTTTCTTTTGCTGTGCAGAAACTTTTTAGTTTAATGCAGTCCCATTTCTCATTCTTTCTCTTAGATGTTTAGCTTTTTGAGTTCTGCTTAGGAAGTCATTCCCTATGCCTATCTGTTCCAATATATTTCCTACTGCTTCCTGTAGTTGTTTCAAAGTTTTAGGCCTTATATTTTGATCTACTTTGAGTTGATTTTGGTACAATGTAAGAGACAGGGATTTAGTTTCAGTCTTCTACATGTAGATATCCAGTTTTCCCAGCAACATTTGTTGAAGAGATTGTCTTTTCTCCATCATGTGTTTTGGGCTCCTTTGTTGAAGCTCAGTTGGCTGTAGCTGGGTGGGTTTATGTCTGGGTCTTTTATGATAATCCATTGGTCTTCATGTCTGTTTTTATGTGCACTGTCATTAAAGAGATGTCCTGCCCTTCTCTTGCCTCCCAAAGAGCAAACCAAATGAACTTTGAAAAAACTTAAATCGTAACACTTCTCTGTTTATATTGTTCAATAGACTCAGTTCCTCTTAGAACAACTCCCTACCTGTTTTTCCAGGTCCATAAGGCCATCATGAAGTCATGATATGTTTTTTTCCGTCCTTGTACTCATTTCCCATTACCCCTTGCTCATCCTGAGACTCAGTTACACTTACCAGACACACCAGTGCTGTTTCTATTCCATGGGAACCACAAGTAAATTTCCATTTTAAGGCTTTTGCTAAGCTGTTCCCTCTGTCTGAGGAAATTTTTTTCTTTCATTTTCACATTAGTCAATCCTTTGAATTAGCTGATTCTTAGATTAAGTGCTACTTCTTTAGGCAGGCCTTCTTTGACCATACTTTCTAAAAGTGGCTCCAGTGTTTTATCATACCACTCATTTTAATATTCTGCAATATACCTATCACTTCCTGATGTTCTTTCTTATTTATTTGCTTGATTACCTATTGTATATGTTGCTTACTAGAAAGTAAGTTCTAGTAGAACAAGATATTTGTGATGGTCTATATTTCCATACCCTCAATTTCTAGAATAGCAACTGCCCCCAAGATAGTTGTTGATGGAATTGAAGAAGTCAGGATTGTTGATCTTCAATTTTGAATAAACTTTACCAGTTCATTGCTCAACACAGTTGATTATGGAATATGACCAGGTAAGAGACCATGAGGATACATCTCCGGGCCTGGTAAGAGAGTGTGGCCAGAAGGTCAAAGTGCTAATCCTCTAAGCAAGTGGAGTGAAGAGCCCAATATTGCTTTCCTGACAAATCTTGTCTTTTGAACTCTAAGGCAGTACATATTCAATGAGAACCCACTCTACTATTCTCCTCTATGCTATAACTCTATGACATGAAGCTTAACCACTTTATGATTGAGTTGAGGAAACAATTCTCAGAAATATGAGTTAACTTGTTAAAGGTTATATATCTAGTGTGAGGTAGAGCTAGGACTCAAATTCAGGGATATCCTGCTTTTGCATCATCATCTTCCTGTCCTCCTTCCCTGAAAGCCACACTTGGGAGCAGGGTGTCTTCAGATTCGGTAAATAAATTCACAGGTGATAGGAAAGCTGTGACATATCTGAGTGGTTGGTCTTCAGACCCTGATGTGAGTGGAGAAATAAGCTGAGACAGCCTTCCATTTGAGTGTTGTTTCCACTAAAAAAAGAGCAATTTCACTCCAGATTCTGGAAGGGCCTTCCTCAGAAAGAGCCCAATTATAGGGGCAGCACATTCAAAATGCAAGAATGCCTGATTTGTGCTTTTTTAAACAGTAAAAGGCACTCTGAAACATATTAAATTTTTATGAGGTGTGTTGCTGACTAAAATTTTTTTGAGCAAATAATCATACAAAAACAGTAGACCACATACTTAAAATTAAAACCTCCAAATAAGAAAAATATTTATTAAATAAACTTACACCAAGCCACAGTGACCTTTCGAATGGGCTTTCTTCATGAAATATTAAGCCAATTCAACTCTTGTAATAATTTTAATCAACAAGTTGATGGGTCATTATTAGAGAATGACACATGGGAGATGTGGCCTATTATGTGGGAGAGAATCCCTGGCCAAGAAAATATGATCTGGTGAATGTAATCCTGTTATTAACTATGTGATCTTGGGAAGCCAGATAACCAGTATGGGCTACAGTCCCCCACCATTAAAATGGAGATGGTGAAATATCTCCTTTGTGCCTCTTATAGTGATTATGAAAATTCAAATGACTAATGGGTATGAAAATGCTTGGAGAAGTGTAAAATAGTTATAATATTAACAGTCCTAATTTTTCCAGGAATACTAATGCATAGACTTATTGGCAAAGCCCAAGAGATAGAGGCTTTTGTTTTTGGAAAACATTTCTCTTAATCTTTCCCTGTAATCCCTTTTTAAGAGCTTTCAAGGCTTTGCTTCAGATACCTCACAAGTATTACTTTTATGGTTTCTGCCACAGGTCTTGTACATTCCCTTGGGCTTAGTGATTCACTAGCCTTCTAAAAATTCTTCTTGCCTGTAGTTTCTTTTGCTTCTGGGATGTCCTGTTATCTATCTGCTATTCATCAGCTCAGAAATATTTCTTGACTTCCCACTATTAAGCTTCCAATTTGATCTCCCCAGTTGTCCATCATTCAGTCTAATTTGGTTTCAGCTAGGTGGACCTGTTATTTATCCTTTGTATGCCCATGACATTTTTTTCTCCCACTGCTGTAGTCTGAAGATTGGACCCAGATCTATATGTTGGATCTTAACCCCTAATGTGATGGTTTTAGGATGGAGTCTTGAGGAAGTGATTAGGTCATGATGATGGAACTGCGATGCTTAATGTTCTTTACAGAAGGATCCCATAGAGATGCTTTGTGCCTTATATCATGTTAGTGGGTGCCATCTAAGAACCAGAAGGTAGGTTCTTTAATAACTAAATCTCTTGGCATCTTGCTCTGGGACTTACCAGCCTCCAGAACTATAAAATTGTGTTGTTTTAAAGCCACAGTCTGTGTATTTTTTAATGGTAGCCTGAGCAAACTGACACCTGGCTCTCAGCCTTTGCATTTGCTGTTCCTCTTCCTGGATGCTCTCCCTTCTCCCAAATGTCCACCTCAGGCAGTAAAACTCACCTTGAGGATGCATTTTCACTGCTGTCTTTTTTTTTTTCTTTAATACTCTCATGACTCTGATCGTCTCCAGTTTGACACATTTTCCAAGCTGAGGCTTAACTAGGAGAGCAGCATTATGCTGGACTGTTCCCCTCATCTCTTTTTGATTGTTATAACCCTCTGTCAAATTCTAGGTTGAAATATTAGTCACATTTTCTCCTGTTTATCATACCCATTGTCACTCTCCTACTTCAGAGCCTTATCATCTTCTACCTGGAATATACCAGAGCTCTCTCACTTGGCCTACCAGGCTCTACTCTCTTTTCCTTTGATTTCCCCCCATGATCAAAGTGTTAATTGCACCTGGCATCATGTCCATTATAGGATAAATTTCATAAATAGTAAGTGCTATTAATATAAACCCAGTATATTTCTTTTGAGGTCTATTCATTAGAAATTTAAAATATTTTTGTTATTGTAAAAGAGATTTAAAAATATTGTATCCTTTTATTATTTTAGATTTTAGATAAAGCACATGCTGTGAAATAAGTCACATTATTGAACTCATTAGCTCAAAAGTTTATTATTATATATTTCTGGGTTTTCTAGATATACAATGATACATTCTCCAAATAAATCTACCTCCTCTGCTTTTAATTCTTATAAGCCTTATTTATTTTCTATCATTGCATTGTTCAGAAGTTCTATAAGAATGGTAAATAAAATCAAGGGTATCAATTGTTCTTGTATTATCCTTGACTTTAATAGGAATTCATCTGATAACTCCACTTAGGAATGATTCTAATTAATTTTAAGATAATATTCTTTGTCCTACTAAAAATATTATTCACCTTTTCAAAGATTTAAAATTAGAAATAAATATGTTATGATTTTATCGTACATTAAGAATTTCTAAAAATGGTACATTGATTCATTCTGTTTATTCATTGATGTGATAAATTAAATCTTAATAGTATCTTGTTACTAATGATGTGTGACTCTACAGTAAAACTAGATGGCAATTGGTCTAAGGAACTAAGAATATCTAAATCCTATTTCAAGTTATTTTACTAACTTGAACCCTAACTGAGGTTTCTAAAAGGAAAATATGCATAAGAGAAAACTGCAAGGAAGATCACATTCTAATTTAAAGAACTCTATAAGGTAGTTGGTATTGGAGAGAACACCAAATTTTCCTAAGTGAGTTAGACTTCATGTTAAAGTAGGCAATGACAATTGTTCTTCCTGTTTTATTTTTACCACCAAACCCAGGTCTCATATCTTTACATAATGGCAATGAAAGGAAAATGCAGGAGAGAGGGTGGATGGTCTTCTTTGGAGGCGCAGGTTAGCTGTGACTTCTGTTGTGCAGATAGAAAGGGATGTTAGATGGCAAGTCTATTCAAAAGATCAGGAATAAATACACTAACAAATCCTGTTGGTTTTTCAAATTCTGCAGAATGCCACCTTAACTCTAGCAATACCTCCATAGCTCTATTGGTCCTGGCCACTGTTAGCTTCTGTCTATATTATAACAATAACTTTCATTGTGTTTCATTGGTTTCACCCTTACCCCTAAAATCCATTTCCTATTCAGCAATGTATTAGTCCACTATCTATGACCATAATGAAATACATCAGCAATTAACCCACAGGGAGAAAGGTTTATTTTTGCTCATGGTTCTGGAGGTTGCAGTCCAATTGCTCCCAATCCTTGGGGCTCTGGTGAGGGTAGCACTTTGTGGCATAAGCACATGACAGAGCAAGTCACGCCTTATCAGCCAGGAAGCAGAAGTAAGATGAGAAGAGAAAAAACTGGGCTCTCACATCCTCCTTTGAAAGCATACTCTCAATGACCTGAGGACCTCCAGCAAGGCCCCACCTTCTAATGATTCACAGCACCTCCCAAATTGCACCATGCTGGAGACCAAGCCTTTAACACATGGGTCCTTGTAAGCCATTCATCCAAACCATAGTAAGTATCCAGACTGATTCTTTCAAATTAAAATATAATTAAGCCATTCCTGTGCTCAAAATCTTTCCATGGATCCTGTCTCATTTGGACCAAAAATCAAAGTCTTTTCTGTAGTTTGCTGCTTTCCATTTTTCTCTCTTCGATCATTGAAGTTGCTTGAGGCTTCGTAAGCACAACAGACACACTACTATGTCAAAGTCATTCTTTCCTCAGCCTTGAATAATTTCTTCACAGCAGTTGTATCCTGCTCTAAATGGACTCTTTGTAGACCTCCAGAGTTTCTCTCTGAACAGCTTTGTCCTCTCTGTTACTATTTCCTGAAAAATTGAGCTGTCCTGGTCCCTCCAGACTCGGCATCATCTTCTTAAATCAGAGGGTATGTCTGGGCTCCCTGTGTTTCTTTTCCTTAACTTCAGTCTAGAAGCTCTCCCTAAGCAGTAAGCTCACTTTGTTTCTTCTCTCTTGGGGATCACTGTCATTCATTGCCAGTAACTTAAAAACTATTGTTTCATTTACTTTGTCTTGATTTTTAGTTGTTTTAAGAAGAAGGGTAAATATGGTTTCTGTTATTCCATTTGGCTGGAAGCAGACCTCTAAGCATTTCTTTATTATTTCTGGCTTTAGTTTTTATCCATAGCATGTATTAACATCTGACACATTTTGATGCCCATTTATTTACTTATTGTCTCTCTTTCCCCCAACTAGGATATAATTCTATAACAACTTGTTTTTGTTTGCAGATGTATTTTTGAATTTAGATCACTCAGTAGTTATTTGTTAAATAAATGAATGCATAGAGTACCACTATCAGGAAACATTTCCAGGTACAACAGACTGTGGTTCCACTTCTATAAGAAATTCCCAAATGTCAGCAGAGTTTGTGCCTCTGGGTTGTCCGTGACAAGAGTCTATCCTCTTCTCAGTCAGCACCCCTCTTTGTGGAATGCTCTCTCATTCCTCTTGCCATCTCCCATAAAGGACTTTGCTTACCCAACACTCCTTAGCTGGATCACAACTCTGAGGAGCGTGGATGAGAGGTTTCAAGTTTCTTTTCAAAATATAATCATTTCACAACCAAGCATATATGTGTGTTTCTTCTTTATACTCAATCCTAAGCAGCTGCTACTTAATCCTCCTCTCTTTCTTTGTATAAAACATGAATGTAAAAGGCCTTTTTAGCTCATGAGGGTGGAAGTTCAGGTGGGAATGAGTCCAAGGGAAACTTTGGACTCACTCAGCAGGGGTGGGCCAGCTAAATAACAGCACCTTTTCCCACAGACTTCCCCTTGTCATAGCTCTGTGCAAGGATTTCCCATCTGTCAACTGGTCCATCCAGCAGTTACTCACTTGAGGAACCAAAATTAAGTGTGCACTGTGTGTGTGTGTGTGTGTGTGTGTGTGTTATATGTTCACTAGAATATGTGGCAGTTACTAGAACAATTTTTCTCTATTTTAATTTCTATCTAGGTTTTGTTTGGAGTTCCGTTTTGGTTTGAGGACTTTTCTACTAAGTATCTCTTTTCTTTCATGCTTTATTGGCTCCTTGTCATCCTTCAGGTCTCAGCTCAAAATGTTTGTTTACTGGAGAGAACGTTTGTTTCCAAATTTTTTAATTAATTGTTTTTACTATTCCATTTATCCCCCATTGTAGTTTCATCATCATGTAATTGTCAATTTTATTTATTTGTTTACTTAATTATTGTCAGTTTCTTTCTCTGAATGTGAAATCCACAGAAAGAAGAATCTTGCCTGTCTTTTTCACTTTCATTTTCCTTGTGCCTTGCATAGGGCCTCACATATAATAGATGCTGTGCTTAGAAAATAGGTATTGAGTTTATTAATTAATTGATTCTCCTGGCAAGTAAGGGACAAGAATGCTAATGAGTGAGCGTACAACTAATATGGAATTGTATATTTGTGTATGGCTATGGTAAGAGTTGCCAGAGCATGTGTGGATTCAGACCCAGACAGCCTGTCTTCTTGTCACAGCAACGACTGGAGGTGATACATGTTTATGAAAGGGCTTGGAGCTCCGGGATTCCAAGATGGCGGCTAGAGCCGGTGCAGAGAATCTCCACTTCACATTAAATGGAGAAACGAGGAGGGCCCCCGGGGCTGCCGGCGCCCATACGGCTTGGGAAGACGCAGACCAGGTGAGCTTTGCGGTACTGCGGTACCCCCTCAGACAAGCCTGGGCCAGAGCAGCATAGCCCCCTGGACAGACTGACCTCCACCGGGAAAAAAGAGAAACTGAGTAATAAGCAATAAGAACAGTTAAGACATGCTGGAAAGAGGGTGGGGCGCACTGAGCGCTGAAGATTGGGGGAAGGGAACCCTTCCCGGGACTGTAAATAAACAAGCCGTGCGGCTGGAGAGGCTCTGGCGGGAGTGGGGCGCGCGCCCAGCAACCAGGAGTGGGAAAGCTTGTGAGAGTGGAGGAGGGAGGAAAACTCCACAGGAGAGGAGGGAAGAACCACTTCCCACATGAACTGTAAATAAACATGGCGGCCGGCAGGAGCAGCAGCACCGCCCAGTAAGCAGGAGCAGGAAAGCTTCTGAAAGTGGCAGTGGGAGGAAAACTTCAGAGGAGAGGGGGGAAGACCCACCTCCCACATGAACTGTAAATAAACACGCAGGCCTGACAACGCGGGGGCAGTGTCACCTTTCCCAGTGCTTGGAAAGGGGAAAGCCTGTAGCAGAAGCTCCCGCACAGGAGAAATCTGAGCAAACAAAGCCTGTGCGACCAGGTGAGTGCTAGCTCACCCCAGAGATCAGCATAAATAACGCCGCCAGCTACAGGCTGAGAGCAGCAGGCAGGCAAGACACAGTTGCAGATACCACTCTCAGAACTGTCTCCAGATGCTTTTTTTTCTTTTTCTCCCTACCTTTGATGAGAGAACAACCGAATTACACCTGCAAGCCAAAAAAAACTGAAACTGTATTACATTTGAACTTGGGACACTTGGTGGGGCTTTTGTGTGTGTGTGTGTGTGTGTGTGTGTGTGTGTGTGTGTGTGTGTAGTTTTGTTCTACTTTATGCATCCCCTTTGATGAGACAACTACAGAACAACATCTGAGGCAGGAGATTGAGACGGACACCCAAATTATTAAGACTGAAACTGCATTGCATATAAACTTGGAAGTTTTTTGGGTTTTTTTTTTTCTTTTTAATTTTCTATTTTCCATTTTATTTTAATTCATTTTTATATATAGATATTTCTTTCATTTACTTATTTTTTATTTTTTTTATCTTTGATTTTCAATCCTCTCTCTGTCTCTCTAATGTCTGTTCAGCTTACTGTCGATTAGTACACTAACACTCCCTGTTTATACCTTTGAAACTCTCTTGTCTGATACCTTGTTCTGCTTTCTCCCTCTTGTCTGTATATTTGTGTTCCCCTTTTCTTTAACTTCTTGCTTTCCATCTCAGCTCACCCTTCCATTCTAAATATCACCATTGTTATTATTACAAGCTAGAAAATACTTAATTGCACACAGTACAGGGACAGTAACAACACCAACAACAATGACAGGAAGACAGAAAAAACAGGGAAACCAGTTTCCCCACAGCAAAAAATTAGTACAGGAAGCAGAGGGGAATGAAGAGAACAGAAACTCAGATCCAGACTCCAACAAAATGAAGATAAACTATACCAAAGGACCCAATGAAGCCCACAAGAATAATTTAAAAGAAGACATACTACAAGTACTCAATGAGAATTTTATAGAGATGATACTGGATAGGGTCATCCAAAATGTACAGGAGACACTCAAGAAATTCCAAGACAATAAAAATAGAGAATTTGAAAAAGCAAAAGAAGAAATAAAGGAAACCATAGAAGCACTGTATAAACACCAAAGTGAAAGAGAGAACACAATGAATAAACTGAACTCAGGACAAAAATAGACAACATTAAAGAAGAAAACTGCCAGGATATGGAAAACCTCAGAAAAAAGAACGAAACAGAACTGCAAAACAAAACAGAAGCCCAATCCAGCAGAATAGAACAAACAGAAGACAGAATCTCAGAATTTGAAGATGAAATGGTAATTAAAGGAAAAACCGAAGAACTATTAATTAAACAACTCAAGACCTGTGAAAAGAAAATGCAAGAACTCACTGACTCCATCAAAAGACCAAACTTGAGAATCATGGGCATCGAAGAAGGAGAAGAGGTGCAAGTGAAGGGAACGTGTAATATATTCAACAAAATAATAACGGAAAATTTCCCAAATCTAGAGAAAGATATTTCCATACAGATGCAAGAGGCCTCCAGGACACCAAACTGACCAGATCAAAATAGAACTACTCCACGACATATCATCATTAAAACAACAAGTTCAGAAACTAAGGAAAGAATATCAAAGGCTGTAAGAGAGAAAAAACAAGTAACATATAAAGGTAAACCCATCAAAATCACAGCAGACTTTTCAACAGAAACATTAAAAGCAAGAAGAGCGTGGGGTGAGATCTTCCAGGCACTGAATGAAAATAACTTCAACCCCAGGATACTCTACCCAGCAAAGCTATCATTCAAAATAGATGGAGCAATAAAAGTCTTCCATGATAAGCAGAAACTAAAACAATATGTGACCACAAAGCCACCATTACAAAAGATTCTTCAAGGGATCCTGCACACAGAATGTGACACCCAACTTAACCATGAAAAGGCAGGCAGCACCAAACCACAGGATAAGAAAAAGCAAGACAGTAGAGAGTAACATCAAGTTAGGTACACACAATCAAACCTTCAAACAACTAAGACAACTAAATGGCAGGAATCACCACATACCTATCAGTACTAACGCTTAATGTTAATGGACTTAATTCACCCATCAAAAGACACCGTTTGACAAAATGGATTAAAAAAGAAGATCCAACAATTTGTTGCTTACAGGAGACTCATCTCACCGACAGAAATAAGCATATGCTTAGGATGAAAGGCTGGAAGAAGATTTACCAAGACAATGGTCCCCGAAAACAGGCAGGAGTAGCAATACTTATCTCTGACAAAGTAGACTTCAAACCTACATTGATCAAACGAGATAAAGAAGGACATTCCATACTAATAAAAGGGGAAATAGACCAAAAGGAAATAATAATCATCAATCTGTACGCACCCAATGTCAACACACCCAATTTCATCAAACATACCCTGAAAGACCTAAAAGCATATATAAATGCCAACACAGTGGTTGTGGGAGACTTTAACACCCCATTATCATCAATAGATAGGTCATCTAAACAAAAACTCAATAAAGAAATCCAAGATCTACAATATGCAATAGATCAAATGGACCTAGTAGATGTCTACAGAATATTTCATCCAACCTCTACACAATATACATTCTTCTCAGCAGCCCATGGAACCTTCCCCAAAATAGATCATATCCTAGGGCACAAAGCAAGCCTCAGCAAATATAAGAAAATAGAAATAATACCGTGCATATTATCTGACCACAATGCAGTAAAAGTAGAACTCAACAACAAAAGTAAAGACAAAAAACATGCAAACAGCTGGAAACTAAATAACTCATTACTTAATGAAGAATGGATCATCAATGCTATAAAAGAGGAAATTAAAAAGTTCTTGGAAGTCAATGAAAATGAAAACACAACCTACCGGAACCTATGGGACACAGCTAAGGCAGTCTTGAGAAGAAAGTTTATAGCCATGAGTGCATATATTAAAAAGATTGAAAGATCCCAAATCAGTGACCTAATGATACATCTCAAACTCCTAGAAAAACAAGAATAAGCAAATCCCAAAACAAATAGAAGGAGAGAAATAATAAAAATAAGAGCTGAAATCAATGAAATAGAAACCAAAAAAACCATACAAAGAATTAATGAAACAAAAAGTTGGTTCTTTGAAAAAATAAACAAGATCGATAGACCCCTGGCAAACCTGACTAAAATGAGGAGAGAAAAAACCCAAATTAGTAGAATTAGGAATGCAAAAGGGGAGATAACAACAAACACCATGGAAGTCCAGGAAATCATCAGAGACTACTTTGAGAACCTATATTCAAATAAATTTGAAAATCTTAAAGAAATGGACAGATTTCTAGATACATATGATCATCCAAAACTGAACCAAGAGGAAATTAATCACCTGAATAGATCTATAACACAAAATGAAATTGAAGCAGCAATCAAGAGTCTCCCCAAAAAGAAAAGTCCAGGACCTGATGGATTCTCTGCTGAATTCCATCAGACCTTTAAAGAAGAACTGATACCAACCCTCCTTAAACTGTTCCACGAAATAGAAAGGGAAGGAAAACTGCCAAACACATTTTATGAAGCCAGTATTACACTTATCCCAAAACCAGGCAAAGACACCTCCAAAAAGGAGAACTATAGGCCAATCTCCTTAATGAACATTGATGCAAAAATCCTCAACAAAATAATGGCAAACTGAATTCAGCAACACATCAAAAAGATATTCACCACGACCAAGTAGGCTTCATCCCAGGGATGCAGGGGTGGTTCAGCATATGAAAATCAATAAACGTAATAAACCACATTAACAGAAGCAAAGACAAAAACGACTTATCATCTCAATAGATGCAGAAAAAGCCTTTGATAAGATCCAACATCATTTCATGATAAAAGCTCTAAGAAAACTAGGAATAGAAGGAAAGTTTCTCAACATTATAAAAGCTATATATGACAAACCTACAGCCAGCATTATACTTAACGGAGAAAAACTGAAACCATTCCCTCTAAAATCAGGAACCAGACAAGAATGCCCACTATCTCCACTCCTATTCAACATAGTACTGGAATTCCTAGCCAGAGCAATTAGGCAAGAAGAAGGAATAAAAGGAATTCAAATAGGTAAAGAAACTGTCAAAATATCCCTATTTGCAGATGACATGATCCTATACCTTAAAGACCCAAAAAACTCTACTCAGAAGTTTCTAGACATCATCAATAGCTATAGCAAGGTAGCAGGATATAAAATCAACATAGAAAAATCATTAGCATTTCTATACACTAACAATGAGCAAACGGAAAAAGAATGTATGGAAACAATTCCATTTAAAATAGCCTCAAAAAAAATCAAATACCTAGGTGTAAACCTAACAAAAGATGTGAAAGACCTGTACAAGGAAAACTATACACTTCTGAAGAAAGAGATTGAGGAAGACTATAGAAAGTGGAGAGATCTCCCATGCTCATGGATTGGTAGAATCAACATAGTAAAAATGTCTATACTCCCAAAAGTAATCTACATGTTTAATGCAATTCCCATCAAAATTCCAATGACATTCGTTAAAGAGATTGAAAAATCTACTGTTAAATTTATATGGAAACACAAGAGGCCATGAATAGCCAAGGCAATACTCAGTCAAAAGAACAATGCAGGAGGTATCACAATACCTGACTTCAAGCTATATTACAAAGCAATAACAATAAAAACAGCATGGTACTGGCACAAAAACAGACATGAAGACCAGTGGAACAGAATAGAGGACCCAGATATGAAGTCACACAACTATAACCAACTTGTCTTTGACAAAGGAGCTAAAAATATACGATGGAGAAATAGCAGCCTCTTCAACAAAAACTGCTGGGAAAACTGGTTAGCAGTCTGCAAAAAACTGAAACTAGATCCATGTATATCACCCTATACCAAGATTAACTCAAAATGGATCAAGGATCTTAATATCAGACCCCAAACTCTTAAATTGATACAAGAAAGAGTAGGAAATACTCTGGAGTTAGTAGGTATAGGTAAGAACTTTCTCAATGAAACCCCAGCAGCACAGCAACTAAGAGATAGCATAGATAAATGGGACCTCATAAAACTAAAAAGCTTCTGTTCATCAAAAGAAATGGTCTCTAAACTGAAGAGAACACCCACAGAGTGGGAGAAAATATTTGCCAACTATACATCAGACAAAGGACTGATAACCAGAATATACAGGGAACTTAAAAAACTAAATTCTCCCAAAACTAATGGACCAATAAAGAAATGGGCACATGAACTAAACAGAACTTTCTCGAAAGAAGAAATTCAAATGGCCAGAAAACACATGAAAAAATGCTCACCATCTCTAGCAATAAAGGAAATGCAAATTAAAACCACACTAAGATTCCACCTCACCCCTGTTAGAATAGCCATCATCAGCAACACCACCAACAACAGGTGTTGGCGAGGATGCGGGGAAAAAGCAACCCTCTTACACTGTTGGTGGGAATGTAGACTAGTACAACCACTCTGGAAAAAAATTTGGAAGCTACTTAAAAAGCTGGACATCGATCTACCATTTGATCCAGCAATACCACTCTTGGGGATATACTCAAAAGACTGTTACTCCAGAGGCACCTGCACATCCATGTTTATTGCGGCACTATTCACAATAGCCAAGTTATGGAAACAGCCAAGATGCCCCAGCACTGACGAATGGATTAAGAAAATGTGGTATCTATACACAATGGAATTTTATGCAGCCATGAAGAAGAATGAAATGTTATCATTCGCTGGTAAATGGATGGAATTGGAGAATATCATTCTGAGTGAGGTTAGCCTGGCCCAAAAGACCAAAAATCGTATGTTCTCCCTCATATGTGGACATTAGATCAAGGGCAAACACAACAGTGGGATTGGACTTTGAGCACACGATAAAAGTGAGAGCACACAAGGGAGGAGTGAGGATAGGTAAGACATCAAAAAAATTAGCTAGCATTTGTTGCCCTTAACGCAGAGAAACTAAAGCAGATACCTTAAAGCAACTGAGGTCAATAGGAAAAGGGGAACAGGTACTAGAGAAAAGGTTAGATCAAAAAGAATTAACCTAGAAGGTAACACCCACGCACAGGAAATCAATTTGAGTCAATGCCCTGTATAGCTATCCTTATCTCAACCAGCAAAAACCCTTGTTCCTTCCTATTATTGCTTATACTCTCTCTACAACAAAATTAGAAATAAGGGCAAAATAGTTTCTGCTGGGTATTGGGGAGGGGGAGAGGAAGGGGGCTGAGTGGGTGGTAAGGGAGGGGGTGGGGGCAGGGGGGAGAAATGAACCAAGCCTTGTATGCACATATGAATAATAAAAGAAAAAAAAAAGAAAGGGCTTGAACATGGGAAGACATACAGATTTATATTTCAAAATGATCAATCTGGCTGTGAGGTGAAAATAGAGGAGAATAAGATATGCTGCAGGGAGTTGGCTTGGACACTGTTGAAGAAATTCAGGTAAAAGTTAATAAAACCCCTCCTTAGGACAATGGCAGCAGAGTGAAGAAAGACTTTACATAGGAAATATGTTCTGACTGAAAGTGGACAAGGAGGAAAGAAGTAAAAGGAGCAGTCAGAAAACACTGCATTAAACAGAGCCGAGAAACAGTGACATAAAATTACTGTGGGTTGAGTCTCAGTGAAAATGGTAGACCTCTGAATGTCAGTGCTTCCATAAAAGCAAGACTACTAATAAAAAGTCATCAGAATCAACATCTTCAAAGCTTTATAAATTAACCAAAGGCTTGGAGAAATTCAGGGAGTCTTTATTAAAGAAAGTCTTCGTAAGAAAAGTTGGTATGAACAGTGTAAATTGAACTTTCCCCATCCTCATTTCCATGATAATCTTGAAAAACAATAGCCTGGAATCACAGCAAGAGACAGAAACCTGGCAGCAACTACAGGGGTCAGAACAGGCTTGAAACTCTTTCACATTCCTATTTCCAGAGATATATCACTGTCATAATTGACCAGTCTGTTGGCTGTCCAGGAAACTACTCCCTTGTCTTATTTAACTGAATCAGAGATTTCCTATTTGAACAGCTTTTTCTTTAGAGTCATTTACTGAAAACTATCAGGGGCAACTGTTTAATGTCTTGGCTGCCTGAAGTAGTGGATCTGAGGAACTTTGAAAATTTCTGAGAGACTAGAAGATCAAGTACATGCTTTAGGATATGATACTCACTCAGTAAAGACAAGGCTCTAAGTTCTCACCAGTAGCTGACTTTTTTTCTGCTCAGGGACAAATAAAGGGTAAGACACTTGCTAACTCTTCCATACTCTTGAGTGTGGAAGACATGATTAGCGTGCACACAAAATTCCTTACCAAACAATGGAAGATTTATTGATTCAGGCATTAAAGAATTCTCTGTCCAATTATTAGCTAACTACTAAGTTAATGAAGTGCAGACTTCATGATAAATACCGAATTTGCTTAGTAAAGTCATTAAATGAGCAATAGAAACAACAAATCGCAATAGCCAAAACTCTGGCAAGGGTGGAGGGGAAACTAAAATTACCAAATTATCAAAAATAGTCAATTTTGACAAAAATTATGAGATATACAAAGAAATAAGAAAGCACGACCCTTACATGGGGGATAAAGCATTCACTAGAACTGTCTCTGAGAAAGCCCAGTTAAAAAATTTTCTAGTATATTATAGTTATACCAGGGGTACACTGCAACATTTACAAAAGTGCTTATAATATAGCTTAGTTATATTCACCCCCCTCCATCATTCTTCTTTATCCCTCCTCCCCTCTTAATAGAACAGTTTCAACAGGTCTCATTATTCCATTTTTGTACATAAATACATAATACTTTCACCATATTCACCCCTTTTTACCCTTTCCTTATCCCCTCCCCCTCCTACTGGTACCAAACCCGGGATAAGACCTGTTTTACCTTTCTGTTCTTCATTTTTCAGAAATGACATTTTTGTTTGTTTATGATGGTTATAAGGGGAATTTCGTTGTGACATTTCAATGTGACATTTCATTGTGAATAATGGTTTTTCTCCTCCATTATTCTCCTTTCTACCTTAGTCCTCTTCTTATGGTGACTTCAACAGGTTTGAATGTTCCATATTCACACTTGTATAGAAAGTTCATCAACCATATTCACCTTCTTTACTTTGAGAAGATCTATTTATCAATTGTATATTTTTAGGTCTAGATTCTGTACATGCAGCAAAACATGAGACATTTGGCTTTTAGAGTTTAGCTCACTTTGATGAATATTATGATCTCCAGTTTCACCCATTTTCCTACAATAACATAATTTGTTATAATACATAATAATATAATGTAATTGTTCTTTATGGTGGCAGAGCACCTCATTGTGTTTATAGCCACATTTTTTACACATTCATTGATTGTTGGGAAACTAGGCTGATTCCACAGCTTGGCTATTGTACATCATGCTGTAATGGACTTGGATATGCATGTGTATCTTGTATGTTGATTTACATTCCTTCAGATATATGCCAAACCATGTTTGGCAGGGTCATGTGTAGGTCTACTTTTAGTTTTTTGATGAGCCTCCATAATGATTTCATAGTGGTTGCACTATTTCACAATCCCACCAGCAGTGGATAAGGGTTACTTTCTCCCCTGCATCCTCACCAGCATTTGTTTCTTGTTTTCTTGATGACTTCCATTCTGACAGATAAGATGGAATCTCAATGTAGTTTAGATTTACATACCTTTTATGTCTAAAGATGTTGAACATTTCTTCATGTGTTTATTTGTCATTTGTACTTCTTTATCTGAGAACTGTCCAATTCATTTTCCATTAATTAATTTGATATTTGTTCCTTTGGTGTTTAGTTTTTTGAGATATTTGCATATTCTGGATATTAATCTATCTGATGAAGAACTGGCAAAGATTTTCTCCCATTCCATGAGCTATCTCTTCACTTTGGTAATTGTTTCCTTTGCCGTGCAGAAGCCTTTTAATTTGATGCAATCCCATTTGTCAATTGTTGCTCTTATTTCTTGGCAGTCAGAGTCTTATTCAGAAAATAATTGCCTGTCACTATATCTTTAAGTGGTTTCCCTTCAGTAGTTTCAAAGTCTAGGTTTTACCTTAAGATCTTTGATCCATTTTGAATTGATTTTTGTACAGGGTGAGAGATGGGAGGTCTAGTTCCAGTCTTCTACATGTGGCTATCCACTTTCTTATCATTTGTGGAGACTGTTTTTTTCTACGATGTATGACTTTAGCTCCTTTGTCAAAAAGCAAATGGCTGTAGTGCATGGATTTGTTATTGTTTCTTCTCTTTCATTCATTGGTTTGCATGTCTGTTTTTGTGCCTTTCCCATGCTGTTTTTTAAACTGTGCCTCAGCATTACCCTTTTTGGTTAGGATTACTTTTGCTATTTAGGGTCTTGTATGTTTCCATATGAATTTTAGCATTGATTTATCTATTTCTGTGAAGAATGATATTAGGATTTTGATAGGAATTACATTGAATCTATAGATTGCTTTTGGTATTATAGCCATTTTCACAATTCTGCCAATCCATGAACATGGAAAGTCTTTCCATCTTCTAGTGTCTTTAATTTCTTTCTTTAAGGTTTTATAGTTTTCACTGGAGAGGTCTTTCACTTCCTTAGTTAAGCTTATTCCTATGTATTTTTTGACGCTATTGTGAATGGGATTTTTTCCTGATTTCTTTCTTAACCTATTGATTGTTGGTATATAGAAAAGCTACTTATTTTTTTGTATCCTACCACATGGCTGAAAGAGTTTATCAGATCTGGAAATTTTTGGTGGAGTCTTTAGGGCATTTTGAATAGAGATCATATCATCTGAAATTGAGAAAAATTTGACCTCTTTCCTATTTGTATCACTTTTATTTATTTATCTTGAGTTAATGTATTGGCTAGGAATTCAAGCATTATATTGAATAAGAGTGGGAAGTGTAGACACCATTGTCTTATTCCTGAATTTAGAGAAAATGATTTCAGTTTTACCCCATTTAGTATGGTGTTGGCTGTAGGTTTGTCATACATAGGCTTTACTATGTTGGCATACATTCCTTCTATTTCTAATTTCTTCATATCTTTATCATGAAAGGATGTTGAATTTTTCAAGAGCCTTTTCTGTATCTATTGAGATGAGCAAGTGTTTTTTTTTTCCTTGATTTTATTCTTATGCTATTTTTGATTTGTTGTTATTGATTTGCTGCTATTAATTTGCATATGCTGAAACATCTGCACACTCCTGGAATGGAATGAACATGATCATGGTGTATGATCTTTTTAAGGTTTACTGAATTTGGTTTGCAAGTATTTTATTGAGAATTATTGTGTCTATGTTCATCAAGGGAATTGTTCTACAATTTTTATGTGTATCCTTATTGGATTTTGGCATCAGGGTGATAGTGGATTCATAGACTGGGTTTGGTACATTTCTTATCTTTTTGGCTTACGGAATATTTTGAGAAGTATAATGTTAGTTCTTCCTTAAAAGGTCTGGTAGAACTTAGGAGTGAGTTCATCCACTTCTGGGCTCTTTTTTTGTTGGGAGACTATTACTTCTTCAATCTCATTACTTGCTAAAAATCTGTTTAAATGGTTTATATCCTCTTGATTCCATTTTGGTGAGTCAAGTGCACCTGGAAATTTATCCACTTATTCTAAATTTTATGGCTATTAGTATGTAAGTTTTTTAAATATTCCTTACTGGTTTCATTGATATTTGTTGAGGTACCCCTTTCCATCTCTAGTATTATTAGTTTGTGTCTTCCCCTTCCTTCTTTTGTTTAGTTTGGCTAAGGGCTCATCAATTTTGTTTATCTTTTCAAAGAACCAATTTTTCTTTCATTGATGCTTTGTATTCTTAAATTTGTCTCCATTTGATTAATTTCTGCTCTAATCTTTATCATTTCTTTCTGCCTACTAATTTTGGGTTTGTTTTGGTTTTGTTTTTCTGGAAGCTTGAGATGTATTATTAGGTTATTTATTTGAGATCTCTTTTTTTAATGTAGGTGCTCAGAGATATAAACTTTCCTCAAAGCACTACCTTTTGTGCATCCTAAAATTTCTTATAGGTTGTATTTTCATTTTCGGTAGATTCTGGGAACATTTTTCCCCCTTATTTCTGTGATGATCTACTAGTTGTTCAAAGGTGTGTTGTTGAGGGCCCATGTGTTTGAATATTTTCTGTAGTTTCTTTTGCTGATGATTTCTACTTTTATTCCATCATGGTCTGATAGAATACATGGGGCCATTTCAATTTTTTGCATTTGTTAATACTTGCTTTCTATGCCAAAATATGATCTATTTTGAAGAAAGTTCCATGAGCTGGTGAAAAGAATGTGTATTATTTAGCTGTTTAATGAAATATTCTGTAGATGTCTGTTCAGTCCATTTGGGATATAGTGCCATTTAAATCTGATTTCTTCATTGATTCTTTTGTTTGGATGACAGATCTATTGGTAATAGTGAGGTTATAATAAGGTCATCTACTATTATTGTGTCTAGGTCTATATGTGCTTGTTTTATGAAATTGGGTCTGCTGACATTTTGTGCTTATATGTGTTCAATTGTTATCTCCTCTCAAGAGATTTTCCCTTATGACCTTCTTTGTCTCTTCTGACTACTTTTGGTTAGAAGTCTATTTTGTCAGATACAAGTATAGCTACTCCTGCCTGCTTCTGGGGTGCATTTACTTGGAAAATCTTCCTCTGTTATTTCAACTTAAATCAATGTTTCTCTGTATCAGTCAGATTCATTTCCTGTATGCAACAAATGGCTGTTTTTTGTAAAAATCCAACTTGCCATTCCATGTTTTGTGAGTGGAGAATTGGGACTATTAACATTCAGTGTTATTAAAAGTTATATGATATTTCTATTTCATTTCATTGCTTTGTGATATTTGTGTCTTTACTAAACCTCACTTGCTTATCTATTCATCTGGTGAGATTTACTCTTTCCTGTATTTTCTGGATTGCATTTATTTCCATTTCTGTATGTAGGATTCCTTTGAGTATCTTTTTCAATGCTGTTTTAATGATCACAAATTCCTTTCGTTTTTGTTCATCATGGAAAAAAAGACAAAGACAAAAACAATCTTCAGTATTTTCTCCTGAAGTTCAGCCTTTTTTATGGGAGGTGGGGAATAGTACTGGGGTTTAACTCAGGGCTTGCCCTTGTTAGGCAGGTGTTCTACAAGTTAAGTCATACCTCCAGTCCTTTTTATTCTGGTTATTTTAGAGATAGGGTAACATTTTTTGCCCAAGCTGGTATGGACTGTGATCCTTCTATTTTATGCTTCCTGCTGTAGCTGGGATGACAGGCATGCACCATCAGGCCCAGCATTTTTTCCATTGAGGTGGAGTCTGGTAAATTTTTTTTCCTGGCCTGGAAAAACAATCCTCCTGATCTCAGCCTCCCACATAGCTGGGATGACAGGTGCATGTTATTATGCCCAGCTGTTAGTTGAAATGAAGTCTCGCTAACTTTTTGCCCAGGTTGGACTTGAAGCACCATCTCAGCCTCCCTAGTAGCTAAGATTATAGGTGTGAACCCCTGATCCCAACTGCCTTTTTTTTTTTTTTGTAAAGTTTGAACCAGTTATTCTGCTAAGGGCTGCCTGGTTTGGAGGCTTCACTTAGCAGGACAGTGACCCCTCACAGCCCTCAGTTTCCCAGCACAGAAAACTAGACTTAATGTTCTAAGTTCACATGATGACCACAATGGATGACCACAGGCTGGCCCCCTTCAGTTCTAGGTTACAGGTTACTGTGCTGTGCTCTGACTTTGATGGCTCTCTCCATTGTCATTCCACATAGGTTCAACACCAAGATTTCTTAGGTGGAGCTGTGAGTAGTGGCAGGGCAGTTTTTGTCCTCAGGACTCTATCTTTTGTCTCACAGAGGTTTCTATCATGCAGTTCTTGTTTTCTCCTTGGTTTTTACTATATGGCTGTCCTGGCTAGACCAGAGCTTTTGGCTGCCCATGGCTTTTCCATGGCTCTCTCCCTATGGCTTCCAGAGTCTGTGCTCAGTCTGTGTTGTCTATGGAACTGCATTGAGCTGTGAAATGCTGGTGGAATTGCAGGTACTGTGCTGCCTGCACTGACCTCCTTTGCAGTTCTGCAAAGTTGAGTGAGGGAAAGTCAGTTCAATAAGGTGTATTCTTGAGGAGAGATGTCTGGTGATGTCACTTACCTACTATCATCCTCATGAGCTGTAATGTAATGTTTTGATACATGCATACATTGCATAATGTTTAAATCAAGTTAAACATATTTATATCCTCAACTTAACTTCGTTTTTGGACAGTACTGGGGTTTGAATTCAGGACATTGTGCTTGCTAGGCAGGTATTCTACACTTGAGCCATGCCCCCAGCCCTCTTTTGCTTTAGTTGTTTTCCATATAAGTCTCACACTTTTTGTCTGAGTCCAGTCTTGGACAGCAATCCTCCTACCTAGGCTTCCCTGATAGCTGTGATTACAAATATACACAGCTTTTTTGTTGAGATGGAGGTCTCACAGACATTTTCCCTGGGTTGCTGTCAAATTACTATCCCCTAGATTTCCATCTCCCAAGTAACTGGGATTACAGGTGCATACCACTTCATGCAGCCTTGACTTATTTTTTTAGGGTGAAATCTCTCAAAATCTTTTTAGGGTTTTGAAGTGAACAAGATGTTATTGTTACTTATAGCTACCTTACTGCACAACCAGCACACCAGAACTTCTTACTCCTACCTAACTGTAACTTAATATCCATTGACCAGCCCCTCCACAGCCCTCCATCCACCACTGTTCTACTTGGACTCTGGTAAGTACTATTCAATTCACAACTTCTATGAGATGAACTTTTTTAGGTCCCATGCATGAGTGAGATCATGTGCTTTTCTCCTGTGCCTGGCTTATGTCATTTGCCATGATAATCACAGTTCCATCCAAATGCAAGATTTCTGTCTTTTTTTATGATTGAAAAGTATTCCATTATGTGTAAGTGTCACGTTTTAATCTGTATATCAGGTTATTATTATTGGTGGAGACTGAGGTTGTTTCCATTTCTGAGTTATTGCAAATAATGCTGCAATGAACACAGGAGTGTCAATGTTTCTGACTTCCTTTATTTCCTTTAAATATACCCAGTAGTGGGATTACTGGATCATATGGTAGTTCTACTTCTAATTTTTCAAGGAAGCTTCATACTGTTTTCCATAATGGCTATACTAATTTACATCTCCCCAAGAGTGCACAAGTGTTTCCTTTTCCCTATATCTTTATGTTATCTTTGGTCTTTTTGACAATAGCTAGTCTTACTGGAATAACGTGGTTTTGATTTGCATTTTCTTGAAGATTAACGAGGTTGGGCATTTATCCAATATCTGTTGGCCATTTGCTTGTTTTCTTTTGAGACATATTTGTTTAGATCTATTGCCCATTTTTAAATTAGGTTATTTATTTTTGCTGTTGAGTTTTTGTAGTTCTTTATATATTCTGGATATCAAACATTTGCCACATGTAAAATTTGAAAACTTTCCCCCTTCCCTGTGGATTGTCTCTGCACTCTGTTGATTGCAATAGTGTAAACTCTTGACCCCAAGTGCCTTGTGGGAAAGGAGTTAATACCCAGCATTTGGTAAGTTAAATGTACTTCAAAGTTTCCCAACCTCATTTGAGTGGGATTTAGAACTCTATCTAGGGGAAATCATTCATTTAATTTAAGCAAATTATTTTCTGAAAAGTTATTACACCAGATCAAGCTATATTGAAAAAGAAATCCCGTTGTCTCAACATTTCCCTATGGACTCATTCTTCCTGGGTAATGTAGACAGGGAAGCAGAGGTATGAAATTGTTAAGCAGTGAAAATTCTGACCCATTCCACATAGGGGAAGTGTTTGTTAACACTTACAGGAAGTATCAAGTCTCCTTGCTTCCAGCCTATGGAGCATATCCCACTTATTTGACTACTTTGCAAAAAGCTGTCAAATATAAAACTGACCTTTTATTGATCTAACAAGGAAGCTTAGAGAAAAGCAGAAGGTGAAGCTGAAATTATGACATTTATGTTGGAAAAGAAGTGGCAAATCATAGGGAGGAGAAACTGTGAGGCCCAAAGAGGGTCAACTCAGCCAAGAAGATGATGAGTCCAGAGTGAACCAGACCAGAGAACCTTCCCTTACTCTGTCCAGCTCAGGACCTGCATATGTTTCTTAACAAGGAAAGACTGCATTTTTTCCCTGAATGCAAGCTCAGGTCGTCACTTAAGACAACTGTACCCAGTTTTCATTTGCAAGAGTGGGGATGAGTCCTTTACAGTGAACACTATTATGACAAGGTCCTGATTAAAGCCCCCTCCCCATATTGGCTTGTAGAAACACCCGCACTACTTTCACAGAGCTATCTAGTGCAGTAAAGATGCTGGTACCCAGTGAGCAAAACCAGCTCACTGACTGGTAAGCTTTTCTAGGACTACTGCAGCCTGCTCACTTCAGCTTCATGACATCAGAAGGCTCATGCTCCCACATGCTCCTGCCCCCTCCACTGTGAACTGAGAGATTAGACAGATGATTTTTTTAAGGTTCCCCTGATTTCTGATTCCAAGGGCCTCTGATTTGCTACAACACTGACATAAACTCCTAATCCCTGTGTGGTGATGAATCTGAGCAGTAAAAACTACAGTATGACATGTGTTCCTCCCTCCTGAGGGAAGGAGCAAGAACAACTTCCTGGTGACCTCATATGGCAGCTGCAGAGGAGAGAGACTAAAGGTGAGGGGTATAAGACTCAAGTTGATGTATTGGGTGAGGGTTACTGGCCACAGCCCACTCTTTCAGCAGGTTAGAAGCTGCTAGAAGGTATTTTACCAGTTACAACGTCTGTGTGGTGAGAAGGAGCCTGCTATTGGGAGCTTTTCCAAAGTCTAATAAAGCTATGCTTTGCTCCTCTGACCTTGGCGCAGTGACAGGTAAGCCCCACAACTTCTCCCACCTTATAAACACTGAGATGGGCTGTGAGAAAGGACTGTAGGTGCTCTATGTACAGGCTTAGGTCAGCAAGTAGGCAGAAAAATGTCAAAACCACTAATCTAATTTACTGATGGCCTTAATGGGAGTGTATAGGAAAAAATTCAGTCTGGCACTGCAAATATTGCTCTAGCACCTTCATCTAGAGTCCCCAAAGCTAAGGAGTTACACACCGAACACACACTATTAGTAGCAGATACACACAGAGGGTGAGGGTATCCCTCCCTCCTTCCTTCCTTTCTCTCCTTCCTCCTTCCCTCCCTCCCTTTCTCTCTTCTCCCATCCTTGTCTCCCTCCCCTCTTCCCTCCCTTCTTTCCTCCTTTCCTCTTATCCCTCCCTCCCTTTTTTCCTTCCTTCCTCCCTCCCTTCCTCCCTTTCTCTTTCCCTCTCTTCTTTTTCTCCCTCCCTTTCAAGTCTCTGGCCTCAGTTTCCACAGTGATGTGAGTGATCAGCAACATTAGTTTCTAGTTCTGGCCATGCCACTGAAGTAGTTTTGAGGCTGGTGATGTGTTATATCTCCTCTGGGGACTATTCTAGAACAAAATTTGGCTTAATGAGTGATCTCTGAGGTTTTCTCTGAAATTCTTGCTCTTTATCACTCCTAGGCCTAGTCTGATAGGCATTGGGAATCCCAATAAAGGCCTCTGAATAAATGAACAATGGGGAGGGGTCCCATGAAAGGTGCAAAGTGTTCCTATCACTGAGCTACGGGACAGTCTCCCTATGGTCTGTGTTTTTTTGTGTAAGGAGTCATTCTCTTCTCAGGGTGATGGGGAGGGAGGAAATGGGAGAAGAGTTTAGTCCTGAATCATGGAAGCAAGCACACTGAAATCAAATCTCTGCCAAGTGTGAATTTGTTCCTGGGTGTCAGTCTGCAGAACTGGGTCAGTGGCCAGCTGCAGCACTGCACAGGTTGTATTTTTTCCTCTTGCAACATTTGGTAGAACATTTCAGACTTGGCTAGGGGAGGAGGGAGAGAATATCTGAACCAGATGTTCAGGGGCCATCTCTCTGACACGAGCAAGGAATTAGTTTTAAGTGATTATCCATGTGACTAGTCTGGGAGCACTCACCTTTCTGGGCTGGGGGATAAGGGTTTAGTTAGCAGCACCTTAACTAGAGAAAACTAAGAGAGGTGGAGTGTGGTGTGCATGCATGTATTAGTGCTGGAAGATCAATGCCAGCAAAAGCTTCATGAGTTGAATAAAAATGGCTGAATAGGTCACCTGGAAAGATGGGTGTGGAATGACTCTGAAGAGACCTAAATGACCATGGAATTGCAAACTGCTTCTGTGTACTCAGAACAGAACATACTTACAGGAAAGTCATTCTTGGGGGGAGAAGTGATCAAAGCAGGAATGTCCTTCAGGAATCAACTACTGAGGGACATTCTGGATGCTGGACACATCAGCTGAGGGAGTGTGGTTAGGTGGCAGTTGAAGGCCAGCTGTCTGTCATCATCCCAGACCTACATAGTTTTGGACCTGTATTAACCTCAAGCTGTGCATAAGACACCAGAGAGGGCTGGGAATTCCTATATTCACTGATATGAGCCTCATGGTATAAATAAGGTGCTCCGAATAGAAGTTACACTGTATTCCATCAAAGAAAGGCACATTTCTTGCATGTGTGGGTTTGTATTTTGCGATTTGTATCTGCAACAAAATCAAATAAAATGGAGTGACAGAATTGCAGTTGCTGGAGATCCCAGTAGGGTGTGACAGGGACATAAAAGACAGAATGAGAATTCTCCTAGGGAGGCAGGAAACTAGTCACAGACCAGGCAGAGATCAAAACTGGAAAATGGCTTGAGCTTAGTTTTTAACAGTAGGCCAGTAAAAAGCTGCCTTTTTCACATATTAGTTTTATTTAAAAATTTTTTTGGTGGTATTGGGCTTTAAACTCTGGGCTTGTGCTTGCTAGGCAAGTGCTCTATCACTGGAACCACAGGTTCAGTAGTTTTTGCTCTGATTTTTTTGGAGATAGGGTCTTGTTTTTGCCCAAGCTGGCCTGGACCTTGATTCTCCAATTTTAAGCTTCCAGCCATAGCTGGGATGACAGGTACATAGACCAGGCAATGCTTTTTGCCACCATGCCCAGATTTTTTTCTATTGAGATGGAGTCTTTCAAAGGTTTTTTGACCAGGCTGGTCTGGAACTGTTATTCTTTCCAAGTAGCTGGGATTACAGGCATGAGACACTGGCCCTTGGCTTTGCACATTTATTTTTAATTCTCAAAAGGCTATGTACAGAATGACTTGAAACCTACCTGAGCAGATTTTGACTTCCACAGGAAGAAACATGAGGCATTAGTCCATTAGTTTTCATTTGCTCAGCCCTCTCTGGCCTAAACTCCAGCAGATTCCCACTGGCCTCATCTCTAGGTGAGGAAACATGAGATACTCACTAAGAAAGGTGTTGTTCACCCTGAGTTGTCTTTGTTGAGCTTTTGTGCCTTGAGTTGCTGTCTGTTCTAGCTTGGATTACCATAACAAATTGCCACAGAATGGAAGGCTTACTCAATAGAAATTTATCTCCCATAGTTCTAGGGGCTGGGAAGTCAAGGTGTAGATGCTGACCAATTTAGTTCCTGGTGAGAGCTTTCTTCCTGGCTTGAAGAGCTGTGTCTCCTCACTGTGTACTCACACAAATTTTCTCAGTGCTTGAGGAGAGAGTGTGATGGTTCTTGTAAAGTACACTAATCCCAGAGGGCCAGGCCCTACCTTTCTGATATTGTTTAATTTTACCTGTTTTAGTAAAGATCTTACCTGCAAATATAGTCACATTGGGTGTCAGGACTTCAGCATATGAATTTTACTGGGATAAATATTCAGTCTATACTATCTTCCCTCTCTCTGTGCCTGAAATATAGGATGCCATGGACTGGGTGGAGAAGGGAAGTGTTAAAACTTTCTGTTTCCCTCTTTGTGCAGGTAGGTCCACTGTTTGCCAGCATGGACACTTTGATTTCTTCACCAGTACTATCAGCATTCTGAATCCATTCTGTGCATATAGAACTATGCTAAATTATGTACTAACTTTTACAATTCTCTCAATAATCTTATACCATAGGTAGAATTATTGCCCAAATCTAACAGGTGTGGAAACTGAGACTCAGAAAGACATTTTTTTTTACACATTCTGTGGGTTCATGCATTAAATCTTTACAATAACCATAAGGAGTTGTTAAGAAAAGCTATCCAATACTTGGAAATAAGGAGAAAGGGGAATCAACATTCTTTTTTCCCTAGTAACCATATTTTTATTAGTATATATTAACTGTACAAAGCAGTTTCATTGTGATATTTCCATTTGTGCATATAATGCACTTTGATCATATTTACCCCCATTATTCTTTTATCTTGCCTCCCACCTACCCTCACTTTTATAACTTTATTAGTTCTCACTATGCTATTTTCACACATACATATAATGTACTTCACTCATATTTAACTCCCTTCCACCTTTTCCTGCTCCCCCTCCTGTTGGTTCCTACCCCTGTCATTCCCCTTTCCACATTTATGTCCTATCTATCTATCTATCTAGCTAGCTATCTACCTATCACCTACCTATTTTTTAGAGCTAGATTCCACATAAGAGAAAATGTGATATTTATCTTTCTGAGTCTGGTTTATTTTACTTAACATAAAATTCTCCATTTCCATGCATTTTACTGCAAATGACATAGTTTCATTTTTCTTTATGACTGAAAAACCTCAATTGTGTATATGTATCACATTTTCTTTATCCATCAGCTGATAGACACCTAGGCTAATTCCATTGATTAACCCTTGTGGATAGTGCTGCAGTAAACATGGATGTGTAGGTGTCACTATTGTATGCTGACTTACGTTCCTTCAGATATATGCCCAGGAGTCATATAGCAGGATCATACGGTAGTTATATCTTTAATTTTCTTTTTGTGGAACCTCCATACTGATTTCCATTGTGGCTACCCTAATTTATATTCCCACCAACAGGCATAAGTGTTCCTTTCCCCCCACATCCTAATCAGAATTTGCTGTTGTTTGTTGAGGACTGAAATCTTTTTAAAATCACATTTAGCATTGTCTAAGAAAATGCTGTAGTAGGCAGAAGAATAGACCTCTGCATATTTCCATGCCCTAGTCTCAGATTTTGTGAATTTGTGTGGTAAAAGGGTCTTTGAAAATGTAATAAAAGTTGCAGAATTTCTGCAAGATTATTCTGGACTGTCAGGTGGGCACAATGTGATTACTTGAGATCTTTAAGGCAGATGGTGTTAGAGAGACACAGCAAAGGGGAAGTTAGAGACATCCATTAATGTGTAGGAATTTGGTAGAAACAACATATTTTTTGTCTAGTGCAAGAAATAACTCCACAGGGTATAGAGTTATTGCCTATAGAACCTTAACCACTTTTATGTGTATTTGAAATCTTACCTCATATTCTAGTGCCTATAACATCTCAAATGCCTTTAAACTATTTACCAATCTATTGGTTCCCTAATTAATGAGTTAAACAAAGCTCTGGCAGATATCCAGTCCATATTTGCATGTGCCATGTTTGTTTACTTCTTGAAAATTTTGCTATCGTTAGATGTTATTGTTATACCTGTTTTACAGATGGTGACACTGAGACACAGAAATGCAAATAGTTTGTTTAAGGTCACACAACTGAAGGTCATGCCAAGGAAGCACTGTATCAAGGAGGCTACTTCCTGCTGACAGTTTTCTTGATCTTATGTTGGCTTGGTTTTTTGTTAAAGAAACTTTAGAGAGAAAGTGCCACAGTACTAGCATGTGACTTAGTTTCCCATTCCAGAGTTTTCAGATGGCTCATTCATTGCAGACTCACACTCAGATACAATGATTATCACTCTCAAATGCACTCTTGTTACTAGTGCATGAAAAATCTCTAGATTTGTTTGAATCTTGATTTACATATATACCTCTATAGAGGTAGCTCTCATGGAACTTCCTTTGAGGGAGCTCTGGAAACAGTGAATGTTCATAAGGCAGAGAGATGCTTATCTGTATAGGATAGGGGAAAGCATACAGGTCTAGTAACTGTGCATCTGAAGACAATGCAAAGGAAACTTTATGTCCCAAGGCTGCTTCCTGGTGAGGTCTTCTTGATCTCTTAGAGTTAAGTTGGCTTGTTTTTTGTTGAGAAATGACCACAGTACTGACAAGTCACTTGGGTCAGTTTGCCATTTCAGTAACAAACAGTATAGTGCTGGTAGCTCCTCTTTTACGGGCTCACACTCAGTGACTGTAGTAAAGAGGACTTCCTCCTCTCATTATGCTAATGCCTATGGAGAAAGGTTTTGCTTCCTTGGGAGGTGACAGACCCATGCAAGGGTGACTTTATCTGTTGCTGGAGCCATGGGTCAGGAGACACCACCCCATGAAGAGATGCCCCGCTTCCCACATGTAACTTGCCTTGGATTTCCCAGTCTTCCTTGCCTCTCCAAAGCCAGGATCACTAGATGACATTTGAGAATCCATCTCTTCACCTTGAGTTCCTAATACAATATTTTCTTGATCTATGAAATGATTTCCTTTTAAAAAGTGAATTAAATTTTGAAGGATATGAATTTATAACATTTATTTACAGATGAGAAATAAAATTTGTATATATTTCTGGGGTATTTTGATATCTGTATGAATTATAGAGCAGTTAAGTCAAATGAATTACATATGCATTGTCTCACATGTTTACCAGTTATTTCTTTCTGGTGAGAGCATTTAGAATCTCCTCTCCCAGCAATTTCCAAGTGTATAATCTATTGTTATTAACTATAGTTACTATGCTGCATAATAAATATTTGAGAACTTATTCTTATTGTGTAACTGACACTCTGTATCCTTTGGCTGACATCTCTGTATTCCCCCATTCCATAGTAACCCCCATTCCACTCTCTGCTTCTATGAGTATGACTTCTTTAGATTCCACATGTAAGAAATGTCATGCTGTCTTTTTGTGACTGTCACATTTCACTTATGATAATGTCCTTTAGGTTCATTTATATTGTTGCAAATGACAATATTTCCTTCTTTTTTAAAGGCTGAAGAGTACTCCATTGTGTATAAATACCATATTTTCTTTATCCATTTATCCACTATGGACTCTTAGGTTGATTCCATATCTTGGCTATCATAAATAGTGCTTTTGTGAACATGGGAGTGCAGGTGTCTCTTAGGCATAATAATTTCATTTCCTTTGGCTAGGCACTGAGGAGTAGAATTTCTGGATCATATACTAGTTCTAATTTTTAAGTTTTTGAGAAACCTCCAACCTGTTTCCATAATACCTGCATGAATTTATACTCATCAAGTGTATGGGGGTCCCTTTTCTCCATATCCATCTGCCAATAAGTGTGAGATGACATTTCATTGTGATTTTAATTTGCATTGCCCCAATGTTTAAATCTTAAACATTTTCCTACATATATATTAGCCATTTTTGTGTGTGTTTTTTGGACATTTCTATTAAAGTCCTCTGCCTAGTTTTAAATCAAGTTAGTTATTTTGCTCTTGAATTGAATTCCTTGTATATTTTGGATAAGCCAACTAACAAAGGCAGCTGAGTCCCTCAGAAATTTTTCTTTTTAAATTTCTAATAAATTTGACACACAACTAAAATACAGCAGCCTGTCATTGGTGGTCTGGTCTAGCAATGTTAGGTATATTTACAGAAAGTATGCAGTTACATTTATTTATATATTTTGCAAGAAATCTTTTCTAAATGATCAATGCATTTCAATTTATGAATAATAATGGTTATTGGGGAATTGTTTATTACAGATAATTTTAAGGTGTATAGATAATTTCAAGGGCATCCAATTTACATCGAATAGCTGACAAGAGAACTGTATCTGACTTGTGACCATAGCAGATGGTGATGGAGCCATGTATTCTGTCTGGTTCTTCATATCAACCACATCTTATCCAAACCTCACAAGGCAATATTCTGAATTGCTAACTAGGCATTTCAAAACAGGAATTATATTCAACAGGCTCTTTTCAGGGAGCAGATTTTAATGCATTGATGTGATTTTAAAAGACTTTTAGCAAATATGCATTTCTTTATATATTTCTTTTTCAAAGTTATTTTAAAAGTAACTGTCTGGTCTGGTTATGGAGTAGGAACTGCATCAGAGTACATATATTCTTGCTGTACAATGCCTGTGATGTTGAGGAGGATTCTTAGTGTGTGCTTGAGTATCTCACTCTGCGGAGTCGATGAATGCACTGATTTTTTGTTTGTACCCCCAATGATTGAATTGTTAAGTACAAAATTAAGCTAATTATCAATTTGTAATCAGTTTTCGCTCATAAACAAATACTCAACACTAGATAATTTTGTTTTATATTCATGTGTATGTACATAAATGCATGCATACTAATTTACATTAGAGTGAAAAATACAAGGTTTGTTTCTAAAGTTAGTTTCTACAGTGAGCTTTCAGTTGTCTCTGACATGCATAATGTATTATATGTGCAATAATATCATATAAGTTGCCTCCATATATTTTAGGATATTTTCCTTATCTATTTATTATACAGAGAATAATTTAAGTACACATGCTCAGAGCTGAGATACTTCTCTGATAAATCAGGTAATAAAATTGATTTGATAGATAGAATTTTGAAGTAGATATGATTTTACCCATGAATTTTCAAGTAACAAAGGATGCCAGGTTTTAATTTAAATAGGAGACTAGCACTAAGGATCAGGGAATTTAGTTATGAGGAATTAAAATAATCTAAAAATAAAAATAACTGTAAACTGTTGAAATGGTAAGTGAATTATTTTAATGATATAATAAAATATTTTTAAACTTTGACATAATTGTCATTTAATGGGAAAATAACTCACCAAAATGTCTCCAACTGAATTGTATTGATAATGTGAGACATAAGTATAAGTCAATATATACCCATATGTATATACAGAAAATTATTTTTAATATTTTCCTGCTGATCTGAAATTTAAAATTGGAAATTTTGTGAGTGTTTTCCTTGTCCAATAGAGCTCAAATGTTGCTTTTTTCATAAGCAATTTAACTACTTCTTGAGGGCTGCACCTTTAAATTCCCACATTGTCAGTAGACATGTACAGTATATGGGATAATGTGGACACAAGTATTCGTATAAATAAAACCTTCTTATTAAGACTATTTTAAATGCTCATTTATAGTAGGAGTATCTAGAAATCATCTCTACAAGTCATAATTAAGTTATGTGTCTACTGTAGTTTTTCCATTTCTATATTATAAAATAATGTTTGCATATTAAAATCAATTTTTCCCAGAGACAAGTATTATATAATGTATATTTAGATCAAACTGTGGTAATATATTTATCAGGACACAATGTTGGGGACTTGCAGTGACACAGAGGAGGGCAGCAGAGATGATCCAATTGAGTATAAGTTATATGGTAACTATGAATTCTTGTACAAAAATGAAAACTGAAAAAAAAAGAAAAACAAAAATGCAGCTTTTATTTTGAAATATAAAAAATAATTACCAGAAATATGGCTTGCAAACTTTTGTTGATTGTTTCTTTTACTGTGCGGAAACCTTTTAGCTTGATGTAATCCCATGTGTATAATTTTGCTCTTGTTGCCTGCCTTTTGGGTATTATATCCAAAAAATCTTTTTGCTCAAATGTCATTGCTCAAATATCAAGGGCCTTTCTTCCTTGGCTTTCTTCACTAGAAATGGTTTTAGGTCTTATGTTTAAGTCTTTAATCCATTTTGACTTGATTTTTGTATATGAGGTAAGATAAGGGTCCAATTTCATTCTCTGCATGTAGATACTCAGTTTTCCCGAAACCACTTGTGAAGAGACACCATTGTGTGTTCTTAGCACAAGGTCATGTGACTATAAATAAGTATTTCCTGGGCTCTCTAGTCTGTCCTTTTGATCTACATGTCTATTTTTATCTTACTATCATGCTGTTTTTATTAACATAGTTTTGTAGTAGATTTTGAAATCAGGTAATGTGATGTCCCAACTTTATTCTCTTTGTTGATTGCTTTAAATCTTCAACAAAGATTTAAAGGATTGACATGGTAACAGGGGAAGGATAGCCCCTGGCTATGAAAAACATAAAGCCTGTGTTATTCTATATATTATTAAACATTATAAAATTAAGCTTATAATAGTCTTTCAATTTTATGTCCCTAAAACTTAACAGAATTTTTTAGTTTCTTGATACTTCATAAATATTTGTTGAATAAGTGAATACTCATGATTGGAAAAGGAATGTAATATATTCTTTCATTATTCAACAAATACTTATTGAACATTAGCTGTGACATGGGTGCTGTGTCTTATAATTTAGAAATGAAGGGTACAAATAAAGGAGATACCTTTACAACCCCAAGGAGCTGATGGTCTGAGGTAGAGGGAGGATTTTTGTTTGTTTGTTTGTTCATGTGTTTTTTGTTATTGAGAGCTTATCAGTTTTGTTGATCCTTGTTTTGATATAACTGTTAAATAGTTTATAGGACTAACAGTTTTCAGTGGACTGATACATTGAACTGATTTTCTCTGATCACATTTTATTTAATAGTTTAGAGTATCCTGATTACATTTATGGCCTGTGACTTTTTTTTTTTTTGGTGGGGTGAATGCAGGCAGGTTTTTTTTTTCTGAAGTGTCCACATCTAGGGAAGTTTTGAAGAGGGTTTTATTTACACAGGAAAGATTTCAGAGCTACAGAGAGAAATGTGATATTTTATTCACAGGCCCAAGAACCACATCATCAAATCCAAGAAATTCTAGAAGGTTCATCATTTCTTTATCTTAAAAACATTTCAAAACATACCCAAAGGCAATATGACTTAGTAGGTATGATGCTGGTTTTGGTAATATTGGCTCTGTCATTAAAAAAAAAAACTAAACAATGACTCTTGCTAGGTCATTTAACTTTCCTGAGTGTCAAAGTTCTTATCTGAAAATGGGGAAGATAATGCATTCCTGTCAGGTCACTTTAAAGATCGTTTGCCAGTATGTGGAAAAGGGCATAGAACTGTGCTTAGCACATTGTCAGCATTTCACAGCTGGTAATGTAATGATTATTATTTTTGTTACCTCTTCAATTTTACCCCCAATTTTTCAAGTTAATGCAGTGCTTGAGTCACCTATGAGTCTTGTTAAAATGCAGTCTCTGATTAAGTTGATGTGGAGTAAGACTAGAGGTCTGAATTTCTACCCAGCTCCTAGGTGTTGCCTAGAAACACTAAGCTCAAATGAATCTTTTTGAACCAAAGTCACAAAATGTCACCTTACATACCGGGGAAGTTCTACCATTGTCTGTTTCTTTGCTGTAAAAGATGAAAATATGATACTTGGAATGGAAACCCTAATTAAAATATCATAATGCTAGTTTATTAGACTTAGATTAAAATTTTAAGGGCAATTTCCTGTCAGTTTTGACAGGCTAGTCTTTGGCATTTTGATGTTAGAAACTTTCCTCCATTATGTGCTGTTCCACACTTTATTTCTCCTCATGTCTCCCATTTTCCATCTTTCTACCCCTTTACCATCTTCAGGAGAGGTCAGTGACTTCTGACAGATGTGTGCTAGACCAATTTAATCAGGACATGCAAGCCTGGCATTGTGTTCAACATCTGGCTGATACCCATTTTGAGAGCAAATACATTTTCTTTTTGGTAAAAATGCTTTTCAGATGAAAATGAAAATTACAATGGGAAATCGTGGCTGGCAAGGGAAAAGAGCCATTTGGGTAACATCTCTCATAATTGGAGTAATTTTGACAAACTCAGGCATTGTAGAATTCCCACACGTCCTCCATGCTCCAGGTCAGGGAAAAGCCATGTCTACAAGGCAAGTCTAAGCTGTTCTCCCCTCTCTAGCCCATAGAAAGGTATTGAGCTTCACGGCAGCCAAGCTTACTGCTCTTAAGAAACATGTTTTACTCTACCCCTGGTGAGCAATTAGAAGTTTTACAGCTAAGGCCAGAGGCAGGGTAGAGCTGAGGCTGGGGAATTGAGCATGGTACTCAGTCATAACTTTCTACATGGATGTAAAATGTGCTAAAACAAATTGATTAATAACATAGGTTTAAAATACAGCAGATTTCTTTTGCTCTCCTGATTCTTTCTGGGATGGTGATAGCTATGGTTTTTCCTTTTAGGGTATTGGTTTGTGCCATGATGTTCAACATGATTTATGGTTAGTTCTTTTATGACAAGAAGGTGTCTCTTGTGGTGTGTGTGTGTGTGTGTTTGTGTGTGTGTGTGCATGTATGAAGATACACATAGGCTGCACATACCACACTGCTCTACGGGGCTCAGATGACTGAAGTAGTCCTTCAGTCAGGTCCCAGGGAATTACATTTTAGAGCAAGATATCATGGGTAGAGCTGCTTGTTCGCACAAGAAGATGGGTGGTGTGAGCAAGAGTTTTGGCACCAGGTGATGTACTATGAATCTTATCTTTCTTACTGTTCTGTTGCATGGGATAGATCTAGGATGAGGCAAAAGAGACTCATGGGATGGAAGTTTTAAAATGCTACTCACACCCAGGTGAAGAGCCTGTATTTGCACATTTCCAAGAGTGAGTGCCTCCTTAAATTTTGCACTTAGGTATCTTACTTCCTTACCGCAGTCTGGCCTCGTCGTACAACATTGGGCAATTTATTCACCTGTGAGTTTATGTTCTCACCTGCCATGAAGTTTAAATAAATGAGTGTTTATAAACTTGCTGACATATGTCCTGGGACTGTGACTGATCATGTTAACTATGGTTAATTTTAATGAATCCATTGGCGGGCACCTTGATTAATTCCCTTTCTCCGTAGAAGGAAAAATTGAGAAATATTTAGAAGTGACTTCATTTGGGATATTTTGCTCTTTTGAGCTATTCTTTAGGAAATAATTTATTTTAAATTTAGTACAAATTTTAATTTATCACAGTTAAAGTATGACATGTTGCACTGGCAAAACCAGGAGAGAAATCTGGGGGTACAGAGTTATAGGCAGGCAGAGTCCAAGGCTCCCTTGAGATCGGACACTTGATTTTCAGGAGACCAGGAGACCAAATTCTCACCAGGCTACTGAAGCACCCTGTGATTTGGACTAGATGGGTTAAGAACCTCCTTTCCCCAAAGTCTGGGCTAGAGTCCTGAGGCATGGCTGTCTCCAATTGATTGTGCTCCATCACTGTGATCACTCACTTAACACACACTTACAACCGCTTAAATTTCTGCTCGTACAGCCATGTATTTTTCTCTTCACTTTTTTTTTTTTATTATTTTGGTGGAAAGCTGACCAAGGCATTCACGGTGAGGATGAAGAGAGAAATTTGTTAGAACACTTGTGTGGTAAGATGAGGAGCTCTGAGGGGCTCAGTTCTCCCAATTGATATTCTTGCCATGTTTCTCCAAAGGGGAGAAGACCCTAATGATTTTTTTAAAACTGTCAAGTTTTTGCACAGTTAACTTAGTAAGGATGATGATTTCACTAGATATTCCATCCCTTGTTTTTTTCTTCAAACTTTGTTAGTGAAGGATAAAGACAGTGGCTGAGTTACATTCTTGACCTCTGGCTCCATCTGATTATTCTTTGGATATCAACATAGGGATTAACTATCTCAATTTCTTATTCTTAGTGTATAAAATAAGGGAGTTGATTTCTGGACCATTGTTTTATAGGATGAACTAATTCTGAGTCCACTTGTGTGTGTGTGTGTAAGATTGTCTTACAGATATGTAGATGATAGTAAGTCTATGCTGCTTTTGATTCACAATTCTGTATAGAGTGCTAGGTTAGGAATCATTTAGAGAGGGTCAAAACAATTTCCCTCCTCTCATGCCTCATTAATTGACGTTGTTAATTAATTACCTAACTTTTTTGCTAAAATTGATTCTTGCTTTCTAGAGCCCTAGACAGCTCTTACCAATAATCAAGGCTGTTTCATAGGATGGAACCTTCTTGGTATTCTGAGATTAGTGGACCCCAAAGTGAAATAGGAAACTTTCTTGACCTGGATAAGTTTAAAAGACAGTTTGATAGGTGAGACTTTTGAGAATTGAATGCAAAGAGCACATTATACATGTATGAAGGCTTGGGAGACTGTGTGGTATAGACTGATATCCCTATAAAAATTTAGAGAATCTCCATCTGACTGGAGAACGTCACTTGGAAGTCTACCTTCACAGGAATCTTTCAGGTGGTATTGGAGTTGACTGAAGGAGCAGCAGAGGTGACTTTGCATGTACAAAGAGCTCTAGTAGAAGAGCCCACGATGGGGATGAGCATAAGGTTAGCAATAGCTATTTATTACCAAGATAAAAAAAATTAGTTATTTTATAACTCAGGTCAGTAGCTTTACCCGTTTTGAATAAATGTTACTAAATGAAAAGACTATGCTAGATTTGTCTATTTTAAATGTTTAAGTACTTTGGAATTTTATAGCTGGGCAACTCGAATAGAATTATAGAGTGCAAAGAACTGAAATTAGAATTGAAAGAAAACTAGAATGATATGTTAAGTGACTTCTAAGTTATCAGACACTATTTTGGACAATTTACTTGTGCCATTTAATTGATTAGTTCATTTATCAAATAGTTAACTGTTTCATACATGCCCTCTGCCAGTGGAGGGATCTTTAGGGGAATAGGTAGGGGCCTGTGTTTGAGATTGGGTCAGTGTAGTGAGGTAGATAGGCTCTTAGGCAGACAGCTATATGTAACCCTTATATGACACCTGTTACTGGAATGAAAGAAATATGAACAGATCGTTATAGAACCCTAATCTCCTCTCATGCTCCCACCAGGTCTGTGGAGTCAATATCATTATTCCATTTGAATGATAGGGAAACCTAGGCTCAGAGAGTTTGGAACTATCTGAGGCCACATGTTGATCAGTTACAACTGGGAAATAACCCTCTACTTGAAGCCCTTTCTTAAAATGCATTTATATAACTTTCAGGAAATATTCAGATTCAGGTCTGCTTTATTATTAGCAAGTCAAGAGCTGTCATTTCTACAGGAAAGAGTAGGGAATACTCTGGAGTTAGTAGGTATAGGTAAGAACTTTCTCAGTGGAACCCCAACAGCACAGCAACTAAGAGATAGTATTGATAAATGGGACTTCATAAAACTAAAAAGCTTCTGTTCATCAAAGAAATGGTCTCTAAACTGAAGAGAACACCCACAGAGTGGGAGAAAATATTTGCCAGCTGCACATCAAAGGGCTGATAACCAGAATATACACGGAACTCAAAAAACTATATTCTCCCAAAACTAATGAACCAATAAAGAAATGGGCAAGTGAACTAAACAGAACTTTCTCAAAAGAAGAAATTCAAATGGCCAAAAAACACATGAAAAAATGCTCACCATCTCTAGCAATAAAGGAAATGCAAATTAAAACCACACTAAGATTCCACCTCACCCCTGTTAGAATAGCCATCATTAGCAACACCACCACCAACAGGTGTTGGCGAGGATGCGGGGAAAAAGGAACCCTCTTACACTGTTGGTGGGAATGTAAACTAGTACAACCACTCTGGAAAAAAATTTGGAGCCTACTTAAAAATCTAAACATTGGTCTACCATATGATCCAGTAATACCACTGTTGGGGATAGACCCAAAAGACTGTGACACAGCTTACTCCAGAGGCACCTGCACACCTATTGCAGCACTATTCACAATAACCAAGTTATGGAAACAGCCAAGGTGCCCCACCACTGACGAATGGATCAAGAAAACGTGGTATCTATACACAATGGAATTTTATGCAGCCACGAAGAAGAACAAAATGTTATCATTCGCTGGTAAATGGATGGAATTGGAGAACATCATTCTGAGTGAGGTTAGTCTGGCCCAAAAGACCAAAAATCATATGTTCTCCCTCATATGTGGACATTAGATCAAGGGCAAACACAACAAGGGGATTGGACTTTGAGCACATGATAAAAGCGAGAGCACACAAGGGAGGTGTGAGGATGGGTAAGACACGTAAAAAATTAGCTAGTATTTGTTGCCCTTAACGCAGAGAAACTAAAGCAGACACCTTAAAAGCAAGTGAGGCCAATAGGAGAAGGAGACCAGGAACTAGAGAAAAGGTTAGATCAAAAAGAATTAACCTAGAAGGTAACACCCACGCACAGGAAATCAATGTGAGTCAACTCCCTGTATAACTATCCTTATCTCAACCAGCAAAAACCCTTGTTCCTTCCTATTATTGCTTATACTCTCTCTTCAACAAAATTAGAGGTAAGGGCAAAATAGTTTATGCTGGGTATCGAGGGAGTGGGGGGAGATGGAGGGGACAGAGTGGGTGGTAAGAGAGGGGGTGGGGGCAGGGGGGAGAAATGACCCAAGCATTGTATGCACATATGAATAATAAAAAAATAAACATTAAAAAAAAAGAGCTGTCATTTCACCTCTATGGGCTTCCTTTTTGTTTTCCCTATGTGAGCTAAGGAATTGGTGTATGATAGTATCCAAGGTTTCCCCCCTTCCTAATGTGGGGTGACTTGCCTTCAGTGTTCAGATTTGCCCTCAGTTTATCACTGCTATAGGGGAGATATTATGGATTGTCATTCACATTGTTCAGAAAGTTTTCTTCTGCTCAAACACTTGGTGGGTATGACTCATAGTGGAAAGATAATTTTGCCTTTGATGAGGGATTCAACCCAAGATCATTCATTTTTCTAGTTCTGCTTTATTGGTGTGCAATTTGGAGGTTAGAAGACCCACTTGCAGGTCTGGGAAATAAAAGAGAAGTAGTTTCAACTCAATGAGCTATAGCTTCATAATAACCTAAGATTCTGTTTTCTATAGTTTGTCCTCTGGTGGGGTTTGCCCAAACTGAGGGTTGTGCAGATTAATTGCCACAAACAGAAAATATTGCACAAATAAATATGAAAAACTTATTTCAAAAATCCATTTGTAGAAAGTATAAGTCAGATCCCCAAAGCAGCATGGATACTTCTGTGTTCTAGCAGAAAGCTAACCTTCTACAAGGCTTTGCATGAAAGCAGCCCCAATGCCAGGAGCTTGAAACACAATCTAATATACTGCCCTAACGAGAAATATAGCAGACTGATTATTGAGTCCATTTGAAGAAACAACATATAATCATTTTCTGATCTCTCATATACATATTTCTATAAATGACACTAGGGACAGAGGAGTGAAAACTGTTTTATGGTTCACAAGGAGTCAATTCTATGAAACCTGAGTTTCAGACTGAGCAGGACTATACATGTCCAAATCCCTGCAGAACCTTTAAAAATAAGCAGAAGCTTCCCTAGCAGTCTCAGAGGTCTCTTATCTACCCTATGTTTTATTTCCCTTTTTTCCTCTATTCTCTCCCAGAAGACAAAGACAACAAATAAAATTGAGCCAATTCAACATTTTCTATACTTATTCTTTCTCATTCAAACATATTATTCAAATAAAGTGCCTGTTTTTTTGGTTTGGTCAGGATAAAAATGGCCACTCATTTTAAATGGAAAGTAGGTGGTCATAAATGGCAGGGTGGTGTTGTGGAAGGAATAAGAATGGCTTTGGAGTTGTGCCTGGCCCAACATCTTAGCTCTTATGTACTAGCTGTGGGACTTGGCATGCTACCAAATGTTTCTATACCTCCATTGCTATATGTGCAAATGTGAAGGATAAAAACTAGTTAGTAAGTTTGTTGTGAAATTAAATGACATCATGAGTTATTTGTCCTTGAAAATAATCCTGAAAAGCTGAAAGCTTTGAGGGTTGTCTGCAGTTAAAAAAAAGAAAAGGTGTCAAGAGGGGCAAGAGACAGAAATGTAGGGAAATAGACATGGTAGGATTATGCTGCCTGGTCCCCTTGTGACTTGGGAGGACCTTGTGGGCTGGAAAATAAATTATGAAGTAACACCCTTCAGTACTCCCTTATTTGCAACTGGCTTTGTTTGAGATGATGGTTATGTTTCAGATGTTGCCTGGCTACCACAGTGATTGAGCTGATAAGCTGGGCCCTCTGTTTACTCTTGATGGATATGTAGAATGATAAAAAAAAAACCCTCCATTTTTTAAACCACTAATATTTTGAGGTTGGTTGTTATCACAGCAGAATGTCACTTATCCTGACTGGTAGAGCTTGTTTTCAGATTACTAAATTACCCTTTTTGGAAATTCACACATCTTCATGATAAGACCATTCGCACCATTTTTCACATTTCTTCTCACAACTTCTGCATTTACTATTTGGCATGGCAAGGTGTCTGATTCTGCAATGACATGCCCAAGGGAATGCTTTCCAATGGTAACATCTCTTTAATTATTTGATTTAAGCAACGTTGACATTTTTGGCTAGTAGATGCTTCAGGGAGGCCATTCAAGTTTCCCTAAGAAGACATTTTATTCTTAAGTCCTGTGTTAATGATTTTCAGCTTTGTATTTCTGGTCTGAATTTTCCTTTGAACTGCAGATTTGGTATTAAATCATTATTTGATGATCCTGCTCAGATGTTTTATAGGCATCTCAAAGTTAGCTTGGCTAAAGCACTATTGATTGTTTCTCAAGTTGTTAACTCTGCACTTGCTCTCCACTATGGTTCAAATGAAAACTCACTTCCTGACCCTGACCAACAAAACCCTACTTCTTTGAGTACCTGGTCCTTGATTTCTCCATTGTACACAGGGATCTAATCATGCTGGCTTTGCTTCTGATTTTTAAATGTAGACATTTCATTTTAAACTCTGGCTGTCTTCACTTTCTTGTTCCTGTTCTTGGGACAAAATCTTTCCATGGCAATCTCCTTATTGTTAGTAAGGTTTCCCTAAGAAGACTTCCTTGAGTGCCTTAGTAAACTCATTGCCTCCTTCCTTTCCCTAGAGGTTCACTCCCTTCTGCATTATACCACATATTAACTTCTTTATAGTACCATCACTCACCAGTACCAAGATACGAAAGTCTCCATCTCATATGCTGGTAGGAAATTCAGTTTCACTCTATCACTGTTGTTTCTCTGCTTTCTCTTCCCTAGAATTTAAGAATACTTCAAGTGTCATCTCTGTGGAGCACAGTTTTAGGAAACCCAGTAGACCTTATTGTTGCCCCTTATGGGTCAGATGACCTCTTGACTGATTCAGTGCCAACTAGTCACAGAAACCAGCTCAGACCTTGGTATGCCTGAAGCTACACACATACATCCCTCAAAGGCCCTGCCAACTTCCTTAGGACTAGGAAAGTGTGGGTTTTACATTTTCCTCACTCTTCAGATTTCTGGGATCCTCCTTCCTCCAATATTTATTGGTTGCTAGGCACCATCTTTGTATTGAGGATAGCAAAGGAAAAAAAATCCTTAGAAACTCCTGCCCTGAGGATGTGCAGTGGTGGGGATTCAGGGGGCACATAACAAACAAGTTAATTACAGAACACCTTAGAAGGTTTTGGTGCGACAGAGAAAGTACAGGAGGGAAAGGGGAAGTAGGTGAAGGGGGCAGTCAGGGTGGGCTTCATGCTCTGCCCAAAGGTAGGATAAAGTATCCAAAGGGGTACCTGGAAGAAGAGACTCCCAAGCAGTAGGAAATGGACATGCAGAGGTTTAAGAAGCTGAAACAGAATGCTGGACGTGTGCTGGGGAGAACCAAGAGCTTGGAGTGGAGCAAGATGAGAACGTTGGCCCAGATCAGACTCCACCTTGGTTTTGAGGTTAAGTGGACGCCATGAGAGGACTCTGGACTGATGAGAATCGTGATCTGATTTCCATGTTAAAGGTGTGTGGGGTTGTAGAGGGCAATAGCTGAAGCAGTGAGATCACTTAGAAGCATCTTCAATAATTTATTTCCAGTAATGGGTCATCTCCCCACTCTGTCCTATAGTTTAAATACCATCCCACCCCTTCAAAGGTGTTCTATTCCAACTCCAGGGAAAGCTGTCTGCTCTGTCTGCAAGCATCTTTTGAATTGGCTCTGCCCCTAAGGTTGAGAGACCCAAAGGCTTGGACAAGTTTGGAGGGAGAAACAAAAGTGCAAAAACCTAAACTAAAACAGTGTTTCTTTTTTTATTATTTTATTATTCTTATGTGCATACAAGGCTTGAGTCATTTCTCCCCCCTGCCCCAACCCCTCCCTTACCACCTACTCTGCCCACTCCTTCTCCCCCACACCCCGTCAATACCCAGCAGAAACTATTTTGCCTTTATTTCTAATTTTGTTGTAGAGAGTATAAGCCATAATAGGAAGGAACAAGGGTTTTTGCTGGTTGAGATAAGGATAGCTATACAGGGAGTTGACTCACATTAATTTCCTGTGCGTGTGTGTTACCTTCTAGGTTAATTCTTTTTGATCTAACCTTTTCTCTAGTTCCTGGTCTCCTTCTCCTATTGGCCTCAGTTGCTTTTAAGGTGTCTGCTTTAGTTTCTCTGCATTAAGGGCAACAAATGCTAGCTAATTTTTTAGGTGTCTTACCTATCCTCACCCTTCCCTTGTGTGCTCTCACTTTTATCGTGTGCTCAAAGTCCAATCCCACTGTTGTGTTTGCCCTTGATCTAATGTCCACATATGAGGGAGAACATACGATTTTTGGTCTTTTGGGCCAGACTAATCTCACTCAGAATGATGTTCTCCAATTCCATCCATTTACCAGTGAATGATAACATTTTGTTCTTCTTCATGGCTGCATAAAATTCCATTGTGTATAGATACCACATTTTCTTAATCCATTCGTCAGTGGTGGGGCATCTTGGCTGTTTCCATAACTTGGCTATTGTGAATAGTGCTGCAATAAACATGGGTGTGCAGGTGCCTCTGGAGTAAGCTGTGTCACAGTCTTTTGGGTATATCCCCAAGGGTGGTATTGCTGGATCAAATGCTAGATCGATGTCCAGCTTTTTAAGTAGCCTTCAAATTTTTTTCCAGAGTGGTTGTACTAGTTTACATTCCCACCAACAGTGTAAGAGGGTTCCTTTTTCCCCGCATCCTCGCCAACACCTGTTGTTGGTGGTGTTGCTGATGATGGCTATTCTAACAGGGGTGAGGTGGAATCTTAGTGTGGTTTTAATTTGCATTTCCTTTATTGCCAGAGATGTTGAGCATTTTTCATGTGTTTTTTGGCCATTTGAATTTCTTCTTTTGAGAAAGTTCTGTTTAGTTCACTTGCCATTTCTTTATTGGTTCATTAGTTTTGGGAGAATTTAGTTTTTTAAGTTCCCTATATATTCTGGTTATCAGTCCTTTGTCTGATGTATAGCTGGCAAATATTTTCTCCCACTCTGTGGTGTTCTCTTCAGTTTAGAGACCATTTCTTTTGATGAACAGAAGCTTTTTAGTTTTATGAGGTCCCATTTATCTATGCTATCTCTTAGTTGCTGTGCTGCTGGGGTTTCATTGAGAAAGTTCTTACCTATACCTTCTAACTCCAGAGTATTTCCTACTCTTTCCTGTATCAACTTTAGAGTTTGTGGTCTAATATTAAGATCCTTGATCCATTTTGAGTTAATCTTGGTATAGGATGATATACATGGATCTAGTTTCAGTTTTTTGCAGACTGCTAACCAGTTTTCCCAGCAGTTTTTGTTGAAGAGGCTGCTATTTCTCCATCGTATATTTTTAGCTCCTTTGTCAAAGACAAGTTGGTTATAGTTGTGTGACTTCATATCTGGGTCCTCTATTCTGTTCCACTGGTCTTCATGTCTGTTTTTGTGCCAGTACCATGCTGTTTTTATTGTTATTGCTTTGTAATATGGTTTGAAGTCAGGTATCGTGATACCTCCTGCATTTTTCTTTTGACTGAGTATTGCCTTGGCTATTCGTGGCCTCTTGTGTTTCCATATAAATTTCACGGTAGATTTTTCAATCTCTTTAATGAATGTCATTGGAATTTTGATGGGAATTGCATTAAACATGTAGATTACTTTTGGGAGTATAGACATTTTTACTATGTTGATTCTACCAATCCATGAGCATGGGAGATCTCTCCACTTTCTATAGTCTTCCTCAATCTCTTTCTTCAGAAGTGTATAGTTTTCCTTGTAGAGAAAACAGTATTTCTGTTTGGATATTTCCAGCAGCAGCAGGAACAATAATAACAAAACACTAATTATCTGAATAGATACCCTGCTCCACAGACATTCAGTGATAACAGGTGCTAAATGTAGGTTCAGTGCAACTTAAAGACTAGGAAGGAGTGTCAAGAAGACAAAAAGCATGGAAGAGTGTGAGTATGTGTGTATGGAGAAAGATCTTATAGCAATTAAAGTAGAACTCCTGGAGGGCAGGACAAAGATAAGGCATTTTAGAGTGTTACCAGATAAACTATGGAATGCCCAGTTGAATTTGTATTTGAGATAAACAATGAGGAATTTTATAATATGCATGTGTTTCAAATACTTCATAGGTAATAAATGAAAATTGTTCATTCTTTTCTGAAATTCAAATTTGCATTATTATTTTTAGAGTATTGCAACTCTAGTCTTATATGATTTTTGAATGCCAGCCATAGTTGAAAACCATAGCTTGATTTCTCAAAAAATGTGTGTCTTCTGCATAAGAATGAGAGATGATGAGATAGCAGTCTTGGTGAGGAATTTTATATGAGAACTAGGCTTGCAACTGTCCTGCTCACTTCATGGTGAGAGGAGAGACTCGCTTGCCTGTTACATAAAATGTGTTTCAGAGCCTTGTTTTTCTCCTTTCTTATTCTCCTTCCATCCTGTAGAAAGACATACCTTTCAATCACCAGGGCCAACATCCAATCACAATATGGTTTATTTGTTTGTACACTGCATTTTTGTTTAATTTCAAAGTTGAGATGAAGTTATTGCATGAAAAAAAATCATCCTAATATTCTCTTGGATTCTCAGATGGTGTATAATATTCTCATAAACCTTGTTGACATAGAGAGGAAATTCCAGATTAAAAAAAGTCTAAAATTGAGAAAAAGACTGAAGATGAACAGGTTATGTCTTTCTGTGTTATTATAGGCAGGGTCTCCTGTGGCTGATTATTGTTGCTGCATGAAAATAACCCTACTGGTTACCATCAGCCACCTACCAGGAAGTTCATCCATGGCATGCGTATTTCAGATGTTTCCTGCATGGAACATTTATCCTTTTAATACTTGACCTACAGCACATACATGTGATGACTCTCATCTGTAATGTGTTCCCACTTCATGGACTTTTCTTTGCTCCAGTGGAAACTATTTTAATGGACTTGCTTTAAATGTGTGAAAATGCTCAGTTTGAAGGAAAGTCTCTAAAGTGTCTGTCTCTTTAAATTTTCCATATTACAGGGAAATTAGATTTTGCACATCTCCCAGTTTGCTCAGTTTTGGCTGAAAAATATTTATTGAATGCCTTCCAGGTGTGAGTGGCTGGGCCTGGACATCAGTATGGGGGTATGGCGAGGGCATGGCATTTGTATTTCCCAGATCATAATTAGAATTGAAGTTCCAAAGACATTTCCTTCTGAAACTAGCTACCCTTGAAATTATCACTCTTAATCCTGACCCTAATCATGCAACTCCTAATATTAAAGCAATCTTTATATTATTGACCTCAGTGTCAATGCTTGTACTGATATCGACAGTAATAGTGACAGCAACTGCAATAGCAACATCCATCTAATGTGTGTATTAGCTGGGATTCTCCAGAGAAGTAGCACCAGTAAGATGTGTATACACAGAAAAAAATGTTTCTCTCAAGGAATTGGATCATGCAACTCTGAAGATTGGAAAATCCAAGATCTTTACAGTGAGCTGCTGGGCTGGAGACTGAGGAAAGAACTAATTTTGTAGTTCAAGTCCAAAGGACATCAGGCTGAATACCTGGGGAAGAGCTGATATTGTAGTTCAAGTTCAAAGGTTCTGCTGACAAAAATGTGTTTTACTTGAGAGAGGTCAGTCTTTTATGCTTCTCTGGCCTTGACTTGATTGGATGAGGCCTACGGACAATATAGAGGCAACCTCCTTTGTTCAGTATCTACTGAAATGTTAATTCATCAACAATGTCCACTGAGAGCACATCCAGAGTAATGTGTTTTTCACATATGTGGACATCATGACCCAGTCAAAATGACACATAAAATTAACTGCTACATATTGATAATGATGCTAATATAAAAAACAGTGCATCAACATTCTATCGGTCAGGTTTTACCAGACAGAAACATAACCAGTAAGAGATGGATACACATATTCATATGTATATGTAGCATACAATTTAATGTGTTAATATATGTAACATATGTGTAAATGCATAAGAGCATGTATGTTAAGAGAGAGATGTGTTGCAAAGAAAAACATTGGCTTAGACATCAAGTTTGAAATCCACTGGGTAGCCATCAGGCAGAATATGCTGGAACTCTCAGTTGGGAGTGGACACTGAAGTCCACAAGTGAGATTTCTTCTGGGAAATCTTTCTTTGGCTCTGGAGATTCTTCAACTGACTGAATCATGTGCACCCAATAAATTAGGATAATTTGTTTTACTTCAAGAAGCAACTGATTACAGAGGTAAGTCATATCTACAAAATATTTACAATGGTGTTTGATCAATTGTTGGGTTTTCTAGGCTGGCTATATTGACACATGAAACTGACCATCACAAACATAAAAAAGCAACAAACAGCACTTGCCATATGTGTGTGCCAGTCATTTCTGGCGAGGATAGTGAGAGACAGGAAGGCAAAATATATATTAATATTTATCTTAAGATACTTGTGATATAGTTGAAAAGATATGATTAGACTCATATACTTATATAACTAGGCAATAAATAAGCCAACAATTCACATTTTCTGGAACTTAGAATGTACTGATTACTGTGTTAAGAGCTTTACATTCATTTTTATATTTAATTTTCATATAAATCTATGAGATAAATATTATTTCTATTTTGCAGGGCAGGAAATCAAGGTAGAAGAAGTTTCAAGTTATTTGTCTAAGATCATGTAGCTAACAAGTCCCAGAGTCAGAATGCTCACCTAGGATAAACCAGTCATCTTAGCCAAGACAGAAAGAACTAAGTTTTGTGGAAGAGAAAGAGATGAAATGCTCAGAACAGGGGATGGTCATGAGGGAAGTGGCATTTCAAGCCTTGTAACTGGGGGACAACTTGGCCAGGTAGAACTGAGAATGAAGGGTGGAGGAAAAGCATGAGGTCCTATACAAGAAGAGGGCAAAGACCTGGAGGGAGGATGTGTGTGTGAGGCACATGGACTCTAGTGGCATTGTCTCCATGTGAGAGTTAAGACATGGTGCCAGGACGCAGCAAAATACTCAAACTGATCAAAATCCATGTTTTGTGTGGAGTATATTTCTCCAAAGGAGCTGAAGTTGATGTCTGGGTTAACATTGAGGCCAATAGTAAAGCATGTTTAGAACCAGTAGACCAGGAGAGAGGAGCTATTAGTGACTTGGTTAGTCAATGTCACAGGTAAAAATGAGAAGAGAAAGCAGAGGAGATGAAGACGAAGAAGCTGGGAGAGTTCTGAGAAAGTGACTTTGGTAAAATCTGTAGTTTTTTGTGGCTCATTTATGGGAAAGTGAACTTGCAGGATAGGTGCATGTAACTTTTCAGGACACGTTCTCATTGTTTTCTTGTCTCTAAAGCTGTAATGAAAATCACAGAATAATGGAGGACTTGAGTATCTAAAAGCTGCTCGTCCAATTTGGCCAACGTGGTTTTTTTTTTTTTTTTTTGGGTGCAAAATTTATAAAATGCCTTGAAAATATTTTCCACGGCACATTCAATGACTTCACTCAGCTCTGCTTAAATGGTCTATTTTGGTTTTGAGTTCATAAAGCCCCTCTCTCCCCCTCGTTTCCCTGTTCAGGTCCACGTCCAGATAAAACAGCTAACTCAAATATGGTGTAAAAATACAAGTCCCTTTTAGCCTGGTCTTTCATGCTGCGCCCCAAAGTGTGCCTGGGTGTTGAAAGTGAGGAGAGGTGGAGAGGGGGCAGGGTGTTTTTCCAGCCAGAGTTATGAGAGTGGCACTTTCTGGAGCTTGTAGTGGGAGCACTTGCCCCATCACTGCAGTGGAAGTCATTCAGGATGATGCCCGCATGCAGTGGTCGGTGGAGAGCTGGAAAAGCTGCCAAAATCAGCAGCTGGAGTAAGTAGAGTAAATCAAGTTAAGAGGGAACAGGACAAGATTTTGGAAAAGGAAAGAATACATGGGTTAAACCATTAACCAGACCTGCAGGGTTAAGATGATGAGATATAAATTGACTGGTATTTCCTGGGTTTAGAAAAGGAAGTCTGGATGGGATTTATATCTGGTCCTCTGGCCCTTGATGCTCTCTGGTGCCTCCTTGCCTGCCTGTCTGCCTGCCCAGTGGGCCTCAGGTGTGGGGTTTTGAGAGCAAGACAAGGCACAAGCCAGAAAGCTCTGGGTTTTGCAGCTATAAATACATTTATCCAGCCCGTCATCCTCAATTAGTGCTGGAGTGCCCATAATGCAATGCTCTTTATAAGGCTGGACCAAAGTCTGCACAGGGCTCTTCAGTTTCTCCTTGCTGGCATTTTAAAATCTTTTCCCTTTATATGCTACAGACAGCTATGGAACATGGCCCTGTGGGAGCCATGACAGTTAGAAATGATGGTAATGTGAGACTCTGTGAAAAGGGATTTGTGGCTCTAGGCAAGCATGCAGTTAGTTTGGTCTCAGGTGGCTCCTTCTCCTACCTGGTGTTGCTGACTCCAATCTTGGGAGAGGGGTGTCCTCCAGTCTGTGGTGTCCTGAAATGTGACAAAGCACTTTTTGTGCCAACCTGTGTATGTGTAGTTAAAATTTACAGTTGTCCTGTGAGAGAATTAGTAATAGCTATTTGTTCTATTATACAGATGAGGAAATTGAGGCTCAGATGGCTTCAGTGGCTTGACCTTAGCCACCCAAGCACAACACAACATAAATAGGAGTATGAGGCTGATACAATTAACCCATCTTACAGACAGAGAAACTGAGACTCAGAGACCAACAAAATAATATAAGCACAGTGAGTGAATGTCAGGGTCAGGCCTTAAACAAAAGCCTGTCTGATTCCACAACATCACTGGGCTCCACCTGCTCTGAAATCCTGTCTTCTTCATTGTTGTCTTTAGAGAATGCCTGTGAGGACTCAGGAAGTGGGGAAGGCACTGCCTTCTGCTGCCCAACCTTATACACATGGAATTATACTACACTCTATTTCTTATGAGTAATCCATCCATTTATCTGCACATCCCTCAGACCATTCATTCACCAAGTAATCAAGGTAATTACCAGGTGCTGATGGTATCAGGACTGAGCTGGGTGTTGGGGACACACCTGTGAATTAGTTTCATACCTGGGACTCATCTTGCATGCCTGCTTTTCCTAATTCTGTATGTCCACATCTAATCCATTACTGATATCAAATTTAATATCAGCAGGGAAGTCCTTTCCATCTCCTCCCCAAGACTATTATCCAATCCTGAGACCCCACTTGCTGAGCTATAGCCTCCAAATTGTCTTTTTCTGTGTCCACTAATCCACTATCTACACGGTAGCCAGAATGAGTTTTTAAGGAGGTAGATCAGACCACTTCCCTGCTTCAAATCTCCCAATTGAGTTTCACTGTATTTAGAGAGAAGACATATCCTCACCATGATGGGTGTCCTGAGGCCACCTATCATGTCCCTCCCACCACGTCTGAGTCAGTACCTCTGTAAGTTCCGGTCACTTGAGCTGCACTTCAGTTCTTCCCATACTCTAAGATTGTTCCTGTTTCAGAGCCTTGGTCAGCTCTGCTCTTGCCTGGAAGGCTTTTCCCTGTAATAACTTGGTATAAGTTTCTTATTATTCCTGTCTTAGTCTTATGTATAATTCTTCTTGAAGTGTTACCCACCACCTCTTATTCAAAGGAACTACCTCATCTTTTACATTCTTCTATTTTAATTCTCTAGTGTCATGTATCACTCACTCTCTAGTACCATTTGTGATTTGTTTGTTTTCTTTTCTTCTTATTACAATGCAATTGCATGAAGTTCTCTTTGCTGTTGTGTTTTCAATACTTAAAAACCAGTGCCTGAAAGGAGTAGGCACTCAGCGAACATTTGCCAAGTAAATAAGATATGATTTCCATTGTGTTAGTCAGCTTTCTGTCATTATGACAAATACCTGAGAAAATCAACTTAAGGGATGAAAGACTTATTTTCATTCATGGTTGTTTCAGAAGTTTTAATTCAGCCACTTGGCTATGTTGTATCTGGGTTATGGTGAGGCTGAGAACCTGTAGAGATGTAAAGCTGCTGCTCACCTCATGGCAGCCAAGAAGGAGGGAGAGAGAGAGAGAGAGAGAGAGAGAGAGAGAGAGAGAGAGAGAGAGAGAGAGAGACTCTTCAAGGGCATTCCTCTGGTGACCTTCAACTAGACCCCATCTCCTACATTTTCCAACACCTCTCAGTAGTCTGTTTGGTTATGAACCCATCAATGTTTAGTTTCCTCATGATCTAATCATCTCTGAACATTGCTGCATTGGGGACCAAGCCTTTAGCACATGGCCTTTGGGGGGACATTTGATGTCCAAACCATAATACCTGCTTTTATAGAGTTCACAATATAGTTGGAGAGATTAAAAAATTCAAGCACTTATTAATATTACCAGATACTTGATGACCCATGTGATTTCCTACTCTCCACGCTTTTAAAGTTTGTTTCAAGAGCTAAGATTTACGTTCATTGGTCCATGATCCAAGTACTCTTTGTGCATGTTTAAGGACAAAAAGATCAGAGCATAGCTATTCAATAAAGTTTTTGATTTTTCAGTTATATCATTGTGAAAAACTTCTGGGGATGATAAAAATTAGAGTGAAGACTTTTATCACTTTTGTTTTCAGGAAAAGACTGAAACCTTGCTGTCTTTTGTGAATTTTCATCTAAAAGTTCTAGTCTTGCCTTTTGAAGTTTTAAAGAACATATCTAATGTCTATTCTTCATGAAACTTTTAAAACTAATGTAAGTTCCCTTCCAACATTTCATAAAATACAGACAAGTATAGAGAAGAATATAATATTATCTATAACCCCATCCACCCGAGATAAACACAATTAATATATTGGTGTTTAAACTTCCTATAAATTTCATGTGCATTATAAAAATTCATGTGTCTCTAGTAGTGTACCTAGAATTTTTCACCAATTTTGTACCAGTAGTATATACAAAATGATGTGTTTTCAGAGTAGAAAAAAATCATTGAGGACAGACTAGAGTTGAAGAGGGCTGAGTAGGCTGGCCAGGTCTCTGCATCATCCTGAAGCCACAGTGAGAAGCACTGGAGAATTTAGAGAATGGGAGCACCATGATGAAAGTTAGGTTTGGAAAATCCATTTCTACTGTCTTTCCATAATGGAGGCAAGTGGGAAGTTAGAGGGTCCCACAGTGATCCTGGTAAGAAATAAGGAAGGAAAAGAATAGAAAGGTGGACAGAAGTAGCAAAGATGGAGCATCTGCTGCTGCACTGGGAATTGCAATGCTAAAGAAAAGGAGGGATTCTGTGTTGGTGACATATAAAGTCTTTCAAAAAGTGATGCCCTAGAGATATCCTAACTCTTAACCATCACATTTATTAAAGACATGTTAGAAAACATAAGAAAACCCTGGGTATGGTGGCACACATCTGTAATCCCAGTTATGTGGTAGACATAGGTGTGGTCTTAGGCTAGTTCCAGGCAAAAATATGAGACCCTATCCGAAAAATAATTAAAGCTTTAAAAAAAAGGGCTGAGCATCAGCCTAACAAGTGTGAGATCCTGAGTTCAAACTCCAGTACTGCCAAAAAACCCCCCAAAATTAGAAAAGCTTCACAAATCTACCAGACAAGGTTAGAAACCCAGGTGCAATAGTATGATACATTGACATGATTAACTGCTTTCATAAAAAGAGATGATGGCTATTTGATCACTTCATTTTGAAGAGCGGGAAATGTGTAGATGTCAGTAAATTTCTCTCTGTCCAAACAAGCATGATTAACTTCAATTACAGCTGCCTTTGGAGAACTGTGCAGGTCTTTTAGTGTGCTTCAAAGTATTTCATTTAGACATTTTGGAAAAATATACATCTTTATTCACAGCAATGGTTACTGTTCTGATTTATATGCTCTGCTCCACTGTAAATCATTCAAAACTCAAAAATTAAATTTTATGGCATAACACTTTGATGGCTCTATGCCTGGGCAAAGGGCAGGAGGAATGCAATTGCAATTTTTCTTACCACCAATTATGATTGGACTACTTTTCATTTTGTCTTTTTTTTAATAGAGCAGATGGTCCTGTATATATATATATATATATATATATATATATATATATATATATACACACACACACACACACAGAGAAAACAGAGAAAGAGGAAAGTACACTAGTACTCTGTTCAGAACAACATTCACAATTTGACTTCTAAAAAATAGTATGCTTTTTCATCATAGGTTCAATCTTGTTTAGCTTTAGAATTATGCATCCTAAGCACACTAAAAATCTAATACAAATTCCCATGTCTAAAGCATAGATGGATGTTGGTGGGGCTTGACCACTTAATTGCTTTGGGTGCAAACATGAGTTATTCCGTTATACCTCAATGAGCAGGTATGGGTCTTTACACAAGTACGCTCATTCTTTCCTGATATTCTTGATTCTCTTTAGAATTCTCTTAGAGGAGTATGGTATTAATTTGTTTTCCTTCTTTGGAGGAAGGAAGGAAGCCACTTCTATTGAGTAACTACTACACTCCAGGGCTTGGGCAGGGTGATCTATACACACTTTCATTGAGTCTTCCTACAATTCTGGGCATTGACCCTTAAGAGTTCCAGTTTCATAAATGGTAGAATAGAGTCACAGAAGTCCAGAGACTTATAAAGTGCTAAGAGATATGAATGCGTCCCTTCCATATCCATATGTTGAAATCTAAACCCAAAGGTGTTAGGAAGTAGAGCCTTTGGGAGGGAATTAGGTCATGAGGATGGAGACCTCATGAATGGGATTAGTATTCTTATAATATAGGCTCCAGAGAGCTCCCTTGATCCTTTGCCATATGTGGACGCAGCTGGAAGGTGTCATCTATGAGGAACAGACTCTTCCTAGATCTTCCTGCACCTTGATCTTGGACTTCCTAGCCTCCAGACTGTAAGTAAGACATTTCTGTTGTTTATAAGTCACTCAATCTATGTTATTTTATTATAGCAGCCTGAAGGGACTAAGAAACAAAGTGTCATACAAATTTTAAATTACAGAATCAGGATTCATTTTGTGTCACCCTGCATTGTTTCCTCTTTATGGTGCAAAGCAATGAAATGTGACCTTGCACCCTATGCTCTGGCTCTCAACTAAAGATGATATTTTCCTCCTGCTTATTGGCCTGTTACATAGTATTTGATGATTTCTCTCTGAAGAACTTTACCCTTATTATGTGTTATCCAAGTAAAAAAGAAAGGAAAAACCGGGGGGAAAAGATGATTTAGTAAGCATTCACTGAGCAGTTTCTGAATATCCATGCTAGTTGCTGGTGGAGAGACCCTCAGGCGGCAGTAGAGGTTGGCTCACTCCTGAGTGGTTGGGGCATACATGTCTATCTTTTCCTTTATCTGAGCCTTTTGCCCAGCAAGGGTATTCTGGAAGTCCTTTTCTCAGAACAGGTAGGCTGGAGTGTAGGCTCCATGTCTAGGATTCTGTTCTATGGGGACATAGGTGTCCAGAGAAGCAGGTTCACCTTTTGAGTGTCTAGGTGGCCAGTAGGAGAGTTTAAATATCAGTTTCTAGGCTGAGTCAGATGACCTGTGAGTGTTACCAATTTACTAGCTCTGGTCATATGTAGATCACTCATTATAGCTTAGGACCACTATTGGTCTAACTATTGTGAAAACAGATTTGTGCAAATTTACATTTCAAGTTAATAGGAATAAAAATATTTCTCATTAAAATAGTAACAAGACTAATACAGTCTTACATGATATAGCAGACAAGAATTTGCACATCTCTTTGTATATTTCCATGATTTATAGTCAAACACATATTTATGAAGGCATCGCTAAAACACCCACACCTTCATTTACAATTCTTTGTTCAAAAAAGGATTTACAAAGAATAGAAGATATTACTAGAGAGAATAAACAAAATGAAGGGAAAATTTAGCCCAACAGAAAATAAAGTGAGAAAAGCAGATGGTACCATGGATAAGGTTGATAGAGAAAAGATACGGCATTGCATCCTACGTTTTGTGAGAAAGTTACAAATTTGGTTCTAAAGTTTCAGCAGCTGATGATCCCACTTTTTCTGATTAGTTAATGTGACATTTAGCACCCTCAAGGAGAATGTCAGAGAATATTTTCCATGTATGTGTCTCAGTTCCCTTCTTGGAATTCCTAGTGGACAGGACCATGGTACATGTACCTTGGTTGTACCTTGGTACCCAATACCTTGTACATTAAAGTGATCAAAATAAATGAATGACCAAAGGAATAAACAGGTGATTTTGAGAATATTAGTATCAGTCACATTTTACCCAGGAATAAGAAGGACCTCTGTCAGAAGCAATGCCATTTGATCTCCTATCTAGTGCTTTATCATCTGGATTTTGACACTCTTTTTTGACCTTGTTCAGCCTGTGCATATTCTGAAAATGTTGAGAAATGAGGTGTTACTCAGACAAGGCTAAGCAGCACTTTGCACATGTCTGTATTTGGCTAAAATATGCATCATAAGACACACAGCCCTTTGATTTTTTTCATTTCCTTTTCTACATTTCTTTCCTTAGAACTTAGATGTTGGTTTTTCCTAGCCTTTGTTCTTTTTCCATAATCACAGCACTGCATAACAGCTTTTCTTTAATGACCATCACACCAAATAGCAAATATTAAAGAAGGAGTATCAATGAGTTTATGAATCATGTGTTATTTATGCAGAAACTCTTCCAGAACACGTATCACAGAGTTCTGCAAACTATTAAGGCTCTGGTGTAGTTATTATCTTTTAAGTCAGTCTTTGTAATCTACTTTGCCTCGAATGACGAGCAACGCCCTCCCTTACATAATAAGTACCTTAATGCAATAGTCTGTGCAGCCGAAGTATTGCAAATACTCCCAGTCTCTATGTTTGGTTTTTCCAAGAAAAATCTGGACTCTGGGCTGATGAATCAAAAGTTATTTTCCATTAGGATAAAGCGCAGTGGAATTTTAACCTTTGTTTCATACAGTCCAGACAAGAAACATATCCATCTCTTTGTATCTTTAATGCAAAGGAAGTATTTATTTTATGAGGACTATTAAATGGGTTTCCTATGCAATGAGCTCTCTAGAACACAGACCATGTATGTTACATTAAACAGACATACTTCCATCCCAAGGGAATCTCTGGTCTTCTTGTTTTTCTTCTCACCTTTCTGAGCTTTGATCATGATAGAGTGATGCTTTTGCCTCTAGCTGGAAAATTCATAAATCTGAGGGGAGGAAGAGGTTGACTTCTTGGCTCTTCTCTCTCTTAGAGACTCATGCTCTATTTATCAAGGGCCTCTCTCTAAGAACATGCCTGTAACACCTCAACATTCTTGCTAGGTTTCTGTGAGACTTTCCTTTCTGCCTTTTTGGATTTTGAAGGCTAATGCAACTTCTGGAGTGGAGGGAATTTGTGAGGTGAATGGATATGCATAGGAGGTGCAAGCTTCTGCCAGAGTGTGCGTTGTATGGTGAGGTAAAAATAGGGTGTACTTTTGCTACAAGGGGGTGTTAAATGAGATGTGGCAGGGTATGTAGCTGGGCCTGTCTTTTGAGAGAATCTCTGTTTAGTAGTAGTATCTCCTAAGCATTTTAGACTTGTGACAAAGAACCCATGGAATACTGACTCTGGAACTTTTGCTGTGAGTTTCAAACATCTCTTACAAAGTCCACTAATGTTCAGATCCTTGAGATTTATAATAAAAAACTTTTCTTGTTGCACTTCCAATTTTCCAAGGGTATCAGCAAAACTTGCAGGTCAGATATTGTGTAGAAACATTTCACTTTTCTCCTTGTCCTCATTTTATTGAACTTCCCCTTCTCCTTGGTCCATCTACCCTAGCTTTCCTGGTTTAGGTATTTCCTTCCTAATTCTATACAAGCAACTTTGGATTTTGTGGAATCATGGTGTAGCAGGCAGGGATTTGAAGACAGGCAGTTTTGGTCACAGTTTTGGCTTAGTCATTTCTTAGCTTATAGTTTTGAGTAAGTTTCTCGATCCCCAATTTTCTCTCTATAAAAGAAGATTAATAGCCCTCTCTTTGCTAAGTCACTGCATGGGTTAAATGAGAGCACTATGAAAGATGCAGTAAGCAATCAATGTTTTTTTCTTCTATGACATTGATAAAAGGGTTTGAATCAGAGGAATCAGTTGTGTCTTTAAAACCATCATCTGACTGTGGTGTCATGTCTGCATTGAAAAGCTGAATTTGTTATGTATTGCTGTGTAATAAATTATAACCAATTATCATTTAGTGGGTTAAAACAGCATGCATTTATTACTTCACAGTTTCTGTGGATCAGGAATTCACGTATGAATTAGCTACATCCTCAGGGTTTCTTATGAGGTTGCAATCAGTGTCAGCTAGGTCTGAGACCTCATCTGATAGCTCAACTGAGGAAGGATCCACTTCCACCTCGATATGGTTTTTGGTAGATTGAATTCTTTACAAGTTGTTGTAAATAAGACATTAATTTCCTGCTGGCTTTCAACTGGAAGCCACCCTTAGTTACTTGCTCTATGGACCTATCTATAAGCCAGCTCAAACATTTGCATTGTTTCATCCAAACTACCAAAGGGGCAAGTCTACCAGCAAGATGCAAGCCAGAGTCTTATGTACCCTGTACATGAAAATGACCGTCCATCACATTTGTTGTGTTCTGTTGGTTAGGAACAGGTCACTCAAGGAGATGAGATGACACAAAGGGAGTAGGTATAACAAGGAAGTAGAAATCACTAGAGGACAATCAGCATCTGTCCTTCATTGAGACATACAAAAGAGAGAGAAACTAAAGTTGGCAGTCAAAAGAAGGGTTGGGGCAGTCCAAATGAGAGGCATGTAGATTTGTCATCTACATAGGAGACAGATGCATTGGGAATGAAGAGGATAATGGTGACTCCTAGAGTGCTGATGCTCTAAGCAAGAGAGGATGGATGTTGGGAATCACTGAGAAGGAGCATAAGGAGTGTGGGAAGTATAGGATAAGAATAATGAGTTCAGTTTCAGTCAATGTTTAAGAGGCTTTGGCTGTCAGTTTTGCTGTAGGACTTGCTGGCCAGAGGTACACTCTTGATCCCATGGAACTTTATGTGGAGCCTCAAGATACAAAACAACTAAAAGAGGAGTTCGGTGTTTGACTCTTGGATGAGGGCAATGTGGAATGAGGAGGGTTCCCCTCACCTCTGCAGTTACTCCTTAGGTATCCTTTAGATTTGGGATTTGAATGTACTAACTTGAGGCTTTAGCCATTCCATATGTCCTCTTATAATAAGTATGGGATAATATATGTATATATTTAAAATAGTACCTAAGTAAGCAAGGGTACTGGAAATTCATAATTCTTGTGTAATCTTCAGGTGTTGAGAGTCTGTGTGTACAATCAGACATATCCCTTTTCTGTATGGAACCCAGTGGCAAAATGTCTCAATGTATGTGATTTTGAATGGCTCCATCAGCTGTAGCTTGAATGTGATCTGTATCTCTGGAGTTTATGTGTTAGAGGCTTGGTCCCCAGTGTGGTGGGATTGAGGTGGTATAAACCGTAAGAGGTAGGGTCTAGTGAGAGGTCACGGGGGATATTGTCTTTGGAAGAGATTAATGTAGTTCTTAGGGGACCCTGGTTTTTCCCACAAGAGGGAGTTATTAAGGAGTAAACCCAATCCACGAGTCTTTCTAGGTTCCTGCCTCATTATGTGATCTTTCACATGTGCTCTCACCACGGTGCCATCCATATGATATGATGCAGCCAGGAGAGCCCTCTCCAGAATTGGTGGCATGCTGTCTGGACTTTCATCCTTCCACACTGTGAACTCTTTTCTTTATAAGTCAGCCTCAGGCATGCTGTTATAGTAATGAAAAATGGATTTGTACACACACTCTCTCACTTCTCTGACACTAACAAGATCACAGAGGTTAGGAGCCATTGATTCCACACTCTAGTGTCTGTGATTGTCCTATCCAGATTTATTGCTATTCCCTGCACTTGTCATTTACACAAAGACTATTAAACTGTGCAAGTAACATAAAAGAACCAGATCCTCTAACCACCCTAACATTGGATTAGTTTTATGAGTCACAAATCTCTGGGGAAGATGAACATTTACTGAACACCTTCCATAGGCCAGTCCCATTGTTATCTAGTTTACATATGCACAATATATTATATTGATCCATTAAGCAATGGAATATTATTAAGACATAAAGAAGAATGAATACTTGTCATTTACAGAAAAATGGAACAGAAGGACACTACATTAAGTCTATGGTAAGTGAAACAAGATAGACACAGAAAGATACAGAAATACTATATGTTCTCTCTCATAAGTGAAAGCTAAAAAATGTCACCCTAAGTACAGAATATTGATTACCAGAGGCTGGGCAGGATGAGAACAGAGAGGAATAAAAGGAAGTTAAGTAGTGGATACCAAAACACAGACAGAAGAAATAAATTCTGGTGTTCCCCAGCACAGTGGAATCGTGGTAGTTCTTAACAACATTTCTGTTAGGAAGAGGAGCTTGACAGCTTCAAATACAAAGAAATGATAAGGGAGAGAAAAGCTAAGCATTCAGCTTTGGTCAGTGTGCACTGTATGCAGGTGTTGTAATATCCTGGTACCCCATTCTCATGTGCACTTCATATGTTATATTAACATTTAAAAAAATCAGTAAGAATTTTGATATTTGAGGAAATAGAGGGGTAGGTAACATTTAAGGAAATTTTTTGAAGATGAATTCAAAGGGAAAGAATGACACAAAATCTATGAAAGATTTTCTCAGATTTGTGACATAAGATAGAACCAAAAACCTACTAGCTTTTATTATGAGTGGATAAGGTCTGACTCGAGCATCCTCCTCCTCTTTATTAGACAGGCATGTAGAATGTCACATAACACAATTTTATCAGATTATAAAATACTTATGACATAAACACTTTCTTATAAAATTTGAATTGCCTTGAGAAAAAAATGATCTGTTTAGGGTTTGTTTTTACATTGGTTTCTGTGTATCCCTCAAGACGGGACATATTGTCCTCCGTACGGTGCTTGGCAGAAGGCAGTACTTCCATCCGTGTGTGCTGGTCCCTCCTGGTTTTCACACGGTCCTGTGAGCAGGTCATCGTTGTCTCTCCTCCCCAGGGGGAGAAGGTGAGGTGTGCAGAGATTTCCCAGCCTGGGCCAGGCGTGCCTGTGGCATTTGCCAGGCTTCCAGGTGGAGCTGTGGTTCTCTGGGTTCCAGGCGTGGGCTTCTTTCACAGGCATGTGGAGCTCTGATTGATATTAAAGGTCAGGCAAGGTCCTTTATGGGCCACGGGAAGTGAAGCTTACTTCTTGCCAAGGGAGTTATTATGGCTGGTATCACAGGGTTTACAGGCCCCGAGAACCATGTCATAGGGCTTTTGAGTTTAAATGGAGGCAATTCATAGGCTCCAGAAGACCTGTAATGTTTATATGGATTGTGCAGTTAAGTCTCAGGTGCCTCAACTGAAGCCTTCGTTTCTCAGTTGTTGCAAGATCCAGGCTGTCAGAGAATCATGCTTAAGTTTCTGGGACAGACCAGAAAACTAAATAAAATTTCTATATTGTGCTTAAACTACAACTCTCTAGACTACTCTGAAAATATGAAAAATGACCCTTGTTCCTAATATTCTCTGAGCCCTTAAACAAAAACAAAGCTTTCCATGGATACATGATACTTGAGAAATTACAGTAAATAATGCATTTTTGGAGCACAAATGAAATATAACAGGTTTAGCCAGATCTAATCAAGAATTGTTAACTGACTCTTACTTTTATGTTTATGATAGCTTAAGCTGTGTGATTGTGTCTTTGTGTGTGATTATGTATGTGTGTTTATCTGTGTGTATGCTCCTGACTGTGTTTGATAGCTATATCATCTATCTATCTATCTATCAATCATCTCTACCTCTATGTATGTATTTATATGTGTATATATGTAGTTGCCTAAGTGTGTCTGTATGTGTATGCACACATGGGTGTACAGGTATGTATATGTGTATTTTTACTTTCATTAGGGTCATCAGGGAACCCTCTTGGAGGAGCTGACTCCTTGAATGGAGACAGACATGCAAAGACAGTAGGATTATTAAGTCTAGAGCCCTTGAGTTGGAAACAGCTCAAAGCCTGAATAGAGAACTGCTGTATCCTGACTTATATTCCTAACATAAGTTATTTTCCTAATATGACTTTGGCTTTTGTAGGAAAGCTAGAGAGGAAAGCCAGTTAGGAGATGGCTATTGGACTTCAGCAGGGATAGGGAGCAGAGGTGGGCTGCTGATGACTGTGGGAAGGGATCAAATTTGTGTTCTACTTTGGAGGTCAACCACTATGCCAATGACTTGGATGTGACGGGTGAGAGAAAGAAGAACAAGATCATGTCTAGGTTTTGGTCAGTGGAGCAAAGTAGCCATTGGTGCCCTTGGCAAATATGGAGCACACTTGAAGAAAACCTGGCTTGTGACTGGGATGTGGCAGAAATCAAGGATTCTTTACCATGTTAATTTTGAGAAGTATATTCTTTTCTCTTGCCTTCTCTTTATGCCTCTTCCCCCATTCTAAGCTGTCTTGTCCTTCCCATGACAATACACCATTTTAGGCACTAGTGAAACAGAGGAAAAGATAGCAGAATTGAACTTGGCTGTCAAGTAACTCACAGACTAAGGAGAGCAGTAGATGCATAAGCAGTTATGAGGTATTGAGATAAGTGCTATAATAAAGACTTGTCCAATTGCCATAAAAACAGAGGAGAGGAAGTATCAAACCCTGGTTTCTAGAAGGAATCAGATAAAAGAGATGACATTTCTTGAGTTGTCTAAGTTCAAAAAAATAACTCCTTACTCTGTTTCTTTGATGCTTAGATTTTAACCTGGCAGCTGATCACGGATTCTTTGATTATATGCATGCTCTTATATTTCCTGGATTGAGATGCTGGATCACTTCCTGACTACAGTTTCAGCCTATTAATTTCACAGTAGTATCCAGCTGAAACAGTTCTGGTCTCTACCTTCAAGTACATAGTCCTGTGAGTGGCCCCTAATTGGTCCAGTCCTGATGGGCAGGGTCTGCACACATTCTGCCTGGATTTGGGGAAGACTATGTAGAGGAGGTGAGATTTAAAGGAAGGGTAAGAATGAGCCAGAGAAGTAAGGTTCATTCTTTTGCCTGTCTCTTATTGCCTGTTTCTCCCTCTGGGTGTAACAAAAGCATGTCTCCTTTTTCTTCCAAAATAGCTTCACTTAACCAGTTGCCAACAGAGGAAGGAAACAAATTAAAGTTGTACAGAGGTAAAATGGTTTAATTTTCTAAATTTTAATTTAGGTATGATAAGGTCATAACAAAGGTGTATAAGATATGTCATATTTACAAAGAGTTCAAAATTTGGTGGAAGGAATGGCCATGTGGGTTGTTGGCACTGTGACCTGTGATACCTGCTGTAAGGGAGGTGTTACATGATTCCTGGCATGTTAGTCAGGGTTCCACAGAGAAACAGAATTCATGGATTATCTATAGATATTAAAGAGGAGATTTAGGAGAATTGGTTTGCACAGTTAAGGAGGTTAAAAAAATCCCAGGGACTGTTTTCTGTAATCTGAAGGCCTGTGAAAGCCAGTGGTATAATTCAGTCTCAGCCAGAAAGTCAGAATAGGAAGCAGGTGAGGGAATGTTGATGGTGGTAGGATAGGGAGGTGCTGATATAAGTCATTGTGTCCAAAGGCCTGGGGATCAGGAACTGTGATGTCCAGGGGAAGAAAAAGATGGATGTCCCAGTTCAAGAAGAGAAAATTTGCCCTTCTGCTACCTTTGTGTACTATTCAAACCCTCAGTAAACTGGGTGATACCAAACCACATTGGTGAGGGTGGATCATCTTTACTCAGTCTACTGATTCAAATGCTAATCTCGTCTGGAAACACTCTCACAGATAGCCAGAAACAATTGTTTTACTTACTATCTGGGCATCTCTTGGCACATTGATATATAAACTTAACTGTGTTACCTGTGGTCACAGTGGAGGGAAGGACTAGGTATCCTGTGGAAATCTGAAGAAAATCTTACAGAGGAACTGTTCATCAGCTTTCTTTGCTGTGACCAGATACCTGAGAAAATCACCTTAAAAGGAGGAAAGATTAATTTTGGTTCATGGTTTCAGAGGTCACAGTCCATAGTCTTGGCTATGTTGCTTTGGGGCCTGTCGTGAGACAGCACATTATAGCAGGAAACTGCTCACCTCATGGTGACCACAAAGCAAAGAGAGAGAGGAAGAGACAGGGTCTCAATATCCTCTTCAAGGGCACCCCCACTGATGTCCTAACTTCTTTCTAGTAGGCTCTTCTTCATGGAGGTTGTACTGCCTACCAATAGTATCACAGACTGGTGACCAAACCCTTAATACATGGTGTCTAAGGTACATTTAATATCCAAACCATAACAGGAGCTGATAATTATGTTGGATATTGAAGGATGAGAAAATGTCCACCAGGTAGAGATGGGAGGAGGTGATGAATTCCAGGCAGAGGAAGGGACAGTGGAAAAGGCATGAGGCCCAGGAGAGGTGGGTGCTCAGGGACTGGTGAGAAGCTGAGTGCTGACGGACTATAGGGGAGGGTAAAAAGGATGTGGACAGAAAGTAGTTTGGGAAACTCGTGTGGAAACCTGAGCACTCTGCATGGGACATGGAGGAGTTAGGGTCATTTGTATAAAATGGTGTGCTTTATAAGCCTGTAAGTCAGCTGTGGGCACTTTACATTCCTTATGTGTTTCCTTGTTGGATTTCTAGGTAGGACACGGTAGAAGCTGACCTCCCAGCACCCAGGGACTTGTGTTAAGATGTAGTCTGTCTGTCTAATGAATAAAAGAATCTACCAACTGAACATTCAACAAAATTTTGTTTTCCTTAGTTTATGGCTTGAAATTGTCTTGTAACACGTGCATTTACCTCAGGTATGATTTCTCCTACTTTGGAACATTATCCATTCCTCTCTCTCTCCTTCCTTCTCTCCTTCCAGTTTTTGTTTCTTCTTTTCTATCTGTATTTGATATATTTTTAACTAAAGTATCTATTATGCACAGTTTTCATGATACCTAAGGAAACTTCATTTAGTGATAAGGTCACTCTCTTTGCCATCTTGTGTGTTTGGGTTCATACCAGCTTCATTCTGCTGTCACCTAATGTTTTACAATCTTTACTCGTGAATTCTATTCTGTGGCTATAATATTTCATTTTAGGCTTTGTTAGAAAAACTGTGCCTTGGAGATTTTAGTGAGTGCTAATTAAATAAGTCAAATAATGACAATATTCTTAGGTCAACATTTTGTGAAAGGTATGGATTGGAAAGATATTTCTTCAGAAATAATTCTCTGTAGGGTATTCTGTATATGGTGAAACATCAAACTGAAGTGTTTAAATGATAGTTCAATTAAAAAGTTTAATGAATGAAAAGGACTTGAACAAACTACTTCCTGGTATGTAGTCAGCGCCCATCAAAACCTCTTACATATTTTTCCACAGTTGCACAATAGCTTGTTCTGGAAGTCATGAAAATTATAAGATAGTTAATGCTATTGTCTGAATGTTGGGGTATTCCAAATTCACATGTGGCATTCTAAGTAACCAAATTGAAAGTATTAAGAGATGAGGGATCATGGGAAGGGTCATTAATTTGAGGGTGTCACACTTACTAATGAGATGATAAATACCCTTGGTTGAAGTGAATTTCATGCTCCTCTGCTGTGCGAGGAGGGTACTCATGCTTTCCATCATATGAGTAGAGAATAAGAAGTCACCATCTTGGAAGAATAGGGCAAGAACTCAGCAGGCACTGAATCTGTTCACACTTTGATTTTGGACTTCTCAGCTTTCAAATTGTGAGCAATAAATTTATGTTGTTTATAAATTACCAAGTCCAAGGCATTTTATTACAGCTGCTTGAACAGAATATGGCAAGTGATTTTCCTCCTAAGGACATTTTTTTCCTTCCAAATATGTACATTTCAAAAATTGTTTTTATTTGACCTTCCAGTCAACTAAACATAAATATTGAGGGACTATGTAAAAAAATGGGAGCATTGGTGCTTGTAATGGTGTGAGTAATTGTTCAGCAGTATTCACTCTTTCCCTCTCATTGTGGGCAGAATATTTATGTTTTTTCTCCTTTGATATTGAGCTTGGCCATGCAGCATATTTTGGCCAATAGAATGCCAGAGAATGGAACATAAGCAGATGTTTAAGTGTTCTTGTGTAGATCAGCTTGACTTTTCCCCATGAAAATGAGAGGCATGTGTGGTGGACCTGTGGCTTGAAGCCAAGCCCAATTCATCCAAGGAACAGAGTAGAGTTGGCCTGGCTGATGTGTGGACCCGTATTGGTGGTAGCCACTTATTTTATATCTAGCTTTTATATGCAAAATTGTATGCAGAATTATTGAGGGAACAATTGATTGATACACTGTGCACATGAATCTCTCATACCTAGTGTCAGGATTCTGCATCATCACTATTCTCATCCCACCTAATATCACACATGACTCATGCTTGAACTTTGTAGGCCAACTTTTACATAGCTTCATTATTAATTTGAATAGAGGGAACTCTTCAGCTTTCTATGTAGAAAGAACCAGAATGTCATTTACTTTAATTTTGTTATCATATAGATGAAGAGAGGTGGAGCAAAAAGAGAAAACAGTTTGGTACAGTCTGTGTTCCTAGAGGAGCAGAGATAGAATCTTTGTGTCTTTTCCTCTTGCCAAATGAATTTTAATGCTATGAATTAGATGTTTCAAGATCCTGTAGGGCTGAGTCATGGCTCAAGTGGTAGAGTACCTGTCTAGCAATCATGAAGCCCTGAGTTCAAACCCCAGTACCATCTCCCATCCCCCCAGAAAAAAAAAAACAGATTCTTTAAACCCACTTTTAGCATTGGAGAAGGAATTGATAGCAGTCAAGGGGGTTGGACAGTGAAGGTCCCGGGGAGTGTAACTGAGGAGAGTTGAAAGTGATAGGTTGGTCAGGCATTTGCCACAGCTGGAAATAAAGAATCTTCTCATTTGCACAATTATTGGACTTGTTCAAAGAGTTTCTCTGGGAAAAAAAGGAATGAAATTAAGCCATGGAAATTTTTGGCCAAGTCGTGAAAACACATTTTCCAAAAGAGCTGTTAATTTGACGGTGGAATGAGTCACAGCCCATGGGCAGGGCTGAAAGTCCCATCAACAGAATTACTCAAACTTAACTGGACAATAAAAAAATGTATGGGTAAGGCAAACAGCCCTACATGGTCAGGCCAAAGAGACTGTGTCCCTGTATGAACTTTTCCTTTGTATTTTCAGGCCAAATCTCATGGAAAATTACCTGGTACCTCAGATCCTGAGAACAGTGGGACTGAACTATTTCAGGATGGGAGACTTACCCTATTTCATTTGTCTTCAGAGTCAAATTAATTGAATAGTGACCAGAATTTCAATATTGCAGCTATAGTAGGTCTGGCACTTGCTAGTTGATTATTGGAAAATAAGGCTTCTCACTGAATTTAAATGTTGAATTTCCCAATTTGTAGAAAAAAAATAAGGTACTCTTTACAAACAACGACATTCAAGTGGTACTTACTAAGTAGAGGTGGCCAGAAGTGTTGTTTAAAAAACAGAAACCTGGCTTTTTAAGTGTTTGTCTTTAGATACACAGCAGTCTATTACCACCTTCTTCGTGTTTTTGTTAAAAAGGAAAAATAAGATATATTCCCCCACATCTTGATAAACTGTAAAATGCCAATGAACACCAGTACTGTTCTTGGCTCAACTATAACTCCTTAGGGAAGCCCTTCTCATATCTGTGGTTTAGGGTGGGCAGAATACCAGCAGCTATTGCTGCTATTGCAAATTTCTCTTTCTAAGGGCTGTCATTTCTGCAATTGTGAGTTCATTGATGTGATTATTCTGCAAGCATCTCTCTTCTTCAATAGTTTGTAAATTTCTCACTTATAGAAGTGTAATATGCATCTTTGACTCTAAGTGAGGAAGAACACTATTGGTTTCTTTTTCTTCTTGAGACAACTGTTCAGTCTGCTTCCTGTATATTTGTTCTAATGTTCTCTTCAATGGATTCAGTAGTTCTCAGGCTCAGTTCAAACTTCTCACACCATGGGCTCTTGTTCCTCACCTGAACTCTTCCCTTTTTCACTGCTTCTCACTTGGAGCTCCTTGAGCCATACCTCCAATCCATTTTGCTCTGGTTATTTTGGAGATGGGATCTTGAGCCCAGGCTGGTCTCGAACTGCAATCTTCCTAATCTCAGCCTCCCAAGTACCTAGAATTATAGTTGTGAGTCATCAGTGCCTGGCTCACTTATTGATATTTTTAAGTCATTTATTTGTTCAACATAGAATGTTTGAAGGCCTACTGCACTCAAGTACCGTAATGAGATATGAATCATTAAGAACTGCTAATCCCAAATGAGGGATAGACAAGAAACAACATGCAGACTATAGCAGAAGTGTAAAACTGTAAATATGTGCACACCTCAAAAGTACTAGGAAAGAATTCATACCTTTAAATGTACAATAAAATAAAGATTAATGGAATTTTAAAATCACTGCTCTGTACTTATGAAACAGCTTCCATGTTCATCTTGTGTTGCCATTTCTTCCTTATACTTTTAATTTGACAATCTCTTTTAATCTCTTTCATGAACATGCACAGTCTAAATTATCCTCACTTAAAATACCTTTGTCTGGGTTAGTGGCATGGCTGAAGTGGTAGAGCACCTGCCTAGCAAGTGTGAGGCCCTGAGTTCAAACCCCACTACTGCCAAAAATATTTAAAATAAAAGAATACCTTTCTTTGAAAAAAGCATGTACAATAGCTGCTATTGGAATCCTGTGATGAGCTCTCTACCTGCTTTATATCTTGTGCGAATAAACTTTCAAGAAAGATATGATAATTGCCATTTTGCAGAAGTAAAAACCGTGGCCCAGGAACTTTATGATCTTTTTCAAGTGACACAGGTCATAAACAGTAGATCTGAGGGTCTTTTCACATTTCTCTTCTATAAGAATTTGCAGTTTCAAAACATGTTCAGTGGACACATACTGACTTTTGTAAGACCATTCTCTTTGTAAACTGTTCGCTATAGAGCAGGATTGCTGCTTGTGTGCATTATATCATTTTTATCTTTAGGTGTCATTTTAAAATTAAACCGCAGTTATTTTTTTTTGCAGTACATTAGATTCAAAGAACTGAGGTTTAAGATCTGGGCAATCCCCTCCCTGGAATGAAAGAGAGGTCTTCCAAGGGGGTCACACATCATGTTTTATTCTGGGTGGACCATGTACTATCAATTTGTGACACTCTGAAGAAACTAGGTGTTCTCTAAACTTAAACTAGGTAATTCTTAATTGCTCAGAAAAGTACGTGCATTACTTTCCTTCAAAAAAAAAAAAGAAAGAAAGCAATGGGAGTAATCACAAATATAAAAAGCAGACACTAATTTAGCAATGTATTTAAAATGTCTATATGTCAAAACATGTTACATTTAAATTCAAATAAACTAGGAAATGCTTTTCAGTAAATTGTCATAAAGTTTCAACATCCTTAGTAAAGATTTAGTATTGTTCCCTAATACAAGCCCCCTCACAATCAGGGAATAAAACAAGGGACTAATTAAACCCCAATAAACTCAAAATGACAACAAGCATTGCAGTGAGAGGTAAAGAATCTTTTTCTCAAAAGCAGTTGGCAAAATTTCTCTTAAGAGAGCAGTCATTTGTTGAGGGGAAAAAACCATTCATGCCATGCATGATATTGTATGCTTGTAATCTCAGCATTTGGGAGGCTGAGGCAGGAAGATGATGAGTTGGAGGCCAGCCTGAGCTACACAGTGGGTTCAAGTCCAGCCTAGGTTGCATAGCAAGACCCTATCATAAACACAACAACAAACCTATAAGTCATTTAGTTTTAAAAAGCTACATTTTGTTATTGTCCTTATATTTTTTATATATTTTGCATTATCTCTATAACAAAATGATAATATATCTTGGATAAAAAAATCAAATAAGCAGTGCTTCTAAAACAACCTCCCACAACAGGATGTTGTTCCTACCTGTCTGTATTGTTTCCGTCTTGACAGTGGCCTCCATCTGGGCCTCTTCATCACATTCTCAAGTTCAGAAAGTCAAATATTGCATATTCTTACTCATTTGTGGAATCAAAGACTTAAAATGAGATGCTGATGATGACAATGGGACATGATTGTGGAGGGGGGGTTGTGTAAGGAAGGGGGAAGGGAGATAGGGACGGACAATGAAGGGGAAAGAGAATTGAAATGTTCCACAAGGATATGGTTTATTGTAACAGCAGTGAAACCACCAAATACTGTTTGAAAAAAGGGGAGGCCAGATGAGGGATGGGAATATCATGGAGGGAGTGAAATTGTTTAAAGTACATTGTTCTTATGTATGGAATTACTACAACGAAGCCTTCTTGTATTATTAATGCATACTAATTCAAAAAGTAATAAAACTATTTAGAAATTCTTCCAGGAGTAGAATCAGCTTGGTGTACATGCTAACAATGGCATTTATTATCTCTCAAGCTGATGTGAGTTGATTGATCTCATCTGGGCAGTTCTGTTTCACATGGACTTACCTGTGGTCAAAGACATCAGGAACATCACTGATCTGGAAGCTCTTGGGTGGCTCTGTCTCTCTCTCATCATCAGTTGGCCTGGCTGTTGGCTGGAAGCTCAACAACACCTGCTGGCAGGGTCGTCTGGTCTTCAGCATATGAGCTGCTTAGGCTTCCTCACAATCTTGGTGAGGTAAGAAGAAGGAGCCCAAATACATAAACAAAAGTGTCACAGGTCTCTCTCTCTCTCTTTTTTAGATGCCTAGCCTTGGAGTTACTGTGTTAGTCAGACTTCCCCAGGGAAACAGAACCGGCTGGATGTGTATGTGTGAATGTGAGTGTGAGTGTGAGTGTGTTTGTGTGTGTGTGTGTGTGTGTGTGTGTGTGCAGCATGCACACAAATATAGATGCTTCTTGACTTAGGATGAGGTTACTTCCTGACAATACCATCACAAATGAGAGTATTTTAAGTCAAAAATGCATTTAGTAACTCAGCCTACCAAACTTTATAGCCTAGTCTTGTCTGTGTTCAGAACACTTACATTAATTTATAATTTGGCAAAATTGTCTAATACAAAACCTGTTTTATAAAAAAATGTTTTATATGCCATGCAATTTATTGAATTCTGAACTGAAATGAAGAAACAGAGTGATCATAAGGGTATACCTTTGTACCACTCTAACATGGAAATATTGTATTTCTGGTAAAGCACTCTTCTGGTAAATCTGAAGCTGTCTGTATATATGAAGATATTTATTATAACAAATTTGCTCTCACAAAAGGAACCAGGAGAGCTGATGATATAGTTAATAGTTCTAAGTCCAACTGTCAGAGACTCAGGAAAAGCTGACATTCTTGTACCAATCTGAAAGTAGAAGAAAACTAATGCCCCAGGCAGTCAGGCAGGAGGAATTCCATCTTACCCAAAGCAAAGTCAGCCTTTTTGTTCTATTCCAGTCTTTGAAGGGTTGGATGAGAACCACCCAGTTAGGAAAGGCAAACTGTTTTACTCAATCTATCAATTTAAATGTTAATCTCACCCAAATCTCACTCATGACACACCAGAATAATCTTTGAATAAATATCTGGGTACCCTGTGGCCCAGTCAAGTTGACACACAATGTTAACCATAGAGTCACTTCTATTTCATTCTGTTTGTCATAGTTCACTCACTGCCAAGTAGGATTTGAAGAGAGTGGAAAGAGACCTTACTTCTTCAGAGCCTATGTGCTCTTCCACATATGAGGTGGATGACTGGATTCGACCTCATGGTTTATCTTTTGCCATACTCCGTCCTTCAGAAGTGAGTCTCCAAGTCCAGACCACAACCAAAGGGAAGGATGTTTAACTCCTTCCCTGGGGAAGGTAGTATATTGTTGGAATTCTTTTTGTAAGGAAGATTCCAAACACATTTGATCTTTTAAGTAAAGGAATTTTCAAAGTATGGACATTGTATAAAGTGGATAATCATAACAGCATTGCTTAGAGCAAAATAAAGTCTACTTCCTCCAACCTAGGAAACAGTTATACAACTTCTTTTCTTCACCTAAGCCTGTAGCACAAGTACTGTGTTTAGGATCTATCAAAACGTCATATACTACCTTAATAAAAATTATTTTCTGAATTCCAAGGATCCCTGATAGAGCTCTATGAACTGGACTTTTAACCAAGCAAGAAAGATCATGCCCTGAAAATACAATTGCCAGCATTCCCTTGGAGCCTGGAGCACAAATGGGCTGTTTGCCTGGAAAGGTCTGTTTATTTTATTTTATTTTTTTGAGAACTATCAAGAACAACCCTTTGAGATGTGACATTCTGTTTTCACAAGCACACTTGAGGTGTCAGACAGAATCCAATTTTATATTCCTTGAAAACAGAGTACATTGCACTGTTTGCTGGACTTTTCAACATGTCACTTTCAACCAATTTTATGTACAAATGGGTTACAGTCCCAAGAAAATATTCAGAAAAAGAGGAAACTGTTTCAAAAAGGAGTATTAAGTATTATTACATTGAAAGCCATTCAGGGTAGAAAACCTTCCCACCTGGCCTCCAATTCAACCTTTCCAAGGACCAAGGAACCAGTCTGTATAAAATGGATGTGGCCCATCTTTACCAACTCAAGGTCTGAGGGAAGCTGCTTATTCAATTGGCCATTCATCTCCCCTCCTCTAAAATCATGTTTGCTTTGGTGACGTGATCTTGGAGTCACTTTCAAAGACACCTTTAGTCCCCTGCACTCTCTGTATATATTTCAATTCTCTGTCCTCTATGGCTGTGGGATGTACATTCTAACTCCAAGACCAGATCTTCAGACCTGGGGAGAATTTATTACATGAGATTTATTGAGAAACATTGGATTACAGGGTATTCTGGGAGTCATTTCCATCTTTAAAATAATATATTCATTTATAGTACTGAAGGCTTGCTTCTTAGATCTGTCATTTTAAAATATGCCCCATCTCACACCAATGCTGCTTTGATGCAACCACGTCTGAGCAGCAGGCTTTCAAGGTTGTGTCAAGACAAGAAGTGGGGATAATTTAAAGTGACAGGGCCAATTTTAAACAGAGGTTCAGTGTTCCTTATTTTGAGGACTGGGCTCAAACTGAGGTACTTTGTGGCCTCCAGAACTTCTTAGAGAGTTTCTCAAGTTTTACTTTATTCCCAGAAAAATGAGACTTTCCGCCAACAGCTCAGATAGAATCTTTGCCTTGAGAAGATAACAGAGTCTTAAAATTACAGGGTATCATATGAATTAAGTGAGTTTTTGCTGATTCTTTTGTTCTTGGCATATTCTTCATATTTTTCATACTTTTTACATGTGTATTCTGCATGCAAATTTTGTAGTCCAAAAATGAAAAGCCCTTATATTTTGTTTGCTGTCTTATTGAAGTAAGAATCAGAAATAGAATTATTAAGGCCAGCCCCAGGAGAAATTAAGACCCAGATGTTGGATCCCCTCTCCATTTCCTATGCATATTTCTCCTGCTCTGCTGTGCAAGGACACCTGTTGAAGTGTCTTAGATGGCAAATTATATCCAAATACTACCCCTCAGTATTTGTGAATATGACCTTATTTGGAAAACAGATCTTCACAGATAAAATTAAGGACCTTGAAATGAGATTATCCTGAATTAACAAAGTGATTTTCCCCATTACTGGGGGGTTTGAACTCAGGGCCACACACTTGCTGTGCTGTACTACTTGAGCCACTTCCCCTGCCCTATTTTTGTGTTTGCTATTTTTGAGATCGGGTGTCACTTTATGCCCCAACCAGCCCGGACCACAACATGCTTATTTGTGCTTCCTTGCTTAGCTGGGATGACAGATGCATGCCGTCATACCCAGTCATTGGTTGAGATGGGGTTTCATGATCTCTCATCCCCAGTTGGCCTTGAATTGTGATCCTCCAGCTCTCACTTTTCAAGTAACTAGAATTATAGGCTTGAGCCACTGTGCCTGGCCCCAAGTGTCCTTTTAAGAGACAGAAGCAGAAAAGCCATAGATACAGAGATGAAGGTCAAAGTGAACACTGGGAAGATGGAGGCATAGACTGGAGTTAAGCTTGTATTTGTCAAGGAATCTTGGAATCACTGGAATTAGGAATAGACAAGGCTTTAGAAGGAACCAACTCTGCCAACACCTTTATTTCAGACTTCTGGGAGCAAATAAATTCCCATTGTTTCAGCTACCACGTTGAGGTAATATTTTCTGGCTGATACAGGAACCTAATATTCCTGTATTCTATGCATCATTCTTGTTACAGTTGCTCCTTGGGAAACATGTTTTATTCATTTGCTTTTTACTTACATAGTCTAGGTTCTGGGAGTATAAACACCAAGGAGGTAAGTTGGTAAAATTGAGAAATTTATGCCTTGGGATCAGTGAGGGAGGAGACAGTCTCTATCAGCCTTAGTAAGCAGCACCAGGTGCTTGCATCCAGGTTCATGGGTGTCTTCACACCTCTGTGCTTTTCCTGGGAGGGCTTCTCAATCCCAGCATTGTTGATATGGGAGATGGAGAGATTGGTTTCTGTACATTGTAGGGTGCTTAGCTGCAACCCTGGCCTCTACTAGGAATGCCAACAGTGCATCAGCTAGATGTCAGTGGCAAATATATTCTCCCTCCATTGTGACAATGAAAAATGTGTCCAGACACTGCTGAATACAATCCTCTGGGGATGGAGAACTGTCCCTGGCATGTGGCATTTCTGACTGTGGCAATCTCTCGAAGCCTCCCTGGATTCTCAATTCTGGCTGTTCTTTCTCCTTCTTTCTCACGGCTGTCTGCACAAACCATGGTTAAAGCAATGGTGGTGCCTTTCTGTATTTTTCTGCCTGTCCTGCTTCATTCCTATAGAAGTTGAAGTTTCGTAAGAAGAGGGGTATGTCTTTGCATCTCTGTTTCCCTCACACCTAATGTTTGTTGTGATAAGAAAAGACCTATAGGGTCATACTGTGAGTCCCCCAAATGAGACAGATTGTGCAAAACTAGAAAGAGTTTTGTCACCACACCTCAGTGTAGCTTTTTGGTGAGCTGGATTGGGCCTTGTGTGGACCACAAAGGCTTCTTTTGTATTTCTGGCCTGAGGCCAGCAATTGAGCAGCCTGTGCAGCTTCTAAGGTCCCTTTCCCCAAAGCCAGCATTTACCAAGCTTGTTCTGGGGCTCAGCAGTCTCTTGAGGTAGTCCTCAAAGGAAGGGTCTTCATAGTCAGGGACATTTAAGAAAGTTTGCCTTCTAGATTTCCCCACCAGAAATCCATAACATAGATTAAAGATAGAGAAAAGAAATGTGTTCCACATTATTTAGATCAGTTTTTTAAACCTGTTGGACCATGGAACCTAAAATACTTAAATCTGTAATGTTATGAAGTATATCTTAAGAAATATTCATTAAAATCTATATCCCAATCTTATCCATCTAAGGCAGCATTTGTACACTGACCCACAATGTGTATCTGCTTGCTTTTAGATTTAAATTAGCATATAAAATTGAGATTTCACATAAGCATTGGTTTTGATGCTTCTTTAATTTTTCTTTTCCTATTTGGTATGACTTGTCTGGAATGGAATGGTGTCTGCTTAAATGAGAAAAATATGCCCTTTTGTGCACCCGAATCTGCAGTGTTCCCTTTAATCTCCCTGACAACTGCCTTTTGCTATGTGCTATATTCTTGTTCTCACTGTATAGGAACTGTTGCTCCATTAGCAATGGAGAGAAAGAGAGATAGGTGTGGAGGCTGTTTTCAAAAACCATGGAAGCAGACATTTAGATTTTTTCATATGTGGGAATTGCTACCTCTTACATTGGGATTTGCATGCTTTCTATGGAGAAAATGGACAAAGGGAAAAAGAAACCCTGGGCCAAAATCACCAAAGGAGATAAAAGACCCAGTCCCTTTAAGACCTGAAACTGCATTTCTTTTTTATTTTATTTTACTCATATGTGTATACAATGTTTGGGTCATTTCTCCCCCCTTCCCCCAGCCCCCTCCCTTACCCCCCATAACCCCTCACTACCAGGCAGAAACTATTTTGCCCTTATCTCTAATTTTGTTGAAGAGAGAGTATAAGCAGTAATAGGAAGGACCAAGGGATTTTTACTAGTTGAGATAAGGATAGCTACACAGGGAGTTGACTTGCATTGCTTTCCTGTACATGTGTGTTACCTTCTAAGTTAATTCTTCTCAAACTAACCTTTTCTCTAGTTCCTGGTCCCCTTCTCCTATTGGCCTCAGTTGCTTTAAAGTATCTGCATTAGTTTCTCTGTGTTGAGGGCAATAAATGCTATCTAGCTTTTTGGGTGTCTTACCTATCCTCACACCTCCCTTGTGTGCTCTAGCTTTATCATGTGATCAAAGTCCAATCCCCTTGTTGTGTTTGCCCGTGATCTAATGTGAAACTGCACTTCTAAGCAGTGAGGGTTCCTCTCAGACGTCGCCACTACCCACTTCACTCTCTGGCGGGGAGTTCCCACAGAAGTGCTAATGTAATTATTGAGGCTAATGTAATTGGGATTTTGGATATGGGGACAAGACTTCTTTTCTGAGTTTAGTTGGTTTCTTTTTCTTTTCTTTCTTTCTTTCTTTTTTTGGTGGCATTGGAGTTTTGAACTCAGGGCTTCATGCTTGCTAGGTAGCCTGTCTTACTGCGTGAGCCACTCCACCACCATAAGACTTCTTTTTTGCTGGATGGGACAGATATAAGTCAAGAGACTGGAATGTATAGGACGTATTTCTTGTGTTTGTGGCAAGTCCTATTGAGAAGTTGTGATGAATATGTAAATTCATTTGACTGTAGTCATCATTTCATTGTGGATGTGTGTGTATCACAATATCGTGTTGTGTACTTTAAATATATACAATTGTTGTCCTTTGTGTTCTTGATGGTGGCCATTCTAACAGGGGTGAGATGGAATCTTAACATGGTTTTGATTTGCATTTCCTTTGTGGCCTGGGATGGTGAACATTTTTTCATGTGTTTTTTTAACCATTTGGACTTCTTCCTTTGAAAGGTTCTACTCAGTTCATTTGCCCATGTCTTCATTGGGTCATTGATGTTATTGTAGTTTAGTTTTTTGAGTTTCCTGTATATTTTGGCTATCAGTTCCTTATCTAATATATAGCTGGCAAAGATTTTCTCCCATTCTGCAAGCATCCTCTTCAATTTAGAAACCATTTCTTTTGTTGTGCAGAAGCTTTTTTATTTTATGTAGTCCCATTTGTCAATCCTTCTCTTAGTTGCTGAGCCAGTTGAGTTTTATTGAGGAAGTAATTGCTTATGCCTTTTGCTTCCAGTGTATTCCCTGTTTTTTCCCATACTAGCTTCAAGGTTTCAAGTCTTATATTAAGGTCCTTAATCCACTTTGAGTTGATACTTGTACAGGTTGACAAACATGGATCTAGTTTCAGTTTTCTTCAGGCAGATATACAGTTTTCCCAGCAATATTTGTAGAAGAGGCTGTCTATGTTGAATAGGAATGGAGAGAGTGGGCATCCTTTTTTGTTCCTGACTTTAAGGGAAATGGTTTCAGTTTTTCCTCATTAAGTATGATGTTGGCTATAGGTTTGTCATATATAGCCTTTATTATGTTGAAGTACATTCTTTCTACTCTTAGTTTTGTCAGAGTTTTTATCATGAAAGGCTGTTGAAATTTATCAAAGGCTTTTTCTGCATCTATTGAGATCAAGTGGTTTTTGTCTTTGCTTCTGTTCATGTGCTGTATCACATTTATAATGATTTGAAACATGATTTAAACAAAACTGACAATAACACAGATCTAACTGAGAGTTTCATCAACTGATCTCTGTAAGACATGCACAGGAATAAAAAAAATTTTTGTTTTTGAGATATCTTTTGATTTTTTATTTTTTTGAATGCACTTGATCAAAACCACATGCAATACATCTGTGAACAAGGTGAGCTTTCCATCTAGTAAATCAAGGCTCTCATGGGCTCAGACTCACTAAATTGGAAGGATGCTAGTAAATTCTGGGGTACTTCTTTTGATCCCTAAAGCCTGGACAGACTTATTCAAAATCAAGGTGTAAGGAAAGTTAGGTAACTTTAAAACTAGAACCAAAGAAAGTTTCTATGAGTGTGGCTGTGAGGCAATTTAGTAAAGACCTTCTTTGTGTTCCTCCATGCTAGTCTGACGAGAGTCTATGAGATACAACTCAGTGTTTTCAGGCCAGTCAGGCATTTGGACATGAATGTCGAGGACAATGATAATGCATTCTCACTAATTTAGCCTTTTCTCGAAAGGGTTAATGGAGCTCCTCATTGCAACCACTGCAATTAAAATGTCATTCAGACACTCAGCTCTGTGTTTTAGAGGGCCTCCAATAAGACCTCGAGGGCCCTTTAGGGAATGAGATAACATTGTTATTGGTGTGAAATGAGGGTGAGGGAGCAGAGGGTCATGGTCTAACCCAGGGAAGATAAATCCTCCTGAGCTGAGCAAAGGCCTGGCCATCTCCCTGTGATGTGAACTTTATATACAGAATCTGACTTGAGATTCATTAAACTGTTCCCATTTTAGCCACCAGTGCCCATGAATGCAGATCTGTGCAATCTCATATTCCAGGAAGTCAAAGTAACATTGCAGGCCCATGAAATTGATTGGTCTGACAGGAACACACAAACAACCAAGTCCTAGGCTGTACCCTACACCCCCAACCATGTTTATTTAGGAGTGGAGGTCCATTAAGTGCTCTGTGATGGTCTTCTGATAACACCCCCACCTTTGGAGGGCTGGCCAGAGTTGGCTGGCTGCCCTCAAATGTGACGGCTGACATTTTTGGATATACTTAGAGATGGGCTTGTCCAGCACAGTATAGAGGACAGAAACCACACATTTTAGAGTTATAGCCTCTCTAGCTTATGCTTAGGAAGAAGTGTCTTTTTTCCCAGGGCTTTCAATTAATATGGAAAGTCTGTTTTTTCCTGAGAGAATATTATAAAGCCTGCTACTAAAGATTGTGTACTGGAAGGAGCGGCGTTTTGGCACATGCTTACTGACTGTGTAAGAGAAAAACACATGTTGACATGCATGAGCTTTATCAATAGTGTAAACTCAGAGAGATGTGGAAGTGAGGCAGATACTGCAAATTCTTTACCTTCCAGAACTTTAATTTCTTTGGAGCCATATCTCCAAAACTTTAAAGGGGGAATTGTGTCTGTCACGGCCACAGCCTATCCCCAAAGTTGTGTTTCTGTTAGTTTCCCACAAGTATTCAAATGGTTTCCCCACCCTAACCTCACATTTATGTCTTTGTTCATTGTCCCCTGCTTCCCGCTCTGCTAAAATGACCATCCTTGTTCTTTTCATCCAATCACTGCTTTTCCTGATATTAACTGAGTGCTAGCATCTGTCTCAATGCATGGATTGTTGCAGTAAACAACCCAGACACTTTGCTCTTGTAGAGTTGACATTCTGGGGTGGGGTGGGGTAGAGACAGATAATACATAAGCAAATAAATTAATGAAGAGTAATTACTTCTGAGAGTGGTTAATGCTATGAAAGAAATGAGACAGGGTGAATTGAATAAAAGCAGTGGAGAGGAGACCCGATTTAAGTTGGGTGGTGAGGGAAGGCCTTACTAGAGAGGTGACACTGAATCAGAGATGGAAATAGAAGAGGAACCAGTGGCTTGGAGACAGGTGTACCATTTGGAGAGGTGGCAGGTGCTGTGGCAGCAGAGAGTTTACAGTGGGGAAGAAATAGCAGAGGCCTGGAAAGTCAGCAAAGGAGTGCGTCCAGAGCACATGTAGGAGATAAGGTCAAATAACTAGGAAAAGCATGCAGGGCTCTGAAGGCCATGGTTAGGGGATACCATTGTCCAAGGTTTAATGGAAAGCCATTCCGAGGCTTTAAGCTATGGCCTGACATGTCAGATATAAATTAAATCAGATGAATTAAATACTGTGTCTCTGATCTTTTTAAAGACCCAATTCAAATGCTGTCAGAGCTGTGGAATATTATTGGCAGAATGAGTCATTCATGGGGTCTGGCCTCACAGTGTGAGTGTACGCCAGTTAGGGCACATGGTTTCTCTAACCTACTGCCTGTGAGCTCTGGGACAGTAGGAATCATGCCTTGCTTGACTCTGCCTTCCCACAATGCCTTGCACATAGTGACTAGTCCATAAATGTCTACTTCATTGACCTTAATTATAAGCTTCTGGAGGTTAGTAACACTTGCCCAATTTATTTTGTAAAATTCCAGAGAGCCCTTAAGAAAAGTCTTTTGATGATGAATTGGACTCTTGAAGCAGTGGTATGAATGGTTCATCCCACAGGTGGTTCTTACCAAGTCAGGAGGTAATTAGGGTTAACATGACCAAAAGAATTTATTCAAATTACTTCCCTTGGTCCATTAGTCCCCTGCAGCTGATTTTAGCATGTTTCTTAAGTGTGTCAGTGCTCAGGCAATGAATTCAAGATTAAAGACCCAGACTCCATGTTGTAGGTCCCAGAAATAATGTACATTTTAATGGCTTCTCCCCCAACTTCAAAATTAAACATATTACATTTTGGGGAGTACAATTTCAGCTTCTTTACATTTATGACACAAATGGAGCCATTCACCCTCACTTCAGTCTATAAAGGTGAGACTCATTAGAAGGAGGAAATTTCCTTTCTCATTAATAGGCCACACTCATATGATAAAAAACATCTCTACTCCTGCCTCCTTCCCAAAACTGGGATTCTCATTTTAAGCAGTTCCCACATAGACTATTTATCTTCCACATTTTCCCAACTCTCAATGGCACCATTATATCCTTTATTTGGAATCATAAAACTTTGAGAATAAAAAAGAAGCAAATTAATCCTCCCGGGGGGGAGAGGAAGACAGCTCCTGCCAGCTTTTAAATTGTAGGATTGGACTGGCCTTGAAATACAGTTTTCTTTTTCAACAACTTAGCTGGTGGGGGGAAGTGAGTAGTTATGACAGAGAATCTTGAAATAAAATGCAGAATTATGCAAATGTGTTAAAAACTGACATCTTGAAGTAAAAACTGTTGAAAGGCTGAGGAATAAACAATGCGGGCTGGAATGGGAAACTTTTGAAGCTACAAATGGGTCACTCTGCTTTTATTATTCACAGTGGAAAAATAAGCTCGATCGTGATGTGAAAACCACAATTTCCTTTATTTGTGGCTCATGCCAGATTAAAAAGCATTCAGAGAAGAAGAGCAGCTGGGAGAATTGAACGCCGTCCGAAGAGGCAAGACTCAAAGTCCGTCCAGGATCCTGTTGTGCATGCTGGCTGGCTCTATCCAACTGCATAAGTCACTTAACCTCCCAATGACTTCTTCCCCATCGTCAGCCTGGAATTAAGGAATTGGCCTTTCCTCTGGGGCCTGCGATCTGGGTTTCCTAACTGCCAATTGGATAATGTGCTTTGCCATTGCAATTTGCTCTAAGGAGTCTCAAGGTTGTTGTGAAAACAAACGATAAAAGTCAGTTAACAAGCTGGCTGCCATAAGAACAGCCAATGAGGAAACACAAGCCACAGAACCCCACAAAGTGAATCTCCAGCTTTGGGGTTCTGGAAATAGATTCTATGGCTAGTAAAGCCTTTATTTTTAATTTAATTTTATTACTTTTTTAATTGTGAGCTACAGTCCCTGGATAATGAGTGAATATTGAATTCTCATAAAGTAAAATGAAAATCACTGAGTTGAGAAACTGTACGTGTAGAATATTGAACTCTGATGGGTCTTAGAGACGATCTGGTCCCACACTTTCATTTAGCAGAGGAGGAGCTTGTTGATGCTGAAGGTTTAAATGACAGACCTAAGTTCCTGGAACCATATGTAGTTCAGATAGTGCTGCCAGTTTTGAAACATGGTTTTTACTGTGGTTGAATTAATAAAATACATGCAACAGGAATCTTTCAGGTAGGCCGATAGTACTAGAAGTTTTTTTTAACCTAATACTCAATTTGATGGTGAACCAAAAAGATCTGATACCATGATGGATAATGTCTTTTATTATGAAACACGTATTCTGAATCTTAGAGGAGATACCATTTAGGAAAATGATGGAGGCATAGCTCTTGATTGCAATGTGTGAATCACAGTACTTTCAAGTTTAGTTTAAAATTTCCCTCCTTCCTTCATTCGTTCCTTCCTTGCTTTGATAACCTAGCATTGAGAAAAAAGAGCAAAACGGTGGAGGAATCACATGGTAGAGAGCAAAAGCTCTTTGTGATTTACTCTGAGTTGCTAATTTTTGCAAGGAAATTAATAAAATTGATTCAGCAAAAACTCTAAGTGAACAAATAGAAGAAAAACAGATCAAGAGTTGTGGATATTTTGAGCAGAGAGAAAGTTCTTAGAGAAATCTTTCCCATTGGGAGAAATAAATATTTAGGAGAAATCACTAACTCCAAGGGTTGTTAAAGCAATGATCACTCATAGGATGGAAATGAAGCCCCCCCCAACTATTAATTCTAATTCTTAGACTCAGTGGCAGTTAACATGATTAGTTATTGTGGGTTCTGGAATAAAGTGGGACCTTTGGCAATAAAGCCATGGAAATATGTATTTTTAAGTACTGTAAAAGATGTGGAAAGCAACTTTTCTTTTCATCCTGGGGACTAGAAATAATACACCTGCAAGGACAGATGAATGGCATAATGGGGCATTAAACATTTTGTACCACATTTATGAGCTTTCCTGTCATTAATTCTAGGTAAAACAAACTTAAAAAAAAGTTTCGTTGTTCTTTTGGATCGCATTTACTTTTCACCAGCTTGCTTTTCTTTGCCCTCACCACCTTTCTTTTTTTAACCTGCTAGTTTTTTTGTGCCTATTATGTTTCTTGTATCCATCACACTCATGGTTAATTTCCTAACTGGCCACTTCTGGCTCTGAGGCCTTTCTTTTTACTTTCTCTGCCTCTTCAGTGTTCCATTCTTTCCTGGTTCACATGTTTGGACCCTTTGTGCGGTTGGATGTGGTGGATTCAGCTGGCCAGAGTTGCTGTGGTTTGACTATGATGTCCCAGGACTGGCAAGGTTTTGGGTGAACTGTCCAGGAGCTACAAAGATTGGGACAACCTGAATCCTTCTATTAGTAGGATATCAACTCTGGAATTGATCATGATGGCAAGGCCTTATGGTCCTTCCTACTTCAATTTGTAGACTTCCTCATTTTTGTCTGCCTCCTTTTAAAAAGTTTCCTTCTGTATGAGCAGTCCACATATTTCCTTTTTTAAGTTGGTCAGATTTGCAGTAAAGGGAGAAAGAATGGCATTTAGGAAGGAGCAAAGAAATGGGAGGCAGAACAGGGTCCTTTATCTCAGTTCTACAACTCACACAGGGCTGTGTGATGCTGGAGGTTCCACTTTGCTCTCTGATGTTCTGTCTTCTGAGATGGTTGGAGAAGATGAGAATGCCTTCTCCTGAGATCTGCGTCATAACCAAAGTCTCCTTTGTGCTCCAGGCAGGATAGAGTAAAGAAGCAAGAGGGAAGACAGTAAGAAAGCATTTGGGCAGAACCCACTGTCTCGATGAAGTAGAACAGAGACTTGGAAGGTTAAAATTTGCCTTGAAGATCTAAAGCTGCAAGTCCACATAAATGGTTCAATGACTAGCTCTATGGAATTCCTTGGAAGTCACACTTATGGAATGCTTAATAAGGGCAGACTCTGTTTATATAACTGGCCCCTATCATGTCTTGGAGATTAACTACAAATGATTCAGATGGTTGTACGTGCTAAGAAGAAAGTCAAGTGTGTTCAGAGGAGGGAAGGAGTGAGGTTGCTGTTTTATAAAATATGGACAGAGCATTTCAGGTAGGGGTACAGTTACTGCAAAGGCCTTGAGGTGGGTAAGTTTGAGAAATAGCAAAGGAGGCTGGTATGATTGGAGCACAGGGATGGGGATCTGGGGGCTCAACCAACTAGATCTTTTGCTGTATCTAGAGGCCTAGAGTTGTTCTAGAGCCTGAATGCTAAACAGGGGTCCAGCTGTTTTTCTGGCCCCATTCAACACCTGACCCTAAGGCCTAGTGACTGGTGACAAATGATAGCTCTTCTACTTCTGGGTCCTCTGTGCCCATGAACTTGGCCACTGAGCAGCCTGATGAAGACTGTTGATTTATAGTCTTAAGAGACTTTATTAGCCTCCCTGACGGCTTGTGAGAGTTTGGAAACATTCTTCCCCTTGATTCCAGAGAATTTACCATCATTGTTGCAGGAAAATCCTTTGGTGCCTGTCACTATGGATACTGGGCCATTTTCTAGGTTTAAGGTCTCTTCAGATCAGCATTAGGAATGCCTGACACCTTCTGGTGCTCAGTGCAGACTCAGGCTGGGTTTCAGGAACATTCAAGTACAATTTGGAACTCAAATCTACTGAGAAACACGAGTCAAGGTTATTTAACTGAACGTATCCAATGATCTAACTGAATTGAGTCTGCTGATAGCTTTCTATGATGAGTAACTAATAGGTGCTTACTTAAGTGGGAAGCTGAGCAGTTTCTTTATGTATCCCACCTCACAAGGATTTTGAGGTGTGGCCATTTAACTTCATATCTTTAAGACCCTTCCTGACTCAGAAAATGAATCCCTTTTAGCTCCTTGGCCCAAGGAGCCAGACCATGAGGATAAAGTGTTGTTTGTTGCATCAAGAACATTGAGGATCATAATTTAATAAACTACTCGGTTAAAAATAGGGTCAGTTTAGGTGCCCTTCACAAGGAGAAACTTCTGGCAAAGAGGTATCCACTATCATCTGAATAGCTGAATGGTCTGATTCTCCTGGATTTCTATGATTGAGGTTAGACTGCTCAGCGAACAAACAAATGTCTTGTGGGACTCCATGCAGATGTGCTCCAAATGTCCCTGCTGTCCTCTCTCTCCCAGTTTGCTTTTGCAGCTCTGATATTGGTACTGGATTTTGATTCACAGTCTTCTCTCCTTTGCCCAAAGCTTCACTTCCTTCAGGCCCAGCTCAAATCTTGTCCCAGGCCTCTCCCTCCTCTGAGGTTAGGAGCACTCCTTGTCTTTCCCTACCACGTCCATATGAAAATATGGCCTCTTCTATGCTCCACGTCACTATATGTTGGGTGGAAGAATCTTGAAGATGGAACCAGGGTTTATCTGTCATGGCCAAAGATCAGTTTCTGACTTTCTTGAAGCCATGTCTTTTTCATTTCGGTGTCCTCAGTGACACATTGTGGGTTATCAGCAAGGTTTTTTTTGCTACAAAATGAGTATAATTAGCTTAATGAACTTAAGGCTAGCACAGACAGCATGTTCAACAGAGTGCTTGCCACAATTTTATGAAGAACTGGTACAAACAAATCAAAATGAAATCAGAATGCCAAGAGGTAGATGTATAAGAGACAAGATGGGACAATCATAGTACATTGATTAGCAAACAACAGTGACTTCACTAGTTATGGAAGCAGACTGAGCGTACCCTTGGCTGATAGGTTGGCATGACTTGGAATTGCCTGTCTGCTACTGGCAACGTTGCCATTGAATGTTAACAATGTGTATTGTAAGCCATAAAACATTTGTGTGTGTTGACACAATAATCTGACTCCTGGGAACCTATTACAAGGAATTAATCCAAACTGAGGGAGGAGATCCTATAGTTTTTTCGTGGCTCTGCTCTTTAGTGCTATAAAAACAAAGCTGAAAAAACAAATTTAATAACAAGAGTGTCAGGTAAAATCTAAATATTCTCTGTGAAATACTATACAGCTGTTAGAAAAAGTATTTATGGAGGTTTTGTAAATTTTGAGTTGTAGTTTTAAATATAATGTCTAATGACAAAACACGATGTTTTCATCACTTGGTATCTTTCCTGAGTAGGAGAGGAAAGGCTGAATTAGAATTATGAGAACTAGAATTAATAGGGGAGGGACATTTGCTTGGCCGATATTAACCCTTCCTGATTCTTGTATTCTTTATCTATCAAATACGCATGGAAATTTTTGCTTCTTAAAGCATGATATAGTGTGTGCAAGATCCAAGGTGTATTAGCCAGCTTTGGGTTGCTATAACAAAATGTCTAAGGTAATCAACTTAATAAGGGAAAAGGTTTATTTTGACTTAGGGTTTCGAGGTTTCAGGGTTTTAATCCATAGTCATGTGGCCCTATTGCTTTGGGCCTTGGTGACATATTATATCATGGTGGGAGAATGGGATGGGAGAGGGCTACTCACATGGCAGCCAGGAAACAAAGAGAGAGTGGTGGGGGCAAGGAGCTGGGTTCCAAATATCCTTTTCAAGGGCATGGCCCAATGAGTTAATTTCCTTCCACTAGGTTCCATCTCTGAATGGTTCCACAACCTACCAGTAATTCTAAATTGAGGACTCAGCCATTCATACTTTAACACATGGGCTTTTGTGGGGACATTTCAGATTCAGACTATAGTACAGAGTCTGCACATAAAGACTGCATCAAAGCTGGGAATCAGTGGCTTACACCTGTAATCCTAGCTACTTGGGGGCTGAGATCAGGAGAATTGCAGTTTGAGGCCAGCCCAAGGCAAATAATTCTTGAGGTCCCATCTCCAAGGTAACCAGAGCAAATATGGACTAGAGGCCTGGCTAAAGCCATGAAGTGTCTGCTCTGCAAGCACAAAACCCTGAGTTCAAATCCCAGTCCCACCAAAAAAAAAAGTCTGCATTAGTTATTGCAGATATTACTAGCAAAATTTATGACATTTGTAACAGACCAAGGAGCTAAAGCTAGGAGAAATATCTCAGAATGAGTGAGGAAAAGTGACCTTGATGCTGTTCCCTGCAACTGTGAGGATTTAGGTATAGATTGCTGAGAGGCAAGATTTGAGGTATTTTGGAGGATGGGGGGATGGGAGAAGAGAGCATTGGAGGAAAGAGGGATGGCACAGATGGGACTGAGAGTCAGGAATCTGCATGGGTTGTCAGGAAAGGCAGGGGCTGACAGATTGATAGAGAGGGGTGGAAAACATGAGATGAACATGATTTAGAGGTCTTTTCCAGTATCCATTTTTAAAAGCAAACATGCTCAACTGAAGGTGAATATTTAAATGGTAAGTCAAGGTATGATGAGAGACTGAAACTTCTGGAAGTCTTTACTGATAGAATGGAAGGAGTTAACACACTCAGGCTTCATCCTCTGCCTCCCTTCTTATTACAACACCTTGTCAGGAATGACCAGGATCAATTATGTGCACCTTAATGTGAACTTAAATCTTTTTTTATTTTGAGAAACCAAAAGCTTCAATGAAGAATTCTTAAACTATTTTCCTTTAAATCGTATTTACTATAGGAATGTAACACATTGTTCAATAGGACAAGAATTACAGTTACTGGGGACTAAAAAAGAGGCACAGGTTTAGTGCTAACCATGGGATGTTAATTGTCATTAACTGTCTACATATAATGTCACTCCTACCATAACTTTATTCCTTTGCTTATTTAATCATTAATTTATTTCACCATTAACTTACCTATCCATTACCCAATCATCTACCCATCCACTCATTTAGCAATCTTTTTCTAAGTATGTGCTTTGTGGAGGCAGAAAGCTAGGCCATTGGGATTATAAAAGTGATTGCAACAAAAATACTTGAATTGGAGGATTTTGATGGAAGATTATGCTCCACAAAAGCACTCTCTCTCTTTCTCTCTCTCTCTCTCTCTTGACAAGGTATCACTATGTAGCCCAGGATGGCCTTGGTCCTTCTGCCTCAGCCTCCCCAGTGCTGGGGGTATAGGCATGAACCACTGTATCCAGCCACAAAAGCCCTCTTCAAATACTCTGCAAATATTTTCTATGCAAGATTAGTTAACTAGATGAAGGAGAATGAAACAACATGAATATTCATGGACATGTCATGTCCAGAGGCTTTGAACAGGGTAGGCAGCTGAGGGAGTCCTCATAGACCTCTTGTATGAACCCAAGTGCTGTGTAAGGCCCCTCAATATTTGGCCCCCAAAACTAGCCTTATCCCTTGCTCCCTCACTACTCTATAACCCAGAGTTATGTTGTCTTTAATCAGATTTTGTCCTGAATAAGCAGACATTTCACTCCTTTGTGCTTTTGTGAACAGGCTATAAATATTCTCAGGCTAGGAAATGCCTTTGCAATTCCTCTCTGTCCTAATCCTCCTTCTTAATGCCATCCTCATCCTGTGTTCATCCTGGTCCTCCCCAGGCAGAGCAAGCCACTGTCTTATATGTGTTCAAGAGCACATTAAGATGGCTGTGCTCACTGTGTAAAATCGTAGTCATTGAGTGACTCAGAAAGCATGTGATTCTGACAGGGGCAGAGTTGACCATGAATTCTGGCTCCAACACTCAGACTGCTTACCTTGGTCTGGATGTCCTTTGTCTCTAAGTTCCTGCTTTCTTACCTGAACAGTAGGCAAATAGTCCTGCACTGAGTTACGGTGGGGATGATAGAGGTATTGTGAGGAAAGCACTGGTCATTGTCCTCTTCATGTGAGTGCTCAGTATTTGCTTGCCTGGGTTCCCCTATTGTAATTCTTGATGTGGCTGGCTTCATCATAACTATAGATTTCCATATTTGCATTTTTTTTTCTAATATCTGGAGAATACTTGCTTTTCAAAAGCAGTACAGCATAGTGTTCTTGACCAGGAACTCTGGCACTTGACTGCCTGGGTACTTCCTGGCTGGACATGAAGAAATGACTTGCTTTCTCTGTGACTTGGTTTTCTCATCTGTCAGATGGGGAAAAGCATAGTTCTCAACTCTTTTTATGGGGTTTACATAAGGACCTGGACTTGGTAAACCCTTGTTAAGGGTGACTGTTATTAATAGGTGCTCCAGAACTGTTTATTGAGAGACCAGTGAATGGATTTTAGTGTGTGATAGTTTCAGGAAGTCTGGCTAACATGAAGGTGTTTATTTGCTTCGGAATGTCTGTTTCTTGACCTACCTATAATTACTTTCTATTACTAGGTTATTATTTCATTGAGAGGAAGTATTTCCCTCTGATGGTCAATGTCCTGAAATGTTGCAGGTTAATGCCCCAATGCTTCTCACATTTAAGTAGAAATTAGTTTGTGGGTTTTAGTAATATGGATGACTTCTAAGGTGAGTAGTTGGTCAAAAGTAGAGATTTTCCTGTAAAGCAGTGACCATAAATATCTGGGTTGTGGTCTCAGGGGAATGTTTGGAAAAATTCTCTTTTGAGTCTTAATTCTCCCACCCTAAAGGAATTCATGCCGCTAGTCTTTCATGGAGGAAAACTCAAGGAGATGGCAATCCCTTCAGGAAAGAGGCCTGACTTACGTCTTGGGTTGCATTTGGCTTCCAGAACAATATTGGCCCACCACTTCTTAAAGTAAGTTAATTGTTAAAATAGCAAAGTTTTTCTTCCCAAACTGGAAATTTCCACATGACAAACACTGGACCTTAAAAAAAGTGTTGTGTAAGGTTATGTACAGTTTTTATTTCTCATTATGAAGTTTTAAAAGTCATGGAATGTCATTATTTTCTGTGGAGAGTATGGGCTTAAGAAGACCTAAGACTGAATGCCGCTTCTGCCTTCAGTGACCTTGGTCACTTTCCAAATGTTGTGACTTCTGCTTCCTCACTGAATAGGAAATAGGTGATATTCAACAGAACAATAATAACAGACATCGTTTTTGACTACTTTCCATATATGAAGACACTGTTTACACACACTTTAGAAGTATTCTGCCATTTAATTTCCATAGCAATCTCCAACACTAGCGACTTCTACTCATGTTACAGGTGAGGAATATGAGCTTAGCAGGGTGCAGACTCCCACCTAGGGTGCAAATAGCAGGCTCAGGACTTGAGCCAGTCTTGTTTATACTTCATGAGTCTATGAATAATCATGGATTGGTGACAGAGAGCTTTAACATGAATGGGGTTTTTCAGGAAGGATTAAGAGGTGACTTTCCAGTATAGTAAAAAGTCCCTTTGCCTCTCTCTCCCTTCCTTCTTCCCTCTAGCCTCCCCCTTCCTCCCAGCTCTTGGGCGGAATCCTTTCTGAACCACCTTACTTAGTGTAAGGTTCCCTGGGCACTCTCCCTATATAGTGTCCTGTATTTAATGTGCGGGTTGTATTTGCCATTAATTATTTAATCAGTCATCTAAGTCTCTCTTTAGCTAAAATGGTAGAATAGAAACATTACCATCTTTCACCACCCATCCATCTTTTCTTACTCTGACCCCACTTGTGGTGCACATAGTAGGTGTTCATTCTTTTATCTATTTTGTGGGGGAAGTACTGGGGTTTGAACTCAGGGCCTATACCTTGAGCCACTTCACCAGCTTTTTTTTGGTGGAGGGTTGTTTTGAGATAGGATCTCATGAACTATTTTCCCAGGCTGGCTTTGAACCCTGATCCTCCTGATCTCTGCCTACTGAGTAGCTAGTGTTATAAGCATGAGCCCTTATATAAACATTTCATGTGGGCCTATTTTACCAAACTCACTAAGTTTGATCGAGGTTGAGACCCTATCTCAAAAAAAAAAAACCACAAAAAACCCACAAGTTGTGTGCCCTGAGTTCAAACCCCAGTACTGCCCTCCCCCCCACAAAAAAAAAAGATAAAAGAATGAACATCTACTATGTGCACCAGGGGTGGGGTTAGAGTAAGGAAAGATGAGTGGGTGGTGAAAGACAGTAATGTTTCTATTCAACCAAGCTTTTCTAAATAGTGAGCAAGTGAACATGTGCCATTGGATATCAACTGGCCATTCTTCAGGATTTGTTCAAAGCAATGCACACTATTTAGAAGGAAGGTAATGTCTGGATGAATGTTAAAGTTCCTTAGAATGCATACACACGATCATTAGTTCACATGCTTATTCACTCAGTCACTCTGTCAGACAACCATTACTGCCACAAACATTTACTGATTACTGTGCAAGTTGTTGGTGACAAAGTTCAGCAGAAAAGAATAGTAGCTGACATTTGTCTGTACCTCCCCCAAATCAGACCGAAGATGCACATTATCTTCGAACTTCACAATGTACTTTCCCATTCTCATTGGGAAAGGGAAAGGTTCAGGGAAGTTAATTTTCTTGTCTATGGCCACACAGCTGGGAGATGGCAGAACTAGGACCCAACTTAAGGTTGATAAGATTCTAGGATTTTATAGATGAAAAGAAGTTTAAAAGCAGTTTTAAAGTAGGCGTATTTGTGAAACTTGAACAGTTTTTTGGGTAAAATTTGCTCTCTAAGTTGCTTCACTGATGCACAGAACCCTAATGCTACACTTAAGAGGTGTCAGTGTAGATTGGGAAAAATGCAGGCAAGCTACAATTGGGATTTGTCCCTTGGATGGCTTCATGAAAAAGCTCACGTGGAGACAGTTTGAGAAGAAACAGGAGACCCATAGATTGGGGGATTAAGGAGAGAACTTCCTAGGCAAAGCAAAATCTCATCTTCTCTTCTTCCTCTTCTTTTTCCTATCTCCCCTTTGGTACTATATTGAATAATGATAGATCCTTGCGCTGCCAATGGAAGACTTTTTAGAAGAAGGGAAAATATACTTAGGCAATTTCATCATGATTGAAAACTGGACAAAGCCCACCAAACATTGTTTTTAAAAGGGAAGGAGGCGGAAGGATGGTTAAGGGAATATTATATAGGGGGAAAACATTCAAAATATGCTATATGCATGTAGGGACTTTTTGCATGAAACCCTCTTGTATTATGAATCTTAAATATGATAATAATAATAATAAACAAAACTGAACAAACATAATTCAGAGACTTTGTTTTTCTTCTTTAAAGCCAAAATAGTGTTGCGTGGTACCCCAAGCATGGATTAAGTATAAGGAACTCTGAGGTCTGGTCCCAGCTATCTTAGTTGTGGAATGTTGGTGTCTCAGACCATTTGGGTTTCTATACAAAAATACCATGAACTGTGTGGGTTATAAACAACATAAATTTATTTTTCACACTCAAGAGGCTGAGAAGTTTGAAATCAAGAGGTCAACAGATTTGGTGTCTGGGAAGGGCCCACTTTGTCCTTATGTGATGGAAAGGGTAAGGAAGACAATTTTCTGGGGCCTCACTTATAAGGGCACTAATCCCATTCATGAGGACTTAGAGCTAGCTAATCAATTCCCAAATGTCTGACCTCCTAGGACCATCACTTTGGTGTTAGGTTTTAACACATTAATATTGGGGGAACCCAAGCATTCCAAATTCCTTAACTTGTCTTTATCTTTGTTCCTTATCCTTAAAAATAAGTGGACAGGGCTGTATGAGATCAAACAATTTTAACTACACTCTGAGGACCTTCAGGGATTTGGGGAAAATACCTTTGGGTGCAATGTAAGGTCTGAGGGAGAGGTTGAGGCAGACTGGAGCCCCTGGCCCTGCTTCAGCCTGAGCAGCTATGTTCTTATTTATCTTAAGTTGCATTTCCACTTAAGATTTAATTAGAACAAAGGTTCTCCTTTCTTTAAAAGAGTGACACTGGGCTCTAGTTCTATAGTGCCTTTAGGGCTTCTTGAACTGGGCTCTGGCCACTCACTCCATGTGGGGTTAAACCTTTGTACTACCTTGAGTGGCTCAGCTACTTTGGAGCCATGGAGGCCTGCTGATGAAGCCAATCACTGAGAACCAGGGCTTGGCTTCAGGCCAGGAATCCTGGCTCTCTTGGTGTGGACTGGGGCTGAAGCAGCAGAGCCTTCCAGAGAATGACTTTCTGGGAGGATTCAGAGGAAATTTACCAAGTCATTAAGGAAACTGGTCAGAATTTGTGATCTGTGGCCAGCATCAGCTTATTTGCATGACTGATGGTTGAAACAGGATCCCACCTGTAGTTTCCCCTTGAGAGGCTCCAAGCCAGCTCCTCTGCAGTCCTGAAAAGTTTTTAGCCTCCATGCATCCTGAAATGTTAAGACAGCTACTCATCAGGAGGGCCAGAGGCTGAAGGCATCAAAGGAGAAAGCACAGAACCAAAGAGAGATGTCTTTTGTGGCTTCTTTCTCTGATGGGGAAGTCTGCAAAGTACTATTCACCTGTAAAAAGATGTCAGTGAATATAGCTCAGTGCTTGGGCTGTGTGACTCTAGACAAGTTACTGGATTCTTCTGAGTGTCAAGTTCTTCATCTGCAAAATGGGAATAATTCTTTTATATACTTTACAAGATGGTTGTAAATTCCACATGAAAGAATTTCCTATCTGACTGGGCATGTATGTGATTCCAGCACTCAGGAGGCTTGGGCAGGCACACACACACACACACACACACACACACACACACACACACACACACCCCCTTGGGCTGTCTCGAGTTGTGTCTTTTCTAACCATGCCAAAGAGATAAGAAAATCTTTTCAGGTGTTAACACATGTGGTCCTGTCTCGTGTCCAGCACTGCTCTCTCATTTATGTGAGGATTGCTTAGTGAGTGTCCATTCCATGTTGGGCGCTGTGTCAGCTGCAGAGGATTTATGTGGGGTTCCTCACTTGGTGAGGCTTATTGTTCCAGCTGGATAGATCCTCATCCATTCACTCATTCAACAAATACTTATTCAGTGTCTATTTTAGTCTGAGATTGTTCTAGATGCTACTTGAGATGTAAAGAAAAGGAAGATTGGTCTTTATCCTGAGAACCTCATGCTTGCCTAAGATAAGAGCAATAATGATACTACTGCCAGCAGCTCACTGCACTGATCTGGGCTCTTTTTGCACCCAGACTGCAAAAGGTCTGCACCAGTGCTCCTTCCCTAGAGAAAGCCTGACTCCCAGGATGATTTGGCAGCTGTAATGTCAGAAAAATAAAAGGATAAGAAATTTTAAATGGGAATCACTCCTATTGCAATTGGTTCAAATCAATTAAAAAAACAAAGTCAAACACAGCAGGCTCCTAGTCACCTACGTTTCTTATCTGACCTCATTTACAGTTCCATGAAGAGGAAATAATGTACTTATAGTATTGATGAGGACTCTGGTGTTCTCAGGGATGTTATGTCCTTTGCCCCAAGTATCACAGAGTTTCCTGGGCATAGATGAAAACTGAGGTAGAGAGCCTGGGCAGCAGCAATTTAGGGACTTCCAGGAGAAAACTGGCTTCTTATAGCCTCACTTAGAGAAAATGATACTCCCAGACTGATATATTCTTGTTTTCCTACTTCTATCCAGAAGCAATTTTGCATCTCTTTTGAGTCATTGGTGGCCAATAACCTTTTTCCACCAGTGGCTGTTTCTACTTTGGTCACCTCTATCCCAACTGCCTTTTTGGTTGTGGCTCAATAGATCATTTCTCTCCCTGCCTCATCTATTTAGATAGAGTCTTCCTATCCCACTGTGTCTATTTTTAATTTTCCAAGAGCCCCATGTGTTAGAATTTTAATACTGGAGACTGCTTCCCAGTTGGGTCTTGTCTCTCCTAGCCAATGATATCATGTTTCTTTTAAACACATGGCCAGTGGTTTCATTCTCTTCCACATTTGGATGCTGTTTATGACTTCTGTGAGGGAAAGGTTAATTTCCCTTCTTGGTGTCTGATTTTCTTCTTTTAAGGCATAAATAGCTGGCTTGGTTTTAGTTGGAGTCAGATGCTTTTGTGTTGACCTGAACTCATAGAATGTCTGAGTATTTCTCAGCATTGCTTGACCAATAATGTGGGAAGTATGCCCTGCAGTGATGGTTCATATTTTCTTTGGCTTTCAAGTTCTATTGTGTCTCCCTCTATAAAAATCTCTTGTGTCTGCTCTCTTCTTTCTATTCCCATTATCCCCCTCCCCACTCCAGCTTCTGTGCTCCTATCTTAGGCAAACACAAAGTCCTTGGTTTCCTTGATCATTATTTTTTTTGGAGGTACTGAGGTTTAAACTCAGGGCCTTGTGCTTGCTTATCAGGCACTCTATCATCTCAAACATACTCCAGTCTTTTTTACTTTAGTTATTTTTAGGATAGGGTTTTGAAGTTATGACCAGCCTGGCCTGGACTGTGACCCTCTTATTTTACACTTCCCACATAGTTGGCAGGCACACACCATCATGCCCAGCTATTGATTGAGTTGGAGTCTTGTGAACATTTTGTCTGGAATGGACTTCAACTGTGATTCTCCTAATGTCCACCTCCCAAGTAGCTAGGGTTGCAGGTCTAAGCCACCACTGCTGGCGTCAATTCTTTCCTTGTGTTCCTCCAGATGAATCTTCTAGAACAAGTCTAATCTTCTCACACATCTACTCCAAAACCATTGATGACTTATCATTCTCTGCAACATGAAGTCCCAACTCCTCATATGGACTCTCAGCTCAACCTTGAGATTTTTTTGAGATTTTATGTTGCTAAGCCAAGTAGAACACTTGAGAACTTCATCAATTTCTCTAAGAAGTATTTACCTGGTAGTTCTTTTTTCCCCCCTTCATCTCTTTTCCACAGCTTTGATATTTTTCAAAGCAATCCTTCCTTCCTTTGTAGCAACCTTCCCATATTCACCAGGCCAGTTCATGTCTCTTATGTATTGCTTGAATTCTCACTATAGTGGCTGCAGTGATATTTATGAGTTAACTGGCCTCTGATTTCATCCATGGTCTACAAAATCTACCCAGTACAGTATCTCTCCAGTTGACACAACTGTCAAAGTTGAATTTAGATTATATATTGGTTGATTTATACCTATAGGTGACACTTAAAAATTTCCCCCTAGACTCTTGTGGTCTGGAGACTGGTAAAAGATTGTGGTTGGTGAGGTAGGCATCTCAGAAAAGTTTTATTCCCTTTGGACTGAGCCTGATCAAAAGATGCCTGTGTGTGCACATGTGGCTCAGATCTTCACCTACTCACCCTGTGGTTCCACACATGATCCTGGAGTTCACATTCCCCTCTCTACCCTCCAGGCTGAAGCAGGCATTTGTAAACACAGTTTCTGATTCCTGATGCTACTCTACATCCAGAAGTGGGAGAAATCCCATTTTTGCCATTAGTCACTTCCTGGGCAGGCTCAAGTCATGCACATGGCAACTATCTCCACATCTCTCTACTTCCCAAGGGCTGCTAGTATTCTGAGGCCTTTGTGTTTACATGCATGAGTTGTTCTACTCCTATTCTCTCTTTCCTCTTATCATTTCTAGTGACTTCCCATACATACTACTTCACACACCCACTCTGGTGGCCTGAACCTGGTCATTTACTAGAAATGCTCCGACCTCAAAAGTTATAAAATTCACACTTCTCATTCTCTGACCACAACTTTCCTCTCCTCCAATTCCCTCAACTCTCTCCTTACCTCAGTTGAGGCCTCTAATTCATTGACCCTCTGCTTTGTCCTAGGCTATCTGTTGCTCTTGTCTACTATCATCCCTATTTTCAGAGTTTCTTGTTTGTCACTTCAATAACTCTCTTCACCCTTAGTGCCATAGTTTTATTGTTTTTCTCACATACACACAACACAAACTAACCATGGTGGATTCTACTCATCTGCTTCATCTGTGTTTCTAGCTAGCCAAATTCTAGAGAAGTTGGGTTCTATCCTGCAGGTTAAGGTTATCACAAATTGACGCACATGAACCTCAACAGATGTCTCAGTGCTGCCCAGAAATTTCATAATCCTTTATTTTTCAGGGTTCTTCTCTGTTCTCCAGTAGATATTTCAAATTTTTCTTTCTTCTTAAACCTCTACGTCTACTTCTACTCTCAAGCTTAACACATAAAGAAAAGCGGTCATCACAGAACTCTCTCCATTTTTCTATCATGAAACCTATAAACTTAAATGAATCATTGTCTTCCCTTTCCCCTTTAAAGTTTTCTTCTCCATCTCTTCTGGTCTTCTCATGACCTTTCTGTTTAACTTATTCCTCCTCTGGTAGTTTCCTCAACATCTTCTTTTCATGACTAGTACTTTCTATTAGCATTTAAATGTGTTCAATTCTTTTCCATCATTGAAGAAAAAAGCAAACCCTTCCTTAACATGCCTCATTCTGCTCACTGGTCAAGGGTATGAAATCAGAAATTGCTTGACTTGAGGATCTGGAAGAAGGTCAATATGAATTTACCGGTGGTGCTGGGGTGGGCGGCAGGGCTGGGGTGGGGGTGCTGATGAGGCTGGATCCTGATGCTTAATAAGTATTGGTTAACCTTCATGGGATGAGCACAGGTTTGCCAACTTCTAACATTTTATGCAGTGCTAAGGATCAAATTTAGGGCATCATACATGCTAGGCCAAGTGCTCTGCCATTGAGCTATATCCCCTGTGTCAAAATTTTCTCAAGGATTTGATAACTTATGAAGAAATATGATGCAGAGTTGTTGCCTTCAAGGAAGTTATGATCTAGTTAGAGAAAGGTATAACCAATACTTGAAGAGGTGGTCGAGCTGGTCCATGCTAACTGAAATGGCTTAATCTTGAATACGTGTTCTGAATTGGATCTTTTTTTATTACCTCTCCCTCACTACGATGGTTTAATGTAATGTTATTCTTTCCTGTATTATTCCATTTTACCCTGGTTTGTCTTCTTGTTATACCCTTTCCTCACTTCGGTGAATTTGCCTTTTAAATTTCACAGTCTATCTCTTTTCCATTTCAAACTCTCCCCCTATATGTCAATCTTCATTAGAGTTCAAGTTAAATCCTCACCATGGTTTGCACCCACCACTGACTCTCTGACATCACCATTTGTTCAGTTTCTATCTTGCTCACTTTGATATAAACACACAGATCTCCTCCTGTTTCCAGCCTTGGAGACATTGCATTTTCTACCAATCCAATGTGACATGCTATTTTCTTAAATTTGATCTTGGGTGCTCGTTCACCTCTTTTAGGTCTCTGTTCAAATGTCTCCTTACTAAGGAATCCTATCCTGATCATAGTATGTATAAAAGAGTGCACTACCCCTCCTCATTCCTTATCACTTTGCTTTCTTTTATTTTTCTTCCAATGCATATCACTATCCAGAAAATAATTATTTTTTCACTCATGCATTTTCTGTCTTCTGATTAGAATATAAACTCCTTTGAGGCAGAACAAAGTCCTGCCTTCTTTGTTCTGTCTTGTATTTCTAGGCCCTTGTGTCTAATAATCACTCAGTAAATAGTGAGAGAATGGATCATGCATGGTAAAGAAGAACCCAGCCCCAGCCTGTCCTGTGCATTTGTTTATTAATTCAACAAATGTTTATGAAGCATCCATTGTGTTAGTGGATGTTTACTAACATCCTTGAGAGGCTATGTGATGAATAAGTCATAAAAATAGTCTGAGTGTTTCAATGGCTCCTATGACATATTGAGATTACACAGATGTCTCTGGTTCAAAATCCATAGCTTGTTGTCCCCATTCCATATTCTAAATCGTGGGGGCTGGTTAAGCACTAAGTTACTCCCACACAGCTGGTTGTGGAGTGAGCAGACATTCACATCATCTTGCTCTGTGTGGTGTCCAACAGTGTTTTCCAGTATTGAGAGTCTGTAAAGGATGGTAAAACAACCCAGAGTTAGGTTCTTGCTTTAGTAAGGGGTAAACTGAGGCATAAGAGGACCTTGCCTCCCATCAGCAAGAATTCCTTGGTTCTGCTTCATGGGCTGGGTGAGAATCTTTCAACTATACCACACTGCTTCTGTTTGTCATTCCTTCCTTTGATCTTTCCTTACAATGTCCTCCTTTCCTTCATGACAGTCAAGACCTTGTTAGGGAGCCAGGCAATGTATGCTATGAAAAGCAACTTTATAGCTCCGTGCTGTTATGATCATATTTTGGGGGTGGGGTGGGGAATAAGAGCAGGCTGGAAGGAGCCAAGCAGACTTGCCTGCATGACTGTACTGTATTTTAATGAGATCCCTGCTGGTCACACCCTCTCCAGGACTCAATCACCCTGAGGGCCACATCTCGGTCACTGAGCAGTCAGGGAAATAAAAACAGTAATCTTAGAGCCTAGAGCAGAGGAGAAAGCAAGACCCCTTCCATGGAGGCCCATGGCCCAGACAAGGCAGCATAGGAAAGGAAGAAAGCAAAAGCAAGAACAGCAGGGACTCTCCAAAATGAGAGATGTAGAAATTTGTTTTTCATAGAGGAGCCCAGAACAAATGCCTGTCATCCACACAAAAGTGATTTGAGTCACTGTTCTTTGACTAAATTGCAAAATATAAAGGGGGAAGCCAAGGGGAAAAGAAACTACTAAGTGACAAACTCTGCTCTACTGTTTATTAAGCATCAAAACTAGAGGCAGGGCTAAAGAAAGCTGTGCTGCAGAAAAGAAATTGCTGGTGGTTTGATAAAAAAATATCATTAGATATCCATGAAATTATTGTAGAAACAGCTAGCACTGAGTACCTATGATGAGTCAGACTCTGGGATAATGCTTTACACACAGTATCCAGTTTGATCCTTCAGTCTTACAAGGGAAGTTCTGACATGAGCCCAGTATTGTGGATGAGGAAACTAAAGCTGAGACGACTCGAAGTGACACAGCTAGGAAAGTGTGACATCAGGAGTCCACTCCAATAAGACTTCAGATACCATTCTGCATTCTTAGCACTGTTACACAGTGCTAACACTTCTCGGTGTTGTGCTGAGCACTGGAATTAAAAGACACAGAATAAATAAGACTAAGTTAGCTCTGGTTCGTCAAGATGAAAACAAGTAGCAGAACTGAAGCTTCAAATGAAGCTTGCTGGGGTGTGGTGGCCCATATCTATAAACTCAGCACTTGGGAGGATGAGGCCAGTTTGGGCTACATTTCTGAAGACACCAAGGACCAGGGATTCTGCTCAATGGTAGAGTGCTTGCCTAACATGTGCAAGGCCGTAGGCTCCATTCTTAGCACTCTTAAAGAAATAGGAAAAAAAAAAAAGGCAGTTTGACTGTGATGGTTCTGCATTCTCTTTTTGCCTGGGATAATTCAATGTTGAGCAATGCAGTCTCTAGTCAAACTAAGCCCCAATAGTTCCCCATATCATCTCAATTTGTGTATGCACTCGCACACTCTCTTCCTTCTGCCTGAAAAAATCCTCCTGTTCTTTTCATCCAAACTCCTAAAGGAAAATGTCCTAGTCCTGTGTGATTATCCTAAGCCTAGCTTACCCTTAGCTGAGAGCATGGTCTAGTCATTCCTTTAGCCTGTGGAAGAGGCAGAATATTTGGGTACATGTGCCAGCAGATTGGTAGATGTAGTTAGAATGTAATCAGGAGATACAGATGTGTTTTGTTAGATTATTTCTTCATTTTGATTATTTGGTGTCCCCATTCCAGATCCTAAATCACAGGGCAAGGAAAGTGCTAAATTATTCCTAAGCAGTAGGTCTTAGTGGCAGGCATTTATATCCTTCTGTCTTGTTCTATTTTCTCAGTAAGATAGGATGTAAGAACATTACTTGAGAGTAATGGGAGAGATGGAAGGCTTGGGGATTTCTGAAATGAAGAGCAGGTGTGGGAGGTTGTATGGGAGAGTAGAAGAATGGATGGCAGGGAGAAATAGCCAGTTCACAGGCAGCATCAAAGACATTCTCCATAATGGCTGTCACAGTTGAGAGTGGCATCCATCTCTCCAGTTTGTGTTTTTCCCTAGCCACATTTATCTATGGGGTGTAAAAGCAGAATTCAATCTTGGGGTCTAGGCTTCTCTAGGTGAGTACAAAGAGGCATAGGAGCAAAGAGGCTGAGCACCTCTGCCAGAGCTCAGGAAGTCTAGGCCACGCAGGAAGGGAATTAAGGAAGTGGAGAAGAATCACGGGAGGAAGGGTACTGGAGAAAGTGAGCTGAGATGTGGGGGGAGGGCAGAAAGCGGAGGACACTGAGGTTAGGAAGGGGCTATAATAACTGGTCATTACAAGGTGTTAATCACGACTCTGGAGAGTGGTGGAGGTATTTGGAGGACAAGGTATCCAAGGGAGACATGGAAGATTATGAGGATTACTCGTATGATAACAACCAAGGAGTATGACATTAATACTAGAAAGAGAGAGGACAAGACAGAAGCCAATTTCTCCAAGGGAACTATCCCAGGATCTCCAAGTGACTGTATAAGCAAGAATGGGGCTGGTGTGTGCTGTTGTCATACCTTTCAGGCAGCAATAAGGTTGTAGGGAGGAGGAATGGACAATGATTGGAAGTAGTGACAAGGAGCAAACAAGACACCTATTCTCCTTTCCACTCTGGAAGGGTTGGCAGAGAAATAGTCACCATTGGGGAAAAGAAGAAAGAATCAGTGTCTGGAGGAGAGTCATGTTCTAGTTAGATGGAAATCTGTAGGGACTGTTCAGAGAAACTCAGTCATGAGGTACCAGTTGTAGGGGACCACAGACTGTGGCTTATCTTGGGCTCTGCAGCCTTCCATCTTAACACAGTGTCTGACCTGGAATGCCATTCAAATTATGGTGGAAGGAAGAATGGGGCTGATTGTTCTGATCTCTTAAGACTTCATGGTTATTTATATTCAGCAGTCAGCTTATCACTTACTGGGTGGATGAGTGAATAAAGGAGTAAGTGAGCAATGCCTAGATGTTGGCTCAGAGTGAAATGGAACTAAAGATATGTGTTCAACTGTCTGCCCTAATTTAAGTTTGGGTCATCAAACACAAATTTTTCTACCAGACTTTCAAGGACCTTCATATTCTAGCCTATTCCAACCTATCCTATCTCATTTCCTATTATTTCTAAATTCAGATGCTCTACCTGACAGTTGGGACTTCTAGCAGTCCTGTTCAGGCACCATGCTCATTCCTGCCTCTGGGGCATCACTCTGGCATTTCCTTCCACTAGAATGGTGGATTGAAATCTCCTTTCAACAGCCAGCCCTCAAGTTGGTCCTTCAAGGCCATGGCAAGTCAAGCTCATCCATGAGACCTTTCATGATGTGCAAACCTGCCCTTTGCAGACTTTCTCCAGCTCTTACTAAATGAAACACACACTACACAGGGAATTACGCCTTGTTTAGTGTTATTTGTTATTTTATTTATTTATTACCTGGAAGGCACTCCATGTAGAGTGGGTGCACATTAAGACCACCCAGGTGCAGGTGGAATGGCTCCCTCTACTTTGATTTGGGCCCTGGTGATGACTGTTTCCATTTATACAATCAGGGCTCACTGCTGAGTGACTTTGCATTCCTCTACATCAAAGGTAATTAGTATTTTTATAGTTCAATTAGAAAATATTACATTTCTATTTGCCTTGTTAATGTCAAAGTTAGCAATAACGTATTTATTCCAAAGCTTCCAAAGGACAAGATGCTATTATAATATCATAGGCCTTTTTTTCCCCCTTTCTGTTTTTCCCCCTTTTCATTATGCAGATGGGGCATATTCAGTTTGAAAGTGAGAATGTTTCAAATTAAGAATGTTAGATTTATAAAATACCTTTGAACCATATAAAACTAACTTCTCAATTTGGAAGTGAGAAATATAAGGCCCAAGATCAGTGATTTGCCCCAAATTATACTAGTCTATAAAGAAGCCATTTCTAATCGATGTTTTTAGACTCCTACTTCAGCACTTATTTTTTTCTTCTCTCTTTAAGCTCTGGATTTGGAAAAGAAAAGAAAAGAAGTCCAGACTAAGGAAAGAATGCAATCTACAGTTTATGGGACACCTCCTTAGTGCAAGGCATTTGACACAATTTAATGTCTTTCTGGTGTTGTTAGTACTGGCTTTTTTAAAAATTGTTTTTATTTATATCTGCTAGCATGTGTATACATTGTTGGGCCATCTCCCCTGGTCCCGTCCCCTGCTTCCAGGAAGAACCTGTTCAGCCCTCTTGTTCTCCAATTTTGTTGAAGAAAAAAACATTTGTTATTTTAAAGGGAAGGTTATCTTTGCTTTGTCTGGAAAATTCTGTTTCTTGAGGAGGGCATATGTCTCCTGCTTCATGTGCTGACTCCCCTGCAGACTCCCTTTCTTTGCCAGGCTCTGTGTCCTGCTGTCTCTAACTGTGGGTTGTTTGAGTGGCTTCAATTAGCTCTCTTTTTGTCCCAACCCTACTCGTGCCCTGCTGTAGAGTTGTTGGCTCTCCCTTTTACTTTTGGTTGTCTGACTTGCTTGTCTTCTTGACTGTGAGGTATACACAGTTTAGCTTATGATCTTCCTCTTTTCTTTCATTGTACCTTCTCCAGAATGTCATAGCCATTTTGAAATCTTTACCAGTCACTTGGATGAAGCAACTTCAAAATTCATCTTTTAACTTGGCTACTTCTTCACAGAGTAAAATTATTTCTGTAACTATGTATTGTTCCTTCTGCCCAGATGCTGTTCCTTCTTTCTCTATCTAGGGAAACTTTTAGATCTAGCTGCAGTATCACCCTTCTTTTCCAGAGCTTCAGACTGCCATATTGGCATTCCCTTTTTGCTCTGGTGTATACCGATTCAAAACACATCATCATGTCACATTTACTATGTGCATGACCCAGGCTATGTAGAATGCAAGCTCTATTTTTATGTTCTGGAAATAATAGGTGCTCATTGAATGTATGTCAAATAAATGAACAAATGAATACACTCTCTCAACACCCACCCCAAGCTTCAAACTTCAGGTTTAGAAAAATGACACTGTTCAGGTCTTGACCTTCATGCAGGGACAATGGCAAGCATTAAAGTTAAAACCCTCACATCTCTGATTCCACTTTACACTCTCCTCTGCACAGCAGATTCCTTCATAACATTGGCTCTGATAACATCACTCCTTGCCACTTGGGCCACCTCTCTTCACAGAACAAAGTCCTGAGCCCCACCTTTATGATCTTTCATGATTTGGAAAACAAGCGGTTGCCATCAGGTTATTTCATCTTGCTCCCCAGAACTCTAGAATAAGACTTGTGTCTCAGTCACTAAGCACACTCTCCTTTATCCCAATAGCAATTATTTAAAAAAACTCAAATATTTTGTTTACTATTAGAGGTTCTACTGTATTTTCCCATAATTTTTAAAACAACATTTTAAATTTGGTATTGTTGCCTCCGTGTTTTTTATGTGAGGAATCTAATTCTCAAGGGAGTGAAAGCAATTCAGGGGATATTGTGCCATTTTTACAGATTCTACATTTTCCATTTGGCAACTATTTGGAGGGCTTAAATGCCTAGGTATATGTATTACCTCTCTGTTTTATTCTTTGAGATTAAGAATCATTATTAACTCACCCATCCTACTGATTCACAGGGATATATGATCCGCCCAGGGCTGACATACTGAGTTTGAAGAGCTAACAGATCATATATTTGTTAACCATAGGTTGAAAACGAACATGTTTAAAGCAGTCTTTAAAATTGTATGAAAAATTAGACACTAAGAAGAAGCTCCAAAATAATTGTGGCGTCTGAATCAAGATTGCTGGGGTGACTTGTTAACTATCACTAATTATTCATCATTTCCCACGATCCTGGGCTTTTCTATACTTTCTCAGGTGGTGCGACCTGATGACTGATCAACTTGATTATTCCTCTGAACGTTTGAGATTTATGAGGTGCTGGCCAGTCTTTCAGCTACAGTTTAATTGTGTTAACTGCAAGTGCAATTAATTGTGTCACCTTTTGGGAAGAATTTCACAGCTACATTTGGGGGAGGGTGGTTAAGTCCCTTATTAAAGTAGTATGTGTTGAAAATCTCAAGAGAAACCCCAGATTCTATGATTTTTGTGAGGCTTGGCTATATCCATCTTTTTTGCTGTTGTTTTTCTTTTTCTTTCTTGGTTGCTGTTTATCAAGGCAACTGGTAGCTCCTTGCTTAGTGCAATTCAATTTTGGGAATATTAGCAAGTACGAGTCATTTTATTTTCTGTAATACCAGCTGTCAAAATTAATACCTCATGCCTCCCACAAAACATAGCGGTACCTGTTCTCCTGACTTGATTTGCTTGTGTTTAGTGCTCTTCATCATCTCTTGTATCCAGGCGCCCTGCCTGATCCCAGGCTCCTTGGGAAGGTTTCAAATGCCCTTTCCTGCTTCCAGACTTCGCCTGACTCCTGCCTGTAGTCACTTGGGGTCCACACATAATAAATCACTTTAACCTGTTTCTAAAACAAGGTCAGATTGTACTGTGATTTTTAAAAAGGGATTTAAAGTTTTCTATTTAGATGTAATTCTCACGGTAGAACTTTTGTCCAAAGAAAGGACATTCAAGGGGAGATGAGTGTGTGTGTGTGTTGGGGGAGAGGATCCCTCAGGGAGGGGGTGAGCTAAGCAGGCTGAAGTCTTCTTACTTTGGCCAAAGAATCTTTGCAATGTGTGAGTGGACTTCCATGCCAGAAACATTGGGGGAATTTAACATATCAAACGCAAATAAAGGTGACACACAGATGGCTTACTTGTGAGGCAGCCTTGTGCAGTTTTGGGCACCCTCCATCCCTGTGGTTTTCCGAAATATTATAAGTATATACTCCAGATTAAGCTCGCTGTTTGCCTCTCCACAGCATTGCTCTTCAGCCCCAAACCAGCCAGTTGTGGCCTGAAGACTCAGGGCCCATCAGCACTGTCAAAGGCCAGCCCCCAGCTCCAAAGTCATTTAGGATTTTCTGTGGCGCAATTAAGCATGTGCAGCGCCCCACAGCCGCTGAGGCGCTGTTTATTCAGCGAAAGTGCTCTGTAATTTATTTAAAATAATCCATCTTTCCCAAATAAAGGGGCCATTGACGGTCCCCTCTCGGCAGGCCTCTGCTGAAAGGACCCCTCTCCATGGCCTGCTTTGCTGGTCACAACCGAATACCTGACAAAAGTGATTCAGGCTTCCCCCAACCCCCTCTACCCCCTTCTCTCTTAGCTCTGATTTAAAAAAAAATGAGATTTTACTAAACCTACTTGTTTTACACCAGTAATCATACGAGGTTCCCCCACCTTTTTGGTTCTTAAAATGAATTTTTTTTTTTTAAAAAGCACAGATTGGCCATTAAAAATGATTAATGCCAGCCAATTTGATAATCGCCGGTTGGGAGGTGCCAGCCATTCTGGGATTAGTGAGGCCTCGGAACCAGCCTCTTTATAGCCCTGGGCTAATGAGGAGGCACATTAGGCTTTTTGCTGTATATGAATTGATTAGCTGAAAATGAGATTACGTACGAGGGCGACACCCGTGACAAAGAGCTCTTTCTTTTTCAACACTTCCAGTGCCAGGA